>NC_143523.1:26072126-27377959 GCF_031878675.1 Megascapheus bottae | reverse complement strand
CTTGAGTTCCAAGGAAACAAGTACCAAACATCTTCTTCATCTTCTTGCCTTTTTTTTTTTTTTTTTTTTTGGTGGGTCGTGGGACTTGAACTCTGGGTCTGGGTATTGCCCCAGAGTTCTTCAGTTTCAGGCTACCCACCCTACCCATTGAATCACAGTGCCCACCTCCAGCTTTCTGGTGATTAATTGGAGATAAGAGTCTCATGGACTTTAGTGCCCAGACTGGTTTTGAACCATGATCTTCAGATCTCAGCCTCCTGAGTAGCTAGGATTACAGGTGTGAGCCACCGTACCAGGCCTTCTTGCTGTTTTCTAAATATTTGAAATAAATCATAGTTTTTCATCCATCTTATTTAGTGACATATGAGTTTACTGACTTTGTTTAGCAGTGATTCACTATATTTGAGAGACAGTGGTACCAGTACCTGGAGCTTAAATTCAAGGCCTGGCACTGTCTTTTGGCTTTTTTGCCTAAGGTTAGCACTCCAACGCTTGAGCCACTGCTCCACTTCCAAGTTTATGGTAGTTAATTGGAGATAGGATTCTTATGAACTTACCTGCCTGGGCTGGCTTGAAGCTCTGATCCTCAGAGTTCAACCTCCTGAGTAGTTTAAGAGTATAGATGGGTTCACTACATTTCTTAAATGCTAAGCACTACATATGGTTTCCTTTATTCAATTCTCATAACTATTCTGTGAAATAATTACTATTTGCATTATTTTATAGATCAGAAAACAGCGACCTAGACAGGTTAAATAATGTACCTAAGGTCACCTATCTAGTAAGAGGTAGCCAGTAAACTCAGACAATCTTAGAGTTTAGCCCTTGTGCAATTCAGTCTTCTTATGATGTATTTCCATTTTAAATTTTCCCAGGAGTTTAGTAAGAAAGATTGGTAAGAAAGTTAGACCCTGTCTAGCAAACACTTTCTGCACCTAACATTTCTCTAAGCAATAGAGGTCTCATGGCAGGTTTACCAAGAGAGGCATCAGGCCTGAGAGAGACAATCTGGTGCTAATATGCTTTATCTCTGGGGTTAACTTACCTCAACTTCATATAGGTGTGTCTAACAGCTTTTCTTTGCCACACTCCCCATCTGGGGTGTTGATCCCAGACTTTGGCATGATGAAAGCTCAGAATACACAGGGATTAGTGCTCCTTGTGGAATCCAGTTCTCTCAGGAATGGAGGACCTTCTTTTTTTTTTTTTTTTTTTTTCTTGTGGTGCTGAGTATCAAACCCAGGGCCTTATGCTTGCTAGGCAAGTATTCTACACTGAGTTCTTTCTATAATCCGAAGAGTTCCATTTTATACTGAGAAAAGTGATCCTCAGAGGTGTAAAGCACGCTCAGGTCACAGAATGAGGTATTATCAGTGGAGGGGCATCAGTTTTATTAAACATAGAATATTAAGAATAACCATAGAAGCCTCAGGGGGGAAAAAAAAAAATCCAAGAATTCATTGGGTGTTGGACTTGGAAGGCCATTGAGCCTTGCGGGCGGGGCAGCAGGACCTGATCCCGCCCCCTTCAATTTCCGTCTTCAAGTAACGGATCGGCCCCGCCCCCTGCCAATCAGAAGCCTCAGCCAATCGGGGAGCCGCGTCCCGCCGGCAATGACGTGCCCCGCCCCGCAGCCGCGCGATTCAAACTCCCGGAAGCGGCGCCCTCGCGGATGGGTGTGGCGGCGGAGCCCCGCGTCGTTCTTCACCTCAGGTGCTGGGCGGCCCCGGGGTGGCGACGGCGTCAGCTGTTGAGGTTTGGTGGGCCAGAACCCGCAGCTCGACCCCGCGGCTGGGTTGGTCTGCGCGGGAGGTAGCGGGCCGGCCGCGGGCCCCGGCTTCCGGCTTGTCCCGGGCCCGGCGGCGCTCCGTGGGCGGCCGTCGTCGCCTGGATTCCTCCTTCGGGCTCCGCGGTGAGTGCTGTCAGCACCGGACCCGGGGGACGCCGCCAGGCCGGCGGCCAGCCTGGGCTCTGTCGTTAGTGTGGCCTTTGCGGGTGAGCGGTGAGCCCGCGCCTTGCGTGTCCGCCCCACAGACTGCGGCCCTGGGCGGCTGCGGCCCGGACCCTCTCGGCCCGCAGGAGTCAGGAGCTGGGCGAGGGGTTTTGTACACTTTGCCTTCCCCGGGGCCCCTCGTAGGTTCCCGGGCAGACCCGGAGACAGAGGCTCAGCGGTTGAAAAGAAAACAACAAATAGGCGGAGGGCGGATACTGTGGAGACCAGATTTGAGGGAGGGGGCGGTGTCTTTAGGAGTTCCCACCGAGGAAAGGCTTCTTAAAAAAATAAAAGGTGACGCTGGGTCAGGGAAACGCTGACCAGGAGAAACCCCCGTGGGTGACTGGAATGGAAAGAGCTAAGCGCCCACCCGTGGCTCACGCCTGTAATCCACCCAAGAGGCCGGCCGATATCTGAGGATGGCTGGAACAGCCAGCCAGCCAGGGCAGACAAATCTGAGAGGCACTGTGTGTGTGTGTGTGTGTGTGTGTGTGTGTGTGTGTGTGTGTGTGTGTGTGTGTGTGTGTGTGTGTGTGTGTGTGTGTGTGTGTGTGTGTGTGTGTGTGTCAGGGCAGACAAATCTGAGAGGCACTGTGTGTGTGTGTGTGTGTCAGGGCAGACAAATCTGAGAGGCACTGTGTGTGTGTGTGTGTCAGGGCAGACAAATCTGAGAGGCACTGTGTGTGTGTGTGTGTGTGTGTGTGTGTGTGTGTGTGTGTGTGTGTGTCCCCGTCAGGGCAGACAAATCTGAGAGGCACTGTGTGTGTGTGTGTGTGTGTGTGTGTGTCAGACAAATCTGAGAGGCACCGTGTGTGTGTGTCTGCCAGACAAATCTGAAAGGCACCGTGTGTGTGTCTGTGTCTGTCTGTCTGCCTGCCCAGGGGGTGGGGGTGGGGTGCCCCTGGGCTTCTTAAGACTAGTGCTCCTGAGCCACCAGTGCCACTTCCAGCAGTGTCTGTACCAAACTGGATCTGAGTCCCACAGAATTTCCTGTCCTAGGTTGGCTTGGAGCTGTGATCCTTAGATCTCAGCCACTGAGTACTAGGATTAACGGCGTGAGCCACCAGCACCTTGCTGAGATTCTCATCTACAGTTAGCTGGCAAAAAGCCAGAAATGGAAAAACCTAAAGCCCTGAGTCCAAGCCCCAGTATTCATCCCCTCCCTTCCTCTCATTCTCTTCCTCTTTTCCCTCCCCCTTCCCTCTCCCCTCCTCCCTCCCTGGTCAGTTAAAATGAGCATATTTTCTGAAACAGAGGCCATACCATTGTGTTGAATAATGACTTATGGGGGTGGGGGGAGCAGTCTAGGGCATGAACTCAGGGCCTGGGCACTACAGCTGAACTTCTTTTGCTTAATGCTAGTACCCTACCATTTGAACCACAGCTCCACTTTTGACTTCTTTTGGTAAATTACTACCAGCTACTTATTCTTGGGTCAGTTGTGTGATTATTACTTACTGTTTTGAGGGTTCTTTTACTGATTAGAGACCTTCCTCTATTGTTTCTTCTGTCAAACTCTGGGCTTGGGCGATGTCCCTGAGCTCTTCAGCTCTACCAGTTGAGCCACAGCACCCTTCCTTGTTTTTTTTTTTGTTTTTGTTTTTTTTTTTGCCAGTCCTGGGCTTGAGCTGAGGGCCTGAGCACTGTCCTTGGACTTTCTCAAGGCTAGAGCTCTACCACTTGAGCCTCAGCACCACTTCCGGCTTTTTTCTATGTATGTGGTACCGAGGAATCAAACCCGGGTCTTCATGCATGCTAGGCAAGCACTTTAACCACTAGGCCAAACTCCCGGCATGGTTTTGTTTTTTTTAGCAGGAATTTTCTAGCAAATTATAATACCTGTACAGACCATGCACAAAAGAGAGACATGCAGGCTGTCATTTTTGCAAGGCAGATAGATACTCCTCATATCTCTCAGCTGACATTTCTTTTCAATGATTGCAATACCTCAGAAATCTTTAGTCTTTCTCTTGTTCTCTGATGATTTATTTCCTTTCTATTTAGAATGAAATAGGTTATTATGTTTATTTCAAACCTGAGACCTAAAATTTTAAATGCAAGACTTAAAATATAGTTGATTTTTATTTTCACAGACCATTTCAGATATGTCTTCCAGAAGTCCAAAAGACTTAATTAAGAGTAAGTGGGGACTAAAGCCTAATAACTCCAAATCAGAAACTGAATTACAGAAATTTAAGGGTGAAATCGCAGCTTTAAAAACATCAATGGATGAACTCACAAATGGAAAAGGAAAACTGACTGATAAGGATAAACACAGACTTCTGGAGGTAAGTGGACCTTTAATCCTTTAAGTAATAGTGAGCATTCTTAGAAAATGTTGTACTTGGATTTCCTGATGCTGCCTTCTTATTCTTATCTTTATCCTTACCCTATCCTCCTCTACTAATGAACATGTATGTCTTGTGGGACCCTTTTTTAGCCTTTAAGATCTAATAGGATGGAGGGAAGATTCTCAAATACTCATGAGAGCTGTATACAGTGGCTTATACCTATAACCATGGCTGAAATTGGAGGGATCTTGGCTTGAGGCCATCCTAGGCAAAAAGTTTGCCAGACCCTCCCTCAACTAATAAAAGTTGAGACCTGGATGTGACCCATCGTTCTCAGTATATGGGAAATGAAAATAGGAGGATTGAGGTCCAAGCCAGGCCCAGGAAAAAGTAAGGCCCTATTATAAAAAACCATAGAGCCAGGCGAAGTGGCTCATGTCTATAATCCTAGCTACTCAGCTCTGAGGTTCAAAGCCAGGCACTAAAGATCATGAGACTCTTTTCTCAAATCACTAGAAAACTGGAAGTGGGGCTGTTGCTCAATGGGTAGGGCAGTAGCCTTGAGCTGAAGAGCTCAGGTTCAGTGCCCACGCCCAGAGTTCAAGTCCCATGACCAACAACAACAAAAAACATAATAAGGGCCGGGAATTTGGACTAGTGGTGGAGTGCTTGCTTAGCTTGCACGAAGACCTGGGTTCGATTCCTTGGTACCACATACATAGAAAAAAGCTGGAAGTGGCGCTGAGGCTCAAGTGGTAGAGCCCTAGCCTTGAGAAAATCCAAGGACAGTGCTCAGGCCCTGAGCTCAAGCCCAGAACTGGCCAAAAACAAAAATCAAACATAATAAAGCCCGGTACCAGTGGTTCACACTGAAGATTGTGGTTTGAATCAGTGTGGATAGGAAAGTCTGAGACTTATCTACAATTAACCACCATTAAATAAATAGTCAAGCAGTCATAAATGATGGAAGTAGAGCTGTGGCTCAAGTGGTAGAGTATTAGCTTTGAGCAAAAAATACTCAGTGACCTTAGTTCAAGCTGCAGATCAACACACTCAAAGAAAACAAAAATAGGAGGTGTGGTTCAAATGGTAGAACTGGTATCTAGCAATCACAAGGTTCTTAGTTCCAATCCCTGTACCACCTTTACTTCCCTCAAAAAAATAGAAAACTTCCTTTAGCTTTCTCACAGTCCTTGATACAAGTTTCTCTTTTGTGTCTATGCCCATTCATAGTGTGTGTATCTCAGCTAGAATACATATTACATTCATAATGTATTGGTTTATGTCATTGAGCTATTTGAGTATAGAACTGGACTTTCTTTGGCCCTGCTATCAAAGCCAACTTGATATAGAATAAATATTTAATGCTTGTGGAAATGTAGTTTAGCTGCAGGTTTGACTTGACTTTGTTCTAAGCTTCTTGTTCTTTTATGTCTAGAAAATTCGAGCTCTTGAAGCTGAGAGAGAAAAGAATGCTTACTACCTCACAGAGAAGGACAAAGAAATACAGCAACTCAGAGAACAGTTGAAGACCAGATATAATACAACTGCTTTGCTTGAGCAGCTCGAAGAGAAAACCAAGGAAGGTGAAAGGAGGGAACAATTGTTGAAATCCTTATCTGAAGAGACCGATGTACTGAAGAAACAGCTGTCTGCCGCGTCAGCAAGACTCGCTGAACTTGAAGGCAAAGCCAGTACCATCCGTTTATCACAGGTACTAACCATTTTTTCAAAATGTTTTGTTTTGTTGTTTTTTTGGAGGGGTGCGGGGGTTGTGGGTCTTGAACTCTGGGCCTGGGCATTATCCCTGAGCTCTTCAGCTCAATGCTTGCACTCTACCACTTGAGCCACGGAGCCACTTCTGGTTTTCTGGTGGTTAACTGGAGATAAGAGTCTCACAGACTTTAGTGTCCAGGCTGGCTTTGAACCCCAATCCTCAGATCTTGGTCTCCTGAGTGGCTAGGATTTCAGGTTTGAGCCACCGGTGCCCAGCTTAAAATCTGAAGTTTTTGATTACCATCAAAAGTAGAAAGTGTCATACCTGACGCCTGTGACCACCCCAGAAATAATGCAAGTACATTATACATTCTGTGCAGAAGTAGCTTTAGGCTCTGTGTATAAATAGGCAGATATGAATAAACACATTTCATGTGTAGAGTTAGTTAAATCTTGAAGATAACTCATATTACATACAAATATTTCAAATTCCAGTAAATCTACAAAATCAAATACTTAATGTTTTAGCATTTTCAGATAAGGGCTACTCCAGCAATACTAATATAAAATAAAATGTAATTCTAGAAAAGAAGCTCATCTTTTGACAACTTATATTTCTAGATTTTGTTGAAATAACACAACTGTTTTCACACCTTTTTGTGAAAAACCAGGCTTTTCTAGTGATTCTGTGCTCCAGATGAGCTCAAGTTAAATTAGATCTGAAATCTCAGGGTTTCCAATCTGCTTGGGAAGCTTCTAGATGTTAATTTTTACAGTGGTCTTCTTGTAACCTGGCTAGATGGTTCCAAAATATGTTGCCAAATTTTGGGGTGCCCCTGAGTATGTACATAGGGTATTTTTATGGAACTAAATCTATCAAGGAAACTTGTATTGTTGAATGTGTAATGTTAAGTGATCTTGGATTATTTACAGACCACAGCTGCTGGCTGCCTCAGCTCATCAATGAGTAATATTCATGAGATGGAAATGCAGCTCAGAGATGTAAGTTTATTTCTTGTGATTGTTATGAGTAAATAAGCTATGGGACTAACTTATCTACTTCTAAATTTTATAGAAGTTGGAAGCATTAGCACTGGTACTGAAAAAGAATCTGTTTATGCTACAAGAGAACTGAGTGGATTGTAATAGTTGCCTAATTCAGTACCCAGGCATTCAGGAGAACATTTTCATCAATTAGGCTCCAAATATCTCCTAAGTCTAATTTGTCCCTCTCTTTTTTTGGGGGCGGGGGGAGGATACTAAGGCTTGAACTCTAAGCCTCTTACTATCATTCATGCCTGGCACTCTACCAGTTGAGCCATACCTCTAGTCTAAAATAAGAATCTCTTGGATTGGTCTGCCTGGACTGACTTTGAATTAAGATCCTCAGATTTCAGCCATCAGAATACTAGGATTATAGGTGCAAGCCACTGGATGCCTGACTGTGTTGGAATTTTTGCTTACAGAATACTTAGTAGATCCCTGTCAGAACAGGAGGAAGAATTTTCAGCATCCCATAGGACTGCACTTTGCCCTTAGTCTATATTTTAATTGATAACTTGGATGATAATGTTAAGTGCATACCATACACATGTGTAGATGACACTTAACTGGAAGGAGTAAGTAATGCAGTAATGACTCTAAAGATTCATAACTAATAGTATTAAGGTTTATTGATAGCTATTTGATTGGTACTCCACTTCTTTGATACTTTTAAGAGGAAAGAGCAGGTGCATACAGTCAGCTGGAAGAGGCAGGGTGGAAAGAAATGTTTGATGTATTGAAGTAATATCGCCATCATGTGGCTCTTTAGAATATTGCCTGAGTCTTATGCTAACTTTGACCAAGTAGCAACAGATTTATATCAAAGGAAAAAAAAAAACCATGACTCTGCTTCAATGTTGACTTAAACTGTATTAAATGCTTCATAAATATGGACAAATATAAATTTTGTTATAAAACAATCTGTAGCATCTAACATGCTACAGTTGATATACACAATACGGATAGATTTGCTTTTTGAGTCCTACTATGACATACATGCTATCTCATTTAGAAATTACATTTAAACATGATTTTGAGGTCCTCAACAGTTAAAAGATACACGGAATGTGAACAGGGGGATGGCAGTAGAGCTGAATAAAGTGTGATTACTGTCACCTGCTTTGAAATAGCACAAGATTCTTAGCAACCGTCTCAGATACACTGTTTGCTGTGAAGTCAAGATATTAGTATTCAATGGGAAAGGGAAAGGGGAAAACAAGATGATTGGGTGGGCATGGGGAGTGGGAAATAGGGACAAAAACATGAGAGGGAGTATCAATGTGTGAGAAGTAATGCACCTACTACCTGGTGAATGTTACAGTAACCCCTCTATACATTACCCTGACAATAAAAAAATTAAAAAAAGATGTTAGTATTCATATTTCCTTGAGGCCAATTATTATTCAAACATTCAGAAGGGTTGAAAGTATGACCAAGTTCAGATCTGCCACTAATATTCAATAATAAGACACTGTTTAAATCAACTTACTACAGTGCAACTAGTTGTCTTTAGAACCTTACAATTTTAAGGATATAGTACAGAATGGATACACACACACACACACATGCACACACACGCACACCCATATATATGACCTCTGCCTTGATAAGGAACTTTTTTTTTGGTCGGTTGTGGGACTTGAACTCGGGCCTGGGCGTTGTCCCTGAGCAATTCAGCTCAAGGCTTGTGCCACCCTTACCCCTATTGGAGATAAGAGTCTCACAGACTTTTAGTGCCCAGGCTGGCTTTGAACTCCAATCCTCAAATCTCAGCCTCCTGAGTACCTAGGATTATAGGCATGAGCTACCAGTGCCCAGAAAGAATGCAAGGCTTGATAAGAAACTTAGGACAGAATTGGCCTGAGAACCAGCCCATATATTGGGTACTCCGCACTCTCCAGGCAACTGTTTTAGTAGTTTTCCTTATGTGGCTTATCTCCTAACTCTGAAAAGCCATTTAAACCCCATACCTACAAGCTTTGTCATGAACTCATAGTGCACTGTAGAAAGAGCCTACTACACCTTGGAGGAACTGTCTGATGTTAGAGCTTCCCCATATATAGATCTTTGTGTATAGAAGACTCAACTGCCAGTATCTTTAAAAGATGGAAGCTCTTACCAGAAAGCAAAGGCTCATTTCTGTGCCTTCACAAAGACATTCTAGTTTACAAAGAGTAGTGCATGCAGTCACAGTGTGCTGTGTATGGGAGGTAGCAGACTTAATCCCCTTCATCCTTGACTTGGCTCTGCTATTAAGTATTCTAAAGGTGTGTGACATACAGTAATTGCTATATTATTCCACGAGCCATGAGAGTGTTTTTGAACATTTTTTATGGGCATAAATTAGTTGCATAGGGGAGTTTCATTATATGTGTTTAGAGCATATCTTGATTAGACTCACCCCCTCCATATCTCTCCCTCTCCCTAGCCCACTTCTTAAAACAATTTTAATAATTGTTAAAAATTAACCTGGTTTACATCATGTCATTCATTTATTTTAAGTTATGAATTTTTCAAAGGAGTTTTAACATGGTAATTTTTCACAGATATTTTTGTACAGATATTATATTTTAATTAGATTAATTTCCTTTGCTACTCCCTCCCTCTCCTTCTTTCTGCCCTTTCCCATTATGGGATAGCGTTTAGTGAATTTTCTTAGGTTATCGTTATACACAAATGCAATAAATGTATTTTGATACTATTCACTCCCTGTCATTTTCTTTTCCTTTCCTGATCCCCTCAAACAATTCCACTGTTAAGAATATATTTATAGGTACATGAATATGTGTGTATATATTCACATGTACATACACACAAGTGTGTGTATATAAATATATGATCATGTATGTATTTATATATGTTTATTTTTAGGTCTAGCTTCCACATATGAGAGAAAACACGCAACTTTGATCTTTCTGAACCTGGTTTACTTCATGTAACATGATCATACTCCATTGTGGATATATACCACACTTAAAAAAAGATTCAGTGAATGAGCGGATTAAGTAAATAGGACATAGTTCTGCAGTGAACATGGGTATTGAGTGTCTCTATTGTATCCTCACTCATATTCCTTCAGATACATGCCCAAGAGTAGTATCACTGGATCATATGGTAATCCATTTTTTATTTTTCTGAGGACTCTCCATACTGCTTTTGATAGTGGTTGCACTAACTTACATTCCTACTAACAAGACCCCTTTTTTTTTTCTGCATCCTCTCCAGAAATAATTGTGTTCTTAATGGTGGTCATTTTTCTTGGAGTGAATGAGAGCTCAATGTTGTTTTGATTTGCATGTCCTTTACCACTATAAACATTTTCTGTGTTGGAAAAGACTGTTTCACTTGATCTCCTTTGTGTATGGCAAGATTTTTTTGTTTTTATTATTGATTTTCTTTCATCTTCGTTGCAAGGCTCTGGAAAAGAATCAACAGTGGCTTGTGTATGATCAGCAGCGTGAGGTCTACGTTAAAGGACTTTTAGCAAAGATCTTTGAGCTGGAGCAGAAAGCAGGAGCAGCTGCTCCTTTACTCCCACAGCAGACAAAAAAGACGGAATCAGAAGGTACTGATTAGTGTAAGTTTTCCTTTTGGATAGGCCTGACATTTTTCCAGATGGAGTGATTCGTCAAATTTAGATTTGGGTAAATATGTATTAGAAAGTAAAATAAGAACATGTCTTCTATGCTTGAGATAAGAAACAAGGCAAACTTGCAAATGCTATTTCCTGTTTTTAAATCAAAAGAAGGCATAAGTCAGAGATGAAGGAGGCATGATTGGGTGCTCAGGAATGTGAAGTTTCCTCCACCTTTGCATGGCCCTTCCTTTCCTTCTGTTTCTACCCTTATTTTCTTCAGAGCTAGCCTTGCTGGCTGGTTTTTTGTCTTTAGCACTCGCTGGCTGGTTTTTTGTCTTTAGCACTCACTCTTATCAACCCAAGGAGAAAAAAAAATGTGTTTTATTCATCATTCTTCAACCATTTGATCTTCACCATGATGTTTCTTATTCGTCACTTTTTTGACATGTGCTTTGCAGCTTCACTAACACTGATATACACTGGGACAGTTGTCAATTTGACAGCAAACCAAAAATCTCCTGAGAGGTGGGACAGAAGTGTCATTGGCCTCATTTTACAGAAGAAATTGTTTCAACACTTCTAGGTGTGATGAACTGGAATAAAAAAGAAACACACTCACAAAGCACTGCTTATAAAAGAGAGGGGAGCCAGGCTTATTATGGAAGCCTCACACCTGAGTATTTAAAACAGAGCTAACATTAAAAAGAAAACATAAAGGGAATATCTCTAAATATAATTCAAAGCTGTTCAGCTCTTAACAGGACAGAGTTAATACTTGAATGCCTTTATATATTTGTTACATACTAAAGTAGGAGTTTGTTTCATGGTTAAGTCTTAATATTTTTCTTTTAATAATGTAGTGTTCTTTCTCATCCCCTTTTCCTTGATCTGTTTCTCACAGTGGTATAAGCATTTAATAAAGTAATCTAATAGGAAAGGTGGGGCGGAGCCTTTCTGTACTATTACATGTTAATACTTTTGTCTTTAATTCTGGTAATTATTTACATATCTATAAATTATTAATAAATAAAAATTCCTATTTGTTCATTTATCTTTAGATATTAAGGACTAGACAGTAGTCACAAAATCATTCCATGATTTTTTTTTTCTTTGCCAGTCCTCGGCCTAAGCTCAGGGCCTGAGCACTGTCCTTGGTCTTTTTCAGGGCTAGAGCGCTACCACTTGAGCCTCAGCACCACTTCCGGCTTTTTTTTTCTACCTATGTGGTACTGAGGAATCAAACCCGGGTCTTTGTGTATGCTAGACAAGCACTCTACCACTAGGCCAGACTCCCAGCCCTTTAGTTCTTTTATCTCGTGACTTCAAATATTCCTGAACTATTTCTTAATCCATCAAATGTCAGTCATAACTCCCATCTTGTGACTTTGTTTTTAAGCTGAAATCATGGTGTGATCTCATTTATAAAAGCATGTTTGAAGTTCAACTTCTCAGGTTATCATTGATTTTATAAAGTGAGCTGTGTTACAATGTCATTTGCTACAGCTTTTCTTCAAGAAGAGAAGCAAAAGTATTACAACCACTTGGCAAATGCCAAAAAAGATCTTGAGGTCGAACGACAAACCATAACTCAGTTGAATTTTGAACTGAGTGAATTTAGAAGAAAATATGAAGAGACTCAAAAAGAAGTTCAAGATTTAAATCAGCTATTGTGTTCACAAAGAAATGCAGATGTACAACAGCTGGAAGAGAGCCGGCATAAAACAGAGAAAATACAAAGACTTAAGGAAGAAAACGATATTGCTAGGGAAAAACTTGAAGAAGAGAGAAAGAGATCTGAAGAGCTCTTATCTCAGGTAAGCTTACCAAGAAAATCACCAGGACTCAGATTCAAATTTTCCTTGAGCACCTACCAAGCATCAGAGACTGTTTTACCATTAGGAAATTAGAGAAACAGGTTCCTGCCCTCATGGGAGTTCTATATTCTAGCATAGAATCAGATCATAAATACCCAAATAAGGAAGTTAAAGGGAACAGAGAAATTGGCAGCTAGTGAAGACCTCACTGAGAAGTATTTGAACAAAGATTTGTCAGAAAGATAACTTGGATTCCTCCTCATTAGAGGAAACCACACCTGCGAAGGCTCTGAATGACAAGGAAGTAACCAAAGAAAGATGTAAAGTAGTGAGAAGAATCAAGACTCTTCTAAGCTGGCATTTGCATCCTGCCGGTACTATGCTTAGTGAATTCACATAGTGCCTTCCATGTTATCATACTGGCAGCTTTGAGCCATGATGCCTTACTAATATTAGTGTTACTAAGTTGGGATAATTAGAAATGAATGCTACTTTGACAGAAAGTCATTGTTTAAATTTTGCCTAGCAACATGGAGTAATGGGAAAAAACAAAAACAAAAAAAAAAGACACGACTTGGAATCCATCTGGTCTCTAGTCCAGAAAATGTGGCCTTAGGCAAATCATCCACCTTCTCAGACCTATATGGGATTTACTGATCAAAGGAATAATAATAACCTCTCCCTGCCTTAACAGATCATTCGTTGTGAGGGTCAGGAGAATGAAAAATGCTTTGTACATGAAATAAGTGTCAGTGTTACTTATTGCTACTACCATCATCAGAAATTTTAAAATCATCCAAAAGTTTAGAGTGAGAGAAAGTTACCCACCTAACCTGTTCCTTCATCTGCGCTGCTTTCCTATCTGGGCAGGGTCATGAGTAAGAACACTTAGGCAAACTAAGTAGAAATGATTCCATTTTGCAGCTAAGGAGGTGAGGTACTCCCTTTTCTTGTTATATCGTAGAACTGATGGCAAATGTCAGAGCCCCCAGGAAAGGAGTAATGTACCATAGAGTGTTAGCGGTCAGTGTGGCAGTTCAAGGAACTTGAAACCAGCTGCTTACACAGCTCCATCTAGCAAGCAGCTGGAATGAGTCATGAGCTAGCAGGTGTTGCCCTGGTTAAGTAGGTGACTGTTGTAAGCCCCTGATGTAAGTGATAAAAGTCAGATGAGACAATGTTGGCTCTCTTTGCATCCCACAGGTCCGGTTTCTTTACAGGTCTCTGCTAAAGCAGCAAGAGGAACAAGCAAGGGTAGCTCTGTTGGAACAACAGGTACTCACTAGGGTTGCTTTGAAATTCACATCAGTCTGCTAGGAAATGTAATCTTTCTTGCTGTTTACATTGGTCCATGGAGAACTATTCATAGTTGTGAAAAATGTTGTAAGAGACTAACCAAAAATGTCGATAGAGACTCTGTACTAGCCTTAAATTATTGGTATTGTCCTTAGACTAAATGAGATTTTGGAGATGTAATGACATTTTCTTATTAGGTAAATGCTGGCTTTGGCAGATTTTGCTTTTCCCTGGATGGCTATAATTGTTAATTTTAGCTTTACAAGGTTTCTTAATAGGGCCAACTTATAATTTCAAGAAGAACTCAGAAACCATTTACTATCAGAATGAACAGAGGTGTGTGTGTGTGTGTATGTGTGCACTCGGGGGGGCACATATGTGTGCACACGAGTCTGAGAACTCAGGGCCAAGGTGCTGTCCCTGAGCTTTTTGGTAATTAATTGGAGATAAGAGTCTCATGGACTTTCTTGCCAGGGCTGGCTTTGAACCACGATCCCCAGATCTTAGCCTCTTGAGTGGCTAAGATTACAGGTGTGAGCCACCAGCACCTGTTATAAGCAGGGGTTCTTACATTCCAAGTCAAAGATGATCCTCTTTTACTTCTCCCACTCCTATCTTGAAATAAAGAGGACCACATGATGGGGGTGAGTGGATGGTAATTCTAACCATCAATGTCCCAAGCTATTCTTTACTTACTCATCTCAAATCATGGCTTTACTTCTTGCATAAAGCAAGTCCTCCATCTTAAACTTCATTTATTAACATCTCACTATGATCAGATGAACTCTTGCTACAAGAGTAAAACATGTCATTTTCTTCTTGTGTTAATGAAGAGTACAAGCATCCACTCAAGAGAACTGGACCCTATCTATCAGCTATAATTGTCTTGTCCTGGGCATTTTCTAGATGCAGGCATGTACTTTAGACTTTGAAAATGAAAAGCTTGACCGGCAAAATATGCAGCATCAACTACATATAATTCTTAAGGAACTCCGTAAAGCAAGTAATCAAATAACACAGTTGGAATCCTTGGTGAGTTTCAAATGGCTAACCCAAAACTTTAGGTTTTAGATTGTCTTTTTAACTTCTATTTATATGTAACCAAGAGTTTACAGGATAGTTGGCTTCATCTCCAGACTATAAGCAGAACTCCTGTCATTAGAAGCAATCACCCTTAGAGCATCAGTTCAGCTCAGAAAGAGGGACATTATGTACCTCTTAAACTAGTCTCCTTATTCATGTTCAAGGTCATCTCCCCTTCCCCCTGCCCAGGTGATTTGCTTCTCCACTTACAGAACCTTCCTGGGGAGACCAGAGTGTGGGAGAGGGCATCAAAGAATTTTGATCTGAAATTACATTTTTCTATTAGAAGTGTTTTGCATTTAGGAATAATATTTGTTTGTTTGTTTGTTTGTTTGTAGATCGTGAGGCTTGAACTCTGGGTCTCGGTGCTGTCCCTGAGCTCTTCAGCTCAAGGATACCATCCTAACCTTGAGCCACAGCCCCACTTCTCGTTTTCTAGTAAATTGGAGATAAGAGTGTTGGCTCTTTAGTGCCTGGCCTGGCTTTGAACTGCAATCCTCAGATCTCAGCCTCTTAAATAACTAGGATTACAGGTGTGAGCCACTGGGATAATGTATTATTATTTTAATATGGCTACTTTTGTGTGTGTGATATTGGGGTCCAAACTTGGGGCTCATTTGTCATCTTCCATGTGAGTTATACCTCCAGTCCAGTCTTTTGCTGGTTATTTTGGAGAAGTCCTTCAGACTTTCCTACCTGGGCTGACTTGAGCCACTTGCTTGTTAATATTTTAGGACTACTATGAGCTCAATGGTTTTTTTTTTTTTTTAGTTACCATGAAAACAATCCTTTGGAGTATATTGTTTTGATAAAGATAAGATTTCTTTTCACTTATTTTCTTTTATCTTACTAATGAGCTTTTGGACCAAACTTATTGGAATCTCTGTATATGTGTGTGTGCATACTCCATAAATATATATTTCATGTATCCTAGTACTGAAGGATATTTGGAATCAATTAAATCACATTTAATAACACTAAATAACATTTTAATATAGCAAATGGCTCACAACTGTATTTTTAGCTACTCAGGAGGCTGACGTCTGAGGATCCCAGTTTAAACTCTGCTCAGGCAAAAAAATCTTGAGACTCTTATTTCCAGTCAACCAGGGAAAGTGAAGTGATAAAGATAAGATAGACTACTGTCAAGCCCTAGTACCAATACATAAACACACAAAACATCCAGATAGGAGCTGGGACCATAGAGTGCTTGCCTAACATGCACAAAGCCCTGGGTTCAGTTCTTCAGTACCACATACACAGAAAAAGCCAGAAGTGGTACTGTGGCTCAAGTGGCAGAGTGCTAGCTTTGAGCAAAAAGTGTCTGTGGACAGTGCCCCAAGTTCAAGCCCCAGGACTGGTGCGTGCGCGCGCACACACACACACACACACTATAATATATATCCTTTTTCTTATCTATCACCCTTGATTTTAGATATACCCCTTGGGTTTTCAAATGAGAAAAAAGCACATGTAAAAAAACTAACATAATTTTCGTATGAATAAAAGAAACAAAATGTGTGCCCAGCTCCCTACTGTGCCATTGATTTTGACTATAGCTTTTGAAGATTAGAATCACTTCTGTTAATGACTTTTTCACCATCTAGGAAGTACATGAGCATATATGAAAGAATCTCTAATTTTGTTGCTCCTACTGTCTTCATTGAATACATGCTTTCTTTCTTTATAGCACTCTCTTTTAAACTTTGACTATTCTGAATTCTTCAAGTAGGAAATATGAATATAAACTATACAAACTGCATGTAAGCTGCTAAAAAATTCTTAGTGGCTTTTAATTCTGTGTTGCTTTTTTTTTTTTTGCCAGTCCTGGGCTTGAGCTCAGGGCCTGAGCACTGTCCTTGGATTTTCTCAAGGCTAGAGCTCTACCACTTGAGCCTTAGCACCATTTCTGGCTTTTTTCTATGTATGTGGTACTGAGGAATTGAACCCAGGTCTTCTTGCACTCTACCACTCTACCACTAGGCCAAACTCCCGGCCGGTGTTGTTCATTTTTTTTGTTTCTGTTTTTGAGATGGAGTCTCACTCCGTAGCACAGGTTGGCCTGAAAATCAATCATTCTGCTTCATCCTCTTAAGTGCTGGGATCTATATAGTTCTTTATTGATAAAATTGCTTATTCTATAAAACTAGAAAATTTATGATGTATGAAAATATCATGATGAAACCACTTTGTTGGTAATACACACACACACACACACTGATTTGAAAGATTTGAATGGCTATATGAGAAAATAGCAAATGAACCTCATGGCAGACTTTTTTTTTTTTTTTTTTTTTTTTGCTGGTTCTTGGATCTGAACTCTGGGCCCCGGCACTGCCATAAGTTTTTGTGTGCATAAGGCTATCACGGCTAGCTTTTTGTGGTTAATTGGAGATAAGAGCCTCATGAAGTTTTATGCCTGGGCTAGCTTTGAACCAGAAGTTTTCTGCCTGGGCTCGCTTCGAACCACAATCTGCAGATGTGAGCAGTTAGGATTACAGGTGTGAGTCACCAGTGCCCAGCTTCCCACAGACATTTTATGTTTGGCTCCTTGCCTCTTAACAGAACCTATTTAGATAAACAGCCAACTACTGTACTTTTCTGGGCAATTATAATAACTTTCTGGGTACTCCATGGCCACCTCATATGTTGCCATCGAAGTCCTGACAAGCAGAGATCCTAAGGAGAAGATGTCTGCAGGGCGAAGCAGCTAGCAGATACGTAGACATTAACATTGCTGAGCAGTAGGCCTCGTATACAAATGGTGTTCACTTGAAACTTCTTTTTCAGAAACAGCTTCATGAGTTTGCCTTCACAGAGCCATTTGTTGCTTCCCAGGGAGAAAGTGAAAACAGAAGAAAAATTACCTCGCCAAAAAGTCCCAGTGCTGCACTAAACGAAAGCCTGGTAGAATGTCCCAAGTGCAATGTCCAGTATCCAGCCACTGAGCATCGGGATCTGCTGGTCCATGTTGAATACTGTTCTGAGTAGCAGAATCGTTATTGCTGGGTTTTCTGCAAAAAGATTCAATACTGTATCTTACATTTGCTTAGGGACATCTTGATTACATATGCCACCTCTTGCACCTGAAGGTGCTTATCTACCTTTGACACTGGTGGTGGCGTGCCTAGAAATCATTGCATCTCCCACAGTGCTGCTTTGCACATTCCTTGGCACTGATCCTCCCTGTGACGGGTCACCAGCTTGCAGTGGCTGATGTGGTGATCAGTGGGTGTTGAGACTACTAATGTTTTGCACTGTTAAAATACTCAACAAAGCGAAGATAGTTCCTGCTCGCAGGTTAAATGTTGCACTAGCAAGCAAATACTTGTTTGGGGGGCTTTACAAAGCAAAAGTAATTAACGGTTTTGCTGTGTTGGCTTTTTTTTTTTTTTTAATATAAGAGCTTTATTTAGTATACTGATTCCAGTTTTGATACCAACAATTAAATGGTGGCAATAGTATTTTCATTTTTTCCTTGCTATTACAAAACGGTTATTAGAAAAGTTGGGAATTTCACAACCTTTATTGAGACTTCCTGTTGAAAGTGTAAACCCAGCCATCTAAGCACAAAACAGATCGAGGAATACTTTTAGTAGCCACACAATGTTTTCCTTTATGTTATCTAGCTGTAACTTTAACTTGGATTTCATTAGCACAAGTTGGGTTAATTAAAATCGTTAAAAAAATAAATCCTAACAAAACTATACTTGTTTGATTTACAGCTATTTTTATCATTCTTATTTTTGACATTGTTAAAACTGAACAGTGTGAGTATCAGATACTGTTTTGAAAAGATATTTTTTTACATGCTTTAAACCAAAAGTTTTATTTCTTCAGGTTTTCTAACATGCTTAACACTGGGCTACTGTTAACAATATAAAGGGAAAAAAGAATAAAATTATTTAATGTTTTACTATGTCATGTGTATGTAAATACCTAAGATAGTCAAAATGTCTACCCTAAATATGTTGGGAGTTCAAGGTGAACATATGCTATAAGATGGTAAGGTATTTAAAGAAACAGCAGAACCTGCCACCCCTCTGAAAGCGGTAGTAGATGGTTTCAGGCATTCGTGTTGAGCCGATGATAACTCTTGATCAGTAAGTATGATTCAGAGCTGTTTATTACAAAGGCAAGACAAAAAGCATTGAGAATTATTTAGTTGGGATTTTTTTAGACCATGTGGTATTGTGCAGATCTGTTTATCACAATACATTTCTTCCATAACTTAATACCAGGTTCACAATCACATTTGAACAAAAGATATAGAAGTACTCTGCTGTAATGGCAAGGCTCTGAGTGAAAAACTACAATATTTAATTATAAATATAGGCCTTAAGGAAGTTGCTCTCTCCTTATAAGCAAGCGGAGTATTACCTCTAGTTTATAAAGGTAGGAAATGCCCCAGTCATTCAGTGAGCAGTAGTCAGAAGTAGAACTCTGGCCTTTGGTTCCTGCCAGAGGACTATGAGGTACAGGGTGTGGGCCCATGGGACACACAGCCAGGACACAGCTGTAATAGACGCTCTAGCTGTGAAACTCTCCCAATGGATGGATTTTTATGCGTTTCTGAATAGATTATTTAGAATAAGAATTCTTTTTCCTGGATCAGTAATATGTACAAGGCCTGAAAAACCTTCAAGGGGTTAAACAGGCAGGTTTCTCTTGTAATTAAAAAGAGTCCTTTCATGGCAGCTAAACACCGATGCTTATGACATGTTTGGTTCTGGGGAACTAGAAACTGGGCTAAATCTAATACTTGTTAGCTCTTAACTACAGCTCAAGTCAGTGCTCATACCAGCATCAGCTTTTAGATGAACATACTAAGATGTCCATTCATTTCCCTTCATTAATCCCTAATGACTGGGAAAGAAAATATTTAAACTCAGCTCAGGGTGTCCGATCTAAGGAGATCCATCCTATCTTTTTCATTATATTCCTCATTATTAGCACATGCCAAAATTCTTCTCCAAGACAGTATTTTAACCCAGGCATGATGGGTCCCATCTGTAATCCTACCGCTTAGGATGTGGAGGTAGGATCTCTCCAGCAATGAGCTACATACCTCCAGGCAAAAGAAGTATCAGTTTGTCACTTGTACATGTAGGCCTCCAATTGTCAAACCTGTAGTATGCTGGGATTCTAGACCACAATACCACATTGACTTGTACAAGTGACAAATTGTAAACGAGTTTTGATGAATGCATATATTTTTGTCCATCATCAGCCAACTCAGGATATAAACTATCACCATGCTTGGAAGTTTATTTCATCCTTTGTGTAATCCACAATCTCTTCTCAGTGGATCGAATAACTATTACCATAGATTAGCTTTGCATTTTCTTCAAACCCATATAAGTGGAATTATGTGTTTGTGTCTCTCTTCCTTGAGACTCAAGTACATTTTTTAAATAGCTGATTAACATTTTATTCCATAAATACACCATAATTTGGTTTTCCATCCTTCTGTTGATGGGAATTTGTAGAGTAGCTTAAATAATGTTTTGGGGCCTTTGGGGTGTGGAAGGATCCAATCCAGGGCCTTGGGCATGCCCCCCCACCCACTACTCATCTACAACTTAAACCCTTGTAGCAATTCTATGTCCTTACATATTTTTTTCATGGGAATGAAAATATACCTGCAATATCATGATGCAGGTGATAAATTTTGCTGGAAGCAATCCATCCTATTTTCTAGAGACTTAAAATCTTCCCCTGTACGCCTCCGGGGCAAGAAACCATGTTATCCAGTAGTTGATACTTCAACAATTTTGCTATAAGCAACAGCAGTGAGTTCCACATCACCGATGTCTTAATGTCTACACATAGGTAAGATCCCTGAGGCCCAGAAATAATTCCTGCATCCTCAGGGGCAAACCACATCCAGCTCTCTGCTCTTCTGACTAAGCTCTAGAGTACATTTAGAAAGAGGGTACTCTCCTCAGAAGTGCCCTTTACAGAAACAAGGCAGGCAAGGCGAATGAGCCAAGTCCTGAGGCAGTTGCTGCTGGTGGCAGCTAGAAATGCATGCTCTTACTTCAAGGGGAGCTGCTGAACTTGAGCCTGTGTCCAAGGAGAGTGAGTACAGTGTAGAGAAATCTGGGATTAAATATGAAGTCTCCCAACTAGTAACCATTTAGAAACCAATAACATTTTAAGTGTGAGCTGAAACACATTTTCAGTGTGTGGCTTTTTGAATGTAGCAAGAGAAAGTGACTCAGCCTGAGAATTGAAAGAAATCAAGGAAAGTCCTGGGTCCCACCCGCTGTCTTAGCTGGGTTTCCCTGCATCTGGTTCAGTGGAACAGCTGCTGTTTGAGTGACATAGCAATTATGGTCCTCCCTGATCCTGTCTTCCACATGTCACCTGGCTGGTGCCATTTCCTGTGCTCTCCATACAGTCAGGGCAGATCAGAGTTGGAAGGGAGTAGACTCTCCAGTGTCTCTGGTCCAACAGGTCCCTTGCCTTTAGAGCTTCTTTGAAATACCAATTCTTTGTCCTCATACCCATCAGAAAAGCTGGGATGTTTGTGTTTGGTGCAGGTGCTGGCATTTGAACTCTGGGCTGGTTAGCTTTTTTGCTCAAGGCCAGTGGTCTACCACTTGAGCCATAACTCAATTCCAATTAACCACAAAAACTGGAAGAGCCTCACAGACTTTCCTGCCTGAGCTGACTTTGGATTACTATCCTTGGATCTCAGCCTCCTGAGTAGCTAGGATTGTAGGCATGAGCCACCATCATTGGACTGTATTTTTTAAAGCTCTCTAGAGCATTCTGGAGCATTATTAAAGATGAGAACCACTGATCTAAGGTAACCTTGACCTACTGAAGTAACAGAGCTCCAGAGAGGGAGGTGACATTATTTAAGGACACACAGCAGGTTTGCAGGAGAGATAAGTAGTCCAGGCTCCCCAAGGCAGTGGTGATTAGAACTCCCACCATCTGGGTCATAAAATATGATTCCAGTAAAATGACATTTTCTAAGCTCCTCAGTGCTTTGTTTACCTAAGGCATATTTGGAGGTTCAAACCAAGCAAGCAGTCAGCTCTGGGGAGTGTCCTTTGGTCTAGAAGTAAGCAGGAAGTTGAGGAAGAGTCAAATTCATATAGTACCACCCAAACCAAGCTACCAAAGAAAAAAATGGCATGTGCCAAAATGAACGAGCATCTGGTCATGGTAATCCCTTCACCTTTAATAGAGTTCCTGGCATACTACCTTGACTTATCTACCTTGACTTATCCCTTATCACATTTCCCACCAAAATGTTCTGACAGGTATTCCCTGCTGTAGTTTGGATCTGGAATGTTCCATAAGGGCCAAAAGGCTTGTTCACAGTGGCAGTGTTGGGAAATGTGCAAGCTTTAAAAGGTGAGACCTCATGGAAGGTATTCCGATCATTGGTGTGCACTCTCAAAAAGGGTTGAGGGGCCGTGACCCTTCTTCCTATCCAATAATCAATACCTCAACCATTGTGCTATAAACAACAGCAGTAAGTTCCATACTACTAGTTTCTTAATGTGTACACATAGGTGAAAAACCTGAGCCTGGAAGCAATTCCTGCATCCTCAGAGGCAAACCATGTCTAGCTGCTGCTCTAATTTAGCCCCAGAGTACATTTTAGGATGAGGGTTTGTAACCACATCAAAAGCGCCCTCTATAGGAACAAGGCAGCCAAGGCGAATGAACCACCTACATTTTTTTTTTTTTAAATTGTCCAGATAATGTATAGAGGGATTAGTTATATTCGTTAGGTAGGAACCTCCTGCTTTTAACTTCTCCATCATGAGTTGGTGGTTTAGCTGGTATCTGCTCTAAATGGAAAGTTGACTAACACATTTCTGAATGCGACGGCAGCCACTTCGGGGAACCTAGCAATCTCTGAGCTCATCACTTGGCTCAGCAAATATTTGTTCCATCTACAGCCAGAAAAGTGCCATGTGGCTCTAGAGCTGAGTGCAAGAGCAGAGCCTGCCTTCAACAGAGCCAAGGGCAGGTACACAACCCAGCCAGTCACCCCCTGCAAAAGTCACCCCAAGGTTGAAAAGGGACAGACTTTCAAGATGAAGCAATGTCTGTTTCCTTAGGTTTTGGGAAACATATTATTCAAGTCTCAGGAGTGTTTGGTCTTGGGTTTATGTTGCAGGTGAATCATTAAGCAGAGCTTAAAGAAAACAAGTTCTATGTTTCATTGTCTTCTAATAACCCAAAGTCTAAGAGTGAAGGGTAGGGCAGTAGCCCTGACTCAGATTCTAATAACTATACATTCTCTATATCCTGGTAACTTGATGTCAGGAGCCGTGTACCCTCAGAGATACAGAAAGCCATTTAGGAATGTTGAGCTACTGGAGGAAATGGTAAGTTGAAGTGGTTTTTTGTTTCGGTGTGTGTGTGTGTGTGTGTGTGTGTGTGTGTGTGTGTGTGTGTGTCTGTCTGTCTGTCTGTCTGTCTATCTGTCTGTCCTAGAGCTTGAACTTAGGGCCTGGGCACTGACCCTGAGCATTAGTGCTCAAAGCTAGCACTTTACTACTTCAACTACAGCCACTTCAGATTTGGGAAGATTAATTGGAGAGGAGAGTATCAAACGTGCCTGGCTGGGCTGCCTTTGAATTGCAGTTCCCAAATCTCAGCCTCCTGAGTAGCATTCCAGGTATGAGCCATCGGAGCATGACAAACTAAGTGTTTTGATGGAGCAAAAGAAGAGGCTTCTATGTATGTTATCTGATTCCCGGTTGCACAGAATGATACTTCTGCCACCTGGGGCAGAAGAGGAAGGTATAACTTTGTGTGTGTATATGTGTGTGTGTGTGTATGTGTGAACAAGACCGAAGTACTAAGGTTTTGGTCTCAGGGCCTTAGGTTTGTTATGCAAGTATTTTACCTCTTGAGTCATTCCCTGATCCTTTTTGCTTATCGCCCCAGCCCTCCCCCACCCCTTGCCCCCAGCCTCCTTTCTACCTGCTCTCCCATCTGGCAGTTGGTTAAAGATGTGTAGGAAGGGGTCATTCCATGACCGCTTCTGACCCTCTCTTCATGGCCCTTTTCTCTGAGTATTGTGGCCATCTTTCACTTGCCTGTTACTCTTTCTATCCACCCTTTCCACCCTTTTCCCAATAAACTTGTTAGGTCAAAGTTTGCTTTCCCCTCCTATTTCTCATTCCTGGATAGATATGTGACAGGTGCTCAACAGATGTTTTTAGATCAAGTAAAAGTATCTTTAAACAATGAGTTCAACTATTTGTATCTAAGAAATGCTTGGCTTTTATCTGAGAATTTCCAGTAGAAACACTGAGGAATTAAGGTATGATTCAACCATCAAACAAACATGGCTGCCAAAGAGGCTATAAAACACCTCAGGAATTGGCCATAAATAGAGTAAATATTTGATCAATGACATCAGCCAAGGTAAAAATATTTCTTTAAGGAAATTGCCTTTGGAAACCCAAAATGCTTGGCTTTGAGACTTGAACTGAATCTATGTCTTGGAGACTGAAACTGTTGAAAGTCCCTTATGTGTCCAGAGAACGTATCCCAGCGATGGTGGATGAAGTGAGAGGTAAAAAAATACAAGGCACTTTCATAGGCACTCTTCAATATATTTAAGGAACCCAAAGTAATGTCATACATACACTTTCAGCAGGGGTTACAACCACCAACATTGAGGACTGCTTGGGTTCCAAAGGCAACAACTTTTAAACATGAAGCTTTAGCCTAGCTCTGAGTCAGAGCACCAGAGTTTGGCAGTTGTTCTGCTTTGCCATTACTGGCTATCTATAATACTGGCTATAATATTCATTACATACTCATTTTGAACTAGAACCTACTTGTTTAAAACAAAACTATAGGACTTCTTCTGATGTTTTTGTGACTGGATGGGGCACATCTTGGTGGGTCTCTTTTGCAATGTCTGATGCAATTTTAAGACAGACAGCCTTATAGCTTGGCTGCCTTCTGTGATCAAATGGAACATCAGACCAGGCTAGATTCCAGAGGAAGGGACTCCATAGACAATGATGACCAGGATGCATTCTTCAGAGACTATTACTATGAGAATACAAAAATGTACCTCAGAGGGGCAGGCACAAGGCCTAGTGGTAGAATGCTTGCCTCACATGCACAAAGGCTTGGATTCAATTCCTTGGTACCACATACACAGAAAAAAAAGTTGAGACTGGTGTTATGACTCAGGGGGTAGAGCTCTAGCCTTGAGAATGCCCAAGGACAGTGCCCAGGCTTTGAGTTCAAGCCCCAGGACAGGCAAAAAAAATTATCTCAGAATGGTAAGACTCTGAATGGTTCTTCCTTTGTCTTTATTCCTAACCCAATTAAAAATATATATATATATATCAGAGCAGTTACTTTTTTTTTTTTTTGCCAGTCCTGGACTTGAGCTCAAGGCCTGAGCACTGTCCTTGGACTTTCTCAAGACTAGAGCTCTACCACTTGAGCCTCAACACCACTTCCAGCTTTTTTTCCTGTGTGTGTGGTACCGAGGAATTGAACCTGGGTCTTCATGCATGCTAGACAAGCATTCTACCACTAGGCCAAACTCTTGGCCCCCAGAGCAGCTAGATGTGTGTGTGTGTGTGTGTGTGTGTGTATTTGCTGGTCCGTGGGCTTGAACTCAGGATCTACCACACTACTACTTGAACCACAGCTCCAATTCTAGCCTTTTTGGATAGTTCATTGGAGATAAGGGACTTTCGTCTGGTAAATTGGATTCAAACCGTGATCCTCAGATCTTAGGCTCCTAAATAGTGGCTCGCACTTCTAATCCTAGCTAGTGTCTGGTCTAGGAATAACATTCGATTCTTTAAAATGTTCGAGTTCAAGGTCTACTTTGTTCTACCAAAAAAAAAAATAGTGAAAGAGATTGGACAACTATTATTTTGAAAACTAGAAAAGGGAGAGTTTGAGCCCGGCGTGGTAGCTCACACCTGTAATCCTAACTACTCAGGAGGCTGAGATCTGAGGATCTCAGTTCAGAGCCAGCCTGGGCACTAAAGTCCCTGAGACTCTTATCTCGAATTAACCTCTAGAAAACAGGAAGTGATGCTGTGGCTCAAGGGGTAGGGCAGTAGCCTTGAGCTGAAGAGCTCAAAGACAGTGCCCAGCCCAGAGTTCAAGCCCCAGGATAGACCAAAAAAAAAAAAAAGGATGGTGGCAGGGCGAGAGTCTAAGTGGCCATGTCTGTAAGGTCTGCTCAACTAACCAGGGACAAAACCAGGTGAGTGCCAGAACCCAGGCCATTCACAGACCCCTGATAAGGTCACAGCAGACCTTCACAGTTGCCTATTCACAATCCTTTGCTCTGTCCTTCATTCTCAGTGCTCTGACTATTCTTAACCAAACCTGCCTGCTTTCAGTGTCAATCCAGATTGCTCAGTGTAATACTAGCACCACCAGCGAGAGCCAGCCTTGGGAGTTCTGCCCGTGATGTTAGATGGGTTAGCCCAGTTGGCAAGAGGTAGCTAGAAACTGTGATGGCCTTTTTGTAGGGACCTAACCAGACATGAGGTCAAGTCTGAGACAAGGGTCAGGAGGCAGAGACAGACACACAGATGAGTCCTGTGAGGACGTGGGCCTAGGTAAGCCTGAAGTACATTCACCTCCTGGACATTTACTTACTGAGCCAGGACATGATTTTTGTTTTGCTTTTGATTTTTTTCCCTTTCTTTTCCTCCTCCCCTTGTTTTGTATTTGCTTTATGTTTGAGCTGAGTCCTTCTTGTTATAATCAGAAGACATGCTGATAATCATACAAGCTGGCTACCTACATTTGTCCTTTCAGGTGATGCTGGGCCCAAGGGAAAACAACTTCTGTAGCAGTGTAGAAAGAGCAGAAATTGCAAGAGATGGGGGCAAGCGGGAGGTGAAGTGATTGGCAGGGCAGAAATGGCTGATTTTGCAACGCAGAGAGAGAAAGTAAATTAGGGGAAAAGTTAGGCAGGACTCAGAGCAGAGTCCTTGTGTGGGGGACGTGGAAGTAATGCTCGGGACATGCTTGGGCCAGGCTAGAAGTCAGGAGTCTAGTGAAGCCAGGCCAAAGGGCTCTGAGGATGGGCAAGATGTGAGTACACACACACACACACACACACACACACACACAAGGTTAAGGGGACAAGGAAACACTCTGCCTGGATCAAACGGAAAAGAATATCATGTAATTCACAGACCCTCCATCAAGAGAGCCCAGAGAATTGGCCTTGGGCACATCCAGCCTAGAACAGTGTCTACACACCACCCTAGCTGTTCAGTGCCCACCCACTGCCACTGCTCTCACGGCATAGATGCTACACATGTTTTGTACTATTGATATCTGTCTTTAGATGCCAGAAACTCCATGATTGGACCCCAAATCCTTGACTGCAAATGGATCCTGCAATCCCCCAACTCTTCTTTATCTCTTCTGAGAGGATGAGTGTCTCCAGGCCTGGCAGGAAGGAGAACTGGCCTTTTACTGGGGCACAGGGAGATTTCCTACACAGGCATTAGATCTGATATTCACTCTCACAAGTCCATGTCTTAGGAAGTGTGCCTATTGCACACACACATGCATACACGAGTCATGTCTCAGTCCCTTTTCCAGGATGCTTACATCCTTAAAAATCCATGAGACTCATCAGTCGAGGGACCACCCTTCAGCAGGGCGCCCAGTCCCCTCACTTTGTGCCACTCATCCTGGTCAGGATCACTGCTCCACACACCATCTGGTCACCCTTCTTGTTGCTCTGCTTGTTCAAGTGCACATTGTGCCCTAGATATGGGCTCAGGGTCCTTTGTCCCTCCACCTCTGGAACAAAGAGGGACAGAGAAGTATGGCTCCAATCTGTCACCTCCTCTGAGGATTTAACCTTTGGGGTTTCTTGAAAGCCCTGGTCTTCTGAGGGTAGCATGGAGGACAAACTCAGCTATCAAACTGAAAACACAAGGATTGTATCTTTTTTTTTTTCAAAAACAGAGTTTTGGTCTTATCTCAGATGAAATTCAGTTTGGGGGAAGAGTTGAGAAACTGCCTGCAATGGCTCCTCCCTGAGGAAGCCTCAGAAAGCAAGATAAAGGCCATACCTTGGAGTGGGCCTTGCCTCACAAATCTCAGATGCTTTATGCTTGTCAGGAGTCCCACAGACCTGAGAAAGAGGAGACAGAGAAAGTGCTTTCCATAGTAATTTTCATGCCTGTCTCAGCCTACACTTCTCATTCACCTCTACATGTCACACAGTGCAGTGCTGTCTATAGAGTGACTCCTCTGCTGTGTGTCCTCCTCTGAGTCCCCCAGAGGAGTCAGCCACTCTCTACTTGCCTCCCAGGACATTTTGTCCCAAACCACCTTGGAAAGTTTCTCAGCAGTTGCTATATTTCTGTTTGCTGAGTTTTCCTTAGGATTTGGGACTATATTTCATTTGCTATGGTGCCTTCAACAACTAGCCAGTTGTTTCTGAGTGGAAGGAAGGAAAGATGGATGAATGGATGGATGGTTATATAGGTGAATGGATATGCGGATGATGGATGGATGGGTTGGTGGATGGATGAATGGATGGGTGGATGATGTAGCAAGGGAAGGCTGATGAGTGGATGGATAGGTGAACACACTTGAGTTTTGAGGGACAATGGTCACTGTAGCCAAATGCCAGCAGGGGGCAGTGTAGAGCAAAGGCATCAGACATCGTGTCTGACAAGGCTTCTAAGCCTCATTTTATGAGGAAAGGTGATGAGACCCGAGACCAGAGAAGAGATTCTGAGCTTGGTCTCAGTATGGGGACAATACTGTCTTCTTCAGAGCACCCCTAACTTCCTGAGATCCAACAGCCCCAAAGTGGCCAAGCTGCTGGCAACTTTCAGTATTCCCTGGAGCCCTTCCTGGGGGGCTGTGCACCAGCCCTGACTGAAATGCCAGCTCAGAATAGATGGGGGGCACTGAGGGCACCTTCAGGGCAGAGGCCAAGTGGAATCAAGGGCATCTTCCCAGTCGCTCAGATTCCTCATGACTCTCCCTTCCCCAGACACATCCCTTCTCTAGGGACTTACAGCACTTGCACTTGTATTTCCTAAGGAAGGAAGGAGTTCCTGCTCAGAAATCATTCCTACGTGAAACTCAAAATGTATTTCTCCCATGTACCATTCCATCTAGCCCCACTTTCCTTAGGGGAATGGGCCAGGGTAGACCCATATACTAGCACAGCTGTGACAGGACCCCATCCTGCCTTGTCTCTGTATCTTCACTGCAGCCATCTGGGGTCACAGTACAGATAGCAGAGAGAGACATCTGGAAGGCATGCAGAACCTCGAATTTCCCTCTTCATTCACTTACCTAATTAACATTCACCTGTTGAAAAAAAAGTTAAGCATGTACTATGTTAGATGATAGAGAAGGAAAATCAGAATAGAAAAGGAAAACCATAACAATCTTAAGCCCTTCCTATTCTAAAGGCCTGTCATTCGTGATCCAAGAATATTTGTCCACAAGCCTGTGAGAGATGCAGTTAACCCCATCATATGGACAGAGGAGGAAACAGGGGGATAGAGTAGTTGTCATAGTAATAGCAATAATCTCAGGGACTCGTATAGAATTATCAACTTTGTTCATAAGGTATTCTCTTTAAAAAGTAATCCTAATGACTGCCACAAACATCCTGTCTTGAAAGAAAATGAAGTCGAATTAACCACAAGTCAAAACATCATGTTACAAATCAAAGTGGATGTGGTTACCAATGGGGAAGCATGGTGAATATAAGTTTCTCATTTCCCCTTAGACTAGAGGAAACCAAAGCCAGCCTGAGCTAATGTCCAGGAGCTGTGGCCTCAGCTCTTGTGCAGTGTAGTTGTGTCTTTTCAAGGTTAGGAGTTTAGATAAAAGCTAAATATAGCTGAGTGCTAGGAGCTATACCGATAGTCCTAGCTACTCAGGAGGCTGAGCTCTGAGGATCAAAGTACAAAGCCAATCCAGGCAGGAAAATCTGGGACTCTTATCTCCAATTAACCACCCAAAAGCCTAAAATGAAATTATAGCTCAAATGATAGAGCAGTAACCTTGAATGAAAGAGCTAAGTGACAGTGCTCAGGCCCTGAGTTCAAGCATCAGTACTGGCACAAAAAAAGAGAGAGCGAGAGAAAGCTAAATATGTTATTCATGTACACAGAGGAAACTGAGGGTGCTGGGGAAAGAAACTTGTAAATGTCTCTGTCTTGGCCCATTTTTAGTCCTGCAACAAAACCCTTGGAACTAGATGCTACATAAGGAATCGGGGTTGATTTGACTTGCTGTTCCAGCCTTCTTGATGTGCTATAACCTGGTGGAGGTTTCCACATGGGAAGACAGAAACAGTATCTAGCGAAGTCTCGCTTATATACTCACTATAGCCACTGCAGGAGCCAGTCTTCACACCTCATCTAATCCAGTTCACCCTCCACAGGCACACTTCTAAATACCATCCACAGCCAAATGTGAAGAAATGGACAGAAATTCTATCCAGGATTGTGGAGGTCGTATTGAACCATAGTAGTGTGCTACAAAATAGTGTGTGAACCCCCCCCACACACACACACTCCTGTGCACGTGGATAACCCTAGCTGCACAGAAAATCACCCCCAGGTCACCTAGCCAGATCCCCTAAGGTTACCTCTGCGTGGAGGAACGATGGCTTATTTTTTTTTTCTGAGTTACTTCTTGTATTTTGTAATCAGTTACAGAACGAACAAGCCAGACAAATTAACACGAGGAATCACGCAACCTCATACACAACTGTGGCCAATGGTCCCTTTGGGATGTGCAGAATTTCAGTGACACTACCTCTTGGACGGCACAGGGTTCTTCTGGGCTTGTGCTGGCGTCACTCACCTGCGGTCTTTCCCTTTCCAGAGCTGGGCCTAGCACCAGGGAGAGGCAGTACGTGCTCCAGTGGTGGTGTCGAAGTAAAAACATGTTCCTCCCTCAACTGGCCAGTGTGGCTCCTAGCCAGGAGACACCCAAAGAGAAAAACTTCAATAAAAATGGACCGTCCGCAATGTATGGGAATTAATGCACCATCTATCTGGCAAATATCATGTAACCCTTCTATTAATTACAATAAAAAATATGTGAAAAAAATGGACCATCCGGACATTCTTTTCATAGTTAAACATTTTGTACTGAGGGGCATTGATTGCATCTTTCTCCAGGAACAAATAAATGGAACTAGAAAAGCATGGAGGTCATCGAACTATGTCCTGTGTTGGAGCAAGTCAAGCCTCATTAACACACAGTCCACCTTTCCAACAGGGCAGGGTGTATTAGATCTTCCGTGGATTACGGGTCCCAGTGATCAGCAACAGGGTTCAATTAATTCTGGCCAACTCAAGCAGAAAACAATTGCCCTGGATAGCTTCATGATGCTTCCTGCTGGTCACAAAGAGACTTGTAGAGTCTTGGTGATGAAACAGGTAAGACTTGAGAGCTGTCAGGCCACAGGAACCACTGCTGTGAGCCCCGAGCCCTATTTCCGTAGTAGAATTCAGTTGTCATAGGATTTGAGCCACTGTGATGGTTAACAGAATGACTTCAGAGCCCACAGCTTGGTTTCAAGTCTACCAGGACCCTAAGCAAATAATTTCTGTGAAGCTCAGTTTCCAAATCTACAGAAGGGAATAAAAAGTCCCAGCATGCAGCAGCTATCTAATAATGGCTTAAGCCAGTTCAACATCACCTCTGCTTCTGTGGGCCAGTGTTCAGAAGTGGCTCAGCTGGACAAGGGCTGTTCCCACAAGGTTTGGCTAGATGTTGGTTGAAGTGGAGATTAGAAGATCTGCTTCTAGAAAGTCTTACTTGCTTGTCTGACAAGTTTATACCATTTAGAGGAGGTCTCAGTTTCTCCCAAATGGATTCTGTGTCCTTACAAGATGGTGACTTCCTCTATTCCAAGCAAGTAGCAACAGAAAAAGAGCCAGACATAAGCCATATCCTTTTTATTTCCATTCTTTTTATTTTTATTGTTATTATAAAGGTGATGAAATAGAAGGTGTTATTATATAAAGGTGATATACAGAGGGCTTCCAGTTACACAAATCAGGTAAAGAGTACATTTCTTTTCAGAAATATCACCCCTTCCCTTGCTCTTTCTCAGTTTTTCCCTCCCATCCCACCCACAAGTTGCATAGTTCATTTTCAACATAGTATCTCATGAGTACCACTGCCACATTTTCCCACCTTTGTCCTTCCATTTCTGTACAACCCTCACCTCTCCAAAACAGATAAACACATGAGTAAGACAGAAAAAAACATGAAAAAAATCCCTCTAGTTTCCATTTCCTGGAGTTCATGTCAATAAATGCTATTTTATATGATCAGATGCACATAGATATGTGCATTTTTCTTTTTTACAAAAGTCCCAGTGCCTTCCCTCCTCCCGTTTGATTGCAAATATAAAATAAAGTGGAACAGAAGCCCTCCCACAATATTGGACTTCCCTTTAGCTCAAAAACCATACTGTACCAGTCAGACTTGGCAGCTCCCAGTTTTCATGTCTGTGGTTTTTATCTCAGACTGGAGAGGCAACGAGGAGCCCACACTCACAGCGCGGGCCCAGCCCACACCATCCCCATGTCTGGGCTTCGGAGGAACTCCCAGGATCATGCCACCATCATGACACAGAACCTGGCTGTGCAGGGGAAGGAGATTTCACAGCTGGGCACATCTGGGGCCGTGGTTAACAAGCTGAGCCGCACACCTTGTTGGGTACAGAGGTGGCAGTGAAACCTGTACAAGACACAGGGTAACTAACAGCTGGCTTTCCTCATTAGATGTGACGCCACAACACAATAGCATTTTATGGGTATCTCAGGAGAATAGGCTGTCTCAAACTGAGCACTAGCAACATTACCAACAGGGCTGAACAGAAAGCCAGGCCTATGGTCCACTTGGTGATTAGAATGATATTCAACTCCCTTTAATCCCTACCAACCCTATGAGCTCATGCAGTTATTATACTCTGCTCAAATGTAGGATGACTATAAGTCCCATATTGCACAGTGAATTGCACAGCCAGGCTCCTGAGCCCAGGAAACTATTAGTGAGCAGATATCCTTTTACTGTGACTACGTAGACTCAGATGCCCCCAGGAAAATATCTGTCCTAGGTGAGCCACAGTCTCAATACTAGACCTGGAAAGTCTACCTTGAGAAAGTAGGTAATAAGAGGTCATCACAGAGCTGGAAAGGAGGGTGGCAGGACCCAGTCTGATCCCTGGTTTTAGAAAGCTGTTCGGGGCCATAACTAGCTAGGCGCTGGTGAATATTGCCTATAATCCTAGCTACAAGAGGCTAGATCTGAAGATCGAGGTTCAGGGCCACAATGGATATATCTACCCCGTCAGAAAGTTCTTGCAGTTATTTAAAAATACAGCAAGGGAAGCTGGGTTTAGGGGAGGGCGCTGCTGGCTCACACCTGTAATTCTAACTACTGGTGGGACTGAGATCTGCGATCAAAGCCAGCCCTGGCAGGAGAGTCCCTGAGACTATCTCCAACTAATCATCACCCATCAATAATAAAAGCAAGAAGTGGAGCTGTGGACCCAGCAGTAGAGTACTAGCCGCAGGCTCAAAAAGTTCATAGATTATACCAGGCCCTGAGTTCAAGCCCAGGACCCACAATTCAAAAGAATAAGTGTTATAGGTATCCTCTTCCAAGCTGGCTCCTGCGGTGCTAGGATATGAAGTCTTAGGGGACTGTCAGGTGGATCTTTGGACTTAGGAATGGTACGAAGGTGGGATGGGGAAGATTGAGGAGTAGGCTTCTAGTCTAGACACGCCATCTGGATTGTCCATCTGGAGGAAAAACAAACTCCAACACCATCTTCTCCACCTCTGATTCTTTCCCTCACCCTGATATGTCTTGAAGGCTAGTCAAGGTTCAAGCTGAGCCCATCTGCTCTCCAGTTTAGAAATCAGATTATCCACTCAGCCCCCCCCCCAACCCCCATGTCAGTGGCAAACAGACACACACACACACACACAGAGTCCCTTCCCAGTAGCACCTCAGACCTGACCAGTATATTCAACCCCCTCATAAACACTAGGCAGCTCCAGCAGCTGGGAGGGGCCTGGGAGTATGGCAAAGGGAAGAGGGATGAGGACATGGGTGGTGGTGAGAGGACGCTGGCAAAGGAAGTGGCACTGGGTGTTGAGCCACAAAGCACACTTTTCAGTTTCTAGAGCAGCAAAGTGGTGGAAGCAGGAGGTGAGGGGGCAACCTGCCTTCTATTGCTCGGCAGTCCACCTCAGATATCAGACGAGTTGCTCTTGTTGGACTTCAGCTTCCTCTTGGGACAGAACTGGATTTCCCTCAGCGCTCGGAGTGCTCTGCTCCTGAAGCACGTTTACAGCTTGCCCCTGTAACAGCCAAAAAAGCTTCATCAGGCTGACCTCTCCCCTTACCTCCTTACCCCTCCTCTTCCTTCTCCTCCTCCTCTTCTACCTTCACTACCACCTCTTTTTCTTTCTGGGATGTATAATTTATTCAACATTTTTTGGAGAGCTGCTTGTACACAAGAAACTTTTTTTTTTGGGGGTTGTGGGACTTGAACTCTGGGCCTGGGTGCTGCCCTTGAGTTTTTCAGCTCAATACTACCACCCTATCCCTTGAGCGGCATCCCCACTTTCAGTTTTCTGGTGGTTAATTGGAGATGAGAGTCTCACAGGCTTTAGTGCCTGGGCTGGCTTTGAACCGTGATGCTCAGGTGTCAGCCTGAGTAGCTAGGATCGCAGGTGTGAGCCACCTCCCCCAGCACAAGAAACATTTCTATCTAATTATTTTCAATGCAAGAAATGGACCTGAACTTTCATTAGAGTAACTAAAACTTGATAACCTTGAATGAGTGATTTATGTGTGCTCTTCTATTTATCCACCCAGCTCCTGCTCTACCCCTGAGCCACACCCGTCACCCTGAGTGGAATTCTTTATGAGTTCCTCGCAGTAACCTTAATGAGGAACTATTATTCCTCTTTCAGAGCTGAAAAAAAAAATGGAACAAAGAGGGATGGATCTACTCAAAGAATGATAAACAAAAATGTAAAAATGGTATTATCTTTAAGTAGTTGTGCAAAGGAGGTGTCACTTGTCAAAGCAGTTTATGAATGCATCTTGAGCCCTGTCTCCCCTCTCCACCCACCCCTGCCCCTTATATTTTTTCTTAACTTTGTGGTATATACACAATGAATTCTTGACTGCGTTCTCCCCATCATCTCCCCTTCGTTAGACTCCCCCTCTCCCCTTGGCCCCAACCCCTTCTTGCTAGTTACCCGGGGATTTTTTGACAAGTCTTTGGGCCCAGGACCCTTCGCTTCAATCTGTAGGGTTTCTTGAGTGAAATCTTCCACACAGTTCAAAACAACCTCCAAACTTCAGCTCTGATCTAATAAATCTTAAGTCGCGAAGGAACAACTCGGCTCAAGGTGAACTAGGGGGCTAGGGCGGCTTGGTGGGCGGGGGTTTCTGGGAGAGCTTCCCCTGGCCTCCCGGGGAGCCCCGGAACTTGAGATCAGGACTCCCCAGAAGCTGGCAGTCTGCGTGGGGCAGGCTGGGCACTTCCTCGTTCCCTGGAGCCCGGGACCCAGCTCCTGCGCTGCCACTGGTAGGTCGGTCAGGGGCCAAAGGGGAGTGTCGCAATCGCCACCCGCCCCGTCTCCACCCAGGCGCCCGATCCCCTCCCAGACGAGCGCGCCCGCACAGCGCGGCGGGGCGCCCGGCCATGTCCCCCGAGCGCGCGCCTTCGGGGCCCACGGGCCCGCGCCGCAGCCCGGAGCCGGCCAACCGCACCCACTTCCCTTTCTTCTCGGACGTCAAGGGCGACCACCGGCTGGGGCTGAGCGTCCTGGAGACCACCGTGCTGGCGCTCATCCTGGCCGTGTCGCTGCTGGGCAATGTGTGCGCCCTGGTGTTGGTGGCGCGCCGACGGCGCCGCGGTGCCACCACCGGCCTGGTTCTCAACCTGTTCTGTGCGGACCTGCTCTTCACCAGCGCCATCCCGCTGGTGCTCGTGGTGCGCTGGACCGAGGCCTGGCTGCTGGGCCCGGTGGTGTGCCACCTGCTCTTCTACGTGATGACCCTGAGCGGCAGCGTCACCATCCTCACGCTGGCCGCCGTCAGTCTGGAGCGCGTGGTGTGCATCGTGCGGCTGCAGCGCTGCGCGCGCGCCTCGGCCCGGAGGGTGCAGGCGGCGCTGCTGGCCTTCATCTGGGGCTACTCGGGGCTCGCCTCGCTACCCCTCTGCATCTTCTTCCACGTGGTCCCGCAGCGGCTGCCCGGCGCCGACCAGGTGAGGGCCAGGCTGGGAGGAGAGCCACGGGTACATGGGTGGGGGGCCAGGGGCAGGGCGGAGAAGCCCACGGAAGCGGGGAGACCCAGGTAAATGGGTGATCGCCCTTCGTCGTCCTGCCAGCCCTGCCGTCCCCACCTGAGAATTGCAACCCCAAACTCCTTTAGTGCCATCGCCCACCCCCCATTTATGTTTATTTGTTTCCTGTCAGCACGGGGGCTTGAACTCAGGGCCTGGGCGCTGTTCCTTAGAGCACTGGAGCAAATCAAATAAACCCTGTAACTTGAGCCACACCTCCACCTGCTTTTTGGTGGTTCATTGGAGATGAAGAGCTGCTCAGGCTTTGGGATCCAGGCTGGATTTGAACCTTCAGATCTCAGTCTCCTGAGTTAGCTAGGGTTACAGGTGTGAGCCAGCAGAGCTGACTGGATCCCACAGACTGAGGAGCCAGGTGGGATTGGAGGGGGTTTACCTGGACAATGACTTGTTTTCTGACCCCGTGTGACTGTCACTCCTGCTTCACAGAGGAGGAAGCCCAGCCAGAGGGAAGGCAGCGTCTGCAGCCTTGTTATTAATCATCCTGCAGCTCACGCCAGCCACTGGTCACCTTCTGTCCAGAGGTGCCAGCGCCAGTCCGGCTAGCACGCAGTTAGGAGAAAGGGCACTGAGCCCCCAGGCCCTCAGACCTGATGTGGCCTCTCAGGGGCTCGGGACTTCCCCTCCTCACCCTCAAGTGTTTCCAACTGCTCTACAGGGAGGGTGACCCGAGACCACAGGGTCTTGGTCGGGAATCTTGGGTGCCAGGACTTTTATGAGGAGTTGTTCATCAGGGTCGTGGTGGCGGCAGGGGTGTCCAACGAAGATTCTCCTCGCAGAGTAGCCCCTGCTTGCATGGCCTCCACTCCTACCGCCGACAATTCAGGAAGCCCTGTCCCGGCCCTGCAGGCTTTGCACCCCAAGAAGACTCCAGACTTGGGTGCCAGCCGGGGTGCACCTCAGAGGCCGGTGTTCAGGGTCTTTCTGGGCTGGTTCATTTCTCTTCCACGCCTGGCAGAGGGAAACAGAAAAAGGACCATACCTATAGCTTGTTTTTCCTTCCCTTTCTCTGCTAATCCTCCACACTGTCTTCAAGGCGAGGGCTCTACCGCTTGAACCACGGCACCACTTCTGCTAACAGTGTATTAAATGACTAACGAACTGAAACATTATGATCAGGCTTGTGGCACTTAATCAAAGGACATATAAGGATTAACAGGCATGCCCCAAAGAGCTAGGATTGGCTAAGCTGCTAAGGGCTATTAGCCTGGGGAGACTAAAGACTATCTCAGTGGATAGACTTGCTCTTTGCCCAGACACATCTGAGTATCAAGGTGGCCACATGGATTCTTCTAGAATAAGTGGAAGACCCAGCCAGGCCCAATGCTACACCAATGGGATCAGTTTGGAAGATAAGTTTTTCTCTCATTGGGTCAGTGCCTTTGTTGAATTTTCTCTCACTGGGTCAGTGCCTTCGTTGAATTTTCACAGAAGAAAAGGATGAAGGGGAAAATCCTTCAACTTATCAGAAAAAGAATGAGGTTAGGGAATTTAGATTAAACAGAACATAATTTCAGTTTCCAGAAGGGTATTTTGTACTCTCCCTTTTACAAGTGTTCGGGGATACAATCCTACTGAACTGGCAAGGAGCCCTACAGAAAGAGTTGCTAATCCTTTCCCAGCCAAAAGCCCATTCTAATGCAATGTGCCAACATGGACTCCAGAGGTGAAGGAAGAAGGCCTGTGCAATTGGGGCCTCTGTTTCTTATGCTCCTTGACTCCTACTCAGGCACAAGTATGGTGGTGGAACTCTCCTCAACAGCTCCAGAATGGCCAGCATTGAATTGTAGAATGCCACTCTGGAGATCTGTGCTGGTGAGGGGGTGGGGGTGGGAGAGGCACACATCCTCCTGCCCCTCCTCCCCCGCCCTCCCCTTCCCCTTGGCAGTATACAGTAGTACTCTTGTAGCCCAGGCTTTGCTTACAGCAGTTTTAGGCATCCTTGGGTTCAGTTACCTGTGGACACCAGGGGAGTTCAGAAAATATTACATCAAAATATTTTTTAATCCTAAAGTTTTCTAAGTTTTCCAGTATATTGCTATAATTCTATTTTATTATATACTTAGCTGTGGTTAATCTTTTATACAATGTCTAACTTAAACATTAAATTCTAGCATAGAACTGTACATATTGTATAGAATAAATATACATATACATATATACACACATATGGGTTTAGTACACTATGGTTTCAAGCATCTACTGGAGGGATATTGGAATGGGCCCCTCTTGAAAGGAAAGGGTTTATGTTTTCTGCATTCTTGCCAGGGAAGCCAACAAGGTATGAATTTCCTCGAGTGCCACCTGAGGTGGTAGTAGGCTCCATTAGCTGAGCAGTTGAAGAAACAAGGTTGACAAAGAGGAAAAGTAGGGAAGTGTGTGTGTCTGCTTAAAAAGAAAAGAGAGGGAAGGATCTGGTCTAGACCCAGGCCAGTCTCACATTTAAAATTAGCAAAGCCTTATGTTCTCAGATTAACAGTTTCCTGATGGTAGACCCTGCCTGTCTTTTCTCACCCGGACACCAAATATGCATGTTTTGGATGGGTGATATTTTCCTCCCCACACCAAGCGCTGAGGGACTCAACTCACCACCTGCATGTACAGTTCCTCCCTGAAAGTAGCACAGACCAGGGGAGCAGTGCCCCATCGAGCTTTCTGCCTCTGCAGCAACAGGAGGGTGGCTGCCAATCCCAGTGACCAGATTTCCACACTTTACTACGGCAATCTGGTATTTAGAGTATAGGCTTTGGAGCCAAAAGTGGTGTGTTTGAATCCCACCTCTGGACCACTGAGGAGTTTGTGTGGGGCAGAGGACAAGCCAGACTTACTCTCTGCACCTCACTTTTCTTATCTGCCAGCTGGACATAAGAACAGCATCCACCATCTAGGACTGCCATTGAGACTCAGGCTCTGTAAATGGGCCAGCGCCTGGTATGTAAGCGGTCCTTATGCACTCAAGAATTGCTGGCTGTTATTAGTTTCCTTATCTTTGGGTATAAACATTTTAAACATTCTTCAAGCAGTATAATTCTTCTGCTATGTAAAAAAAAAACAAAAAACAAACCAGGCTGCCGTTGTAAGAGTTGACATGTCTTAGCAACGCTGACATTCAGCCGGGTCAGCTCAGTCTTGCAGCAAGATGCCTGCTGGTGTGTGCCGTGGCCCTGGCCAGGCAGGATCTCCCACTGCTGGGTGGAGAAGCCTCGGCTAGAATGTGCTGTCTACTCACTCTACAAACATTTACTGAGCATCCCTTCCTGTCACCCTGCCAAAGCCACTTCAACGCAGCTTAGAAAGTGCATTTATTGAGGACATGGATGGTCCCATAATTCCATAGTCCAGTATGGTCGGTAGCTCAGCAGTGCCACAAATGGATGTGCTCATGTTTATTCTCTGAAAAAGGAAATGACCAAAGTTACAGCAGGCAAAGGATGGTTCCAGAGGATAGCCTGGCTCCGTCTGCTTCACTGATTTCATACTTCACACTTAGGGTGCTTGGTCCCCTCCATTCTGCCCCTTCTCGATTGTTTACCTGACTGATTCTTAAGGGGTCCCTGCTGCGTATGGGCCAAGGAGCTAGGTACCACTGGCTTCCATTGTTCATAGTAAGAGAATACTTTTCTTGTTTTCCAAGACTGGACTTGAACTCAGGGTCTCAGTCTTTCATTCAGAGGCTGGTGCTCTACCAGTTCAACAATGCCTATGGCCCCCCCAAAAGTCAGCCCATCTCTTGTGTGGACCATTTCTTTATTTTCTGTTGCAAAGCTGATATCCAAAGAGAAAGAGAATTCTCCATTCCTTAAGACAACAGTGACGTCTTCCGTTTGGTCTGAAGAGCTAAGTCAGAGTGAACGAGCCCCTCCTTAGGGGCTGGTATAGGGGGATCAAGGAGGCTTGTGGCTCACGAATCCTTAAAGAAACAGCCAAATATGGGCCAGGCATCATGCTAGCTTCAGGGGTGCGGCCCTCAAAACACATTTCCTTCCTACCCTTGGCACCACTATCATGGAGGGATATGGGGGGTGTTTGGATATGTCACGTGATATGGAAGGGATTGTTGGGGAAGGCTTCCAAGACAGTGTGCACAGTGGGTGTGGAGAGAACAGGAAGTGAGCAAAGCAATGGCCTGGGCGACTGGAGGGCCGCAGGGCCACACGACCACTGGGCCAGAGGAGGTGGCTGTGACAGCACTCTTTGCCCTTCAGAGCTCTGCAGGAGCCCCACACCCAGCTTAGGGGGTAGAGAAATAGGGGCAGTGGGGGGGGGGGGGCTTCTAGGCAGGCTGTAGGCCTGCAGAACTAGGATGTCCTTTGGGGAGTTTGGGCTCATCTGGAGAGGTGGACATGTGGGAGGGGAGACCAGTAAGAAATCTCACGTGATCTGGGGGAACCATTTTTTTTTTTTGTCTTTTTTCTCTCCAGGATCTGAACTCAAGATTTCAGGGTTGCTAGGCAGATGTTCTACCATTTGAGCCATATCCACAGTTTTTCTTTTGGTGTTAGCTATTTTGCAGAAAGGATGTCTGTATTTCTGCCTGGAGTCAGTCTGAGACCACAAAACTTTTTACCTCCAACGTCCAGGGTAACTGGGATTATAGGTGTGTGTCCCTATATCTGGCTTATTGGGCTGAGATAGGGATCTTGGTTATGTTTTGCCTGAGTTGTTGGAATCTCAGTCCTCTTGTATTCCTCTTCCTCAAAGCTGGATAACAGGTGTGACATCATACCTGGACCTCCACTTTTTTTTTTATTAAGACAAAAAGTTAAAAAAAACTCAAATAACCTAGAGGTAGACACTATTGGCTTTCTGGAATGTCCCTTTCAGCCTTTTTCTATATGTGTATTGCAGAAACGTGTGTATATATAATATATATTCATGCATACAAATATATGCTATATATTATATTTATACAAATATATACTATGTAATATTCATATAAGTATATAGATGATATATTCATGCATACATATTCTATATAACATTCATATTCTATATAACATTCATTCACACATATATGTGTATATACTATATAACATTTTCATTCATATATACACATTATCTTCAACATCCTAGGATCATACAGCCTGGGTAATAGAGATTCTTAAAGATCATGAATTGATCAAGCATGGACACAGCAATGAGCATATATGCATCACAGAATCTGTGCATATTCAAAGGGGATGTTTTTAAGGGCAAAGTGAGTAGGATTATATAAGTTATTCTGATAGCATCCCCCTTGGTTGCTGAGTGGCGTCTGTCAGCTGTTGAACAGGCAGCTGCTGGCTGAGGTACTTTTGTGTGCCAGGATGTGGTGACCTTTGCCCGAAGTGGTCAAATTGTGGCCGAATCTTCAATAATAGTTCTGGTTGTGAAGCATGCCTACAGGAGATCTCCGCTTTCATAACCCTTGCCTCTGCTTATTTGTCTATGTTAGGTGGATTTTCTCATGAGACATATGGTGTAAAGACCTACTCTTTGTCCCCAGTGGGAGAAGAATGCCCCTATCCTATCATTACTCACTTGTCTACAAAATGGTAGAAACCTGGAGAAGTTTGGGGTGGTAACTCCAGTTCAGAAGGCTTTAAGAATTAGGGTGTGAGAGGTTATAGGGGTTTTCCATCATTACTGTAAGAGTTAGAGATAAAGTTAAGGCTGGAATCCCCCTCTTCACATTAGTGTGTCAGCATTTCAGCCCTCTCAGTTGCCATTCAATGCACGCTGGAGGACTTGGGAAGAACCCCAAGAACAGTGGGAACTCCACTGCAGGATTTATTTCCAAGCTCCTCAAGAAACACAAGTTTCCTTCTAGCCACCTACAAGTAGAAGGATCTAGTAAGCCTTCTTTATGGAAGGTAAAAGCAAAGGAACATTTAAAAAATGTTTTAGTGTATGTATGTGTGTATATATAATATATTATATATAAATATATATTATATACACATTATATGTATATATACATATACATACACACTATATATACATACACACACACACACATCTATGTGTGTGTGTGTGTGTGTGTGTGTGTGTGTGATGGGCTTGAATTCAGCCCTGGAAGCTGTTTCTGAGCTTAAGGCTACTCTCTATCACTTTGAGCCATGACTCCACTACTGGTTTTCAAGTGGTTAACTAGAGATAAGAGTCCCACCGGGACTTTTCTCTGGGCTGAATTGCAATCCTCAGATCTCCAGGATTGCTCAGGTCTCCTGAGTTGCTAGGAGTACAGGTGACAGCCACCAGGACTCTATGGTTTTATTTTTATTTTTGTAAAAAAACAACAAAAAAACCCTCTTGTTTTCATTTCAACAAATATTAGTTTGCATGATCAGATGCACATGGGCATTGTGCCTTTCTGTAAGGAATCATTTTTTTAATAACACAAAAACAGGAAAAGGAAGCAATGACTCCAGCTGCCTTTACAAGGTACAAAAATAATGAACATATTCTTCCCCAATTCTCTTGTCCTGGAAAGTTTTCTTGTTCCTGAGGTCCCTTGAAACATTTTGCTGGGGGGGAAGGGGGCAAATACCATCATTATAAACTACACCCTGTTTTGTATCAGATACTTCTAAGCCTTAGTCTCCTCCTCTGTGAAATGGGAAGACGGTGTGAATTCAGTAAAATTGGGGAACATTATCTGAGATAATATATGGGGTACAGTAAATGTTCAGTGAGCATCACACACTGGTGTTTCATTCAAAAACTGGGTAGGATAATGAGCACTCACTTCATGCACACTCAGTGCCCTAGCACAATGTGATGTGTAAGAGCCTTGAACTTGTCTCCCTATGCTTGGATTAGGTCTCACATCTAGTCTGCGTAGGCTTTCTCAGGTGAATCCTCTCATTTGGTTTTAAACAGTTGGATTGAAAGAGCATGCTTAAATGCTGTCTGTATCCCAGCCAAGGGAAGGGGGAAGACACACACACACACACACACACACACACACACACCTACCTGTGAGTGGCCTCTAGTTTTCCCAGCCTGCGCCCCTGAGGCTCAATACCTCCCTGGAGAATGGGAACAAAAACAATGCTTTGAGGGTCAAAGGCAAGGCCTAGGTTAATGGGTTGTGGTGGAGTTGGGTGGAAGGATTTGAGGATATCCTTTCCCACTAGTTGTAATACAGCCATGCAATGGTATCATGTAACCGTAACACAGCCATGTAATGGTATCATGTAACCTGTCAATTGGGACTGAGCTAAAGGCCAAAGAAGTATCTGGAATTTAAGTGATTTTTTTTCCCTTTTATAACTAGGAAATCCTAATTTGTACACTGTCTTGGCCCAACCTCGCCGGAGAAATCTCGTGGGATGTGTCTTTTGTTACTTTGAACTTCCTGGTGCCAGGCCTGGTCATTGTGATCAGTTACTCCAAGATCTTACAGGTAGGTTTGGTTGAAGGGTTGCTGCACCGTATCTGGGGAACTGCGGAGTAGAATCTTAGAAACACGTAATACTTGGAAGTATGTTTTCACAGGTTGTTTTTTGTACAAATGTATATGTGTATATCATACATGCGCCGTGGGTTTAATGAAGCACTCAAGATCACAGGTTAAAATGGTCACATGGCCACTTCCAGGTTCGTGATTCTTTTTTTTTTGACAGTTGTGGGACTTGAACTCAGGGCCTGAGCACTGTCCTTGGACTTTTTTTCAAGGCTACAGCTCTACCACTTGAGCCACAGCACCACTTCCAGCTTTTTTTTTTTTTTTCTATGTGTGTGGTACGGAGGAATTGAACCTGCATGCTAGGCAAGCACTCTACCACTAGGCCAAACTCCCAGCCCCTCCAGGTTCATGATTCTTATCAGAGATGAGCTCATAGGTCCCCTCCATGACTTCCATTTTCCCACCATGGCCATGTCTTTCCCTGTTACTTCCTGAATGCTGTTGTGTCTATAGAGGCCTCAAAGCCTTCCATCCAACAGACATGATTGTTTTATGGAGTATTGACTTTTTCCTCATCACACACACAGCAGGAGGGCAAATATGCACGTTTGAAGACTTTTATGGGAGCACCATATATGAATCAAAAAACACACCCAGCTTACGTGTTTGGCTCACAAATTGAACTGGCTCATAAAAGCAGTTCCGGGGAGGGGGGCGGGAAACTGGCCAAATGCCCCTCCTCTCCCCAGGATCCCTGAGACTGTCCATTTCAAATGTGTAGGATACAAGATATTCCTGCTGTCTACCCTGGTAGAACACTCATGCAGTGATGTCAAGGAGACAGGTAGCTCCTGCTCCCCACCTTTTGAGATAATACCTTTGCATGAAGGTGTGTCAAGCAATACATGTACTTATGCCTACTGTAGACAGCTTCCCTTAACAGTCTGTAGTTTTTGGAGTTGGGCAGTGGTTAAATCTTAGTTTTATAACATCTCACCTAGGGGTCATCTGGCAAATAGGTCTATTGAAGTGGTAAGATCTCATTGCCTCCCTGTCACTAATTTTTTTTTTTTTTTTTTGGCTCAAGTCCTGGGGATTGAAGTCAGGGCCCAAGCACCGTCCTAAGCTTCTTTTGACTAATGCTCTACTACTTGAGCCACAGCTCCACTTTTGGGGGTAGTTTAGTGGACTTTCCGGCCTAAGCTGGCTTTGAACCATGATCCTCAGATCTCAGCCTTCCAAGTAGCTAGGCCTGCAGGTGTAAGAGTACCTGGGCATTGATCACTTTTATGGCCCTTTGTAGCTGATCAGTAACTTTTTTAGATGTTCACAACCCAAGGGAAGACTTCTGCCTTGCTCTGTAGGCCTGCGGGAGACAGGTTACTAAGTAGAATCTTCCCTATCAGATGATTTATGACTCCTACAAAAATAAAATAGCCTTTAGATCTGATAAGGCAATTAAGGTCCAGAGTTAAGGCCTGGGATGTGTTTGCAGTGGGAGACATGATATATTTTAATGTTACAAAAGGATTATTGCCATTAAGTTATATAGAAATAAGTGAGGGAATAGTACAATGTTTAAAATTTTGACAAATGCATATGTAATATTCATGTATCATGGCATCCTTATAGGAATTATAATGACAAAACCCAGGCACAGAAAGGTCATGAACTTATTCAGGATCACAGAGCTTTATAAATGTCAACCTGAGGGATTAAAACTCAAGATGTCAGGCCTCAGAGGGTCCCTCTGCTTTAATGTTCACTCTGAAGTGCTGGTGGATTGAAGGTGGGTCAAGAGTTTGCAAGTAACGTTCTCTGTCTAGAAGGAACTTTGATAGAAAAGAAGAGAGGTTGAGAATGGTACTTCTGTCTAAACAAAACACCCTGGAGCAGCCAGGCACCATGGCTTCCTTCTGTAATCCTGGCCTCTGAGGAGGATGAGATCTGAGGATCAGTTTGAAGCCAACCTGGGTAAGAAAGTTCATGAGACTCATATCCACTAAACCAGCAAAAAGCTGATAGTGGAGCTGTGGCTGAAGTGGTAGCACACCAACCTTGAGCAAAAAGCCTAAAGGCCTAGTGCCCAAGTCCCTAGTTCAAGTCCCAGTATTAGTACCTACTCAGGATCCACTTCTGATCTCCTGAGAGGCCAAGAGGGCCCTGGCATACACCCATTCCCAGGGCACCGTATACCTTTTGCCTCCTTCAGAGTCTAGCCAGTTTACTGTGGGTGCTCAATAAATATTTGTTGAGCCAGTGAGGGATAAGCTTGGATCCCACTGAGAAAGGCCTGGGCTTCCAATTAAGGGAAGGGGTGGGGGGGACTGGTGAACAAAGCCATCTAAGACTAGGGTTCTAGACCAAGTGTCCCTCCCCAGTGACCTTGGGGCCCCTTGAAGCCAGTAGAACTCCAGGATTGTTTTAGCACAATAAAATCAAAGTGGAGCTAGGATGCTTGAGAATCACAAGGTTAATAAAAATCGAACAGTCTTGAAAAAAATTCCTTTCTACCACACTAGCAAAACTATTGCCCAGTTCTCAGGAGGACTGGGATGTTTTCCTCACTTGGTACCTGGGAGTGGGCAAGCTGGCAGGTGAGTGGCAGGGCTGGCTCTCAGCCTGCACATCTCCTCTCCTCAACATGACCACAACTGAGACAGCAGACCCACTGCCCTGCCCAGGCTCTTCCTGTCATATTCCTAGGCCAGGCTTCCCCACCACTCCTGCCTTGTCACCTGCCTCGATTGTCTCGGGCCCCAGGCCCATTCCTGGGCTGCAGAAGGTCAGATTCCCCAGCTCTTTCCTTGTCCCAAACGTTCTTAGAACATTCTGTTGTACTGCATTGGTCAAATGTACTTGGAAAACATGGCTATAATCCAAGTTAGGTGGGATTCTGTGCTGCATAGGCTCATACACACAGGGAGTCTCCAGCGCCAGAATACGCCAGGCAGCGTTGTGCAGTCTGACTATAGAGCTCTCTTTTCCCTATAGAGCATTTCTCTGGGCCAGTGTTCTGTGGAATCACCTGTGAGAAACCCTGCCCTGCCCTGAGATAGTCTTTCTAACCTGGGCAAGAACATCACATTAGCTGGGCTTTTCCTCTAACGATCACCTTTAGCAGTTGCCAGATTTGACCTCTGCCTTTCCGGCTTCCTTTTTTCCTAATGACTCAGATCTGCCATAAATTTTCAGTACATTTTTTTCCAATGACAGTTTTCCCAAGGGAATAACCTCCCAGCCACTCTTTAATGCCTTGGCCAGGCTGTCAAGGGCGGCTGTTTGGGCTCAGTTTACAAGATTATCCAGCAACACTGTCAGGAGGACCTAGGATAGACTTCTACCTTTGGTAACTGTGTTTATTGTTGCCCCTCCCCCTGTCCACATCCAGGGAGATGGGCAAGCAGAGTAGGCAGGGCCCGAGTGCTCAATTCATACTAGAAGCTCAATACATGTCTTGAACAAGCCAGTGAGTCTATGGCTTACAGTGGGAAAGTTCTCAGCCTATCTCTCAGTGCTTAACTGAGAGACAAAAGGTCTGTTTCAAATGAGCATGAAGGGGTTAGTGAACAGGAAGCCTGTCTCCCATGCTATAGGCCTCAGCTCCAGGTTTGGGGACAGTGGTCTCAGACAGAGACCTTCAGGGAAAAGGGAGTCTCATGGCTGGAGGTTTAACTGGGAGATGCCGATTGGTAGAGCAGCCTCCTTGAATTAGACTCAGCCCCCAGAGACCCAACCTCTTGTCAGTGGGACTCTTTCTCATCTCTGGCCATTGTGGTCTACAGTGGTAAGGTACAGCAAAGGCTATGAGATGGGAAGAAGTTTCCCCCATGGCCTTCAAAGTTCACGTGGTTGTAAAACCAGCAAGTCTTGAAGTTTTAAAAGAGACTCCCTCGAAGGTTTGGGGTGAAAACTTTAAACCACGCATTGTCCTCCATTAGCAGCTTCATACTCAAGAATTACTGCAGAGAGCTGGGCGCTAGTGGCTCCTGCCTGTAAATCCTAACTATTCAGGAGGCCGAAATCTGAGGCTCACAGTTCAATGACAGCCCAGACACTTTTGAAAGTCCGTGAGACTCATCTCCAATTAACCACAGAAAACTGACATGGTGCTGTGGCTCAAAGTGGTAGAGCACTTGTCTTGAGCAAAGAAGCTGAGGGACAGTGCCCAGGCCCCCAAGTTCAAGCCTCATGACCTGTCCCCCATCCCCCTGAAAAAAATGATCTGTGGAGTTTAGGGGAAATGCAGATCCCTGAGCCCCCTCAGTCACTCAGAATCCACATGCACGATGGCAGGTCCACTGGCATCTGACCACACTCCCAGGAGTACTGTCCCACTCCTGGAGAATGACATATCATGTTGGAGAAGGGCACCAGCACCTCTGCATGGGGTACACGGCCCCCCCCACCTTGACTGGGAGGCTGGAGGAAGCCATCTTACCTTTCAAAGCCTCCATCTTTGTTTCAAAAAGGAGGTAACCCCAGTATTTACTCAGAGGCTTGTTTCGAGGATGAGAGGTCATCCTCTGGAGTGAACAGGGAAGTTAGTTTAGCACATCAAGAGCTTGAACTCCTGGCCCAATGTTGACTAGTCTTGACATCTAGTCGGGGTAGGGAAGCAGGGAAGGAGACACAGTGCCATTTTTCTTCCTCACTCTGCAAACTCCGGGGCCTGTGGAGAAACTCCACAAACAGTAGCATCCGTGAGTGCTCAAAACAAGAAACACAAGAGAACAACAAACACAAAACCTCTCAAGCACTGGCTGAGAGTCAGCTACTTTGCCTCACATAGTCTTTCCCAGTCGTGGGCAGGTACCAGCGAGAGCCCTGGCTTTGGAGAACACAGAGTTCCTGCTTCAGGCTTTTAACTCCCAGAAAGGCCATAGTTTGGTAGGTTTTAGAAGAATACTGCTTGGACCCCGACCATGCAGTCTCTGTGGTAGATGCCTGAAACCACAGACCGCAAAGATGCCAAGCAGGAGATGAATCCAGGGGGGCTTTAGAATTCCTGGCTGTACAGCTTGGAGTTTAACAGCTGGGCAGAGAAAGTTCTGTTAATAGAGGCTGTAGAGAGTGGGAAGGAGATAGATTAAGAGAAAGAACACAGGCTGTTAAATCAGAAGCCTAGCTTTGTAATTGCTGAGCTGTGACCTGCTGAGCAAGCTCCTTGGGCGCTGTGCCTCAGTTTCCGCACAGGTATCCACAAGTACCTAATGTCACAGAATGCTGGGAGAAAGAAGCTACAGAAGGAAACCAAGTGACAGGCAAGGCCTGGGCACCTAGAAGTGCTCAGTAAATATGAGCTCTTGTAATACTTTTTGAATGGATGAGGTTGACAAGTCACCATACCAGAGAGCTCTGGATGCATGGATTTTCTTGTCAGGATAAGGTGGGCTGCCTGAGGGTGACACTGCTGTACCCACCAGTCACATTTTGGCCTGGAGGGGCATTCCTACTCCGAGGCAATTCCATTCCTCCAAAGCCTACCTGTCTTACCACCCTGTTCAGCTATCCATCTCCCAGACCTATCAGCCAATGTGGCACCTTTGTTAACCAGCTTTCACCTTCACAGACCTGGACTTGGCACGGTAAACCCCGGTCCTGGTCCCCGAGATGGGGTCATCCGCAAGGGGAGCAAAGAGAGAGTTGAGTACTACCACAGCCACCTTGAAGCCTTTGATGATGCAGCCAATGGTTAACACCACCGAGCTGGGTTTTCACAGATAGGGGTTATCACCACTGATGATTCAAGTAACTTCAGTTGCCTGAGAATTAATTTGCTCCTCCACAAAGCAGGAAATTATGTGGTGCAAATGCAAAGAATAGTTCTGACAGGATAATCAGAGAGCAAAAGACCCACAGAAGAGTCCAGAACCCCTTTCTAAACCTGTGCAATCCCGGTGGCCTTACCGCCCCCCCCCACAATATAATGCTGACCCTGCTCATCAGGGCAAGATGTTATTAGCAGCCCAGCAGCTGCACAGGGAAGACTTCATTTACTGAAATGCTCATGAGGTGTGCACCCAGATAAGCCAGAGGATATTTGTTCCAATAATCACTACCTGTCAACTGGGGTGTATGTGCCAAAGGTCACCAGTTGTTCTCTATTTAGGAAAGCACACCCGTCAATGACGACATCTAACATCTGATCCCAGAACTTTCTAGTCACTGATTGTGACTGCCTTATTTTAAAACTTCCTCAGCTGGGCACTGGTAGCTCAGGCCTGTAATCCTACTCAGGAGGCTGCGATCTGAGGATCAGTCACAGTTTGAAACCAGCCTGGAAAAACTTTGAGACTTTTAACGCTAATGAACTATCAAAAGGCCAGAAGTGAAGCCATGACTCAAGTGGTAGAGCACTAGCCTTGAGCATAAAAGCTCAGGGACAGCACCCAGTCCTCGAGTTCAAACCCCAGGACAGATAAATTAATCCTTCCTTTTCATGATGAATTCTAAGAACCCCCTTCCCTGTTGGAGGAGGAGTTAGTGTCATGGCTGGGAGGATGGAGGAGGTCAGGTGTTCTGTCAGTACCCTTGACCTTCCTCAAGGACAAGAGGCCGTCTCCTGTTGGTCATGGCTATGCTGGGGTTCCAGGCCCTGCTGCCAGCATTCCCAAGCAGACCTCCACCCGTGCCCTTCTCACACTGCTTCATTTGGGGTCTGATACTAGGAGCAGCTGCTCTAAGCAAATGAGCAGCCTCCAGTTATAACTGGCAGTCCCAGATCAGAGTTCCACCTCCAGGGGTTCTGCATGACAGATCTGGCAACTCACCCCCCCAAACTCCAGGTGGTGAAGGCGAGAGGAAATGTATGAGCAAGGCCTAGGCATACCATAGAGGCTCATAGATGGGGAATAGAGATAGAGCTCTAGGATTAGAAGAATTGGGGAAGGGGCAAAAGGTAACTATTGAACACTCTCTGGCTTTGTTGATCATTGTGGAGAAGTTATCTCTGAGCTCTTGAGGGGAGAAAGGTGGTCATGGTGAAGCCATTGTTCAGGAGCAGTCTTCAAACACCACAAGATGTTTTTGGTTTTTTTTTTGCCAGTCCTGGGCTTGAGCTCAGGGCCTGAGCTCTGATCTTGGACTTTCTCAAGGCTAGAGCTCTACCACTTGAGCCTCGGCACCAATTCCGGCTTTTTTCTATGTATGTGGTACCGAGGAATCGAACCTGGGTCTTCATGCGTGCTAGGCATGCACTTTACCACTAGGCCAAACTCCCAGCCCACATCACAAGATGTTTATTAGCCCTGTCCTTTCTGGATTTCAAGAGGAGAGCAAAGAATCTATGGAAGGCAAAGAAGCCAAGCTTTATCCTGTTTTCAGTTGAGGCTGAGCTCAAGGAAGGAATTAGGAACTGCTGCTGTCCTGAACCACTAATATCCATTGAATACTCACAGGTAGATTCTTCCAATACCCACAACTCAGAGGCCTGCAGGCCTGACCAGATCTGCTTCCCCCTGACACTGTTAGAGAGAGCTTAGAGTAAGAGCTTTGACCAAAAAGCTGGGAAGTAGAGCTGTGGTTCAAGTGGTAGACTGTCAGCTTTGAGAAAAAAAAGTTAAAAGACACCACCCAGGTCCTGAGTTCAAGCCCCAGTACTAGCAAGAGGAAGGGAGGAAGAGAGAGAGAAAAAGAATCATTTTTGAACATGTACTTCTGAGCACATATCCTTCCTCTGGGTTATCTGATTCAGTCTTTTTAGTCTGCTCTTTCACCGTTGTTGGAGATGTCTCAGGATGCTGGTGTGTCTCTTAGGAGACCAACCCAGAAGGAACATAGCAAGGCAAGATTTTACTTCTGCTGAAGGACTTGCTGGTGACAGGAAGCCACGGAAGCAAGCGTTCCGTCTGAGCCCACCCAGGTTTTATCCCTAACCTGTTACTGGCCTTTGTTCTGATTGGTCAGAACTTAGTTCACAGTCTTGCATGAGTGGCTAGTTTGAAAAGCATTAGAAGTTGATCCATGTAGGCCAGCAAAACAGGGCACCTGGCCAAAGCAGTAACTTATCGGAAAATGAATTCGAACTCTGCTGGTGCTCTACCACTTGAGCCATGCCTCTAGTCACTAGAAAAGCAAACCCTTATAACAAGGTACAGCTTAACTAAAACAGCTTCTTGTAAGATGGCACCTGCCCTTAAAAATGGCAGTGTTTGCTGGTGGGAATGCAGACTAGTTCAGCCACTCTGGAAAGCAGTGTGGAGGTTTCTTAAAGAACTGAAAATAGACCTTCCCTATGATCCCGCCATACCACTTCTGGGCATCTATCCTGAACATCATAACCCAGGATATGATAAGGACACCTGCTCAGCTATGTTCAGTTCTGCACTATTCACAATAGCCAGGCGATGGAAACAATCCAGATGCCCTACTGCAGATGATGGATACAGAAAATGTGGTATATATACACAATGGAATTCTACATAGCCAACAGACAAGATAAAATAATGGCATTCGCAGGGAAGTGGATGAATCTAGAGCGAATCATGTTGAGTGAGACAAGTCAAGACCTAAGGAGCAAAAGGCACATGGTATCCTTAATATATGGCTATTAAATCCAAAGAGTACAAGAGCGAGGACTCAATAACTGCATACCCTAAAGCTATGGACATGGTAATGGAAATACAAACATAACTATACAGACATAAAAACCTATGACTCTATAGACATAATGTTTTATTTCATAAATTAATATGTTTCTATGACATACAAACCCTTAGCCTAATTTTGATTAAGTTCTAAATACTAAGTCCCAGTGATTGTAAATAGAGATTCCCTCCTTGAACACTTGTTTGTTAAACTTGTCATTTAAAATATGATGTAAAAATTAATGTTAATAACTTCTTTAATAAAAAATGGCAGTGTTTATTTCAAGCACACAGAAAAGTTTGTAAGCCCCATGCACTGTGGGTGATTCTCTGTTTTCCTTGGCAGCTGGTGGGGTGCCCCTCTCCACCGCACAGCTTCCATGTAGCAGCATGCCGGGCCTTGGAGGCAGTTCCTTCTACACCAAGTTCCAAAGGCAGATGTCCCAGTACACGGGGATGTCAGATCTCAACTTCTACCTTGAAAACCTCCACTTGCAAAGTACGTTTTGACTCTAGTTGTGTTTGTGCTTCCTGCAGATCACCAAGGCGTCGAGGAAGAGGCTCACTGTGAGCCTGGCTTACTCCGAGGACCACCAGGTCCGCGTTTCGCAGCAGGACTACCGGCTCTTCCGCACTCTCTTCCTGCTCATGGTGTCTTTCTTCATCATGTGGAGCCCCATCATCATCACTATCCTCCTCATCTTGATCCAGAACTTCAAGCATGACCTGGTCATCTGGCCCAACCTCTTCTTCTGGGTGATGGCTTTCACGTTTGCCAACTCGGCCCTAAACCCCATTCTCTACAACATGTCACTGTTCAGGAACGAATGGAGGAAAATACTGTGCTGTTGCTGCCTGCTCCCAGAAAAGGGAGCCATCTTGACAGACACATCTGTCAGAAGAAATGATTTGTCTGTTATTACCAGCTAATTCGTTCAGCTCTCTAGGCAGCCTCGCTCACTCTCAGGGGAGCCAGAGTGTGCTTTCCAAGGGAGTTACCTTGCCAGGGTACCATCACCGCTGTGGGCCCTGTTTTACACAAATGCAAGCTTTGCACATTTACAACTCTGACAAATTATGGGACGATCATTCAGTGTAAAACTATTTTTCCTTTCTAAAAGGATCTACTGTGAGTTTCTTTTAAATATGAACTTTTTCAGTGTTTGTAATATGATGGAGCTAATAAAGTTTTATTTATAACTGTTCCTACATATGTCAACCCATACTTTATGGTTTCTGAAGGGAGTCTTGTTACTGAGTCAGGACTCAGATTTCTCCTTTCAAAGGTCGCAGTCACTTTAGGCATTACTTTGAACTCATAAGGCCTCAGGTGCACTCATTTATATAAGAGAGCTTAAGACATTTCCAGGGAACAGGTAAAGGTGGTGTGTGGGGGGGGGGTTAATTAAACTGAGGTGAGTGCTTTGCTTGCTCTTGAGTTTGCTTGCTTGGCTGGCACTCTACTACTTGAGTCATGCCTCCAGCCCAGCTTTTTGATTGTTATTTTTTTATTTAAAGAATTTATTAACATTGATTTTGATTGTTATTTTGAAGATGAAATCTTGTGGACTTTTCTGCACTGGCTGGTTTCAGATCTCAATTGTTGAGATCTTAGCCTCCTGGGGAGCTAGGATTACAGGTGCAAACCATGGGAGCCCAGCTAAAGGCTGTTTTTTTACCCCTTTATTAAAAGAGAAGTGTCATGGAATCAGAGAGAAGATGGGATGAATCCAAAATGTTTGAGAGTACAACTATAAGTGGACCTTTTTGCTGTACCACCCATCAGAGTCCCCTGAAACACCTGCTGTGCCCACGCTGTGTTCTTGGTGCTGAGAATCCAGTGGTGACACAGCCAACCAGGCCCCTTCTCTCAGCAGCTTACTCTATCCTGGAGGAAACAAACACTGAATGGGAGTCAGTAAATAATACGACATCCTAGAGTGCATACGCAGCCCAGGACAGCGTGCTGTGGGATTGTCCAGCATTTAGACAGGATGAGGAAGGTGAAGAAAGACAGCTCTGACGAGTGTAAAACTTTGGGTTGAAAGGTGAACTGCAAATAACAACTGCAATGTGGATGCAGGTAAAGGGGGTTTGCAGGCAGAGAGAGAGGCTAGCTTGCTTGTATTAGGAAGAATGGAGGATCCAAGCAAAGTATCTTAGCCCTAAGCCTCCTCCAGATGCTGTCTTTGATGCTGGGACTTGGGGAGGAGAGAGGGGGAGTGTATTCCACTGAAGCCCATTCCTGGAGTCCAGAACAGCCCCAGTCTATGTCAGATCTAGAGGACACCACATCGAAGATGGAGGCTAATAGATCTGAGGAATGCATTTATTTGTCCAGCTGCTGTGTAAGGAGCAGGCTTGGAGGGGCAGGAATGAAATTGGCACCCAGCCAGATAGTTGCTGGAGTAGGAAAAGTTGATGGGAGCCTTGGAAGTGGATAGCACTGATGAAAGGTTGTGAGAAATGATCTTGGGATATACGTTGAGACAGAACAAAGATGAGTTACTGGTTTAAAAAAGAAAAAGAAAAAGTGTGAGAGGAAGAGTCTTTCAGGGTGACTCCTAGGAGCAGTCTTGGGGAGGGGGGTAGAAGTGGGGTGAAAGCCAAGTGTTTCATTTGGAATGTGTTTGAAGTCCCAGTAAGACATCCAAATAGATGTGTTTCATATGGCCCATCTATAGTCACATCTGGACAGGTGGCATTGCTGGGAGCCTTGGATGGCTTTTGGAGACCTACACTTTTGTGAACTACCCGGAGAGAATGGAGAAAGGGAAGAAACCAGAGTCAAAGACAGAGCCCGGGGACATGCTGACTCTTGGAGGTTGGGACAATGGCTGGAACACAGCGCCTGCCACTTAGTGGGTAGGTGACCAATCTTCGTTTCCTTGTCAATCATCCTCAGCTGTCGCTGCCACTCCTGGAGTTTCTGAGGTAGGATTTATGGTGACCACAAGCTTAGGGACAAAAAGACTAAGAGAGTGTGTGTCACAGAGAGAGAGAGAGAGAGAGAGAGAGAGAGAGAGAGAGAGAGAGAGAGAGAGAGAGAGAGAGAGAGAGAGGGAGGGAGGGAGGGAGGGAGGGAGGGAGGGAGGGAGGGAGGGGGAGGGAGGGAGGGAGAGAGAGAGAGTTGTTCACATGCTGGTGCTAGAGCCTGAACTCAGGGCTTGGATGCTGTGAGCTCTTTGCTTGTTTTGCTCAAATCAGCATTCTACCACTTATACCACAACTCCATGTCTGTGTGCTTTTTTTTGGTTTTGTTTTGGGTGGCTGATTAGAGATAAGATTTGGGCTGGGCTGTAGCTCAATGGCAAAGCACTTGCTTCCCAAGTGCAACATCCTAGGGTTCCATCTTCAGTACCAAAAAAAAAAAAAAAACCAACAATAAACAAACAAACCAGAACCCAAGAGTCGCACAGGCTCTCCTGCTCAGGCTGGCTTTGAACTGTGATCCTCAGATCTCAGCCTCCTGAGTAGCTCAGATTACAGGTGCAAGCCCCTAGTGCCTGGTCACGTGGAGCTGGTTTTGTGTTTTGTTGCGAGGGATGGATGCATATGGTTTGGGTCTGTGAGGCTGTCAGGCTGAAGCAGAGAGAGCTAAGCAGCGGCAGCCTGCTGTTCAGGAGAAGACTTGCAGCACTTTCTCATGACGCATGAGGAGGGGAGGCAAGAGCGTCCATGGCACCCGCAATGCAACATCCCCTCCCCTCCCCTCCCCATACCAGTGTGGCTTGAGAAGTGCCTACACAGCTTCCAAGCTCAGGGACAGACATTGCCTCATTGGCTTTTCACTGTATCCTGTGAAGCGGGGCCACCCAACCTGCCCCGAATGGCACTGCTAATACCTGAAGGGAGAACAAAACTTCTCATCTTCTCATCTTCTTGGGTTAACAGGGAATCATCTTTTTCAGGAAGCTGGGAGAAACCACGGTCTTTAAGAATGGAGATTCACCAGTAGAATAGGTCAAAGGTCATAGCAAGTGGGAAAGAAAAATGCCCCGGGATTTGAAAGGTCACCTGTCACCACAAACCAAACTTCATACTCGCAGAAGCTGGTGACTATATTTTATTAAATCACTTTGGAGTCCCTGCAGTGGTCCCTCAAAAACCTTCAGTAACAATGCACATGCCATAGAAAGAGGGTCACTCATTCCCACGGATATTCTTTATGTGCATTGATGGTGTTCTGTTTCTAGAAAGAAGGGTAGGAGATGGGGGGACAAACTGAACTCCTAAGATAAATAGAGATGAAGATTCAGATCAGAAGCTTGCAAGTGAAACTTCCCATCCTTGGTGTTGCTACAAAATGTTTCTTGACAGTTTGTTCTCACAGTAACCTGAAATGCAGAAAGCAAAGCCATTCATGAGAAAAAGATGGGGTCCACGTTCAGGTCCACTGGGCAGACTGTGGTGGTCTCCATTCATATTCTGCTTCCTTTGAATGAGCTGCCACAAACGATGCCCTCTCCGTGAGACGTGGCTCGCTCTATACGTACACATGTAGCAGAGCTGAGGACTGAAGTTAGGACCTTGCACTTGCCAGTCAAGTGCTGTTCCTGAGCTAAGCCCTCAACTTCAGAGATGTGGCTATAATTTATACATACCCTCATGCCCTCAAGGTTCTTCTTGAAACCCTTTAAACTGAGGGGTGAGGGAGGGGCTGCGATCCAAGAGCCCAGGACCTGCTGTGTGAATCAGCGCTTCCTTTATTATTTGGGATCAAATGTACCACTCACCATTGTGCTCAATCCACCGATACTGCCGGTCCAGACACAGCTCCTCCTGCCTCTGCCTCACCAGTCTCCGGGCCTCCGGGGCGAGGCCGCTGGGGTGGCGGGAGAACACGAAGGAATAGCTGTCGGCACACGTGCCATCCAGGTTCAGCAGGCGGCAAGAGTACTGCAGCGCGAAGGTGTCATAGTCCGTGTCGATGATCCAGTGGTCGTCATCTGCAAGCCACACAGCCACAGGGTTCGTGGACTCCTCCTCCCCCTCAGGAGTCCGGGGCCCTCCCGGTGTACCCCCAGAACTGCCCCGACTCTATTTAATTTAGCCTCTTGTTGACAGATGACTGTGGCTGGGACTTCCTCAGCGCTAAATTCTTCTCAGTGACTTCACACATAGAACCAACATGCACACTGTTATTCCCTGGTTGATAGATGAGGAAACTGGGAAACACAGAGAAACTAACTCACCCAGGATCACAAAGAGCAGGGAAAAATTGGGATTCAAGCAGTGTCCACAGGCTTAGCCACATTATCATCAGTCACTACATAAGTTGAGGGGAGAGGGATTTGCTTGGTGTCTCTGGCCATGTCATACTCCATGTTGAGGAAAGACTGAGGGGCCTTGATGCCTAGCATTAGAAGGTGTGAAGCCATCTCTAGAGCTTGCCCCAAGTCTATCCCTGTTTGTGCCTCTCAGAGAACCCCTGCAGTGCCAGCATAGGGTGGAATTTAACGCCAAATTAGGCTGTACAGGAGGTCTGTTATAGGAGAGGGAGTGGAGCCCCTTCTCTTCAGTTCACCCCTGACTTGATAGAAGGGAGCAGTCCCATCCTCCCTGGCTGTCCCAGCATGAGGATCAGAGGTCAGGCTTGGAAGATGCCCAAGCAGATGGCTGCTGAGCTGTCACCAGAAAGCCACCCAGCAGAGGAGCCAGGCAGGGCAGTCACGTGGCTGCTAAGATTCATGCTCCCATCCCTGACTCCTGAGCAGCAGGGCAGAATTTCCATGGCTAGATGAGGTCACTCCTTCCCCTGTTATGGGATCACTGTGTCATCTGGGGTTCTCCGGGTGCCTAACTCAGACATAAAAGCACCCACCTTCTAAGTGTCACTTCGGAAAATCTATGGCTTTAGAAAGAAATCCTCCTCCTGCTCCCAATTATTGGCAAATGTACAATGAAACACAGGCAGGAAGTAACTTCCTGCCTGCCCCTCTCTCCCTGCAGTTGGCAGGGTGCCTCTGGAGAACCAACCAGACACCCTCAAATGTTTCCAGACAGAAGCTAACTACACACAATAGACTAAGGGGAAGAATGCTGGAGCCAGTGGCTGTGTGGCTGAGAGTCCCTGACTCCCCAACCCAGGAACTGGGGTTCCACTGCAGCCATGTCCATACTGTATCCCCATAGACTGGTTAGAGGTTTGGATTGTTTATCCTCAAGTAACTGGCAGAGTCAGCTGCCCCTTGGGGATGTGGTTCTACTGGAGATCTGGCTGTCACCCATGTGAGCCTGGAAACCCCCTGGAGCCGTGGACCCTCCAGTTATCCAACAGGACCAGATGGGGGTTCTCAGACCTAACGGATCAGCTGTGCCAGCCAGGAGAGAGACCTTATGCTCCTCATAACTAACACTGCAATCCAGCAGCCCTGGACGTGAGTGGAGCCCAGGACCTTAATACCAAGTAGACCACCATAGCTCTGGACTCCATTATCTAGACCAGTGGTTCTTAAACCTCATTATATAGAAGGCACACCACTGGGGAACAGCCCCAAAATCAGGCCTCAGCCCTACCCCAAGAGTTTCTAATTCTCAAAGTGTAGATTCGGGTCTAGAAATCTGCACTTTAACAAATACCATAGTTGATTTAGATACAGATGGTCAAGTGCCCCTGACTTTGAGGAACACGGATATAGACATTCCAGCGTCCATAGTGACTCAAGGCCTGATAGGTTGACCATCAGAACAGCAGATCTGATTTGAGACAAAGACAAAATGAATCTTTGTCCATGTCTTCCTTAAAATAGTGATGATGGAAGTTAATACCTCTTTTTAATGTTACATATCAAGCCAGGCACTATGGCTCATGCCTGTAATCCTACTTCCTCAGGAGACTGAGATCTGAGGGTCGCGGTTCAAAGCCAGCCTGGTCACTAAAGTCCATGAGACTCTTATTTCCAATTAACCACCGGAAAACCAAAGTGGTGCTGTGGCTCAAGGGGTAGGGCGGTAGCCTTGAGCTGAAGAGCTCAGGGACACTGCCCAGACCCAGACTGACAAAAAAAATACACATCAAGTAACCATTTCATGCATTAGTTTGATCAATTTTTCCAATAATCTTGGAAATTAAAAATAATTGGCCATTCCCATTTCACAACTTAGGAAATCAGAGAGGCTAATTCATGGTGCAGCCATGCCTTTTGAGACATCCCTAACTCCTGAGACATCTATTCATTGAGTCTAGAGCCTTCCCAAGCTGGGGCAACAAGCCAGCGCAGTCTGATAACCCTAGACACTGAATGAGCATTTACACTGGAGGAGGCCATCAGTTTGCAGTACATGGAGAGATCAAATGACCTTCTAATTCTCTTGTCCAGATTCATGTTTAATGTGCCAACAAAGAAACTAGCATGAAGCATGACATTAGTTTGTAAAGAAGGTCCCCCTGTAAGCTAAACATGCGAAACAGAAGGTCAACATATGAAGTGACATCTTGTGAGACATTCAGAAAACATCTCCTGAGCTGAGATGTGTCTTTCAGTGGCACCTGACACTTATGTGACTCTGAACTTCTTACTCTTCACTTAGAAGAGACTTGAATCAATGGTCCCTGTGTTCCTGACCAGAAAGTTAAGAAGCCGTAATGGCAAATACTTAGAGAAGTTTTATCTCCAGCACTGATCAAAGTGCTGTCTGCATATCAGCTATAGTTTGGTACCACAAATCCATGAAGCAGCTATTACGTATCACCTTCACTTTGCGGATAAGGAAGCTGAAGCACAGAAAAGCTGGGAAAACAATCCAAAACCTCACAGCCAGTAGGTGAGAGGAGATTTGAACTCAGACAAGTCTGATTTAAATGGGGCAGGCTTAACCACTATATCACACAAGTCTTTTCTGAAAGGCAACCTAAGGAGGCTAGATAGATAGAGGGACAGATAGACAGACAGGCAGATATCTCATTTAAGATCTATACCAGTCACTTTCAAGATATCAATCATTTTTCTCCTTTCCAGATGCAATCCTAGATAAACCCTCCCAAATATAGAAGGTAGAAGTAGTGTCGATATGCTTTGGCAGGGAAAGCGGGCCACTAAAGAAAATTCCCTACTTCCTCTTTGGTTGTTTCTTCCCCTGCCCCTAAAGATGCTGTTAATAATTCTATTTTTATTAAAGAGGATACCTCGAAGTGCCAAAGAGCATCATGTGTTTATCCTTTAAGTGAGTAATCTTGTATCTCCTCCTATTGGTATTTGCAATCCATTATCAGAAAAGTATAAGCTGGGAGCTGGTGGCTCACACCTGTTATCCTCAAGAAACTGAGACCTAAGGATCACAGTTCAAAGCCAGTGCAAGCATGAGGGCTCTTATCTCTAATTAATCAGGAAAAAGGCAGAAGTGGAGGAGTATGCCTCAAGTGGTAGAGCACTAGCCTTGAGAAAAAAAAAAAACAACTAAGGACAGCATCAGTACTTGCACAAAAAAAAAGAAGAAAAGAAAGATAGAAGGAAAGGAATAGAATAGATTTTACTTTACTTTTTTTTTTTTGCTTGAACCCTGAGATCTGGATACTATCCTTGAGCTCCTTTTGCTTAAAGCTAGCACACTACCACTTGAGCCACAGCACCATTTCCAGATTTTTCTATAGTTTAATTGGAGATGAGTCTCAGACTTTCCTGCCTGGGTTGGCTTTGAACCACAATCCTCAGATCCCAGCCTCCTGAGTAGCTAGGATTTACAGGTATGAGCAGCTGGCACCCAGCTTAGATTTTACTCTTGATAAATCACTTTAGGAAGCTTTCCTTCACTCTTTGAGATAATTCACATTATTTTTGACCACAAATGCATTCTCCTCTTACAGTATAGCAACTTTTTATGTGCAGCATAAATCAATAATGCAATATTTGTTTTCGGCCTCAAACTTGTAGCCCTCTTGCTTCAGACTCCTGAGGGGAGGAGAAGCAATTTCATCTAACACATGACTTCTGGAAACTCAAATAGGGTGTACTATAATAGAGAACACTTCTGCACTGGATCACTGATGGAAAAGACTGTGCCCCTGGATCTCATCTCACAAGAACGTGTAAATAATACTTTGCCAAAGTTGGTTCAGGGCCATCTGGGCCTGGTAATTGGTACCCGGGCTTCTTTCTATTGGCTCTCTCACATACCTGTTGCACAATGATGAACAAAGTTCTACCTTCTCTGGGCCTCTGTTTGTTCACGTGTATACTGAGCCCCATCCCTGGTTAGTTCATTCTCCTCTGTTTGATCTATGGTGTGTCTTCCCAGGCCTACATCATTCTACCTTCTATCAAATAGACTCCACATCTCAGACTTGGGAGAAGGAGGCAGAATAGAAAAAGCATGTGGAGCAGGTCTTAGCATGGTGGGAGCTCTGGATGCCCTGCCTCACATAGGAGTTTCAGTGCTGGGGGGGGGGGGAGGGCAGAGAAGAGGCCACTGCCATCTAGAACATGTATCTGACTCTCCAGGACACTGAACCACAATCCAACACCATGCCAGCGTTCCCTCTTTCCTGGGATAGAGGTCTCAGCCTCTGCTGGGAACTTGGGGAGCCAGATGTCTCAGAAGGATTCAGCCCAAAGAGCCAGAAGGAAAGGCAAGCCCAGGTAGAGCTGGTGATGGGGGTGAGGGGGGGAAGGGGAGCAGGGGGAGATGAAGGAACAGGAACAGGAACAGAGTGGGTTACACACACCTGGCCGAGGAGGTAACCTTGAGCTGGGGCCAGGTTTCTGGAATGGGGCGAGGGCGGGTGGTGGGAGAGAAGCTCACAGGCCCTTCTCCCCAGAGGGGGCCACTGGAAAAGAAATCTGACTTGGCCAGGTGGGATTCCCTCCATAACCCGTCCTTCCCCCGCACACCTTTCCAAAATGGCCCCTCTGCTGACTACTCACTTCCTCTCTGGAGAAAGGAGGCTACACCCCAGTACTTCATCTTGAACTTGGCCGGGTCTTCGGTGTCTGTGAAAGTGCCCACCATGTCAGCGCACACTTCCCAGTTACTGCAAAAAGCCAAGAGGATCTTGAGCCAAATAGAGGTCGAGGGGAGGAGGGGAGAATAGAGCCCCCCTCCCCATCTCACCCCTGCCCCTTCCTCCCGTGCTTAGAGTTGGTTTGATGCCCAGCTAGGCCGAGGCTGGCGGGCCAGCGGGCGCCCGCGGGGGCCCAGGGACCACTGACCTCAGCAGCCGGACGCGCCCCTTGGCGGTGGCGCTCATCTGGCCGTTCTCGTCCACGGAGAACTCCGCGATGATGTTGTCTTGCAGGAAGAGACCCTCGGGGTCCTTCTTGGCTATGGCGTACCAGGTCCCCGCGAACTGTGGACGCGATGGCACACAGGGAGGGTTTGGTGTCTGGAAGTCCACGGGCGGCCCCCACCGGGGGATTCGAGGGTGGGAGGGTTGGGGGCCTGGGCGCCCCCCCCCCCGGGCCCGTACCTACCCGAGCTTTGTCGAAGTTCTCCTTCACTCGGAAGCTGCTCACCCTGCAGTCGCGCTCCGCCCCAACGCTGCCCAGCGCCGCCAGCACCACGAGCGCCCACATCCACGCCATCGCGCCCACCACGGTGTGCGCCCTGCGGGGGTCACCCTCGTCACCCCGGGCTCCCGCGGCCGCCCGTCCCACCCCGCCGTCACCCCCAGCCCACCCCCCAGGACCACCCCGGGATGGGGGAGCTCACCACCCGGAACCGCGCGCAAGCCTGGCCACCGCGTCTCTGGCGCGCGCGTGGAGCAAGGCAGGCGAGCGCCCGCGGCCGCCCCGTCACTTTATAGCTCCGGGGGGAGGGGGTCGCGCTTTCGTAACCGCGGGGTGAAAGACCGAGGGGCGGCGCCCAGGGGGCCGGCCGAGCCCGGCACTTGCATAACGCGCCCTGACTCACTGCCTCCCGGGAGCGGGGAGGGTCTCTGAGCCAGCCTCACCTCCTCTGTGCACCCCGACTTGGGGGAGCTGCCGCGCAGGGGTGCCAACCCAGACCCAAGGCTGGCCCCAGCCCTGGTGCCAGCGACGGCCAGATGCAGCCTGGGGTGGCCGCCTCCAGGCGCTCCTGGCTCTGCTCAGTGGCACAGCGGCCAGAGGAAGAAGAAATTTGTGCTGGGGGGCTGGTGCGAGCCCCCAAGCCCTGCAGGTGGCAGATTGGCCCCTTGGGACCCTCTGAGGGTCAGTTGAGCAGGGGTCTGGGAATATTTTGGCCAAGTGGCTTTTCCGTTTCTAAGGGATGTCTTTTTACTCTTTGTGGAGAGTTTTGGTGCTCTGAGTCAATATTTGTCCTTTTGTTTCAACATCTGTAGAAGAACTAAAACAAATCCGGTTAAATATTCTCTAGAAACGCAAGCTTGGGCAGGACAGGAAACATTTCCAGCCACCTCAGTGGGTGGCTTGAGTGGTTGTGGCCTACTTATATTGTGAGCTGCAATTCCCCAGAACCTATTTTGAACAGAGAACCTGCCAATTGTTTATGATACATTTTAGTTTCAAAGCCATATTCGAATTTTGCTGTTTGCCCAGCAGTGAAATGTGTTTTGACTGAAGAGTGGATAAAAGACAGTGAACAAAATCTCACGGGTCAATGGTCAATAAGCCAAAAGGCTGTTGACTTTTTTTTTTTTAAATCTACATTAGGCCACATTTTCCTCAAGTGTTTTCACTTCATTCCAAGCTAAATGATGAAATCTGATGAAAGCAGTTGAAATGACTGGATGTGAGTTAGCCATAGGGCAAAGAAATCATTGTTCTTAAGATTCTGTACAATATCAGTTGTCTCCATTGCCCAAGTTGGTAGGAATCGAGATGAATCTGGCCAGATCTGAAAGAGGAGGAAATCGTGCAAAGAGAAGGAACTAAACCAAGAAATAAGCATTGGTCCTCAGACTAGCCCTTGAACTATTTTTTTTTCTTTCTTTTTGGCAAGTTTGCACTTTCTAAGCAGGTAGGTGCTCTACCATTTGAGCCATACCTTTTTGCTTTCCTTGTTTTTCAAATAGCGATTCACTTTTGTCCAGGCAGGCCTAGTTAGGATCCCTCCTATTACTCTTTCCACATTGCTCAGATAATAAATGCACTTATGGCACTAAGCTTTTTTTGGTTGAAATAGGGTGTCACCAACTTTTTAGGAAGCTGGCCTCAAACCACAGTCACCTTCCTGCGTCTGCCTGCAGAGTACTTGAGATTACATAACTACCTACCTGCTTTTCTCCTTCTACTTTCCACCTTCTATGCTTGGCCCCATTTGAGACCCAGCTGTCTCCGTGGTGCTAATGATATGTTTAATTTCTGGCTACCCCAGAGTTTGAAAATACATTTTTTCCTGTCCAAAGAGCTGACGAAGAGATTTGGTTGGGCTAGTTTCACAAAAGAATGTTTATATTTTCTGCTCAATAGCTACAGAGGACTGGTTTCACAACCCTACAGATAACAAAACCTGAGGATAGCCAAGTCCTTTACATAAAGTGTATCACTTAAGCACTTCCTGTTGTATACTTTAAACCATCTACATTTCCAATAGGACCTAATACGATGAATATACTGGGGAAATAGTTGTCATACGGTACTATTTAAGGAATAATGACAAAAAATGTGAGTGTTCAAATACAATCATGGCGTACTGCTAGTTACACAGTTGTTCATTCTAATCCCCTGAGGGATAATGTCAAGAGACCAATGTCAGTCATAAACCAAACTATGCACTACACAAACAAGACAGAGATAAAACAAGTGCCTGAGAGAGGCAGAGAAGCTGTGGGATTTCGGAGGCCACAGCAGGATGTGTCAGGTGACTTCATGCTTGGTGGATTCAGCATTGTGTTTGGTGCCCAGCCAATTCAAGCCTTGTTGTTTTTTTCTTTCTTCTTCTTCTTTTTTTTTTATCTTTCTGGAATTTTGTCCTCAGATATTTATGAGTCACTACTGGCTGAATTTGTGGATGCAGAACACAAAGAGAAGGAGCACTAACCATAATTCCCAAACAAAGTGTGCTATAGATAGATTCTCACCTACAGGAACCAATGTGTTTGACCCTATGTGCAGGTAAGTACCTATGTACCCTGGGTGGGAAAGGTCTCCAGAGTCTCCCCATCTCCAGCTTAATGCTTGGCTCCAATCCTCAGCATCCTAAAGCAGAAGCTTCCCGTTTCTGCTCAGCTCCTCCAGTGATGGAGAACTGGCTAAACACAACTGCTCTGGGACAGTTGTCACTGCTAGAGGAAGTTCTTTTCATTCCCCCTGGCCCTTTCTACACATTCTCACAGAATACATTCCTGCCCTCCTCAGGTACCCTGTTAGGGAGAATAAATGTAGGGATTTCAATGCATGTATGTGGTGATCATTTCCACAATAACAGGTATTCATTTATTCATTAAGTGTTTAAAAGACTGTATAACCCAATAGCCTAGATGCCCTACCATCAGCGAGTGAGTTAAAAAAAAATGTAGTCTATATACACAGTGGAATTTTACTCATCCTTCAGAAAGAATCATGTTATGTCATTTTTAGGGAAATAAATGGACCTAAAACAAGTTTGTCAAGTAAGGTAAGTCAAGTTCAGAGAGGCAAACAGCATGTGTTCTTATTCCATATGTAGAAGCTAGATGTAAAATACAAATAAACATGATAATTATATGGGGCTCTACACATTTACACACAAACAAGGGGAGTAAAGGTGGGTAGACATAGGGGAGGAATCTAAAGGTATAACTCCTCTGAACATCTAATGTACTGAGTAGCTAAACAAATTCTTACAAATGGAATCCTGTTTTTTCCCCTTTGTTTTGATTTTACCTTTTTCCATGGGGGAAGCAAAGGGAGCACAGAAACAGAGGAAGGGTAAGCAAATGTAGGCATGTATTCAATGTATACTAGGTAAAAAAATGAACTCTACAATTTGTGGGAGGAGGAAAGTGAAGGAAGGGATGACATGCCTAAGAAACAGTACACGCATAATCTACTAGGAAATTTCTTAAAAAAACAATAAAAAGTCTGTGTAACCATATGTCTTCTCTCATGGGTTTCCCTCCCCCCTCTTCCCTTCTTTAGCCTGTCCTCCCTTCCCCTCTCCTTTCCTTTTCAGCTCTTTTAGTGAAACCTTGGTGATTTTTAGATACCAGCAAAGGAAAAGTTTATTTTGGCCTCTTCTCTTAGATTTCTTCATGGTTAAAAATCATAAATTCAAAGTCAACTGGTATTTTTGACTTCAGTACACTGAAATTTATTCTCATAAAAACAACTTTTCAAATATGCATATATATGTAATATTGAAAGGAAAAAATGTTCACAGGGGTAGTTACCTCTGTGAGAGTGGATTACAGAGTTTTATTTCTTTATACCTTTTGTATTTTACAAATTTCCTTCAGGGAAAAATGTTTAATCAGAAAATGAAACAACTATTTGTTTTGCCCATATCGTCTTTGCTTTCTCTCCTTTTTTTTCTTGCTCACAAGTAAAACTGTGTTTCAAGTTCCATTTTATGAATATCATATAGTTCACACAAGGTTCCATTCCTTGCCATTTATGATAGAGAGATGATCATATTTTATTCATGGTGGTATCTAGCTCTTATCCCCTCCCCTTCTTTCCCAGGGATGCATCCAGACCATTGGATGCTCAGTTAACAAATACTGTTTCATTTCCTTCATGGAAATTCATCACTTGCTGTCTGTCACCGTGCTAATGCATACTTACCAGCATGTAGCTCTCTAGCACCAGGGCTAGTTGTCAGTGTCTTCTCATCACATCCTTGCTCTCCCCTTCCATGGGCTCCACACTGCCAGCCTTTCCTCCTTTGTACCCTTTCCTGAAGCTCCATGAAACTCTGCCTAGGCTCTGACCTGTGTCTAGGGAAGATCCAATAAGAGCATCCTGTCCTGTCAGCCATGTTCTCTTTTCTTCTCTTGGTGGCTGCTGGAGAGACCTCCAATTGCTTCAGCTGAATTTACATAAAGGAGAAATAAATTACCACTGAGTTAAGCCACCAAGACTGAAGTTAATGTCAACACTAACAACAACAGACACGTCATTAATCCCTAGAAAACACTGAAATGTATTTCACCATAGTTGGAAGAAGAGCGCATGCAAGATCCACGTATGTTCTTAGGCTAAGATAAATCAAATATTCCCAACCATTCCATTTTGTACAAACTGGTATTTGCATTCCAAGGCTGACAGAGGGGCCAAGAAAAATGGGGAAAAATAAGGAAACTGGGCAGCATTTATCCTCTGAGTGCATTTCAAAGATGCCAAAATCATTGGGTGAAAAATGAAAGGCCAGTACTGAGCCAATGTTTTAGGTAGAAAGAGTCAAACTAACTTTTCCATTTAGGGTGTTTCAGTGGCTTCAAAGCTATAAATCAACCTTACCAAACTAGTTGAAAATATTCATGTGTATCACACCACCTGACAGATGCAGGCAGAGAAGTGGTTCTGAGAGCAATGTGAAGCAGAAAGCTCCCTTTACAGTTGCTACCATCTGAAAGTCCCATCTAGTGGAGTTGAGTTTCCATGATCGCTCATGCCAGGAATGGACGATCTGGCCAAGACTGTGCTTAACAGTGGGTTCCATGGAATGATAGAAATGCATCTAGGCAAATCCAGATACTGGTGCTGATTTCATATTGGTACTCCAGTTTCCTGCATGTGTTCTTAGCAAGTATATGGACATATCGGTAAAAATATTTAACATTTCTTAGCAGTGAAACATTTTAGTAATACAGGATTAACTATTACATGTCCCTATTGATACAGAATGTCTGGAAAATGTCAACATATTAAACAGAAAGTTAAAGGAAATTTATACCCCCCCCAATTTAAAGAGGGAGGGATGGAACCAGGGAATTGTGGGTATATCTCATGCTTTAGGGAGAAATCTGACCTGTATTATCATCACAAAATATGTAGGTAGAAAAGAATATCCACAATTGTGATGAAAGATGAGGTAGTCTGAGAGGAGGGGAGACTCAGTTGACTTAACTTCTCTCGGGAAATGCATTCTACACGTCCTAATTATAATGGGATACCAATAGAATGTTATAATGAAAATAGTCTTTCTCCAAGGAGCCTCCTGAGACCAGATTTGGGTGTAATTTAGGGAGCAAGGAAATCACAACCAGACAACTGGCATAGTTCTCAAAGGCCAGTTAAGTACCTTTCTTTGGGAAAACCATTTTCCATCTGAGCATCTCTCAATTCATGAGCTAGAACTTGTAATTTTGATGATGTAAAAAAAAAAACTTTTTAAAGTTAGAGAACTCAGTGAAACCCACACAACATTCTTTCAGAAACAAACTTAAATGAAGACTTAATTTAGTCAGGATAGTAGGTTGTGTGAGGTTTTCTTTGAAGAGAATATGGCTTATTAGGTTTGTCGATTTACTGTAGCACATAAGGAGCTTCATTAAGTTTGAAATCGGTATTTTTATATTCAAGACACTTGATTTAGGAAGTTATGGTTTTTGACTTATTAGATGTGTAATGGTGTTAAAATATTTGAGGAAATCTGCTTAATAAAAGTAAAAGCTTAATAACCTGAACATTAAACAAAACTAAGTACTGTTAAGTGTTCTTTCAAGCCAGCAGTCCCTGAGACATTCAGGATCCTAGCAACACACCGGTCAGCTACTGTTAGTAGTTTAATGAACTCCCTTGGAGCGACAATACTTGATGTCCAGATTTTTGAGAGCAAGATTCACACATGCTTTGCAGGAAAAACCCAGCTAGCAGTTCCACCGGTCGCTTTGTGTTAATGATGTCTTTTAACAAGTGTTATTGATTAATTTTAGACTGGAGACAAATGTTTGTTCACCTCTATAATAATAATTAGATAGGGGCTCACATTTTTTTCCCTGGCGATCTTAGATTTCGATCCTTCTTTCTTTGTCTTCCCTATCGCATGTCTTATCTCTTAAGGTTTATATCCTTAAAATACTTCTGAAGTCATGATTTCTAAAGTGAGGGCAATTGAGAGATGAGTACTTTAGAGAAAGAGTATAACAAGCAACATGAGTGATTAAAAAATGTTTTTTTTAGCTCAGTCGGTAGAGCATGAGACTCTTGAAAGACTTTTAGAAAAAGGTAAGTTGTTTTTTTTTTTTTTTTTGCTACTGGGGCTTGAACTCATAGATTCACATTCACTCAGGGCTGTCACTCTGCACCTCCGACTCTGGTGTTTTGGCTAGTTAATGGGAGGTAAGAGTCTAACAGATTTTTTTTCTGCTGGCTTCAAACCCATGATACTCAGACTCCAGCCTCCTGAGTAGCTAGGGTTATATTCAGAGCAACGGGCATCTGTCTCCATATTCACTTGTATACTATGTTGTCAAATGTTTTTTTCTCCACCAAATGCTGATTAAAAATTCTCTCTCTAAACAAAAAGAAGCCACAAGTACTTTCAGGGTCTTCATACAAGCACTTCCTATAGCTACCATGCAAGAACAATTCAAGTTGCCAACACATGCTAAAGTAATGTCAACAATTCTTCCTTGCTGTGGACATCAGCAGTTCAGTGACCTTTTCTGCAGCAGGCACTTTTCAGCCTGACACTTGCAGGGTTGATCTGGCATGCGCCGAGGACTTATGGGCTAATAATGCTCAGGGACTTAGCATCCTAAAGAGTTATTTTTAATCCTTCTTTTCTGAATGCCACTATAATCCAGGGCCTTCTGTCACATCCCCAGAGTGTCAGGAAGCCAGCCACCTTTCTGCTTTACCTTTTGGGGATTTTATGAGCTACTACCAACTAGGGTTTCCTGCATACTTTTGACCAGAATGCATTTCCTTCTTGTCTCTCTGCACCAGGGAGTGCTCTGAGGGTCTTCCTCTCTGAGCAGCAGCAGCACAGCAAAAAAAGCCACAGCATGGGTGAGATTAGCCAAGAGGCTGTGGAGAAATACCTACAGGAGAACCCGCAGTTTGTGAAGGAATACTTCAACAAGAAGCTGCAAGCAGAGGTGCTGGGGGAACCTTTGGAGAACAACAGGGCAGCAGGCCAGGCCAACATGTCACTCCTCCAGCTGACTCAGGTGGAGGAGTCCGCTCTCTGCCTGGAGCTTCTTCGGTCTGTGCAGGAGGAGGCAGGCAGCCCTGAACTGGCAGCTCATGGGGCCCTGCAGAGGCTGGCCAGGCTGCTGCAGGCTGACCGCTGTAGCATGTTTCTGTGCCGAGCTCGCAATGGTGTGCCAGAGGTGGCCTCCAGGCTGCTGGATATCACCCCAACCTCCAAGTTTGAGGACAACCTGGTGGCCCCTGATAGAGAAGTTGTGTTTCCACTGGACATTGGAATAGTGGGTTGGGCTGCTCACACGAAGAAAGCCCTGAATATCCCAGATGTGAAAAAGGTAGGTGGCCTTTGATGGCTGGGCAGTGGTCTTAGCAGGAATAGACAGGTCATGGGAGAAAGATGGGTCATTCTTTCCGCCTAGGTCTGGCTAAAGCCTGGGGAAAGCATGTACAGTGGAAAGAATACAATGGAAAAAATACAAGGTTCCCTGTGCAACCTGAATTTCAGTATTGTGTGTGTGTATGTGTGTGTGTGTGTGTGTGTGTGTGCCAGTCCTGAGCTTCTTTTGCTCAAGGTTAGTGCTCTACCACTTGAGCCACAGTTCCAGGTCTGGCTTTTTCTGAGTAGTTTATAGGAGATAAGAGTCTCGCCGACTTTCCTGCTCCAGTTGGCTTTGAACTGCAATCCCCATATCTCAGCCTCCTGAGTACCTAGTATACCAGGCATGAGTGACTGGTGCCTGGCTCACAAGGTGGTGTTTTGATCCTTATAAAAACAGAAAACCAAACTCTTCTTATCACTACAACACATATTCATTTTAGAAAAATGGAAAATATGTTAATCACTCATGATTCTTTGCTTGGCAACAATCCTGAATACGCATGCCTGGACTTGTCCTGCAGCCCTTTCTCCCCCACCGAGTAATTACGATTTCCTATTAACAAAAGGAGAGGGGTAGCAAGTGCTGGGACCGAATAGCAGGGAGGGAGCCAGCACTGAAATGCTCTCTGTGGGAGGGTCTCATGCCAGCTCACAGTCAGGCATCTGGAGACAGGAGGATAATCTCCAAATACCTCCTGAAGCTGCTTACAGGAGGAACAGCCCTGGAAAGAGCTGTTTGTTACACATTAGCACTACTCTGGACACCCCTTAGGTACAAGGATTGCTCTGTGGCTCTTAGCATCCTGGGTTCTTCAGTTCCTGCTTTCAGGGTTTAAGTTACTTGACACTTACTTTTAAGGTGACTGCAGCTTTTTCAGTTGGCTAATGGGAAGAAGTGTGTCCTTAAATAAGCTGTTCTTAGGGCTGTATCCCTCACACTTGATTCTTTCTTATGGGAATTTGCTTCTTTCCAGTCTCCAGTGAAATCCATCTCCAAAATTAGTAAAGTATCACAAAATCATTGAAGAATTTTTTGTTCTGCCAGGCATGGGTGGCTCATGCCTGGAATCCTAGTTATTCAAGTGGTTGAGATCTGAGGATGTAAGTTTGAAGCCAGTTAGGCAGACAAATCTATAAAAACTCTTACCTCCAATCAAACAGCAAAGGAAAACAAACAAAAAACCAACAATGACAACAAATCAGAAACTGAGATGTGACTAAAGTGGTGGGGCACCAGGCCTCGAGTGAAAAACCAACCAAGAGCATGAGACCCTGGATTCCAGCCTCAGTATTGGCAACAAAGAACAAAAACAAAAACCAAAGAACACCTTGAATTTTTTTTCCCTGAGTTTAAGATAAATTCTCCAGAAGAAAATACTACGTGGAATTGTTCAAAAGGTAAAATGGGACTGGCTTATACATTGCTCCAAGGATAGAGAGGATATTTCCCTTATTATGAGGACCTCTGTTCTGAGGACAGAAGGATGTGTGTGTGTGGTGGGGGGGGTAAGGCCTTCCTGAGCTCAGAGGGGCAATCAAGACCTTATTTGCTTTCTATTTCTGCTGCTTCTAAATACTCCTCTCCCTTTCTATCCCCTGACGTGTGCTTTTATAACCCTGACTGCATTCTGATCAAATTGGTAGTTTAAAAAATATTGACGCTGGGCTGGGAGTTTGGCCTAGTGGTAGCATGCTTGCCTAGCATGCACAAAGACCTGGGTTCGATTCCTTGGTATCATATACATAGAAAAAAAGCTGGAAGTGGTGCTGAGGTTCAAGTGGTAGAGCTCTGGCCTTGAGAAAGTCCAAGGAGAGTGCTCAGGCCCTGAGCTCAAGCCCAGGACTGGCAAAAACAAAAAATACTGATGCTGACATTTTCAGTAGGCCAATTATTCCAGACTGGTTGGGACAGCATTGGAGTTTCTGCAAGTTACCCAGGTAATCCAGCCAATGTTGAAAACCACTTGTCTCCTGAATGAGCAGATGCAGAGAATGGGGTAAAGTTCTAGGTAATGTGGAATATCAGAGACAATGGCCTGGCAAGGCTCTAGCCCAACCCTGTCCTATGGCAGACAAAGCTGTATCTCCCCCAGAGTCCCTGGGACATGTGAGCAACTGAGAAGACTGGAATCTGCTTGCAGCAACTGACCCAGCCTCCCTTGCAGTTTGCTTAAGCTTTAGCCACTGCAATAAATCCACAACAAGAATGCACTTAAAGTGAAATTTCACATTCATTCTCCACCTTTCTATTGCACTTGGCAATTTATGAAACATCTTCACATGTCTAAACTTCTGTGGTTCTGGAAAAGACCCTGTGTAGGAGCAGGGGCCATTTGCATTTCCATCTCTCAAGTAGGAACTGTGCTTCAGGTCAGGCAGGATGAGCACAGCGTGATAAGCAGCCTCCCCTTTGCTGCTGCATCACCTGGCCAGCCCAGGTTGAGGGGAAGACTTCTCACACATAGACACAGACACAGAGTTGGCACTCTGACCTTGGGTAGTCACAGAACAGTCATATGATGTAGGGTAAGTAGTTGGGCACCAGACAGACATGATTGCAGGTCCATATCTGAGGCTTAGTGACCATGTATGTGACTGCGTGATTTCCACCACAAAAAAGGAGGTAACCAAACATACAGATTCAAGATTCATAAAGTACCTGGCTCATATCATAGTAGATGTTCACTTAATTATTGCTGGGATATGGTCACCTGCTGGGATTTGGGGATTGGGAAGAGATGGCCAAAAAGGGTCAATGAGTATTGTCTCTTTAAACCGGGTTAGAGGCAGGGAAGCATTCGACAGCAGTAAAACGGAAGTGTTCTCTTCAAGCTAACTGTTGTTCTGCTGGAGGGGAGCTATTTATTAACTGCAAGCAGGTTCCTGAATCTGACTGGTTTAGGAGTAGGTAGAAATTTTCAATAATTAGCTGGGTGTTGACAGCTGCCTTTCCTCCTTCCTAGATCTTTCTCTTACCTCTCTTTCTGCCTCTTGATTGCAAGGGTTAAAGGTTAGGGGGTTTAGTCAGGATTTATCTACACTGTGGCCCAGGAGGGATCAGACACACTGACTCTATAAACAATATTTTCCGTTTGCCCAGTAACTTCTTTGAGGAAAGACCGTCATAAGAATTTGCAAGCTAGGAACCCTGTGGCTCGTGCCTGTAATCATAGCCATTCAGGAGGCTGAGATCTGATGATCCTGGGCAGAAATGTCCCCAGGAGACTCATCTCCAATTAGCCACTCAAAAACAGGAAGTGGCACTGAGGCTCGAGTATTAGAGCATGAGCCCTGAGCACAAAGAGGCTTAGGGACAGGACTCGAGCCCTGAGTTCAAGCCCCACAACCAACCAAAAAAAAAAAATTGGGGAAGCTGAGAAACACAAGATGTACTTAATAAAACTTCACTAAGGACTGTTGGAGCTAGTGACAATAAAAGCACCAGAAAGCTACACCTCTCTTACTCTGTAATTTGATGGATGGTTTATTTAAGACTTTCAGATTTAATCATAAACAAGCATTAAGATGTGAAAGTTAGGGCCGGGAGTTTGGCCTAGTGGTAGAGTGCTTGCCTAGCATGCACGAAGACCCGGGTTCGATTCCTCGGTACCACATACTTAGAAAAAAGCCGGAAGTGGTGCTAAGGCTCAAGTGGTAGAGCTCTAGCCTTGAGAAAAATCCAAGGACAGTGCTCAGGCCCTGAGCGTAAGCCCAGGACTGGCAAAAAAAAAAAAAAAAAAAAAAAAAAAAAAAAAAAAAGATGTGAAAGTTAGCCATTTTCTCCAAATTGCAAAGGAAAATTAAGAACACATCCGGTGTCCAAAATCTATAGTAAAATGGCATCAAGTTTTGAAGCAGTGTAGTGAACTATATTTGGAAAGAGAAGCTGCTAGACTCCACCCCAGAGAACATGTTTCTAGAATTTCCTTTATCTGTTTAGTGCCCAGGAGTTAAGTGTCAACAAAGGCCATCAAATACTGTAATGGAGACAGAGAGAGGGGCGGGGGGAGAGGGAGGGAAGGGGGGGGGGAGGGAGGGAGAGAAGGAAGAAAACAGGATGCAAGCTGCCTACTCAAGCAGTAGATGGAGGGAAAGAATTGAAAGCAATCTGAGACATTTGGTGGGAGATAAGTGAGAGGGAGTTTGTAGTCATAGTTGGCCTATATCCTGTAAATGGTATCTCGTTTCTCCAGTGACTAGGTTAGAAAAGCTAAGACTAAGAAAAAAAGATAGTTTTGAAAGGGTTTAAAATAGCCCCAAATTTGTTGCTCTTCTATTTTATGTCATGTATTCTCCTGAGCACTCTGCCTGTACTGGCTCTTCTACTACCTAGAGGCCACAGTGTGATAGAAGTATCATTTCCCCTCTTTCCAATTAGAAAGCAAGGGCACAAAAAAAATGCCATGGTGAGGGTCACAGACCTAGTAAATTGGGGCCTCATTTCAGCCCAGGAAGTCTGAGTTGAGAGCCTTTTCCATTTATACTGCTGCCTCCCAGAGAAACAGAAGAGCCCAGGATTGGATGCCACAGTGATGCTCCCAGCATTTCACATTTGCATGGTGAGTGGTTCCATCTCCACATGAACAACTCACCTAATGGGTTGGTGTCTGTTGTGAGGTCTGGACTCTGGTTTATCTGCAAGGATTTCTGAGGCTGAGTTGTGACTTATTTCCTGCTTGAAATTCTGGTGGTCTTCTCACACAGGGTGAGTGGAAGTAAGAATTTCAACCTTTCATAAAATTAATGTTTTTTTAAGTGCATATAAGCTGTTGATCCAGCAAAAGGGGATTTCTGCTTTAAGAATTTAACATGTAAAAGCAAAAGCAACAATGGTAAGTGTGGTATTGTTTGTAGTAAGAAAAATGGTACCAGTGGAGCTCAGCTGACGGGATAGATAGCAGATCATACAAAAGATGAGTCCACAATCACCTGCCTTGGTCTGGAGTGAAGTCCAGAAAATGATGTCAGGTAAAAGAAGTATCACACAAAATTAGAAAAGGAAATTTTATTTTAAAAATAGAAAAGAAACCGGGTGTTGGTGGCTCACGCCTGTAATCCTAGCTACTCAGGAAGCTGAGATCTGAGGATCAAGGGCCAAAGCCAACCCCAGACAAGAAAGTCCCTGAGACTCTCATCTCCAATTAACCACCAAACAGCCCCACGTGTAGGTGTGGTTCAAGTGTAGAGCACCAGCTGTAAGTGGACAAAAGCTAAGGGACAGTGCCAAGGCCCTTGGAGTTCTAGCCTCAGGACTGGCACACACACAAAATAGATGTGTTGTAATCACCCAGTGACATGTTGAATTGAAATTCCTACTTTTTTTTTTAAGTCTTAGTTCCTACACTACCGTGATGTTTTGGCCAATGTGACTATTTTCTTCAGAACAGCCATTTTTCTGACTTCATGGACAAACGAACCGGGTACGTCACCAGAAACGTGCTGGCACACCCCATCGTGGTGGGCAAGGAGGTCCTGGCGGTGGTCATGGCCGTGAATAAAGTGAGCGCATCTGAGTTTTCCAGACAGGATGAGGAGGTAAGGCTAAGGCCTGGCAGGCCAGTCAGAGGTAAAGCATGCGCATTTGCTATCTACCCAAAGGAAGGAGACACAGCCATAACTTGTTCTTCTTGGCCCTCTGTAGGTCTTTTCCAAGTACCTCAACTTTGTCTCAGTAATTCTGAAGCTCCAACATACCAGCTATCTGTACAGTGTTGAATCTCGGAGAAGCCAGGTAAAGGCACACTGGCGTGTTGTGACAAAGGGACCCAGAGGCAATAAATCAGACACTCTCAGCCTCTTATCCTTCAATGGGGTAAAGATAGAGCCCCAAGCTTCAGTCCCATGAGTCCTGACATGGTGCTTCCTCCCCTCTTTCCCTCCTTCCCCATCCCCATGGATAACTGGCTGAGTCCTGCATGCCTTCGGTTTCTTCATTTGTGCAATGGCAATGATAGAGATGGCAATGACAGTTCCAATACCTGCTTCACATGGTTCGTGTGATCCTTTGCTAGTCATTAGTTCTAACAGAAAGCCCTTGGCAGTGTCAGGATAATCGTAAGGAAGCTATTATTTGGAGTGGAAAACCACTTCTAGGTTGCTGTTTCCTTGAGGCAGAGGGCTGAAGAGCTTTGCTTATAGCCAAGAACCGGGGCTTCCTTGGTCGATCATGGAGCCTGACCTCTAGGCCTGGGTGCTGTCCCTTAGCTCTTCAGCTCAAGGCTACATCTCTAGCAATAGAGCCACAGTACCACTTCCAGTTTTCTGGTGGTTAATTGGAGATAAGAGTCTCATGGATTTGTGTACCTGGGCTGGCTTTGAACTGTGATTTGCAGATATTGGCCTCCTGAATAGCTAGGATTATAGGCATGAGCCATCAGCTCTGGGCAACTTCTTTTTGTTTTAATTTGATTTTATTGTCAAGGTGATGTACAGAGGGGGTTACAGTTACATGCATAAGACAATGAGTATGATTCTTGTTGAACACTCTTACCCTCTCCTGAAAGTGGATGGACAAGTTCTAAAATCCCTTCTCATTCAATTCTGTGTCAAGTTGCCTCTGATGAGGTATGGATGTGTGAAGGACATGTGTTAGGTAGTGGACCCGCTCTGCCCAAGGACTTTCTCTTCCTCCAACTTGAGAGCATTTGCCCTATAGGAAGGAACCATGGCTTTCTCCCACCCCCTTAACAAGCCTTTGGCCTCACAAAGGTTTCCTCATTGCCCCGGAGAATCTGAGTAACCTGTTGGTTATATACATTTTCCAAAGTAGAACTGCAGTGTCTGGTGACATGTCGCCATTGTATCTGACGTACTCATGTTTTCTTTGGGTAAATGCACCATCTTTCCATAGTGCTTTGTGTTCTAACAGTTTTCTTTTTCTTTTTCTTTTTTTTTTGCTACTACTTACTTTCAGATCCTTATGTGGTCAGCCAATAAAGTATTTGAAGAGCTTACAGATGTTGAGCGGCAGTTTCACAAAGCCCTCTACACAGTGAGAACATACCTGAACTGTGAACGATACTCCATTGGATTGCTGGACATGACCAAGGAAAAGGTTGTCACTTTTCATGCTTCTTGTCACCTCCTCCCCCTGGAAGTCACCTAGAAAATGCATGCCAAAAGGAAAATTAATCCATTGGAAAATGGATATACTCTGTGATTAGCACTGAATCAGTGCTAATAAGACATGATACAGAGGTAAAGGTGTGGATACAGGCTTGGATTTTGGCTTGTCCACTCCCTGACTATATGTATTTCAGCAAGTTTTTTTAATACTCTTTAAATAAATAATAGCCCTTAATTTTTAGATCAATTTTAGGTTTATGGAACTATAGAAGAACATAAAGTTCCCATCAACATTCTTGTTCTCTCCACCCTAGCCACCAGTCTCCCCATCTGTTAGGCTCTGGCCTTAGTGTGTACATTTGCTACCAGTCTAGACTCATTATTGACTAAAGTTCATCATCTCTGCTAGTGTCTACTCTGTGTCATGCAGTTCTATGGGTTTTCATAAATGCAGAATGCAACATACCTGTTATTTCAGTGCCATAGAGAATAGCTTCAGAACACTAAAACAGATGACCTATTCAGATCTCTCCCTCTTGCCTTGAAACCCTTCGCAATCAATCACTGAATGTATAGCTCTGCTTTTTCCACGGTATTATAAAAATAGAATACGGTATGTAGCTTTTATAGACCAGTTTCTTCCACTGAGCAGTACACATTGATTCTTCCATGTCTTTTCATGGCTGAATGGCTCAAAAATATTAATTCAGAATTGGAGCTGTGGCTTAAGTGGTAGAGTGCTTGGGCTGAGCAAAACAAAAGTCCAGGGAGAGTGCCCAGGACCTGAGTTCAGGTTCATGAGCAGTATTGCTGGGAATTATAGGTCTTTCTAGGCCTAAAATTCCAGAGCTATATAGGTTAACAGAAAAATATGCACGCAATTTAGATAAGATATAGTGGGCCACAATAACCTTTAATAATCTGTAAATGTAATTGCCTCCAGGAATTCTACGATGAATGGCCAGTGAAGCTTGGAGAAGCGGCACCTTATAAAGGTCCCAAGACACCAGATGGCAGGGTAAATGCAGACATCACCCCTGATGCTGTCTGGTCATGTGTCAGGTGCTAGAACTGAGAGGCTGTAGTACTGACAGGAAACAGATCTTGCTTGGGAAACTGAAGTTTTATCTTGTAATTTCCTATAGGGTCCTGACATAGTAGAAAGTTGGAGTTTGAGGATCAAGTCCCAGCTCTGCCCCAAGCAGCGTTGCCTTCATTCATCACTTAATATGTCCACTTCCTTTTCCAGGAAGTCAGGGCTGGTGGGTACGTGGTTCTCAGCAGAGAGGGATCCAAAACTGTTGGAAGAAATGCCTGGGTCACTCTAAAATTCTGCTGAATTGGGAGCTCCTGAGAAGGACTGAGCTAGATTAACTTCACCCTCGACTGAAAACTTCATGCTTATCCATCATGTGTTCTGGGCACACAGGGAAGGAATTAATGAGGTGGAATGCAGCAGGGCTGGGGACCTGTGAATAATATTTACTATTTATTGCACTGAGAAATTAAGTGATTTACTTTCTAGTGAAATTATTAATACCAGGTACTTCTAGGCAACAACAAAAAAGACCATTTGAAAATAAAAACTAGACTAGCTGGTGATTTAGTAGCAAAAAATTTCCCCTCAAAGCTGTTTTAGTGTATGCAACTTCTTAATATGAAATTTAATCTGGTGTTTGTTAGTGCAGGAAAACAGTCAATACTATTTCTGATTTTATTGTAAGCTTGTAATTAGAATGTGACTTGCTTGATAATTTCTGTTCTATGGAGAAATGTCACTAGGAAGATATTTATGCATTTGATAGTCCTTGAATCATAAGTGTTTTCCTTGGGAAACAATATTATACATAAAATCACCCCCCCTCTCGCTTAGGAAATCATCTTTTATAAAATCATTGACTACATTTTACATGGAAAAGAGGAGATCAAAGTGATTCCGTGAGTGTTGGCATGAAGTAGCTATAGGACTTGCATTATTTTTCTTTTTGCACACAGTACATTCTGCGCTAACAACAGTTCTCTCCCAATCTTCCCCCAGGACACCTCCCTTGGACCACTGGACACTCATTAGTGGATTACCAGCATATGTTGCTGAAAATGGATTTGTAAGTTATTCGTACATCCAAACACCAGACATGATTGCATAGAGCAAAGAGTTAATTGTCAATGAACCAGACAAGAATGAGATGACTACTTTCTTTGACATAGGTCAAAGGAGGAGAATAATGGTGGCAGTGGAGTGTAGCTTAGCTGGAGATTTCAAAATGATACGAAAATATTTAATGAATAGAAGAAAGACATGTCTATTTTTCCACTTCTCGTTCTGCAGATAGCTATACAATTTCAGCCATCCTTTCACATTCAGCAAGTATAATTTATGTTAGGTTACCTTTGCAAACCACATTTGATGGGTACTAAGTCATTGTATAGTTTGACAGGTTCAAATTATATGATAAAAATTAATGGATGTTACAGGCTATCTCTTAAACTCTCAGGTTCTGAATACTCATAAAAGTTTCAAAGTGTTTTCACATTTTCCTGTGAGAGTAGAATAGTGTAACCACCTTAAGCATTCATGGTGGACCATGTGCTGACAGGGCCTGGGGTGGCACGCTTACTAAATTAGATTTTCAGGAATTAAGTCGTTGGCAGCTTGAGACTCTCCATGGTGGAAATAGTGATGCCATATGTCAGATGTCAGTGAGTGATGGAGACAAACCACAGAAATGCCCAAACCCTGGCCAGGAGCATCAGCTCCTCTCTGGAGATCAGCTGTGGTTTCAGTCCATGAATTTGACCATGTCATTGAACATTTTGGAATGCTATTTTCTCATCTTTAAGAGGAGAAGTTTAAATTTAATGATTAATATCCCTTCTGGCATTAAAAAGCTATGATTTCAAGTACTGAGTATAACTTTGGTGAGAAAAACAATATAGTTTTTTTTATTATGGCCCATTATGGATATGAAATCATAGACAATTCAGAATGAAACATCAAAAAGCAAAAACAGAGATTTCATGACTTTCTAGAAGGTATTTGTAGTCTCTACACTAGAAAAGTGATATTTCATCCTAAGTCCTTATTTTGGTACAAACAAAAGGCTGTCTGTGTTTTGGGTTTTTTTTTCCTCACCTTCTTATCTGAATCCCACTTGAGGAAAAAAAATCAAAGAGCAATCTCAGGATTACCGCTCATCCATGTGCCTGCAAAATGACCTTTCTGTTCATCTTTCTCCTTTCCTTGGCCCAAACACTAAACTGTTAGGAATTAGAAGGGATCCTTGGAGACTGGGCGTGTAGGAAAGAGCAGAGATGGTGATGAATGTATCAATGACTTATTCGAAAAAGAGAAGCTAATTTTAGTAAGTTGTCAGCAAGTATGACCTAGCTGAGGTCCTGTGGGAATAATCTGTTTGCAAGCAGTCAAGAGCTATGAGAGAGACCATGGCTTCTGCTGCGTCCTTCCTTGACCTTTGTGGGTTTAAATGGCCCCACCACACAGTGTCAGGAAGCCTCTCATCTTTTCTTGCTTTACAGATATGTAACATGCTGAATGCCCCTGCAGATGAATACTTCACCTTTCAGGTAACCATTCCCTTGGCCGAGGGGCGGGGCGGGGGATGGGGAGGAGATGTTCTTTCTTCATCCTGATGCTGCCCTATGCTCAAATGAGGCTAGCAGGCACACAGGGGCCCATTACTCTCTAGTCCTGGCTGGTCCAGTGGCCACCCATTAGCATATTCTTCAGTGAAGGAAGGAGGGCTGGAGGGCAGAATAAGAGAGGAGATGGGGGCCTTCCTCTCCTCCGTACTGGGCGTGACATTCCCCTCCTGGCTTTCTATTGACAACAGAACCTAACACATCCTTTGTGCTCAGTAAATGTTTTCTGTGTGAATGTCTGGCTGGATACATCTACAGCCTGAGACTATCCCTTATCAGGAAAACAGAAACAGTACTAGGTATTTCAACAGAGAGAATATAGAAAATTGGCTTCAAGGCATTATAAGGAGGAAGAAAAAGTGGGAAAGGAACAGTGAGGCAACATAACAGTTCAGAAGATCATCCCATCCCTAGGGCTGGGAAACAAAGGAAGAAGGTTAGACTGTCAGAATACAGATACTTAAGTTTTCATTCTAGAGCACCTGATTGGATGTCCTAGAGGATTTATTTCAGCTGCATGGTTCTAGACATGTTTGGATGCCATTTATCACCCAAAGATTGACCTAAAAGTAAACAAAATGGCAGGTGGTGGAGTGGTTGCTATCCAGAGGAAACAGAGAGAACCTGATGGGGATGAAATAGTTCTATATCTTGATTCCGATGGTTGTTGAAAATCTACATGTGGGTCAAATGTGTGTAAAACTATGCATTCATATACATACAAGCACACAGAAATAAATACATATGAACCTACTAAAACCCATGTAAGTATCAAGACCATTTCTTGACTCTTAATATCTTACAATAGTTACACAAGATGGTTCCTTTTGGAAATGGTGAAGCATTTGTGGGAACTCTATGCCCATTTTATGGTAACATCCTATGACTATATAAGTACCTAAAATTAAAAAGTTAAGAAAGAGGGACTCTAAATTCCCTTATGATTTGTAGAAAGGACCCGTAGATGAAACTGGTTGGGTCATTAGAAACGTCTTATCCCTGCCTATCGTCAACAAGAAAGAAGACATTGTGGGAGTGGCAACATTTTACAACAGGAAGGATGGAAAACCATTTGATGAACATGATGAACACATTACTGAGGTGAGTGCAGTTACCAAACAATGGAGGCAGGTGGCATTCATGAAGTAATAGGTACCTAATTATTTGCTATTAGAAAACTGAGAGGAAATTAAGATGCCTGTCATGAATGACTGTAAACACAATGTTTTTTGTGTCATTCCTGTTTCCTGACTTCTACAAACTGCTATGTTTTCTATAGTTTGTGCTTAACCCAAATGGTTTCAATTCTGTAAAAAAAAAAAAGAGTATTTTGGGGCCAGGAGTTTGGCCTAGTCGTAGAGTGCTTGCCTAGCATGCATGAAGACCCGGGTTCGATTCCTCGGTACCATATACATAGAAAAAAAGCCAGAAATGGTGCTGTGGCTCAAGTGGTAGAGCTCTAGCCTTGAGAAAGTGCAAGGACAGTGCTCAGGCCCTGAGCTTAAGCCCAGGACTGGCAAAAAAAGGAGTATTTTTATCTCCTCATCCCTGTCTTCCTTCCCATCCTCTCTCATTCTCACACTAACCTCCTGTCTAAGTTTTAGGTCTTGTTTTATTCTAATTCTGTTGAAATTCTCCCCTGTAATGGGGTATGCTTAATAATGTGGCACTCTGAAAGGGCTTGGCCAACTTTATTGTTTGAGTAACAAATTCATGTTTTTTTCTTACATTAGGAAACCAGGCCACTGATGGAAGAGAAACTGGTGGCTGAAAAGTCATGCAGATTGTTGTCCCCAAATGAGTTTTCATGGAACTTTAGAGAATCTGAGTCACTTGTTTTACATTGCAGACTCTCACACAATTTCTGGGATGGTCTCTTTTAAATACTGACACCTATGAGAAAATGAATAAGCTGGAAAACAGAAAGGACATTGTTCAGGAAATGCTCATGAATCACACCAAAGCCACTCCTGATGAAATTAAGTCTATTCTGGTAAGTAGGGAGCTCAGTTCTGAGGACATTAGGTAGTATTTAACCTTGGCCTCTGGAAATCATCTAATTACCCAGGAGTGTGACAAGTGTGCATGGAGATTTACTCTTGGGATAAGTAGGGAATGACAGAGAAGGACTTGGAGGCTGGGCTACTTGGCTGGAATAGCATTTAAAACAACACCTGTAGTTATAGGAAAATGAAGAAATAACATCTAAATTGGAGTGTGATAGCAAGGAAAATATATTTCCAGGAATCAGTCAGCTATTCCATGTATCAGTCTATGTATCATTGTATTTACATGTAGTGCTGCATAACAACAACCATTAATGGCCTGCAATCATCATCATCCCCTCATGCATGCATTTGTGTACTAACCGAGTCTTGAAGAATGTATCTTTATCATGGAACAGCTATGTGGTATATTTCAAATATATCTTAGCTGGATGGGCCAGGAGTTTGGCCTGCTGATAGAGTGCTTGCCTAGCATGCACAAAGACCGGGGTTTGATTCCTTGGTACCGCATACACAGAAAAAGCTGGAAGTGGTGCTGAGGCTCAAGTGGTAGAGTTCTAGCCTCGATAAAGCCCAAGGACAGTGCTCAGGCCCTGAGTTCAAGCACCAGGACCGGAAAAAAAAAGTTTTGTTTAAAGCCAGGCACAGTGGCTCATGCCTGTCATCCTAACTACTCAGGAGCCTGACATCTGAGGATCTTGGTTCAAAGGAGTCCATGAGACACTTAATTCCAATTTACCACTAGAAAACTGGAAACTGTGGTTCAAGGGGTAGGGCAGTAGCCGTGAGCTGAAGAGCTCAGGGATAATGCCTAGACCCAGAGTTCAAGCCCCATGACCAACAAAAAAAATAAAATTAGCTGGGTGCGGTGGCTCACGCCTATAATCTTAGCCTCACAGGAGGCTGAGATCTGAGGATCAAGGTTCAAAGCCATGCTGGGCACAATAGGTCTTGAGGTTTTTATCTCCAATTAACCTCTAGAAAATGGAAAGTGGGGCTTGGCTCAAAGGGTGGTGGTAGCCTTGAGCTGAAGAGTTCAGGGCAACACTCAAGCCCAGGGGGAGGGTGGTAGTCTTGAGCTGAAGAGCTCAGGGACAGCACCCAGGCCAAGTTCAAGCCCCATGACCCCCCCCCACACACACAAAAATACGTGTGTGTGTGTGTGTGTGTGTGTGTGTGTGTGTGTGTGTGTGTATGTGAGCTGGTTTTAATAGAAGAACCAAACAGAACTCTTTCCTTCATAGGACTTTTACCTCAATTACTTTTATATTGTAGAGATTCAAAGAAAAATTAAATATAGATGTCATTGAAGACTGTGAAGAAAAACAGCTTCTCACAATTTTGGTAAGTATAGTCCTTTTATCCTTGATGTCTTTTAAATAAAATATACGGGGATATGCCTTCTTAAGTAAATGTGGAATTTCTTCTTCCATGATGTTTTCAGCGAAGCTGATTTCTTCCAAAGACTGAGCCCTCTGGGGTCCTGTGTTTCTTCATCTTTATTCTCTACAGTTAAATTCACAGAAGACAACCTGCAGTCACAGCTGACCTGCGCTACTGCATGAGGGGCGTCAGGCTGAGGGATGTCATGGTCTAGTTTAGTTTCCAAGTTTTGGGCTATTCCATGGCCATTTTCAAGGACAGGCCAGAGTAGCAGGAGAACATATGCCCTTCTGAGTGCAACGGCTGTCAGCCATCTCTAGCTTCTCTTCTGGAGTCTGGAGGAACTCAGTCCTTCTCTGTTTTTTTTTTTTTTTTTGCCATAAGGCCAATGCTATCGCTTCTGGTTGAAATTAACTTCTTTTTTGGTTCACTAGTCCTGAATTCTGCTGGTCCAATCTGTTAAACCTACTCAGTCAGTTGTTCATTTTAGAAATTGTCCTTTTCAGTTTAAAAAGTATGTTTATCTTTGTTGCCCTTGTTTTGAGACAAAATCTTGCTTCGAGGCCCGGGCTGGCCTTGAACTCATGACTCTCCTGCTAAAGCCTCCTAAGTGCAGAGATCACAGGACACCAAATTCTGCTTTGAAGTTTCAACTCTAGATTGTAACTTTACATTGCTTCACCTGTTTGGGCTCTTTAAAAGGTTTATTAATCAGGATTATATAAAAGCACACAGCCATCTTAACGTCTGAATAACCTCTAGATTTTGAGTCCACTCAGGTTTTTACTTTGGTTTCAGTTACTTTATCCTGTTGTACAGGCATGCCTCATGATTTAATGAAAGACCAGATATTGTGAGGAAGAACCTGTAGGGGCTCTGAGTAAGGAAGAAGGCTGACTTTTCTTTCAGCAGAGGAAGAGTGTGGCTTTGGATTTCATTAGGGATCTTTCATTTTGCCCTTTCTCCTGGGATAGAGATTTGTAATCCTACAGGATTACTTTTAGAATACTAAGACATAGAGTCTGGTTAAGACTGAAAGGATATCCCATTTTCTCTCCTCTCTGCTTCACCTCTTTTCCTCTGCTCCCCCCCTTCCTAAGCTCTGAGGTTAAGCACTCTTTCTAAACTAAGGCATACCGACTACCTCACCTGTTCCAGCCTCTTTCCCCCCCTCCCCCCAGCCCCCACCCCACCGTGGGTTATGGGGCTTGAGCTTTGGGCTTGGGCGTTGTCCCTGATCTCTTCAGCTCAAGGCTACCACCCTAATCCTGAGCCACAGCCCTGCTTCTCATTTTGTAGTGATTAATTGGAGATAAGAGTTTCATGTTCTTCAGTGCCCCGGCTGGCTTTGAACTGAGATTCACAGATCTCACTGTCCTGAGTAGCTGGGATTACAGGCATGAGCCACCGGGCCTGACATCCTGCCTATTTTTATGGCTCTGATCCTCCATCCCAGCTCTTAGCTCTGCTGCCAAAGACCATTGGCCTTTGATCCCTCACTGAGGGCCCAGTACCTATCCATAATGTTTTCTCCTTTTTCCTGGGCTCCATCTCTAAACACCACCCTGACACACTTGGCCTCCAGAACAACCCTTCTCTCAGCGATCCACATCTTTTTTATAAAACAAAACCATAGTCAAGCTGCAAAGGCATCAGAAGTTCTCTCATTCTCAAGGTAGCAAAGTTGGGGCCTCATTCGTGCTGCAGATGTAGTGGGACAGGCATCACTCTGCAGATTTACCAAATCACTAGCTTATTTTGAATGTAAAATCTACTCTGGTTTAATCCCAACTCATTGCTGCATGAAATGTAGGAACTTAAATAGACACACAGAGTTTTCTGGCATCAATGGGCATAAATGTTGCCCATTTCTGTTCACCCAGGGTCTCCTCCAAAGTTATGCTTAAACTGTAGGTTCAGGTGGGGCTTAGCTGTCTTTTCTAAAGGTTCCCTGTCTCTGCTGGAAAGGCATGGTGCAGCCACAGTGCCCTGAGTCACAGGAGGTGACAACCATTTCCTCACTAATGCCCACCACTCCCATTGCACCTTCTCTCCCATTGTGGAATCCTCCCTTTCTCTTCCTCTCCTCTTGGAAATGCCTTGGGATATTTTTAGGGTGTCTCTTAGGAATAAGGACACCAACTCAAAAGGAAGTCAGCAAATTTCGCTTCCAACTAGGAAGACAAGGAAGCAAGAAGGCTGAATGGGCAGTCCACTAGGCTTTATCATAATCTGTACCATCCTTTTTTTCTAGTTGGCCATAACTTCGGTTTACAGCCTTGCATTTGGCTAGTTTGAAAGGGGTTTAAAGTTTTAAGCAAGCAATTAACAAAAACAAGGACTGCTGGCCAAGATTGTCTGGAAAAATAATTCTTACACAGCTGGTATTCTACCACTTGAGCCATGTCTCTATCCCCTAAAAAAAACCCCACAGATTTTCTAACAGAATGTGATTTAATTAAAATAGCTTTTTTGTAAGATGGTGGCTATAGTTTTTGTGTGCTTTTATCAAGCAACTATCATTTTGACGGGAAAAAATGTAACTCCTAACTTCTTCCTTTCCTCCCTCCCTTCTCCTTCCCTCCTTCCTCTCCTCCCTTTCACCAGCTCCACTTCATCCACACCCTCCAAAAATCTCTCCTCTTTTGATAAATGAACTGCCCTCAAGCACTGAGTACAGGATGCATTTTGGTTATTCTGACACTTTCACTGGTTTGTGTTTTATAAACATCTCAATAAATCAGGTTTCTTAAGGAGAAGGTACATATTCTATTTCTCAAGACAATGCTTATGGGCTTACTTCACTGTTTTCACATAATCCTAAGTCCTTAGGAGAGATGGATAACAAGAAACGCTTGCAAATACACCTGTACAGCATAGGGCATTCATTCATTTTTTTCATACATTTACATTCAACAAACATTCACTGTGGAACAGACACTGCTGGTTCTGAGATTCAGCAGCAGGATCCCTGCCCTGGGGAGTGAACCCATAGTGGGAAACCATCACTGTGTGGATAAAGAAAATTTGAGAGGAATGAATTTAGCCATCACCCCATGTTTACTGAGTATTTCCTGATGAGGAAAAGGAAAAGGTGAATACTGATAACAAGTAAAACTGCTATTAACAAGCACTTTATTTTAGAGACAAAACAGAAATGGATTGGGAACTGAATCTCATCACTTAAGGTGCTTGAACTTGGCTGTGTCAGTTTCGCGTCCTGTGAAGTGGGGGTAACGGGGTGGTTTGTGGTGACTAGAATCTATGCAACCCCTACAATTCAGTGTGAGGGCCACAGCAGTTAGGGAAGGCTCTGGATTCTTTTATCGTAACTTTGACATTCCACATTGGGTTTGAGCATGGAGGAGGGATGGCCAGCTGTACTCTGACACCACCTGTCCTTCCAACAGGAAGAGGAGCTGCCGGACCCCAGGACCACCGACTTGTATGAGTTCCGTTTCAGCGACTTCCCCATCACAGAGCATGAACTGGTGAAATGTGGCCTCCGACTCTTCTTTGAAATCAAGGTGGTGGAGAAATTCAAAGTACCTGTGGAGGTCAGGTAGTATTTCACTCAATACGCTGTAAGAATTCTGTTCTTGTGCTTCAGAGAATGTTTTGGGTAGTTCAAAAGCTTAACTCGGTTTGGCTTGTCAATTATCATTAACTTCGTCAATCCAGCAGCTTAAACTCTGTCACAAGACCAATCCGTATTTCTTTAGATAAGCTTCTAACCTTTAGAACTCGATTCCCAAGTCTGGATGGTGTTGTCGCTTTGGCTAACAGGTGCTCACCAGATGGATGTACACCGTGAGGAAAGGGTACCGCCCTGTCACTTACCACAACTGGCGGCACGGGTTCAATGTGGGGCAGACGATGTTCACCCTGCTGATGGTGGGTACTGAGGATGGGGAGGCAGGGGAAGCGGTGGGAAACCTGAGCAGGAGCAGGAGTGGATAGGGTTTGTCACATCAGAACCATCCATGTGAAATCTGACAGCCCCTTTTCCTTACATACCAGCCCGGGGAGGATGGCTGCCCCCCCACACATGCACACACCTTCTTAAAGGAAAATGCACTTGCCTGCTAGCTTTGAGAGTCACCCTGAATGCCACAAGACATACAAGCAAGCACGCAAGCCTGAGAAACACAATAGGACACTGTTCTCCTGGCTACAGCTGGTGCATCAGTGTATTAATCCATCGAAATATGGTCCTCTGTTCAGACAGGAAGGCTGAAGAGATATTATACAGACCTTGAAGCTTTTGCCATGCTTGCAGCTGCTTTCTGCCATGACATTGACCACAGAGGCACCAATAACTTGTACCAGATGAAGTAAGTATGCTGGATATTTGTAGGATACACAGTAGGGAAAGGAACTTGGACGTGATCCTTTCTTCTTCTTCCATGTTGGAGAATCTCAGGGCCATGTTTGTTCCCTCTCAAGTGTCTCAAGCCCACAGGGTAACTTCTGCTATTTCTCCCTAGTGCTTGCAATCCCTCTTTTCCATTTCTAGTATGCCTCCTCATTTACATACGCCTTTGTGGCTTAAAAAAATTGAACATAGGCTTATACTTGGGTATACCTGTAGAATGTGCCCCCGCTTAGGTTAGAAAACACTTCTGTGTGTGTGTGTGTGTGTGTGTGTGTGTGTGTGTGTGTGTGTGTGTGTGTGTGTGTACTAGGTACTGGGAGAACTCAGGAACTCATACTTGCTAAGGCAGGTGCTCTACCACTTGAATCATACCTCTGGCCCTCTTTTGCTTTATTGTTTATACTGCTTCATGTTTTTCTCCAGGGCCAGCCTCAAATTATGCTTCTCCTTCCTATGCCTCTTGTGCAGCTGGAATTAAGATATGAACAACCATACCTAGCTTATTTGGAGGTGTTGTCATCTGCTGTTACAGAGAGGAGGAAAGATGAAGTCAAATTGGTTTAATGCTGTGTCTTTAGCATGAAGTTAAAGTAGGATGTAGCAGGACTGGATGTGTCATCTTATATATGGAGTTTCACATAGGACAGAGCTGAGTCCCAGACTCTTGTGTTCTTCCTCCTCCTCTTCTTCCTATTCCTTCTCCTTTCTTTACTTTTACTGTATCATGCAACCTAGACTAGCCTAAAACTCGATTCTTCTGCCTCAGGATCTAGAGTGCGAGTTTATAGGCATATACCACTATGACTGGTGCCCCGTTTGTGTTCTAACTCCATCTGTTTTCAGCAAGCAGAAAAACAAATGTATGAATATCAAATGATATCATACATATATAAATGACATCCTACACATGTTCCTGACTGGAGATAGGGACAGGCCTGTTTTCTTTAGCCTTAATGGGGCTCAGCCTCCTTCCAGCAGCTCCACTAACATCCTGGGTCAGAGAGTTTCTTTTCCTACTGTTTGGATTACTGGGTCAAGCTCTAAGACCCACATTTTAAGAATCACATAAAAACAAGTAGATAGATTCAGAAAAAAAAATTAAAATTACATGGTGGAAACTATTCTTTCAGAGTTACTGAAACAATTTAGTATAGAATTTCACTCCCTTCTAACTCGAATTGAACTTCATTAATTTTTAAAAATCTCCCATACTGACATAGACTAGGTATTGAAATGATGGTTAAAATTTTGATAAATTAAAACACTGATCAGGCATCATCAATTTGTTTCCTAGCTTGGTTTAATCATCTGTAACCTGGCAAGAACACCTCTCTCCCTAAAATTCTGCTTTCTAGGTAGCAAAATAAAAATTCTCTAAGGCTGTTACCATATTTCTGCTATCTTCCTCCTAAAAATGATTATTCCATATTTGCATGACAAAAATCTTCCCATAACCTGCAGACCTTCATCTCAGCCTTTGTCTACCCATTCTTCCTCCTACCTTTTGACCTTCTACCTCTGGGACAGGATAACTGACATCCTCATTTGTGAATAACTGTGATCTAGCATTTCACAAAGGGGAATCTTGAATTTAAATTTATGTCACTGTGTTGGAAAAGGTATCTTGGTTTCTGGAAATTTTCAACACTTTCTGTAGACTTGCACGGGTCTGCTATATGCCATGTAAGCCTGAGTACCCATACCTCAAACCCCTTAAAAACTTATAATTTTATTTATTTATTTTTTGTTGGTTGTGGGGCTTGAATCAGGCCTTGGCGCTGTCCCTGAGCTCTTCCACCTCAGGCTAGCACTCTACCACTTTGAGCCATAGTGTCACTTCTAGTTTTCTGGTGGTTAATAAGTTTCATAGACTTTTCTGTCTGGGCTGGATTTGAATCATAACCTTCAGATCTCAGCCTCCTGAGCAGATGGGATTACAGACATCAACTACTGGTACCCAGCTAATTTCAATTTTTAGATATAAGTTATAAAAGGAACAAACTTCCTACTTTAAGCACTTCATTCAACAAATGGAACTTGCTGAATTCAAAACAACATATTCTCATCTTTAGGGCTAAAGAAGAAACAATCTTTTCCAATGTTGTTTTTGACCACTACAGACACATTGTGTGAGAAAGGAAGCTGTAAACAGAATCCTGTAACAGCTGGATTCTGAACTGTACAACTTCCGTGCAGTCTCTCACCAGTGAAGCTATGGCATATTCTTTTCCTCCTAGGTCCGCATCTCCACTAGCCAAGCTGCATGGGACATCCATTCTGGAGAGACACCACCTGGAGTACAGTAAGACCCTCCTGCAAGATGAGGTATGACAGCCTTCCTCCTGGTCAGACTGGGTTTGGAATCAAAACACTAACCCACAGAAAATGCGTGCAAAGAGTGGTTCTGAGCTATGGCTTTCACTACAAATTCCTGTAACTAAGGTTGATCGATGGGAGGCTTCGACTGTAGTTTTTGAATCACTCAACCAGAAGTGGCAGAGGCAGAGGAGAAAAGTGTCATGGGAAATTACAGCATCTGTGTGCCCATGGGAAAAGAATGAAAAGCATGCATTGAGTGTAAAGGTCTCAATGCACCTTGAAGTGTATTTAAATGTGTGGGGAGTGGGGAAGGAGGCTAGAAGACCATTGGTTTTCCCATTCATTCTTTGGGCACACATGGCTGAGCCTGCAGGAAGTCAGGCCTTATGAGGGTCAGAGTGGAAGACAGAACCAAACAGCTGTCACCAGACAGGCACTGCTTTGTGTTCTGGAGTTTGGAAGGGAGCACCCAGGGAGGGAGTCGGGGATAGCCTAGGCTGGAAGTGGCTTTGAGCCCCTTGATTGGCACTTCCTGTGGGCTGCTTTCCACAGAAGCTATTCTTCCCTTTATCAATTTCATTTAGTTGATATACAGGCACACAGTAATGTTATAGATGTAATCTAAAGAAACTTCATTAAAAAGTTCCACACCAAAAACAATTCAAATGAGTCATTATTAAATTGAGAGAAACCTTAGTTTTCACAAGGCAGAGAATTTGCTTAGAATTGCAAGCTCATTTGGAAAAATATACTCTGCGGAGTAGGACTTTTCTCAGCATCAGTAATAAACTTTTATTAAATGTCTGAGGAGGGACTATATAGAACTATGTCCATGTCTAGAAATAAAATGAAATTTTTCCAAATGAACAGCCAAGCAGGTCCACACAAGTCAAGGGAGGACATCTTGTAAAGCACAGCGACTAGGCAGAAAAGAAGAAAAGGAGACAATGGCTTGAGCGGTTTTGAGTGTGTTGTGATGATACAGCTCCTGATACCTTGTCTATTCGAAACTTGCTGTTGCATTCCACAATCTACATGGAGAGGCACCAGCCTTGTATTGTTGATTTTCTGTGACTACTAAAAAATACCTGAGCTCAAAGTAACATATGGAATGGAGATTAGTTTGGCTTATGGCTCTGGAGGCTGGAAAGACTGGGTAGCCACATATCCTGGGCTTCTGGTGATAGTCTCATGACAGAAGGGCAATGGGGGTACAGAGAAGGGACAACATACAAGGGGTCTGAGTCTCTTTATAACAGCTTCCTAAGAGAAAGGCATTAATCCCATTTAAGGACTTTATCCTTTCTTTTTTTCATATATTTTTATTGTAATTAATATCATGTAATTACATGATATTGGACTTTATCCTTTCTTAATGGACCTATTGTCACTGGGTTTAGGGACAGAAGGTTCCTGGTCTCATGAGGAAAAGATTTTAAGGATGGAGAACAAGGAGACTCTGCAGGCACACTCTTATTAATGTGCAAGTACATTCTTGAGACTGGAGAATGGCCGATCTCCAGTGAGTGGCTGGCCCAAGAAGCTTAAGATTTTGAACTTTTCTTGGGATCCACATGGGGGTGGTTGTTCCTGAGAAAGAAGGGTTTTCAATGGAATTGGGATGTGTTATCATCTCCCATGCCCCAAACCCCCTGGGAAGAGGTTTTGCTGCAGATGATCAGGCCAGGACTGATATGACAACTAGGTGGACATTTGGTTATGTGTCCTTAACCTTACCCACATCAGGCTAGGGAGTTTGGGGCCTGAGACAGTCAGACCAGGAATTTCCATTTTTCAGGTGTCAGGGGCTATGGGTCATCCAGACCAAGCAAAAATATCATGAGTTGTTCTGCTGTCAATCCTAGCTGGCCAGGGTGTGCTTGTTTTTTAAGTCAACCTCTGAACTTTGTTCTAAGCCCTTGGGTTTCCTAATTCCATTACACTGAAAATCAAATTTCAATATGAATTTTGGAGGAAATGAACTATTCCAACCATTGCACCTTTGTGACTGTAGATGGTGGGTCTCAGAAATGACACCTGATCCAATCAACTATACCAGAGCCATCCGTTTTTCAGGGTGGGGGTGGGTAGACTCTTAAAAGCACGAAGCCAGGTCCCCAAGTTCCAGTTAATAACCAAACTTCTTGGATGGAGTAGAAGCTGTAAAATCTGCATTTTGAGTTAGACCTCTGTTATTTCAGCTGTGCGGGCAGAACATCTCCTTGTTACAAGATTCATGGAGTAGATCAGATCTTTTCTACCACAATAAAAGAGTAGAGATGGAAAGCAATTCAGGAAGGGAAGAGAAAATTACCTAATTTATCATGAGTCTTTGTTTTTGTCTGGGGGGAATCTTTGCTTTCTGAAAAAGACTTTTCTGAATACTCCACAGAGAGGTGAGAAGTTGAATATAATTCATCACTTAATTTCATATTTAATTTCTCATGCTTAACAGGGAAGGGCTCCTAAGGCCTGGTCTGATTTTACTCCTGGGCCTTGACAGTTCATAACAGAAGTAGTTTTCCATCTTAACTTTTATGTTATTTACTTTATGGCCTAAACTGGCTTTGATGGCTATATAAAAGCTTATTATTCTTTCTAAAAAGCAGTATTGCCAACCAGTAATCCATACCATCTTTTGAAGGACCTGTCTATAATACTATTTAGCCTTTTAATTGCAGGTATTTAAAGCTTTGTCAATAGAGTTGCTAGGCAATGCTCATGCAGCCTGTTTGTGGGCAGTCATATTAAGCACTAAAAACACAACACACTCAGACATCATGCGTGCTTTCTATATGCTGGGAATAATGCAGTTCTTTTTTTTATTCTGTAAAGGAAATACTAACATTCATTTTGATTTTTCATAAGGGAAATAAATCCTAGGGATTTCTCCAACAAATATCAGATATTTGCTTATCATATTATAAGGTGAATGTCCTTATATGGCTATAGAGGTGGATTTGCTGCAGCTTAAAGAAGAGAACAGGCTTCTCCAGAACCATCTACTTACAAAGTGTATAACCATTTTATTTATGCCTTTTATACCACTCCTATCAGTCTATCCCGGCAGAAATTAAGTTCCTGCTACGCAACAGTAGCTCATGCCTGCAATCCTAGCTTCTAAGAAGTCTGAGATCTGAGACTGTGGTTCAAAGGCAGGAAAGTCCCCATGAGACTCTTCTCCCCACTAAACTAAAAAAAGAAAAAAAAAAAAGCCAGAAGTGGAGGTGTGGATCAAGTGGTAGAACACTAACCTTGAGCAAAAAAGCTCAGTGCCCAGGCCCAGCATAAACAGACAACGAGACAGACAGACAGACAGACAGACAGACAATTTATGTACAGCTACTCTAGAGGCAAAAACATACTGGCAAGGTGCTAGTGTGGGTGTCATAGGAGCCACCCTGGAGATCAGAACTGCCAGTACTTATTTGGCTGATGACTTGAGTGCCCCAACTATAGAGAATTGAAGCCATTTCCATCTGTTTTTCTGTGCAACAGGGAATTCCTATTTTTACTGCCACTCTAATAGAAAAATAAAAATAGACTGTGAACCCAAGAAGGCAACTGAGCAGGTGGAGGCCAGCCCCGCTGCAGCTGGGTTCAGAGCAGGTTCCTTTCTTTGTTCCAGTGCACTTGCCTCTACCATGTTCTAGAACAATGTACAGAAATGGCATTTTTTTAAAAATTACTGTATGCATAAAAATTATACTTCACTTAAGTTGGTTAAATACTTAAGTCTGAAAAGTAGCTTGTCATGTGGTCTCAGTTTTCAACAATTGCTTCTCACCAAGGTTACAAATGAGGTTCCCCACAGATTAATGAAAGGTCTACTTCTGAGTTAGGATTTGAACAGTTTTTTTTTTCCTATTTGCTTTTTGTCTTTGATGTTTTCCCTATTGCTTACATTTTTGTAGTGAGGCTATGATCTGTCATTTCTATAACACCACGACGGTTGCTCAGTGTGGGGGAAGGGTAGGAGCCAGGGCTGGCTCCCACCTGGTGACTTGGTCATTGCAGTCTGTCTCCTCTTCCGTCCTCCTCACCTATGGACTAGAATGCCAATGTGCATCATCAGGGCTGGCTGCATTCTGCAGCTCCTCCTCAGCTTCTGTTTTGTCCTGTGCTGCAACATGGGGCCATGGTGGGCAGCCCTTCTTCTTCCATGTGTGTGCTATATACATCTGAGACCTTTAGTTCTGATTCAGCAACCACTGGATCTGTTTTCCTTACTTTAAACAAACAATCCAGAAAAACCCAACTTTATTCGTATGCCTATTTTCAATCCCGCATTTTTTTAAAAGGACTTAGTCAAAAGCCAGGAGCGGTGACTCACACCTGTAATCCTAGCTACTCAGGAGTCTGAGATCTGAGAATTGTGGTTCAAAGCCAGTCTGGGCACTAAAGAATGTGAGACTCCTATCTCCAATTAACCACTAGATAAGGGGAAGTGGGGCTGTGGCTGAAGGGGGAGGGCAGTAGCCTTGAGCTGAAAAGCTCAGGGACAACGCCCAGACCCAAGGGTAGGGACAGCGTCAACCAAGGTCCAGAGTTCAAGTCCCATGACTTACAAAAAAAAGAAAAAGGATTTAGTCAGTGTTCCAATAATGTAGTATTAAAGATAATAAAGGCTAAAAGAGAAATAAGAGAAACAGGATAGATTTTGGTAAAGGTCATACAAAACCAAAATATATACAATGAAGTACAAACATTGGCTACATGTTGGTTGGCCATGAGTTTGGTCAAGAGCTTTCTAGCATTAGTATAAAAACAAGAAACAAGATCCTTTATATGATCTATATTAACAATGCAAAAATAAAACAGGTCTGGAGGCATAGCTCAAGTAGTAGAGTACCTACCTAGCAAGCACAAAGCCCTGAGTACTGCCCAATAACAAATCAGAAACTCTTTTTCATTAGTGTTCATTAATTGTATGAATTTCATTGTGCTATTTCCATAGATGCCTGCAATACTATTTAAGGTATCAGGGCTTTAAGTAAGTTTTACACTCTAGTTCTAGAATGCTCAGAAATGAAGCCAATCCCTACATGAAAAAGAGTATGGAGAAAATCTATAAAGAAAAGTCTAGTCAAGTCTTTGTAAAATAGTATTACAAAAATTTTTTTTTTTTTGCTAGTCTGGGGCTTGAGCTCAGGACCTGAGCACTGTCCTAGGACTTTCTTTAAAGATAACATGACAATATTTCATTCCTGTCCACCCCCCACCTCCCTGACCCCAACACATAAATGAGCACTGGCTGAACTTGTGGTTCCTGAAAGATGAGTGTTGTTTGGGATCTTTCAAATACCCATCCCAGCACACATCCTAGTACAAGCAAATTTCAAATCTACTGTTTTTCTAAGTGGCTCTGGAAGACAATACTTTATGTATTTTTTTTTTTTTTTTGCCAGTCCTGGGCTTGAGCTCAGGGCCTGAGCACTGTCCCTGGGCTTTCTCAAGGCTAGAGCTCTACCACTTGAGCCTCAGCACCACTTCCTGCTTTTTCTATATATGTGGTACCAAGGAATCGAACCTGGGTCTTCGTGCATGCTAGGCAAGCACTTTAACCACTAGGCCAAAGTCCTGGCCCTACTTTATGTATTCTAAGTACTTAGACATATACTGCTTCAATGTTTGTAACAGTATCCATTTTTAGAATATAAATGTCCTTACTCAAAATAGAGTAGATAAAAGCTGAAAACAAAGGACTGAAAGACCTAGGTTTTCTTTTTGTTAGGCATCAACTGGTGGTTTGTGGAATCAAAGGTGAACGAACGCTTACTTGTTTACTGTGATGTTTTCATCTTACAGAGTTTAAACATCTTCCAGAACCTAAATAAGCGGCAGTTTGAAACAGTCATTCATTTGTTTGAGGTTGCAATAATAGCGACGGACCTGGCTTTGTATTTCAAGTAAGTACGTGGTGACCCACAGGAAGGGTAAGGATTGCCTGCAGCCATCTGGTCTCTCTTTGGAACATCAACTCGATTTTCAGGAGAGATGCCTGACAGTGCGTCTGTCACACTGGGCAGCCAGAAGGCCCTGGTGTCACAGGAGCTCCCCTCGAGGAAACGCAGGCATGGTGTGTAGTGCTGGAGGAGTGATGCTGAGAATCCATGCATAGCTCTTTTTTTCTGGTGAATTTACCATCGCCCAGAATCTGGCATTTGGTGTTTCAAGCTCATGAATCTGATCCTGTGAGCGGCTTTGGGCCAACCTATTTATAATAATGTTGCCAGGGAGACCAGATGCTCAGAGTATCTGCACATGTTCTTATAAGTGAAACACCAAGTTGCCTGGTGAACACTGAGTAGAACAAAATGAGCTAATTATAGAAACCCAATATTCAGCAGCTGGAGCATGACCAAAATTTTCTTCCTGATCCTTCTTAATTAAAGAATTATTTTTTTTAAATGTTTGACTTTGACTCAGAGCTCTGTGTTTGCCAGGCAGGCACTCTTACCACCTGAGACATGCCCCTAGCCCATTTATGCTTTAGCTATTTTTCAGATAATGTCTCACATTTTTGCCTTGACTGGCCTCAGACCAATATCCTCCTATCTATGCCTTTTGTACTGCTGAGATTACATAAGTATATCAACCATGCCCAGTTTACTGGTTAAGCCCTTGTCAGGGCTGAGCTCCACCTCCTCAGTAGCTGGGATTACAGGCATGAGCCACTGTACCTGGCCAAAAATTTGAACTATTAAATCACCCACATAGCAACATACACACTTAGGATGATATACTGAACTCAGATTCAGCCCATGTTAAATTTTGCCACATTTGCTTCAGATCTCAGCTTTGAAGGAGGAAAACAAAAGCAACTAACTAAAGCATGAACATTCTGCTATGATATTCTTCCCCTTCTGCCAAGGATGTCACCAGTCAGTACTGACGCATATCTTTTCCATTCATGCATTTCCATGGTGTTGTTAGGGTGATATTGTCTTCATATGCAGCACACTTGTCTCCCTGCAACTTGCTTTTTTCATGCAACAACATTGTTTACTTGGTAGTAAATGGAATCAATCCCTATGTTTCAGCGGTACAGAGTATTTGGCAGAACAAGTCACTATTATCTTACTCATCCCTCTCTGCATACACACTTAGACTATTTCCAGTTTCGATCACTGCCTACAATACTACTTTATATGTTCTGTGCATGCATGGTGGAGGGAGTGGTAGTCTCTAATGCACATATCCAGAAATGAAATGCAATAGGGTTTTTCTATGTTCAATGTGTCATTTAACTTCTCATTTACATTCTCACCAGCAATAGATAGGTAGGAAGTGTGGATTCCCCAGAGAGAGTACTCCAGATCTGGGCCCATTTATAATTTATTTTGCTGAGCTATTGACTGTGAGATGATGGGAGATCAAGTCTCCACATTCTTTGTGTTCTAAGGTTTTTTGTTGCATATGCTGTGACAGGATGACATGTTATCATGTCTATAGCCTTTATTGATGTAGTCTCCTTTTTCATTTGTCAGTTGTTTGTTTTTGCTGGTACCAGGGTTTGAACTTGGCACCCTTTTATAGAATTAAACCTATCTGTCCTTCCCCTTAGTGCTTTGTGCATGGTCCCTTCTATGTTGCACAGCCACTGCCTGTGTCCTTCGCCCTCCTCAGCTAGCACTCTACTCCACGGATGTCCCAGTGCAAACTATGAAGAGCACACATTAAGATACGTTTTTACCTCTGCTTTAATATGGCAAACCTGTCATGTGGCTGTATTTTTTCTAGGAAGAGAACCATGTTTCAAAAAATTGTCAGTGCCTGTGAGCAAACGAAAACTGAAGAAGAGGCCATCAGATACGTAACTACTGACCCGACTAAAAAGGAGGTTATCATGTGAGCAGTTGAAATCTGACTTCTCTTTAGAGAAAATCATGACTTTTGTTGTCTCTTTTATTAAAATATTTTCTTGGCTTCCCAAGGGCGATGATGATGACGGCATGTGACCTGTCTGCCATAACCAAGCCCTGGGAGGTGCAAAGCCAGGCAAGTGCAACCACCTTCTGACATGCTCTAGGGTCCTCTCTAACTCCTACATAAAAGTCTACACAGAGGTCTCTGGCAAGCTCAGAATCCTATTCTGACAAATTACAGACATAAGAACATCAGTCATTTGATCAGACCCCAGAATAGGGCAAACAAAAGAAACCTTGGGATGAAACAATGTTTTCTTCAAAGAATTCCATATTGTTAAACAGGCTGTAAACACGTTTACATAAATCACTGAGTGTGGTGGTACATTCCTGTACTCCCAGCAGAATTGAGATTGAGGCAGAATAGAAAGTTTAAGGCCAGCCAAGGCAATGTAGCAAGATCTTATCTCCAATACATACATATACATATGTATATGTATATGAATATGTATATGTATATATATATGTATGTATGAGCATGGTAGCTCACACCTATAATCCTAGCTATTCAGAAGGCTGAGACCTAGAATATTTTAGGCTAGCCCAGTCAAAAAGCTCCTGAGACCTCATCTCAAAAGAAAAAGCTGGGTGTGTTTGTATGCACTTGTCATCTCAGCTATGCAGGAAGTGTAGGTAGGAAGATTATGGGCTCCAGGCTAGTCCAGACTAAAAGCCTGAGACACTATCTCAATAACCAGACAAGGGCTGGGAGTTTAACCTAGTGGTAGAGTACTTGCCTAGCACGCACAAAGACCTAGGTTCGATTCCTTGGTACCATATGCATAGAAAAAAAAGCCAGAAATGGTACTGTGGCTCAAGTGATAGAGCGCTAGCCTTGAGAAAAGCCCAAGGACAGTGCCCAGGCCCAGGACTGGCAAAAAAAAAAAAATAACCAGAAAAAAGCACACCTGCTTCAAGAGTGAAAGACTCAAAGTCCAACCCTAGTATTAAAATAATACAGAAACAAACAACGACATAAAAATGCAAGAAATAAGTTATCCTCACAAAAGTTAAGTAACTTCATGAAACTGAGGAAAAAGCAATCTCAGCTACTTGGGAGGTAGAGATCAGGAGAATCAGTGGGAGGCCAGCCTAGACAAAAAAAAGGCAGCAAAAAAGCCCATGTTAAGATACCCTTTTCTCAACAAATAAAGCCAAGTGTAGTTGTACACATCTGTAATCTCTGCTACAAAGAAAGCATGTGTAGGAGGGTCATGAATGCGATCATCTGAAGAATAACTTAAAATAAGAGGGCTACAGGCTGGGCTCAAGTGGCAGAGATCTTGCCTATAAGCAAGACTCCCTGATTTAAAACCTTAATACCACTATGAAGTAAAAATGAAAGAAAGAAATGAGAAAAACTTGCAAAGCTACATTAGCTACAACCTCTCTTGGACACTGTCCTGGGCCCCAGTGGACTTCCGAGGAAGCGTACTGTTCTAGGAATAAGCACCACTGGCCTGGAGAACCACGGTGAAGCTTCACAGTGCAGTGTGTGGGGCCTGTCATGACCTGAGTGCAACACACACTAGGGTCATTTCCTACCACTCTCTCTGAGGCACCGATTCACACTTCACCTCTCACAGCTGACATTTCATTTATCCTCTTCTGGTCTGATAAGCTGTCCCTCTGCATTTCAATGTAAAGGCAAACTCCATTCTTCATGACAATAACCTTTCCCTCTCTTTACACTGACACCATGGGTATAGCAGCTACCACACCGATCACGTGACTGTCTTCACTAGACTGAGCATTTGAAAGAACAAGGGCACCTCATCTTTTTTAGCAAGTTTGGCTCATGTAAGTCAGGCAGCTGACATTTATTGAATGTAATTTTTGAGTTTTGAACTCAGAGCTTTGTGATTGCCAGGCAGGTACTCTAAAGCACTCTGACCCATAACCCAGTCCCTTTTCACCCTGCTCACTTTTGAGATAGGGTCTCCATTTTTGCCCTGGACTGTGATCCTTTTAATCCTTTCTGCTATTGCTGAGATGACAGGTACATATGAGGACTTCTACCCAGGTTAGCTCTGAACTGCAGTCTTCCTGATCTCTGCCTCCTAAGTAACTAGGAGTACATGCAAGTTACCAACACAAGGCTGATTTCTAAAAAGATGAAATAATGAGAATTGTCTTTGAACATCCACAGAAGGTAACCGACACTATGTACTGATCTGGGTTTGTATGCCCATGTGCACACAGGGCATGTGCTGTGTATTCAGTCATGCAGGGCAAAGGCAAGCTGGAAGTATAGGAACCTGAAGAACAGCAGGCCACTATTTTTGCTTTTTGAGACAGGACTTTGTTGTATAGTCCAGACTGGCCTTGAACTATGTCACTCAAGCTGGGCCCTGAGCTCACAATCTGCCTCTGCCTGCTTCCAGAGTGAGAGAGTGAGATGTAGTGGCAATACCATTAGGGAACAGATGTTCCCAAACCTCAATCTCAGAGTAGGAAGAAAAAGTCTTTCTTTCCTATTGCAGTTTAATCTGTAAGTAGTATCTTGTGTTTTCAGAGCAAATGGTGGATAACATCTGAGAGTACTGGCTGGAAATCCTAGCTTTACATGTCACTCATACTAATTAACTTCCTGTTAATGAGTAGATGTGGTAAACTCGGCTTTTCTCCTCCACAGGTAGCACTTCTGGTTGCAAATGAATTTTGGGAACAAGGAGATCTGGAGAGAACAGTGCTGCAGCAACAACCTATTGTAAAGACCATATGTAAAATGCATTGCTTACTAATCAGGATGTATCTACTTTGTTTACTGAATCTTGGGAAAGCATAGTAAAAGGACTTATTTTTCTTTCTAGCCTATGATGGACAGAAACAAAAAGGATGAACTACCAAAACTTCAAGTTGGATTCATTGATTTTGTTTGTACTTTTGTATACACGGTAAGGAAGTAAACTGAATGAACTATACAACTTAGTTGAAATGAGAGTATTTCCTTTATAGTGTAGCCAGAAGGAGCCAGATATAGTGGGGTACAACTCTAATCCCAGCACTTAGGTGACCAAGGCAGGAAAAGAATTGAAAGCCTGAGTTACAGAGAGACCCTGTCTCAAAACAAAACAAACAAAAAAGAATGACTGTTACCAGAGTGAAAAAGTCACCATGGAGGGCTGGGAATGTGGCTTAGTGGTAGAATGCTTGCCTAGCATGCATGAAGCCCTAGGTTCAACTCCTCAGTACCACATAAATAGAAAAAGCCAGAAGTGGCACTGTGGCTCAGGTGGTAAAATGCTAGCCTTAAGCAAAAAGCAGCTCAGGAATAGTGCCCAAGACCTGAGTTCAAGCCAGGAAAGAAGGAAGGAAGGAAGGGAGGGAGGGAAGGAGGCAGGGAGGGAGGGAGGGAGCCATAAGGACTGACATTATTTCTCCATAGTAACTGGAGCTCTGACTCTAATCTCATTCAGGGTAGAAGAAAAGGTATGAGAACTTAAATGTAAGCTTTGGACAGATCTGCTTAGGCAGGCAGTAGAAATCATCTGTCTTCCCCAACCTCCCAAGACACCTAGTCAGGCTTATCCCAGCAGCTCTAAGCCCTGCATACCACCCGACAGCTTCTTCTCAGCATATAAAAATACTGAAAATAATGGAATGCTTTAAGTCACTTATGACCTAAAATCCTCTCTAGGAGTTCTCGAGGTTTCACAAAGAAATCACACCTATGCTGAGTGGCCTTCAGAATAACAGAGTGGAATGGAAATCCCTGGCTGATGAGTATGAGGCAAAGGTGAAGGTACTTGAAGAGGAGGGGAAAAAGCAGGAAGAAGGAAACGTGGTGGGAAAAGGTTAGATACAATCTGCTTTAGCTACCTTTAAAGTATCAGGAAGTCAGGTTGAGCTGTAGGTCCTGTGAGAGAAGCATAACAGGAAGCCAACTTTACTGGTGCAGAGTGACAATTATAACACGTTGTTTGGTGGTTTTTCTGGGTTGCAGTTCCCCCAGCCAAGAGCTTATGTATAATTCCAGATACTGTTGGCCAGTTCCACTAAAGCAGATGTTGGGAGTAAGTCGTCTTTATTTTTCTAGGAGGGGGATCTAAGGGATCTCTGCAGAATAAATACTAGGCTCTAGGAATAATGTGAAAGCCACAGAAACTGTGAGACCACAGGTGATAATACAGCTTTGGGCTGATACTACACATAGCTGTAAAATTTTAGGCAACATGCTTAAACTCTGAGTTTAATAATCTTCTCTATTAGTAAGATTTTATAGATCTCCAACTTAACTTTTGTCTTTAAAGTTTAGCACCATAAGAGTTTTCTAAGGAATTCTTTTTTTGTGGGTCATGGGGCTTGAACTCCGCCTGGCCGCTGTCCTGAGCTCTTCAGCTCAAGGATACCACCCTACCCTTGAGCCAAGCCCCCACTTCCCATTTTCTAGAAGTTAATTGGAGAAAAGAATCTCAGGTCTTTTGTGCCTGGGCTGGCTTTGAACCTTGATCCTCAGATCTAAGCCTCCTGAGTAGCTAGGATTACAGGCATGAGCCTCCGTATGCCCTACTCTAAGTAATTCTTATAGACAAAGACATCTTTGTGTGGAAAGGTCTTGGGGAAAAAAAGCTCCATTTTATGTTTGGTGGTATTTTAATCAATTCAGAGAGTGATAGTATTTTCTTCCTTACTGAAGTTAGAGATAGCCTTCAGCAGAATAAAAATAGGACTTTTTCACTGTTTCACACATCTACTCACTTATTCACTGGGTCTGCTCTAATCAAGGCTTTGTGTTGGGCAGCCTTCATATGAAGATACTAAGTAATCAACGCATAGTTTATGATCCAACCCTGAACCTCAGAGAAAGCTTCTGTGGCTTGGGGAAGCTCTGAAGGACACCATGCTAGTGTCAAAACACAAGCTCTGGCTCACACAGAGAGGAGCAGGACTGGAGAACGAAGAAGGGAAAATAGGAATATGTAAAAAGTGCTGAAATGAGAATAAGCTCATTGCAATCGAAGAATTTAAAAATAGGTGTAACTGAGACAGGAAGCCCAGGCAACAGATAGGGCCTTAGCGTAAGCAGCACCAGAGTGCTGCTGAGGCTTGGCTGGATTTCAGTTTCCCAGAGTGGGTAAAGGACTGCAGCAGCAAAGTAATGAAGACTGAGTACAGAGATTCTCACTGAGCACAGGAGAAGGCTATTTCTTAGTACTTCTCCATTTGCCTTTGTCCCAATTCATGGTAAAGAGAAAATCAGGTCCCTCAACTGGCCCTTGATATTTTATTATTTAGTCTTTGGGAATTTAGGTTTTCTATACTTTATATGCATAAAAATTTACTTCTTATTTGAATTTTTTCTCAACTAAGACTGTGTTGCATCTCCAGACAGTAAATCTTGCTTATTTAGCTCACATTCTCAGATGTGTAGCGTTATTGAGAAATCGAGATATTTTATCAGATTCTATTTTTAAGTAAACCAATTGTGGATAAAATATTACCTTAGTACTTGTGATAGGTTAACACTACTAATTAGGCTATAGAGTTGATATTAACTGCCATGACAGAATTATAGTAAGTACACAGTTATTCAAACTGATTCCTAATGATAGTGTTTTTGTTTTTTTTGTTTGTTTTTGTTTTTTACTAGCTGATGAAGATTTAGGACGTGGTAGTGATGACAAGAAGTCCAAAACATGTTTAATGTTGTGATGCAATCCAAATGGCACATATTTCAAATACCATCTTAGTTCCCAAGAAAAACAAAAAACATTCCAAAGAACTTCAGTCAATTTCATGCAGCAACCCATCAAATAACACAGCAAAAGGATCCTAAGAAAAACCTCCCTATGACTCTGAAGAGAGTATACAAGCCCTGAGGATAAAATAAAGTTCAACAAAAGTTAGGCAGAATGAGTGCATTTTTGGTGCCGTTTATTTTATCTTAAAAACTATGCAATCCTGAAACTAATCACAAAAAAGTTTTAAAGAATGTATTACTTATATTTATTTGTTAAGGTTGTCATTGAATGCTGGAACCCAAAAGTTCAGAAACAAGGTGTTGGCAGGGTTAGTTTTAGTGAGGCCCTGCCTTGGTGTGTGAAAGCTCATGTTTCCTCCCTTCATGTGGTCATCCAACTGTGACCATACATGTCTCAGTTTCCTCTTCCTATAAGGACATACTGATCCTATTAGATTAGAGACCGCTCATTTTAATCTTAATTACTTCATTAATGTCCCTATCTTCAATGTTGTACTAAGAACTTCCAACACATGTTGGGGGGATTCAGCTCATAGCATTCACAACTACAATTTATACTTCAAACATTTCTTAAACCAAAGCCTTCTCATCACTATGTCCTGGAATCACAGAAGCAGGACAGAGCATGAATAACAAAGATACTCACTAGACACTACCTTGGAAATGAACTTTACAATCTGGGGTGGGAGGGGGTGGTAAGCAGGAGAAAATAAGGGAGGGGGTAACAGTGTTTAAAACGAAATGTAGCTGGGTGCTGGTGGCTCATGCCTGTAATCCTAGCTACTTAGGAGTTTGAGACATGCAGATTGTGGTTCAAAGCCAGGCATGAAAGTCCATTGGACTCTTATTGCCAATAAACCACCAGAAAATTGGAAGTGGTACTGTGGCTCAAGTGGAAGAGCAGTAGCTTTCAGCTGAAGAGTTCAGAGACAGTGTCCAGGCCAGAGTTCAAGTCCCAAGACCGACTGAAAAAAAAAAAAAGAAAGGAAAGAAAAAAAGAATAAATATGGACTGGGAATGTGGCTTACTGATAAAGTATTTTCCTACCATGCATGAAATTCTGGGCTCGATTCCTCAGTACCACATACATACAAAAAGCCAAAAGCAGCCCTATGGCTCAAGTGGTAGAGCACTTGCCTCGAGGAAAAAAAAAAAAGAAGCAGCAGCTCAGGGACAGCGCTGAGGACCTTAGTTCACCAAGCTCCAGGAGTGGCAAAAAATAAATAAATAAATAAAATAAAAATAAAAAAGAATACAGTACAGGGTATATAATGTGCAGAAAGGGGGCCAAGAATGCGGCCTAGTGGTAAAGCACTTGCCTAGCATACACGAAGATCCAGGTTCAATTCCTCAGTACCATGTACATAGAAAAAGCCAGAAGTGGTGCTGTGGTTCAAGTATTAGAGCTCTAGCCTTGAGAAAGCCTGAGGATAGTATGCAGGCCCTGAGTTCAAGTCCCAGAAATGGCCAAAAAAAGAAAAATCAGCTATCATGCAGAAAGTAGAAAATAATATGTCAAACACTACACTTCTTGAAGTGCTTATCTCTTTCCTATCTTTTTTTTTTTTTAACCCTTGATAAAAGCATGAAGATCACACCATTTTTGCAGCTTATAAAAACTGTTCCTTTGGGCCGGGAGTTTGGCCTAGTGGTAGAGCGCTTACCTAGCACACATGAAGACCTGGGCTCGATTCCTTGGTACCACATACACAGAAAAAGCTAGAAGTGGTGCTGTGGCTCAAGTGACAGAGCTCTAGACTTGAGAAAGCCCAAGGACAGTGCTCAGGACCCAAGTTCTAAACCCAGGACTGGCATAAATAAATAAATAAATACCGTTCTTTTGTCCTAGGCCTCCCTCACTTCCGTGTCTAAGATACATTATTATGTTAAGTGTAATTAGTAACATTTTTAACACTCAGAACTATCCTTTTCATTGAAAGAGTGATCAACTTACAAGATACCTGGATAATCCTCATACAAGTGAAGGCAGTGATAGCAGCATTAAGAAACATGTGATCTAAACGAGGTATGCTGACATGTGCCTATAATCATGTGATTTCAAGGCCAGCCTATGTGGTATATGACAACTCTATCTTAATTCACTTTGCAAATAAGAAAAGAAGCATGTGATTTCTAGAAAGTCAATTAAGATTACTTTTTTCAGTGATTAATAACTCTATCAGGCCTTCTAAATATTAAATTGTTAAGAGAAACTAAGGACAATCAAATACTTCCATGTGTATTTGTCTGGTATCACAGAAATTTAAGTTTATTTACCTATAATCATAGATGAAGTTAGAAGCCAGAATGAATTGCAAGCACCATATATTTTGCCATAGGGAGTTTTGTAAAAATATCTAAATTATAATAAATTGAAGACCTATGCACCTCAAGTGTGTCTTATGAAGACAAGGACCAGTTTCAAGCAGCTAAGACACAGATCATTTGTTTTGCAAAGTTAGGTACTTTGTCTCTCACATTAGAGTGTAAGGTTCATGAGAAGGGATACTTACCTGTCTTGCTTGCAGCTCTGTTTAGGCTCTGTGGTACTGGGATAAGGCAGACATTCAGTAAACATGAATGAAGGATATTTTAAATAAAGGTTACGGGAAACCGGTATAAATAAGGAATGACAAAGCCTTCACGTGGGTTAAGTGATACCTGTACAGTACTGCCTCATTTTTCATTACTTAAAATAGTTTATTTAGACTTGATTTACTACCAATACTTGATTTTTATTTATTTATTTATTTTTTGCCAATCCTGCAGCTTGAACTCAGGGCCTAAGCACTGTCCTTGGATTTTTTTTCCTCAAGGCTAGCACTTAGGCATAGCACCACTTCTGGCTTTTTCTGAGTATGTGGTGCTGAAGAATTGAACCCAGGACTTTGTGCATGTTAGGTGAGCACTCTACCACTAGGCTATGCTCCCGGTCCCAATGTGAGCCATTTTTAAGTGCTCAAATTCAGTGATAGTAAGTCTATTCACATTGTTGTATGGCCATTTCCACCATCTAGCTCCAGACCTTCTCATCTTCTCAAACTAGAATACTGTTTCCATTCATGAGGTTCTTTTGTTGTTGTTTTGCCAGTCCTGGGGTTGAACTCAGGGCCTGAGCACCGTCCTTGGGCTTCTTCCTTAAGGCTAGTGCTCTGCCACTTGAGCCACTGCACCACTTCCTGCTTTTCTTTTTTCTGAGTATGTGGTACTGAAGAATCAAATCCGGGTCTTTGTGCTTGCTTCGCAAGTACTCTACCACTTGGCCAAACACACCCAACCCTACTTGAATTTTTTAGAAAGGGAATGTAGTTATTTTTTCCAGGTACCATTTAAATTTTTAGGGACTTTATTTTCTGATGACCACTATTATTATTATTTTTGCCTATACTTGGGGCTTGAACTCATGGCCTGGGTGCTCTCCTTTAGATTTGTTGCCCAAGGCTGGTACTTTATCATAAGCTATCGCTCTACTTCCAGATTTATGCTGGAAAATTGGAGATCAGAATCTGGATTTTTCTGTCTGGGCTGGCTTCAAACCTAGATCCTCAGATCTCAGCCTGTTGAGTTGCACGGATTATAATCAAGAGCTACTGACACCCAGCCTATGAATATATTTTACCATTAAATGTTAACTACATGTTCCATAATTAATATCAATTTTGTTATTGAACATTTCAAATATTTGTTCTCAGAAATCAAGATTCCTTTTCATTCATTATAAGCAGCAAGATGAAAAAAATACTTCAAGATCTTTTCAAGGATTTTGATATGTTTAATATTAATAAACTCAGTACTGATTTAGTTTTCTGATAGATTGTGGAATAACTTCCTACACAATTCACTTAGAGCAATGCCGCATATGATGCCTCAAATATAATATAGAAGTCTTATAAATATCTGTGTAATTAATTAGCAACAATTGCCTAAAAAAAAGGAAAAACACTTGATATTAGCCATTCTTAAAGTAAGATTAAATACCAGTCATTCCATTTTTAAATATCCTTTAACATAGTATATCACATAGCAAGGAGCTTCAGGTAAAATAGGTGTTGATGGGTAATTGAAGACATTAAAAAAAAAAGTTCTCACAAAACTGATGAACTTCTGGAGCATTTGTAATTCTGAGAGGAATCACTCAAGCTGCAACTTGTAGGAAAAACCTCATGAAGTTTCACAGTAGTTTCTTTTTCCCATCTCAAAGAAATAAATCCTGAAAATACTCATCAAATTCTTCTTCCCTATTTATAAAGAAAGAATATATATATTGATTAGAATAAGTAATTGTAGGAGACACATTACATGTGATAAATAAAGATACTTTAACTCCATATGCTGGCTGATTCTTTTCTCTGTCTACATATTTCCATGATTTAGCATCAAATGATTCTTGGTTTCTAGAATAAGCATACCTATACTCACACTGATTAAAATGAAAACATTTCACACTGGCACAGTCCCAAAATGAATCATCTAAGATTTTGCTTTGAAGCACTTTATGAAATGCCACTGCTTATCTACTTTTTTTAAATTTTAGTTTACTTTCATTAATTCTTATTTCAAAGTAGAATGTGTTCAAGAAATGAGTTAAAAAACAAAACAAAACAAAACAAGAAGCCTTCCATTATTAAGGAAAAAATATAAGCCTTACTCTTAGGATTGTGGGGAAATCTGCTTGGGTTACAGCAATTTATTATTCTGAAAATAGGACATTTTATTTACTTTTAGCTATGCATTTTTAGATTATATCAAAAATGAAAACTAAACTTCTAAAATGGTAAATTAGAACATGATATATCAAAATACTATGACAAGTGAAAACAGCTAACGGAATGTCAGTGACAGGAGCCAGCATGGGACAGTGGAAACAGCACAGGCTTTGTATGTCTAACTGTCACTTTCTAGCTATTACAGCAAGTTAGTTTCCTACTTCATTTGTAATGTACATGCACTCACACAGCTGTAAAGGTTCATGAATATACGTTGTTTTCTTCTGGAAACAGGGACTCAAGATAGGTAATTAAAAATTAGACTGCTAGGGCTGGGCCTAGTGGTAGAGTGCTTGCCTAGCATGCACAAAGACCCAGGTTTGATTCCTTGGTACCACATACATAAAAAAAGCCAGAAGTGGCACTGTGGCTCAAGTGGTAGAGCGCTAGCCTGGAGAAAGTCCAAGGACAATGTTCAGGCCTTGAGTTCAAGCCCCAGGACTGGTAAAAAAAAATAAAAAATAAATAAAATATGAGACTACTAATCTCTTATAGGTCAGATGTTCACAATAGGACTCAGTTATTTAGATTTTAAATATGTAAGAATGGATAAAGCTGTCACAGCTGTATTCAAATATGAGGAAAAAATAACAGAATAAAATAGAATCAAGGAAAAAATTATCTGTTTGGTATTCCCCATAGCATGACAGAAAAATGCACTGAGATTTTAAAACTGTCAAAAGAAGACCTATGTGTGAAACTGGTGGAGCAGTTTTATGGATTGGTATGCCTAATACAGAGGTTTGTATTATGAAAGCCTTTGTTTATAGGATTTACTCTGTGTGTTTGTATGTTGTTGAGGCTCAAACCCAGGGCTCTGCTCATAATAAGCAACTGCTCTACCACCATGCCCCACCTTCAGCCCCCATATACTTTTATTACGTATACAAGTCCGTTAAGTGGATGACCTCTTTGGTCATTCTCAATTATAAAATCTGTTCAAGGATAGGTGCTGTACACCTGTATAAATCTCCAGGGGCTCACAGTATCATGGGACACACTGACTTAAAAGCTAGTAAACAGCTCTCTCTGAGGAATTCAAGGAAGGTCCAGAGGGCCATCTATGCAAGTGAGCTGATGAAAGCTTCATTCACCGTGAGGAAGCTGTGCACATTGGCTCTTCATGGCCACATGTCTGGTACTAAGCTCTCATCTTACTGGGTAGTCTTTGGCATCAAATAGACATAAATACATTAAATTTTCTCATTATTTTAAAAAAATAGCTTCAGCTTCTTAACTGACTAAAAGGGACTGCCTAGGCATTACTGTCAGAACTTACTGTGATTTTTCATCTGTCTCTGGTAATGGGCCTCTCCACAACTCAGATTCTGAAGCACCCTCTTCCTCATCAGTATGTCCTGTTCATTTCAAAGAATAAAAATACATTTTGAACACATTTGAACTCACCAGTTAATTTAGCATGCTTAATTTAATGCACAGTTCCAGAAACAATACTTTTTTTTTTCTCCCAGTCCTGGGCCTTGATCTCAGGGCCTGGGCACTGTCCTTGGATACCTTTTGCTCACTGAGCCACAGGGTCACTTCCAGCTTTTTCTGTGTATGTGGCTCTGAGGAATCAAACCCAGGGCTTCATGAATGCTAGGTGAGGACGCTATCACTAGGCCATGCTCCCGGCCCAGAAACAATTTTTTTTTACATATATAATTCAGTGGTGTTAAATGCATTCTCAATGTTGTGCCACTATCAATATTCTCAAAACTTTTCCATCAGTCCAAATAGAAACTTTAGAAACTCAGTCTTCCCTTCCCTTCCCCTGCCCCCTTCCCTCTTTCCCTCCCTTCGTTCTTTCTTTTTTTTTTTTTTAATTGTCAGGATAATATATAGAGGGGTTACAGTTACATTTGTCAGGTAGTAGGTGCATTACTTCTTCCACATTGATACTCCTCATGTTTTCGTCTCCATTTCCCTCCCCCCTACCACCTCCCAATCATCTTGTTTCCCCCCTTCCCTTTCCTATTTCAAATAAACAAATAAACGTATATAGAATACACCAAGTAACAAAGTCGGATACAATAACAATAGGAGATTAACCACAAGGGCAAAAAAAAGAGAAGAGAAATAAGATAGGAGGACATTAAGAACAACAATCACACAAGATAAAGCTCTTGCGAAGCAATAATTTTTCAAAAATAAATCAGCAATATGGGAAATTCCAGTCTTAGCAAAAAAGCCAAGAATTTAATGTCTCATGAAAATTTTCTGTTAAGTTGTAAGAGTAAAAGCAATTGATTTATTTCTTCTTTTCTTGGTCCTACAAAAGCCATGCACATTAAGATCCCCGAAAAGTGTTTGTTTGTTTATTTATTTATTTTTGTGGGTCATGGGGCTTCTGAACTCTGGGCTTGGGTGTTGTCCCTGAGCTCTTCAGCTCAAGGCTACTGCCCTACCCTTGGAGCCATAGCCCCACTTCCCTTTTTCTAGTGATTAATTGGAGATAAGAGTCTCTATTTTAAGACTACTGCAAGACCATTTCTCTTTAAACCAGCTGTGGTGGCTCACACTTGTAATTCTAGATACTTGAGAGAAAAAGAAGTTGTGAGACTCCATCTCAACCAATGACTGAATGCAGTGACACACTTATTACCCCAGCTTGTACAGAGGAAACACAATGGCTGGGTGTATGCCCATTACCTCCACCATCATAAGCACAAATAGGAAGACCACAGCCAAGTCTGTGATTTGTGAGGTTCTATGAGCATAAAGCTCTGTGAGGCTAATCTGGGCATAAAAGTCCAAAAGATTCCATCTAAAAGTAATGACTTGGCGCCGGGAGTTTGGCCTAGTGGTAGAATGCTTACCTAGCATGCACAAAGGCCCAGGTTCAATTCCTTGGTACCACATACATAGAAAAAAGCCAGAAGTGGTGCTGAGGCTCAAGTGGTAGAGCTCTAGTCTTGAAAAAGTCCAAGGACAGTGCTCAGGCCCTGAGCTCAAGCCCAGGACTGGCAAAATAAATAAATAAATAATGACTGGACACATAACCATGTGCATGTTATGCCAGCTTTAGGGAATCACAGTGGCTGGGTACAGTGGTGTGTACCTGTTACATCCAGCCATACAAATAAACACAAGTAAAAGAATTAAAGCAGGGCCGGGAGTTTGGCCTAGCAGTAGAGTGCTCACCTAGCATGCACAGAAACCTGGGTTCGATTCGGGGCTACCACATACACAGCAAAAACTGGAAGCAAAAAAAAAAAAGAATGAAAGCATAGGCTAGTGTGGGCATAAAGTGAGACCGTATCTCCACAAGAGCTCAAGCAGCTGGGTGCTGGTAGCTCACACCTGTAAACCTAGCTGCTGAAGAGACTGAGATTCAGAGAATGATGATTCAAATCCAGCTTAGGCAGAAAAGTCTTAGAATATGTCCAAATAACCAGCAAAAAGGCTGGGCTTAGAGGCATGGCTCAAATGGTAGAACATCAGCCATCAGCAAACAGAAGGTCCTCCATTCAAGTTCTAGTAGTAGTAAAAGAAGGAGAATGGAAGGTAAGAAAGAGAAAGGAAAAAGAAAGGAGAGGAGGGGAAAAGAAGAACCAAGGCAAGAAGGCTTGACTCAAATGGTAAAGTGTTTGCCTTGCATATGCAGAGCTGGGAGTTCAGTCCCTATTTAAAAAGAATGCACATTATCAGTCTGATATTGGCTATTCTAGTGATGGCTATATTTTAACAGAAACCTCCTCTCCAGGATTAATTTTATAATTGTTTGTATGAAGATTATTAGGTAACATCATCATTCCTACCCTTCTGTTTTCGTTAAAATTGGTGCCACAACAGATTCAGTAAGGAGCAAAGTTCAGGCACACACATTGATTCAAGGATCAAAGTCCAGCAGGTAAAAGGCAGTACCACCATGACAAATCAATGCAGTTTTGTTTTTGTGCTATGCTGAACATTTTGCACAGACCAAATTGGAGCAAAAGTAGCAATTTAGTATTAACTCTTATAGAATGATTTCTTGTAATATAATTGTTTTTGATTTAGTTTTTTTTCAGTCATACAAAAATCATAAGCTTTTTGTAGAGAGCATATTTGCATAAGAATCAGTATGTCAAGAACTAAGCCACTATCCAAGACCAGCCAGTTATGGAAAAATATTTGTTACAAATTTTTGAAACTAATGTTGACTATGTAAATGAGAAGAAAAGTATGTCAGTAAATAGACTTGTTTCCCAACATGATGCAGAGTGAAAATTCTGTAACCTTTGTCAGGAAAAGCTAGCAATATGCATATGCAGCAGTTTAAAAGCCCATATCCTATTGTCTGTGATGCTACTTTGAAAAGAGTTTGAATAAATAATCACCTCACATATATACATATAGAGACATAGCCATTCAACTATATCAAAAACACACAGCCAGGCTGAGGATGTGGTTCAGTTGTAGGCTGCATTCGATTCTACAACAAACAAAACAACCTACCCCATCAATCAGGGATTAAAGATTGGTTAAATAAACACTATATAACTGTCTAAAAACCCTAACTCTACGCATGTATTAAATAAAATAGAGTAATGGAACCTTCTGAAATTGTTTAAGAAGGGGGAGGAGGTATGAAAGAGTGATGGATGGGATTTGACTCGTTATGTTGTATATATGGATGGACATGCCACAGTGGACACCTCCTTGTATATATGCTACTAAGCATATCTAACAACAGGGGCTAGGAGTAGAGGAAGACCCAGGTTCGATTCCTTGGTATTACATACATAGAAAAAGCTGGAAGTGGTGCTGTGCCTCAAGTGGTAGAGCACTAGTCTTGAGGAAAGCCCAAGGACAGTGTTCAGGTCCTGAGTTCAAGCCCAGGACTGGCAAAAAAAAAAAGTTTAAGTTACAGAAAATATGCACTGGATAAGCAAACTAATATTAAAAAGGTATTATATATGTGCAAATAAATTATATAAATATATATTAAAGAATGCATATATATAATGTGCTATATTTTTATATAGTACTTATATACTGTATATAACAATATATTTTATATCATCTATATTATATACTATGTTATATTTTATATATTATATATATAAATAGGTTTGCAAGAGCAAACCAGCTCTAACTAGTGAATATATTGCCTGTGAGCTTTGAATACTTTTACTTTCAACTTTAAAGATTTTCATATTACTTGTACTTTATACGATAAGCATATATTGCCTTCAAAATTAGTAGAGAATTAAATACTTTTGGGGCTGGGAGTGTGGCCTAGTGGTAGAGTGCTTGCCTAGCATACAGGAAGCACTGGGTTCGATTCCTCAGTACCACATACACACAAAAAGCTGAAAATGGTGTTGTGGCTCAAGTGGGAGAGCACTAACCTTGAGAGAGCTCAATGATGGTGTCCAGGCCTTGAGTTCAAGCCCTTACTTTGTTTTGGGTGGTATAAGGGAATAAACTCAGGGCTACCAATTGAGTCATTCCTCCAGCTCTTTTTACATTATTGTACTGATTATTCTTAGGATAAGATCTTACTTTATGCCCAGAGAGCATGGCACTACTTGTTCCCTGCTCCCTTCCAAGACATTTCCCACATCAGCTTCCCTATACCCATTTTCTGATCTAGACAATTTACTAATTTTACTAAAAAAAAAAAAAAACAAACAGATAAATTTAAACATAATACAACTCCCTAGCTTTTAAAGTGGATACTTGTCCAGAACAACAGTATATGTCTAAAATAGTCTGAGTCCCTAAGAGTGAGAGTTAATACAATTTACTGCTATGACAGCTATAACCTGCCAAAGGTGGAACGGATGTTGCTAAGGAAGAAACAATAAGGAAGTGGTCAATACAAAATGCTATCATCGAGAGTCACTGTTACATCTTACAGAAACTATTGGTAAGGGTGGGGGATCAGATCTTAAGTCACTGACTTTGGCTAGAAGTGGAACAGCTATATCCAAAGAATGTACATTGCATTGCCACATGTCCAGCAAGTTGCTATCTACAGTGTGCTTTGAACACACTACCTTCTGAGGCATAGTTTTCCTTCTATTCCTTTTCTCACAGTTGTAAGTAACAAGTTTTTCCTATGATTGAGGGGAGAAAAAAACTATTTTCAGGCAGTTTTTATCTATAAGATCTAGTTTTGCATACCCAAGTCATTAACATTTAGTTTCCACATCCATGCCCTTGCCTCTTCTCATCCCAACTCTTTTCTCCAGGCTATGCATCTGCAGCCCCACCAATGTTCTCCCTATGACACATAATGTTCTCTTAACACCTTGGCTGTTCAGTCCTTGACCTGTTTGATCTTCAATATCCCCTTTAGAATGTGAGGCCTGTAAACAACCACGTACAATTTTTACAGGATGCTCTAAATTGTGAACACAGGCCTAAGATCTTGGCTTTTTTATGAATATTACATGATAATTAAAAACTATCTCTGATCTTCTCTTCCTCCTGAGTAGCAAGAATTATAGGCATGAGTCACTGTGCCCAGCTAAATAACTTTTTTCTTAAGGCTTAACACCCACTCATTACATTTTTTTTTCTGTTTAGCTTATATTTCTGTCTCTCTTCCATCACATTTTATAATGTGAGCTTAAAATGTGTCCATTGCATTACTGACAATTTTAATGTTCTCTATACTGAAAAGAAATGTAGAAACTTTTAATTGGAGAATAAACATTTTTGGTCCTCTGTTAATTCTTCTCATGTAGTACAAAAACAGAATAATTCACATCAGAGAAAATACAATTCATAAAAAATCTAAACTGGAAGTACTCTATGTTACTACTAAATAAAGGCTTGACACTTACTCTTTACAGAATCTTCTGATTCCTTTGAGGAAGAATGTCCTGGAAAAAAAACCAACATTAACAATGTTTTCTGAAGTACCACATCAGACTTGCATAACAAACGTGGGCACAACTACAGTTCAGTTCTTCTTGTTTGGTTCCCCCTCATGCCCTCATGTTTTCTAATCTCTCAGGTTCCTTAAATTATCTCCCCAAATAAAATGATATGTTCTTTTAGGCAGCGATTTATCCTACATTCTCATACAGCCTAGAATAGCTAGCATTCAATTTTAAAAGTGAGTGTGTGCAAAAAAAAAGTGAGTGTATGTGTGTGTGTGTGCATGTGTATCAACCTAATTTTGCTTTAAAAAATCTCAAACCCATAGTTTGTTTAAAAAAAATAACTTCTTTAACTTGAGATTTTCAACAACTGAAAGTAGTAAGTAGTTTACACATAAAGATTCCCTTATCACAATATATTTCCAAAGTCATGTCATAGGAGGACTGTTTTCAATTGTCAAGGTTGAGGGAAATAAAATAAGAAATGCACTTAACATATATTAATGCATCTTTTAAAAAAATCCCACCAGTATACTGAGCTTCCTGTTTGTACTAAAATTGTATATGGTCTATGAATGATGATATAAATATCCAAAGGACACTTACTAGAAAAATGTTTCCTCACTCCTGTATTGCACTTTGTAGTTTTAAAAGCAAAACTACAGAATATTTTTCAATCATGATTCCAGGAATGTCTCTGAGGTACCTTTCAACTCTGAGAAATTGGTTGAATTCACTGCGTACCTTGTGTGTAGATGAAACACTGTGTTAGGAATTATAGCTGATGAATTATACAAGCCACATGTCCCTTCTTTCACAGAAAATAAATCATTTCAAAAGAAAATTTCTAAAGCATGGTTCTTAAAGAAGAACTATAGGGTGCTACTAGAATATGTAACCAGTATCTAATTTTGTTTGCAAGAGTGAGTGAAGAACTTTTCCAAGGAGCTGAGCTACACTGCAACCTGAAGGATGAAGTGGCTTTGGGAAAAGGGCAATGATAATACGTGGAAGCTAGATCTAAAATACAACTGGACATGATAACTTATATACAGGATTCTAAGCATTCATATACTAACAGACTAAAGGAGGAGGAACCCAATAGGTTAACTCCTTTGAATGTGTAAAGTATTATTTATTGAAACAAATTCTAGGAAATGTGTTCTTTTTGTTTTTCCTTTTGGAATATTTTTGTCTCCTTTGCAAGGAGCACAAAAAGAAAAAAGATGAATAAATGCAGTCATAGTATTTACTACATACTGTGTGGAAAATGAATGATGTAATTTGTGGGCAGGGAAAGGAGGGGTAAACTGGAGAAAAGCAAAGAAAGGGGTGTCATTATGCAAAAAGAATTGTAGTCATTATCTGACTTATGAAATTGTAAACCTCTGTACAACACTTCAACTTTGTTTTTGCCAGTCCTGGGCTTGAGCTCAGGCCTGAGCACTGTCCGTGGGCTTTCTCAAGGCTAGAGCTCTACCACTTGAGCCTCAGCACCACTTCCAGCTTGTGGTACTGAGGAATCGAACCGGGTCTTCATGCATGCTAGGCAAGCACTCTACCATTAGGCCAAACTCCCTCCCCTATTTGTTTTTATTTTTTAAGGGCAATGATGAGGAACAAAAATTTGAACTTTCTACCAAGACAGTCGACCTAAGTAGGATCTTCTTCCCTTATCTAACAAAGCAAACTCACTCATTTTTCTGTTTTTCCCCTCTTTCTCTCCTCTCTCTTCTCTCTTTCTTTCTTTCCTCTCATTCGCTCTCCTCCTTCGGCCCTCCCTCTTCATTTGTTCAGCCATCAAACATCCAGCTTAGAATTCATCTAGTGACCTCTATTTAGCATTTTCTTTTCTTTTTTTTTTCTTTTGGCTAGTCTGGAAGCTTGAACTCAGGGCCTGGGCACTGTCTTTGAGCTTTCTCAAGGTTGAAGCTCTATCACTGAGCCAAAGTAGCACCACTTCCAGCTTTTTCCTATGTATGTGGTACCAAGGAATTGAACCCAGGTTTTGGGGCATGCTAGGCAAACACTCTTACCATTAGGCCAAACTTCTGGTCCTATTTAACATTTTCTATGGTGCCAACATGAAACTACATGAGTAGATGCTATTATACGGGAACACTCAAGAGATATTCAGGTAAGAATCCTGGGGGTTCTTACCCTAAAGATAAGGCTAAGAAGGAATTGTTGGTAAAAAGTGAATGAAAGGCCAGAAAGACAGGAATAAAAACAAGATAGTAAGTTCATTTGAAGAGGGGCAACAGACTAAATGCATAGTGATGTTATTAATTACTATCCAAGTTTAGGCTAATTTAAGGTGATATGGTTATTAAAGGAGAGACTAAGTCTTCTTTAATGTAGAAAATGCAATGATAAATAGGGTATCATAGTTAGGACATGAATATGTAAATTCAACAAAAGCATTAAAAGCATAAAAAGGAATTCTACATCAAAAGCTAACTTTCCATTTAAAAAAGAGAATAACTCCTTTTCACTATCTACTAATTTGGTGATAATATATACTTGAATACTTTAATTCCATTGATATAATGAATGTATGTGAAAAGAAAAAAAACATGTTAATAATGCAACTTCACAGACCAGTAGTTTGGCATACTGCAGAGTGCTTGCTTACCATGCACAAAGCCCTGGGTTTGATTCCTTGGTATGGCATATACAGAAAAAGCTGGAAGTGGTGCTGTGGTTCAAGTGGTAGAGCTCTAGCTTTGAGAAAGCCCAAGGATAATGCTCAGGCCCTGAGTTCTAGCCCTAGGACCAGCCCCCACAAAAATGCAACTTCACTAATGATCTTCATAGTTAGAGGAAGAGAGCCCTCTCTTGTTCAAACACTATATTAACACTGAGTTGAATTCAATTCAACCTAGCATTCTGATTTATTCCAAGTCTAAAACAATTACTCTATTTTGTTATGGGCTGAAAAAATGAGTTACTAGTAGTTATGTGATTTAGCCAAGTGAATTAGGTTGCTGGGTAGTATATAAACTGCTTAATGAATACCTCATTTCAATTTCTGTATAATGTTAGAAGGTAGGGACTGTTATAATGATCATTTTAAATATGAGGAAAGAGGCTTAGAAACCTTAAGAACTGCTAAGGAAATGTAGACAGTTGAAAGACAGATTCGAATTTGATATATATATATATATATATATATTTTTTTTTTTTTTGGCCAGTCCTGGGCCTTGAACTCAGGGCCTGAGCACTGTCCTTGGACTTTCTCAAGGCTAGAACTCTACCACTTGAGCCACAGCACCACTTCCAGCTTTTTTCTATGTATGTGGTACCAAGAAATCGAACCCGGGTCTTCGTGCATGCTAGGCAAGCACTCTACCTCTAGGCCACACGCCAGGCTTCTTGAATTTGATATTTTTGAGTATCTGCTATGCACATGCTAGGTTCTAAGTGCATAGATATATTTCAATCTCTCACTTCAAAAGCTTATAAATGAGTGGGAAAATTATACAGATCATTATAATAAACATCACAGTACTATAAATCTTACAATGTTATAAACTATAAAATGCTTATAGTGGGCCAGGAGTTTGGCCCAGTGGTTAAAGTGCTTGCCTAGCATGCATGAAGACCCGGGTTCGATTCCTCGGTACCACATACATAGAAAAAAGCCGGAAGTGGTGCTGAGGCTCAAGTGGTAGAGCTCTAGCCCTGAGAAAGTCCAAGGACAGTGCTCAGGCCCTGAGCTCAAGCCCAGGGCTGGTAAAAAAAAAAATGCTTATAGTGCTTAAAGTGTTTTCACACATATTTGATTCTATATATATGTCTTTGCAGGGAGGTATTAACATTACCCTCAATAAACACAAGAAAAATAAGCTACAGAAACTGAGTATTCTGGAATTTCAGTCTAAACAATAAAGCAAGAAAAATAAATAAAAGGGATAAAAGGAGAAAGGAAGAAGTCATATTATCCATGTATACACATGAAATGATTCTATACTTAAAAGACTCTAAAGATTCCCACAAAAAACTCTTAGATCTAATAAGCAGTTTCCACAACTTAACAGGATATAAAATCATCAAATATATAAACAACAAACACTGCTGAGAATGCACGAAAACCTCATACACTGTTGGCAGAAATAAACTAGTGCAACCACTATGGTAATCATTATGAAAGTTCCAGAAAAAACTAAAAACAGACCTACCTGATTACACCACACTGTACTTGGTGATATATCATAAAGGAAAGTAAATCAATGTACAAGAAAGATACCTGCATACCTTTGTTTCTATAGCTCTGGTCTCAATAGCCTAACTATGAAGTAAAATAAGATGTCTAAAAACTGATAAATAAACAAAGTATGTCTCTGTATGTCTCTATCTGTCTCTCTCTCTCTCACACACACACACACCACACACACACACACACACACACACACACACACAAATACAGCACAATGGCACTATCAAATGCTATCTGAAAAGAAGAGGAAGAGAAAGAAGAGGTGTGGGAACATGATAGAGAAGGTGGTTTAAGAAAAATGCCCTGTGTGCATGTATGGAAACATTACAGTGAAACCTTTTCACATGTATACTAATTCAAAAATAAGACAATAGCTTTTTTAAAAAAAAATTCAGTGTTTCTTACTTGAGGTTTAAATATTGGATAAAGCCAGGAATCAAATCTCAATTCATAATATTATATAACATTATAGTATAGCACTAACAAAATAATGTAATATTACACCTGCCAAAAATGAACCAGACCAACCCTGTTCTTCAAATTCCTGCAAGTCACTATAAATTCATACTTAAATTCTCAACCCATTTCCATTCAACTATTAAAAAGCACTTCGGGAGCCACGAGGAGTTTGGTAGAATGCTTGCCTAGCATGCACCAAGACCCAGGTTCTACTTCTTGGTACCACATACATAGAAAAGTGCTGCTGAGGCTCAAGTACTAGAGCTGTAGCCTTGAGAAAGTCCAAAGACAGTGCTCAGGCCGAGTCTCAAGCCCAGAACTGGCAAAAAAAAAAAAAAAAAAAAAAAGCACTTCATATTCAGAAATATAAATGGCTACTATATGTTAATTTCCTTTTACCTTTGTCCTTTTTCTTGGTGGTATCTTCTATAGGAGATGATCCGGACTTTTTATGTACATATTCTTCACAATCTTTTTTAGCCTTTCTTTTTTTTGACTTGATTTCTTTTCTCCTTTATGTTAATAATACAAAATCAAAGTTAATTTTTTAAATGGCCTTTCAAAAATAAACACCAGTGAACAAAACAAAAATCACATTGAGAACTTATTTTAAAATATAATGTACACAAAGAACCTTAAGTATGTAAATATTTTAGGAGGCTATATTAAGACAATTCTGTAAGATAAGGAAGCCTAAACATTTAGACAAATTATTTCTTTTCATACTTTATTAACTCACCTAAGAAAATTTCAAAACTAATCTCATTTCCTTTTACATAACATATCTAAAAACACACTGAAAAATCACAAGAAGCAAACTGCTATAACAGTAGTATACCACTAATAGAATTTTTTTCTTAAGAATAAAGGAATATCAAAGAATTAAACTTTTTCTTATATAAAACTTGAGGCTTTTGTATTTTTCATTATTCATAAGCTTTATAGATTAGAATGATGATGCAAAAAGAAAAAAAAGAAGAAAGGAATAATGTCGGGTGCAAGTGGCTTATGCCTATAATCCTAGCTATCTAGGAGGCTAAGATGTGAGGACTCAAGTTCAAAATTAACCCAGGTAAGAATCTCCAATTAACCAACAAAAAAGCCAGAAGTGAAGCTGAGACTCAAGTGCTAGAGCACTGGCCTTGAGCAAAAATGCACAGGGACAGCACCCATGTCCTGAGTTCAAATCCCAGAACTGGCATACACGTGCATTCGCGCGCGGGCTCGCACGTGCACACACGCACACACACAAAAGGCATAAGGAATATAATGAAGATATAATGGAATGTAGATGGAAGCAGTTTATTCTGAACTCCTATGTCAACTTTAGACAATGTATAGTTTTATTACTGTGGCTTTATCTGGTCTAGGCTGGGTTTATAAACTGGTCAGTACTATGCAGCAAGTAATTAAGTTTAACTGCTTAAGAAAAGAAATACTACGTAGGAAAAGGTGATAATACCAATTCTAAGACTTACAAAGAAAGACAAAAGAAATGAGATTGAAAACTTTAAAAGAATTTCCAGATACTATTTTCAGCAGTGACTATGTTTGCTCTTTCAGAATCCCTTCAATTTAGAAATAAAGCTCAAAAGTAAGGGTCATAAATATCTCTAGCTCCTTTGGGTATCATTTGTTGACAAAGGGAAATAATTAGGCTATCCAAGTAATCTAAAGATCTGTTACTTGTAAGAATTAATAATTTAGTATTTACTTTTTTTGGTCAGTCATGGGCCTTGAAATCTGGGCCTGAGCGCTGTCCCTGAGCTCTTTAGTTCAAGGCTAGCACTCTACCACTTGAGCCATAGTGCCACTTCCAGTTTTCTGGTGTTTAGCTGGAGATAAGTGTCTCACAAACTTTAGTGCCCCAGATGGCTTTGAACCACAATCCTCAAATCTCAGCCTCCTGAGTAGCTAGGATTACAGGCGTGAGCCACCAGCATCTGGCCTAGTATTTACTTTTAATAGTACTGGACAAATGTGCTCAATAAAATTAATATGCCAGCCTGCCAGTCACTGGTGGCTCACGCCTAAATATCCTAACTATGCAAGAAGCTGAGATCTAAGGAACCCTAGTTTGAAACCAGCCCAGTAAAGTTCATGAGACCCTTTCTCTCCAATTAACTACTAAAAAGCTTCAAGTGGAGCTGTAGCTCAAGTGGTGAATGGTAGCCCTGAGTAAAAAAGGTTAGGGAGGGGCCAGGAGTTTGGCCTAGTGATAGAGTGCTTGCTAGCATGCATGAAAACCGGGGTTCGATTCCATGGTACCACACACATTAAAAAAAAAATGCCGGAAGTGGTGCTCAGGCTCAAGCAGTAGAGCTCTAGCCTTGCGAAAGTCCAGTGTTCAGGCCCTGAGCTCAAGCCCAGGATTGGCAAAAAAAAAAGAAAAAGAAAAAAGAAAAAAAAAGTTTAGGGAGAGTGTCCAGGCCCTGAGTTCAAGTCCTAGGATAAAAAAATAATATATTGATAGACATACATATATATATATATATATATATATATATATTCTTTTTTGTAAGTCTTGGAGCTTGAACTCAGGGCCTGAGCACTATCCTTGGACTTTCTCAAGGCTGGAGCTCCACCATTTGAGCCTCAGCACCACTTCCAGCTTTTTCTGTGTATGTGGTACCAAGGAATTGAATCTGGGTCTTCATGTATGATAGATAAGCACCCTATCACTAGGCCAAACTCCTGGCCCAATGGATATATTTTTTATCAAACTGTTATTCAGAACATGAAATTTGATTTCTATATGGGCAAGTTTCACTGATTTTGTACAAATATCATCAATGGCCAGGATTAAACCTGGTTTATAATATGCCACACACTGTACCAAGTACTTTACATGCATTTCACCACTTCCCAGGCAGATCTGTGCATGCATGTGAATACATACACACACACACACACACACACAATTGCTTAGCTAGAATAGAACACCGTGGACTTCCAATTCCCTGTGTTTTGTGGTCATATAATGCCCAATTTTCTGTGCTACCAACCAATCTAATCATCAACTCCCATGTCTACATCTAGACACTCAGTGGAGGTAAATTAATATGGTGGGATAACTAACACTAACATTGTTTTCATTACCAATTATAAAATAATGAGTTTCACAATGCCATTATTCTATTTATACTAAAAATAACACTTAAAAGACAAAATTACCTGTGATGAAAATTTAACTTAAAGGAACATTCTTGGCATAATCCTAAAACAATATAAAAACAAAAGATAATGATAATCAAAAAATAATGAATTGCTGAACTGGAGCAACAAGTATTACCATTCCCAATTTTTAATTTATATTTCATATACTACATAAGGGAAATAATTTGAAGACAATAAAATGAACTTTACCAAGTCAAAAAAATTTCCATACTCATATAAAATAAAAACAATTGTTAAAATTATTGAGAAACTGAAAATACTTTAACATTAATTTATTTTTTTAAATTGTTACTTGTTTTGCATTAGCAGCATTAATGTCTCATATCAAAGCTACCTAATAGTAATAATACATAGTATACTACTACTAATACTACTAATAATAATGTGGGTAGAGTCACTCCCTCTGAAGTGTTCTAAGAACTTTCAAGTGGAAAATAATTTTCCAGGGAATACAGTTCCTTATCTTACTCTCAGTATACATAAAAACACATTTGCTGATAAGCACTTCCAGTTTGCACCAAGAGCATGTGGATAAATTAGTGACTTCTATGAGGAATGGGTAGAAGCTCTGAAGGCACCTTAAGACAAGAAAGCTGAAACAATGCCATTAACACAAGCAGGGAGAAAAGCAGTGGATACAAGACAACTAGCTTGAAAAGAACAATTATATTACTCTCAAACTGTTCTTTACTGAATATCGAACTGTGAACTCATTATCCATACTGCAATGCCTACATGATCAAATAACGTAAGATTTTTTTTTGCCTTTTCTGATATTCTGCCATGTGTAGATTTACATGTGTAAATCTAATTTACATTTGAAATTAGAATTACTTTACTGCAATGATACCATAATGCTAAGAACATAAAAATTTGAGGATCCAAACCTGAGAGTCTTGGGCCAGGAGCATGGCCTAATGGTAGAGGGCATGCCTAGCATGCATAAAGTCCTGGATTCCATTCCTCAGTACCACATGCACAGAAAAAGCCAGAAGTGGTACTGTGGCTCAAGTGGTAGAGTGCTAGCTTTGAGGAAAGCCCAAGAATAATGTTCAGGCCCTGAGTCCAAGCCCCAGGACTGGCAAAAAAAAAAAAAACCACCAAAAACTGGAGAGCCTAGTAAGCTCTAAGGAAAAATGAGTACTTTCAGATATGCTTTTTTTCAGTTGGATTTTACGTACACACTTTAAATTGTAAATTAAGCTTATAATAAATCAACCTCACCTCTGCTATAGTTAACTTACTTAATTTAACAAGTGCATTTCTCTTTTCTCCATGCTCAATATAACCAAAATTAACTTCCCAGCTCTTCAAGCCTTCTTTTATATCACAATGTTTATTTCCACAAAAAAATTGACCTGCAAAAAGGAAGGAATATTTAGCTACTGTAGCTGGTAAAATTTATCCAAAATGTTATTAACTCTAAAGTTTACTTTTAAATATGTAAAATCTTAGCTACATAAAGTCAACATTAGAAAATAACTGACTACAGTAGTTGCTTAATATTCAACAAATGTGTAAATAAGAATCTGACCAAAGAGCTGAACTGTTACAAAATAATAACAAAGTTATTGCTTGATAAGCCATTTATATTTAGAATTGTAGTGACTCTTTGTTAGGGAATCCCATACTCTAGAGGTTAATTGGAGATAAGAGTCTCAGGTCCTTTTGTGCCCAGGCTGGCTTTGAACCTTGATCCTCAGATCTCAGCCTCCTGAGTAGCTAGGATTACAGGCATGAGCCACTGCACCCAGCTTAGAAATTATTTTTATGTGCTAAGAATAACCTAACCCAATTATTTCATTTCAATATCATAAAAAACACTATATCCTACTAAAAGCTTTTTAAAAGTAATTACCTTTTCCTGAAATTACTTCTTTTTCTACTCGCCACCTAAATCCAAACTGATAAGAAAATACTATGTCAAAGTAAGTTCAAGCATTAAGTTTAAATTATAAATTTAAACATGAAGCTAATGTTCAACATCCTTAGCCGTGAAGGAAATGCAAATGAAAATGATACTAAGATTTTATCTTAGACCAGTCAGAATGGCTACCAAGAAAACAAACTCTGGGAAAGATGGCGGGGGGCGGGGGGAGGGGGAAGACAGGGATGATGATCCTTATACATAGTTGGAAGGAATGTAAATTAATACAGAAGTTACTATACAAGTAAGTATGGAGGCTCCTCCACAAACTAAAAAAAACAAAAACAAAAAAAAACATGCTATCCTGACATATCACTTATGGGCATCTATCTAGAAGAATGCAAGCTGGCATTCAATAAAGATACCTGCACACACATATTTATAGCTGTACTTTTCACAATAGCCAGAATATGAACTCAATCTAGGTGCCTGTCAACAGATAACTGAATAAAGAAAATATGGCATATATACAAAGTGAAGTGGCTAGGAGTAACAGAGAATGAGACAAAGAACATGTTGGAAAACATACATACTAAAGGTATTACTGAAAAAATTATTACACCAATTTCAGCTATAATGAGATCAACCATTTGGACATATACATTTGAGGTAGTTTTTAAAACTATGTTGTCTATAAATGAACAATAACATGTATATAAATATACACTGTCCATGTACAACATTACTTCCTCTCACACTTAAACAGGATGCCACTTGTGTTTAGACTAGTCATGCTTCAACTCACAAAGAAAAAGCACCCTTCTCCTTGATAAATTCCATAGGTCCTTTGTAAGTCGTTTGGCTGAAGAGGTTAAATGATCAAAATGATACTTCATAAGTTCAAGACAACTTAGACTAGAATTCACCTCTTTAACATGATAGTGGGGGCTGGGCAGGTGGGGTGTGTTATAATAAAATAAAAATTATCATTGCACATTAGTAAGAATACTTTCTCTAATACTTAGAGGGCATACCTTATTTTCTTTGTATCTACTGAGATCTGCTATGCAGTATTCTTTAAATAATTTATCATAGTATTTCTTTGCAAGTCTCTTCTCCCTAGATCCAGGAAAAAGAAGTATCACACATTTAGAAATCTAACTATAGTTTTTCACTTGGAATGTCAAATAAGTAACACATATGATATAAATATTAATGTTTTAAAAGAGGCCTATTACATAAAAACTGATAGAAATGAAAGCAATAACTTTTTTTTTTACCATGTATATGTACCTGTATGCACGCACATGCACGCGTGTGTGCTACTACTAGGGCTTGAACTTGGGGGGTAAGCACTGTTCCTTGTCATTTTTGCTCAAGGCTAATACTCTATCACTTGAACCACAGCTCCACCTTGAGCTCTTTGCTGGTTAAATGGAGATAAGTCTCATAAACTTTTCTGTTTATGCTGGTTTTGAACCACAATCCTCAGATCTCAGCCTCCCGAATAACTAGGATTACAGGCATGAGCTATGACTACCCAGTTTGTTTAGATTTTTAACACCTGTCTCAGGGATTACTTTTTACCAAATTATTTAAAAAAATTTTACATGAGAAGACATACAATATGGTCCTTAATTCAGAACTGTCCTATGAGAAGGCTGAATGCTTTGGATAAATGACAAGTACAAAAATATGAAATATGAAAGACAGGACTAAGCATTTGGTACATGATGGTTGTGATGGCTAAAACTACCAAGTCATGTCCACTTCATCCTCCTCATTCCATAGGAATCTATGATTGTCTCGAATAACATCCAAGTCTGTTTTGTCATTCTCCCTGGAAAATAAAATGATTTCTATAACCAAATTTAGGAAGCAAAACAATGTATTTTAAAAACAAGTAAAAATACATAAAAATATAGGTAAGCACATATTTATATACATACATACACTATTTTAATATTTTTACCATATACTTAAAAAGTGTTGCTACATAAGCAAGCTAAATGTATGCTAATCCATCCATATTCAATGAGTGCGTACTAAAAGCTAAGATGAGAAAACTGAATAATCACTAAAACAGAAAATATGAATAAAAGTAACTTTCAGAATTTAATGAGAAGTTAACAAGACTACTCTCAAGATACCTAATTTTAAATAAATATGCTAAGTTACCTCTTTACTAGTTTCCTAGGAAGACTGAGGAAAGGAAGAGAATTTATATTACCTTTCAATGGGATATCAATGTGTGAGAAGTAATGCACCTACTACCTGGTGAATGTAACTGTAACCCAACTATACATTACCCTGACAATAAAAGAAAACAATAAATAAAGATTACCTTTCAAGATAAAATGCTAATTAAAGATAAAACACTACCCAGTCAGGGATTTGAATAAATATTGTTGAGCAGTACAGGCTAAAGTAATAGAGAAACTAAATTGGCAGTAGATGAGATTGAGATAGTACTAAATTTATTTTATTTTATTTGCCAGTCCTGGGCTTGAGCTCAGGATCTGAGCACCATCCTTGGGCTTTCTCAAGGCTGGTGCTCTACCACTTGAGCCACAGCACCACTTCCAGCTTTTACTATGTATACTGTACATGGAGTCAAACCCGGGTCTTCATTCATGCATGCTAGGCAAGTACTCTACCACTAGGTCAAACTCCTGGCCCAACACTAGAATTTTTTAAGGCACTACTGACTCAGAAAATTAAAACAAAGGGGGAAAAATTCATGCAAGACAACTGACTCTAATAAAAGGGCTTCTGATTCAGAAAGGGCCTCTGCTTTCATGTCTAAAAAATTTTGACTGTGATTTATTGTTTGCCTTACCTTGTAAAACATAACCCTCAACACTGAGGTCTAAATATTTTATTGTCTCAAAGATCCCTTCTAACAAGACACATGAGTATTCCTCACACATGAATATTTCTCACATATGCCAGGATCATACCTGGCTCTGCAAGTGAGGCAGCTGAGACCAGTTGCCAAGAAAATGGGATTCACAAAGAGTAACTTAACTAGAAGCTGCAAATGGCCTGTGTGCCTATGACAAAACAAGGAGACCAGGATAGAAAGCAGAGGAAGAGAGAGTCAGAACACACAGAGGCTGTAGGTCTTTAAAGCCATCTACATGTCCCCTTCTCTATGACACTTGGTGACACTTACCCTAAACGCTTGAAGTCTTCCTTTTTGCCACCATAATATAAAATATAGTCATTTACAAATTTTGTATGCCTTTGATACTGAAATGAGAAAATTAAGGATTTTACTTACTTATTCTGTGTCATCATATAAATAAACAGCACGGTATGAGTCTGTTTACTTTTAAAACTATATCAATATATCTGTATGCTCATATATTATTCTTTTATAAAAATCTAGGACAGTACACATTAAACTGTTCAGACTCACAAAATGTACAGTAAAAGAACTTTTACTTCCAATTGAATACTTTCCCAAGTATGTTAATTGAAATGTAATGCTTGGAATACTATTCCTGTGATAAAGCACATCTCCACCAGGGGAGATCAAGATCTTTCTATTCTATCCTATACTGCACATACTCTTTTACCACCACATAGTCTATTACTAAGAATGTGAAAAGTAAAGAAATCATGGCTTCTAAAATTAAAAGGGAGAATTTACTACCACTGTTATAAAACATAATTTAGTTGTTTTTGTAATGTTAAATCCTATAATAGAAGATGTAACTTTTATAATATTAAATCCTAACATTAAACATTTCAAAAATAGAGTGATGTTAAGAAATCCAGTTTTCTACACAATCATACTTATTTTCAATGCAGTATAATAAGATATATGAGCACTCTACTGTTCTGCAAGAGTTGGTGGCACATGCATAGAATTGAACATGCATAAAGCAAAGCTGACCTCCCCATCTGTGATGCTATCTATATGACATGCTATTGTATTAAAGACACATAATGATAGCTGGGCACCGGTGGCTCATGTTTGTAACCCTAGCTACTCAAGAGGCTGAGATCTGAGGACTGTAATTCAAAGCCAGCCTGAGCAAAACAGAAATGACAGACATTATAAAAATTACATCTTCTGTTAGAGGTTTTTCTATTACAGAAACAACTTGTGTTTTATAACAATGCCTCTTAATTTTCGAAGCCATGATTTCTTTACTTTTCACATGCTGATTAACAGTCTATGTGGTAATAAAAGAGTGTGTACAGTATAGGATAGAATAGAAAGCTCTTGCTCTCCCCTGGTGCTGAGAAATAGAGACTCTTACAGGAATAGACTTATGGAGGAATAGACTCTTATAGAAAGAGACTCATACAGGAATAGAGACTCTTGTCTTATAGTGGAGACTCTTATCTCCACTATACTCCAAAAAAGCCAGAAGTGGAAGTGTGGCTCAAGTGGTAGAACACTAACCTTGAAAAAAAACTCAGAGACAGTTCCTAGGCCCCGAGTTCAAGTAAAAGAGAGAAGGGGAGGAAGACAGGGAATGAGGGAGGAAGGCAGCAGGGAAAGAAGGAAGGAAAGAACCGAGGGAGGCAAGGACAGAAAAGGAAAAGATGCACAATGATTTTTATTGATCACATGTGTCCTAATAGAAGATTTCACTACATTTCCAAAACTGGTAACAAAGCAGTTAACATGTCAGAAGCAGCAGAGAATGAGAAATGACAGGTGTTTTAAAATCTAAGTTTATGAACTTGAACAACCACTTTTTTCTTTTTTATAGTGAAGTCACTTTCCCTATAAAAGCTGTGGTCAATAAACTTTTTTTTGTAAAAAGCTAGATGGCAAGTCAGGCACCAGTGACTCACACCTATAATCCTAGCTACTCAGAAGGCTGAGATCTGAGAATTGTAGTATGAAGCCAATCTGGAGAAGAAAAGTCTCTGTGAGACTCTTATCTCCAATTAACCACTCAAAAAACCAAAAGTGGTGCTATGGCTCAAGTGGCAGAGCACTAGCTCTGAGCACAAGGAGCCACAGGGACAGTGCCCGGACCCTGAGTTCAAGACCACAACTGACCCACACACCCACACAAAAAAAGTCTAAATCACAAATATTCCAGGCCTCATATGTCATATAGTATTCATTAGGCCAATGTATCAAGAAGGTAACCAGAGACAACATATAAATGTGGCTATATTCAATACATGTTTTTATGTCCAACATAGTGTTGATGGAACACTTGCTTCCAAGAAGATGGAACAAAGATATATTTCTCCCTATTTCTTAACTTAACAGTAAATAATAATCTTGGAATATATATATATATATATATATATATATATATATATATATATATATATATAACAAGCAAGATAATTCTGGCAGGTGCCAGTAACTCACATCTAATCCTAACTACTCAGGATGCTGAGATCTGGAGAACTGGTTCAAGACCAGCCAGAGACCAGCAGAAAAGTTCATGAGACATCATCCCCAAAACATCCTGCAAAAAAAAAAAGACTAAAGATGTGGCTGAAAAAGCAGAGTGCATCAGCTGAGGAAGCACACCTAACACATACAAGGCTCTGAATTCAAGCCCAAGTGGTACCAAACAAATAAGAGTAGGGGGAGGGGGATGAAAGGAAGGAAAATTTAAGAAGAAAATTGAATGGTGGAGAGCTGATTTATCAAATACCTCAGGTCATGCATTCTCTACCTTTTCTTTTTGTCTCATAAATCAAACACCTGGAGATGAAGCTGATAATCTAGAAAAACCAGAAGCCTAAACTTGAATAGCCTCAATAAAAGTCTGTTCTCTCTAACCAAATGACCAATAGTTGGCCTAGTGAGACCAGTAATTTACAGACAGTAATTATTGCGCATTAGTCAAACACCACAGTAAAAACTGTGATCTCTCCTCCACTCAGTGCCTGAAATGGAATATCTAGACTTTCATTCTCACCAAGCTATAACTAGGTGTCCCGACTTAGCCCAAATGTCAGAAAAGACAGAGCAGATGTTCAAATGCTAAAGGAACTAGATGCTGAGGAGATCTATAGAAAAGCTAATCTACTGTCAAGAAGGTAAGAGGAAGCAACAAATTAGGGATATAACAGTACTTTTATTTCTAATATCTCAGCAGTAATATGGAAGGCCAGTGTAGCAGTTAAGTCTTTGAGCCATGTTCTTAATGAGAAACTGAGCTGAAACTTGACTACAAAAGGGAAGGGAATAAGTTATAATTCATATCTGGCCTCTAGTCATGACTGAGAATTAAAGTCACAGCAGCTCTAAGGATGGACCAGACATGGATGGGATTTCAAATACAAGTTTTTCAGAGAATTTAGATAAGCAAGAACCAGGAAGGAAGAGAATTTAAATACAGACTAAAGACAAGGGAATGCAGGGAAGGAAAGTATCAAAAGCTTGACAAAAGCAAAATGAAAAAATTTTTTGCAGATTCATGAACTGTGCAAGCCTATTTACAGATTATACTAGCAACATATTTCATGGTTTTATCTGTAAATATTCCTTATGTATTAATAAGAGATAATTATGCCCAAAAGTATTGATGATAAAATTCTATTTGCTATAAGCATTTATCTCAAAATTAAAAAGGCATACTTAGCTTCCTAGAATTATGCTAAAATAATTTAAATATAGTAACAAGGCATATTTTAATATTCTACCAAATATAGAAATCTATGAATATAAAAAGGATACAGCATCCATAGCAATGAGATGAAATCTTCTATTCCTTGCTTCTTCCCTGTTTTTAAAAAAAACATGTATTATTCCTCAGTACTACATACATAGAAAAAAAAGCTGGAAGTGGTGCTCAGGCTCAAGTGGTAGAGCTCTAGTCTTAAGAAAGTCCAAGGACAGTGCTCAGGCCCTGAGCTCAAGCCCAGGACTGGCAAAAAAAAATTTAAAAAAATCAAAATTAAAATAAAAAACATGTATTTGAAACAAACTGGAATGTACATATTCTAATTATAATCAAACTGCTTCATCCCTGAGTTCATAAAAACATCTTTTTTTTTTTTTTTTGCCAATCTTGGAGCTTGAACTCAGGACCTGGGCACTGTCCTTGAGCTATTTCAAGGCTAGTGCTCTACCACTTGATCCAAAGCACCACTTCTGGATTTTTCTGTGTATGTGACAACCAAGAAATCAAACCCAGGGTATTGTGCATGCTAGGCAAGCACTCTACTGTTAGGCTAAACTCTTGGCGCTCATAAAATATCTTAAACCAAAGAACATAATTCACATTGAAATACCATACCTATCGAGCAATTCTGCTGCAACTTGTTTATGGACCACCTTTCCATGCTTTTCTTTCTGAAATGGCTTTTCGAGTAGTAAATCATCTTCAACTGTCCTAATGTATTAAGAAGAAACATTACAGAGTTAATTTTTCTCAAAGGTTGTTTGCTAGTTTTTGCAAATTGAGGAGACATTACAGAATTCAAGTCTTATTTTAAAAAAGACTCAATGATCTTTAGTAAGACAGTTTACATTTCTTTAACTGTATTTAATGCCTATACAAATGGAGAAGATGAAATTAATATATATACTGGTTCCAATATCATACTACCCAGGTTTCTAGTTCAAATTCTAACAGTCTTTACTGTTACTATTTTGTGCTACTCCAGAGGACTGAACTCAGGGCCTGGATGCTGTCCCTGAGCTGTTTTCCTCAAGGCTAGCACTCTATCACTTTTGAGCCACACCTATACTTCTGGCTTTTTGGTGGTTAACTGGTTAATCTTCCAAATTTTCTGGATTTACCCAGGCTAGCTTTAAACCTTGATCCTCAGAGCTCAGCCCCCTGTTATGACTATGGGCATGAGCCACTGGCACCTAGCTTAACTAAGTCATTTTTCACCTTAATCTTAATAGGATTAAATAACTTAATTTCTGTCTGGGTGTTAAGTTTTTGGTAATAAAAAATATGGGGAAAAATAGGACCACTATAGAGGATACAGATCACGGGTGAGCAGACCTAGATATTTAGATAAACTAATCCTAGAGCACAATATCTAACTATACTGCTCAAATTCCATTCTGACAAAGTAAAAAAGTAGACAATACAAAACATCATAAAATATATTTTTACTATAATTATTTCCATAAAGATGGATTATCTTTATGAAAATGTTTAGGTCATTAGTATGCCTAGTATAGTACTCACTGTAGCATTCGTTTAGTTAACAAGAGCCAATCATTCCTAAATTAATAGATAAAATCAAATCTCTTAAGCACTGAAGCTGCAAAAATACCCCTAGTAACAGTTCCTTGGTCAAGACATAGCCTCTTTGCAACACGTAGGCTTTATAGGCTGGCAGTTCTTATCTCTTCCAATCAAATCTTTCATAAGCTTTTTCCTTAACCTGCTCTTTCACATGACTACCCAGTATTACAACTGCACCCTCCATACTAACTTCACTTTGAAGGCAAATATTAGCAAGATATCACCAACAAGGTTCCTTCTGAACTATGGTATTAACAAGCACAAGAACTTTAATAGGTGAATGAAAATACACGCAAGAGAGAAATCTGAAATCTTTCTTTGCTTTTTTCTCTTTCCATCTTAATAAACTCCTTTACAGCACCAACATTTTATCTTATTTCAATACAACTGTCTTTGGTTTCCAAACAAGTTATTATTTTGATGAATAAAAAAACACTAGGACAGTTATCCTTCATGTGAAGACACAATCTAAAACAATTCAGAATTATTTACATCTCATATCAATATAGAAATTATGTGAACTGTGGACTATTTACCTTCTTTTCTTTTTGCTAGATTCTCCATGTTCATCATCACTAAAATCTGAGTCATAGCCTCCATGACCATGCATCTGCAAAGGAGTGTAAAAGCAACTATTTAGGCCCTACCTTGGCAATCGTTAGGGAGACAAAGCAATTGCTAAATGCATGATCTTCAGTAAACCACAATAGGTTTAAAGAACCACGATAAGAGATCATTGTTTGTGGGCTAGTAAATCATCTGCAACTTCAAACTGCTTTTAGATAGCAGAGGTTCCCTTCAGAAAATGTGTAATTTTTTTCCTTTCATCCTCATTAAGAAAATAAGGAAGATTACTCCTTGGTCTTTACATTTATTTCAATCAGGATAGTCAAATGTTGCTGAATAATTATGCACCTGATAAGGGTGGTCCAGTCAAGGACAGACCACAATTTTATAACAATATTCCACTAAGATTATGCTGTGGCTGAAAATCCTTATTGCCTAGTATCTCTTCTGCCACTGTTTAGGTATGTCTAGGAACACAAATGCCATTTAAGTACAATTGCCCACAATATTAAATAACACACTGTTCAGGTCTGTGGTGTAGAAAAACTTGTAGCGTAAGCTGTCCCACATGCCGTGTGTAAATCCAGGATATATCATCATGTTTGTGGAAGTACTCAACAATGTTAGCACAATGATGAGACTGCCTAAGGGTGCATTTAACATGTTCCTCAGTATGCCATGCTTGACTGCATTTATGTTGGCACAGACATCGTGGTAAGTACTTGACAATGTCTGTGATTCTCCATAATCTTCATTTGAGGATGAAAAAAAAAATCCAAGAAAAGTAGATCTTTGTACATTTTCGACCACTCCAAATTGCCCTGATATATACCCATAAGAATTACAGAATTTGGCCAGCCCGGTGGCTCACGCCTGTAATCCCAATTACTCAAGGAGGCTGAGACCTGAGGATCAAGGTTCAAAGTCACCCAGGCACAAAAGGACCTGAGACTGTTATCTCCAATTAATCTCTAGAAAACTGGAAGTGGTGTTTGGCTCAAGGGTAGGGTGGTAGCCTTGAGCTGAAAAGCTCAGGGAGAGAAACCAGGATGATATCAAGGCCCATGACCCATTAAAAAAAAAAAAAGAATTACAGTATTTGGCCGTGAGCATAGCCTAAATGGTATAGTGCTTGCCTAGCATGCACGAAGCCCTGGGTTCGATTCCTCAGTGTCAGAAAAAGCCAGAAGTGGTGCTGTGGCTCAAGTGGAAAGGCGCTAGCCTTGAGCAAAAAGTGTTCAAGGACAGTGCCCAGGACCAGTTCAAGTTCCAGGACGAGCAAAAAAAAAAAAAAAAAAAATTACAGTATTTGTGGAACATGTACTACTGATGAAATTTTTCCTGTTATTTTTTAAGATATGTAGGCATTTCCCTTTTTTGTTTAGCATTTCCATAAACTACTTTACCCTTTGGCTTAATTTGGTCCTGTGTAAATTCATGCTTAGATATTCATAAAAATGCAGGTGTCAATTCTGTTGGAAGAAGCTCCTGAGTTTGGCATTATGATGAATTTGAGACATGTATTAGTGAGGGAACAGAAGGACTATTTGATGTCATACTCAATTTGTATGGCTGAAAAGAAACCAGTCCATGTCAAATGACTCACCACAATCTATAAAGTTTAATATTCTCTAAACTTCACTAAACTGGACCTAAGATATAAGCTGTTTCTAGTCTTAACTACACTAGTCACTTTAACTGTAGGTTTTATTGGTATCATCACTACACCACTAATTGCATTAACCAGTCAACTTTCAACCATAGGTGTGTATGTACTTCTCTTTCCCTGTCCCCATCAAATTCTTCAGAAACAAAGAATTTCATCTCAAGCCAATAAAGGTTAAGGCCACAGTACCAGCCCTGTCTTAGTGCATCTGGAATGCATACCTTCTATCAGATCAACTCCTGGCTCTGGAGATCATAACTGTTTAAGCCAGAACACCCTTTTACTCCTGGTCCTTGTCCATTTCTTCCTAATACAATGGTTGTAGAAACAATAGTAAGGCCTTGGTGGTAAACTCTAGAGTCAGCCTGCAGGAATTCAAAGCCTAGGCCTGCACGTCCTGGTTGTCTTTCCTCCGGACAGGTTCCTGGGCTTCTGGGCCTCAGTTTCCCCACTTACAAAATGAGGCTAAGAGTGCTGATGGCACGGGTCTGAAGTTACCAGGTAGAAGGGGAACAGGGAGCCCTGTAAAAGTGAACTAAGAGCGCGGCGTGGTCGTCGCCCAGTTCCTTCACCTGCAACACCACTTCCTACCCTCGGCTCTCACTTCCTGTCTTCCCCGGCCCTCCACCTCCACTCGGTGGTAGCGCTCAGAAGTTCTCAGCCACTTCCCGCAGGGGCCGAGGACACCTGCGGAGTCCGCGGGCTCGAGCGCCCGCCCACCCCCGACCACTCCGGTCCACCCTCCGGAGGACCCCAAACACCACAGTCCTCCCTTCCGGTCCTCTCAGCTCCGCCGAGCTCGCCCTGGAAGTCTTCGCACTGCAGCGACCACCCACCGCCTGAGCGGGCCGCTGCAGGGCCACGTCCGCCTCCGCCGCACAACGTTGCTGCCACCGCCGTCACCACAGCCACCTCCAAACTCCTCCACCTCTTCCTCCTTCCGCTCTACGGGTCCCGACAGGAAGTCACTTCCTGTCTGGCTCAGGCATGTGTTACACCTAAAGAATTCCGTCTCGGGAACCTGTGCTACCGTTAGGATAGTTCCGGGAAACAAAAAGGGTTGAGAACAAGGCCCGGAAAGAGGAGGGAGCCTTTACATTTTTACATTTCTCACCCTCCCTCTCCTGCCTCCCAGTCTCCTTCCTTGCCCCTCGAGGAAATCCAAGAAGTACCACCGTGTGGCTCAGCCCACGCCCGCCAGGAATTGTATTTCAGAAAGAAAAAAAAAAAAACAAAGACAACACAAAAACTCCTGCCTGCGGGTCCCTGCCGCCCTGTCCAGTAACCTTAGTAACGCCTGGAGGAGCATCCCCCAGCCAGCCGCGGCCTCTGCTCGAAACCAGGGCGAAAATAACTCTCCACGTCCCCCACCCACACAGAAGATGCCGGTCCAAACGCAGAAGAGCTCATCAAATTGGTGAGGAAAGGGAAAAAAAAAAATAATCAAGGAATGGGAGAGAACCCACAGGGTCGTGGATCCTCTGCCAACAAGGAACCTGGCACACATGAAAGAGGATCCAAAATAGAAGCTAAAAAAAAAAAAAGGCAGGAAAGTTAATTTATTTTAAGATGCTCCAGGCTCTTCCTGCTTTAGGCACTTCCCACCCGGTGACTCTGCTTTCCACATTCATTCCTGGATCCAGGTCTTGCCTCCCTCTGGCATTCATGAGTTACATGTCTACTTCTTCAGGAACCAACATGGTGCCTTGGAAATCACAAGCGCTAATTAAATATTTGTTGGACTGGCAAGCCTCTGGCTTTTTGCAGAATGCCCTTTTTGAGAGAAAACCATGGCACTCAGTGCACACTGATTTTATAGATGGCAATATCCTTATCAGTTCAAGGCTCCTTCTAACCCTGGCAGTAAATTGTGGAAGACATTCTGATTTACCTACTGCAGTCAATGTGTTCTTGAAAAGCTGTGAGGTAACTTAAATGACAGTAAATTCAATTATTTCAAAATGCAATTGGATTATACTCCAATAAAAACATTTGCTCAAAAAAAAAAAACCTGAAGCAATAGGAAGCCTTACAATTTAATGTTATGTTCTTGGAGTTATTTTGTTAAGCACCCTTTTATGGAAAGCACTGAAAAAAACACCAGCTGTTCTTTTATTATTAATACAAGCAAACATATTTGTGCCTCGTAGCCAATGCTCCCCTCTACCAATACTTTACATTTATTAGCATTTTTCTTTTCATTCCGATATCTTCTTGCCTGATTTCCTTTAGTATGTGTATCAAAATAGCATAATGAACCCCAGTAAAATCTGTCCAAATGGAATAATGACAAGGAGCATTAAAGCATGATTTAGATGGGGTGAATTTGGTCAAACTATATAATATTCATGTAGGTATATATGACAATGACATTTCTTTGTAATATACAGTTAAGTTATGCTAGTAAAAACATATGAAGAAAAATGTTAGGCATAGATTGATTAATCTGAATTTTAAAACAACACCAGATAGGAAAAAAAATCCCACCAGATCAGGAAATCTCAATCATTATACCCTAACAACAACTAAAGATATATTTATTAAGTGCCTACTTGGGCAGAGTACTGCCATACTTACTCATCAGGGTTACAAAGATGTAAAAGACACTCCTGAACCTTGAAGACTGACTACCTGGATTGCAAATTAAATTGGTTTCAAGCAACTCAGCTGAAGATGGTTTGTTGTATACCAATAGCTGAATACCATCTGCTATCTCAGTCCCTATAACATGGAATGAGACCTCAGCCATGATGGGTTTGTTTCCTCAACAGACTTGCCTCTTCAGATTTACCTTTCTCTCTGTCTGGAAACCCTCTGTTTACCTCTCCTCTTGTCCTACAAGCTTCAGCTTAAAATGAGACACAAGCTTTTCAACTACATTGTCTCACCAACTAAAAAGGATTACCATGATCGATATATGTTGCTTTGGGTACAATTACCTGCAAACATACTGAACTCATATCCATCTTCTTCATTGAATTATAACTTCAACGAGGTTGAGGACCATACCCCTCCTTTTCAGTTCTCAGCCATCAGCGCAATGCCAGGCACATAAAAGTTGTTCAAAATCTTTATTGAACAAATGAAGTAGATATTATTGTTAGGAAAATAGAAGAGAGAAAGAAAGGAAACAAGCCAGACTCAATCTCAACAGGCTAGAACTGTTTGTGGCCAATGAGGGGCACAAACCTTCCCATGGGTATGGAAGTTGTTGGGGGGGGGGTGTGGAGTTGGAGTCAAGGTTTTTATAGGGTCTGAGCAAGGAGACAATGATTACATGAATTCAGCAGAGGTGAGGGGAGGGTGATTGCAGGGACAGTCAGAGACTAGGGTCACTATTCTCTTATCCAAAGTTCCAAGCATTTTTTAATGTTCAAATAGCTCTACATCTGTCTTGCCTAGATGGTTTGACCTTCACAGGATACAGTTTTTAGTCTTTCAACCTCCTAACCTTTTCCTGGCCTTCCAGCTTGACCTCAGAGCCTTACAGGCTAGGCCCACAGTGAAATGCTTACAGACAGACTTAGATGGACTGTCCTGCCTGCTCCCGGCAGTCTGCACTTGTCTTTGGGTGGTCTGTCTGGTATCTGTACACATCTGGGAAAACAGAGTAGGAGTCAATCCTTCAATTATTATCCCCATTTTAGAGACAGGGAAATAGACTTAGAGAGGTTAACTCTCCCTGAGTTATAAGCAAGTAAATAGGGACACTAAAAACAAACAACAAAAAATAAAACAAATTACAAAGAATTGTAGTGTCTTTCCCATTGGTTGCCTTTCAATGAGGCCACTGCATTTTTTTGATACTTAGAAAAATCAGAAAGTTGTTTTCTTGTTTGGTTGGTTGGTTTTTTGTGTGTGTGGCAGGGGGGAGTCGGGGGGGGGGTGGGGGGGGTACTGGGCATTGTCCTTGGGCTTTCTCAAGGCTAGTGCTTTGCCACTTGAGCCACAGCATTACTTCTGGCTTTTTCTGTGTATGTAGTACCAAGGAATTGAACCCAAGGCTACATGCATGCTAGGCAAGCACTCTACCACTAGGCCATGCTATCAGTCCTGAAAAATCAGAAACTCTATACAGAAAAATACCAGAAAAGTTAAGACAGGAGGAATAGAAGAAGTAGGAAAGACTTTATGGAGAAGGTAGAACATAAACTACGATTTAAATATTGATCTTGACAAAATAGATGGGAAGAAGAGACATTCAAAGGAAGTAGCACTCAAGAAAAGATGAGAGATAGATACAGTCATGGGATGTTTACGGAACTATAAATGAGAGGTCACTTTAGTTGGAGAGGAATTTTTGAGTAACAGTAGTGAAGGCATCAGGCACCTATGGCTCATGCCTGTAGCCCTAACTACTCAGGAGGGTGAGATCTGAAGATTGAGGTTCAAGGTCAGCCTAGACAGAAACATCCATGAGACTCTTATCTCTAATTAATCAAAAGAAAAGCCAGAAGTGGAGCTGTGGCTCAAATGGTAAAGCATTAGCCTCTAGCAAAAGTAGTATGGGGACAGCAAGGAGGGTCTGAGTTCAAGTCCCAGGACCAACACAAAAACAAAAATCAAAAGGAAAATCAACAGTAGTAAAGGAAAAGTCAGAGAGGGAAGTTGATTTTATATGTTCTTGAGTATTAGGTTGTGGAATTTGGTCTACAGCCAGTGAAACATGGTAAAACATAGATAATGTTTGGATGTGTAGGAATTCAATATCGAATAAGTTTGTGTTTGAATACTCTGCTATTTACTAGCAATGTTTTCTTAAGCATGAGTTTTCTTCAATGTTTCCCCTTCTTTAAAAATGAGAATTACAACAGTGATTACTTGACAGCATTATTGGGGAAAGCAATTTAGACTTTGTATTTAAAGGCCCTGGCCTAATGCCTGGCACTTAGTAAGACTTAATAAAGGCTCACTATTGTTCTTTTAAAGAAGGAAATATGTGTGGTGTTTTAATAATATATTATCTAAAGAGACCGAAAGAACATAAAGTATTCTAATAGAAAGGGAGGAGGTGACTAAAACATGGCATTGTCTGCAAGAAATGCTAAGTTTTCTTTGGTTGTGAATGAAACTGTAGCAAAACATATAAACATCACATACCTTTTCCATGAAAAAGTGTGTTTTCATACTTTGTTTTAGGCATTTGCCATCTCTTAGCTTTTCATGTTTATCGTTTTGTGGGTCCTCACTATTTTTCACCCATCTCCCCTCCAATGCAGTTTTTTATTTTCTCTCTCCATCAAACTCTTCTGTGACAAGGGTGAGTCAGTCAGATTTTCACTGGAGTAGGGTTCCTACCACTCACTAGATAGAAAACCCTGGACACATTATGTACTCATTTACTCTTACTTGTCTTACCTAAAATAATGGGGTGAAGCTAGATGCTGGTGGCTCACACCTGTAATCCTAGCTACTCAGGAGGCTGAGATCTGAGGATCAAGGTTCAAAGTCAGCCCAGGCACAGAAGGACCTGAGAGACTCTTATCTCCAATGAACCACTAGACAATGGGAAGTGGGACTTGGCTCAAGGGTGGGGTGGTAGCCTTGAACTGAAGAGCTCAGGGACAATGTCCAGGCCAAGTTCAAGCCCCATAACCCACCCCCGTCCACACACACAAAAAAAGCCAGAAGTGAAGCTGAGGCTGATGTGGTAGAGCTCCAGCCTTGAGCAAAAAACAGCAACAACCTCTGTGATAGAGTTTAGTCTCTGAGTTCATGCCCCTAGACTGGCTAAACAAATAAATAATGAAATAAATAAATAAATAGGGTGATAATATTACCTATATCACGAGGGTCAGTGAAGTTTCAAATTAAGTGATGCAGGTGAAATGGCACCTAGTTCCCAGTAAGTATATATTTAAGGAATGAAGCAGGTAACAGAATTTTTTTTCAGCGAATAAGCTTAACAATTAACTGCTTCTTACATTTGGTCCAGAAACAGATCAGTCCATATACAATACCCTAATTAATGTCATAGGTTCAAGTCATGGAATGCAGAAAGTTATTCCAAATAAGCAGTCTGGGTCAATCAAATACTGGAGAAAAAAAGAAAACAAGAACAAATAATATAGATTCCTCATTCACACACCATACACAAAAGTCAAAAAACAATAGGAAAATATCTTTATATTTCTAGCTTTTTCAGAGACACAAAAACTTTTTTAGTCTTCATAGGAGCTAGCCATAAAGGAGCAATATAAACTAACAACTTCTGTTCATTTAAAAGACTATATTAAGAAAACGAAAAGTTTTGTTGAAAAGTCACCAAGTGGGAGGAAAAATGTGGCATTACCTTAATTATAGTGGTACATACTAGCCTTGGAAAAGATATTCAATAATAGCTACTAATGTTGAATGTACACTCCTCATCAGAGGACTGTATAGATGTCAACCAAAGACCTAAGCTAGAATATCCATAATTGTTTTTGCCAGTTATGGGGTTTGAACTCAGTGCCTGGGCAAAGTCTCTGAGCTTATTTGTGCTCAAGACTAGTTCTCCACCACTTGAACCACAGCACCACTTCCGGCTTTTTCTGAGTAGTACATTGGAGATAAGAGTCTCGTAGACATTTCTGCCCAGGCTGGCTTGGAACCACGATCCTCAGACCTCAGTAGCTAGGATTGCAAGCACGAGCTACCAGAACCCAGAAATAATTCTAAATGTAATGGAGAAACTAACTGGAAGCTACCCAAAGATCAGTCAGCCTTAAAATAATGAACTCATTACACAGTAGAAAGTAAGTAAACTACAAGAATGCACTTGCATGGATGAATATAAAAAATATAATCCTGAGCAAAAGATGCATATATATGCAAAAGAATACTTACACAGCTCCATTTATATAAAAGATAAAACAAATAGATAGCTATGTAAGGTAATACATGTTAATTAGCTAAATTTATTATTTCACATCGCATATATACTTCAAAGCATTATGTTTCACATGGTAAATGATAAATTTTTCTCATCAGTAGTTAATTAATTATATTAAGTCTTTTGTCTTGTTCTTTGTCTGGGTAGTGGGATCCCAGGTGAGAGATGAGGGAAATGACAGGAAAAGGCCACAAGGCAGGAAGTAGTGAGCTATGAGAAGATAATGGTTTTAGTCATCCTGGCTTTCATTATGAGTAACTCATTTACACCCATGATCTGTGCATTTTCGTGTGTGTGTGTGTATGTGTGTGTGTGTGTGTGTGTTTGTGTGTGTGTGTGTTGTGTTCAATAAAAAATTTACAAGTAAAAAGTGTTACTGTTCCTGTAGATTTAAAAAAAACTTTATCTCTAAGTGATAAATGGAAGTTTTGTCAATTAAAACAATTTTCGAAATGAAAAAATAGATCACACTGAAAGTAGGTGGGATTTCAGAGGACCTTAAAAATCTTAAATCAGAGTCTACTATACTGCAAGGAGCAAGACAGACATAAAGTCTACTATACTGTAAGGAGCAAGACAGACACAGATAGGGACTCTATAAATGTTGATAAACGCTCTACTATCCAAAGTGCCCAGGCCTTGAATTTGGCAAGATCAACCTATATTTCTTGCCCACTAGCATGAACAAAGGCAGCTTCACAGAGAAGCTTGGCCCTTGAATAGGGCCACAGCCCAAAGTACCTTTTGCAAGCTGACCTATGGTTCACTTGCGTGTGTGGTAGCATGATTGCTGGTGAGCCAGGTTGCACTCTGAAAATATTGCGGTGGGAATGGGCATTAGAAAGCAAAGTGAAGAGACATCAACTGAACAAATGAATCATTTTTAGGCCTGTTTCCAAGAGGCAATGAGAGAGATACCGCCGACCCCCCCACCCCTGCCCTGCAGGTAGTTGTGGATGAGAAGGCTTGTGATTAGGAGATAGTGAGGCAAAAACAAGAAGCACTGAACCGATATGCTGGGGTTTTTTTGTCATATAATATATATGCCTATAAAGATTTCATGCCTCACTTAGGAATTGCAAAGAGGAAGAATAGTAATGAAAGTCCCTGTAAGGAAAGTTGATATTCTTTCCTCTAGAGCTGGGAGCTAAAATCATTAAAACAGGTTACCCTTACCATCAAGGCTCAGCACAAATATTCTTAAAGCCCAACTTGAGAATCTAATTTTTTAAAGCCATATTTGTGACCTATGTACACAGTCACAAACTTAATGTGTCAGAGATTTTATATTACTAACTAGTGTGGAAATTAGCAAAATGTTACAAGCAATTCAAAGAATTCCAAAAGCACATCCATTGGTAGTGAAGAAAGGTAAAATGAATTTAGGCATCTATGTAAAACTGATCTATGTCCACAGGATAATTTATCAGTCAGACTGAACCAGACAAAAATCGATTTGAGATCTCATGGATTTGTGTCACTATCCGTTTCTTTACAATTTTAGAAAAGAGCTCAGAGTGAAAATTTAGATAGCTCTATCATATGCTAGTCAAGACACATTTTAATTTATTTTACCTCTTTCAAAGATTTTCAACATTTTTCCTGAGGCCCCTTCCAAGACATGCTCCACTTCAATTCCAACAGCACCAGGGTAGCGGGTAGCGACCATCTGAGGCAGCTCAAGGCCTGGCCCTTGTGGTAGAGGTGTAACTCCACAACCATTCCTGCCATAAACGTGGTAGAGGTGTAACTCCACAACCATTCCTGCCATAAACGCTTCGTCCCTATGAGGAAGCACCATTATGATGTGACTTCAACGGGAGCAAGCAGACATAGTTTCTGCTCTCTTGGTCCTTGCTCTCCAGATGGGGACAGGAAAGAACAAGTAAAAATGACAAATAGTCATACATGTAATGAAAGAAAACAGCTGTGGATGCAGAAAATCACCAGTGGGGGCTCCATAGGTCAGGGTGGCATGTTGCTCAGACGAGAGAACATTTAAGTTGTGGAGGCAGGGGTGACATGAAGCCAGCCAAACTGCTAACTCCATGGGCTATCCTACCCTCTGTGCTTCACTTCTTGCTTATCCCTGCCCAGGGTCCCGGGTTTACAGGAAGCCAGAAAGGCCAAGTCTTACCCTCCCAGCAGTCTTACCGGAGGCATCTGAATCAAAACTCAAAAAACAAACAAACAAAACAAAGATCCCTTTTGCTCAGACCCCATTTCCCTCCAGATTCTTCATCTCCAATGCATGAACCACAGTTGAAACCCCAAAGAGGAATACAAGGCATTTAAAACTCAAATGACTGGGAGAGTTAACACATTAGCCTGATGGTGTAAAACAATCAGCTCATTTGCTGAACTGATTTGATTAGAAAACTGCAAAGCACAGAGATCTTGTGAGCGGAAGGAAAAGACTAGGAGGAGGAGGGGTAGAGCAATGGGGCAGGAGAGCCAATGTCACCTGCTCATGGTTTTGTCTAGGGCCTGGATTGAAGCTCATCTCTGTTCCAAAATCATTTCATCACGCTGTTCCATAGCTCTTGCCAGGAGGTTGGCACCAGAAGGGCTGGGTTGGGAACCATCTGCCTGAGTTGGAGCACTGGTCCTGGGGACAAATAGCAGAAAGAGGAACAGGCAGAGGTCAGGGTCTGGGGCCCAGCAACATGAGCAGAAGGTGGAGAACAGAATCAGAGAGCCCACAAAAAAAAAAAAGTTGTATCATAGCAACGGGGGGAAGTGTTTAGAGAGAGGATGCGGCCAATTATGTCAATACAGAGGACTGTTTTTCAAAATGTATGTGATTCTGAGAACACCCACACCAGAACCACAAAGGGAATCATTAAGAATTATGATTCTGCCGAGCAGCTGCGCCTGGTGGCTTGAGCCACCTCCTGGCTACTCAGGAGGCTGAGATCCAAGGATCGCGGTTTGAAGCCAGTCTGGGCAGTAAAGTCCATGAGACTCTTATCTCCAATTAACCACCAGAAAGAAAGTACCAGAAGTGGCACTGTGGCTCAAAATGGTAGAGCATTGGCCTTGAGGTAAAAAAAGTTCAGGGGTTGCCCTGAGTTCAAGCCCTAGCACCAGTACCTAATAATAATAATAATAATAATAATAATAATAATAATAATAATAATTCAAATTACTAGTCCCTGACTACACCTGGTTCGGAACCTCTGACACTGTGGTAGAACTTGGCAGTTCAGCAAGTGCTTTGGGTTTTGTTTCTGCCTACAGTAAAGTAGTCCCTGTATCTGCAGTTTCATTTTCTATAATTTCAGTTACCCGTGATCAATTGTGATCCAAAGTGTAAAATGGAAGATTCCAGAAATGGAAACAGTTTCCAAGTTCTAAATTGCATTCTGAATAGCATGCTAAAATCTCCACCCCAACCTCCAAATCCAGTTCCATCCAATCCACTGCATGAATTGTCCCTTTGTCCAGTGTCACCACCCTGTGTAAGGCATTTAATAGCCACCCCAGCATACAAGAATAGTCATGCTGGTCATCTAGAAACACCAAAGGGAAGGTGTGAAGTGTTTCTTAGTAAGGGTGAAAGCTTTCAACAATGTATGCTGAGATTGAGAAGAGTTACAGCACTAACTTCTCTATATAAATTATATAGTACCTGGAATGCAATTGGAAATCGAAAATATGAATAGCTATTATTGTGTAATAAGGAAATCTCATTGAGTGGGGACAGAATGAGTATTTTTAAAGCTCAGGTAGCATCAGTAGTGCAACTTGGGAAATTTCTGCAAACTATAGAAGGAAATACATGGATAAAGAGTCAAAATAGCAGGCAAGAGTCATAAGTTCAGAAAAAATTGCAGCAGAAGGAAAGATGATGGGAATGGTAGTGAGAGCTGGCTTATGCTGATGAGAGATAGGTTAAAGTAGCTGTGATTAGAGTTGCTTGAAGGCTTAATGAGGATGGTTTCCATGGCAAAGACCAGCATCTGCCACTAGACGGAAACAGGGTAGGAAGATGGATCCCAGAGACGATAGAAAGTCCCATGGACAGGGATGGGGAATGTAGTGGGCATGAGGTAAAGAAGGCAAACCATTTTCCTGAGCTCAGAGGAAAGCTGTGGTTCACCACGTGTAGTCCCAGGATGGACACCACCCTGGAATGTACACTGCAGCCACTGCCCCAGTCCTCCTGCATCTGAAAGCCTAAAGGAGCCATCTAAGGTCCTTTGTGTGATTCCAGGGCACCTATAGTTTGAGAACTATACAACAGGAGGGGAGAGTGGTAGAGGCAGAGACCTTTGACCTTTGACCTTAGATTAATGTTATTTTTCCTTGACTACAGTAGTTATTTCCTTGTGTATATGCGTATGAAAGCATCACATTATATGCCTCAAACATACACAATAAAGAAATAAAGTTAAGAGTCACCAATAATAGCTCCCTTGGGTGTGAGTAGAGAGGGCGAGGAAGCAGCAGGCTGTTACCTGGACAGGAAGAGTCTAAACAAGGGTTATTGTTAGAAGCCCGGCGGCAACCTATGGGCACGTGGTTATGGGCATGTGATCCAGGGCCTGGATCCAAGGGCTGGCTGTGAAATTGGACAGGAAAGAAGCTGGAGAGAAATGGCATTCCTTACTCCTGCTTCAGACTCCACATTTCCTTCCAGCAGCGCCCTAGAATTCACTTCATTCACTTCATTCACCTCAAGGCTTATTTGAAGATTCAACTTAGCACATACTTGAGTGAGCTTGTGGGTCTTTAAAACAGACACACAGAGCTTTTACATACTTTTGCATAGAAGATTTATACTTCTTCAGTCTGAAGAGCCAGGGCAAACCCCGCTGGATTTGCCTATATAAACTGTGAGACTCTGTGAGCTTTGGACTGGGGGCTTCCCACAACCCATGTGGTATTTAAATAGGAAGAAAGCAGAGACCCAGGATTTCTTACCCTAATACCATTCATATTTTCTGCTTCTGGCTCCCTCAAGCCTATGATTTCTTTTTCCTACTATGGGGCAGCACAGCATTCATTCAGGATAAAGGTTTGATGTGAGCCAACACACTTATACCATTCTGACTGCAAGAAAGCTTGGATATCCCTCAGGCCAGGCCATTAGAGACCAGAAACATGAGCAGCTGAAGATATGAATGTGACTAGAACTCAGGTCTCCTAATGTCCTTCTTGAGTACCATCTTTCTCACCATCACTCATTTTAAAGTGTAATCTGGAATAAAACTCCAAAACAAAAATTATATTTTAGTTTCAAGATATGTTCTCTTCATGTATATATGGATATGTAGAGATATATATCCATATATGCAAATATATATATATATGGGTATATAACAGATATCATGTATGCCCATATATATGGAGAGAGAGACAGAGAGGGAGAGGGAAGAGAGAGAGGGAGAGGGAAGAGAGAGAGAGAGAGAGAGACAGAGAGAGAGAGAGAGACAGAGAGAGAGAGAGAGACAGAGAGAGAGAGAGAGACAGAGAGAGAGAGAGACAGAGAGAGAGAGAGAGAGAGACAGAGAGAGAGAGAGACAGAGAGAGAGAGAGAGACAGAGAGAGAGAGAGAATAGAGCCCATAAAAGGAGATTGAGATAGAGTCTTTGGAAATGTATTAAAATTCAAATATTGCTCTCACTTCAGTAATTGAATATCATCCAGCATTGCTTTATGAAGGGGGAAAAGAGAGAAAGTTTATTTTATGCTAGCAGTAATTGATACTCATGTGCTTATCATTAGCAGATTGCTGCAACTTCCTTCCCGAACAGTGTCATGTTATCCCTTGTGTTAATTTTACTTCCCTTTGGGTACTAAATCTACTCAAAGGGAAAGACCATCCTCTTGGCTTTGCATTCTTCATGGCTCTCTGTACTGTTCTTGGCACCTTGTTCTTCGTAAGGTTTTGGCTCCATGGTTATTCTTTATAAAAGAAAAAAAAACATTTGCAGAGTGACATGGCTTAAGATAACGTGCAATCAATATTTTTGGAACTTTTTCCTTCTCCACTTAAAGGAGAAATGTCGAATTGCACTATGAATATGCCACATCAACAGGAAAAATCAACAAGCAGCTTTTAAAAAGAAAACAGTTTAGGAAGCTGTGGGCTCAGATACACAATTCTGAAATCAAAATCACACAGAGGAGTCTCAACTGCTGAATCACATGTCCTGAGACAAATTAAATTTTCAACCCATAGCAATGGTGGCAAAATCAAATAACACATCAAGTCAGATCAAGTTAATTTCTCTTTCTAAAAGCAATGGGTGGTGTTGTAAGCCCAACACATACATGAATCAACTCCTTTTTCCCCACTCCGAAAAACCCCTAAAGATTGCTTGCTTGCCTGTAAAAGTGATTGGAGCAGATACAGTTCCTAGACAAGATTCAGATGCTCAAGCTAATAAGTGAAATGAGCACCCATGCCAATAATTGAAAATGAGAGAATAATGATTCCAAGTACTTGGTACCAGCTGCAGTAACTAAATAGGCACCTGCTTTATGTTTTATCCTGTCACCACCTCTCAGCTTCATTTAGGCTTCTGGGTAGATTTTTTTTTGTAAAAATGAACATATCTCATTGCAAAAGCATACAGAACTACCTTGTTCCTTTTTTTATCATTTCTTTTCTCTTCCTTTGACTAGCAAACTGAGTATTAAAAAGAACTAGTCAAGGTCAAGGTGGTAAAGGTCCCTACATTTTCTAAAACATAGCACCCAGTTCTGCTAACAGCTCTTACTAAGTGGTAGATTCCACTATCCCAGGCAGAAAATCTGAAAATCAAGATGGAGATTCAATTTCTAAAAGAAAGATTGCTGCACCTTAGCAGCTATATAACAAGAGCAAGTTTGTCTGCAGAGACTTAAGGCTCATGAAGAATCACCATCAAGCTGTTCTAGACTGTTCACAGCACAAGACTGGCATGAGCATTTGATAAGATTAGGGAACCATGTGTGGAAAAGCTGGGAGAATTATGCAAATGTAAGGCCGATGTTAATATTAAGGATATTTATCTACACCCATCTAAGAGGAATAAGATAGCCATTCATCCACTGGAAATGAATTGGCACTTTTTCAGAGCCCTGAGCTGTCATTTCCCATTTCCTCCCTTTTATTCTGTCTATAAAAGCTGGCTAATGATGTCCTCATCAGAATCGATTATAAGATTCACATAAGGTAATGTGTGTAAAGCACCTTGGTCCACTCTTATGTGAATGGTATTTCACTAATGTGGATTGCATTTCAAATAAGAAATTAAGTTCATTGTCCTGAGAATATTTCATACTTGCAGACCAGCAATAGAGGCTTCATGCTAACTTATAAGATTCAAGAGAGAAAAATAGAAAGGTCAACCATCAACAGTGCAGAATCAACCAAGCTGGCTACATCTCAGATGGAGAAAAACAGATGGTAGATAAAGGCACGCATCCTTCAATCTTCCATGTCTGATTAGCAATTCCATTCTTCCCATTCTCATTACTACTGCTCTGCTCTCTCATTTCAAAGCTGCTTATAAATTCCATCTAACACAGCCAGACACCTGCAATGGGAGGGTCTTAGAATATAGAGTCAGAGCTTCTGGTTAGAGCTTCAAAGCTCATTGAGGACAGAGACCACTCTCCCCAGCTCCCTGCCAGGTCCCAGCACTTAAGAGAATTGCCTTGCACCCAACCATCACTGAGCATATACTTATTTAATGATGTCAGAACCTCAGCACTATGAGGAAGAAGCTGAGATAGCAAATTAACGATGCTCGATTTCATCGACTTCATTGGCATGTCCTGTTTCCTTTGCTTTTAATGCAAAATAAGGTATCCTTGCTATAATTCTAAAGATTCAGAAGACTCCGATTGGTGATCAGGATAGTCCATCCTGACCCTCTAGATTGTGTCCTTAAATCCTGTGAGTAGAACCAAGAGTTCCAGAAGCAGAGTCCAATGTGGTTAATGTATTAATTGCTGACTATTTAAGACCTCACAGAAGACGAAAAAAACTAGTCAGTCCAAAAGAGGACTCTGATGTCTTGTGCTTGTACTGTTTATATTAGTGCAGAAACCATAAATCAACTATTCACAATGCGACCCTGTTTGTTTTAGAACAAGACAGCATTGAGAGTCCTGAGAAAGAAAGTCTAGGGACTCCTCTGCTTTGCTGTACCTGTGGGATACAGAACTTGCCGTTGACACCACCTACACACAGCCACTTTGTCCCTAAATGTGCCTCTGGTATATAACTGACTTGGTCAGCAGGTGTAGCATCTGCCATATAGTGTGCTCGGAACTCTTTTCTGAGAACTCTGAGCTTGAGATCAAGGAAGTCAGATCTAAGCAGAATCTTGAAAATGGGAAGAAGAGAGAAGCATGCTTGGAAAGCAAACAGCATGGCTAAAGACACAGTAGCATGAGACCCAGGACATAATCAATCTTCACTTGGCTGGACTCAAAGCTTGAGAAAAGGTAAGGAGATAGAAGATACTGAAAAGTAAGGCAATCTGATTCATTCCCGAGGGATCAGGCTTTAAAGAAACAGTCATTACAACCTTGGATTATGACCAAAATTGCATTAAAAGTGCTGGTCAGCCAAAGGCTGACATCCCTCAGAATTCATCTAGCTTGATGAGTAATTAATACATTTATTTGTTGATCTGTCCAACGAGAAAGGGGTTGACACTAATAGGCTAAAACAGATCTACCTGTGGTCCTCAACCCTTCTTATACTATAGAACAGTTTGGAGAGTATAAAGAAAATTTCCAATGTTCAGATCCACATTGGCAATTCTAGACCCATTCTAGTTGAGGGAAATACAGAGGTCTAGAGCTCAGTCACACTTCTACATAGCTACGACACAGCCTTAGGGAAGTAAATGAATCACCTCAGATCCTAGTGGTCTTACTGGAGCCACAACTTCTCTGTGGTAATAGATGTGGTGGGGTAGATGCACTCACATCTAAAATGTGAGTTGTTGCCCTTTTAGCCATTTACAGAAGATGCTGTTAAATAAGGGAATCTTAAATCTTGAACAAAGGAACCAATATTTAGGGGTGAAAGCTCAGGCCAGGAGTTTGGCCTAGTGGTAGAGTGCTTGCCTAGCATTCATGAAGACCCTGGTTCAGTTCCTCAGTACCACATACATAAAAAAAGCAGGATGTAGGCGGCATGGTGGCTCATGCCTGTAATCCTAGCTACTCAGGAAGCTGAGATCTGAGGATCCCAGTTCAAATTAACCACTAGAAAACCAGGAGTGGCCCTGTGACTCCAGGGATATGGCGGTAGCCTTAAGCAGAAGAGCTTGGGGAGAGCACTTGGCTCAGGGATAGGGCAATAGCCTTGAGCTGAATAGTCAAGGACAGCGTCCAGGCCAAGTTCAAGCCCCATGTCCCCCCCCACACACAAAAAAGCAGGAAGTGGTGCTGTGGCTCAAGGGGCAGGCAACTAGCTTTGAAAAAGCCCAAGGACAGTGCTCAGGTCCTGAGTTCAAGCCCTGGGACTGGCAAAAAAAAAAAAAAAAGAGTGAAGTCTCAGAAGCAGCAAAAGACCAGCTTAATTTTACCACCTAACACTCAGGGAGCAAGACAGACGGACAGATCCATGCCTCTCGGGAGAATCAAGAACCTGTGGAGGCATTCCTCTTGTTAACCTCAGTGTTGTATTCCATTGTAGTCTTGAAAGTGGTAATGCCCACCTTACCTTGTGAATTCAGGAAATTGCCAGGATTAGAGAATGCTTTCAGGAGGAGTGGCCATTTCTTGTCTAATTGCCAATCTGTCGGGTTCTTAAGTTCTACTAAGCGCTTACACATATCAAGTACTTGTTCTGGGTCTGCCACTTGCTCACTATTTAACTATTTGGACTAGTCACTTTACCTCTAACTCAGCTGGATTTATAATAAGGTCATTAGGGCAGAAACCATGTGTCTACCAAACTTGGCTTCCTTTCCTCCCGGCCACACTTTAGTGACCATTTCCAGCCTTTCTTGCCAGAAGGTAAGCTATATGACCAAGTTGTGGCCCACAGGATGTGAGTACAGGTGAGGTAACCCAGTGAGAACACATGAGATAGGCCTCAATCTCAAGATTCTGTGGAATCCTTGCCCTGGGTACTCTCACTGGGTTCACCAGCAGGACGCAGAAGTTCCCGTGGAGAATTCTAGAGTCCTAGAGAGAGGGTGGAGTTTCCCTCTAAGGCACTCTTCTCTCTCCTGCTTCTACTCTTGACAAGAGTAAGAAATTCAGGAATGTTTGCTCTAGCAATTATTCTGTGACCAATACAGAATTTTCTGAAGCTCTAACAGAAATAATTAAGAAGCCCAGTGTTGAGTACCTATTAAAATGTTATTAAATGAGAGCTACTATGTATGTCAATCTGGCTTTACATACATGGACTTTTCCTTTCTTATTTTCTCAATGCTCTTTCTTCAATTTGATCCAGAGACCAAAGCACCCCTGGATGCCTAATGCTGCTTTGTCTTTAAGCCTGATTACAATGGTAATGCACTACTTCTCTCTGGAGTTTGCTTCCCTAATAGCTTTTCTTGCAAAAATATGCAAGAAGGGGGGGGAGTGGTAGAGGCAGAGGGGATGTTTTTTTTTTCTATTGACACGATAATGGTTCTGAAGAGTCAAAAGCATGAGGCAGTCCAACTGGCACGGCTCATCACAGCTCCATTTTTGCTTTCCCTTCCTTTCTGTATGAAGGCTACAAGAGCTGAGAGTTAAATTAGTTTGAGAGCTGACTCGATGAGCAGCACAATCTGCTCCACTGGAGAAAACATTTCATCAAAACTGTTCCTGCTGAATTTTCATGCAACTTCCAAATTTTAATTAGAAACTGGAAGACCAGATGGGAAGCAAAAGGAATTTAAGGTAACAAGGGAGCAAGTGCTCATAGACTAAGGTTAAAATCAATTAATTGTGTAATTGATGGTGGCCAGTTAATCAGCATGATTGGAGAGTTTCTGAGGACATTTCCACTGGTCTCCACAGCAAGTCAATATGCCCAACCTCGTTCACAGTTAGTTAGTTATTTGATAGAGTCTCATTATATAGCTCAGGCTGGCCTCGAACTTGTAATTCTGTTTTTACTTCCTGAATCCTGAGTTGTCTATGATCTCTGTTAATGCTCAGAATTCCTCTGCAAGGCTAAGTTACAGGTATGGAAAATGACCTATAAAATTAAGCAACCTGCTGAAGAATCATACAGCTGGTAAAGGGCAGAACAGAAATTCAGCAGCACCACTGGGCTTCCAGCTACTTCCCAGTATAGCTGACTGTACCACAATGAAAGCTTCATCCCTTCACATTAGATGCTTTCTAAGTAATTGATCCTTCAAACACAATTTTTTTGTTTCTGAAATTATACCTTTATTTGGCGCTGGTAGAATCTGCCATGCTTAGTTTTTCAAAAGTATTTCTGCTAGATAACAAAAACGATGTCATGTCATAAAATCTGAACATGTTTAAAGAATTGATTTTCTAATAACTCTTTATAAAGCTTAAATTTTATTGTGTTTGAATTTTAATATTAATTCCTCATGGACAGTGTCCAAAAGTTATTATTACAATTAAATTTTCTTAAAGTTACTTAAAGCTATTATTAGAATTAATAGTTACTTCAGCTCTTCTGGCTGATATGAATGTATGGGGGTGAGTGAGGCAAGAAGGAGAATTTGGGGACGTAGAGGCTACAGCCAAGGAATACAGTCTAGGTTAAAATACCAATCCTCTCTGTAAATGTAACACCTGGAAGAGTCACTATCATTACTCGTAACGAATATTCTGTGACCTCATTACCCACTCTCTGAGAGGAAGAGATAGAAAAACAGGCTCAGAACAAAAGGCCCAGAATACAATAAAATGGGAAGGGAAGGAGTAGAGGATAAAAATTACCTTTACATTTTTCTTCAGCTGTGCTCTGCTTGCAGAAGGTATCATCCAATTCTATTTATCTAGTAGGCTTTATTTTTCCTTAAAGGGTAATCTTTGTAGTTTAGAAATATTAGCATTCTTTTTGTTTGTTAAATGATATTCTTCAGAAAATCAACAACATGGTTCTTACACAGACATAGAGTGAACATGCATCAGAGATTTGTTCAACTCATTAGTGAAGGATAGAAAGGTGGTTCAAGTTAGTGGCCCTGGAATCATACAGGCACTGGAGAAAGAATCTTGGAATAAGACAGCTGGATTAGATATGAAACTGGTTAATGTCTTACAGACGATGGACCCATAGCTTGGAAGGTTATCTTTTGCACCTTTCAGAATTCATTAACATGTATCCTGGTCCCAAGTCTACAAATTTGTATATAATTTCAGAGTCTGCGCCTTTGATCAGTAGTATGTTAGTCAGTGTTCTGGTCATCACTGGGGCAAAAAAAAAATTACCTGACATAACTTAAGAGATTGGTTTGTGGTGTAAGAAGTTTTAGTCCATGGTTGCTGACTCCAGTGATCTGGGCCTGACATCAGAGCAGAGCTGTTCACCTCATGACAGACAGGAAGCAGAGAGAGGGTCCAGGGACAAGGTATGTCTTTCCAGGGCACACCTTCAGTGACCCACTTCCCCAACCAGTCCAACTTCCATAGTTTTATTACCTCCCAATAGTCTAACCAAATTCTGAAATCATCAGCAGATCCATCCATCAACAAAAGCAGAACCTTCATGATCCACTGAGCCATTCCTAATCCCCTTTCTGGATACTGTTGACTTCCGGGACCAGGCCTTTAGCACATAATCCTTTTAAAGGTATATTCCATATCTAAACCACAACAAATAGTAAACAGGAACTCTCCCTTTCCTTGGCTTCGATAATTGAATAATCCTTGGCAGGTCTGTAATAGGTACTTCATACTAAGAAGACATGCCACTATCCATTTGCCTTCTTTCCACGTTTTCAGTCCTAATGACTCAATTTAGGCTCAAAAATCTTCCAGTTCAGGGGCCAGGAGTTTGGCCTAGTGGTAGAGTGCTTGCCTAGTATGCACGAAGACCTGGGTTCAATTCCTCGGTACCACATACCAAAAAAAGCCAGAAGTGGTGCTGTGGCTCAAGTGGAAGAGCTCTAGCCCTGAGAAAAAAACCCAGGGACAGTGCTCAAGTCCTGAGTTTAAGCCTAGGACTGGCAAAAAAAAAAAATCTAGCTCAAATTCTGTGTTGTCTTTAAACATGCAAGTATCTTCAACAGGAAGGAAAGAAAAATGAGAATGATGAACATTTGTAGTCATTTATTAGAGCTGCCATAGAAAATATGTATCTGCTCACAATTCTGAAAACAGCAAGTCCTAGATCAAATTGGCAGCAGACTTGGTTTCTGCTGCTTTCTCCTCGTCCGGTAGGAATAGTTTTCTTCAGGTGTCCTCAGCAGGTCTTCTGGGCATGTGCATTTCTGGTCAGTCTCTCTGTCTCTGTCTCTGTGTCTGTCTCTGTGTCTCTCTGTCTCTGTCTCTGTGTCTGTCTCTCTCTCTGTCTCTCTCTCTCTCTCTGTCTCTCTCTCTCTGTCTCTCTCTCTCTGTCTCTCTCTCTCTCTCTCTCTCTCTCTCTCTCTCTCTCTCTCTCTGTCTCTCTCTATCTGCCTATATCTCTGTCTCTGTCTCTCTCGTTCTCTGTCCCTCTCAATTTCTAAGGACAGCAATCTTGTTTCTTTAGTCTCACACCCTAACTTTAATTACCTCTTTAAAGGTCCTATCTCCAAATACAGTTGCATTGTGGTTTACAGCCCCAATAAATAAATTTGGGGGAGACACCATTCAGTCCACAACAATATCTCCATGGCACTTCTTTTTGTGCTGGAGTTTCAAATGTATACCTATTTTGAACATTCATCTCAAACCTGAAGAAATGGATGCATTTTATAGATGTGGTTTAGGAGACTAGATCTCTGCCTGAGATCATCATACAGGTAATGCATGACAAGACTGTGGCCTGCCTCTGGGGAGACTTACCAGCTCATTTGAAGAGGCACTTGGGAAGCTCCACAGTTTCCACAATTGCCTTTTATTTGCTACTTGGTGCAATGCCCTGGGCAATTTTCTTCCTAAGTGAAGCCATGAAGGCTAAGGCCCAGAAACAGCCAGTACTATACAAATAAGGATTTCAGAGACCAGAGGTAGTAAGGGGAAAGCCCACAATCTTGGGATAGCGGAGAAGATGGTGCCTGTGCCTGGGATTATAGCCCAGATGAGTTCACACCAGATGGGAAAGACATCTCAGCCAATCTTTGCACTCTCATATGGTCACTCACTCCTGCCACTGGAAAAAATAATTCCCTTCATAAGAAATTACATTTTCTTGGGATCAAGTCTTAGTTCTGTCATTACCTAGGTGTATGATCCATTTTATTTCACCTATTTTCTTCTTGGGGAAATGAGCATGTCAGTTATATAGACCTCGATCCAGATACTGGTGGCTTGCACCAATAATCCTAGCTACTCAGGAGGCTGAGATCTGAAGATCATCCTTCAAAGCTAGCATGGGCAGGATAATACATGAAACTCTTATCTGCAATTAACCACCAAAAAGCTTGAAGTAGATTTCTACTTCCAAGTGGTAGAGAGGTCAGCCATGAGTGAAAAAGCTAAAGGACAGAGGCCAGGCACTGAGTTTAAGCCCCAATTATAAGATAAAAAAGGAACAACTACTCATATAATAATAATAATATCTCATAATCTGTTATGACATATAAATAACACAAAGTAATACACATAACCATCCTCAGCACAATGTACAATGCTCAATACCTACCCAACACATGACATTTTTTTCCTTGTACTTTAAAAAAATTCTCATGATTCTCCATTTTCCCTAGGAAATCTGTCTTGAAAATCCTTGATGAGCTTTTGTGAGAATTTGGAGGGAAAAGGAGAAAGGCATTTCCCACCTGTCTTGGAGAACACAAAGGCTTAGCTGGAATGTTGCCCAGTTCCTCCATCATACAGGCAAACACCTGACATGTACAGGAAAGCCAGGACCCTGGGGAGGTTGGTTTGGCTGGATCAAGACAGAGGCAAGAGGGATTTTAGTGTGAACTTTCTTAACACCTCAGATTGACTCTGTGCTGCTGTTGCTATTCCTGCGGCTTGAACATCCCCTCCCCACTACTTTTTGTTCTTTTGTTTAATTTCTCCTCTCTTCCAGTGGATTGTGTGGTGTTTGAAGGCAGGAACACTGAGTCTTACTCTGTCTCAAATGCCCAAGGCCATTCTGTATCTCACATGGGGAACAAACATAGAGTTATTTACTGACTAAACTAACTATGCTCAGTAAGAGATAAGATTCATTTGATCACAGTAGTAATAGAAAATAATAATAATAGTAATAATAATAATGGTGACAACAGCAACAAGCAGAACACTGATGGCTCATGATCGTGGGGAAGCTAAGATCTGAGGATCACTGTTCAAAGCCAGGCTGCTCAGGAAAGTCTGAGATTCTAATCTCCAGTTAACCAGCAAAAAAGCTAGAAGTGAGGGTGTGTCTCAAGTAGTACAGCACCAGCTTTGAGCAAAAAAAAAAAAAAAAATGAAAAGACAATGCCCAGGCCCTGAGTTCAAGGAGCTAAGCCACCCTGAGTCTGGTTGTTTTTTTTTATATGTATATTTGTGTGCAGAAAAGTTTGTAAGACTCTTATCTTCAGTAAGCTACTCAGAAAAAGCCTGAACTGGTGCTGTGGCTCAAGTGGTAAGAGCATTAGCCTTGAGCAAAAGAATCTCAGGGACAGCTCCCAAGCCCTGAGTTCCAGGACTGGTACTATCCCTCCTGTGCCCCTCCCCCCACATACACAAAAGGAATCACATGATCAACAATTTGAAGACAGACAGAAGTTGATTTAAATACAAATTACATGGTATTGGGCATATCTTGAAACTTGGAGACAATAATCAACTGAGTCCCTTGCCTGCAGGAAGCACATGGAGTCTTTAGCTGCTTCCAACCTCCTGGCTCCACTACTGGAAGCTGAAGGCCAGCTGAAAGGCTGGAACAGAAGGCAGGATTTCCCCACAGTCAACATCCATCCTTGCTCTGGACCTCAGGGCACTAAAGCTATGGTCATAACCAGTTCTCTCACTCCTTTGCTATTTTCTGGGGTCAAATTCCTAGTTTCTCGGGTCATCCTTCCTACTGAAACCAATGGATGTAATGTGGAGTTAAGGTCACAGGCAGCAACGGAAAGCCCTTCGTTCTTCTAGAATGAGAGTACAAAGCCAAACCAAATGAAACAGAACCCCTCTCAAGAGAGAAGACAAAAGACAAAGCCTGAACTCCAAGCATCATCATAAAGTTCAAGTTTCCAAAGCATGAATAGTCTAGTCACATGACTTCCCTCTTACATTCACAGTCTTAAACCAAAAGACAAACACAAAACCAAACACAAAAAAGGCAATGGTCTCCTTGAAAAAAGGAAGAAAGATCTTTTTTTTTAAAAAAAAAATGACTGTAAGAAGAATCTTGGGAGTGACTCAGGAATCAAGTTTAAGAAGAAAGAAGTGTATCTTCTATGTTATATTTCTTAATAAAGGCTGTCTCTAGGGCAATGCCTCTTAGAACCACTTCTCTAAGAACCATTTTCCAAATACCTTTTTTTGGCTAATGTATTTTCATTTTTCTCATGAAAAGTAACTTAGAGTTATTCTAATTTATTCCTAATTTGGAATTGATTTTTGTGTTCAGCCACAGCCTATACAAAGGATGGGCCTACTATGATCTTTCTTGAATTGTTGGTGCTTAGTTCTGATAAAATTCAAATGAATTTCCATAGAAAATATAAAGTAGATATAATGATAGTTTATTTTTTAAAATTCTGGGATCAGCTGATTTTGTTTACTTCTTTTTTTTTTTTTTTGGAAGCTAAACAGAGTTTTATTCGGCATTTAGCATTGAGAATCATACTGACCTGTCAGGGCCTTCTCTAAGATGTGAGAGAGCCTTTTTGTTTACTTCTTAATCTTTTTTTTTTTTTAAGAGTTTTGCTATATAACCCAAGCTGGATTTGAACTTGATATACAACCAAAGCTAGCCTTAACCTCATGATTCTTCTGCCTTTGCTTCCAAGTTCTGGGATTATAGATATGAGCCTAGTAGATACATTTAAAATTTTTTACTTAGAAATACATAATATATACTTTTAAATGCCCAAATATCATTTATAAAGCTTGTCCATACGTTAAGATACAAAGTAAATTTCAATATATTCTAAAATATTTGGTGTTGCTATGAATTTTCTCTGATATATAGATCCATATAGATCCATATAGATCTGATATATAGATCCATTTCTCTGATTTGTAGATCCATTTTTCTCTTTTTTCTTACAATTTTAAAATCTCTCTCTCTCTGTCTCTGTCTGTCTCTGCCCCCACCCCATCGTATTACGAGTCAGGGCCTCAAACTCAAGAGCCACTGCCTCTGACTGGGATTATATATCACACCAGAACTATTATAACTGTTAATGAATAAAATCTGGATACACTGTGCTTTTCACTGTGTATAGCCACATATGCACATGGCCTGATTCTATTTACTTTTTGTTCAAATTTTATTATATGCATTTTAATTAATGTTAATACATGCATCTACCATATACAAATTTCCAGGCCTCTATTTTTTCTAGAGAGAGAAAATGGGAATAGAAAAAAATATTTCCATAAAAATGGAGAGATTGAGGGGCCGGGAGTTTGGCCTAGTGGTAGAGTGCTTGCCTAGCATGCACGAAGACCCGGGTTCGATTCCTTGGTACCACATACATACAAAAAAGCCGGAAGTGGTGCTGAGGCTCAAGTGGTAGAGTGCTAGCTTTGAGAAAGTCCAAGGACAGTGCTCAGGCCCAGAGCCCAAGCCCAGGACTGGCAAAAAAAAAAAAAAAAAAAAATGGAGAGATTGAGGGAAATGGGGACCAAAACATTTCTCAGGGTATCAATGTTTGTGAAGAAATGCACCTTCTATCTGGTGAATGTGATGCAACCCTTATAATAATTACAATAAAAATTATATGAAAAAATGGAGAGATTGAGGAAGGAGGGAAAACAAGATGATTGGGAGGGGGGGAGGGAAATGGGGACAAAAACATGAGAGGGGGTGTCAATGTGTGAAAAGTGATGTACCTTCTGTCTGGCAAATGTAACTATGACCCCTCTATACATTACAATAAAAAAATTCTTAAAAAAAAATGGAGAGATTGAAGCCTAAGGAAAGGAAATGCCTTGCCCAAGGCCACACAGCCTGTCTAGATTTCTCTCCAGAGCACTGAACATCTGTCAGCTTGTTTTGAATTCTGTGAGCAGTGTTGTTCAGGTTCCTTGGGCTAATGGATTATTGATTAATATCCAGGCAAAAAATGCACAAAGAGAACATTTCTGTATTCCCAGTGAAGACAAGCTCTTTTGCTTCTTTTTAGTGGGTGGTATAAGAACATTTGGGACAATCTTCTCTACTGTGTGTGGAGGTCCCAAGAACTATGGGGTGGTAGCAATTCTAGTCCAACAAGTGCAAGTAAGACTTCCTAGCTAGGGTGATGACAGAATTGCCCTTGTGATTTCTTCCTCCTAGGAAGGTAGGACTGCCTTGAATTGATAGCCAAAGCACCAAATAGAAATTATAAGATCAAAAGCATGAGTTCTCCCCCACCTTCCTTCCTAGCTGTCTGCCCAAGGGTCCTCTTTCTATATATTAAATATAAACAATCTTCTTCCTTTTGAAAGTGCTTCCGGTATCCAGGAATTGCCAGGAATTATGTTCCCATTCTCTAGTTCCAGACATATGATACAAAATGAAGTCAGCAGTTTTGATGCCCAAAGTTTTCAGTGTGTGTGTGTGTGTGTGTGTGTGTGTGTGTGTGTGGCAGTAATGGAGGTTGAATGCAAGGCCTCATACTTGCTAAACTGGTGCTCTGCCACATGAGCTATCCCTTCAGTTCTGTTTTTCTTTGGGTATTTTTGAAATAGGGTCTTACTTCCTACTTGGGCATGTGCCTGAGCTGTGGTTAGCCTACGTTAAGCTTTCTGTTGTTGCTGAAATGGCCGTGTTACAGTATCTAGCTTCCCTCTATAGAAATGAAGTCTCACTGACTTTTCTACCTGGGTTAACCTTAAGCTGTGATCCTTCCAAAAGATAAAGTGTGAGCACAAGTTTTTTTCTCTCTGTTTCCTGGCTGCCATGAGATGAGCTACTCTGCTCTGCCTTGTTCTCCCCACTAGGATGGACTGAAATCTCTAAAACTCCGAGCTAAAATAAACCTTTCCAGTCTTAAGTTGCTTTGTTAGACCTTTGATGGAATAAAATGCACCGACTCTTCAAGGACTTAGCTGGTTTCATATACAAACCATCTATCCAGGGTCCACGCTCCTAGCACCCTTCACAGCCATTACCCACCTGCTCCAGTCATCTCAGGGCCTATGGACAGCCCCAATGTCCCAAAGTACACTGAAGTTCAATCCAGACACTGCTTACCCTGCCCTATCTCTTCCTTTGCAAGAATGGCTGACTTCTGAGAGTGCTTTTCCCCTGTGTTCTGTCTGCCTCCTGACAACACTGGTGGTGTTCCAGGTGGGTTCTGTTTCATTCGTTTTATGAAATTCCTTAGAATTTCATGGTGATTTTTTTTTTGCCAGTTGTGGCGCTTGAATTCAGGGCCTGAGTATTGTCCTTGGACTTTCTCAAGGTTAGAGCTCTACCACTTGAGCCTCAGCACCACTTCCAGCTTTTTTCTATATATGTGGTACCGAGGAATCCAACCCAGTTCTTCGTGAATGCTAGGCAAGCACTCTACCACTAGGCCAAACTCCCGACCCCTCCTGGCAATATTTTTAAAGCCAAGTCAGTCAGAACCTCTAGGAATGGGAACAACGTATCAAGTGTTTTCATAAATTTCTCAGGTGACTCCAAAGTTCAAACAAAGTTTGAAATGGATGCTTACTGAGTCTTCACAGCAAACATTTCCAAGTTTAATAGTTGTTTCTATGGTAATCTCCAGTGCCTCCCTTTGAACAGTGACAAGTGCAGAGAATCTTAACCTATGAACTCACCTTTACACTATTGACTGCCTTTCACAACTGCACATGCATGCCTCCCCAATATATAGTCTGTAGGGAGATGGGATTTTTGCTATAGAAAAAGCTTTTACCCAAGGCAAAGAAGGGGTTAAGCTGAAAAGTAGTCCAGATGCATGCTGGGAATTGTAGTACAATAGTGGAGCCTTGCCAAAGAAGAGCTATTGGCTTCCAAACCCTCACAGGGAATCTCCTATTCATCATAGCCCATGAACAAGTCAGCGAGCCACAGTGACTAATACTATAGGACACTACAGGCAGAGAATGTCCAGCTTAGACCCTAGCAGCTGCTCTCAGCAGCTGCAGAACCTTGGGCAGGTTACATAATCTCCTGACTTCCTTTTCTGTAATTATGGGGAAAATAATAACAATACCTGGCCCATGAGGTTGTCAAGAGCATAAGTGAGTTCTTATATATGAAGTGCTTTCACTGTTAGCTGACATAAAACAGGCACTGTAGAAGTTTCCACCTCTCAATTCCTCTCTGCATCAAAGTTCTATTCTTTTAGACAAAAAAAAATATTAGGACACTAGAGTTTATCTGTCCTTTGAAAAATTACTCATAATGCTTTGCTTACATTGTCTTCTGCTCATGTCTCTGTAAAAATCATGTGCCAATATCAACAACAAAAAATGGAATTTTTTCCTACTTTATCAATGCAGAAAATGAGGCACAGAGAAGCTAAGCAACTTGCTCAAGGTCACACAGCTAGTAAACAACAAAAAACAATATTGTGACAGGTCCAATTATTGATCTCAATCAATAAGTAAAGTTTTCTGGGATCAAGATTATTTCCTGGGCTGGGATGTAGCTCAGTGGCAAAATATTTGCCTCATAAATGCAACGTCCTGGGTTCAATCCCCAGAACCAATAAAGAACACACATACACAGAATAGTTTTAAAAAGATTATTTCCTGACCAGTCGTGTGGGGGACAACAATCCACAGCATTTTCTAATGCGGTGTCTTTGTCTTTATCTTTTTGGGGGGGACTTTTAATTTTTTTGTCAGGGTAATGTATGGAGGGATTACAGTTACATTTGTCGGGTAGTGGGTGCATTACTTCTCACACATTGATACCCTTCTCATGTTTTTGTCCCCGTGTCCCTCCTCTTATCCCCTCCCAATCATCTTGCTTTGTTTCTTGTTTTCCATGGGTGGTTGTTTGTTCCTTTATAGTACTAAGGTTTCGACTTCACATAGCCTCATGCCAGGCACGTACTCTAAACCCATTTTGCTTCAGACATTTTTCAGATAAGATCTTTGTGCCCTAGACTGCCATGGACTATGATGTGTCTACCTATGCCTATGATGGCAGCTAGCTAGAATGGCAGGCTTATGTCACCATGGCCAGCTCGTTTGTTGAGACGAGGGTCTCATTAAGGTTTTGCCAGAGCTGTCCTTCAACCATGCTGGGCTTATCGGCATGAACCATCTCACTCTGTCTATTGTATCACTTTCCTTTTTTGTCCCCTCCCTCTCTCGTTCCCTACCTCTCTTCCTTTCTTCCTCCTTACCTTTTGGTTATAAATTAATGGTAAGGCATGCAATGTATATCTCCAGCATGCACTCACACACATGCATAATGCACATAGAAACAAAGGCATTACAAGGCAATAATTATCCTTATAGGAGCAATACACTCAATTTTGTATTCAAAACTGTTTCCTTTTTAAAATTCTACTTGTACCCACTATATTGATTTCCCAACCATCTATTGCATTCCAAAGTCTGGATCTACTGAGAAAGCTGCTTAAAATGACACCAATTTGTTTGCAACAGGAGTCAGGGCCAGGCTTGATCTTTGAAGGCTCCTAATAATGATTTGTTTACTTGTACAATGTGTGTTTCCTAGGCCACACTAGCCTGAGGGGAAACCTGGAATCAGACCCACAGCACAGGCTGTTCCTCTCTTACCATGCTAGCTGTCATCGGCTTTTCCAGAACTTTTCCAGAAGTGCCAACACTCCCCCCCCCCAACCCCGATCCCTCCTGTCTTTCTGAGAATGGCCAGGGAGTGCTGCATACATGTTCCCAGAGCCCTGTCCCTCTATGTCCTTCTTGGCCCAGGCTTGATGCTGGGATCATTTGCCAGTTCTTCTGATGCCAGTGGGGCTGTCATTATGGTTGGGCCACCAAAGTTGAGCTTCTCCCGGAGAAAACCTGAGTGACTTGGTGACTTTGCTTTGAGTGTGGAGGGGGTGCTGTTTGCTGCCCATGGCTCCTATGGCTCCTGAGGCCAGCACCACATGCCATAAGTAGAGAGAGACCCCTGTGACAAGACCCCCAAACTTACATATGATCAAGGGCAATGGACTGAGAAGAAGATTCACCCTACACTCACAAGCCCTTTCTATTTCTCCAGCTCTGGGTCTCATCATAGGATCAAGTTCAGGTACTATCACTCTCAGTCAAACCAGCACATTCTTTTCCCAGAAGGCAGTTTGGTTCCTTCCCATTATAGACTTTTTGTTCTGCTGATAAGTACTTGCTTCCTACTGTGAATATAGATTTCTGCTACCCCATATGTATTTGAAAGCTTTGCTGCCCAAGTAGCAAGAGTCATATGGTCAGAATTCAAGTTCTGTTGCAACTGAGATGATGATGATGATGATGATGATGATGATGATGATGGTGATGATGATGGTGATGATGATGGTGGTGATGATAGTGATGATGGTAGTGATGATGGTAGTGATGAGAATGATGACACATCTTTCATGTATCTTATGTAATTCAATAGCTCCAAATGTTCTTGCCATTGTCCTTATATGACAGAGGAGAAAATTGTGGCTGAGGAGGGTAAAACAGGTCGATGGTCACAGGGCTGGCAAGGTACAGAGCCAGCCCTGGACCCTGCTCCAGCTGCTCCTCTAGAACTCAGAATGGGCATTAGGCCTGCCTGGGCTGGACCTCCCAGCCTGCCTAGGCCTCCTGCCCACTCTGTTTTCATCCCTTCTAGGCCTTTTTCCCCAGGGTCATCATCATGATCTCCAGGTAGGTTGCCAGTCTTATCTGATGAGCTCCAAATTGGTGGAAGCAAGTCTTCATCCTCCCTCATTCTTCCATCACTCCCTAGTCCTGGGGAATTGGGGTAGGAGGCATTGCCTAAAATGAAGACCCCCTCTCAAACCCCAGGCCTCTTAAGATTTCCATGGAGCAACTCAGCCTTGTCTTCCTGGCCCCCTCTTCAGTTCAGTTCTGTAGCATGCTCTCAGAGAGGCCAGCAGCATCCTGCGTGCCACAGTTAAAATTGTGCCTGATCTTGTGGGTGTTTTCACTGAATAAAGAATTCAACTCTGGGCTTTAAATGCCATAGAGAAAGAAAAAGTTACTGTCTTCTCAAAATGCCCATTGTAATTTGTACCAAGAGCTGCCCCCACCCAGGGTTCTTTTTCTACTTGAACTGACAGCTGCAGAGTAAATAACAGGGGTGTGATTTCTTTTCCTCACTCATTGCCTTTCCAGCTCTACCACATCAGAAATGAAAGACTGATGTGTGGACTCAAAGCCAAGGTCTTAATAATTTGATATATGAAAGATGAAATGTAGGAACTGTGTGATAGAAGTTCTCACTTTTTTTTTTGTCAGTCCTGGGCCTCAAACTCAGGGCCTGAGAACTGTCTTTGGGCTTTCCCAAGGCTAGAGCTCTACCACTTGAGTCACAGCACCATTTCCAGCTTTTTTTCTATGTATGTGGTACTGAGGAATCGAACCCCGGTCTTTGTGAAAATGCTAGGCAAGCACTCTGCCACAAGGCCAAACTCCAGGTTCTAGGGTCTCACTTTTTGCATAAGCTACCCTAGATCAGACTTGAATCTCCTACTTTATACTTTCTGCCATAGCTGAGATGACAGGCACAGACTGCAGTACCCAGAGTTTTCTGCTGAAAAGTGGATCCCACTTTTTTTTTTCCTTATAGAGCACTGGCCTAGATTCATTTTAGCTTCCTATGTGACTGAGATTACAGGTGTGAGCTACCCTCAAGATGGAGTCTTGTGAACTTGTTATCCAACCTAGTCTTAAACTGTGATCCTCCTGATAGCAGACTCTAGAGGAACTAGGAATACAGATATGTCAGCTGGCCTGGATTCTATGGATTGTTTTAAATCAAGAATCTGTCATTGTTTCAGCTAGGAATACAGATATGTCAGCTGGCCTGGATTCTATGGATTGTTTTAAATCAAGAATCTGTCATTGTTTTACCCCACGTTCGAAGGCAGCTCTACCACTAACTAACCCTGTATCTGTGTTCTCCCAGTGCCTCAGTTTCACCATCTGTAATGTACAGGAATCAAATCTAAGTGTCCTAAGTTCCCTTCTTTTTTAATAACCATGGATACCATTTTGTTCAGGTCAGATAATTGAGGGGTGGCTCTTAGAATAAAAATGGTCCTCTATAAGATTTTCACCACAGAATTCTTTTCTGGAGCAAGCTTCTCCGGGCACTTCCAGAAGGATTCCATTTACAAAACATCTGACTTGTGGCCAGCTTGTAAGTGACAGTTTTACTGTTTAAAGCAAGGCTGCCCAGAGGTCACGGTTTCTAAAAACACAATCACCCACTCCCTCCTCCACAGATATGACAGTGAAGAAGTAGAGCTCTCTTGGACTGTTGTCCCTCCCTCGCCCCTCCTTGTTTTTTTTTCTATAAGAAATGTATTTGCATGATGTTAATGATAATAACTGACTGGACATTTGAAACATACTCCATGTGATATCACTCCTCTGCCTCAAACTTGTCAGTCTCATCCTGTTCCATTTTCTGGATCACACTGGTCTTTTCACGCTGTTCCCTCAATGCCTGGAACACTTCACTTCTGCACCCCACCCCCACCCCATCCCCTTCCTGGCCTTGTAACTCCGCTCACTTATCCGCTCACTTATCCTTTCTTCGGGGAATTGTCCTTTGACCTCCTTGATGGGGTCAGGTCCTTCTAGATTAAAACTCTGAGGTACAATTTGAGGTTGGTGTGGAGTCACATGAGCACCAGGAACACACTTTCAGTTCTGGCATTGTACACCCAGCCACGGTGGAGGCTCACAGCATTCAGAGGATCCAGGCCCTGGGTTTGAAGCTGTGTCTTTCTACCTTTCAAACACTGGGAGAACTAGATAGCTAAATAGTAACTCAATGAGAGAATGAACAGACCTGGCAGTGCCCTCTGTTCGCAGAGCCCATAGAGTCTGAAGGAGTAATTGGACCAGGCATGGTAGCATATGTCTGTAATCCCACTCAGGCAAAAGGATCATGAGTTTGAGGCCAAGTGAGACAGAGAGAATCTGCAAAAAGAAAAACAAGGGAGTGATTTCGGTTAGCATGGGATCCATAGAGTCTGCTACAAGAGGAAGAAGGCAAAATCCCTATCTTCTCTCATAAACGGAGCTTATGTTATAGCCACACATTTGTTTGAATCATCTTTGTCACAAACTCAGTTTGACAAGCAGCAGGAGAAAAGGCTTCACCCAGAGACCCCCAGACCACCTTGCCAGAGTCTGTGGGCTTCCACCATCTCCTAGGAGGAAGGATCTTCCTGAGGGTCTCCCATCTTCTAGAACCAGACCATTCTGTCCCCCAAGGCCAGGACCTCTCCATTGTTTAAATCCCCCCCCAAGGATGTGTTTTTTCTTCTGGGGTGTTTGTCAGTAACAGCGTATTTTCATATTGGTGGTTGCGGCACCTCTCTAATGTCGTCCTCATTCTGCACACAGGGGACTGTGAAACCGGCTCACCCCCAGCAGATGTGGGATTTCAAAGCCAAGGTCCGCAGTTCTTAGGCCAGCCTTTCCCCCAACTTATCACAGCCTCCTGAGCTGAGCCAGGCCTTTTTCAAAGCCCCAGTTGGCTGCCTCCTGCTGGCAGGGAGTTCCTTCCAGGCTTCAGTGCTACTGCCAAGGAAGGGGGGTGGGGTAGAGGGGGAGAAGGGAGGAGATCCGATTGTACACAGAGGGGGGGGGGTCTGTGCTTGTCCTCTCTCGTGATTATGCATGGGGAGGGGATTAATGAAGAGCTACAATTTGAGACACTTGAGACGTATCAAAAATGTATTTTGTCACATTTACTTCCCTCCCCCCACGTTGAAAGTCTCATTCTCCATGCATTTGTGTTTGTTTTTCAATCATACCACCAACCAGGTGGAGTGAGCAAGAAATAGAAATATCTCAGCTGAATCCAGAGAGAGAGAGAGAGAGAAAGAGAGAGAGAGAGAGAGAGAGAGAGAGAGAGAGAGAGAGAGAGAGAGAGAGAGAGAGAGAGAGAGAAAGAGAGAGAGTCATTTAACTTCATCTTTTCCCCATTCAGGGCTGGCTCCCCAAAGCTAGTTTTTCTTACTAAGGTTGTTTGCTACAAGCAAAGCAAATTCCCAGAGGTTTCCCAGAGACTGCTGCTATCCTGTGCACGATGGCTGCTCCCACCCTCCCGCCCACCCACCCACTAATAAGACAAAATGCCTGTCCTATTTTGGGCCTCCGGGTGAACGCAGAAAGCTGTTTATGTTTCTGTTACATCACTTTGCCTTCGAAGGCTGGTCTGGGCTCAGTGTTTGCCGGTGATGCAAGCGGCTCTGTTCCTCAGCAGTTGGATCATTCCCATCTCACAGCACCTCACAGGTCTCCCCCCACCCCCCACCCCAGCAGTGCACTGCTGAAGCGAGGAGCTGTTCACGAATCAGCTGCAGGTCCCTGTTTTGAAAAGCCAAGATACAGAGAGAGAGAGAGAGAGAGAGAGAGAGAGAGAGAGAGAGAGAGAGAGAGAGAGAGAGAGAGAGAGAGAGAGAGAGAGAGAGAGAGAGAGAGGAGGAAGAAAGGGTGGACTCCTATGTGACCTGTTCTGAGAACAAACCCATCTACCCTCTGAATTCCAGAAGATCTGTTCATGTGTGGGGCTATTTTTTCGACTGCATGGAATCAGAAAGAAGCAAAAGGATGGCAAATGCCTGCAACCCCCTGAAACGAATTGCTTATTTCCTATGTCTCTTATCTGCGCTTTTGCTGACTGAAGGGAAGAAAGCAGCGAAGCCAAAATGCCCTGCCGTGTGTACTTGTACCAAAGATAATGCTTTATGTGAGAATGCCAGATCCATTCCTCGCTCCGTGCCTCCTGATGTTATCTCACTGTAAGGCCCGTAAGCATTTTGATATCTAATTTTATGATTGAAAGAATTCCAGCTGGTGGATCTGGGGCTTTGTATATAGTGATGGAAAGGCATGGAGAGAGAGGGAAAGAGAGAAAGAGAATCCTCTTGCATGCTTGGCCATTTGACAGCCTTAGCATTTTGCTGCAATTCCAAATTTTTGATTTTTGATTAGCTGCAACTGAACATGCTTAGATACCCCCTCCCATCCCATAGCCCTGGGCATTCATAGGAGAAACCTGTAGCAGGATCATCTGTCTTTCTTACTTCATCTGGGAAGAAGCAGTATCGTACTTCATAAAATAGGGTCAAAAGAGTGACTTGGATGCTAAACTGGATTAACATAAGGTTTGTTCTCTCTGTGTGTGTCTTTGTTTTTCTCGTGTGTTTTGTTTTCTTTCAGATCCTTTGTGAGATCGGGTTTTACTGAAATCTCCGAAGGGAGTTTTTTATTCACACCATCGCTGCAGCTCTTGTGAGAAATATTTATATCATGACTATTTTTAATATATAGTGGGATAATGATGATAAATAGTATAACGTGACTCTTTTGAACAGAGTGGGATAAGCCTTTCTAGTAAAAACATGCTCAATATTAAATTTGTCGTATGGGATGCCTTTTACTGAGAAAGATCAGCTGAAAGAAAGGTGGTGGGTTTGCTGCTTCTAACTTCCCACCAACAGTGCAGGTTGCTACATGCCATGATAAATTTGCTAACCTGTGAGGCTGTCTCCTCTCATGGCTATTTATGAAGTTTCTAGAATGTGGTGACAAAAATATCTCAATCCCATAGCACTATTTGACTTTCATTTTTAACTTGGGAACTTTGGTGATTTTTGCCCTGGAGGGTTTGTTTTTTTTTTCTTCAACATTTGTCAATACAGAACCCAATATAACATATGCACTCAAGATGTTGCCACCAGGGGATCTGGTACAGGCTGCTACTCTGTGTGATTTAGCATGTAGTGGAGAAAAGAAAAACCTCAGTTCTTTCTAGGTAATTCCCTAAACCATCATTTCTCAAGAGACTGCTTTCTAAGCTCATCTGATTTATGGCTGGTCCCCTTACAGAGAAGGAAAGAATATATTTAATTTAGGGTTAATGCAACAGGACTCTGCACCACGATGTGTTTTGAGTTGATCACAGGGGAATCACATATTTAGTCTGTGCCTGCACAAATTCAAAATATATACAAGTGGCTGAGAAATCAGATCTCTTCACAGGCATAATGTAACATGTATAGTTTGTTTGGATGTGTAATGTCTGGCTATTGGAGTTTGGGTTCTTAGGGCAATAGGGGGTCAAGAGGTCCAGGTATCAAGCAACGTGTTGGGTGGGTAACTAGAGGGCTCCTCAGTGGGAGCTAGTCAATTGTTGATGCACTGAGTTTGGAGTGTTTTAACTGCATGCTTTAGGACTGGAGTTTTCTGCTTATTGGTTTTGTGGGGTTTTGGTTTGTTTGTTTTCTTGTCTTATTAGCCATTCTGGCTGTTTGAGATTGTATACATATAACTAGAACAGCAAGGAATTGAAATTGGAGAGCCCTCAGGGAACCGAACTCTCACTCCATCACTCACCAGATCTTAAACATGTAATTTTGAGCAAATTGCTGAACCTCAGAGAGCCTCAGGCTCCTTATCTATAAAATGGAGACAACACATATTTTGAGGAGTTCTTACCTGAGATGAATAAAACTCAACTCTTGGCATGATATATAGAAAATCCTTACAAAAAGTCTGAGTATTTAATTTTGATGCAAAGGTAAAAAAAAAAAACCAACCTAAAACTAAAGCTAAACGTCACTAGACCTATTGCTTGGACTATATGAATTCTCAAAGCTGGCTTGACTATTTCATTAGCTTTGCCAAATTGATCAGGTGTTTTCACCTTATGCAACAATTCTGGCTCTGCCCTCTCCCAAGTTAATGTCAACAATTGAGGGGTGGACAAGCCAGTGATGTGACTGCAGTGTTAATGTATTCAACAAATCAAAAACAGGACAGTATTTTGTAGAGGGAAACGTCTGTAATGTACAGAAAAAGAATTTGCTATACCTGAGAAAGTGATAAACTGATCTTATACTGCTTATTGGTTAAACAAATAGGTTGCTTAAAAGACATCTTTTTGATGTTCCCAGATACCTCTACCCCCTAGGATACATAAACTGATTAGGTCTTAAAAGAACTCTCAGTTATACAACTAACTACTCATATTGTGATGTTAGATGGACCTCAGTGAGAACACAGAAAGCCCGGGTGGATCACCGTAAACTGTTAGCTTTATTTTAGTTGGGTGGGCGCAGCCATGACAAACCCTGCTGGGCTGTATTGTAGAAATAGATCCCGGCTGCTGCATGGTAATGTGATTACATGTATTTAGAATCACAGAGGGAAGCCAAGGGATGGGTTTTAAATAGCCCGCACCAAGTGTGTGCCATGCCCCTCTGTCCCATGCTCTGAGTTCCTATGGAACATTCCAGCCCTTAGTTCTACAGCAGGTCAGGTTTCAAAAATAACAAAAAGGCAGGCAGTCTTGCGCTCCATGTCCTCAGTTAACTCCCTCTGGCCAACCTCTGCTGTGTCTTGCTGATCTTAGATAAAACTATCAGGGGTCAATTTTGGTCTCAAGTCACCAGAATCCTGTTCTAAAGGCCTTTTATTCTCCATCCATCCTGTCCAGCACTCCCAACCTACTTCCTCCTATCCTCAAGGACAGGTCAAGCAAGATCATTTTCATTAGAAGGAAATACATGATAAGGCTCTGAATATGAGCTATACCACCATATAATAATTGTGGGAAAACTTACATCATAGATAGAAAGGGTACATGTGTGGGACAAGGCCATCCAATGCCCTTGAACTCCCACTTGGGCTGCCAGTCTGCCACTGGAACCTGAAGAGCCAAGGGTTATCATTTTGGGGGCCTAGATGTCATCCATCATTGCTTAGAAGTTGCTATGAATTCTAATGGCATTTGTGTCCACAGATCCCCAAATGGGCCCCTCTTAGTTTGTGAAGAGAGAGACTTCAGAATCAAGTCTGGAGCCATGTGGAAGGCAGTTGGCTTCATCTTCTGTTTTGTTTTGGTTTTGGTTTTGGAAAGGAGAAAGAAAGATCCCATGCCTATCATTTACCGTATAGATTGTGTATAGATTGTGGTTATGGCCCCAAATGCATCCTCAAGCCCTTCTGTAGAAGTATTGTTAAAAAGTCAGCCTGGGCTACAGAGGAAAACATATACCCTACCTCATTCCACACAGTGTTTCAGAAGAGAGCCTGGTAGGCTGTGGCTGGCAGTTTGTGTTGGAGAACAAGGAAAACAAAAGCCCACACTGTGTGGAGAGGAGAGAAAGAATAAAAACAATCCAATAAAAATTTCTCAGATTAGTTGTGAAAAACCTTTTCTATCTCACTTATGGTTTTAAAGCATGCACACAGACACAGACATTGACACGCGCACACACACACACACACACACACACACACGACCAGTTCGGAAATGTAACTGTAGTTTGCTCTTAGGAATAAACAGTGGTTCTTTCAGCGATCATAACCGAGAGGCGTATACTTCACACAACTCAGCCCTGTTTCTGCTCAGCTATAGGCTGAAGTCCCCAGTGAAGCAGGATAGGCAAGACTTGGTGTCAGAGGATAAAATGTTGCCACAGAGCTGTTAGTTGATGGCATTTTAATGAATATGCTTCCTGCAACTCCAAAGAGGGCTCTACTTGCAGAGAGTGAATTTCAAGTCTAGTTTTGGTATCATACTCAGAAAATTTAACTTAGAAATTTAACTTAGAATATAAAGAAAAACAACTATTGGAATTGTTGGGGAAGGAGGGATGGAGAACTATTCCAGTGAGATCTGGTCTTATTTGAAACACAGAATTGACCTTTCTAGGGTGAAAATAGCAATGCTTTTAAAAATTAATCCACAATTGACACATAAATCCATAACCCATAGAAAATTAAAAACTAAAACAAATGAGAAAGCGTAATAGAACGAACCAGAAATAAGCCTGTCTTTACTAAGGCTTTAATTATTCAGTTCTTGCAAATGATTCTCCAGAGGAAAATGTCATAGCCTATCTTACCTTAATAAGACTGCCAGATAGGTGCTGCTGGCTCACTCCTGTAACTCTAACTACTCAGCAAGCTGAGATCTGAGGATTATGGTTCGAAGCCAGCCCAGGCAGGAAAGTTTATGACATTCTTATCTCAAATTAATCATAGAAAAAACGAGAAGTGGTACTATAGCTCAAGTGGTAGAGTGCTAACCTTGAGCAAAAGGAACCCACGGACAATGTACAGGCCCAGAGTTCAAGCCCCAGGCCCAACAAAAGGGAGAGAGGGGAGAGTGAGAGCAAGCGAGCGAGCGAGAGAGAGAGAGCTCCATCTTTCATGAGCCACACACCCCACTTCCAGCATTTTGTTGGTTAAAGAGTAAGAGTCTCATGGACTTTCCTACCCTTGCTGGTTTTGAACCATAATCCACAGATCTCAGCCTTCTGAGTAGCTAGGATTACAGCATGACCCACTAGTAACGAGCTCTAGCTTAAGAAAAACTGGATGCTCTTCAGTGACTATGGAAGCCATCCCTCTCAGCTGTGAGGCATTGGAGAAGTTGTTAGCTGGTTGTACATAGATTTTGCCTAGTGGCTTCTCCCACAATAATGGACTGAAAAGGAAAATTTCTATAGGTTTTTTTGTCTGCATTTTGCCCAGTGAGCCATAGGTTTGATTGATAACCTCTTAACTAATTGCGGTAGCTGTGTAAACTAACTCTGAACAATATATATATTTTTAATTTCTGAAAGCATGTTTCATCCTCCCACCTACTCATGCAAGAAGCCCAACTATCAGGCTCCTGAACCACCCTGTCCATCTCCAACTGGACAAGTCCCCTCTGCAGCAGCATGAAAGACTACTGCCTCTGACTCCTCCTCTTCCCCCAGCACCAAAGTTTACTGAGGGACAGTCACACTTCCACATGGCCTTCTCCACCTTCAGCTTCTGTTCTAGCCACCTCCATAACCATGACTCCATTCCTCTCCTGTGTCACCACTGTGCTTGGAAAACTTCAATGGTTCTTATGAACAGAGATTGGTGTGACTAGCATGTGGTATACTTCTGTTGATGAAGGGTTTTCACTCACAGCATTGACTACCTCTGCTCCCCACTCTCCCCCACCAGCCCCATCCATATTAGACTGAAATGGCTCATTCTGTGACCTGAACTGTCACATTCTATGGACTTTTCTGTTGTCTCTAGTACTCCCTGCAACGCTCTAGGACCTTTGTGCTTGTATCTGTCCAAAGTCTAACATGGAGGATCCTTAGTAGGCCATGGTGCTGGGAAATAGCCTAGGCCCGTCAACCCAGACACTGCACCTATGTATTTGCTGAACCCATGCATTGCCCACTAAAGACTATCAGTAGAAAATTCTGGTTTATATGTTCATCCTTCCTTACGTTTGGGATACCTATTTGGTTTCACATAGACTAATAGGGTGGGAAGAGGGAAAGTGAACCAAAGCCCTCAAATACAAAAACCTATTTGCTCTTGAAATTTGGACTTCAAATTTCTTCTGCAGACATTTCCAAACTCTTAAAATTAGCAGAATCTTTATGCCTTTCCTGAGACTCACTGCTTGAGTCCTGTTTTCCTACTGACTTTACATTTCCATTGCTACTTGCTGGTTGTATGCTTTGGGATAAGCTTCGTCAAGCCTTCTAGCTGTATGTACACATTGGGGACTAACAACTGATGCTGTGGTGCAGGATTACAGTAAGGATTAAAAAACAAGGCACAAACAGCCTGGTTCCTGTAACTCCATGAATGTTAGTTTAGTGTCTTGACCGTGTAATCTGTGTTTGCCTATCATCCCAGCTTTGAAGTTCAGGGCATCTTTCAGAAATCTTCCCTTCAAATAAGAAGTATTTATAATCATACTTCTCGTAAGAAATGTGGACTACTTACCTTAAAAAAATCATAACTCTCTCACTACTCCATAAATAAAATAACTGGTACCATATTTTGTAAAATGTCAGATTTTTTTTTTTGCCAGTCCTGGGCTTGAGCTCAGGGCCTGAGCACTGTCCTTGGACTTTCTCAAGGCTAGAGCTCTACCACTTGAGCCTCAGCACCACTTCTGGCTTTTTTCTATGTATGTGGTACCAAGGAATCAAACCCGGGTCTTCATGCATGCTAGGCAAGCACTTTAACCACTAGGCCAAACTCCCGGCCCAAATGTCAGATTTTTTAAAATAATGAACACTGGCTAGTCTTCAGCGTGTAGTCCTTTGTGGATATAAATAAGTTCAAACTAGAAGTCAAGCAACATGGCTCTAAATCTAGTTTGGACACCAATGAGCTATGTGATATTTAATAGGGCACAAAATACCACGGAGCCCCTGCTTTCATATGAATTAAATTCCAGAGAGAACTAATTATGGCTCTCAACTCAAATGCTAATGAGTGCTGGGTAGTAAGATAAATGAAAGAAGCATTTGGATATGAGACAATGGGGACTGGTGGTGACTGAGGTAAGACAGAGAATATATGTCTTACCTAAAAACAATAGCTTCAGCTCTTGCTGATTATTGGTGATAGGAATTTGGAACATGGAGATGGGGGAGTCATTATTTTCCCAATAATTTTCAGAATAAAGCATGAATCTGGAAGTAGGAGGAACATCTGTTGGCATTTGAGGACTTCATATTCAATTCTATCCATTATATCTGATTTTCTCTGGTCTTACCATTCCATTATAGTATATTCTCCTCTATAAAGTTACTTTATATAATATAGACAATGGATTGTGAAAGGTAGGACAAAATTATTCTAGCAATTCTAACAAGTATATTCGATTGGTAACTGAAAGAGCCTCCTGATATAAAATTGACTCTTGCTGGGTGTGGTGGCTCACGCCTGTAATTCTAGCTACTCAGGAGGCTGGGATCTGAGGATCATAGTTCAAAGCCAGCCCAGGCACTAAAGAATGCGAGACTCTTATATCCAGTTAACCACTAGAAAATTGGAAGTGGTGCTGTGGCTCAAGGGTAGGGTGGTAGCCTTGAGCTGAAGAACTCAGGGACAGCACCCAGGCCAAGGTCAGGCCCCATGACCCCCCCCAAAAAAAGATATTGATAAACTAATAATATAATGTCCAACCTTCAAAACAGTACAAAGGATCTTACAAGGACTCCCAACCGTAGCTGTTGATTAAAAAGTGTTTCAGTATCTCTTCCATCGAGCAAGTGTTGAGGGGGAATTGTTGGATCTATGGACATAGCAAATGAGCAGGCACTTGCTTTGTAAAGTGTGACTAAAAAACAAAGATTCTCTAAAAATTATAAACAAAAATGTACATGTATAAATCCATATCCTTCTTTGTGATTCTGAAGTTTGACCTCAAGACTTCATGCTTGCTAGACAGATATTCCACTACTTGAGTTATGTCCCAGTCCTTCTTTGATTTACTTGTTCGTTTAGATAAGGTCTTAGTTTTGCTGGGACTAGTCTCAGACCATGATTCTCTTACCCATGGCCTCCGACACAGCAAGGATCACAGACACCTATCACCAGGTGTTGGTGGAAATGGAGCCTTGTTAACTCTTTGCTCTTGCCTGGGATGGACTTGAACCATAATCTGAACCTCCTCTTGACTTAACAGAGAATTATTTGTGAATAGCATTGGCTTCTTCCCTTATTTCCATGGCTAAGATAGTTAGGCTCTTCTTAGATAGAGTTGTTGGAGAGAGTATAAACCACCCAAGGCGAGCTTTCACTATGGACATGGGTCATTTTTATATTGTTTGGTACTAGGCACCTGACTTACCTCCTTTTTTAATTTCATCATCATGATACCCTTTTGTTGTGCTCATTCCCTTTAGTGGTGGGGATCCAACTTAGGGCCTTGTACATACCGGAAACAGCTCGACCCACCAAGCCACACGCCAGCCCTCATCACCATTTGCAATGTTGTATATCGCCATCTCCATTTTCTAGATGAAGTACTGAGTTCTCGGTGACACTTCTCCAGTAGCTGTAGAGGTGAAGTTTAAGCCCTTGGCCTGCCAGTCTTTGAACAGTTCTGTTGACTTCCTTCTCCAGTAGTAAATCACTGGTCTTGACTTTGCAGAGTTTTGTTCCCCAGATCAAATTCCTCTCCAAGGGTCAGTCCTTTGCCATTGACAAGGGCAGTAAGAGAATGTGTCCTGATTCCCAGAGACAATGGTTGAAAGGAGCTTGGAAGCTCTTTGAAAGGGTTGCAGCATTGCTGGCAAGAATGTTTAGTTTCCCTAGGCTTCCACTCTCATTTGTATGTGTACGTTCTGGTCTCCTTGCTTAAAGAACAGAGTCAGAGAAAGAAAGAAGGGGGTGGGAGACAAAACAGAGCAAAATAAAAAGGCCTTATTTACTTTAAAGTTACACCTTAGACTAGTGTGATCCAAGTTTGTATCCTAGGAAACACTTGTTTCAAAAGAATAAAGTTCTGTGCTCAACTCAATTAGAGTTACTGCATATTCGAAACCCTGCCTGGTCACTTACAATGCAATGCACTTTGGTATCAAAAACTTTCTGCAATTTCATTTTTTTCAGTCCTACCATGGAATATCAGTTCTATGGAAGATGCTTTGAAAATGGATGTGTGTGATACTTTTTTAAATATATATTTATTGTTTAAACTTTTCTCTTGATCACAAAAGACTGGATAATGATACATAGGCAGATAATCTTTCCTATCCTAAAAGACAAATTCAACCATCGGTTGTGATAAGGAATACAAGTCAAAACAAGTTTGTGGGCATGGATTCATTGATGTAATATCTGAGGTTCAGATCTCAGCACCAGGTTCTCTACCTGGTTAAGAAGCTTGACAGAGACCTCTTTTAGGGATTCCCAGTAGATCCTCCTTTTCTTAAAGAGAAGTAGATGGGTCCTTGCAGGATCAGGAGAAAAAGGTTCCTGAGCCAGGCACCATGACTCATAACTGTAATCCTATCTATTCAGGAGGCTGAGGTCTGAGGATCATGGTTTGAAGTCAGCCTTGGCAGGAAAGTCTGCAATACACTTAATTAAATACCAAAACAAGCGAGGAGTGAAGCTATGGCTTCAGTGGTAGAGTGCCATTCATGAGTACGAAAGCTAAAGGACAAGGCTTTGAGTTCAAGCCTTAGGACCAGCACACGCACACACACACACATAAAATGTATACTCTGTTTTGATCTAAAAGAAAGTTTCCTCACAGCAATTTCCTAAGTGATTAAACCAACATTTCCCTGGGAATATTCATTTAGTGCACAGTTCAATGGTTACAGGATCTGGTTATCAATAAGATTTCAAACTTGCCTATTTCAAAGGGAATTTCCTTCTGAAAAGTCTAAATTTGCTTAAGGATAGAAGAGACTTGGGGGAAAAAAAAAGTCCTGGTAAATTTCCTTAACCCTCTTTCTTAAATGCATTCACTTTTTTTTTTCTCACACCCAGCTCTCAGCCCCTGGAAGGTTTTGTTGTATTCCACGGAATACATTTTTGGAAATACTGGGCAAGGCTGTTCTGGTTTGCAGCAGACACTGGGCAGAGCTGAGGAATTTGGCTTCACTCATGACTATTAGCCAGTCCCAGCCAAAAGAGTAGGCCTGAACCTGGAGTCCAGGTCTTGCCATTTATAAATGGCAAATTACTTTTTCTTTCTCACCTTGTTTTTCTTTGCATTTTAAGTGGATAATATAAATCCTATATTGGTACAGTCCTTTGAGGATTAAAGTGAGATGCTTGTAGCTAATGATGAGGCAAAGGAAGGCTCTAGATAAAACCCCAGCACCTTTCAAAACTAGAGAGACGGGAGACAATCTTACAAAAACACAGGCCAAAGCCGAGTGCCAGTGGCTCATGCCTGTAATCCTAGCTACTCAGGAGGCTGAGATCTGAGCCTGGGCACTGAATTCCCTGAGATTCCCATCTCCAATGAACCATCAAAAAATCAGAAGTGGCAAATGGTAGAGTGATACTCTTGAGCTGAGGAGCTCAGGGACGCACCTAGGCCCAGAGATCAAGCCCCAGGACCAACAAAAACAAATAACAACAACAACCAAAACAACACAGGCCAACTGAGCACATGTGTGCCAACTCCAGTAAAGAAGTCCTGATTCCTTGGTACCACATACATTGAAAAAAGCAGGAAGTGGTGCTGAGGCTCAAGTGGTAGAGCTCTAGCCTTGAGAAAGTCCAAGGACAGTGCTCAGGCCCTGAGCTTAAGCCCAGGACTGGCAAAAAATGAAAAAAAGAAATCCTGAGGCAAGATGTAGTACCCTACAAAACCAAGACATAGATCCATGCTCAGGAGATCCCTACAAATTTAAAATCTACATCCCAGTCCTGATCCACTACTGACAAAAGAAATGATTTTTGCCAATTTACCTACCCTCTGCTGACCTGTTTCTTCATCTGTAATTAGGGTGTTGGTGGCTCATGTCTATAGCTACTCAGAAGGCTGAGATCTGAGGATTGTGGTTCAACAGCCTGATCAGGAAAGCTGGTGAGACTCTTATCTCCAATTAACCACCAAAAAGCCAGAAATGAGGGTGTAGCTCAAGTGGTAGAACACCAGAGTTGAGAGATAAAGCTAAGAAACAGTGCCCAGGCCATGAATTCAACTCCCAGTACTGGCAGAGAGGTAGGGGGGTGGGGAAGAAGGGAGACAGGGAGAGGAAGAGTACAAATACCACCTCCACTCTAGATTTATCTGAAGCCAAATTACTCCAATCAATTCAGATTGAAGAGGTGGTAGTCTGCTTAAAGAGCAGTTGGATTACATTGAAAACTGTTTTTCAAGGATAAGAATCCAAAAATACCTATCAAATAATGAACTATTTCACTGATGCCTCCCATTTTAATGCCTCCCTGTCTGAAGAGCATATTTTAAAATAGTCAAATGTAAATTATTCACATGGCACATGCATTTAGAATATATGCATTTAGCCAAAGTGAATCATCAGCCTGTTATTAATTATCATTCAGCCAGCCCTATTCTTCTGGATAAAGAAGGAGATTAGTAAGAAGCAGAGGGTCTGAATCACTTCTGCAGTGTTCTACAGGGGTTGCCATAGATCCTCCAATACCTCTGTATCGTTCAACAGCTTGTACCCTATATGTTTTGTGCTCTGTCATTTATACATATATACCCATATATTCTGACCCATATACACTTTGGAGAGAACTTAGTGGTATTTGTACATACTACCCAAGGCTACCTAATAACAAGACTGTGTCTTCTTGGGTAGGTGATGACCTTGCTGAATCTGAGTTTCCTTAACAGTCAAATTAAGATTCTTTGCTAGATCCAAGGCTCTTCTAGCTGATATTTTATGCCTGCATTCTTTGCTTAGATGTTCTTTGGCAGAAACCCCAGGGTGATGCTTATGTATATACATAATATACATTCAGGAAGTTTGTTTTGTTATTGTGATTTCTATTTCAACAGACAATGGAACATATTCACCTACATAATGTCTTGACAGATAATCACAACTGACAGCTACATGCTTTATTCCCTATTTCATATCCATCAAATTCCAGTCTCTTAAATTATAAGTAGCTGCTGGCTGTTCAGTCTTCTTTATCCAGAATAATCTTTACAGCGGGTGGAATTGTGTGGGAGTCTCCCAAACCATCTTCCTCCATGCTCAGGAGAACCAGCTCTGTGAAAAGGAAGAGATGTCAGCCTTTCACGGGCCAATGACAATTCCAGTGGCAGTAAGGATATTATGCTGGTACCCAAGAGGGTCTACAGGAATGTCACTAGAGCTGGGGGCCTGATATAGGGCCAGATGATCAGCCTGGTTTGAGACCATTTGTTCAGTAGAGATAGCATTCAGCCATCTGCAGACCAGCCCCCGGGGGCCCCACAAGACTGCCGTGCCTGCTCTTTCATGAATGAGGCCTGCAATGTCTCAAGTGTAGACTTTTAAACCTAAAAGGGACCTCAAATACTATCCAGTGTAACCCCCTTATTTTACAATATACAGGATTTATGGCTTGAGCATGCCAAGCTTCTGCCAGGCCTGAGCGTTCATGGCTATAACCCTACCTATTTAGGAAACTGAGATCTGAGGATCGCAGTTCAAACCCAGCCTCGACAGGAAAGGCTATGAGACTCTTATCTCTAATTAAGCAGAAAAAAAAAAAAAAGCCAGAAGTGGGCCTGTTCCTCAAATGGTAAAATACTACCCTTGAGAGGAAAAAAAAAAAAGCTTAGGTACAGTGCCTAAGTCCAGATTTTTTTCTTTAATTAAATTTCTTGTTTTTTATTGATGAGGTAATGTATAGAGGGATTACAGTTATATTCATAAGGTAGTGGGGTTCATTACTTCTCCAACATTGATACCCCTTCTCATGTTTTTGTCCTCCTTTCCCTCCCCCCCCACTCATCTTGTTTTCTCCCTTCTCTTCACAATTTCAAATAAACGAACAGATATACAATATATTAAGTAACAAAGTCAGATACATTAACCACTTGAGATTAACCGTAAGGAGAAAAAAAGAGAAAAGAAATAACTGCACACAGTACATTTAGAACAACAATCACAAAGATAAATCTCTTGTATCCATATCCTAGAGTTCATTTCCTTTAGTCTCATCCTGTATGCCCATATGAACATAGCTTTTGAGCTATTGTGATCCTCTGCTAGGAGAATCCTAGATGTATACAAATTATTACAAATGAGGGAAACCACTGAGTCTATGTTCCTTTGGGTCCACAAGCCCCAGATTTCTTATTTCCTTTATAATGTTTCTTCCTTGGCTTCTGGGAAAGGCAGGAGAAGAAATCATTGTCAGACCCACAATAATATATTTGTATACCCAGTCCTTTCACTCCGTGGACCCAGTTTCTCACCTTAAAGCTGTACTTACAGAGGCCGTGAACCCTGTAGCCAGATCTTTCTTCATAGACTCTGTGCTCTTGTCATCAGTTTCCCTTTGAATTATGAGCTGTGTACTAACCCAGCTACCCACTTTTCAAAAGCCCCCTTGGGAATAAATTCATTCAATCAAGTTTTTATTTAACCAAGAACTGCCTCACAACCTCCAACCCTGGTACTAACGCCCTGTTCTTGATGAAGAGCTGTGCCCTGTCCACAGGCAGCCGTGTGTACGCAGCCAGAGTTAATGGATGTATTAGATGTCATGCCTTCTGATCACAATGCAATATTAATGATAAACTTACAAAAACTTTTTAAAGGGAATGTTGAAATCAAGTATACAACTTAAGATTCTTCTAAATCAAAATTGCAGGATTCTTTACACAAAGAACAAAAATATATGACTGAGTACTGAATTCATTAAATACACAAAGGAAATAAAGAAAATAAACAACAACAGAAAATTAAAATAATAGATTAGAAGCAATGTGAACAAAAGGGGATCAGAGGCATAGCTCAGCAAGTGCCAGGCACTGAGTTCAAACATGAGCAATGAATGAATGAATGAATGAATCAATCAATCAAAAATCTGATCCTTAATAAAACTTCCAAAACAACAGCCATTTGGAAAAGCAACACTCACAGTTTGGAGCGACATTAATTATTCAACTAAAAGCTATGGTGATAAATGTTTAGAAAAGAATCGAGGATGTATCTTACCTTACATTATAAATAAAAGTGAACCCCAGGACAAGGAGTTTGGCCTAGTGGTAAGAGTGATTTCCCAGCATCCACAAAGACCTGGGTTTGACTCCTTGGTACCACATACATAGAAAAAGCCAGAAGTGGTGCTGTGGCTCAAGTGGAAGAGTGCTAGTGTAGAGAAAGCCCAAGGACAGTATTCAGGTCCTGAGTTCAAGCCCCAGGACCGACAAAAAAAGTGAACCCCAAATGGATTAGAGGCCATGATTTCACAGGAAAAGAAGCAATGATAGTATTACATATTGGTAAGGATTTAAGATAGGTATTTCCATACTCAGCATCAGACATTTAATTTGGTAAAGCTTGCATGAAGAACTAGAGACTTAAAAGCCATCTAAATTTAGTTGGATACCATGGCTTATGCCTATAATCCTAGCTACTCAGAAGACTGAGGTTTGAGGATCATAGTTCAAAGCCAGCCAGGGCAAGAAAATCAGTAAGATTTTTATCTCCAATTAATAACCCCCCCCAAAAAAAGTAGTAGAGTGTCAGCCTTGAACACAAAAGCTCAAACGCTGAATTCAAGCCCCAGGACCAGCAGACACACACACACACACACACACACACACACACACACACACACACACACAATGATTCCTGGCAAGTCTATGAAATCTTTGGTCTCCGCTCAGGGTAACACAAGGTTATTCAACCTGTATATTTGGCTCCACAAATGTACATGATATTGTTATGAGGAGGGTTGTTACAGATGACTCACTGAGGGCTCTTTCTATGGGCAGTGATGGGTGTAGAAAAACCTACAGCCTTTCCAGGCCCCACAGCAACTGCTCTAGTCAAACTGCTATTAGAAGCAGAGGGGCCTTGGTGATCATGGTAAGAGAGTTATTAGAGCTGACCTGGGAGGTTGCCCATATCTCCAGGAGCTTTGAAATAGCCTGGGCCACCCTCCAGGTAAAGAAGTGAACAAGAATCCTTGAGGGTAGAAAGGGGTTGTCAGGATTTTCAATGCTTCCTGGGTGATTCCCAGGGTGGTCAAAATTGGTGAACACTGACTTAGAACCCGGCTCCGTTCTAGGCACTTCCCCTATACCAATACACTTCTTTTTGTGAGCTCTTCATGTTCTGTGTTCTCCTGTGTGTTCACTGCACATACCCCTGGCCTGCCATGGACCCAACTCAATCCTTAGGAATTTCTTTTTGACTCTTCAGGATATCATTTAGCCCAGCGTAGTTTTCTAAGTCATACTATTTGGGCCAATCTAAGGATTGACTACATCAGGAGAAAACTAAATATTTATTGCCAAAATAATCGATGGAAAAGGACAGAGGTTGGGTAGCATCAAACATAGCCATGCTGGTATGCCACAAGTCTGTTGTGTGTAACCATGACGTGAGAATGCTTGAACAGAATTCTGACTCAAACATGAATCATAGTATCCAAATAAAACATTTCTCTAAGCCTTGTGCCAAGAGCTCACACCTCTAATCTTATAGGAGCTTAGAAGGCTGAGAGTAAAGACTGCGGTTCGGAGCTAGGAGAAGCAAAAAAGTCCATGAGACTCTTATTTCCACTTAACCACTAAAAAGTGTGACATGAAGCTGTGGCTCAAGTGGTAGAGCGCTATTCTTGAGCAAGAGTTCAGGGACAGCTCCGAGGTCCTGAGTTCAAGCCTCAGGACTGGCACCAAAAGAAAAAAGATCACTAAATCCTGATTTAAAACTAAAGATTGTTGGGCCGGGAGTTTGGCCTAGTGATAGAGTGCTTCCTAGCATGCACAAAGACCCAGGTTCAATTCCTCCATACCACATACATAGAAAAAAGCCGGTAGTGGTGCTGAGGCTCAAGTGGTAGAGCTCTAGCCTTGAGAAAGCCCAAGGACAGTGCTCAGGCCCTGAGCTCAAACCCAGGACTGGCAAAAACAAACTAATAAACAAAAAACAACCTAAAGATTGTTGTTTTGCTCTTTTTATAGAAGACTATAGGAATCTGTGCTTTTATAAGAAGTTTTTATATAAATATAATTAATATACATGAAAAGATGCATATTCTGAGTACTTCTCAATATTTTCTGCTTTAAAAATTATTCTTTTATTAAAGAATTTATTAATATTGAATTCTACATCATATTTCAAATGTCATGTTCAACAAACAAGTATTCAAGCAGGAAATCTCTATATACAATCACTGGCACATAGATTTTAGAACATAATTAAAATTAAGCTGAGGGTTTGTATGTCATAGATACATATTAAAATATGTAATAAAATATTATGTCTATAGAGTATATAGCCCATCATAGATTTTTTTACTACTTCAAGTATATACTTTAATAAAGTATAAGTCTATTTACAAGTCTTATACACTTACAAGTATGTAAACATATAGACTTCTACAATGTATACATCTTTCAGAAATTCAATGTTAACATAGTTTTGGCTGCTTGTTTTTTTAATATTTTTATTGTAATTAATAGAAGGGTTACATTATATTCGCCAGATAGAAGGTGTATTACTTCACAAACATTGATACTCTTTCTCATGGCTTGGTCCCCATTTCCCTCCCCCCACTTCTGCCCCTCATCTTGTTTTTCCCCCTTCGCTATCCAATTTTAAATAATCAAATATGCATACATACAATATATCAGTTAACAAGGTGAAATACTGTAACAATATGAGATAACCAAAGGACAGCAAAAGAGATGAGAGATAACAGGACATTAAGGACAACAATCACTCATTATATGGCTTTTGTCCTTTCATTTAGTGTCATACTATATGGCCTTATGTATCTAGGTTTTGTTCTATTGTAAATCTCTGCTAAGAGAGCCCAAGGTTTCTACTGATCAAGACAAATGAGGGAAACCATTGAGCCTATGTTCCTTTGAGTCTGGTTTACTTCACTTAATATGATTTTTTTCTAAGTCTTTCCATTTCCTTACAAATGGGGCGATGTCATTCTTTCTGACAGCCGCATAGAATTCCATTGTGTGTAAATACCACATCTTGTTGATCCACTCATTAACTGAGGGGCATCTGGGTTGGTTCCGTATCTTTGCTATGGTAAATAGTGCTGCAATGAACATCGTTGTGCTAGTTGATTTCGTATGTCCTCCCATCATAGATTTTTATGTCCGTGTAGTTATGTTTATATCTCCAAGACCATGTCCATAACCTTGGGTACCCAAATATTGAATCATCGCTCTTGTACTGTTTGAATTTAATATCCACATATTAAGGATACCATGCGCCTTTTGTTTCTTTGGTCTTGACTTATCTCACTCAACATGATTTGCTATAATTTCATCCACTCCCCAATGAATGCCATTATTTTATCTACTTCTCATTTTTTTTTACAAAATAAACACATTTATACTCAGCATTTTGGCTTATTACCAGTTCAAGAATCCAACCATTTTTATTACTCCAAAGATATCTTGGTGCTGTTTTGAACCAGCCTCGAAGAATAAATATTACCCTTACTTCTGTCAGCATGGATTTGTCTTACTACTTTTTGTTTTCTACATAAGTATTTTTACATATAAGATGCAGCTTATTGCGCTATGGATTTTTTATTCACATAGTCACCCATATTATATTTGCATTTGGTTGTAGTTTTAGCTAGATTTCAGTAGATTTTTTAGCCCTTGAAATATAGTCCCACAAACTTCTGATGTTGTTTTTGGTCATAGGGCTTGACTTCATTACCTCGGTCCTGTCCTTGAGCTTTTTTGCTCAAGGCTAGTGCTCTACCACTTTGCGCCATATCTCTACTTCTGGTTTTTTTGGTGGTTAAGTGGACATAAGAATCTCCCAGACTTTCCTGCCTGGGCTGGCTTTGGGCCATGATCCTCAGATCTCAGCCTCCTGAGTAGGTAAGATTAGCATCATGAGCCACTAACAGGTGCGTGGCTCCAACAATTATTATTCTTTTTTACTTTTTTTTGCCAGTCCTGGGCTTGAGCTCAGGGCCTGAACACTGTCCTTAGACTTTCTCAAGGCTAGAGCTCTACCATTTGAGCCTCAGCAACATTTCCCACTTCTTTTTCTATGTATGTGGTACCAAAGAATGGACCCGGGGTCTTCCTGCATGCTAGACAAGCACTCTACCACTAGGTCAAACTCCTGGCCCCAACAATTATTTTTTAAGCAAGAACCGTGGTTAGACATACAAAAAAAATAAGGGTAAAGTTCCTGCTATAAGAAATGTTTGGTCTACTAAGGATTGGAATTTACTGTAAAATGACTTCCTCTTTGGTCAACAAATATTTATGCAATATCCATTAAGAGACAGGTGCTAAGGATAAGCAGTGAACCTGCAGGCGAAACTAGTGGAAATCCTTTCTTTGCTTTCCAAGGCATGCATGGGCAAGTTCTGCCCAGTAATAGCAATTTCCTCCTCGGTCTTACAAGGGGTTTAACATAGAGGAGCTGGGGTGAAAGCTCTTTCTTTGTTCTGACATCTTGGGTTTGGGGTGGAAACGACGGCATCCCCAGTTAATGGTAGAGCAGTTTTCAAACTCTTGAATATAGGAAGTACCTGACTGTCTAGATCAATTTCTACCTTATTCTACACCCGTAGAGAAGTGGGGAAAAAAGTCCTGGAGCCCGTGGAACCGTTTGCTGACAACTTACACTAGAATAAGGCTGAGCATCAAGTTGGCTTTTAAGAACCAAAGATAAACAGAGAAAATAACTGTGGTTATGATGACAGTCATAAATGCTTGAATTTGCTTTAATAACAAGATGCTTTGATATGCATCCAATTCATTAGTGTTGGCTTTTTAGGGTCTAGTGAATTACTTGAATATGAAATTGGGACCATAGAGGGAAGAGGAATTAGAAGTGAATCTAACAACACCATACCCATACATTTTGTTTGGCTCACCCCACCACTCCTATTTTTGTGGAAAATATTTCGGCTCTCTATAAAATTCACTCTATGTACCTATCTTTCAACTTCAAAATTATTAGTTCATACACAATGTAGCTCTAAACTCCTGATATCTCCCATCCTTTGATTATTATTTCTTTTTTGTACCAGCCCTGGAACTTGGACTCAGGGCCAAGGCACCATCCCTTATCTTTTCTCCTCACGATGGGTGTTCTACTGCTTGAACCATAGCTCAGGTACTTTCCTATGTGGGCTGGCTTTGAACAATGGTCATCAGATCTCAGTCTTACATGATTACAGGTGTGAGCCACTTGTGCCCAGCTCCTGATTATTTTAAAACAATCCCAAGTGTCAAATAACTTACTCATTTTGGTATAATTCAAGCTAGTTCAGAAAGCAAGATCTTCTAGTTTTAATCCCTTTCATTAGCAGGCCTAGACATGAAGTCAGTGAATATGATAGTTAATCACTAAACTTCAAAAGTAAGATTCACAGGTTTACCAACAGAATACAGAGTTATTACTAGATTAGATTGCTATTATTAATTTATCTATAGACAAGCCTTTTGTTCAGAAAAGTTGTCCAAAGAATTCCACATGGCTTGGGACAGTTGATTTTTCATCAGGGACTTTGAAAACAGATCCCTGTAGATTTTGAAATGACAAAGAAATTTGTGCATGTTAAAGTATGGGGATTTTGGTGTTGTGTGTGCAACTCATTCGTAATGAGATGATCTAAGACTCTTCCCAAGTCTTACTATTCCCCATCTTCAGTTTATCTTATTCTCAAAAAAATAAAAAGAAAAGAAAAAGAAAGGTTGCTGTTCACTGTTGATGGATATGATATTCATCGAGCCAGTGCCGATGACCTGTCTCCTGTGAGATACCACAGCACCAGTGGACAAACAGCTAAATTTTTCTGTCTCCCAGGATAAAGCCTTCAAAGTATCATTATTTTAGCCATAAATGTTCCATAGATTTCCACAGTCTTTGTCATGATGGCCTGCAAAATGTTGATTTGGTTGCATCTGCTAGCATTACCTGCTCTCCTTGTATCTTAGAATGCTTCCCAGGGCACCTGACAGCTGTCACTGGGATGTGTGGGGCCTGAAACCTTCAACGAGCCTTTGATGGGAAGATAATTAGGAATAAGAAAGGCTGCAAAGACATTTTTTATATAAATAGCACTGTAGAAGACAGACATTTCAATATTTTTCTGCATTCAGCTCCTATTCCTTTTTTTTTCTGGGACATAAAAGCAACAAAGACTGCCAATCTGTCACTTTAGTGGTTTTCATTGTGTGCTTTTTCTGGGCAGGTTATTCACATCGAACTCCTTTGATGTGATCAGCGATGATGCTTTTATTGGTCTTCCACATCTAGAGTATTTGTAAGTAAGGGGGGAAATATTCACAGATGATTCCATACAGGTGCTCTCAACTTCCTGCTGTCTAACCAAATGTATTATAACCTATTGCAGATTTATAGAGAATAACAACATCAAGTCCATTTCAAGGCATACTTTCCGGGGACTCAAGTCTTTAATTCACCTGTAAGTATGTCTGTTGTTATTATTGTTTAAGCCTGCTAATGCAGTAAAAGCCCATGCTATGCGTGTGCATGAAAATGGAAGAACCTAAATGATTTCTCTCTGTGCATACTGTGCTTTCTGTCTCTCTACCTCGCCCCCTCCCCGCCATCATCTGTCAGCATGTTCTCAGGAAATTGATCACTATTAATATTTTTAGCCTAAACTGCCATAATTAGAAAAGAGAGCTAATGCAGGGAAATTATATGACTGAAATAACTTCTTTATTATCTACATCATTACTCACTTCATAGATAATTATGGGTTGACTGTTGATATTAACTGCTAATTTGAGATTCTCTGGGTTTTTTTTCTGTATAAACTCTACCTTTATATACATTTAAAATGAATATAACCGAAGGCAATGTCTACAGAGTACCTAACCAACTTGTTTTATAAATGGTGCATTTATTAGTGGGTGATTAGTATGGCAGTCATTCTTTTTTTTTTTTTTTACCACTTCTGGGCACTGTCCTTGGGTTTTCTCTAGGCTAGAGGCCTACCACTTGAGCTACAGCACCATTTACAGCTTTGTCTTCATACATGCTAGGCAAGTACTCTACCACTAGGCCAAACTTCCAGCCCAGCAGTCATTCTTAACAGGGGGCAATTTATCTCCCAGGGACCACTGGGCAATATCTACAGACATGTTTACTTGTCACAACTAGGGAACGTAACTGGCATCTTGTAGGTAGAGATCAGGGTTGTCCCTAAACAATTTATAATACACATGACAGTCAAGGACTATCTAGCCTAAAATGGCATAACAAGGAGATTGAGACACCTCAGCATGAGCTTTACAATTTGCTACTATAGTTTCTTCTACTTTACACACGCACACACACACTGGAAGCATAACATCTTCCCATATAAAAGATAAGGAAAGAGGATCTTCATAACTAGTGAACTGATGAGTTATGGAACTATAAAAATATCAATGCAAAGGTTGGAATGTACTGGCTGTTCATCCACTTGCTTACTATTACCCAAGTGCCTAGTCTATGTCTCATTAGAATTAAAGACGCAGGAGTTCTAAATGTCATTGTCATTCTTCAGCCTTACCCTAATCCCTCACAGCATTTGATTCTCAACTGTGTTCTAGGCCTAGCATTTAGCAGAGGAAAGAGCATGCAGAAATCACTGTCCTCAAGAGAATGTTCCAATATTCCTCGTCATCCTACATGTATACTAGGCCCCAATCTCTCCTGCTCTTTGCAGAAAGGGGAAGTTAATGGCCTGGTTTACTTTATTAAATTGTATCTTTCATGACTTATATGTATACACATTTTACCATAAAAAAACAGCTTCTGCAATGCTACCCTTCATGCCAGTCATATAAAATGGTGCAACTAGCCTTGAGAAAGCCCAAGGACAGTGCCCAAGTCCTGAGTTCAAGCCCCAGGACTGGCAAACAAAATAAATAAATAAATAAAATGGTGTAAATATGGCTGTGTTAACAGGATGAATGTTGTAATTTTATCGCAGAACACAACACTGTCAAACTTCATTTTACAAACTTAAATGAAAGCAACAAATATGTAGAAGGAGAAATGGATATTGAAGTTGAGATCTGCTTCCTTTACATACATATAGCAGTCCTCTGACCCATGTGTGGCATCGGGACCTACAAAAGAAACACATGGCTCTCTCCAGGAATCCAGGCACCATGAATTCCAGGCACCCTTTTCAGCCCACAAAGGCCTGGGCCTTTAACTTGGCCTTCCTACAGGAAGCAAGAGAAAATGTCCTCCCTATCACTTAGGAAAGGAAAAGAAGAAGGGAAAAAGTCAAGGAAGGAAGACAGAGGGGAGGAAGGAAGGGAAATGAAGAAAGAAAATGGGAAAGGAAGAAAGAAAACAAGTTATACACCCCCATAGGGAAGATCATACATTTTGTTTAACTTCAGGGCATTGTTTCCTATCAATGAAAGGAAATATAAATGTGGTACAAATGAATTCCGTGCTTTAGTGGTATGGAGACTAGATAGCGAGACTGCTTGTACTTCCTATCTAGAAACTTTCAAGAGGAAAGGAACACCAAGGGGTGCCTTCAAAGAAAGAGAGGCATAAATTGTAAGAGTCATACAAAGAATGAAAAGGAAGTCCTACCTCTTGGAGCCAGTTCTGGAGGCTTGAAGGTACGGCGAGGGAACAGTAGCGGGGGCTGAACGAAGATCTTAGGTCTCCAGCATCTTTAATACTTATCAGGTTGATTTATATGGCACTGCCAATATTAGACCGTTTCCATCTACAAAATGGCAGCGTCATACGGCTCATTCTAAACAGTTTCTAGCCTGTGACTTGCACTTCACAAGGAATAGGACCTACAGGGATGAGTAAGATCCAGCCCCACCATGGAAAAATTCATTCTAGTGAGAGGAATTAGGCAAACAAGTGTTTTCTCGCTGTGTGTTTATGTTCATGCCTTATTCTCTTTCTAATTATGTTGCTTTCAAGGTACGTTTCATTCTTCCTTTAGCTTGCCTGCCTGTCTACCTTTCCTTCTTCCTGTTTTTCTTTCCTGCCTTCCTTCCTTCTTTCCTTCCTTCCTTCCTTGCTTTTCTTTTTTCTTCCTGCCTTCTCACCTTCCACCCTGCCCATTTTCCTTCCTGTCTTCCTTTCTCCTTCCTGCTTGTCTTCCTTTCTTCTCTTTAAGGAAAAGATGAAATAGACAGTACTTGAAACCCACAGGAACTCTGCTGCTTAGTATGTCAAGTTCATTTCCCACTATTTACGGCTGATAAATAAATCTGACATTTGTTTGAGCCATTGGTTTCCTTTTGAAGATTTTTAGGCAGCAAAGGGCACTTTTCTTCACTTCTGACCTCTTTTTCCCAAAATGAAAAGGAAATGGTCAAGCACAGAAGGATCAACCCACCCTCTAACCTGCATACCCGTCAGCAGGCATTTACAAAGCTATTTTGTGCTCTTCAGTCCATCATAGTTACAAGCTGACAGCAGGAAAGGGCAAGAAATAGTACCATCCTCACAGATGCTCCACTTGATGAAGGCGCCCAAGTATGAGCCCCTCCCCACTCAGTCAGCAGTAAAGCCAGACATTTCCCAAGGCAAGACATTTAATAATGGCTACACCATATCAGCTATAGCAGAAGCAGCTGACTAGATTCTTCACTAGGATGTGATCTGAGCAGTAAACAGGATTAGAGAATAAAAGAGATGTCAAAGAGACCCCCTCCTTCTTACTCTACAGACACCATAGGTTGGAATTCAATGTAACTTGTTTCCACTACAATCTAATATTCAAGCTGCTTTAAGAACAATAAACTTGTATCATTTTTAAATTATATCACGTTAAACTTATCTCACTTTTTTATATATACATCTGTTTCAGTATACTGATCTTCTGGAATGGTAGACTGCTTGTCTAGTATTGCAAGGTTCTAGGTTTGATCCCCAATGCTATCAAAAAAATTTATTTCAATATACTTATCTATAAGGTAAGATTCTTCTTCCTTAGAAAATTGACCCTCAGAAAACAGCAAGTGAGCTAGGCACTGGTGGCTCACATCTGTAATCCTAGCTACTCAGGACACAGATTTGAGAATTGTGGTTCAAAACCAGCTGCGCAGGGAAGTCCATGAAACTCTTATCTTCAATTAACCAACAAAAATCAGAGCTATGGCTCAAGTGGTAGAACACTAGCCTTGAGCACAAAAGTTCAGGGATAATGCCCAGGCCCTGAGTTCAAGCCCCAGAACTGGCACAAAGAAAAGGAAGGAAGCAAGGAAGGAAGGAAGGAAGGAAAGAAGGAAGGAAGGAAGGAAGGAAGGAAGGAAGGAAGGAAGGAAGGAAGGAAGGAAGGAAGGAAGGAAGGAAGGAAGCAAGGAAGCAAGGAAGGAAGGAAGGAAGCAAGGAAGGAAGGAAGGAAGGGGGGGAGGGAGAGAGGGAGGGAGGGAGAAGGAGGGAGGGAAAGAAGGAGGAATCTTTATGGTAAAGATCCTACAATTCTCTAGAGTCAGAATCTTGTCTTTATCCCCTTATTCTGAGTCATTGTCCTAATATTATTAATGTGTATTAGTGTTTTGTTACTATAATGAAATACCTGAAGTAGGCTAATTTCATAAGGAAAATATATTTATTTAACTCAGACTTTAGAAGGTTCAAAGACATGGCATTGCCATCAGCTTGGCTCTGACAAAGCCCTCATTGACAGAGTCCTGTGGCATTGGCTTGTCTCTGTTGCTTTTTTAATAAAGCCAACAGGACTCAGTCCTGGGGCTCATCCAACAACTTTATTTAGAATCAATCACTTTCCAAAGACCCCACCTCTAAGCACCATAACTCTTAAGAGCATTAGCAATTAAACTCCTTCCTGAGTTTGAGGGGGCAAACCATATTCAAATCACAGTACCGTATCTAACTTTAATGTTTGAATAGCTTGTGTATCTCAGCAAAAAATAAAAAAATAGTTTAGAGCCAAGGATGACAAAAATTCCTAAGCATTATGACTGGTTTTTGTTAATATTCATTGAGCTATTTTTCCTTAGGTGTCATGTGACACTATGGCTGTGAAGATTGTTGACATGAGGGGATAAAATTCCATGGGAAAAATGGTCATCTATCTACTCAAGTTATAGAGTAGCTTCTGGTTGCTCAGTGCCATGGAGGTGCAAAGAATATATGTAACAGTCCCCAAACATTGGATACCTGTGTCCCAAATCAACTGCCCTTAGCCTTAAGTCATTGCTTGGCCTGCATATGACGTCTGTGTGAAGAGCTAATATGAGGTAGAGGCTGAAAGGGGAAATCTCTCACCAGGCTGCCTGGGTTCAAATCCTGGAAGCCTTCTGGCAGACTATATTATTCTACTTTGTCCTGTTCGTTCATGTGTAAATGGGAAGAATAATTACTTACAAAAATGAAAGTGCAGAAGCCAGGCCTTAGTGGCTCACACCTGTAATTCTGAGTTCTGAGGACCATGGTTCAAAGCCAGCCCAGGAAGGCAAATCTGAGAGACTCTTGTCTCCTGGTGGCCAGGAAACCAAAGCTCAAAGTGGAGTTGTGGCTCAATTGGTAGAGTGCTAACCTTGAGAGAAGTAACTAAGAGACAGTGCTCAGGTCCTGAGATCAAGGCCTATTACCAGCACAAAAAGGGCTGTGCAAGGGGGGAGGGGACGATTGGAGTAGCTAGTTCCTAAGGTTATGAAATTAAATCAGCTAATCTCTGCATAGTGTAGAGCTGTTGCCTAGTCTGGTAAATACATTGTATAGGAAGAAACGAAAATTATTCACCTCCATTAGTCCTGGATCTGGATTCCAAATGCTGCAGCATATTCATCTCCTTCAAACATTTCATAGGAAATTAAAATAACTGCACTTGAAGTGCCGCAGGTTCAGTGAGACACAAACCCAAGCTGAGATTCCGCACTGCAGGGGTGCTGGGAGCACCCCAGATGGCTGTGGGTGTTGCTTTCTTAGCAGCACAGCCCTGTGGCACTGAAACAAATGTTCTGTCTGAGCCAGTCTGGTCTGCCTTAGAGACAAGACTTTCCAGTGACTTCCACTATCGTGATGAGAGGTTTGCTTGGGTAAACCAGCAGAACACATGGAGGAGGCATGTTCATCGTTATTGTTGGGGAAGGATGGCGGTCTGCCTTTGAGAAAACTTGTCCCCTTTGGGCTACCATCAAGTTGAGCCATATCCTGGGTGTCTTCTTAGACTCTAAACAGAAGTCACTCTGTGAAGTCTCTGCATGGCTGTGGAATTATCAGCCCAGTGAGGCAGGGGGAAGGAGAACAGTCATGGGACCAGGTCCTCATGACAGGGCACAGGTGGCCCCAGCAATGCACATGGCTCAGGCCTTGCATTTTCTCCTTAACTCCTTTCTTCCTGATGCCAGGTTCTGAGAGAAGCACCTACCACGCTTCCTCTTTTCAATATTGCTGCCTTTTACTTATTCATTCAGTGTCTATTGAAGGCCTACTCTGTTGCAGGGCAGATGCTAGGCATTGGATGTGCAATGGAAAGGAAAATATCCTTCCAGTGCTTAAGGCAGCAACATCCTGGAAGGAAAGGATTAACAAGAGGTGGGGGGGAGGGACAGAATTTTCTCCACCTCTCACGATCCTGTTGTCTTCTGTTCTCCATCAGCTCTATCCTCCTCTAATGAGATATCCTATGGTACCTTCTCCTTCCTAGAGAAACCTGTTGACTCTTAATGAGGTGGATTAAAGTATTACTTTCAGCGTCATCTGATTGGTATTAAAAGTGAAGCTATAAGCCTCTCGCAGTGAAAATGATGATGTAAGAGTGAGAATAAAACTTGCAGATCCTTTTAACTAAGGTGTCAAACGGCTCAGGAGAACAGCCAGCGCTCAACCCACATCTTCCCTTCCCCACCTGCGCCAGGTCCATGGTACTCTGGCTGATTCAGAAGCCCTTTCTGAGAGCCTGGCAAGAGGGGTTTGTTTGGGTCATGCCTGGTTTTCCTTAAATTATCTATATCCTCCTCTCTCTCCTTCATTCTCTGTATTCTTCCGCCTTTCAATCCTGCACAGAAGAAATTCTCATGCCCTGGACCTCATCTTTTCCAGAGTATCCCAGCTAGCAGACTTTTGAGGAGATTCCTAGACCCAGCTCATGACACAAATAAAAATAAAAAATAGTTGTCATTTTAATTTAATCTAATTTTTATTTTCTGTCTTGCATGGGCTTGAACTCAGGGCCTAAGCACTATCCCTGAGCTTTTTTATTCAAGGCCAGCATTCTCCCACTTTGAGCCATAGCACCACTACTAGATTCCTGATGGTTAATTGGAAAAAATAATTTTACGAAGCCCAGACTGGCTTTTAACAGTGACCCTCCAAGCTCTGCCTCCTGAGTGGCAAGCTGTGAGCCGCTAGTGCCTGGCTATTACGTTTCTTTTGTAGCATAATTCTCAGGCTAGGGCAGATGGATTCCTTAAATCATTCTTCGCCCAAGTTCCTCTGCCTGCTTTCTATTCATCCCAATGTGACCTGATGTTGATAGGGCCATCAGAGACTAGAGAACTAAAGAGACTAGAGAACTGAACTTCAGTTTCTAGGTCTTAGGCATCTGGAAGTCAAGCTGCCATTTCTGTGTCTTTCTTTTGTTTCTGCTTCTTCTGTTAAGTCCAACCTTCTCAGGCCCATCACTCACCAAACCTAGACATAAAGCTCCTATCCTATCACTTTCTAACAGTCTCCTTCAGCAGCATTTTCTTCAGAGCTGCTGTATATGGATGGTCATGACAGTTAACAGAAATGAGCTGTTTCCAAATACTGTTGCAGGACAGTTTTTACACAGGAGCCTTCCTCTTCCCATCTCCCCTCCCCCTCCCCGCTAGGCTGGTTACCAGGCATCAGCCTGAGGTATTTCTTTCTCTTTTCCCAACAGTTTCATATTATCTCCACTTCATAATGACAAAGCTGAGCTGTATCCATTTTCTGTCATACTTGAGATAACCAACTTAGAAGAGAAAAAGGTTGGTTTTGCTTCACAGTGTAGGAAGTTTCCATCTCTGGTTGCCTCTGAGGCAGCAGAGCAAGGTTGGAAGGATGGAATAAAGCAAAACTCTTAACCTCAGAGTCAGAAAATAAAGTGAGAAAGAGGAATATCCTGGAGTTCTGGAAGCACCTTCTGAGTGACTTCCACTAGGCCATGGGGACTAGAGACACAACCTTTAACCCATGGGTGTGTGGCAGACATATTAGACGCATCACCAAAATCACACAGCCAGTAAATGGTGAAATTAGGATTTGGGATTCCAACCCGAATCAAATTCCAGAACTGTGCCTTTCATCACAAAATCCACTGCTGTGGAGACTTGAACTTTCTGGTTCTTTCCCCATTCTTACATTCCACTGGTTCATTGAAAGACTTAAAGAACTTAAAAATAGATTCTAAAAATCCTCAATGTTCACCTTTGAGGGATCTCATGGATAATTAGAAGAAGTAAAAGGCATGAAGACTTCTGATGTTCTAAAAAGAAAAACTGAGAAGGTTTTCAAGGGCTTTGGAGACAAACAACAGAGACTCTTTGGTTTCCATTTCATTTTTTTATTATGAAACATAAAAATATATCACATGTGCTGGCTAAAACCAGAGCATTTCAGTGGCTTAAAGTAGCATCACCATTTGATTAAGTCAGTATTTCTGTAGTATGTGCATATATATCCTTCAGTATTATCAGAAGCATCTAGATGCCAGGAGTATCTAGATAGTACTTCCCGCTTGATGAGTATCATTGGAGTGATCTGTGGAAGAACAAATAGAGGTAAGAAGACCTGTGATAATAGAGAACAGGGAAGGAAAAGGAGATGAGTAAAGGATGGATAGGCAGAAGGCTTCTTCTGAGATGCAATGAATGGAGCTAGAGTGTACAAACCAGAAAAGGAAGACCCAATCATTGGAGAGAAGGGATATGTGAGCAGTGGTATGGAGTTATGAGTACAGTTGATTAGTAGTGTAGCTGCCTTCTGACCGTTACTAGATGGTTCAACTCCAGTAAGTGAGAGTAGAAAGGCCATTTGGATACAGCTTCTTCTACCAGCTTAGTGAATTATCATTTGGGAAATATCCCAAAAGGTAAATTTCATTTTCTAAATATGAAGAGCAATGCTCAGACATTATTCTGTTGCTGATTTGTTGTTATTGTCATTGCCTTTGTCAGATATGAATTGTTATGCACTGAGCGGATGTTGAAGCAAATAGGTCAAAAGGTTAAATAAAGTAACAGGAATCTTAGTAGTATCTTAGAAAACAAAAGCAAAGAACAAGTAATTTAGTAGGCTGGAAACGGCAAAAGGAACTCAGAATTCAACTTTGTCATAAATGCATTTAATCTGTCACCTAGTTTACATCATGCTCTTTTTTTTTTCATTTTTATTTTCCAGGAGTCTCGCAAATAACAATCTCCAGACACTTCCAAAAGATATTTTCAAAGGCCTGGATTCTTTAACAAATGTGTAAGAAGAACTAATTAATCACTGATGAACTAATTTACAGTAACTAATAAGGAAATCTGGTGTTGCTTATGAGAATTTTTAAGGGGCGTTCAAATTCTGTGTGAATTTTCAAATTTTAATTTTAAACTGGCCTAAAATGTAAATTGACAGTGTTCTTTGTAGTATAACATGGGACATTGTGAGTACAGGAGCCCCAGGCATTATTTTGACACAAGTGTGAGCCTGTCTGAAAGGGGTGATGGAAAAGGTCTCTAAGGAGGGGGTGGGGAGAGAAGACCTCTACAGAAATTTCAAGATCCCTTTTCTTTTCTTTCCTCATGAGATACAGAAAATGAGGTTTCAAAGAGAAAAAAAATAAAAATAAAGGAGTCTGAGAAACTGACAGAATAATCTGAAAAGGTTACACTCAGGAGTTGGGTGAGGCAACAGAGAAATGAGAGCAGGAAGTGGGGGAAGGGAAGAAAGTTTGCCTTTTCTCTCATTAAACTGAATAACAACTCTGGGCTTAATCCCTAGGAATTTGGCTTAAGCCCCAGGAAGGGAATGAATTTAATTATTTTTGACCCTTTTTCAAACAAAAGAGCTTTCAAACTTTGACTTTTAAGCTTCAGAGTGAAAGATCTTTTGCAAGGAATTTGTATATCTCGCTGTAAGCAAAGCAAGTACTATAGGCCTAACTCTCCCAAAAGCAATTTGGCTCCATTAATGCCTTCTAGAACATTAACAAGGTATTTGGATGTCACAAAGTAGACTATAAGAACAAATTAGAGGATATAAGAAAGAAATCAAGAGGGTTTTTTTGTTGTTTTTTGTTTTTTTTTTACTCAAGTGCTTTGCTAGAGACTATATATTCAAAACAACTTCTCTCCAGTAACAAAGCCTTCTGAGGCAAAAATTTTCCTTTAAGCCCAGTATTTAACTTCAAGTCAGAAAGCTAATGAAAAACTTTCTTTGTTCTTTGAAGTGGGTCCTCAGCCCTTCCCCCATGCCTGTTATTGCAATTCCCTAATGATAGTTTTATTTTCAGGAGTGCCAGAATCAAGGCACTTTCACCAGAAGGCCTCATATATCTGTTATGTGGTCCAGTTTACGTTAACCCTGAAGGGTTACGCTAGCCCATTATTCTAGGTCAGATGACTCTTGGGAGATGAGGTCAGTTCTGGGAATGTCTTGGATAGCAGATAATGCTCCATGCCAGACCTGGGTTACAGTTCATAGGGTGGCTTCCATCCCATTTTGTATCAATCTAACATTTGACATTGGCTCTGTCTCTCTAGCAAATCCCATAATGAGTTTGGCCTCATGGGCCTAATCTGATATGCCCAAATCAAGAATTGTCTTAGAAGTGTAAGGATCTGTGCCAACTTGCCTTTTAGTGGATTTCTTGAACGTGTCATCTAAAAAAAGTTCTTAAATGGGAATCTTAAAAATTATTTTTGTGCTGTGTGAAGAGTAAGCACAGAATTCCTATCTTAGGAAATCTATGTGACCAGAAAAGGAACTGGAATTCCTGAAGAGAAGCAGTGCAATATGACAGAGAATGGAAGAATTGTGATCCCATGCGGAAACTTAAACCTATGGCATGCAATTTATTACAGGCATAAGCTATTGTAGGTCTACACTAACTGTACTTATCAAAGTAATTTCCTATTGACTTGATTTGTATACCAGGAATATTTGTAAGCCAGGAAATTTGTAGACCTAGATAATGACCAGGATTGGGTACATCGGTAAAGAAGAAAAGCAAACAAATATAATTTAATACATTGTATTCTATTCTATAGATCCATGGTATGTAATATGGTAGTTATGAGACCCTTGTAGTCACATGACACCTGGTATGTTCTTGTAACTAAGGAACTAGCTATAAATTTTGCTTTTTTTTGGTGCTGAAAACTGAACCCAGGACCTGGACATACTAGGCATATAACACAGAACCCAGTACGTCCCCATTCCCTTAGCTTTTAAAGTTTAAACAAAAAAAAAAACTTGTTTCTTAATTCAATTACCAGGAAATTCTGGTTTATGAATGTATTGCTCACCTATATGTTTTATGAAATCTAAATACAAATCACATTTTCTGATGAAAATTTAGCATCAGAATGGAGATACAGTGTAAATATAAAATACACTGTAGATTTATTATAAAAATTATAAATATTGACTAGCTGTCCAAATAATAACATTTTGAATGTATTGGATTAAATAAAACATACTATTATAATTAAGCATATTGTTTCTCTTTACTTTTTTTGAAAATTCAGCTATAGGGTGGGGAGTTTAGCCTAGTGGTAGAGTGCTTGCCTAGCATGCATGAAGACCCGGGTTCGATTCCTTGGTACCACATACATAGAAAAAAGCCGGAAGTGGTTCTGAAGCTCAAGTGGTGCAGCTCTAGCCCTGAGAAAGTCCAAGGACAGTGCTCAGACCCTGAGCTCAAGCCCAGGACTGGCAAAAAAAAAAAAAAAATACAGCTATAGAAAAACAAATGACACGTGAATCACACCTTCTATTTACAGCACTGCTTTAGACTAGTCCTCCCCAAAAGAGAGTAAGTTATGAGTTCTCAAGGAATGGGGTGTCCTTTATGGGTGCTCTGTGGTCAAACTCTGAGCTTAAGTTGGATGGTTAGTAAAGTTTGAGGCAGATTATGGAGCATTCTATAAAGCCAGGTGAGGTTACTGCACATTAATGGTTAACAATAGAAGTCCTACCAAAGCCCTCAAACTGCAAAAGCAGAAGAGGTTTGTTTTTCAGGGACCTAAGAGGAAACTCATTTAATTGTGACTGTAAACTGAAGTGGCTGGTGGAATGGCTTGGCCACACTAATGCAACAGTGGAAGATATCTATTGTGAAGGCCCTCCAGAATACAAAAAGCGCAAAATCAATAGTCTCTCCGCCAAGGATTTTAATTGCATCATTACAGGTAATGTACTTAAAATCACTTAACAGCATTCAGTTAAAATAAGGATAACTGTTTTATTTGTATGTACAGGAACTGGGGAAGGGGCCTGTACTCAGCAGCTGGACTCAAGTGGGCTTGCAATCCTAGCTACACAGGAGGCTGAGATCTGAGAATCCCAGTGTAACCAGGAAAATCAATGAAACTTTTATCTCCAAGTAAGCCCCCAAAAGCCATTAGGGGAGCTGTGGATCAAAAAGTAGAGCACTAGTTTTGAGCACAAAAGCTCTGAAACAACGCTTAGGCCCTGAATTCAAGCACAAGGACCAGCATAAAAGAAAGAAGGAAAGGCTGGACGCCGGTGGTTCTTGCCTGTAATCCTAGCTACTCAGGAGGCTGAGATCTGAGGATTGCGATTCAAAGTCAGCACAGGCACAAAAGCCCATGAGACTCTTACCTCCAGTTAACCACCAGAAAATCGGAAGTGGAGTTGTGGCTCAAGGGGCAGAACATTAGCTTTGAGGTGAAGAGCTCAAGGACAAAGCCCAGGTCCAGAGTTTAAGCCTCATGGCTGACGGAAAAAGAAAGAAAGAAGAAAAGAAAGAAAGAAAGAAAGAAAGAAAGAAAGAAAGAAAGAAAGAAAGAAAGAAAGAAAGAAAGAAATTAACAATTTAAATTAAAAAAATTATGAACCTTTAAAACTTTATTGCCTTCATAGCAAAGTATTATGCCATTTTCTTATTTCTCTAAGATAAATGTATATCTTGTGGGGTTTTTTTTGAGATCTAGCCAAGAAACAAAGTGTTAATATTAGTTCACACTTATCCATCATTATTTTTTTTGCAGAATTTGCAAAGTCTCAAGACCTGCCTTACCAGTCCCTGTCCATAGATACTTTTTCTTACATGAATGATGAATATGTAGTTATTGCTCAGCCTTTTACTGGAAAATGCATTTTCCTTGAATGGGACCATGTAGAAAAAACCTTCCGGAATTATGACAACATTACAGGTAGGAAACCCTAATACAATGCTGAGTGGAAAGTGATTGCTTTGTCCAACAAATGGTACCAGGAAAAGAAGAGTGGCATTAAGGAATGCTTTCAGGAAGCTTAGTCATCCTAATTCCATTTACTAAGTTATTTAAGATTATCTTCTGGAGCCGGGAGAGTGGCCTAGTGGTAGAGTGCTTGCCTAACATGCACAAAGCCTTGAGTTCAATTCTCCGGTACCACATACACAGGAAAAGTCAGAAGTGGTGCTATGGCTAAGTGGTAAAATGCTAGTCTTGAGAAAACTGAAGGACATTGCCCAGGCCCTGAGGTCAAGCCCCAGGACTGGCACACACACAAAAAAAACCCAGTAAGAAAAAAAGAAAGAAGAAGGGGCTCGGGGAAGTGGGGCTGTGGTTCAAGGGGTAGGATGGTAGGCTTGAGCTGAAAAGCCCACGGTTCAAACCCCATGACACCCCCCCAAATAAAAGCAGGGGGAGCAGAAGATTGGCCCAGTGGTAGAGTGCTTGCCTAGCATACACAAAGACCCAGGTTCGATTCCTCAGTACCACATACATAGAAAAAGCTGGAAGTGGTACCGTGGCACAAGTGGTAGAACTCTAGCCTTGAGAAAAGCCAAAGGACAATGCTCAGACCCTGAATTCAAGCCTCACAAATGCCCTCCCCCCCCAAAAAAAAAGAAAGAAAGAGGGACGGGAGTATGGCCTAGTGGTAAAGTGCTTACCTAGCATGCACGAAGACCCGGGTTCGATTCCTCAGTACCACGTACATAGAAAAAAGCCAGAAATGGTGCTGAGGCTCAAGTGGTAGAGCTCTAGCCTTGAGAAAGTCCAAGGACAGTGCTCAAGCCCTGAGCTCAAGCCCAGGACTGGCAAAAAAAAAAAAAGGAAAAATGGTATGATAATGATCATGTATTTAAGAAAATTAGGATACGACTCAACATATTAAACATACATAAAAAGGCAAATTTCTTGTCTCAAGAGGAAATACTGAACTCTGATGAAACCTAATTCAGATTCTGACATAATCTAGCTGGACAAATTGACTCACTTTCAATACTTTCTTTTGTTTAACTATAAAATGAGGTTGATTGATTGATTGGTTATGCCAGGACTGGGGTTTGAACTTGGAGCCTCCCAATACTGCTTAGCTTTTGCATTCAATGCTGGAATTCCACCATTTGAGCCACAGATCCACTTCCAACTTCTTGGTGGTTTCTTGAAGATAAGATACTGTCCAATGTTGGGGCAGGGAGTTTGGCTTAGTCATAGAGTGCTTGTATAGCATGCACGAAGACCAGAGTTCAATTCCTCGGTACTACATACATAGAAAAAGCCGGAAGTGGTAGACAGTGCTCAGGCCCTGAGCCCCTGAGCTCAAGCCCAGGACTGGCAAAAAAAAAAAAAAAATTATCTGATGTGTCTGCTTGGGCTGGCTTTGAACTACAATCCTCAGACATCAGCCTCCTGATTACAAGATTATAGGCATGAGCCTGTTTTTATGAAACTATGTCCCCATATGTAACTAACCTCAAATAATCCTCCTTCTTAGACCTCCCAACTACTGGGATACAGGTGTGTACAGTACATATATCTGGCTTACAAAGGTTATTTAAAATCTGTAAGCCTCCAACATTATTACACATCTTAGAAAATATTCATGTATGTCTTAAAAAATAAAATGTTACCAAGACAGGTGGAAGGGTATCAATGTATGTGAATTAATGCACCTTCTCTCTGGCAAATATCATGTAACCCTTCTATTAATTACAATAAAAATATATGAAAAAAATAAAATGTTTCACAGTTTTAAAACGTCCATAAGCCATATCAACCCTCTGGAGATTCATAAAAATATATAGGTGGTCTGGGAAATCCAACAATGAGAAATCAAATCTCAGTACTTTTCATTATTAATTTAGTGGAGAACCCAGTGTTTTTTTCCATGAAGATCTCCATACTTGGCTCATGTCTTAAGATTTTTTTCCCAGTTCAATAGCCTTTAAAATTATGTCATAAATCAAAATCATTCTAAAATGTTTATATCACCTTACTGTCTAATTCCTTAGAACTGCTCCTCAGAGCACTCAGACCTCCCTGTGAAAGGTCTGTTGGTAGACAAGATTAAGAGAGTCACAGTGGAGAGGGTGACAGAGTCTGCCAGCGGCTATCCATTTACGAATTCATTAAAGGATTGAGAGAATCCAGGCTTGCTGGGTGAAGACTGAGGTTGCCACGTAAAGGGATCCCTCCAAACTGAGACCCCTCTAGATTCTTTCTCAAGGAAGATGGTCATGCATCTCTCTGCCTAACTTTTGCAGTGGACCAGGCAGGACTTCGTAAAATGAAACAGGCTCTTCCCACCCGTGTGTAACCTATCAGTTTCTCTAGATGAGTCTTTTAGAAGAGCACTTTAATGAGAAATAAGTCATTCATTTGTAGGCTACAAGGCATGCATAGACTTTGTCCTACCTAAAATGATGCCTTCGTTTGTTCCGCTACTATACCAAAAACGCAGCAGACTGCACAATTTATAAACAACCGAGGTCTACTTCTTACAAGTCAGTGTCTTATAAAGTTTACTCTGCTTCAAAAATGGTACACACTTTGTCCTCACAGACAAAGAAAGGACCAAAAGGGACTAAATAGATTCCTTCAGGTCTCATTCATGAGGCTCTGCACTCATCACAAAATCACCTCTTCATCTTGCACTGGAGATGAAGTTTTAACACAAGATTTTAGAACTACACAAATACTCAAGCCCTAGCAGATAAGGAGTATGTCAGATACAAGATCACTGTTCACTTCATCACAGACAGACATGGCTACACAATCATGTTACCCTTTCTTGCAGAGTGCAGACACGGCCATAGATGCCTCTAGGCAATCACAGTCAGCTGGTCAATCAAGACTGGCACATATGGTGAAATCAAGTGGCCATCTCTTCCCACCTACTCTGTACAGAAGAAAAAAACTGAATCCCAGAGAGGTTAAATGATCCTCCCAAGTTCGCATAATCAGTTCAGTTCTGAAAAGAATCACATACAAAATATTTTTAAGGGCCAGGATGGGTGAGAATATTGAAAGGGGTGAAGGTATAGTGTGTTCAAAAACTGTTTTGTGAAATGGCAACTCCTTTGTATAACTACTTAAAGATAATTTTTTTTTTAACCAGTCCTGGGGCCTGTACTCAGAGCCTAGGTTCTCATGCTAACTTTGTCCAGGTTAACCTCCAACTTTGATCTTCCTACCTTTGCTCCCCAAATAGTTGGGATAATAGGTTTGCATAACCACATCCAGCTTCCTCATGCCCCCACCCCGCCTTCTCTCTCTCTTTGCCAGTCCTGGGTCTTGAGCTCAGCGCCTGGGCTCTGTCCTTGAGCTTTCTCAAGGCTAGCGCTCTACCTTTTGAGCCACAGCACCATTTCCAGCTTTTTTTTTTTCTTTTTCTGTGTATGTGGTACTGAGGAATCAAATCCAGGGCTTCCTGCATGCTACGCGAGTACTCTACCTCTACGCCATGCTCCTGGCCCTCAGTTTCTCTTTGAGATAAGGTCTTGCTAGCTTTGGTTCAGGTCATGCTCCAGCTGTGATTCTACTATCTCTGCTTCCCAAGTAACTAGAATGATAGGCAGGTTACCACTGTGTCCATCCCCTAAACGACATACATTTTAATCAGCATTACTGGAATTAATTTATGAGGGGTCAAAGAAAGCAGTACTCTCTGTTGCAAGAAATGAGACAAGAAAATGCAGGCTCTGTGGTCTTACCATTTAGAGGCAGTTGGAAGTGACACAATAACTTCATGGTTTATAACAAGGTTCTAGGAGGGCAAAAAAAAAAAATGTTCAAAACCTTAGAACCCTGTCACCATTGGCTTTAGAAACTGGCCTTGCTTAGCCAATCACAGAAATCACTGTTTCAGCCTACTTTTAGCACAAGTTGTTGATGGCTCCAGTCTGCATGTTCTCTGTGTTTCAGGCCACACAACTAATCTCTCCTTTGTCTTTTCCCAGGCACGTCCACTGTAGTATGCAAGCCAATCGTCATTGAAACTCAGCTGTATGTCATTGTGGCCCAGCTGTTTGGTGGCTCTCATATCTATAAGCGAGATGGTTTTGCAAACAAGTTTATAAAAATCCAGGATATTGAAATCCTGAAAATCCGAAAACCCAATGATATTGAAACATTCAAGATCGAAAACAACTGGTACTTTGTCGTGGCTGACAGTTCCAAGGCTGGTTTCACTACCATTTATAAATGGAATGGCAATGGATTCTATTCCCATCAATCCTTACATGCCTGGTACAGGGATACCGATGTCGAATATCTAGAGATAGCCAGAACACCACTGACACTCAGAACACCTCATTTAATCCTGTCCAGTAGCTCCCAGCGTCCTGTCATTTACCAGTGGAACAAAGCCACCCAGCTATTCACTAACCAAACTGACATCCCTAACATGGAGGATGTGTACGCCGTGAAGCACTTCGCAGTGAAGGGTGACGTGTACATTTGCTTGACCAGATTCATTGGTGATTCCAAAGTCATGAAATGGGGAGGCTCCTCATTCCAGGATGTGCAGAGGATGCCATCACGAGGATCCATGGTCTTCCAGCCTCTTCAGATAAATAATTACCAATATGCAATTCTTGGAAGTGATTATTCCTTTACTCAAGTGTACAACTGGGATGCAGAGAAAGCCAGATTTGTGAAATTCCAGGAATTAAATGTTCAGGCGCCAAGATCATTCACACATGTGTCCATTAATAAGCGTCATTTTCTGTTTGCTTCCAGTTTTAAGGGAAATACACAGATTTACAAACATGTCATAGTTGACCTAAGCGCATGAGACACCAAATTCTGTGGCTGCTATCGAAAACTTTCTACAGTATAAGACCTTGATGAACTCAATGCATGATGACTCTTCTTATCACACTTGCAAATGAATGCCTTCCAAACACTGAGAACCAAGCACTACCACTCTCTCCATCTTTTAACTGTCCAGTCCAGTGGTGTGGGAAAGTTACTGTGTCTAAGACAAAATTTAATTGTGTAACTGTTCTTTGCAGTGAAATGTGTAAATAAGCGTTTAATGGTATCTGTTATTCCAAAAAGAAATATTAATAGTACTTTTCCATTTATTTATTCATGTGTTCAGAAACAACTGCCAAATAAAATGTTTACATTTTCTTTCATATCCCAAAGGTAATTTATTTACAGGATTTGTCTTATTTGGGTGGGTTGTGGATGGAGGAAATAGCAATAGGATTAAGTTTGCATGCAGGGTTAGTGGTATGGATAATGAGTGAAGATAAAAACAATAAAAATCATTTCCCATAAGCAGGCTTATAAATAAGCTGTCTTCACTGATTTCCAACCACCAGAGTATTTCCTGAAGTCAAGACTTTCTAAAGAGCTGACTATAGAATCACGTGACAGCTGAGAGGCTATATCTCAATAGCACTTGCCCCAAATGTACCTGCCATAGAGGCTCCTAAGCTGATCTAGGGTGCTTCATTTCTGCATTCCAGTTTTGATGCTCTTGTCTTGCTGTACAGCATCCAGAAAGCTCATATTTGATTTTCTAAGTTGCCGAAGCTGAATCACACGAACCATTGGTATTTAGCAAAATGCCTATGGCATAGCAGGTCCTCAAGACATGCGTTAGAAAAGGAAGATAGCCTTTGTTTTGTAACAGACTAGGAGATCCTTTGACCTAACCAATCAGATTTACTGGACACTTTTTTTTTTGTCAGTCCTGGAGCTTGAACTCAGGGCCTGAGCACAGTCCTTGCTTGGGCTTTCTCAAGGCTAGAGCTCTGCCACTTGAGTCACAGCACCATTTCCCACTTTTTCTATGTATGAGGTGCTTGCTAGGCAAGCACTATACCACTAGTCCAAACTCCTGACCCCGAAATATTTTATTATTATTATTATTATCACTATTGTTGGTTTTGGGGCTTGGACTCAGCCTGGGCACTGTTCCTGAGCTCTTCAGCTGAAGGCTAGCACTCTACCACTTGAACCACAGCACCACTTCCCTGAACACTTATTAAGAATGAAGTAGCTGGGTGCTGGTGGCTCATATCTATAATCCTAGGTATTCAGGAAACTGAGATCTAAGAATCACAGTTCAGAGCCAGCCTGGGAAGCCAAAATCTTGTGACTCTTATGTTCAATTAGCTCGCAAAAAGGTAGAAGCAGTGGCATGGTTCAAATCATAGACCATTGACTATGAATGAAAAAGCAAGAGTCTCTCAGATCAAGACCCAGTACCAAACAAAAAGAATTTAGTATAGATGGAAGGAAACTATAGTGAGGACATAGTCCCTGTCTCCTGGAGTCTTTGAAAACTATTTGGGACATTAAAATATATATATATATATATATATATATATATATATATATATATATATATATATATATAAAAGGGCTGCGAGTTTAGCCTAGTGGTTAAAGTGCTTGCCAGCATGCACGAAAACCAGGGTTCGATTCCTTGGTACCACATATATAGAAAAAGCCAGAAGTGGTGTTGAGGCTCAAGTGGTAGAGTTCTAACCTTGAGAAAGTCCAAGGACAGTGCTCAGGCCCTGAGCTCAAGCCCAGGACTGGCAAGCAGGTGGTGGGGGGATCAGATTATGAATACCTTGGGAACACCAAGGATGACTTTAAAACTGGGCACAGTGGCTCACGCCTATAAGCCTAGCTACTCAGGAGGTTGAGATCTGAGGATCAAGGTTCAAAGCCAGCCTGGGCACAAAAGGACCTGAGACTCTTATCTCCAATTAACTCCCAGAAAATGGGAAGTGGGGCTTGGCTCACCAGGTAGGGTGGAAGCCTTGAGCTGAAGAGCCCAGGCCCAATGCCCAGGCCCTAGGCCATGTTCAAGCCCCATGACCTACAAAAAAAAAAGGATGACTTTCAAGATGGAGTCCTTACTTGAACTAAAAGGAAGATACGATCTCAAATAAGTGTCATGGCAGAGAAGATCTTCTGGGCACGAACGGGTTGTGTGTGCTAGATTTACAGAGGGAATAGAGCCTGATCCTGCTTGTTCCTGAGACTTTCACCATAGCAGGAAGTAGAGACAAGCACACAATGGTTTCTCTGCCCAGAAAAGATCTGGAAAATTGCTGTGTACAGAAGGCATCCAAAGAACTTATACCGTCTCCAGGCAGCAAGAGTCAAGGGTGTATGCACAAGAACCAAGTTCTTTCACCACATAGAAAAGGTCTTGTCTCAGGCCTCTCTGGCATCAGGGCTCTAGGAAGCAACACTTACTTACTCCTGATCCTGCTTCGAGGGAGTCCCTGGCCTTGGGAAGTCTCTTCTTTCATTTGGTTCCTTTTCCTGTAAACATCATTACATTCTGTCAGGGGATCCCTGCTTCCAACTTTGCTCACAGACAAGTTGTTTAACCTGGCTAGCCTGTTTCTTCTTTTCCTGTCTTTTCCTTCTCTTTCTCCTTCCTCCTCCGCTTCCCTTTCTTCCTCCTCCTCCCTTCCCTTCTCCTCCTCCTCTTCCTCTTCTTTTTCTTTTATTTGGAGCTTGAACTCAGAGCCATGTGTTCTAATTTGGTTTTCTCCACTCCAGCCTGGCACTCTTATCACTTGAGCCATACTTCTTCTGGCTTTTTGCTGGTTAATTGGAGATAAGAGTCTTACGGGAGTACTGGTAGCTTGTGCTCCTACTAACTCTGGAGACTAAGATCTGATGATCATGGACCAAAGTCAGCCATAGCAGAAGAGTTCATGAGACTCTTATCAAAAAGTCAGAAGTGAGCTGGGAGTTTGACCTAGTGGTAGAGTGCTTGCCTAGCATGTGCAAAGACTGGGATTCAATTCCTCTGTACCACATACACAGAAAAGGCCAGAAGTGGTACTGTGGCTCAAAGGGTAGAGCTCTAGCCTTGAGAAAGCCCAAGGACAGTGCTCAGGCCCTGAGTTCAAGCCCCAGGACTGGCAAAAATAAAAAAAAAATAAAAACAACAGAAGTGAAGTTATGGCTCAAGTGATAGAGTACCATCTTTGAATAAAAAAGCCAAGGGAGAGCACCAGTCTTCAACTCAAGCTCTAATATTGGTTCATGAATTCACACACTGTCAACAATGACAAGTAAAACAAAACCAAAAATTATCTAAAAAAAACTGAAGGATGAAAACTAAAGAGTCCAGGTGCTAGTGGCTCATGCCTTTAATCCTAGCTACTTAGAAGGCTGAGATCTGAGGATCATAGTTGAATCTAGCTCTGGCAGGAAAGGCTATCTCCAATTAACCATTTAAAAACTGGGAGTGGAGCTGTATCCAAAAGTGGTAGAGTGCTAGCCTTGAACTCAAAATCTCAAGGATAGCACCCAGGCTCTGAGTTCAAGCCCCACAACTGACAAAAAGAAAATCATCACCTTCACAATAACAATATTTAAGAAAAAAATATTTAAGGAAAAAAAAAGAATCCATAGGTTAAAAAAAAACATCCCACAGGTAGCTAGTAGCACTTTCAGAAAGTCTGTGCTATGAAATGGTTATCTCCAGGGAGGACTTCAGAACATGCTCAGCTACTCAGAGATACCTCAGGGGGAGCATCTACCCTAGAAAGGTAATAAACAATCATCTCCAGCACAATCAGAACCCTTAGTGTCACATTCCAGGCCAGAGAGTTCTTTATCCTTCATTCCCTTGACCCTGTATAAAGCAATCATAAATAAAATTTCCTTAATATGGGGCATCTCCTTTGTTATTTTAAGCATAACAGGTGACATGTACTGAACATTCACTAAGAGCCAGCTGTCATATCCTTCACACTAAGTGCTTTCTCTGCATTGCCATCCTTTGTGATTCTATGATAATAGTAATGTTTTGCAGATGAGAAAGCATTTTTAGGGAGGCTGAGTAACTTGCCCACAGTCATACAGCCAGTTAAGAAAGAAGGATTCTTTTCGTGTGTGTGTGGGGGGGGGGGGGTCATGGGGCTTGATCTCTGCCTGGGTGCTGTCCCTGAGCTTTTCAGCTCAAGGCTACCCCCCTACCCTTGAGCCAAAACCCACTTCCCATTTTCTGGAGGTTAATTGGAGATAAGAGTCTCGGGCTCTATTGTACCTGGGCTAGCTTTGAACCTTGATCCTTAGATCTCAGCCTCCTGAGTAGCTAGGATTACAGGTGTGAGCCACTGCGCCCCAGCAAAAAGAAGGATTCTTCTGGGTGGTATCTATCAGCGGTCCATGTTATGAAGTGCCCAAGGACAAAATGTATATTACAAATTCAGAACTCTGAACACTCTCAGTAGATGAATATCCAACTCATAAACATGAACTGTTTCCCTTAGAATAGGGTATTTATTTCTATGGACACAACAAGATTAGTTTCACTGGAGATGTTTATTGAATGCCTTCTCTGCACAAAATGTGGTAGGTGACAGGTAAAACACAAAATGAGTGAAGAGCTATTCTTAAAGCGTTTACAAATTAGTAGGGCTTATGCATAAAAGTCAGTATATAAAACAAAACTTGGTCTTAAAAGAGACCAAAGTAAGGGATATAGATATCCAATAGAGAGGTGATTCCATGACCCCAGTTTTCCAACTTTTTTTTCAATCAGTCACAAAATTTGGTTGGTACCCACAGCTTTTCTCTCTGGGTTAGTAGACATAGTGGTGACATGTGTTTTAATGTTATACAAGAATTCAATCAAGAGAAACAGAGAAGCCCCATTTTGAGAGGTCAAATTGGGAGTTTTCATTGGAGAGCCAATAATTGCAGGTGGACTTCTGTCCCAAAGACCTGCAGCCCCTCAAATACACTTAACACTGTTAGAAAACTGAGCCATGATGATAATGAAGTGAAGAAAGAGCAGCAAAACAATACCAACAAACCAGATCAATTCTAATGAAGAGCTAAAGTGGGATATCATAGTGGTGACTGGAGGAAAGCCGGAGACCCGAGGCATGGCTTAATGGCAGCTCAGCTGATCTGTGCCTAAATAGGGGCAGGTCAGGGGGCAGGTTCACAGGAAGCCTGAGAATTCACGACCCAAGACTGGCAGGACCACAATGTATTGTCCAAGATCATGGCCCTGCCGCTAGGAATTCCGGCTTGCCCATCACCCGGGAGGTAGGACTTCACCTTCCTCTACCATTAAGACAAGATGGTGCCAATTCAACCCAATTCCCTATCATCCACAATGTACCCAAGAGGGCACAAGTTAGACCCAGTATCCTTATTTCAGTTTGCAACTCAATGCGTCTATACTAGCTGTATGACCCGGATTAAGTTTACCAATGTTGCTCTGTAATAGTCATAGAATGATAGTCATAGAATAGGATGGTGGATCAAATCTAAGCCTTACAATGATCTGCTGTTTCCAAACAATTTACTCTTAAGTAAATTCACCCACATCCCACATACGCATGGTTAGCAAGTCTGGCAGAGCGCCTACTTCTGGTCACTGTATTACCTAGTGGAGCACTGCTGTGTAGTGAGTACAATCATCAAACAGGGTTGGTGGAAGATTCCCGAGAATCATCACATCCTTATCAATGAGAGCTGAAGGTATCTGTGGACTTGGAGAAGAAGAGATGGGGACTGCCATCCCAGGCCATTTCAGCCTGCCAAAAGAAGGGCAAGGTGGAGTGCAGTGAGTGTTGGCAGGATGCATGGTCTGTGACAGGCAAGCATTTCTTCTTGAGGAACACTGAGGGAGTTTTGGCTTCTAGGAACTTACGTTTTAATAAAACTTGACTGTTGCTGGAATGTGGTCCATGTTTATCTGCCTGGAGAGAACACTGTGTGAAAAATAGCTCTTACAAATTTCTATCTGGCTTTTGTGGCAACAAAAGGCAGATCTCCGTGAATGATCACAGGATGCAATCTCACCAGATTGTCTGCAAAGTTACATGAAGAAGTGATTGTATTCCTTAACTTCTGTGTTTCCCCTAAGATAAGACAGAATTGACCTCAGAAGAGGTATACTGTCATCTAGCTGTGTGACTTTAGCCAGGTTTTCTAGACTTATTTCTGCCTACTCTCTACTATGAGTACTCTGGTGAAGAAAGCCATAAACCCATTTCCTGTTCTCAAGTCCTGTCCCCTCAAGAGATCAGAATTGTCATGATTTGTCCAAATACACATGAGCACTTTCCTACTCCAGATTCTATATCCCAAGGAATTATGGTGGCCACAGTTCTTTTGCTTACAAGTTACTGCAACCTAACTAACCTAGCTGAAATGTAAAAGTACCTTCAGAGATATCTGGTTATCAGATACTCAGTATATTCATAAAGCTGTCAGTCTGTGACTCCTGGCTCGTCGTTTTTCTATGTTGGCTTCTCCCTAAGTCAACCTCTCCAGGGGTGACACTCACCAGCAACTGCATTAGTCTTGCCTTGGCAGTTGTGTCCAGCAGAAACACTGGAAACTACTGGCTCCCTGTAGCTTTATCAAAAACACAGAGCTGATTGGTGAGGTGGCTCACGCCTATAATCCTAGTTACTCAGGAGGCTGAGATCTGAGGATCAAGGTTCAAAGCCAGTCCAGGCACAAAAGGACCTGAGACTTTTATCTCCAGTTAACCTCTAGAAAATGGGAAGTGGGGCTTAGCTCAAGGGTAGGGCAGTAGCCTTGAGCTTTAGAGCTCAGGGATAGCGCCCAGGCCGAATTCAAGCCCCATGACCCACAAAATAATAATAATAATAATAATAATAATAATAATAATAATAATAAATAAAATGCAATCTCCTGTCTTTGTCCAATATTCATGGTGACCCACTGCTACATTTTCTACATACATATTAAATGTATTCTGTTTTTAAATACTTAAGCGGATGTCCTTGGTTTCAGAATGATGTGTTCCACAGATGAGGTCAAGCTGCCAGTGCTGCCTCAGTGGGTGCCTGTCACCAGGAGAGGAGCCCTGGTGCTCCTCAGTCACTTTCTGTTCCCTTCCTGGATGAGCTTCCATTTCATATCAATCTCCTCTTGGCAAGGGCAGACCTTTCTCTCCTTCCCTCATCTACCTTGAGCTTGGTTTTGCCTATTTAAAATCTCACAGGCTCTTTCCTGGCTCCAGGACTGAGTCCTGACTTAGCTCTTATACAGGCATTTAGGTGTCGACTAGAAATTATCATAGGCCAGTCTCAGCAGATTAGAGTATAATGCCAAACATTGGCTTCCATTAGCATTGATTCCCCCAGGCTGGGCTAACTAGAGACTCCTGGAGTCCTGCCTCAAATCCACTGAATCTGAATCTGCACAGAATGCAACCAGGAATTTTTTTTTCAGTTATGGTGCTTGAATTCTGGGCCTGGGCACTGTCCCTGAGCTCTTCAGCTCAAGGCTACCCCTCTACCCCTGGGCCTGGGCATTGTCCCTGAGCTCTTCAGCTCAAGGCTACCACCCTACTCCTGGAGCCACAGCCCTACTTCCCATTTTCTAGTGATTAATTGGAAATAAGAGTCTCACGTTCTTTAGTGCCTAGGCTAGCTTTGTGTTGGGAGCCAGAGTGTGGAGTCAGACTGTCCCATGAATCTGCATCACTGAGTAAGATAACCACACAAAGAAGTGAGCTGTCATGTGCGATGCCATGCCTATAATTTTTGAGCTATACTGTTAGTATTGTGAACTTATTGACTTCATTGATTTATTGCTTTATCTTTCTGTTGAGATTACCATTTGGCACAAATGTGTTCTTGCTTTATCACCTTCTGCTTAATTGATCTGAGACATGATTACCATTTGGTGCTAATGTAACCCCTGGCAGTTCCCTGGTTTTAAGAAAGTATTTAAGACTGAATCTAAAAATAAATGGTGCTACAGTTTTAAGCTCCCAGCCTTCTTGGGCTCCTGACTTAGGCTGTAGTCCTCCGGACTCCATCTGTTTGCCTCTTGTCTATCTTTTTTCTCAGACCTCACCCCCAAAGTCAGGAATCCCGGTTCACTGCCGGCTGGCTCCGGCAGCTTTGAACTATGATCTCAGCCTCCTGAGTAGCTGGGATTACAGGCATGAGCCACCATGCAGATTGTTTTTTTTTAACATCCCTCAGTGAATCTGAAGCTGATGGCCCATCACCAGCTTGGGTTTGGAAGCTGCTAGTCTAAATAATAATTTCAGTTGATTGAACAGTGACATATCTCAAGAATAAGCCTAGGGTGAGAAAAGTTTGCACAAAAGCTCTGGACATAATAGCGGGGATTTGTTTTTGATGATCATTTGTTTGTGCCAATACTGCAGCATGCACTCTTGCTTGGCATTTTTGCACAAGACTGGCACTCCACCACCTGAGCCCTACCTCTACCTCCACTTGTGACTGGTTGCTGATTAATTGGAGAACCTCTTAGATTTGTCTTCCTGGGCTACCTTTCAACCTCCAACCTCATAAATCAAAGCTAAGGATTATAGGCGTGAGACACCAGTACTCAGCTTCTTGATTGCATTGTGAGCCAGGATCCCATATGTAGCCCAGGCTGGCTGGTAGAAGGGTGAAGTAATAACTAAATATGACATTTACATTTCTTTGGGTCTCCATTGTCTAAAAATGATTAGAACTAGGGCCTAGGGCCGGGAGTTTGGCCTAGTGGTGGAGTGCTTGCCTAGCATGCACGAAGACCCAGGTTCGATTCCTCGATACCACAGGCATAGAAAAAAAGCTGGAAGTGGTGCTGAGGCTCAAGTGGTAGAGCTCTAGCCTTGAGAAAGTCCAAGGACAGGGCTCAGGCCCTGAGCTCAAGCCCAGGATTGCTTAAAAAAAAAAAAGATTAGAACTAGACTGGATCATCCTGAAGTCCCTTTCCAGCTCTGAGTTCTGGAATTCTGTTATAGTGGGAAAAACACTAACTTGAAAGTTTGGAGACTGTCTATACTACCTTCATTGTAGAGAATGGATTCCTTGTTTTCACAGTTCTAAGAGAGCAGTGAGATGACGATTAAGACTCTGGCATGCCTTTTCGGTGAGTTTTTGAGTTGTGTAATATGAAGCTGAAGAAGATCATAGTTTCATACTGACTTGGGTTTGCTCGGTTGAGGATCTACCAGCAGCATTTTGTACGTTGGTGTTTCATGGGTATAACATTTCACTGTACCAAATGGAAAGGTGGTATTTTTAGCACAGAGTTCACTGAGGTTTAGGAAAAAGGGACTAGTATTCTACATAAAGTATGATCAAACCTAAATCTAGTTATGTTGGTACACACCTGTAATCTTAGCACTTAGGAAGCTGAAGCTGGAGGGTTGTGAGTTCCAGGTCAGCCTGAACTACATAGTAAGACTAGCTCAAAATGAAACTTAAAAAGTAAAGAAAATATAGCTCATTGGTAGGGCACTTGGATAGTATGTGCAAGATCTTGGCTAGATTCAATCTCCAATACAAAAACAACATCAAGCCAGGCACAGTGGCTCATGCCAGTAATCCTAGCTATTCAGGAGGCTGAGACCTGAGGATCACAGTTCAAAGCCAGCCAGGGGCAATACAAAGCTGAGAGCCTCTTATCTCCAATTAATCTTGAGAAAATTGGATGTGGGGCTTGGCTCAAGGGTAGGATGATAACCTTGAGCAGAAGCGCTCAGGGACAATGCCTGGGCCCAGGAATAGGGCTGTAACCTTGAGCTGAAGAGCTCAGAGACAACACTCAGTCCCAGAGTTCAAGCCCCATGACCCCCCCCAAAAGAAAACATCAACACATGCACACACACACACACACACACACACACACAAATATGACTTTTCTCCACTATCAGAAAAAAACAATCATGTATATCTTTATTTCCATCCAAAAGCTTGATGAATATTATTCCATTTATATTTCAGTAGCTCCCCAGGATCATGTACATGAAATCTTCAATAGCCCAAAAACATAATGATGGAAATCAATTGAAATATTTGAGTATCTACTATATGCCTAATATTTTAATGTATTTAATAATTAAATTCTTGCACCTATGCAATTATTATCCCTTCTTTCCTGAGAAAGGGTCTATGGACACATGGATAGTAGAAGCTAGTATAAAACATAGTTCTTAAAACAAGTAGGTTATCTTAAAGCCTTCATGGGTAGATGTTTTTAGATCACATAAATTTTGCCTGAGAAAACAGAATTGACCACAGATGACAAGTGGAAGAATTACATGGATGATGTGGAAGGTGATACCAAGATGGTCTCGTGTAGCTGGCAAAGACAGCAAGAAGACCAGAAGGAGCAGGAGAATGGAAGCTTCCTGAAGAGTATATTCAGGAAGAAAAAGGGAGCTAAAGATTATTTTATACATTTTTTTTTTACTTAATAGCCTTTTGGGGGAATTCAAGAATTAGCAGTATGTACAGAGAAAACTAAGTGCGGGGGGTGAGTTTGGCCTAGTAATAAGAGGTCTTGCCTAGCATACAGGAAAATCTGGGTTTGATTCCATGGTACCATATACATAGAAAAGGCTGGAAGTGGTGCTTTGGCTCAAGTAGTAGAGTTCTTGCCATGAGAAAGCCCATGGATGGTTCTCAGGCCCTAAGTTCAAGCCCTGGGACTGGCAAAACACAAAACTAAGAATATGTGTGGGGGGGAAGCAATGCAATTGTCAACTCCAGGAAAATAAGTTGTCCAAATAAGTAATGTGAACAATCATCAGTTATTTATATGTTTATAGTAACCTGAACACAGAATATTGATATGACCAAAATTTTTTCACCGGGCATGTTGGCTCACATCTGTAATTCTAGCTACGCAAGAGGCTGAGATCTAAGGGTCATGGTTCCAAGCCAATCCAGGCAGGAAAGTCTATGAGACCCTTACCTCCAATTTACCACCAGAAACCCAGGAATAGTGCTGTGGCTCAAAGTAATGAAGTCCTAACCTTGAGCAAAAAAGATCTCAGGGACAATGCCCAGACTGTTCAAACCCCCAGGACTGACAAAAGAATTTTTTTTCTTTCTTTCATTAGATGCCAGTATTTACTATGTACCATGGTAACAGCTTTCCATAACCGGATTCATCAATCATCCTATGTATTGTTATAGTCAACATCCTATTTTAAAGATAAGAAACTGAAGTACAGAGAATATTGCAACTTTGCTCAAGATCACACAGCTTGAATTCAAACCTGGAGCTCTAGCCAAGTGGGAAGAAAGAAGTTTCAGGGGATGAAGGGATGTTAGTAGATTGTGTGGAAGAAAGTTAAATCCTCATGTATCCTAATAACAAATCAACATAGGAATATCTATGACAGATAACAAATTTATTAGGTAACAGATACAGGGAATTTTAGCCCATGGAAACTGATCTATTTAGAATACTGATATATATATATACATATATATAATTAGAAATAGCTAAAAAACAGCTGAAAGTGTGGGGGGTGGAGACTTGGGAGAGGCAGTGGACTATTGTCATTACTGGAATTCCATTATTTGATATAATATAGTTGGATAACTTTGTCAAAGGGAATTTTTCCTCACAAAAGGCATTAAAAGGCACCGAGAGCCCTGCTTTCCTACCCATTGCCAGTCTTAGAGATAGCAATCACTATGGGTTTGATGAGGGATTCAGTGTCCTATCCTCCTGTGAGGTCAGTAGGCCCAGCTGTCATCAGTCATCTCAGCCAAGTGTCCATTCACAGTTACAATATTTATACTTTGGGAGACAACATACAGTCACACATCCATCTGCTAACAACCTTGTCCATGACAAAGAAATAGATCCTTCCAGAAGTATACTCAAAGACTCCACATTACCTGTAGTGAAATAAGGATACTGGATCTAACCAGAGCCATCTTGGCCACATAATGGATGACAGGGAGTTGGGTTTAACTGGCAGCACCTTGTCTTCATGGTGGAGGAAGGTGAAGTCCCATCCCCAGATAATGGATGTGCTGGAATTCCTCGAGACAGGGGTGAGGACTTGGATGATAGGTTACTGGACCTGTCAGTCCTGTGCCTTGAACTTGCAAGACTTTTGAGTTTGCTAAGACCCTGTCCCCTGACCCTGACCCGATTTAGGACCAGACCAGCTCAAGTGCCATTATGCCATACCTCGTGTCCCTTGTTGTCTTCTGATAACTATGGCGTCCTACTTCAGCTCCCTATTGGAGTTGATCTGGTTTGTTAGTATGGTTTTTCTGCTCTTTCTTTCCTCTCCTACTCTCAGGGCTCAGTTTTGTAATAGTGTTAAATGTATTTGAGGGGCTGACATGGCTTCTCTGTTTCTTATGACAGAATTCCCATATAACAGTATTAGAGTCTAACAAGACTATAATAAAAATGAGTATATTTCCGATCCTTAGTCACCATCTCCTTTATCTTCAGCATAGCCTATTTTACCCCCACGTGAAATCTTCCAAATCAACTTTCAGCTTAAAGGTTCAAGCTAATGCTGATGTTGAGGATTTCTGCCATTCTTAGCTTCTACCACTTCACAGGTGCTGTAGCCAGCAAATCAACAGTAATAGAAGCTGTTATTATTATGTTACAAAAGGCTTTGTGTCTAAGAGGCTCCTCAATTGAAACTACCATGATATGTGGGGATAAGGCCAAGAGGTATCACAGTCTGACAACAAATCAGATGAGAATCAAGTATAGTTGATGAGTTCAGACATTTTCTGACCGTATTTCAGGGCCCTTCTCAGAAGCAAGCCGTTATCCTTTATGATAAATGCCAGAGCCATTTACACAGACGTGTTACATAAACTGTACCTGGAAGCTACAAAATGGCTTTGTGCCCTGCTGCTTAGCAACAGGAGTCTTTGGTACCCCTTCACAAATGATGATGGGAGAATTGGAGGACAGGAATAACAGACTTTGGGGGAAGTGAACATAGCCAATGTCAACCAACAGAAAAAGTCCACTGTATCCAGCAGAGGGCAGCAGAGGCAGCCTGCCTTGCATGTGGCCACACCGCGTAACACCTTGTGATAGCTGCAGTAGCCATTCCCACTTCCAAGAAACTGGTACCACCAAACCAGAAGCCCCAGGAAAGAAGATTTCATTACAACAGAACTAATTCTGATTGTGCTTCCATGTTATGGAACCAAGATCTTTGCAGAAGTATCTTTACTATCTGAAAATTGCTGTAGATGTTTTCTCCCCATCTGTGGGCAAGCTTCATACTCTAGAAGCCTTGTCTCTAACACCTTAGTACAGGCTCTAGGCTGTCCTCTAAGGCAGATATCTCAATGTGGTCTGGACTAGCAATTCTCTATGGAGCTGTCACCCTCATACAACAGGACTGGCACAAAAGGTTCTCTGTCACTTCCAATACTGAAATTATTTGAAGAGAGCAGTGTTACTATAACCACGAAGTAAGAGGTAGTCAGGGAATCAGTTTTACAATGAGATTCTGAGTTACATGGGAATAAGAACCACAGAGTCTAGAGGAGCTTTCCCTCAAAAGAAAACAAAAAGAAGAAGAAATACTAGCTGGAGAAAATCTCTTGCTTATAGCTAGGAAGACTGTTAATACCTGAGCTGCTAAGATGGTTTTGTTCTTTCTCTTTTCCTCCCTCCCCCTTCCTCCCTCCCTCTCCCCCCTCTCTTCTTCTCTCTCTCTCTCTCTCTCTCTCTCTCTCTCTCTCTCTCTCTCTCTCTCTCTCTCTCTCTCTCTCTCTCTCTCTCTCTCTCTCTTTCTCCCCCTCCCTCCCTCCCTCCCTCCCCCCCCTCTCTTTGTATCTCTGTCTCTGTCTGACTCTGTCTGTCTGTCTGTCTGTCTGTTTGTCTGTCGAGATAACTGGGAGGAGTTGGAATTCATTGGGGAAATTACCTCAGAAGCCTGCCATGGCAGAGGGCAGCAGGAAACAGGTCCCCACGTAACCATAGTGACGAGGCTGCTGGTGGGAGGGAGCTAAGAGCAACGCAGACAAGAGGACAAGATAAAAATGAAACCCAGAGGAAAGCAGACACCAGATCTGGGGGTTAGGGACAAGAGCTGGGAGGAATTGAAGATGAATTCTGATTTTTTAAAAAGAATTAATAACTACAATTAATTGGGAAGGCCAGCTGCAGATAATACTATGGATTCCTTTTACATTTGAAAAGAAGTTTAAATGTGTCTTTAGAGCTTGGCTACTTGAATAAATCAAGATCAGGGTGAGCAGTGAAAATTATATAGAAAAGGGGACAAATGTCATGAGGATTGCAGAAGGAAGGAATGCAGAGTTTTCCACAATTTCCAGGATGCTTCATCCCAGCGATTGTGGCACTAGGCTGCCCCCTGGTGGCAGAAGACTCCAGCCGGCAGGAGATGGCACTTGCAGAAACTGATGGCAGATCCAAAACCATAGGCCTGAGGGTGAGGAGGAAGGAAGGATAACAGACCTGAATCATAAGAGCGTTCTCTAATAATCTATTCTGTCTCTTCACCCATTCCTTCCTCTACTATCATCATCATCAACAACATCATCATCATGACGCCCTCAATTCCCTACATCTTCAAGAAATCAAATCAGAAAAAAAAATATGCTCCTTAAATAAAAAAGGCGTACAATCCCCATCCAGTGCTGTAAGTTTCATGAATGCAACCCTTTTTCTTTTTATTGGTATTTTTAAAGTGATTAATAGGATGTAGCGCTGTGGCTCAAGGAGTAGAGCAGTAGCCTTGAGCTGAAGAGCTCAAGGACAGTGCCCTGGCCCACAGTTCAAGCCCCATAACTGACAAAAAAAAAAAAAAAAAAGGTGATGAGTAGACAAGGTGGGGTACAGTTCTATAAGTCAGGTAATGAGTACATTCCTTTTGGGGCAATGTATGTCACATCTACTCTGGTTCTCTCCCAGGGTTTCCCTCCATCCTGACCTTTGTCTCTCCATTGCTCTGCCCCCACTCTCCCAAACACAGACAAGTGAAGATGAAGAAGAATTTTGTCCATCTCTCCGCCTGGATTTTCTGATCATAAAGAGTGACTGGCCCACTGGGCCCAGGTGGCTCACGCCTGCCATCCTAGCTACTTAGGAGGCTGAGATCTGAGGATCACCATTCAAGCCAGTCTGGGCAAGAAAGTCCGTAAGACTTTTATTGCCAATAAACTACTCAGAAAAAGTCAAAAGTGGCACTGCGGCTGAAGTCATAGAGTGATAGCTGTCAAGCAAAGAAACTCAGGGAACAGTATCCAAGCCCTGAGTTCAAGCACCAGAACTGGCTGGCATACACATACACACAGACACACAAATACACACATACAGACACAGACACAGACACACACACACACACACAAGTGAATGGCCCAACTGTACAACCTCTCTCTAAATGTTGGCTTCTATTTTGGCCCCATCTACTGGTGCAGTCTTCCTGGGAGCATACCTGGCTCTGGGGCCATTTGTCTGCAGACCATAGGTTCCTGACATCTGCCTGTCCCTTATGTAAGAGGTGCTTAAAAAATGCGTTCTAAGCTGGGCACGGTGGCTCACACCTGTAGTCCTAGCTACTCAGGAGGCTGAGATCTGAGGATCAAGGTTCAAAGCCAGCCTGGGCACAAACGGAACTGAGATTCTTATGTCCAATTAACCTCTAGAAAATGAAGTGGGGCTTGGCTCAAGGGTCAGGCAGAAGCCTTGAACTGAAGAGCTCAGGGATAGCACCCAGGCTCTGGGGGTGGGGTGGTAGCCTTGAGCTGAAGATCACAAGGACAGCACCTAGGCCTAGTTTAAGCCCCATGACCCACCAAAAAAAAAAAAAAAAAAGCATTCTAAGCCAGGTGCAGTGGCTCAGGCCTGTAATCCCAGCTACTCAGGAGGTGGAGATCTGAGGATCTCAGTTCAAAGCCAGCCCGGGCACTAAAGAACTATAGAGCATGAGACTCTTACCTCTAATTAATCTCTAGAAAAGGGGAAGTGGGGCTTTGGCTCTAGGGGTAGGGTGGTAGCCTTGAGCTGAAAACTCACGGACAGCACCCAGGCCCAGAGTTCAAGCTGCATGACTCACCAAAAAAAAAAAAAAGCATTCTATTGAGAAATGCTGACTTTCATTTTGGGCCATAAATTAACTAGGAGCAGGAAAAAGGAAGTTTTCCTAGATTTACCCTCCCCGTTTTTTTTTTTTTCTTTTCTCCTTCATTTTTTTAAAATCTATGTCCATTGAGCCATTCTCTCTGAAGTCACTTTATACCCATCTTGGAATCCAGGTTGGGGGCCAGCCTACATGATCAGTCCTGAAATCCTTGACTGTCAGACCACTGAGCCCCACCTCTGACCACCCCTGAGTACCCCTGGAACTAGATTGACTACGCTTACCTTCTCCCCCTCCCCCCTCAATTCTCCCTACTTAGCTTAAGGCAAATGTCTGTCTCCCAAGACAGCTAAAGATGACTGGAAAGGTACTGAATGCTGTCTTTCAGTGTAATAACTGTCCTTTCTCTGTCCTCCTCCTAGTCTCTTTATTTGTGACCTTGTGACAACTGTGCTGCTCCCTTCCCCAAGGTCAGGAGTGGTGGATGTTCAGCACTCCTGAAAGCTTGTCCATGTGTCTAGCCAGACTTCCCTGAGCCAGCTGAAGTGCTCCCAGGAAAGAGAGAGAGACAGAGAGAGAGAGAGAGAGAGAGAGAGAGAGAGAGAGAGAGAGAGAGAGAGAGAGAGAGAGAGAGAGAGAGAGAGAGAGAGAGAGAGACAGACAGACAGACAGACAGACAGACAGACAGACAGACAGAGAGACACAGACAGAGAGACACAGACAGAGAGGGGGGAGAGAGGGAGGGGGAGGGGGGTGAAGGGGAAGAGGGAGAGGGAGAGGGAGAGGGAGAGGGAAAGGGAAAGGGTAAGGGAAAGGGAAAGGGAAAGGGAAAGAGAAGGAAGGGTGGTAGTCTTAAGCTGAAGAGTTCAGGGACAACGCCCAGGCCCAGGGGTAGGGCAGTAGCTTTGAGCTGGAGAGCTCAGGGACAGGGCCCAGGCCAAAAGTTCAAGCCCCATGACCCAAAGGAAGGAAGGAAGGAAAGAAGGAAGGAGATGGGAGAGAGAGAGAGAGAGAGAGAGAGAGAGAGAGAGAGAGAGAGAGAGACAGAGAGAGAGAGAGAGAGACAGAGAGAGAGAGAGAGAGAGACAGAGAGACAGACAGAGAGAGAGAGAGAGAGAGACAGAGAGAGAGAGAGAGAGAGAGAGAGAGAGAGAGAGAGAGAGAGAGAGAGAGAGAGAGAGAGGGAGAGAAACCTTTCCCCAACTAACTCCCAAATTCCTAAGGAGACTGAGGCAGCCAAAGTTGGCTCACCCACCAGGGGTCCTCTTTGTGGTTCCACTGGCAGCTTCACCTTTCTCTTAACAATACACGTTTCTGCTGAGGTTTTTCACTGTTCTTGCCCTATTTCTATAGAGTCCAGAGAACAAAGACCCACACATCCACATGTCAAATTCATGTTCAACTCGTGGAGCTTGAACTTGGGGTCTAAACACTTCAGCTTCATTTTTAACCCCTCCTTGCTCTGTATCACTAAATTTCAGCCATTTGTGTCCTAGGAAATCTCACAAGGGATGGCTGTACTTCATTACTGCAACAGAAGACGGTGATCTTGAACTAGGAACGCCTAAGTATTGTATTGTATTATATTGTATTGGTCAGTTGTGGAGCTTGAACTCAGGGCCTGGGCACTGTCCCTGAGCCTGTTTGTGCTCAAGGCTATGATCTACCACTTGAGCCACAGCTCCCCACTTCTGTTTTTGAATGGTTTATTGGAGATAAGAGTTTCATGGAGACTTTTCTGCCCAGGCAGGCTTCAAACCACTACTCTCAGGTCTCAGCCTCCTGAATAGCGAGGATTAACAGGTGTGAGCTACCAGGATCTTGTATTTCAAATTATTTTAAAGCCATAAAATATAATGCAATGGAATGAAGCCTGCTAAAATTCTGCACAAAGCTATTTAAGGGGGATAAATGAGAATCAAAGCATGTTAGTCAATGAAATTCTTCCCCCAAACCCACTCTACAACCACAAACACAAAATTTGAAATGGAACTAGTATTTTCAAATAAACCTCTGGAAATATGAAAAAACACTCTGAAACAGAAATTTGAAAACCCACAGACAAAACAACAGATAAGTGAATAAAGTGATTAAGAAGTTGTTGGACTTGAGGGAGGGAAAAATCAACTTAGGAATGGAGGTGACCTTATATATATTCAATGACAGATAATGTGTTAGCAAACTCAGTGATTAATAGGCCCTATACTTCTATTGCATTGTAGGGGTTTGTTTTTGTTTTTGTTTTAAATGATACTAGGTGTGAACTCAGCACGACTTCACACTTACTCAGCTTGCTTGCTCAGCAGACACTACCACTTGAGCCATACCTCTGGTTCTGCTTTTTGCTAGCTATTTTGCAGATAGACTCTAGAGTCTACTGGACTTTTTTCTGCCTTTTTCAGCAAGCCTGAAACAGATCCAGATCTCTGCCTTGTAGGTAGCTAGGATTACATGTGGTTCCCACTGATACTGGCCTTCTACTTTGGACCTTGTATCTCACTGAGGCCCACATATCAAAAGCCTGTTGAACAGCTCGCAGAGCTCTTGGGAGATGATGGAAGCTTGAGGAGGTGAGATGGGGTTCAGTTTCAGGAAGTCAGATCCTTGTGAGTATGTCCTCCAAAGGAATACTAGCAACTCCACCCCTCCTTTTCCTCAACTGCCACAAAGGGGAACTGACCTCGTCACCCATCGACTCCAGCCATGATATAATGTGCTGCCACAGGCCCAAAGCACGATGGTCAAGTGACCATGGCTAAGCAGTCTGAAACCATGAACCCAAACCAACCTTTCCCCTTATAAATGAATGTCTTAGGTATTTGTTACAGGAATGGAAAGAGGACTAACACAACTTCCTAACTCTTATTTTCTGTAACCACACATGGTCTTCTTTCCCTCTCTGTAAGTCATAGATTCATTGTGCTTATTGCTTTCTCATTCCACTAGACTGTCAGATCCAGAAAGGGAACACTGTCTTAGTCACTGAACGGCCCACAACAGAGCTAGCACATTGTGGGGACTCAAATATTGATTAAATAAGGTGTTGCATCAGCATTCCCAGGGAGTTTCACAGAGGCCTTGCATCAAGGAGCTCAGAACTCTCTCTACCTTTTAATTATTAAGCTGTCTGAGTGTAAAAACTCATTTTCATTTTACCCTTCAGTCAACAAAGCAGTTAAAGTCCTTACGCTTGCTTAATGAGTCCAGGAGGGTGACAGCTCATCGTGAGGAAGCAGCCAAGCTTCTCTGCCAGTTACAGTGGCTCAGATCACTAAGTAGCTCAGAAGTAGAACAGCCGCTCTCTGGCTCCCTGCACATCTGCCCACTTGTCTGTCCAACTCCTGGTTTATCTAAGATCTTTCAAGGAAAACAGAACCAACTCCTAGTCCAGAGCCTCAATCAGCCCCCAAAGTCCTCCTGGCTTTCAAGAGACCTGGGGATTCCCACTCTCTCAACCCAGGACCCTGGCCTTGTGCACTGGCTTGTTTGAGTCTTCCAACACTGGTCCTAGAAGTATTTAAGGGAATATAACCCCTGCAGTTCCATCCGGATTCACAGGATCACTCACATTACACCTTAATCTCTGGGGTCTTCTCAAAGAGAAGCACACCCAATCTCTCTTTTTATAAAAACTGATGCTCTGCCTTGCAAATCAAGAATAGATGCAGCAGTCAGTCTTGATCTTAATCCAGTGAAGCTACTCACTGGCTGATTGACTTTGGATGGGTTACTGAAGTTTGGATGATACTGAAGTTTGTGTGAGCTCAGAGAACACCACAAAGGCTAAGAAGTCCCTCCACCCTTTTGGGTTTCAGAAAACCATTCTGAGATTATATCATTGTCATTTTTTCTAAGTATTTGCTGGAGACTTCACTTGTCTTCGGGATGGAAAGTACAGTCTCTTTCTTCCTAAATTAATATCCATGGGCCTGAGGCAGGATAGATTAGGGAAAATCAAGCCTGGGAGGTGACTCGTGCCTGTAATCCTAGCTACTCTGGAGGCTGAGATCTGGGGATGGTGGCGGTTCAAAGCCGGCCGGAGAACTAAAGACTTTGAGACTCTTATCTCCAATTAACCACTAGAAAACTGGGAAGTGGTGCTGTGGCTTAAGAGGGGTATGGCAGTAGCCTTGAGCTGAATTGCTCAGGGACAATGCCCAGGCCCAGAGTCCAAGCCCCACTATTGACCACCCCCCCCAAAAAAAAATTAGGGAAAATCAGGCATGGTAAACAGCTATCAGAAATTTTAAAAAAATTAAAGCTTACAACTAATACAGAAGATATTCATCCATCTATCTCCCTTAAGATTAAGGGACCGAAGTGATTTTAGGGGAAAATGAAGCAGAATATTACTCTTTCTTGGTACTGGAAAGAGGGGTTTCATCACAGGGAAATTCATCATCTGTTTGTCACCAGATGGGGGAAGGTAGAGAGCTAGTCCTGAGTCTGCTTTTCCTAGTTGTTTTCACCTTAAAAGAATCTTTAAGTCAGAATGGAATGTTTATGGAGTGACTTGTCTTCCCAGGAAAACAGTCCTTTCCCCACTTCTTCTTTGTGAAAGACAGCATATCATCTTACCAGAAATCTCCTGCCAGAAACCAGTAATTGCTGACTGTCAATCACTTGTCTGTGAGTCAGAGAAGGACCCCAGACTCTGAGGTCACTTCCTCATCCACTGAGGTCACTTCCTGAACCACCCAGTCACATCTCCTTCAGCTAGAAGTTCTGCAGACTGAGATCACTTCTGCATCCATTAGGACTACACGTCCTCCCCTCCTTTCCCTGTATCTTCCCATTCAACCACAGGTTCCTCCTTTTTCTTATCTTCTCTCTCCTTTGGGCTCTCCCCAATACACTCTTTTCTGCCTGTACCACATAATGTTCTCCTTTCAGCAAACCTTACAGACAGGATGCTTTGAATTCAACGGCTTGAGAAGCTTTAATGATAGGAATTGTTAGGGGATTAGAATAAAGAAAGAAATGAAAGCAAATTCAACAGACCAGATTAATTTTAATGGAAAGTTGAAGAGGGAAGCTGTAGTGACTTGAGGAGGAGAGTCAAGAGACATGAGGTGAAATGAGGACAGTGAGAGGGGATCTTAAGCAGGATATTAAATGGAGATAGAGTCAAAGGTGGCTGGATGATATGGGCCTGCAAGTTCGTTGTCTGTCTGAAGTTAATTACATAGGCCTGGTTCTGAGAACCTATTGTTTGAGAAACCCCAGCTTAGTCAGGTGTGGTCCCAGTGAGGCATTCAGGCATGTCACCTGGGAGAAGGGTGGGAGAGTGGGATTTCATATTTTGAGATTGCAAATTCCCATCAGGAATCTGCTTTCTTCTCATAACTTGAACTAGTGAGACTAAGTAACTTCCTGCAGGCATCCAGGTTCCTCTAGCAGGGTGGAGGAATTCCCCACCCAGTGCTGAAAAACCTAGAGGTGAGAGAGGCCTTTTGTTGAATGCAGATGTCCAGGTCAAGATGACCTAGGAGAACTCCACTTTCCAGTCCTAGCCTTAGGAAATATTTGCACATAGAGATCCTCTGAAGCTGCCTTAATTAACACCCTAAATGGCTTGACTCACCAGCTCCTGAGTAGCCTCTAAATATACCCTATATGGAAGGTTGAGGCCCATTTTCCCTAGATGGAGAAGTTCTGCCAGTGCCTGAGTATGTCCATTTAAGGTCTGGCATCTTATCTTCATGGTGAGGGAAGGTGAAGCTCCCCCAGACACACAACCCTCACATGATGGCTCTACCTGAATACCTAGAGACTGGGACAAGCACTTGGCTGATAGGTTACTCAACCTGTCAGTCAATACCTGGGACTGGGAACTTCCTGTAACCCTGCCCCCCTGACCTGACCCTATTTAGCCCTGGACCAGCTTGGGCACCATTAAACAATGCCACATGCCTCCATGTTCACATCCTGTATCCTGTCTCCTGCCTCTTCTCCAGTCACCATGGCATCCCACTTCAGCTCTCTGTTAGAGCTGAATTGGTTTGTTGATAATGTTTTTGTTCTTTTTTTCCTCTCTGGCCTGTTTCCTAACTGTGTTAAGTGTATTTGCTGGCTGCTGGTCTTTGAGACAGGAGTCCACCATGCAGTCATAATAAAGACTCCAAGACTTGACCTCTCAAAATGCGGCTTCTCTGTTTCCTACAACAAACTCAATGCTCCCCCATCCCCGCCTCTATCCACTGACCACTTTCTCCTGCATACTCCTCTAAAATCTCCTTGGGGAATCTTATTCCTGTCCTTGACTTATTCTCAGCAAAGCTTCACCCCCTGACCTTATCTGAAAGTGCAGGAGTGTCTGCTGTCACTGCAAGGACATCACAAACCCAAAATAGGTCCTTTGCTACAATTGCAAGGACATTACAAATCCCACATTCTCATAACTGACCATATTTAAACCCTACAGTGCTTACTTAGTGCCGCTCTTTGGCAATGGTTAAATTTGACCATGAGCTACAGAGAAGCCACACTGTGAGAGGTTGAATCAAAGGTCTTTATCAGAAACAAGTGACAGAGACTTATGCCCCCCCGCCCCCCCAAAAAAACCCTTGCAGCTTTGAATGCCCTTAATACTCTTAGGAAACTGAGCCATCTCAACAGACCAAATCAACACCAATGGAGAGTTGAAGAGGTGACCTGAGGAGAGTCTGGCACAATGGCAGCAGGTGTTTGGAGGGGCCTAAATGAGATCATGGCTAAGGGCAGGGTCACAGGGAGCTTGAGAGTTCAGAGCTTTGAGTTCATTGTACAAGTCTGGCAGATCCAGGAACTTACGGTCTGAGTCCCTGCCCCTGAGGGAGTGGGGAAGTGAAATTTTACCTCTAGTTTTTTGAAAGGCCCTACCATCCACCAAGATGGCACCCCTCAGACCCAGTATCCATATTTCAATCCTGATCTGATCTGTTGCAGTCTGTCTTCATTCCTTTCCTCTGCTTGATGGTTCCTAACACTGAACATCAAAATAGAGGTATATGCACAGTTCAAGTCCAACAAACAAACAACAAAAAAAACCCTGTGTCATTCACTTTTGTCATTTGTGTCCTGATTTCACATTCTGAGACTGGCACTTTTAGTATTGTTAAAAATGAGGAGATAGGAGGTTCCAGTTAAGTCTTCTTAGGAAAAGTGGTCCCTTTGTTTATTCTCCTGGTGAAACTGTACTTAGACTCCTCCCCCTTTGTTCTCTCTCATTGCAAAAACTGCATGTGACCCTCCCTAGAAGTTCCCACTCAGCACCTGAAACCCTAGGCAACTAGTTGCTGTGCCCCTGGGGATAGTGGAAGGTCCCCCAGGCTCTGAGGTCACTTCCTCATTCTCTCCAGTCACACCTCCTTCTCGCCTTCCCTATATAATTTCTTCCCACCAGTAGTCAGGTTGCTATGTGGCATGCAGCAGTTTGGCTCTCCCCAATAAGCTCTTCTGCCTGAACCACTTAGCAATTTTCTCTTGGCAATCCTTACACTATCTATTCTGCCTCAATATGTTAAAATATGCTTTTAACTGGACAGAAAACTCCAGTGCAGCTGCTATGATTCAAGATCTCTTCTGGCTTCCAACAAGTGACACTGGAAGAAACCTTTAGAATATAAGGCTGTTTGTACACTGGACACTTCTCTGTACAGTTTCTAGCTAGTGGCATCTCATCCACAGGGACTCAAGAGTATTTATCAATAAAATAGACATAACACCTGGTGCTGGTGGTTCATGCCTGTAGTCTTAGCTACTCAGGAGGCTGAGATCTGAGGACTGCAGTTCAAAGCCAGCCCAGGCACCAAAGTCCGTGAGACTCTTATCTCCAATTAACCAACAGAAAACCAGAAGTGGTGCTGTGGCTCAAGTGGTAGAACACTAGCCTTAAGCTGAAATGTTCAGGGACAGGGCCCAGGCCCAGAGTTCAAGCCCTACAAAATAGACATACCACCTTAATAGCTTCTTTGCGAATGTTCTATTGGACCTGGATCACGGAGAAACAGAGCAATCGCATTTCGAGAGGTTGAACTGGGAGTCTTTATTGGAGAGCCGGCGAATGCAGGTGGACTCTTGCCAACTACCCTTAATTATAACACTTGACACTATGGAAAACTGAACCTTGCAAGTAGGAGAAGAAAGAAGAATCAGAAAAACAATACTAACAAACGAGATCAAGTCCAATGGGAAGCTGAAGTGGGACGCCATGGTGACTGGAAGGGAACCAGCAGATAGGAGGCATGGTGCCTGAGCTGCTCCAGGCCTAAATAAGGGCAAGGGCAGGGGGCAGGGTCACAGGAAGATTCAAAGCATAGGACTGACAGGTCCAGTAACCTATCTGTCCAAGTCTCCGTCCCTTCCTCTAGGAATTCAAGTACATCCATCACCTGAGGGTAGGACTTCATCTTCTTCCACCAGGAATACAAGAGAGCACCAGTTAAACCCAAGTCCCTGTCATCTACCACATGACCAAGATGGCATCAGTTAGACCTAGTATTCTCATTTCACCAGAAGTCGGAAGCCTGTGCAAAGATATCACTTGCAACTCCAACAGTCATAGAAAATTAAAGCACAACTCCAAAAGCACTCGTTCCTGCTTGTGAACAATTCTTGCTTTGAATGATTTATGAAGTTTTGAAAGTGGAATGAGTTGACACAGATTGAAAGGATATTCTTTCCCATAAGAATTCATTAATTCAAGGATCCCACTGAGGTGGAGACTTGAGAGCTGGGTAAAAGATGGCTTAAAAAAATGGCTGGAACCAAGAACCTAAGGTTCACAAAGGAACCTTGGGGTGCTTATTAGTCTATAAGTGGCAATAAGACTAATTTCTTTCCGGCTTCAGTGTTTCCTTTTTTTCCCCAGATCAAGAGCCCTAATGCATCTCAACAGTCTCAAAGCTGTCATTTGCCTCCATTCCACAGAGCAGTCATTTACCACCTGCAGGTTTATATTAACATAAACCATACAGATAACTTTCTATTGGGGGTCTGGGGTGTAGGGAGGCTTCTGTAGCTCCAGGCAATCAAGCATTCAGCTTAAAAAAGAGCAGGATTCATTAACTGCAGAAAATAAACTAACAGTCTGCTCCAATAGTGCTGTGGAAGGGAAATAATCTTGAATGGATTTGTAACTGGTTCATTTACAACATTTCCTTGTCTCAAAAGACTCTGTGTGGCTGGGAGTTTGGCCTAGTGATAGAGTGCTTGCCTAGCATGCACAAGGACCCAGCTTCCATTCCTCAGTACCACATACATAGAAAAAAACCGGAAGTGTTGCTGTGACTCAAGTGGTAGAGCTCTAGCCTTGAGAAAGTCCAAGGACAATGCTCAGACCCTGAGTTCAAGCCCCAGAATTGGAAAAGAAAAAAGATTCTGTGAGCTTTTAAAAGTCAGTGGTAGCAACTTAAAAGAAATTGCCCTGGATAAGAGACTCAGAGATTCAGGATATGTGTTAGCATAGCCCTCCCTTTTGATTTAACAACCTCCAACCCTCAGCCATTTCCCTGAAACCAGGTGACCAGACCAGGTGACTGTAATTGTTAACTCCCATCCCTGCCTCAGATAGCATCCAGCTGCAGTAGACCTAATCTAACTTTAGCCTAGACCTAACCGAAACTGTTGCAAATAGTAAACTCCGCTATTCCATTCCTAGCCCCTACCCCTATAAAGATAGCCTCTTGCAAGATGAGCTTGGTGTTATGTTGCTCCTAGCCTGAAAGGCACAGCATTGTTAGTTTGTCAGCAATAAACATTGCTGTCCCTCTGTTTGGTAGCTGCCTGGTCCTCTGTGCTGGAGCTTTCAATGTGTCAAGGGGTTATTGGACTCATTGTTAGTTGACATTTTCACAATGTGTATATTTTATTTTCTATTATCTTTACAAAGGGGACTTTTTTCTATATTAACATTGCTGCCTGTGAAATTTTATTTACCTGTACTGTGTATATAGCCGACAAGTTCATGTGGGGAGATGAGGGAGGCTATTTAGACCTTCTAGATATGTAGAAGTGCTTCATGTATTTAATGATAGAAACAGGAGAGTAACACTTTGTATAAATAGCCCTTAAAAGCTTAAAATGCTGTTGTTAAACCCAAAAAGAAAGAAAAGCGTCTACTATAGATATATTGCAGAATACAACATGGTTTTGCTTTTAATCTACATTTCTTGCCAAATACACAACCTCTCAGTTTAAAAAATGAAAACATTAATGTACCATGGTTTCTTTTAAAGAGAATATATTTTTCTAGCTCTTCTCTACACATATTGTTATGTGGGAATATATTTCAGTGGAAATCAATGAGAAACAGAAGCCACATTTTGAGAGGTTGAATTGGGAGTGTTTGCTGGAGAGCAGGGGACTGCAGGTGATCTCTGATCTCAAAGTCTTGCAGCCTAGAATGGAGCTTGCACAAATCTTTTAAAGGTAAAAACAAGGAGTTTGGGGTAGGGAACTGTCCTGGAAGGGCATTCTCTGGAGCAAAACTTTCCTCAGGCTAAACAGAATGACAGCTGCCTATTCTCTGAAGCAGAACTCTCCTACAGCTAAGCATCTACAATTCAAAGAATGGCTTGTCTCACCTCCAGGCTTTTGAAGATGGATGAAAAGTCCTCATCACCCAACGAGGCCCCAGAATGAGAACTGATATATTACTTAGATCCAGTATCCTTATTTCAATATATCAGTATCACCTCTGCCATCATTCTCTCCCACATTTAACCCAACCTCACTCATCCCCTCAAGTTTCCTAGTTCTATTTTCACATATTTATCTTTAATCAGGTACATTACCCTTGTCACACAGCCCATTTCCTCTCAGTATGTGATAGACATTCCTGCAAAGGAAATTTTTGCTGCCTTTGAAATGAGTTTTTAGTCCCCAGGCCCAAACTCCATATGTCAAATTTGGCCATCTGTCCCTATATGCCAAATGAAGTCTCATGGTGACGTTTAGACAAAAAAGGAGATTTATTATGGGGGCAGCCACAGGCACACACAGCACTTCAGTACATCATCTGCCTTCAGGGGTACACACAGCCTTAGATTAAAAGGATATGGAGTACAGAGGCGGAACCTAAGTATCTGTTTGCAGTCATCCTAGTGCATGGAGGGAATTCTCCACCCAGTGCTAAGGAGCCTGAGGTGAGGGAGGCTATTAATTGAATGCACACGGGGGGGGGGGGGGGGGGGGCTTTGCTTCTGAGAAATGCACCTGAGGGCTATCATCTTGCCCTCAAGGTGGGGGAAGGTGAATCCCCCCCCCAAGTAATTGGTGTGCCTGGGAATCCCTGGATACTGGGGTGGGCAGGTCCCGGTTACTGGACCTGACAGTTCAGTTCCTAGGACTGGGAACTTCCTGTGACCCTGCCCTTGACTTGAGCCTTTTTAGGCCTGGAGCAGCGTAGGCACCATTACACAATGCCACACGTCTCCATGCTCACATCCTGTGTCCTGTCTCCTGGCTCTTCTCCAGTCACCATGGCATCCCACTTCATTAGAGCTGAATTAGTTTGTTGGGAATGTTTTTGTTCTTTCTTTCCTCTCTTGGCCCATTTCCTAACTGTGTTGTGTATTTGCTGGTTGCTGGTCTTTGAGACAGGAGTCTACCTTGCCAGTCACTGGCCTTCTAATAAAGACTCCAAGATTTGAACCCTCAAAATGTGGCTTCCTTGTATTCTTAATTCAGGGAATAGTCTTAAGTCACAGGTGTGCTCAGAGATGGCTAGAGTTGACATCACAGGTGGTCTTGAGGTAGGATAAGTTGAGGGAAAATGAGGCCTAGTGAAGACGTCTCAGTGTTTACAAAGCTCTATCTTTGCTCTAAAGAGAGTCAACAGGATGCATACTTTCCCCAGAGAAATGCTTTCCCGAAACTTGAGCAACCTCCTCTCCAAAATGCAGATAACAGGGTGCCTTCCCTGAAAGGACAAGAATGTTTTATGGCCGGATGCATTCTTACCTAAAAAGAATGCCCCAAATATCCAGAAACTCAGAAAATGTAACATCAGGAGTAATTAGAACAGAGATAAACCACTTACCTTTGCATAACTTAAAGTCAGTCCCCCCTACCTTTACCATATAAATATCCCTAACAGCCAAGATGCTGTGTGTCTGTTTCTTCTCTGTTCCAGAGTGCTGCTTTCCTTTCTGCTTATCTGTTTGCTTGTCTGCTTGCCTGATTGCTTATTTAATAAAGCTCTGCTAAGGTTTCTTGCCATTGTGAATTGTCCATGGAGTAACCTGTCAGGGTTAGCTGTCTAATTCTGTTTTTTTGTTTTGTTTTGTTTTGCTTTTTTTTTTTTTGTAAAAATACTTAAACTGCTTGACCACCTGCGTGGCGCATTTTCCTGGGGAACAGGACCACCTGTGTATGGTGCTCTCCTTTAAAAGCTCAGCCCTACAGAAGGGCAGGGCTGAGGGCTGCTTTCTATCAACCCGAAGGTAGAGAGTAGCCACGACGCTGCTATTAAACTGACTCCTAGCTCCATTCACTGAGTGCTGTGACTCTATTGCTGGAGGTTCAGGGACCCCAAAGCGACTGGGATATAACAGTCCAGATATTCTTAACCTTAAGTAAAGTTCCTACATTTTGTTTTATTTATTTCAAGTTCTGGGGCTTGAATTCAGGGCCTGGGCACTGTCCTTGCACTTCTTTGGCTCAAGCTAGCACTCTACCACCTGAACCACAGTACCACTTTTAAAGGGAAGGTTCACAATGCTTCACCTGCATCTGCTCTAGTAATAACCTGGTAAGCTTAGCTGCCAAATTGTTTTATGTTTTTGTAAAAATTCTTAACCTGTGTGATCACCTGTGTGTGGTTTCATCCTCGTGGTTATTGACTGTGGGCATGATAAGGAGACATTATTTGGTGACTACCACCAGTATGTGGTATTTGCCTTTAAAAGCTCTCTCTATCATCCTGAAGGTGAGAGTAGCAGCTATGCTGCTATTAAAATGACTCCTAGCTCAGTTCACTGAGTGCCGCTTACTCTGTTGCTAAGATATTACACTCTTTTATCAGAAAACAGTCTGACACTCCTTTTTCTTAGGACTGTGGAGGTGAGGCCTTGATACAATAAGAGTAATCCATGTTTGGTAGGTGGCTTAGCGTGTCCTGGATTCCAAGATGGTCCACAGATGACTACATAAAATGACCTCAGTGTCCTACAGTAGGCTAGATCCTCTCCTGCAGCTAACTAATAGGAAATTCTATTTCTGGAGTCTCCAGTTGTGGCTTTAAAAAAATCATTGATACATAGAATAATGGGGGCCAATAAAGAACTGTTACACCAATGATTTTATATTAAAAATTCTTTCCATCAATTAGGGAACCTCTATCTTCAAGCTTTTCCTTACATTTTTAAATGTTTGAAACATATATCCAGTGAAATGGGAAGCCAGAAATGGGACATAAACTTTTAAACAATAATAAGCTAGCAGTCTTGCCTTTTTTTTTTGTTAACCAAATTTGAATGTAAAGGAAGGTTTAAGCAATGGCTCATGTTGTGATAGATACTGTCACCTGCTGGTGAAAGTGGGTATTAAATATTTGACTTTGGTCCAAAAGGCAAGAAGTGATCCTGATTCTAGGAAGACAATATTTTGGGTTTAGAGGAAAGAAGACACCGGGAATCTTGGTTGCAGAAAATTGAGAAAAGGGTGAGAAAAAGGTAAATTTGGAATGTTGTTAGTTGATAGACCTGCCTTGCAGGTCTTAATCCCTTCCAGTCCTAGAATGCCTTCTGAAAGATTGTGTGTGTATATTTCCACACGTGTAGGTACACACACTAGTCCTGGGGCTTGAATTCAGGGGCTTGGAAATTCCTTTAGTTTTGGTTTTTTTTTCCCTCAAAGCTGGCATCCTATCACTTGAGGCATAGCTCCACAGTCAGGTGCATTCTGGTAATTAATTGAAGATAAAAGTCCCATGGACTTTTCTGCCTGGGCAGGCTTCAACCTGGGATCCTCAGATCTTAGTCTCCTGAATAGCTAGGATTACAGATGAAAACCACAGCCCCAGCTCCCTCTAAGTGATTTTTATCTGATGCACAATTCCATGTTCAAACTAGTTTGGGGGGGAAAGAAAGAACTTCCCCAAACAGCACTCAAACAGCACTGCCCTATAGCCTTTACTAGGCATTCTTGTGACACCTGATCTACATTAGTACTGTTGACAGTTTTGGAGTACATACTCATTACTTCAGTGCTAAGTGCTTTGTAAGTCGACAGACCAGGAAGTCAGACTACTGAGGAACAATTACTGGCTGTGCCATGTACAAAGTTTTATGACTTTGATTAGTTGACAGTGTTTTCAGCTTCAAATAACAGAAAATTGCATTAATAACAAGTTGTTTGTGTCCCCACCACCACCTACCCTCCTCTGTCATAATGAGAACAAAGCTAGTCCAAAGGAAAGTCATCACTGGCATTTACTCATGGCCCAGGGATGTCAAGGTCAGAGTTCTTCATGGGGTCCTAGAAGCCCACCCTCCCAGAGATGCAAGAAGCAAGCCCGTGGTCTGCAGACTTTACAGTGGTTGAGCCACTGGTGCTGAAGGTAGAGAGCAGACAGAAGCCAGGTGTCTACTCTCCTTGCCCTGTTGGTTATCTGGGTCTGCAGAGGTCAGGCTCCTTTACTGAAGGCCTGCTGAGCAGCCCTCTCCTGCTATCTACGATGCCATCCCCTTGGTCTCTTCAGACCCAGGGGGAATAATAGCCGTCTGCTATGATTGGCACCTAACCAGGTCCCCACTCTGTGCTGACTTACTTAACCATGACTTGACATATTCAGGTACCACCTGCTGATACTAATACCTAACCATCACACCGGGCCCTATTATATGCTTTTGTGTATACTTTTCAGGGGTGCTACTGAAATTTAAACATATAATCTTACCCTTCCACATTTTTCTGGTACTACAGGTTCTCATAATGGCCTGATCCTTCAATAAAGGGTCAGTCACATTGCTTTAGAATGAGGAAATCTTAGCTCCAAAAGGATGTGGATTAGTTACACAGCTTCTGTCATGAGTTCAGCCTAACATGGTTTGTTTAGAAAGTTGGATTTTTATGTTTGCAACTTATCTGAGACCCAGTTCTTTACTTTTTTTTTTTTTTTGCCAGTCCAGGGCCTTGAACTCATGGCCTGAGCACTGGTCCTTGGGCTTTCTCAAGGTTGGCACACTACCACTTGAGCCACAGAACCACTTCTGGCTTTTTTTTAGCATTTGTAGTTTTATTCATAAATTAAATGTATGAACAAAACTACTGAAGATAACAAACTGCATGAAAGTTTTTAGCTTCTGAGGTAGAAAAATAAATTATCTTGGTAGCTTTATAAATCTACATTATTTCTGGAGAAGTTAATGTATTACACATACATATTTTCCACAGACTTAAGAATAGATGTTGATCTACTTTTACGTAGATTGTAAAAAACACACTTCTGGCTTTTTTATATATATGTGGAACTGAGGAATCAAACCCAGATCTTTGTGCATGCTAGGCAAGCAGTCTACCACTAGGGCAAACTCTCAGTCCCTCTTTACTCTTTTTAACCAAAAGCCTGGCATCTTTGTCTTCTCACTTTCTCTTGGGTGGCTTGCTTCTATGTAATATTTTACTGTCTTCATCTGTGTGGAGGAAGTTCCCATGGTATCTCCCATTCCTATTTCTCTTCCCTCCTATTGGTCTTCCAGTGGAGCAGCATTATTTTGTAGGTCATGCACCTCTTTACAGTTTTCCTGACCTGAGAAAGGAGCAAGTATGGGTACAATCGGGCAATACCCATCAGGAATTTGGAAGTCACTGTAGTGCCAGAAACAGAGACTAGACCCTTTAAGTAAATTTTATGTAGAATTATTAGCATTAACAGGACACATTTAAATGAAGTAAATGTTGCTGAATTCTGGAAGAGCATCACGTAGAGAGGAGACAATTGTGCTCATTCTTTTTTTTTTTTTTTTTTTTTTTTTGCCAGTCCTGGACTTGAGCTCAGGGCCTGAGCACTGTCCTTGGATTTTCTCAAGGCTAGAGCTCTACCACTTGAGCCTCAGCACCATTTCCAGCTTTTTTTTTCTATGTATGTGGTACCGAGGAATTGAACCCGGGTCTTTGTGCATGCTAGGCAAGCACTCTACCACTAGGCCAAACTCCCGGCCAATTATGCTCATTCTTAAAGCCACTTGTTTTCTAGAATTTGCTACTTGTGCCATTATGTGGACAGTTTTCTGCTTTTAAGTATATTCGTATAATCAAGAAACTAGCATCGCCATTCATCTCCAGAACTTTTTCATTTTCCCTAACTGGACCTCTTACTCGTGAAGCATGAAGTCCTCATTCCACCCCCTCATCACTCCTGGAAACCACCTCTTTCTTTTCTGCTTCTATCATTTTGATAGGGCAGCATTCTTTTTGTGCTGAAGAAGTATTCGGCACAAATTATTTTGTCCTGTATCCGATTCAGAAGAACAGCTCAGGATCCCTGAAAGTGAGTTACAAATGTTACACAGTGTCCTGCATTATGGGCGGACCTACTCATTCAAGGGTGGACCAGCTTGAGTGACTATCTGTAGGGATGCCAGAGACAGAGGGAAGCTAAATTCAAGAACATTTCCACCTCCACCCCCACAACTACCCTTCTGACTCACCAGCAAGTCTTTCATCCCATGAAAAGGAAACTTAGACTCAGGAATATGAAATGCGTTAACCAAAAGCACATTGGTTAAACTATGATAGCCAAGTCTGTCCATGTATGAGTTGCTGACAGTTCAGTCCAGCCTAACAACATTGATAAAATGCAGAAGCAGCAAAGAACTGTGAGATGGCCAGTATTCTTTATGGCATAAGATTACAGAATGAAAGCCTGTAGTCCAGACTCAGCTCAGTGTTGGCTACATGTGCATTTTTTAAAATGTGATTAGCTGGCAGATTTGAAAATCTGATTTCTGGTTGTACTCGCAAAATCTGGCAACCCAATCCTGGAGTCCAGCCTGCTAGGAAAATAAGACTCCCCACTCCTTATTTCTCTACATCCTGGCCCGAGGGATATTTTGGGTTTGCAAGCCCTACTCGGAGATTTTAAGACCATCTTCCAAAATGTAATGAGTAAAATGTCCAACTTTTTATTTTATCTTTTAAAATAATTGTTAAATTAACAGAGGAAACATTTTTTAAAAATGAATAGCTTCTACAGGTGGAACAAAAAGAAAGGTCACCAAACAAGTTTTACAAAGTTGATAAAATAATATAAATAGGTATCTGAGGAGAAATCAGTATGTATCTTGGAGTCACTTGTGATATCCCCAACACATCTAATCCCAACTCTGTTTCCCCATTGCATGGATCACTATGTAGCATTCCCTACATGTCCTATGCTTTGTTGATTATATTCAGATTTTAATATAAGGTTATACATTACACCTTAATAAATAATTGCTATAGTCTTAGAGATAGTCATTTATATGATAACTTATTTTCTGTTTTGCTTCCACTAGAATTTAAGTTGACGAGGGGTAAACTTTTTTCATCTGTTTTATTCACAGTTGTAATTCTAGAGTTGACAATAGCAGGTTCCCAATACCTATGTGCTGGGAGGATGTACGAATAAATGAATGAATGAGTGAACATACTACATGCCATATAGTCCTGTACTAGCAATTGTGAGAATCCAGAACATGAGCCATCATCTTCAGATGCAGAGAACTCAAATACAATTGAAAAAAAAAACCCATAAAGACCAACGATAATATAAGATTAATGAAATTGTTAAACAGCTGGACTTAGGGTAAGTGCTCAGAAAAACTTCATAAAGAAGGTGGGCTTCCCCAGACTTAGAAGGAAAGTGACCCTGTTCACAGTAAATTTCTCACTTAACAAACTACATGTGTTATAACAAACATGGCTGCTTTCAGATAGCTCAAGGGAGGCATGTGGCTTCATGTGAACCAGCCAAATTTTCCCCTAGAAGTTTGGTGTTCAGCAACAGCTAGGATGAAAAGAAACCTCAGCCATCCAGAAGTGTTTCTTCCGCCCAATAGAGTAAAGCAGAGGCAGTCTAAAGAGGATAGAGGAAGAAGAAACAGATGGCTGAGGACACCCAGGGTCAAAGAACCATCTGTCTCCAGACAGAAAGGGAAAGAAGTCTGAGAATGTGGTCTAGCTCCTACTGTCATTTCCTCAGAGAACCAGCTGTGCTCCTGCCCTTGTGTTTGGAGATAATGAAATATGAAAACTGTGTCTCCCTGGTGACATGTTGACACCTTAGAGATAAGACCCTACTCCCACCCCAAGGTGATCAGCGTGCCTGAATTCCCAGAGGCAAGGAGGGGACTTGGACAAGAGCTTACTGGACTTGTCAGACTCCTCGAGACTCCTGACGCTCTCAAGCTCTGTGATCCTGTGCCTTTTTAGGCCCCAGCACCTCAGCCACCAGTGCACCATGTCTTCTCTTCTGACTCTCCTCCAGTCACAATGGCGTCCGTCCCTCTTCAACTCTCCATTAGAGTCTGTCTGGTTTGTTGAGACTGTTTTTCTGCTCTTCCTTTACTACCCTTGTAGCTCAGTTTCCTACAGTATTAAGTGCATTTGAGGTTGTAAGTTTTAGGGGGACATGTGTTGCCAGCTTTCTAATAAAGACTAGGATTCCATCTCTCAAAATGTGGCTTATTGTGATTGAATTCCTGAATAACAATAAGCCAAGTATGTTTCTGAATATATCCTCACCCCTCTTTTGTTTCTGAAGCTGGTTCAAGGAATAATAAGCAGCCGTGTGCTTTGTCTCCTGATGGGACGACCATAGGCCTCTACACGCCTAAGCAGCAATGTTGCAAGAGCTCAGCTGAGATTACTCCCTCACACACTGTCTGGGACTCAGTGGTTTTCTTTGGGGTCTTTGAAAAGTCCTAAGAAATGCCAGCACATGGATGTTCTTTTCTTATTCGGTGAATTAGCTTGGCCACCTCTGTAGTCTCAGGACACACAGGTGAATAACTCACCCACCACATGAGGAATTAGTGATGACGACAGAACTGAGTCTCTACCTGCCCAGAGCTGCCAGCTATTGGCTGGGATTGGAGCACAAAGGCAATTAAGCACACAATTATAATTCCCTGCTAAAACCTGGGAAAGATACCATGTCTGAGTGCACATGGCAGGGATATTCTAAGTCATAGCAGAAGACAAAAGGGGAGAAGAGGAAGTGCTTTGTCAAGAAGGAACATGAGGGGCCCAGAGTTTGGCATAGGGGTAGAGTGTTTGCTTAGCATGCACGAAGACCAGGGTTCTATTCCTCAGTACCACATACACAGAAAAAGCTGGAAATGGTGATGTGCCTCAAGTGGTAGAGCTCTATCCTTGAGAAAATCCCAAGGACAGTGCTCAGGCCCTGAGTTCAAGCCCCACAACTGGCAAAAAATAAAAAGAAAGAAGAGACAGAGGGGGAAAAAAAAGAAAAAGCTCAAGGACAGTGCTCCAGCCCTGAGTTTAAGCTCCAGGACTGGCAAAAATTAACTAAATAAAAGAAGGAACATGATCCTGAAACAACAAAAGTCATCACCTATCTCTTATTTGCTGTGTCATAGATTGTTCTAAGCATTTTACATATAGGAGTTTCTTTAGTCCCCTCTCTCTCACTCTCTATATAATATATGATGTATATATGCTATATGCATACTCTCATACACATATAATATATACATATATAGATTATAAACACTATGTTGTATTCGGTTAAAAGAGGGCATGCCATGTGCCAGTGGCTCAAGCCTGCTATTTTAGCTATTCAGGAGACTGATATCTGACAATCACAGTTCAAAGCAAGCTTGAGCAGTAAAGTCTATGAGACTCCTATCTCCATTTAACCACCAAAAAACCAGAAGTGGAGCCATGACTCACGTGGTAGAGTGCTACCCTTGAACGCAAAGTTCAGGGACGTGGGGACAAAAACATGAGAAGAGGCAGCAATTAATGATTGTTAAGTAAGGCACCTTCTATTAATTACAATTAAAAATTTTTTTAAAAATAAAGTTCAGGGACAGCACCCTGGTCCTGAATTCAAGTCCTAGGATGAATACCACCCCCCCCCCAAAAAAAGGCGGGGGGTGGAGCCAGGGCAGGATCCAACTAGTAATGGAAGAGCTGAGATTCAAACCCAGATGGTTTGACTAATGAATGTTTCTTTATTGATTATACAAGTACAAACTGGACAAAGTGTACAATGCTTATCTGCCACCCCTTTCTCGTCCCCACATAGGTCATTTTTTATTTCTAAAATGTAAACATACTTAAGGAGTATCTAGTGTGACCCAACTGTGTGCAGAGTCAATGTCAAGATATGGGGGGAAAGCTAGTCTGCTGTGTTATTACTCCAGATAATAATGAATAGCAACCCCATTATTATCAGCAATGACCTCCACACATCAGGGAGCAGAAAAATATAAACATTAATTCAAGGTTACACCAGCTGCCAGCTGAAATTATCACCATTAAAGGGAACTCCAGAGGAGGGTTGCTGGGTGATGAGAAAAGCTTGTTTACAAAAAGTGTTCACTCCCAGTAAAAACCATTCTAGGCAGATTTTTATTCCTTTAGCTTAAAGATTGATTTGGTAGATGCACCAGAAAATGATCATTTAGTTAATTCATCTAACACAATGTTCTATGATGGTTACTTATGCAAAGCTATTGTGACTTCCAGCAGGAAAGTTTAATTTCCAGAGTTCGGTTGGTAAGTGGATACTTCATATTTTGTACTAAAAGAAGATCTAACTTTGCTTTTCATGGCAACCTGCTTTTACATATTTTTCCAAAAGTATATTTATGACCAACAAATGAAGTATTGGATTTAGAATATTTTTTATCTGTTTCTGGTTACTTGACCTTTCTATTACCATTGCATTCATATCTTTCAGTTCATATTTGTGCCACATTCAGTGGTTCTCTGTTCATTTTCCTTCTGAAGACTTTTTTTGTGTGTGTGTGGGTCATGGGACTGAACTCGGCCTGGGCGCTGTCCCTGAGCTCTTCAGCTCAAGGCTACCCTTGAGCCAAGCCCCACTTCCCATTGTCTAGAGGTTAATTGGAGATAAAAATTTCAGGTTCTTTTGTGCGTGGGCTGACTTTGAACCTTGATCCTCAGATCTCAGCCTCCTGAGTAGCTAGGATTACAGGCGTGAGCCACAGTGCCCGGCTCCTTCTGGAGACTTACTATTTATTTATTTATTTATTTATACTCAGAGTCTGGGCATAGTTCCTGAGGTTTTTTTCCCCCTCAAGCCTCGCTCCTTACCGCTTGAGCCAGAGCTCTATTTCTGTTTTGTTGCTGTTGCTGTTGTTTTTCTGGTTAATTGGAGGCAGGAATCTCATGAACTTTCCTGCCTAGGGTAGCTTTGAGCTGCAATCCTTAGATTGCTGCCTCCCAAGTAGCTAGGATTCTAGGCAGGAGCCACCACCAGCAACTGGTGGAGCCTTTCTATTTACAATATAGATCCTAGTACTAGGCATGGGTGGCTCACACCTTCTGGAGTCAGGAAGAAGAGAGCCGGGTACCTCACACCCCTCTTGGAACTACATACATACATCAGATCATGTGATTTGCTTTACGCAACAAAATCTGAGTGAGATGAATGTATTAAGATTATGTATCAGTCCTCATAATAGTAAACGTTAAGTGGAAAATAATTAGTGATGAAAATGTAGAGAGATTGGACTCTGTTGCTAGAAAAAATGGTAGCTGCTGTGGGAAGCATTGGGTGTTTATTAAACTTTGGTTGTTAAACATAGAATTACCCTATGATCCAACAACTCTGCTCCTAGGTATACACTGAAAGCACTGAAAAGAAATATTTGAAGAAAAGCTAGAACACAAATACAGCAGCTCAAATCACAATAACCAAAAAATGGAGGGAAAATCTCCACCAATATCAATCACCTGACTAATGAATAAATGAAATATACACAAATGTAAAATGTGATATCTTTAGCCATAAATAGGGCACAACACAGATGAAACTTGAAAATGTTAGGCGAAATGAAAGAAGCCAAACATACAAAGGACCATGTATTGTTTTTGTTTTTTATGCCAGTCCTGGGCTTGAGCTCAGGGCCTGAGCACTGCCCTTGGACATTCTCAAGGCTAGAGTTCTACCACTTGAGCCTCAGCACCACTTCTGGCTTTCTGATATGTATGTGGTACCGAGGAATCAAATCTGGGTCTTTGTGCATATGAAGCAAGCACTCTACCCACTAGGCCAAACTCCCAGCCCAAGTGTTATATCCGAATTCCTAGAACCCTGAAACGACCACCAGAGGCCACAGTCAAAGCTAAAAAGCAAGGGTCATTTATTACGAGTCTAGAGTAGCCGGCAATGCTAAGAGGCCCTGAACAAAGATTTTACACAGCTTTTATAGGGGAATTCCATAGTTACAATCACCTGATTGGCTATTTGGTAACTCAAACCACTCGTTGAATCAGAGCTCAGGTGTCTAACCACTGAGCATCAAGCTGTTGCCACCTGAGGTTCAAGTACATGGGCCCTGAGCAAGGGAAGAAGGGGGTCATTCCCAGAACATGGGACAATCTTGGCACAACACAAGGACCATGTATTGTATGAGTGGACTCATATGAAATGTTCAGAATAGGTGTACCAGGCCAATGGTTTCCAGAATCTGAGAGAAGTAAGAATGGAAAGTACTGCTTAATAATAGGGAATTTCCACTTAGGATCATGAAAAATTTTTGGAACTACATGATGGTGAGTTTCACAGTCCTGCAAGTATAATGACACAAAATTATACCTTTTATTTAGAATGGTAAAGTTTATTGTATGTGTACTTTATCACAAGTTTGGAATGGTAATATGCGTGTGTGTGTGCATGTGCACATGTGCATGCACGCGCGCGCACACACACACACACACACACACACACACACACTGCTCCAGGATGATAATGGAAGCATGAGTTAATAAGGAACGGAACGTCCATCATCTTGACTGATAATAACCCAAAGTAAATTTCTAGTCCTTAAATGGAGATAAGAGTCTTATAGACTTTACTGCCTGCGCTGGCTACGAATAACAATCCTCAGATTTCAGCCGCCAGGGTAGCTAAGATTATGGGTGTGTTAAGTCTCTTGTCACAGCAGCTTAATTTAGCCCCTCCTGACTAGATTATTCTATTATACTTGGTTCACTAACCTTTTCTTAAGCACTCTTGTGCTAGACCCTGGGGGTAGGAGGAGGGAGAGGGATGAAAAGCCTCAAACAGCTTACAAACTGGCAAAGGAAATAAACATGTAAACCAAGGATGTTCTTCATTATGGTGGTACCATAATAGAGTTAGATTATGAGTTACAGCAAGAGCACATAATGGGGGTAGATTATGGGTTATAATGAAAGCATATAATAGAGGTAGATTATGGGTTACAATGACTGGAATGTTTCCATCCTGTAAACTCAGAGAAACTCCACTGAAGAAAGCAACACATAAAATTAAAAAGGTGTGTAGTTGTTCGTCAGGTAGAGAAAAGGAGAAGTGCATTTCAGGTTGATCAAAAGCACCCCCTCTGTGCAATGGTTTGCACATGCAACAGCATGGTTTGGATGCAGCAGGAAATGACAATCCTTAGACCATAAAGTATGAGATAAGGAGTGCTGGAGACAAAGCCAGAAACAAGGGTCTAGAGTTTGGATCAAATCTTGTGGCTGGTCCTTTCTAAACTTTACGTTCATGCCACACAAGGAAAATGAGAACACAGTGCTACAGGGGCCTTGGATAACCCAGGCATGTATTAGCCCACTGCAACATATGGTAAACACAACTATGGCTAACAGAGAACCATTGATGATAACCTATGATGCTCCCATTCACATTCTAAATCATGGTTTATATCAGTACAAAAAAGTGTGAGCCAGGCACCTGTGGCTCATGTCTGTAATCCTAGTTACTCAGAAGGCTGAAATCTGAGGACTAAGGTTTAAAGGCAGCCTGCACAGGAAAGTCTGTGAGACTCTTATCTCCAATAACCTTTACACAAAAAGCCAGACATAGTGCTGTGACTTAAGAGCGCCAGCATCAAGAAACTCGGGGACAGCGCCCAAGCCCCACGACCAGAAAAACAAACAAAACAAAACAACTGTGGAACTGGGAATGTGGCTTAGTGGTAGAGTGCTTGCCTAGGATTCATGAAGCTTTAGGTTAAACTCCTTAGTACCAAATAACAGAGAAAGCTAGAAGTGGTACTGTGGCTCATGTGGTAGAGTGGTAGCCTTGAGCCAAAGAAGCTCAAGAACAGTGCCCAGGCCCTGATCAGATTCAAGCTCCAGGACTGGGGAAAAAAAAAGTGTGAATTCAGGAAGATTTGGAAAGAGGCAGTGGAAATAACCTAGAAAGAAATAGCTGGAGCTGAAATTAGACAAGGATTAGATTAAAGATATGGATATAAAGTAGAATTAGCAAATCTGATTGATAAATAGATAGATTGAATTTGGAAGAAGAAGAAGGAAATGGAGTTTTAAATGGATCCCAGCCTAGGTAGGGCTTCCACTAAGATGGAAGAAAGAGGAAAGGGGAGGAGTATGGAAAGCAGTTAGGAATGCATTGAACTGATGTCTGTAGAGGTAACTGAAGGGTAATTAAATAATGGGCTCAAGATGAAGACTGGAGTTGAATTGAAGATAAAGGAATCATGGACCAATACTTAAGAGAATGGAGGAGCTGGTTGAAAGAGAATATAAGTAATAAATGAAAAGGGCTGAGGGTATTTAAGGGGAGCACAGGAAGAAAAGCCTGTGGGAAATGATATTGACATTTCTTTGATGCATAATGGGATCTACTCAATTGACTGAACACTGAGACCCTTTGAAAAGAATAACTCTCTTTCATCTCTCTAAATCTGCCTAAATGACCTGTATAGACACCTCTGGAATTCCAGAAGATTAGTCCCTTGATAAGGGAGAAAGCCATTTGTGAAAATGGAATATTTTTTAAAAATTACAAAATTTGGGCCAGGAGTTTGGCCTAGTGGTAGAATGCTTGCCTAACATGCATGAAGACCCGGGTTCAATTCCTTGGTACCACATACACAGAAAAATGCTGTAAGTGGTGCTGAGGCTCAAGTGATAGAGCTCTAGCCTTGAGGAAAGTCCAAGGACAGTGCTCAGGCCTTGAGCTCAATCCCAGGACTGGCAAAAAAATTAAAAAATTTAAAGTAATTTTAATGAAGTAATAGTTACAGTTGTCTAACATTACTACAGTAGATTGTGATGGGATACTTATATTTTACCATTTCCTACTGCCTGTGATATTCTCAAGAGTTTCTAATCCTGCTGTCTAGCATATTATTGGGCACATAAGACATCATCATAGATGTTTGTGAATAAATATAATCGTGAGTTTTAGAGGATAAGTAGAATATGATGTGAACCTTTTTAATGTTCAGTCAACAGTCTCTAAGACTTTGTGATGGAAATATGTTAAGTGGGCAAGACATATAGTCCAATATAGACATGATATAGACATAGACATATATGTATGCATGTTGAAAAATAGATGGATAGAGAATATAGTTTGAAATGTAGCCATGGTCTTTGACATGGTTAACCTGTGTGAGATTGCATGATACCCTCATATGATATAAGACACAGCAAAGTTAATCAACTAATCCATACATGGTAACATATGTGAATCTCATAAATAGTGACAAAAGCTACATAAAAGAATTCTGTCTTGGGACTAGAAAAGTGGCTCAAGTGAGAGAGTACTTGCCTAACAAGTACAAGGCCCTGAGTGCAAACCTAGCACTACCAAAACGAGAGAAAATAGAGCAAAAAAAAAATCTCAAGGAAGAATCACATATTGAGCATGTTCCATATGCTGGTCCTGAGGCTTGAACTCAGTGCCTGGGCACAGTCCTTGGGCAATTTGCTGTTGTTTTTTTGCTCAAGGCTATTGCTCTACCAGTTGAGCCACAGCACCACTTTTGGCTTTTTCTGTGTATGTGGTACGAAGAAATTGAACCCAGGGCTTTGTGTTCCTAGGCGAGCACTCTACTGCTAGGCCACACTCCTGGCCCTTTGTGGGGTTTTTGATATGAATGGTATATTCCAATAATATTTCTTATGAACATAATCATAGTATCTGGTATTATAAGATATGCAGAGCATCAAAGGTAACGTCTACATGTGAAACATGAGTATCATGTTAGGCAGATCATTGAAACTCATCAAAGAAGTCAGAGGGTTTAGGAAGGTGAGGGAGACTTAGCTGATTTATAAGCACATGAGTCAGAAGTCAGTTGTTAGAATCCTTGTCTAGGATAAATGAGACTCTGAATTCAATCTCTAGCACTGCCAACATAAAAAAATACTAAAAGATTTAAGAGTTGCTGGTAACTCACCTATCTATATGGAAATGAGGCTTTGGTTTATATCATTATAAAATTACTTTTCTTCTTCATGCCGTGGCATGTTACTCCAAAAGGATGTTAGAGACACCAGAAGCCTAGTGTGAACCACACTGTATCACTAGCACAGACAGTTGCTGTGGAATGTGGCCAGACTTAATGGTTTCAGAGGTCAAGTCAGAATATCAGGTGGAAGAAATTGTGTTCTAATGAGGTGCTTCCAAAGATCATAGCTCTGGAAGTTTAGCTCTGGTTGAGTGAGTAGAGCAGTTTTCTGGACCACCCACTTAGCTTTCTAATTGTCTTAGGATCTGATCCTCACTATCAGTGTGCTGGTGGGAAAGTTGTTCAACATATCCGAGATATAACTTTCTTCACTGAACAAAAAGAAGAGTACTTGCTTATGGTGTCCTATATGCATTTTTTAAACTTCACAACAGCTACATACTATTTTTTCCATTTGATGGACACACAAGAGACTGAAGGAAAGGGAGGGAGGAGAGAGAGCTGTTCATTTATCTGAAGTCACTCAGCTGGTAAGTGGTGCACCGAAAATGGGAACCTGGAGTCATTTAACCCCAAGAGCCTTGTGCTTAACAGTTGTGCTGAAATGCCTGCTAAAGTTCACCTGTGGATTAAATGAACCGATGCACTTAATAGTGCATGGCATATTTTGCATATTTCTTAAATGTTAATTATTAAAACAAGAGCTGAGTAGAATCTAAATCCCAGACCATAACAAATCTGAGGTTAAAGAGGATTACTCAGTATCATCCAGGGCCAAGTTGAAAGCTCGGGCATGCCCCGTCTCAGAGACTGCAAACAAAAAGTTCTCACAGGAGGACAAAGGTTCCCTGGGGTGTTGGAAATCATTTAAGTATATAGGAGTTACCTTCTGTAGCGTGGGAACAGACTAGAGTGTAGAAAAGCAAGGAAAAACTGGAGAAAGTCCCAGAATACAGAGACTGGGAGTTGCCAAGGCTCCACAGTGCTCCTCCACCCATCAGCTGCTGCTGGGGATACAGCCCGGTGACTTCACAGATGAGCAATTGAAGGCCAGAGGAGCCAAGAGAATCATCCTGTTTCCTAACGACACAGATCCAGTTTTCCAATGTGCCTGCAGGTTGTTCTGTCCAACTGAGAAAGACTAGAATGCTTAGACCTAAAGGCCCTGTACTCTTGGTGTTTGAGTTTTGTGTGATGTACCATCCTACCCTTGAGCCAAGCCCCACTTCCCTTTTTCTAGAGATTAATTGGAGAGAAGAGTCTCAAGTCTTTTTGTGCCTGGGCTGGCTTTGAACCTTGATCCTCAGATTTCAGCCACCTAAGTAGCTAGGATTACAGGGGTGAGCCACCACCCCCGGCTCTATAATGTCTTTTCATTCTTCTGTCATCCCTCCCCATCCCTGAGAGGTCAGGAAAACTTATCTCCTTGGTTTCCCACTAGATCTAGATCTTGGCTAGGAATCATAAATGACCAGTGTACGCATGCAAACAGTCAAATGAACTAGATGGAAAAATGGAATGAGAACAAATATATTAGAGATTAAACTTTTTTTTTTTTTTTTGGCCTGTCCTGCTGTCCTGGTGCTTGAACTTAGGGCTTAAGTACTTTTGCTCAAGGCTTGCACTCTACTACTTGAGCCATAGTGCCACTTCCAGCCTTTTCTGAGCGGCTTATGGAGATAAAAGAGTCTTCAAGGACTTTTCTGCCCAGAGTTGGCTTTGAACCGCTATCCTCAGAACTCAGTCTCCTGAGTAGCTAGGATTATAGGCGTGAGCCACCAGCACCCGCCCTGAGTAAACTTTTAAGATGGAAAATAAGGCTGTAAAGAAAGTTCCCAAATCTGATAAGGGCATTACATTCTGTTTACAGAGATTAAAGTGTAGAACTCTAAGTTCATACTTTTTAAGTATGGGGATAAGTGAGAAGAAAACTCTGAAAGTCTTGTTTTATTGTTTCCTTTTCCCTCCTAATATTATTACTTTTTTTTTTTAGTGCTCACTCTCATAATTATGAGCCAGAACTGGAAGAAAATGCTTTGCATATCCAGTTTTTATATACCGACAGACCTGTTAATTAAAACTTTGGATCTGCATTGCTGGGGGGTGGGGGGAAGCGCTGTTTGTTTTGTTTTTATTTTGTTTTGTGATAAGAAATTGATATGGAGTGAGGACCATCATTACATTCATGATCCACTTGCTTAGCCTTCTCTGCAGGGATTACAGATGTGAAACACCAGGCCCAGCTACATTGCGCCTCCCTTAGTAGTGTACTCTCAGGAGGGATTTTCCTGGATTTTTCTTTTTGGTGGACATGGGACTTGATCTCTGGGCTTAGGCCTTGTCTCTGAGCTCTTCAGGTCAAGGCTACTACTGCTCTATCCCTGGAGCCACAGCACCACTTCTAGTTTTCTGGTGATTAATTGGAGATAAGTGTCTCTGGGGCTTTGTACTTTCTCGGGCTGACCTGGAACCACAATCCTCAGATCTCGGCCCTCTCAGTAGCTAGGATTATAGGCGTGAGCCACCGAGAAGGCTTTTCCTGGATTTTTTTTTAACCTAATAAACTTGATACAACGTACATAGTAGAATCTTTCCATTGCTAGACATCCATCACCACTATCTATCCATATGCCTATTTCATTAGCCCACACTGAAAACCCTACACCCTGTTAACACCAACTCTATTCCTACACCAGACTTGACTACCATCGTATTTTCTGTCTCTATAAGTTGACTATGCTAGCACCCAGTATTCAGTGGAACCATAGAATATTTATCCTTTATATTTGGTTTATTTCATTTCCATAATGTCTTCAAGCTTCATTCATGTTGTAGCCTGCATCAAGAATTTCTTTTTAAGACAGAACAATATTCCATTGCATGGCATACACTACATATTGGCCATGGATGGACATGGGAATTGTTTTTGTCTTTGTGAGTAATGCTATTAGGAATAGAAGTAGACACATACTTGTTCAAGCCCTGTTTTCAATTCTTCTGGGGTATATAGCTGGAATAGGAATTGTCAGATCACATGATAGTTCTCTGTGTACATTTTTGTGTGTGTGTGTGGATCATGGGGCTTGAACTCTGGGCCTGGGCACTGTACATGTGCTCTTCAGCTCAAAGCTACTGCCCTACCTCTGGGCCTGGGCTTTGTTCCTGAGCTCTACCTCCCTACACCTGGAACCACAGCCCCACTTCCTATTTTCTGGTGATTAATTGAGATAAGAGTGTCAAGGACTTTAGTGCCTAGACTGGCTTTGAACCGAGATCCTCAGACGTCAGCCTTCCGAGTAGCTAGCATTACAGGTGTGAGCCACCGCACCTGGCTCTTTGTACAATTTTTTGACAAGCTGTCCTTGACAATATTTTTCCCTGTTAAATTTCCAGAGCTAGTTTTTACCATCCATTTGAACAGTTTACTTTGCCTCTCTAGTGTGCCATCTTACATTCATCTTTAATAACTTACCTTTCGCTCATTTCCTCTATCCCTTAATAAGGTTATTTAGAAACACGATCTTATGTTCCACAGCAATGGCTTTTTCCAAAACATAAACATTAGACTTCACTCTTTGGGACAAATTACTGCTTCCAAAATCTTAAGGTTAATTAGTTAAATGGATAAGATTGTAACATAAAAACATCTCAAACTGGAAAATCTAGAAAAATGGATGAACATCTAGATGCAAGCATCTTGGATGAACCAAGAGGCTATAAACCACTTAATAATGTGAACTATAATAAGTAATTTGATTGAAACAATAATACACTCTCAACGAAGAAAAGTGCAGAACCCAATAGATTGATTGCCAAATTCTACCAGATCTTTAAGGAAGAGCTAACAATAGTACCCCTCAAATTCTCCCATAAAATACAAAGGGAAGGAATGCTACTGAACTCACTCTATGAAGCTGTATATAGATGGAGACACACACACACACACACATACACACAGAGAGAGAGAGAGAGAGAGAGAGAGAGAGAGAGAGAGAGAGAGAGAGAGAGAGAGAGAGAGAGAGAGAGGGAGAGGGAGAGAGAATTACAGACATATCTTGATGAACTTTGAGGCAAAAATTCTCAGTACAGTTATTTTAAACCAAATTCAACAACTTATTAAAAAGCTCACAAACCATAAATGAGTTGATTTCAAACAAGGGATGCAAGAATGGTTTAATATATGTAAATAAGTAAGTGTAATATGTAATAAACTAAGAACCAAAATTTACATGACCATTTGAATTGATGCAGAAAAAATCTGACAAAATTCAAATATTCTGAAGAAACTAGGAATAGGAGGAATGTACATGAACTTAGTAATATTAAGATGCATCTGTATATATCTACACACAACCAAGGTCATATTAGATGGAAAAAGTGGAAGTTATTTTCTCTAAAGCCAAGAACATGACAAATGTGTCCAGTCTCTCCACTCTTATTTAATATATTATTAGAATTTTTAGCTGCAACATGACAGGAGAAAGAAAGTAAGATAGATCCAAATAGGAATGGGAAGAACTTCTGCCAAACGACATGTGCAGATGATATGGTCTTCTATGTAACAGATCCTGCAGACTCCACCAAAAAAATTCTAGTTCTGATAAACACCTTCAGAAACATAACAAGATATAAAATCAGTAGTCAACATTAGTAGCCTTTGTCTACGCCAACAATGAGTGGTCAAGTTAAGATGTCTCAGTTAAACAAGGAGAGCAGAAGGGATGGGACCATAGCCACTAAAGGTCAGTAATGCCGGCCTACTACTTACAGCAGAGGACATAGACTCTGCTCCCTCTCACTTTCCCTATAATTCCACTCTACGCTAACTAACTCTTGTTGGTACTGGGGCTTGTACTCAGGACCAGGTCATTGTTTCCCTAACTTTTTTTGTTCAAGGCTGGTGCTCTACCACTTGAGTCCCAGTTCTAGTTCCAGCTTTTTGTTTGGTGTTTAAGGGGCTGGGGAGAGGACAGTGCCACTCCTGGGGCTTGAACTCAGAGGCTGGGCACTGTAGCTGAGCTTTTATTACTCAAGGCTGGCGCTCTACCACTTGAACAACAGCTCCACTTCTGGTTTTTCAGTGTTTAATTGGATGTGTCTCATTGAGTTTCCCGCCCAGGCTGGCTTCGAACCGTGATCCTCAGATCTCAGCCGACTGAGTAGCTAGGGTTACAGACTTGCTTCCGCCTTGTTTCTTTCTTCTTCTTCTTCTTTTTTTTAATTTGTATTTATTTATTTGATTAAACCTCTAATACTAGGAAAAACCCTCCCCTTCTCAGTCAAGTTCCAATGAGACTCGGAGCTGCGTAGAGTCTCCAGGGTACCGGGGCCCAGCACGATGCCGCACGGATCAACACCCACTCTGTGACAGTCAAGGGAAGGCCACAGGCCGGGTGGCGCCGGGGCTGGGAGCCCAGCGTCCCGCCGGCCGGAGCCAGGCCAGGAGAGGAGGGAACCACTGTGCCTGGGAAGGAGGGCACCCAGCCGCCAGCGCGTCTACCCCGACGGACCGCAGCGGAGGGAGGGACGGCTTCTTAGCCCGCTGAAGGCATCCCGGCGGCCGAGAGAGGCGTGGCGGAGCTCCCCCGCGGGGGGCTGGGGGCTGGCGGAGCCTCCGGGGCAGGCAGGGCAGCGGAGGACAAGCGCACGGCGCGGGGGAAGGCGGAGCGGAGCCCGCGGGGCGGCGGAGCCCGCTGGGCGCACGCGCATGCGCACGGGCGCCGCCGGCGGCCGGAAGAGCAGCGCGGCGGAGCGGCTGCAGCCGGCAAACGAGCGCGGGGAGAGCGCGGTCCGCGCGGACATGGAGCCTCCGGAGAGCGCTGGGGACGCGGCTGACTTGCAGGAGTCGGGGTTGAGGCTGACGGACCACGCGCCACCCCGGGAGGTGGATCACGAGCGGGTGGACGCCGAGGCGGCGGACGTCCCGGAGCGCCGCAGGTGCTGGCTCTGCCTCTCCGTGCGGTGCGGGTCGAGCCGGGAGACCGGTGAGTACGCGGTGCGAACCCCGCGCGGGTCCCACCTGGGGCGATCGCGGGTGGGGAGGGGGTGTGTCTTCCACCGGGGTGCAGTGCCCACCGCGCCAGCATCCCCTGGCGGGCTGCACGGCCGGTGTCAGGACGGGGTGTGGGGCGGGGGGAGTTGGTTGGAGCCTTTGCCACCCTTCTGGGTAGCCAGCCCCGCGCGGCGGCGTGCGGGAGCCCGGAGCCACGTGGGAGGTCCCCCGGGGAGGGAGCCCCCGCCACCCCGGGAACGCGTCTGCGAGGTTTCTCCCGAGGAAGTTGAGAAATGCACGGGCTCTTCTAGGAAAAGCATCGTGGCATCTTTGGAGAGAAGCACAGTGGAGTGCGGTCAACCGGTTCCTAAAGTTGGGGAGGTGCTTTGGGGGTTCCTCAACTTTTTAGATCGCAAAGACAAAGTATGCCTGGTTGGGACTTCCGTGCTCCATCCCCAAGGCCAGGAACCTCTCCCATGACAAAGAGGACCAAGTGAGGCTCAGGGCATTTGTGTCATTTATTTATTTTTTTATTTTGTACTTTTCCCATCTCAAGAACTGCCTCCTGTGGGCGAGACCTGGGCAGGTTCGGGCAGCACCTGGGTAAAGGATGCCAGCTTGCCAAACAACCATTCTAGGGAGCTTTCTACTGGAACAGCTTCCTGAAAGGAAGCCTCCAGAGATCTGTCCTTAAGACAAAGCTTTGTATCTGCAGGATCATTCCTAGGTCTCTTTCCCTGAGTGTGTGGCTGTGGGTTGCTGTGCCTGTCGCCCCTCTTTTCCTTTCCCTCTCTAAGGCACTTTCCCATTTAGACACACAAAGTCCAGGAAGATGGTTCTTATTGCATTTCTGTCCTTAATGCAAGCAGAAATGAAGTGATCAGACTTGTGTGATGGCTTGTGTATCGGCTAGTGCCACCAGGGCAATGACTCCAAACTGGGTTGACCAGACAGGTGGCCCTTGAGAAGGTCACTTTTTACCTTCTTACTTTAGGGTGGAATGTCCTTGTGAACTCTCAGTTGCCCTTTGAGCATCCACTGGGAAAACTGTGGGACTTGGCAAAATGACAAACCTGTGTGAGTGAAACTAAGAATCTGTCTTTTAAATCCAAGATGTTTTCAGATGGGCATCAGATAACGTTTTGAAGAAAAGAAAAAATGTGTAGAAAAACACTTTGAACTTCTGTTTTCATTGAATACTTTGGTAATCTCATTTTAGTTTTTGGTCATGGGACTTGAACTCTGGGCCTGGGTGCTGTACTTGAGCTCTTCAGCTCAAGGCTACCACCCTACCCCTGGGCCTGGGTGTTGTCCCTGAGCTCTTTAGCTCAAGGCCCCTTGAGCCACAGCCCCACTTCTCCTTTTCTAGTGATTAATTGGAGATAAGATTCTCAAGGACTTTAGTGCCAGGGCTGGCTTTGAACATTGATCTTCAGATGTCAGCCTCCTGAGTAGCTAGGATTATAGGCGTGAGCCACCACAGCAGGCTGTTTTTTGTTTTGTTTTTTAATGTAACCCAGGCTGGCCTTGAACTCAGATTTCTTCCTGCTGCAGCCTCTCAAAAGCTAGGATTATGCCTCCATGCCTGGCACCTGACCTTTAGACTCTTGATTTAAGTGGTTTATTTTTATTTTTATTTTTATTTTTTTTTGTCAGTTGTGGGACTTGAACACTAGGCCTGGGCACTGTCCTTGAGCTCTTCAGTTCAAGGCTAGTGCTCTACCACTTGAGCCAGAGTACCACTTCTGGTTTTCTGGTGATTAATTGGAGATAAAAATCATCAGGACTTCAGTTCCCCGGGCTGGATTTGAACCGTGATCCTCAGATCTCAACCTCCTGAGTAGCTAGGATTATAGGCATGAGCCACCAGCACCCTGCTTAAATGGTTAATCTTAACAAAGCTCAATTTAAAATCGAGGTTGAAACTGTTAAATCTTTCTTTACATTATGGGATGATCTTATAGCATACAGCTTTCTTAAGGCATGTATTTGTCTCTTCAGGAACAGCATGGATCTTAGACTGATCAAGAAGTTACAGTCCTGTGCCTTACAGTCTTCTGTAAGGTGTGGGCTCAGTAATCTAACAGTGAACTTTAGCTGAGCTTTTACAAGCCACGCATACAGCCCCTTTAGGTCTGTGGTAGGACTTGGAAAGTGAAGTTTTTGTATGGTATTCCGGTGATTCTAAATTCCAGCCATATTTGTGAATCACCAGCCTAAAGCAGAGAATAGAAAAACTGAACATGTTAAAAGTATTCTTTGGAAAAAGCTAACAGTGGCTGCTTACTTAATTTGAATTATTTAGAGGTACCATGTGGTTAGATACAAACATGGAAATGCATTACAGTAACAGATACCTCTTTGTTATCCCACTTCCTTGCTCATCTCCACTGAGAGAATTTGAAATCATTTTTAGAGGCTGAAAATTCCTTGAAAAGAACCATTCTTGCCCTCATTAACAAATAATAAAGGTCAGATAGACCCTTTAATATCCATCCCATTCTAATCAGGAACCATGAGCTTTAAGTATTTCCAGGCACATGAAAAAGATGTGTGTGTGTGTGTGTGTGTGTGTGTGTGTGTGTGTGTGTGTAAAAGTGTTGGCTTTGAAGGAAAAGATCATCACAGCCAAAGGTATCAAATATTTAAAAAGAGTTAAAAATACCATGTTGAGTTGAAAATATTCCTGGAGCCAAACTTTTAAAAATAAGTTTAGATGGGAGGAGATCCTCAAATTCATAGACAAGATGTTTTCTGTCTTCCATCTTCCTTGTTCTGTCTGAGGGTGGAGGTTCTGGGTATAAGTTGGGCTTCTCCTAAGAACAACTGTTGTATTTGGACGTGAATTCTGAAATTTCAAAAGCCGGGTTCTGAGGCCGACCACAGCCATGGCCTGTGTTTTGTGGTTCTTCACTTGGAAGTCTTACAAAGCTTCGTTCCCATGGCCTCAGTGTCTGTGTGCCCTTTGCTTCTCCAAGTGTTTGAGCACCTGGACACAGGCAGGATGTGGAGATTTCTGGCACCTGATGTGGAGTGAGTACTGGCTGTGCAGTAGCCTCTCCAGCTGTGGCCACTAGAGCAGGAAGAAGGGATGCCCTGGTACAGTGGGATCTGTGACTGAGAGGGCAGGCTTTACACTGCCCCCAGGAAGACTTATTAGCACACTTTGGACATGGCTTGTAGTCACTTGTGGGCAAAGGTACCTAAATGATAGGAGGATGTTGAAATGTATTACCTGATGTAACATTTTTCAGGGGAAAAAAAGCAGAATTATGCAATACTGTTCTATAACTGTGTACCACATTGTACAATTACTAGATTGGAGCTTCAGTCTTAGTTTTCCAGCAAATTGCATGTGTTCACCTCTCCTACAGCTCTGTGATTCTCTGAACCCACAGAGCCAGTTGTGTTTTCTTCTTTTTCTCTTGATTTTGTGCAAGTTCAGGAAAGAGGAGGGGGGGGGCTGGGAAACATGTATTTATTCTTCAGTGTGTGGCTGTGTTTTTAGGGAATTCTCTGATTGCTCTCTTCTATTTTTCTCTCCTCACTCTCAGAGGATTGGGTTTGATAGCAGGTTCTTACTGGCATGAGTGGATGGAGGCAAAGGATACCCACATAGGTTCTCTTAAATGGGTTGAATACCTGAGACCCTGGAGAAAGTACTGGTTTCCTGGTTCTCATCAAGTCAAGAAGTTAGGATAAGATGCGGCAGATCCATGCAAGGAACTTAGGAGTCAGACTGCCTTACAGTCCCTTTCTCCATTGGGAAGATGTGTTGTGAGCCATGAAAAGTGAAATCAGGATTTGCTTCACAGTTCATGATTGTGTTGCTGCCAATACTAAATATTAGGCGTTTGAATGTCTGAATTTCTCTCATATATTTTCATTCACTAAGTATTTATTCAGAGTCTTCTAGGTACCAACCAAAAACAAGACAGGTAAGGCTCCAGCCCTTCAGGACCATAGAGAGTCAACACTTGACCAGACCACACAATTATAAAACACTTTCCAGAAAGAAAAATTATTTTAAAAGGATTGCTTTCTTCAGAAAGCCAGATTTTCCAGTGAGATGTATCTTTGGGAAGTCGCTTTGTGTGTGTGTGTGTGTGTGTGTGTGTGTGTGTGTGTGTGTGTGTGTGTGTATTGGGGCTTGAGCTTGAACTCTTGTTTGTCTTTTTGCTCAAGCCTAGTGTTGTACCAATAGTGCCTCAACTCTACTTCTAGACTTTTGCTGTGTATATGCCTGGGCTGACTTCAAACCATGATCTTCAGATGTCAGCCTCTTGAGTAGCTAGGATTATAGCTGTGAGCCTCTGGCACCTGGTCAGGAAGTATTTTTCCACAAGTATTTTTTTTTTTTTGCCAGTCCTGGGCTTGAGCTCAGGGCCTGAGCACTGTCCTTGGACTTTCTCAAGGCTAGAGCTCTACCACTTGAGCCTCAGCACCATTTCCGGCTTTTTTCTATGTATGTGGTACTGAGGAATCGAACCCGGGTCTTCATGCATGCTAGGCAAGCACTCTACCACTAGGCCAAACTCCCAGCCCACAAGTACTTCTTAAAGATAACTTTCACCATTTTGGCAAGTTTCTTACTGCTTGACTTTTGAGGGATAATTCTTCAGTGAACTGAAGGAAATCTGCTTTAAAGGGCAAAATAGCATTTTTTTTTAAGTGCGTTTTTAAATTGTCCTTGTCTATGGCCTTTATCTTTACAAGGAGAAATAAACACTGTCCAGACAAAGAATACACTCAGGCCATTATAATAATCTGCCACCATTTCTCTCGGTTTTTAAGTGAAAGTTATGAAACATGCACCTGGAAGCAAGGACTAACCAGAATTTAATCTTTTTCAGAAGCCAAGAAGAAAGCACCCTGTCCTGGACTTGGCTTGTTTTACACATTATTGTCTGCCTTCCTTTTCTCAGTGGCCTCTTTATTTGTTAAAAAAGTGCAAGACGTCCAAGCTGTAGAAATTAGTGCATTTCGATGTGTGTTCCAAATGCTAGTTATTATCCCTTGCTTAATATACAGAAAGTAAGTATTCCTTAATTTCGAAGTAGAAGACATAACTAAATGTGTGCAAACTTATGAATTGCCTTAATTATTTTTTTCTCTGTGATATCCTGTTTTACCATAGATTTCTTAGTTTTGGTGGTCCTTGGCTCTGATTAATTAACAGTCCCAAGGTTCTAGCCACAAGGAAAGTTTTTACCATCAGCACATATCACATACCCTCCATAGATCAAGGAAGAGGTTTAGTTTGTTGCTACTCTTGTTTTGAGAACCAAGCTTTCCCCTTCGCTCGTACCACTTCTCCCCATTTTCTTCTGCCATGACTAATATTTGGAAGAATAAAAGTAACAAAGGACAAAGGAAGTAGTGTATCCAGTGTCAGAGATTTAGGTGGGCCGGTCAGCTCTCACTAGAGCAGACAGATAGAGGTAAGATTCAGGTTGCTGTTTTGTTTTGGGGTTTTTTTTGGTGCTGGTATTGGGGTTTGAATCGGAATGCTGTTCCTTAGCTTTTTAAAAACTCAAGGCTGTTGCTTTATCATTTGAGCCACAGCTCCCCTTCCAAATTTTTGGTGGTTAATTGAAAATCCGAGTTTCTGCCTCGGCTGTCTATCCCTGGGCTGGCTTTGAAGTGTGATCCTCAGGTCTCAGCCTTCTCAGTAGGTAGGACTACAGATGTGAGCTCCTGGCTCTCAACTACAAGGCCTTTTTGATTATTCAGCATGCTCAGTTCCCTCTTTAACTGGAGACAGTGATACTCTTTGGACTCTGGCCTACTATATGATTGCAGGGGTCAAATAAGAATTATTCTATGTCAGAGTTCATTGTGTAAAATGTAAACACATGAACATCACCTTTATTCTTACCTCACCCTTTGCCCCAGCCCTACCCTTCTTTTCTTTCCTTGTGGAACCCATCCTTCTCCCTGGGTTAAAACTATTCCTCCCTCAACCATTATAACCCCCACACCAGTGTACTTCAGATCTTTGGAGATGAGTTAAGTTCCTGACTGGCTGGCTCTTCCTTTGGGCATAGGTGTTTAACCCCCAATTAAAAATTGCAGTTGGCTGGGCACTGGTGGCTCACGCCTGTAATCCTAGCTATTCAGGATGTTGAGATCTGAGGATTGTGGTTCAAAGCCAGCCTGGTTAGGAAAAACCATGAGACTCTTATCTCCAATAAGAAAAAGCTAGAAGTGGCGCTATAGCTTAAGTGGTAGAACACTAGCCTTGAGCACAGAGAAGTTCAGGAGGAGAGCCCAATCCCTAAGTTCAAGTCCCATGACTGGCAAAAAAAAAGAAGAAAGAAAAAAGAAAATTTCAGCTACTAGCCACTGAAGTCTCCATGTTTCTCATAACACAGAGTCACACAGAATAGTTTTATCCTATATCCTGAGGAATTGGTAGAAAAAATTAAGATCTGCTAAGATTGTCAGGTGTTCCTCCTTAAGTGTGAACGGGTCATGGTATGTCAGGGAAGATATGGTAAGACTTAAGAAATTCCTAGAGTGGCTAACAACCATCTTCCCCATTAGGGAGTGGAAGTGTGGTCAGTAGAATATTCTAGAGCGTTCTTAAAGTCCTTGGTCCCAATCTGTTTTGATACCCAGCTTGCTAGCACAGATCCAAAGGTAGCTTGCCTGACTTTTCTTTCTTTTCTCCCCACCCCCTTGTGCCAGCCTGAAGCTTGAACTCAGAGCCTGGGTGCTTGTCCCTCAGCTTTTTTTTTAACCAATAGTGATTTTTTAAAAAAATTATAATATATAAAGAGGTTATAGTTATATTCACCAGATCATAGGTGCACTACTTCTTACACATTGATACCCCTTCTCAAAACTTTTTTTTTTTTTTTTTTTTGGCCAGTCCTGGGGCTTGAACTCAAGGCCTGGGAAATCTCATTGAGCTTTCTCAAGCCTAGGATTCTAGAGCCACAGCACCACTTCTGGCTTTTTCTGTGTATGTGGTACCAAGGAATCAAACCCAGGGCTTGATGCATGCTAGGCAAGCACTCTACCACTAGGCCACACTCCTGTCCCAGAGCCTTTTTGCTGAAAGCTACTGCTCTATCACTTGAGCCACAGCTCCACTTCCAGTTTTTTTTGGTGATTAGTTGGAGGTAAGAGTGTCACAGATTTTGCTGCATGGGTTGGCTTTGAACCTGATCCTCAGATCTCAGGCATGAGCCACTGGGGCATGGCTATACTTTTTTTTCCCCCTATGTATGTGGTACTGAGGAATCCAACCCAGGTCATTGTGCATGCCAGGCAAGCACTCTGCCACTAGGCCAAACTCCTTGTCATGGCTATACTTTTATTTCTAATCCACACATCAATGGCTATCTGTGTTGGGTCCAGATAAAGGCAGGTATTGCATAAATCAGAGCTGTTCCTGAGAATGTACAAAGTAGGTGCTTAATAAATAATGGGAAAAAACTGAAAGCAATAATTACACTTATTGAATCACTGCACATTCTTAGTGTGTTTTACTTTTCTCTTCATGAGAACATTGAAAAGTTCTTATAGTCAGTGACGAAAGTGAACTTTAACCTTGCTTCAGCTTTTATAGAGCAACTCAGGACATTGAGAACTTTCAGCACATTAGCCAGGATCAAGTTTCCTTATACAGCATGGCTAAATCTTGAAAATATATTTACTATAAAAATAACACATTGTCATCTTAGAAAACCTGGTAAAAAGGAACATTATGTGAGTCTTATTAAAGTATAATTACTCTTAACAGCTAGTCTCTATTTTCCTTTGGTCTCTTTTTTTTTTCCCCCAAGCGTAGAGAATCTGCCTACAGATATGGAAAATGGTGTGTTTATTTACTGATTTACAATTATGTGGATTTTTGCTCATATTGTGACCACTTAAAATGATATTAGCTATACTTAAATATTTTTAAAAGGTGTACAATAGATGCCAATGCTCTAATTATTCCCATTTTTTATATTTAGAACTTTTGAAGTACTGTTTAATTAACTATTTGACTTTGTAAACAAATACTAAGGTGGTTTATTATGTCTTTCTTCCTTTGCATTTACAGAACTGGTTTTATAGGACCCAAAGATCAACGACTTTTCCTTTTTCTCAGAGGAATGCTTGGTTCTACTGCCATGATCCTTATGTACTATGCTTTCCAGAAAACGTCCCTCGCAGATGCCACGGTCATCGCCTTTAGCTGTCCAGTGTTTACTTCACTATTTGCTTGTATATTTCTCAAGGAAAAGTATAGCCTTTGGGATGTTTTCTTCACCCTGTTCACTATCACTGGAGTGATCCTTATCGTGAGGCCACCGTTTTTGTTTGGTTCTAGTACTACAGGGAAGGAAAAAGATTACTCCGGTCACCTTCAAGGGACATTTGCAGCCATTGGACATGCCGTGCTGGCAGCAATGACACTGGTTATCCTGAGGAAAATGGGAAAATCTGTGGACTATTTTCTCAGTATTTGGTATTATGTCATCCTTGGCCTTCTTGAATGCATTGTTGTCCTCTTCATAACTGGGCAGTGGAGTCTGCCTCACTGTGGGTTGGATAGGTTGTTTCTCATATTAATTGGGCTCCTGGGTTTGGGGGGTCAGATATTTATCACAAAAGCACTCCAGGTAGAAAAAGCAGGACCGGTGGCTATGATGAAGACAATGGATGTGGTCTTTGCTTTCATCTTGCAGATTATTTTCTTTAGTGAGGTGCCCACCTGGTGGACAGTGGGGGGTGCTCTCTGCGTCGTAGCCAGTAGTACTGGAGCAGCTGTTCGTAAATGGCTCCAGAGTTCCAAATAAATCATCATGGTTGAGATCTAGAGATTTTTTTTCCCTCCAAGTACGTCGTCACTCTGGTTAGACACACCACACAGACACATGCTCACACACACATACACCTGAGAAGTATGCATTTATTCATTGATATTTAATTTTACAAACTACCATTTTTTAAAAATGGTATGTCTTTAATTAGAAGAATAGCCAGTCTGTTTGATCTAGCAAAAATTTTTGGTAGCTTTTGTTTTTGCTTTGGTTTTCTTTTTGTTGTTGGGAGGCATAAGCATGAGAAGAGCTTATTTGAAGAGCGCAACAATTTTTATGACTGTAATATATATAGCTTTAAATGTATTTTTGGTACAGATGAGATATGGGTATAGGAAATTTTACTTTTTATTTTTGGGGGGGTTTGACCTCAGGGCCTGGGCACTTTTCTCTTAGCTTTTTTGCTTAAGGATAGTGTTCTGCCACCAAGCCACAGCTCCATTTTTGGGTTTTTGGTGGTTAACTGGACATAAAGAACGCCACAGACTTTCTTGCCTGGTCCGGCCTTGAACCATGATCCTTTAGATCTTGGCCTCCTGAGTAGATAGGATTACTGTTACAAGCCACCAGTGCCTGGGTTTTTTGTTTATTGAGACCACATCACCTTTTGTAGCTCAGGTTGCCTTGAACTTGTAATCCTGCTTCATCCTCCTGAGAGCTGGAATTATAGTTATGCACCACCACATCCAACTTAGATACTGTTTTAGTAGCGTAGAACCTAAGAAACTTACTAAAATGCTGCTATAATTAGTATTATGTTAACTGTTCATTTGCAACAATTCCAGTTTGTATGCCAAAGCTGAAATGGTATAGGTGCCTACATACTGCTGTTTATTAACTTATTGGTGTATTACTATGTGAATGAGCCTTATTTTTAAGGATTTTATAAATGATTATCATAATTTTAACTTGTATTTGTGCCTTTTCATTTTTATGCTGGAATTTTATATGTAACCTGTTGAAAAAGTTTTGAAATTGCTATATTTTGTGTTTCAGTGGTAATGACAATGGAAGCCATTTTGTAATTTGCTTTTTTTTTTTTAAACATTCCAAGATGTCCAGTTTTTAAAATCACAGGATAGAAATCTTGGCATGATCAGTGTGCATAATTTTCATCCTGAAGTTTTCTCCTCATTTAAATATGGTTTTCTACAAATTTTCAGTGAATTTGTAAAGTGATGCCAAATAATTTTCTCAGGATTTTATTAGGTTGAACCATAGGAAATTGCCAAAATTTGTTATCATGTTCTCTAATAAAACATAGTTCTACAAGATGTATCCCTTGCCCACTAAATCATTTAAAAAACTTTGGACTGTTTTTAAAATAACTTTTTTTTAAAGTGCAGTTCTGCTACTAAATGTACTACAGTCTTTTCTTGTAGTAAAACTTACATTTTGTGTTAAATGTAAAGATATGTTAATCTACTGTTAATTGACTTTCATAGATTTTTTTTGTGTGTGTGTGTAAGAAAAAAAATCTGGTAACTTCTAATATTTCAGCATGGTTTTGATAACAGCCAGGGTCCACCATGATGCTAAGATCATGAATTGAGGCCATAACTGGAGTCCCATCAGGCCAGTAGTCTAGTGAGAGAATGTGGAACTTAGGAAAGAATAGAAGATTAGTCAGGACATAGGGCAGGTATTCTTCTGATTTTTGGCCATAGTGAACCCTTTATTAATGAGGCCATAATGACCTCTAACACTACGTTAGACACAGCATCTGTCATTATCTTTATCTGCAGAGTTGCAGGGTATATACCCTCTTTCTCATCCTAGTCAAGTTCTTCCAAGGAAAGGAACTGCCTTAAGGAACTTATGCCTTCGTGAGAAGATTTTTTTTTTCCAGTTGTTTCAAGGAGGAACTTTAGATTTGTCAGTTTTACTAATGATGTCCATCTGACAAATCCTAAATAAAAGCTATTTAGGTGGGAATATAGCGTGGGAATACAGACTTTTGAAGAGCATTATTCTCCAAGTACTTTAGCTAATTGTAGAATCAAGAGCAGTTGAGAGCTTACATGTACCTTAGAAATCATCTCCTAGGAGCTCCACTCCATAGGTAGGGATGGAAGGGAGGAGACATGGCCTGCCCAGTCTGGGTTTCTATGGCAGTCTTGGTTCCATGGTAAAATATGGAAAGGGAACCAGTCCTAGAACTACGTAAGGTAGCTTAACTCTAATTATCTTCTCTTCCTAATCAAAGAATCTCTGTAACACTAGAAGTGAAATCCCTTTGGACTTGTGTATGAATAATATATGTTTTGTATCAACAGTATAATATATGTTTTGAATGTCACAATATATGACTAAAGTTGGAAAAAATGTTTCTTTTTCCAACCTCTACAGGGTATTATTCTTAAATACCTATAATAGCCAAGATATATGTAAGGGTATACATTATAACCATCATGGTGTGTATATTTTGCAAAGACTGGTTTCTTTTTCTTGAGAGGAAAATATTTTCATAACTTGTTTTTGTTTTATAAGTAGTAATAAAATCATGTTTTAAAAAAGCTCTGTTCGTTTTTCTGATGGTGGAATCTAATGCAGCTTTCTTTTTCAACTGTGTTTCAGAATTCATTTTATGATTGGCAGCTAGCCATTTAGTTGGGATGCAATCTCAAGTTTCCTACCATCTCCAAAATAAAGGCATTAATCTGTTCCAAAGAAGCATCCATCTTTCAAAACTCTCAGGGCTTGGGAACAGCTTTAAACTTTGTATTTTTTGTTACGGTAGCTAATGTGTTATTAGACCTGGAGCTATCTTTTCCCTGTCTTGTGGCACCATTATTTCCTCACCACGGCTGCCATTTTAGTTTAAAACTTATCTCACATCTAGTTTCTTACAACTCTTCTAATTGGGGGATCTTCTAGGCTGTCTTAGGCTAGTGCCACAGTAATCTTCCCAAATCCCTGATTAAAAGTTTGTTGTGCTATAAAGGTGATGTACAGAGTGGTTGCCATTTCATAAGTCAGGTAATGACTTTTTGGACAGTGTCACCCCTTACCTCTTTCCCAGATTTTCCTCCTGTCTCCACCAAAAATTATGTGGTTTTGTTGTCAACATAGTAGTATTTGACTGAATACCATTGCAATTGTTCACCTGTATCCCTCTATCACCAGCCAAAGCCATGAAAATGAACAAACAAGCTGGGCACTAGTGTCTGATGTCTATAATCCTAGCTTATCAGGAGGCTGGGATTTGAGGATTTGAGTTCGAAGCCAGCCCAGGAAGGAAAGTCTGAGATGCTTACCTCCAATAAACTACTCCTCACCCCTCCCCCAAAACAAAAAGCCAGGAGTGACACTGTGGCTCAAGTGGTAGAGTGCTACTCTGGAGGCCCAGAGGTATTGCACCGTTGTGCTCCACTCCTAAGAATTACCTTCCAAATTATTCATTGGGTCTTACTCCTACTTCTCTACTACAGTGACCCACATTTCAACATAAATTTGATACTTGGGCCTTCCCACTCTGACTTGTTAAAAAAGATTCCTTTCCCCTGCCTTCCTCACCATATCTTATTTGCCCTGTGAAGACTGTTCACCTTCAGTGACTCTGCAGTTTGTTCCTCCATTGTCTCTAGTCTCACCCAGTAGTTCACCTCGGAGCAATGGTTAAAGCACAGGACAACAGCTGGAATGTGGTTTCAGTCAGTGTGGCTTTGTTATATTCCAGCAAAGCTAATCACTGAATACCTGGGCCACTGCATTTTTTCATTTGTTAACTAGAATGTTCTTTGCCCAACTCATCCTACAAATGAGTGCCATAGATCTGTAGGCCGAAAAAGATGCACAAATATTGAGTTCGCTCCCAATCTCCCAGGGTCATTACTCTTGAGCAGCTTTACTCAGGACTATAGGACCTTTCACACTGTCCCCTCCCCCCCCCATAAGCACAGGACTCTGTTGCTGGGCAGGTTTCATTGCAGGGAGGGCTGCTGAGTATCACCCCTTTTATGCATAGCTGGTCCCATCTTTCCAATTAGCATTGTGCTTGGCTCTGATTGGGGAATATTTCCCATACATGATACTGAGCATATGTATCTATAGCTTTTTTTTTTTTTGCCAGTCCTGGGCTTGAGCTCAGGGCCTGAGCACTGTCCTTGGACTTTCTCAAGGCTAAAAGCTCTACCACTTGAGCCTCAGCACCATTTCTGGCTTTTTTTTTTTTTTTCTTGCCAGTCCTGGGCTTAGGCTCAGGGCCTGAGCACTGTCCTTGGACTTTCTCAAGGCTAGAGCTCTACCACTTGAGCCTCATCACCACTTCCAGTTTTTTTCTATGTATGTGGTACCAAGGAATTGAACCCGGGGCCTTCATGCATGCTAGGCAAGCACTCTACCACTAGACCAAACTCCCGGCCCTTATAGTTTGTTTGTTTGTTTTTTTAAATCTGGTCACCTACTAAGTATAACTGGCATTTCTATAGTAATCTATATCAAGAGGGCCAGATATCCTTGTTACTACTCTGGCTTCTGATCCAAATGTATATCCGTAATGGGCATTAGAATTGGATTTGTGTGGGGTTATTTGCACACATGAAGCCTGGATACTATCCCAAGCAGGCTTCTGAGTGGCCTTTTGGTTCCTTCCATGAACTGTAATACCATTTCCGTATTTGTCTAGAATTTTGCAAAATCACTACTGGGTACCATTGGTGATTCCCAAACACCCATCTACATTTTAGCTTACTGGAAACTAGACTTGAAAAACTTGGTAGAGAAACCATGAACCTTGGCAATGCCCATTTTCTAGAAATTGGGAGGTGGGGCTTTATGGTGGGAGGGTAAAGAGCAGGTATGCCTGCTATCAAAACAGGACAGGAAGGATTGTATCAGAGCCACCCAGTCCACAGGACAAGGTTCCACTGGCTTCAGGAAACAGAGCTGGAATCTTTTCTACAAATTCTCCAGGACTGGTAACCACCCAGAATGAATCCCAGCAAGCCTAGTCATTGAGCAAAGGAAGTAGCCTGTATTTGTAATAAGTTGCAGGGCCAAGGTTAAGAAAACACAGAATCACACCTCAGCAGAGATAGGCATAGGCAAGAAAAAAAGTGTACAGGTGTGCCATGCAGCAACAACTTACCACACTAAGGTCAGAAACACTGTGGTGCCAGCAGTTGGAAACTTGCCAGCCATGAAGCTTGTTTCTGCATTTATAAATACTTGACCTTTCTTACAGATTTTCTAGGTGTCTTGATCATGGTTTGAAGATTAAGTTATATGAGCCAGAAACATATCAGAGAGATAAAACTATAATACCTAGCTAGTACTATAGTCCTATTTGTAGTTTTCCATGACTGTTAAGAAGTGATGCTATGCGAATATTGAAATTGAATTCAAAAGCACATAACCAAATTTGGAATGGACTAGACTACCTTTCTGTCTTGTGTGATTTTCCTTTGGAATCAGACTGCATTGTTATAAGGAAACCTGGACAGCCTAGAGAGTCCTGCACAGAGAAGAATAGAGGTCCTTCACCCTTAGCCCCAGCTAGCTACACTGCAGGTGACAGCCCACTCAGATTTGGCAAGAGATGCGTGTTGGAGTGGGTCCTGCCCTCAGTGACTTGCCTTTTGACCTCTGCTCAAATTGCCTATCTGTGAGAAAGAAAAAAAGATAATTAACTACTAAAGAACTAAGAAGTTAGCCACTGGTGGCTCAGGCCCATAATCCTAGCTACTCGGCAAGCTAAGATCTCTCAGTTCAAAAGAAAAGACAAAAATCAACAAAAAGTAGGACAATTTCACAGGTCTCAGCCTGTGACAGATAAAATTAGCAAAAAATAAAATAAACAGGGCATAAGAATAATAAAATGTAATCAAATTAAACCAACTGTTCTCAAGGTGTAGTCTATAGAGTAAGGCCTTTTTGTGGGCCTTATATAGTATATATTATATATAACTCATATAATAAATGTGTATATGTATGTATGTGTGGATATATATATATATATATATATATATGATGTGCCAATGTACTGAGCAACTTTTTAGAGTAAACGGGTTCAAAAGCAGTATGAGGAGCTGGTGATACAGCTGAGTAGTAGAGCACTTGCATAAATACATGTGATCCTGAATAGAAAAGATACATTTATTTGATTTGAAACCATAAAGAAGAAAGACTAGACCTATCACCCAACCTTCGAACTTCTTCAAGATGCTCTGACAGACTGGATTATCTTTAATGTAATGTTCCATTTTAGACTTCTAAAGTTAAACTACTCTAATCTATAGAAGAGTTCAAATTATCTACTCAAAACAGTCTAAGCAAAGTAACAGCGAACAGTACAACTGGCCAATGGCCAAGTACTCCTAGAATGTTGTCTCTGATTTTTTTTTTTTGATTGTCCTTTAGAAAGTCAGACAACACTGATACTTTGCAGCCCTGAAGGTGGACATTGGTATAACTTTTATAAAAGGCAGCTTAGAAAATATCAAATTTATGTTCTTTTGGGCTGGGGGAGGGCAGTCTAGGCCTGGGTACTGTCCTCGAACTTTCAAGTGGTAGGCTAGTGCTCTGCCACTTGAGCCACAGCTCCTTTTGGCTTTTTGTGTTTAATTGGAGATATCTCATTGACTTTCCTGCCTGAACAGGCTTTGAACTCATGATCCTCAAATCTCAGCTGAATACCAAACATTATTACAGGCTTGAACCAGAAATTCCATTTGAGTAATTTATCTTGCAAATATGCATATTTTCATGCAAAAAGATTATGAACATTGCAGCCTTTTTATAATAAGAAAACAATTGAACTATTGGTCATAGTACATGCACGAAATCAAATATAATGCAATTTAAAATAAGTACAAGGGGGCCAAGAGTTTGGCCTAGTGGTAGAGTGTTTGTCTAGCATGCACAACGACCCAGGTTTGATTCCTCGGTACCATATACACAGAAAAAAAAGCTGAAAGTGGTGCTGAGGCTCAAGTGGTAAAGCTCTAGCCTTGAAAAAGGCCAAGGACAGCACTCAGGCCCTGAGTTCAAGGCCCAGGACTGACAAAAAGTAAAAACAGGAATCTTTCCATGTGTGGATATGGCATAACCTTTATGATTCCTAAGTGGAAAGGGCAAGGCTCTTGTCTAGGAGGATTTTGTGCTCATTTGGCGTTTTTTTCCATATTTTTTATTGTAATTAATAGAAGGGTTACATTCACCAGATAGAAGGTGCATTACTTCACAAACATTGATGCCCTTTCTTATGTCTTGGTCCCCATTTCCCTCCCCCAACCCTCACCCTTTTGTGCTCATTTGTATAAGAACAGAATATGTCAGAAGGAAACTGGAAAATGTGTCAACTTTGGCTGCCTTTGGGGAGAAGAATTTGGCAGTGTAGAGAGACTAACAGGAGACTTTTCACTGAATCCTCTTTAAAATTTGAACTTGCTGAGTACATAACCTAGTAAAAAATGAAACAAGTAGTTGATAGAATAAAACTCAAATGAGATTTGATTTCAAAAGAAAGGAGAAAGGAGAGACAGGGGTAGAGACCCATGTATACACATAGCGATGCTTATTCCTTTAGTCTGGGCCATCCCTGCTCGCCTTCCTTATTTCTTTCTGCTGTTTTCTCTTCTGCCTCATGTTATCCACAGACTTCATTCTACATGCTCTACGACAGAAGAAAAAGACAAACGCAAATATGTTTCTGCTTTTTCATAATATATCTCTCAAGATCCCAGAAAGAATGGAATCAACTGTTTGCTTTTGCACATCACCAAAACAATTGTTTCTTGAAAAACAAACAACATTCATTAAATAAGTCCCACCCAGGTAAGGCAGGTGCGCACGTGCGTGCCCCCCCCCCACATTTTTTTTTTTTAAATTTAGGTCTCTAAGCAGGAAAGCCATCCATATACAGAAATGAATCTTATCTATTCAGCCATCCTGTCTTATTCCAAGTTCATTTTAATGGTGCACAGAAGCAATGAAACAATCAGCCTGACAGGAGGGAAGCGGTAGGGCTGCGTGCGCATATTCCATTGCAGAAGACGTGCTCTAAGATGCTGAGCTCATAGCTTTTTACCTTCAGGTGCTCCTAATCGCTAAGAAGAGGCTGTATGTATGGCAGTAAGCAGAGGGGCAGTAATCACTACTCTTTACTGTGTCTTTCACATGTCAGCCACTGACTTGCTTTTCCTGCTCTGGCTCCTTCAGACCTTGGAACAGCCTTGTCTGATTTTTTTCTTCTTCACATTTTATTATTGAGGAAGTAGAGACTTGGACAAATGACTTGTCCAAGGTCACATAGGCAATGCTGATCACAGCCCGAGTCATTCAGGTCAGAGTCCAGTTCTTACTGTGCTAGATCATCAAACTTCAGGCCTTCTGCCTGATGCTGCACCTCTGCTGCTCATCGTAAGCCCAAGGTCAGCCACTACAAGCTCAGAACTTCCTGACCTTTCCACACTTTTTCCAACTCGTGAAATTTTTTTGCATCTGACTAATCTTATCTGTATCTCTTAATGTAACAATATTAATCTAAATTACTCATTCAAAGTACTTAAGCTTTTACTGCCCAAATCATTGGTGCCCTGGAAGACATGCTGTGTAATCACAGACTCTGCATACACATTGGCTTAAGAGATTTCGGAACTCCATTAGGAAAAAAGTAAAAACAAACAGCATAGCCAGGTACTGAGTCCTGAGGATTGCCATTCAAGGCTAACCCAGGCAGGCAGGAAAGTCTTATCTCCAATAAACTACTCAGAAGAACCTGGAAGTGGCAATGTGGCTCTAGTGATAGAGTACTAGCCTTGAGTTAAAAAAAAAAAAAGAACAAAGCTCAGGGACAAGGCCTAGGACCAGAGTTCAAGCCTCAGGACTCACAAATAAACAAGAACAAAACCAGCAAATAACAAACCATGGCCCAGTGAGTTCTCATACTATGTAACATGATATTATAGGATGAATACTCCTCACTTTTTACATTATGCTATCTTTATGTTATCAAGTGGCCCCATTAATATTACTTGCTTTCTCATATGGTATAAGTACAGAAGAGGATGAAAAGGAGAATCAAGAGTTGAATACCTAGTTCTCTTCTCTATTAAAGTTTCATGGTTTATGAATAAAATTAGTATTGTTCCATAATTAGACTAGTCATATTTGTTCATTGAGGCTCTTCTAACATCCCTCATCCCCTTTCTTTTGAGGTAAGATCCCAGAGAAATTATAATAACTGCTATGTGGCTAATCCTCCAAATCTCAGAGGCTTAAAAAGCTAAAGCTGTGTTTCAGTCTGATGGAAATTGTCATCTTTCTGCTTGTCTCTCCTTTAAATTGTGACTCAGACTTCCAGGTGCTTACATTTCATAATCCTAACTTTATAATATATATATAATTTTATTATTAAGGTATTGTGCAGAGGGGTTACCATTTCATAAGACAAGAAATATGTCCTTTCTTTCCTCTTTTTGAACAATATGACTCCTTGCTCCATTTTCCCCCAGTTTCTTCTTCCAGTCCCTGCCCACAAGTTACATAGGTCATTTTCCATATAATGTCTATTGAATAGCATGATTACAGTTGTTCACCCTTTTATCATTTTGGGGGGTGGGGTCATGGGCTTGAAATCTGGTCCTGAACATATAGCACCGCTCGTGTCACAAGCCTCTTTTGTGAAAGTGCCATAAGCTAATTCCTTGTAGTTTTGGTGGAGCTGGCAGTGCAGAATCCCACCCAAGACAAGTTAGAAGTCAGTAGGCTCATGACCTGAGCTCAGCAGTCAGATGTCTCTCTCTTTGTTACTTGAGTCTTGGGCAGAGTAGAAGGATAGTAAAAAGGGAGAGAGCTGATGCCTCACCCAGTGATCCAGTGACAGTGCCCAGAGAGGTGGGTCCTTGGTGCTGGACTGTCACCTTCTTATGGTTCCACTAGACCTTGTCTCTCTCCATGTCTAGTTATCCAGCTCTTCTGTCAAGTCTTTAAAAGTCCCACTATTCTTTCCATAAGTCCCCTATTTGTGATTAAGTCAGAATTCATATCCTGTTACCCAGGATACCTTAATTGGTATCTAATATTTACCACATATATACTGACCAACTAGATGTCTCATCTCTTCATGTCTTGGCCTTAAACTGTGATACTTTTAGAGGAGATACCTTCCCTTGGCAATACAATGAGAAGTCTGGGTAAACTTTGCTGGATTAGCTATCTTTAACTTTCTAAGTACAAGAAAAAGCAAGAAACATTTCAAAGCATATGTTTAAGGCCGGATCAGTGCTAAAGACGTGGCATCAACAGTAAGGAGGCGAGGTGGGCAATCAAACCATGCGTCTAAGAGTGACTGGTAAAGAAAGATCCGAGACAAGATTTGTTTTTGGTATTAGGATTTGAATCCCAGGGCTCATGCTCGCTCCTCAAGTGCTCTACCACTGAACCATATCTCCAGCACTCTTTTTGTGCACCATTTACTATTGAGATAGGGTCTCGACTATGTTCCAACTGTTTCAAGTTTCCTATCGTAGCTTGGAGGACAGACACAAGAGACCACGCCCAGCTTCTTTACATTGAGATGGACAGTCTTGCAGACTTCTTTTTGCCCAAGGTGACCTGGAACTTCATCCCTCCCAAGCTCAGTCTCCCATGTAGCTTGGGATGACAGAAGTACCCCATCACTCCCAGCTGTAGGGTCTCATGAGCTGCTTGAGGCTGCTCTCAAGCTATAATCATCCCGTTAGATAGATAGGAATTTGATCTTCAAAAGCTCAAACCTCGGGACATTTGATCTTCAAAAGCTCAAACACTGGGACATGATGGAAGACTGCATTGTCTTCGTCTAATTTTCTAATCTCGCACATTTCGTTTCTACTGTTTTTTTTCCCCCTGTATATAAACACATCTAATACTTTGAAACCAAATAAGTGTCAAATGAACCCTTTTCTTCTTTAATTCTAACATTTGTTCTCATCCTTGCTCTTCCCATCAAGCTAGAAACTAGGCTTCCCTCACTTTCTTCTCCCATCCTTTCCTCAACTGCTTACGCAAATCCATCTGCCCTCTTTTCCTTGTTTGACTACCTCCAGTGATTTTTTTTTTGCCAGCCCTGGGCCTTGGACTCAGGGTCTGAGCACTCTCCTTAGGCTTTCTCAAGGCTACAGCTCTACCACTTGAGCCACAGCACCACTTCCAGCTTTTTTCTATGTATATGGTACCAAGGAATCGAACCTGGGTCGTTGTGCATGCTAGGCAAGCACTCTACCACTAGGCCAAACTCCCCACCCCTCCAATGATGTTTTGTAAACCATCTATGCTAATTTCTAAGCCAGTGATTGGCTTAGAAAGAGGCAGCATTATTTTTTCCATATATTTTTTATTGTAATTAAAAGAAGGGTTACATTATATTCATCAGATAGAAGGTACATTACTTCACATACATTGATACACTTTCTCATGTCTTGGTCCCCATTTCCCTCCCCTCCACCCCCACCCATCATATCATTTTTATGTTGCAAATATGTCCAATATATCAGATAACAAAGTGAAATACTGTAACAATATGAGATAACCAAGGGACAGCAAAAGAGATGAGAGATAACACAGTGCATTAAGGACAACAATCACTCATTATATGGCTTTTGTTTCTATATCCTGAGGTCCTTTCATTTAGCATCATACTATATGGCCTTATGTATCAAGGTTTTGCTCTATTGCAAATCTCTGCTAGGAGAGCCCAAGGTTTCTACTGATTATGACAAACGAGGGAAATCATTGAGCCTATGTTCCTTTGAGTCTGGCTTACTTCCCTTAATATGATTTTTTCTAAGTCTTTCCATTTCCTAACAAATGGGGCGATGTCATTCTTTCTGACAGCCGCATAGAATTCTATTGTGTACAAATACCACATCTTGTTGATCCACTCATCAACTGAGGGACATCTGGGTTGGTTCCATTTCTTTGCTATGGTAAATAGTGGGCAGCATCATTTTTAACTCTTCCTTTTTTCCCCTCTTCGGCAAATGCGCAATATTTTAGATATAGTGTGTGATTTGGCCAATTGAGATGGATGCTTCGAGAAATTTAATCAGTTTATGACTTTTCAGAAAAGATAACAGTACTATTCCAACAGAAAAGCTTTTTAGCATTCAAGAATCATTAACAGGAAAGTGATTTGAATGAAATAGGTTAGTATTTCTCATTAACAACGAATGTTGGATTGGATGTTTGCCTGAACTATACTTGGAGTTTGACTTACCACTAGATGTCGCTACAGTCAGACATTATTCTATAAAATTTAAAATGCTAGCTCACTGAGAAAGCAAACCACTCTTTGCATCTAAACCGCTTGGGCTCTTTAGAAAACACCATAAGTGTTTATGGAGGGAATGAAGAAGGAATCATTGTGTATGAATTTCTGTTCTGATAGGAATTTCTGAGGGAAGTCTTAAGTTTGCAACATAAAAATGATATTTAAAATGATCCGACAAAGGCTTTGAGTTTGGTGTGCTTGTGGAGCATGTACAAAGACTCAGGTTTGATCCCTCCATACCACATACATAGAAAGAGCCGGAAGTGGCACTGTGGCTTAAGTAATAGAGCTCTAGTCTTGAGAAAGTCCAAGGACAGTGCTCAGGCCCTGAGTTCAAGCCCTAGGACTGGCCAAAAAAAAAAAAAAAAAAAAAGGATCGGACAAAAATAGAAGAAAACAGCTTTGTTTGGAGTCCATGCCATGAGAAGATGTGAAAGGAGTGAAGCAACTCAGCCACACACAGATCCAATTCTGTGCCTGGCACTGGGGTAGGTTACCATGGGAAGTATGGTTCCCAGAGCTCAATGGGAAAGTAAAGCGAGACTTTTTGTTTTGTTCTTCAGGGGACAAATGGGGTGAGAGGATATTTTCTGGCACCAGAAATATATAACAGTTCTAAAATCAGAATGAAGGGCTCAAGAAACAATTCCCACTAGCTCTTCCTTAATATGATTTCAGGGCCTTATGTACCTGCTTGTTTTTTTCCACTAAAGGTTGGGCCCTACCACGTGAGCCATGCCTCCAGTTCTGGCTTTTTGCTGGTTGATTGGAGTTGAGTCTCATGGATATGTCTATCCAGACTGGGCTTCAAACCATGATCCTCAGAGCGCAGCCACCTGATAGCCAGGATTATAGGTGTGAGCCATATCTTAGCACTTGAGCCATGTGTCAGTCCTTTTGGGTTTTTTTGTTGTTATTGTTTTTCAGATAGAGATTGGCTAATTTTGCTTGGGCTAACCTTGAACCACAGAACCATAGTCTTTCTAACTCAGTAGCTGGGATTAATTATAAGCATGTGCCACTACCTGGCCCTAATTTCCTTTCTTTTCCTTTTTCTTTTCTTTTTTAAAAAAACAGATCAGCTGCATATGACACAAAAAGATTAGAAAGTTAGAAAGTATACAAACATAGTAAACTATTCAAAGATTTGAGGCAATGGTTGTATGTATATAATATAGTGTGTGTGTGTGGGTGTGTGTGGGTGGGTGGTTTGCACACTTGTCAGGTGAAAGTATCTTCTCTTATTTAACTGTCTCAAGAGCTCAGCAAGATAGGGGTTTTTCTTATTCACATTTTTAAAGATGAAACATCTGAGAAAGGTGGGAGTGGCAGATGAGAGGTTAAATACATCAAAAATCATCCACTTAAAATCAAGTAGTAAAATGGGGGTTCAAAATTAGGGCTTTTAGGGGCACTCTGCTGTGCTCTATTCATCATTCATTAGCCTAGGCAACTGGCTCTAGTCAGGGTCTATTTACAATACAATCTAAGATCTGTGTAGTTTGGGGCTTGAACTCTGGACCGGGGTGTAGTTCCTGAGCTCTTCAGCTCAAAGCTACCGGCCTACCCCTTGAGCCACAGCATCAATTTAGATTGGTTTTCACATCAAATGCTCATTTAAATTTGTGTGCTTTGTGTGCATGTGTGTGCGTGCACGTGTGTGTGTGCGTGCACGTGTGTGTGTGTGTGTCTGTGTGAGTGTGAGTGTGTGTGTGTGTGTGCATGCAAGTGGTGCTGGGGTAGAGCCAGGGCCTTGCTTACACTAGGCAAGTGCTCTGCTGCTTAGCTATACCCCACAGCTCTCAATTACTCCTCTAAAAACATTGCTGTTACTGAACAATTCCTTTGAATAAGGTGCTTTCCTTTGTGTCAGGAAAAGGAAATTAATACAATTAACCAGTTTGATTCCTCTCAACACCATTCTGTTTCTAAAACAGAAAAACAAACATGTGAGAAATATCTTCAGAACTGCAAGTTTGAAGTCTTTACATAGACATAATAGTAGGGATGTCTGTATTTGCTAGTATCTTCAAGATAAGGGGCTTTATTGCTCTCACCTCGGCCTCTATTTGGAACAATGTCATCGGCCTGATTTCTAGCTTAAAAAAATATATGTGGGCATCCACAACAACTCTCTACTTAAAAATATTTTGTAGCCAGGCATGGTGTGCATGTAATCCTAGTTACTCAGGAGGCTGAAATTTGAGGATTTTGGTTCAAAGACAGCCCAGGCACTACAGAATAAGAGACTCTTATCTCCAAATAATCTCTAGGAAAGGGGAAGTAGGGCTGTGGCTTCAGAGATAGGGTGGTAGCCTTGAGCTGAAGAGCTCAGAGATAGCACCCAGGCCCAGAATCCAAGCCCCGTGACCCACAAAAAATACGTATATATATATATATGTAAATTATTTCATTGCTTTTATGTTCAGAAACCCTTCCTGAGTCATTCCATCTTGTCCTTGGTGAGGTAAGTAAACCAGGTTGGATGTTAGTTACCCATTCCTCAGACTCAAAATTTCTCCCATACACTTTGTTCAGAAACAGGTAGAAGATTATGCTCTGGAAGAACTATAGGATAAATATTTCAAAGTTAAGGCCTACATAACTAGTGCATCTTTCCACAATGGCCATCAAAACCTGTGAAAACCCATGATTAAAACTCTAATTAAATAGGAAATGTTTCCTAAATAGAAAACACAAATGACTTATAAATAGAGTGCAAATTTTGACTTTGTTATAAAGAAAAGTAGAATAATGAAGCCATGAGTTCTTTTTTACTTCACATCAACATTAAGAGGAGGCTTGTGATTTTTTTTTGGTTTTTGTTTTCAATAATATTAATATTGGACTCAAGTTGAGCTCTTAAGTGGTTAGCTGGTAATAGAGTCTCATGGATTTTTCTGCCCCTGCTGACATTGAACCTCAGTCTTCAGATCTCAGTCTCCTGAGTAGCTAGGATTACAGTCGTGGACTACCAGCACCTGGCTTTTGTCAGAAGCCATAGTCCCAAGTACAAAATCATGAGCTGACTTTTTGTTTTGGTTTTAGAAATAGAATTTATTAGAACAAATGATTCTCATCTCCCCTGAAACTCCATTCAAATCTAGAAAAACGTGAAGCAGGCAACCAGAACTCTCTTAATTCCATAGCTATTTCTTCTCATCTTCACTGTGCCTGTAAGGTGGGTGGAAACCCATTCAAAATCCAATGGTACCCCTCCACCTGCCCCCCCTCATCCCACCTTGTGGTATAGATTGAGCTGCCAATATTTGATGTAGAAACCAATGGCTTTCAAACACCCCAGGAACATTTCCTAAAATATTCTTGTTCTTCCTTCCTTTCTCCCTTCCCTTCCCTTGCCTTCCCTTCCCTTCCCTTCCCTTTCCTTCTTTTCCCTTCCCTTCCCTTTCCTTTTCCAAAGTGATATATACATGCCTATAATTTCAGCATTCTGGAGGCTAAGGCAAGTTCAAAGCCACTATAACATCTTAAAAATTCTGTGATGGATTGGGCCAGGAGTTTGACCTAGTGATAGAGTGCTTGCCTAGCATGCACAAAGACCCAGGTTCGATTCCTTGGTACCACATAGATAGAAAAAAAGCTGGAAATGGTGCTGTGGCTCAAGTGATAGTGCTCTCACCTTGAGAAAGTCCAAGGATAGTGCTCAGACCCTGAGTTCAAGGCCCAAGACTGGCAAAAAAAAATCTCAATGATAGAGAAAAGGAAACTTTTTATGTTATTGGTGGGAATGCAAATTGCTGCAGCTCTTATGGAAAAAGGTCTTTTCTTTTCTTTTTCCAGTCCTGGGGCTTGAACTCGAGGCCTGGGCACTATCCCTGAGTTTCTTTTGCTCAGGCACTCTACCATTTGAGCCACAGAGTCACTTTCCAGCCTTTTCTGTTTATGTGGTACTGAGAAATCAAATCTAGGGCTTCAGGCATGCTAGGCAAACACTCTATCACTAAGCCATATCCTTTGCCCAGTCTGGTGGTTTCTTAGAAAATGTAAAATAGAACTACTATGTAACACATCAACACTACCTCAAATGAAATGAAATCAGGGAGTTGAAGAGACATTGGAGACCCTGCACCCCTGTGTTTATTGAAGTTTATTGTTCACAATAACCAAGCAATGGAATCACTCACAGGGTTTCTAGTTTCCATTTGGGAGCTGTCCTCCACCTACTTTTTCTTTCTTCCCTGACATCTGTGTGCAAAACACCTTGGTTGAGTATAAGAAGCAGCAAGTGATCACAGTCAGAGGAAAGGTGCCTGCAGCGGGCCTTGAAGAACATTGGAAGGCCTTGATGGCTAGCTGATCTGAAGGATGGTTTCAACTCCATGCTAAGAATTCAGAATGAGTCCATTCATTTCTTTCTCATGAAAGTGATATGTATACATGGTAAAGCACACACACACACACACACACACACACACACACACACACACAGAATATAGTACAGAAACATAAACCACCAAGTCTCTTGTCAAAAACACTTTATAGTTTTCTGGGTCACCGAAAATGGAACATTTTTACTGCTAGGTTCGGGGTCAGGAAATGCTCTACCTAAGGAAGAAACAAAGATTCAGAAACGAAGATTCTGATTGAGGACAGTAGTTAGGCACTGGGAATTAGCAGAAATTATCCTAGCAGAATTTGAAAATGATGTTCTGCTCCAATTCAGCACTGGACACCATGTTGAAAATGAACCATCCAATTTGGGAGGGAGAGGAGACATGAGGGGAGTACACTGGGAGAGAAAGAGAGAGGGGGTGAGACTGTTCAAAAGGAAATGTACTCAGTTCTTGATTTATGTAACTGGAGCCTCTATGTACATCCCCTCTTCAATATTTTTTTTTTAAAGAAAGTGACTTTCTGGAATAAATAAGTAGCCCATCATTATGATCCAACGGGCCAGCAGAGCAAGAGGGACTGACGATTGGTTCTTCAATTTACATCTTACCACAGGTGTCTCCAGAGTGCCAAGGGAGAGTAAGCAGAAGACCATCCCATCATTGAGGTACACCTACAGATGGCGTTAGGAGAAAGGCCTGGAAACCAAACCTGGAATCAAATCTGATCTCGTCACTTTCAGATGGTGGGGATGGTGAGGCTACAAACTGAGCTATGAGTGGTCCTGGCCTGGCTCCCAGACAGCTCCCTCAAGGAGAAAGACAGGAGGAGGGTCCACCTGATGAGTTCACCTTGAGCCAAGCCAGCCACAGGAAACCTAAGAACAAACCAGGGCTCCACTTCACTTTCCATAGACAACCCAGCCAGCCTGTGACTTATCTAACAGGAATCTGGAGGCTGATGAAGGAAATGAAAGCAATCCAAGTTTATTTCATTATGATCAGATGGCCCACAAAATAAATCTAGATTATCATTATGTATTTATACCCACAAAGAAAACAACTAGACACGGACCACAAGGTATTTATTTGTAATTTGGATGAATTATGGCACTCGGTGTTTTGTTTCATGATTCCTTCATTTATTGACAAGCCAACATGACCACAGAAAATCTGAAATCCTTGCCAGTCCTTCACTGACCTCCTGTACTGTTGAAAAAAAAATGAAGATTAGCTGTACAGGAAAAAACAAAGCTTCAGTTTCAAAAGTAGATTACATGCGGTATAGTAAGATTAGTGAGTATTAGAGAAAGGAAGATGAGTGCCACTAATCACTTAAGCTTTTTGAATCTCTTTTGCCTTCACCAAAGTTCTTCCCACCTCTAAGTTATCCTTCAGAGTCTTTCACTTCCCATTCAGGGTGAGTTTCTCCCCCTTTGCCTTGGAGATTGTGCTATTCTCAGTTCTCATTTAAATAATAGTACTCATCAAATGTTCAAGTTACTACTTTCATCGTTCATATCTCCCATTGGTCAAAGAGCTCCCTGGATGGCAAAAGATTGTAAAAATTGTCTTATTTGTTAAAAGCATATTCACACAAAGAAGGACAATGCCACAGCAACAGAAAATAAGAAATTAGCTGTAATTCTAGCATCTCAGGATTCTGAGATCTGAAAATCCCAGTTTGAAGCCCTGAGTTTAAGTTCAAAGAAAAGAAAAGGGGCCGGGAGTTTGGCCTAGTGGTTAAAGTGCTTGCCTAGCATGCATGAAGACCCAGGTTCAATTCCTCGGTACCACATACTTAGAAAAAACCCAGAAGTGGTGCTGAGGCTCAGGTGGTAGAGCTCTAGCCTTGAGAAAGTCCAAGGACAGGGCCCAGGCCCTGAGCTCAAGCCCAGGACTGGCAAAAAAAAAAAAAAAAAAAGAAAAAGCAAAGAAAAAAGAAATCATCAAGGAAATATAACTGTACGTGTGAGAGAAAATGAACAAATGATTTGTCAAAATGCTAGTGAAAAATAAAGTTTTCAATTCTTTTTCTGTGTGTGTGTGTGTGTGTGTGTGTGTGTGTGTGTGTGTGTGTGTGTTATTCCTGGAGCTTGAACTGGGCTCTATCCCACAGCTAACTTCTGGCTTTTGGGGGAAAAGAGGGAAGCTAATTAGAGATAAGACTTTTCCTGCTCTGGTTGGCTTCAAACCACAGTCCTCAGATCTCAACCTTCTGAGTAGCTGGGATTACAGGTGTGAGACTCTGGTGCCTGACTACAAAATTTTAATTAATAAAAAGATTATCTTTGGGCCGGAAGTTTGGCCTAGTGGTAGAGTGCTTGCCTAGCATGCACAAAGACCTGGGTTCGAATTATTGGTACCACATACATAGAAGAAAAAAAAAAGAAAAAAGCCAGAAGTGGTGCTGTGGCTCAAGTGGTAGAGCTCTAGCCTTGAAAAAGCACAAGGTCAGTGCTTAGGCCCTGAGTTCAAGGCCCAAGACTAGAAAAAAAAAAGATTATCTTATTCAACACTGTACCCCAACTTCTTAGTATAGTCCCTGGAATACAGTAGATGCTGAAAATATACTTACTAAATTTAAAGATGAATTACCAATTAGGAGATAATGAACTATCTAGGTCAAACTACATAATTGACAAAGTCCATATGTTTAACTAAGTTCAAAAAACATAGTTTCACGTGTAGCTAGATCCAGGGGCTCAGTAATAGATGTGAATAAGATCTGCGCTCTCTCTCTCCTCCCCTCCCTCCTCCCCGCATTTCCCTCCATCTTCCACTCTCTCTGTATGGGTGCCTCACTCCTCTCCTGTCCTTTTTTCCTCATCCATTATCTTACTTTTTTAAAAACCTCTTAACTATCCATATGGTGACCCTGTATATCCAGTATAAACCATATTATTGGGAGAAATAATTCTTTTATTCGACTAATTCATAAATTTCCACTACTCATCTCACTGAGTGAACTTGGGTGAACATAAAGGATGAAGAATATGATGGGCAGATGTGAGACTTCTGATCTTTACCAGAACCACTTGAATGAGAGGGGGGGTGAGCACAGTTCTCCAGGGAATCGAGATACTGTTGAAGATGAAGAGGGGTTGGCCTCTGGGCCAGCCAAATCCACAGGTGAGCATTTCAGAGGCACTATGTAAATCAGCACTCAAGGACTCAAACTCTTCTGGGCTATCTGGGGTTAGAGCAAAGAAAGATGGCTAGTCCCCAGCTTTCAGGCTCCTTATGTTATTTTACTCTGTCAAAAAGCCCTGAGAGATGATTTCATTTTTGTCCTACATCCCACCTAGAACCTTCCAAAGCACAAAGACAATGTCTTCCCATCTTGATACTCATAGCACAGGAATACTGCTCAGTTCTCCCTTCTCTTTGGCTAGCTTCTCCATCAGCCTCATGGCACGAAACCAAGACACTGAAGTCTCCAAATGGAATTTCTAAAATCCAAGCTATTTCTCCTCTGAGCTCAGTCAGGCAGTGATTCGCAACACATTTTGTATTTTAAAAAATCAAAAATAAAGGAAGTTCTCCTAATCTCCTTTCAAAGGACAGTGCTAAGCAATGGTGACCTATTTTCAGGAGCTCCGTTCCTCTGGTAATGTGGAAATCTAGTCAAACAGGGGAAGGTTTGAGGCACTTACTGTCTTCCAAATCCTTTGAAGGAATGCAATGAGATTTCGAGAAGTAGCAACCATGGTCTTTGCCATCAAGAAGCTCTTCCTTTAGTGTGAGTGCAGCAGGGGAGGGGCAGCTAGAGACCTTCACTGGGGATCTATTACTGTCTGTTACTGTACCACAGCGATGGAGACTTTGGAGTCCTTCAAGTTCTGTGGATTTCAGGAGAGCAGGGAGCAAGGAAGACTAGACTGCAAGCTCAATAAAGGCAGGATTTTTGCCTGACCCGATTTACCTGTCCTCGTATATTGAAGTATGCTTGACACACAATGAGCATCAATAACTAAGTGGATGAATGGAATGGGGAAGAAGTGCAGAGACATCAGAGAACATAGGAGAGAAAGTGAAGGTCAGGTGAGAATTAACGGGGGGGGGGCATCTAAGGAGGGAGGGAACACATTCCATGCCTGAAAAGACATAAGGTAGCAAATAGATGTGTCTTGTTGGGGGCTTCTGTTGTGGTTTCGATAGGTTCTTTCCAGAATGCAAGTACTGTCGGTGTGATAATATACTCATAAGTGGGGCCTTTAAGAAGGGATCAGTTATGAGGGAGCTTCCTTTGTGTGTGAGATTGGGGTCCTAACAGAGGAGGTTATAGCCAGCATTTGCCCTTCTGCCTTCTGCAGACTCCTAAGGAAGCAGCTCCAAAGTGCCATGCTGGAAACATACAGCAGCCCTCAGCAGACAATGGACTCTATTAGATCACCTCCAGAACAATGAGAAAATACATTTCTGTTGTTCACTGACTACCCTGTTTTTGTTTTAGCAGCACAAACAGACTGGGGCATTCACCAATGTTCTAAAACTTTGGAACACTGGTGCCCAGTCAAATAAATGTTTAAGAGCAAATAAAGGGCCAAGTGCTGGTGGCTCACATCTGTAATCCTAGCTCTTCAAGAGTCCAGGATCTGAGAATTCTAGTTTGAAGCCAGCCTGGATAGGAAAGTCTGTGAGTCTCTAATTAATCAGCAAAAACCCAGAAGTGGAGCTGGGCGTCAAGCAACAGACTCCCAGCCTTAAGTGAAAAAAGCTAAGAGACAGCACCCATACCTTGTCACACACACACACACACACACACACACACACACACACACACACACACACGCAGAATAAAGGTTCCCAGAAATCCACCAAAATTAAGTATGTGCTTGACAATCATAAAATAAAGAAGTAGGAAAATATCATAACTCAGTTTGCCTCAAGGATTTCCCACAGTACATTAACTGGAATATACATGAATTAGTTTTACCCCCTCACACAAAGTCTCAGAACTACAGCCTCTTTAAGAACAGTAGTGTGAATATGTTTGCTATTTTCCTTCTCTAGTATTTTCAGAAACTTAACACTTGCTGGACATGGCAGGTGCAGTGCTAATTTTAATATGGGCAAGAGTCTGCCTTGCCAATTATTTCAGAAGGACTTGGAGAGCTGTATCAGAGCACCAGGGTGGTTGGCGCGTTGTGTTGAGCATGAGTTCACTGAGTGTCGGTCTCCTTCTTGCTGGTTAAACCCTTGTGAGCTATGAGCAATTAAAAAGGAAAAAGGAGTCCACACCTGTTCCAGCTTTGGCAGGAACCCTGAAATAGAGCAACCATCTCATTAAAGCTGAACGCCAGCATTTGCAGCTGCTAGCCTTGCTTATCAAAAATCAATTCCTGACTATTCTATAACATAAATAGGATATTCCCCTTTCCAAGACACTACTGCTCTCATTGAGGGGAGAAATCTTTTTGAGCACTTTTGTGTAGATTTGGAGTCAGTAGGGAAAATTTCCACCTTATCAATGGCCCACTAAAACGACTTCACAATCCCAATTTATTTTTCATTTGACAATGTTTAATAGTATAGTTGGGCATGGTGGTTTATGCCTGTAAGCCTAGCTACTCAGGAAGATCGAAGCTCAAGGCCAGCCCAGGCAAGTCAGTGAAACTACAAGTTCAATTATGTGCCCAGTATAGTGGTATGTATCTATGTACCCAGTTATATGCACAGGGCCTTAGATAGGATCACAGTATAAAACACTAACCTGGAATAATAAGTAAAGCAAAAAAAACAAAAACAAAAACAAAGCATTGCATAGTTAAAGTGGTAGAGTGCCTGCCTACAAAGTGTGAAGCCCTGAGTTCAAACCATCATCTGTAGACCAGTTTCATCATTTTCCCAACAAACTTCCTCCCCATTAATCACTAACTCCCTACACACCCTACTGACTCCATCCTCCAACAGACAGGATAATTCTCAGAGTTTTTCTATTAATGAAATTATTCTATAAAGAGTCATGTGACTGGTTTCTTTCTTTTAATGAATGTTCTCCAGAGTCACCTGAGGGGTGGCAGAAATCAGTACTTCATTGTTTCTTATTGTCTGTAATCTCCAGGGTATGAAATCTCCATTGTGTGAATGTACCACCATTTCTTTCTCCATTCATCAGAAGGTGGATATTTGAGTTTGGCTATAATGTATAATGCTGTTGAGAACACCAATGCCCTGATTATGATGGCACATGCCTATAATTCCAGGCATGTGGATGACTGAGGCAGGAGGACAGACAGTTCAAGGCCAGCGTAGGCTACAGCATAGCATGGTCCTGTCACAAACAGCAATTTGTGTGCATGTTTCTACAAAGAAATGTTTTTTTTTTCCTCGGGTATATGCGTAAAAGTGGGTCCACATGATATGGATGTCACTTTACTTGATGTTATTGTCAACTTACACAGTATTAATATGGTTTTAATCACCTGCCCTTTTCTCATCAAATTTATAAGCATCCTGTATGTGCAATCTTGGTCTGTTTTGTTCTTTCTAGAAGAGTACCACGTAGTAAATATGTTGTATGAGTGATTCAAGGAATGCTGAGTTTGTTAAAACAAACTTAGAGGAGAAAAAACTATTAACTTTGTAAACTAATTATGTTTGCATTAAAAGTCAGTTAGTGAGAATAGATTGGAATGCCATCTTGCACAGAATTAAGAAAACTTCCATAACTGTCACTAGCCTGTGTCTTAGTCAAGTAACTTTCCTTTGGCTTCTGCTTCTTTGTAAATTCACAGTATTGAGCCAGTCTTCCTGGCTCCTTTCAGCATCCTATCTCATAATTACAATGCAAATATTAGGAAGTGACCTAATTTTCTTATGTAATTATTTCATTCATTCACTCATTTAATTAGTCATCCCAAATACTTCTTGTCTTCATGACCAGGTACTTTTCAAGTCTCTTATTTGTCATATTAACACAGATTATTTGAACAATAATTATAATGTTGCTGGTTTAAATTTATTTTCTCTAAAAAATTGCAAATATAGCTGGATTATGCTTTAAAAGAAAGCTTTAAGATCTAGGCATAAACGGAAAGTAGAAGAAAACACTATACATATCTTTTTCTTTTTTTCTTCCTTCCCTCCCTCCCCTCCTTCTTTCTTCTCTTCTTTTTTTTCCCTTTTGGTGCCAGGTTTGAATTCAGAGCCTAGACACTGTCCCTAAGCTCTTGTGATCAAAGCTGGCATTCAACCACTCGAGTCATAGATCTACTTCCAGTTTTTTGGTGGTTATTGGAGATGAGAGCCTCCTGTGATTTTCCTGCCTGAGCTGGCTTCAAACTATAATCCTCAGATCTCAGCCTCCTGAGTAGCTAGGATTTCAGGTACAAGCTATTGGTGTCTGGCAAGTTATTATTTCTTCACATAGATACAAAATGCATGCATTAGAAGAGACACAGAGAGGATAAGTGGGTGGATAGTGGGAAAACAACACAACCTCCCCCATCAGACTTGCTGTCTGTGGCCTTTGCTGTCTGGACCTATAGTCTACATTCCAAGACTCACCCTCAGCAGTTGCTGATGCTTCTTGTATTTCTCAAAGTCTTCATAGATTGAAGGAAGCAAGCTTCTCTATCTTTTTTTTTATCCCGGGAGCTTATTCTTTGATTTCCCATAAATTCTTGAGTATTAGAGCAGTGGAGTACATTGAAAGATGTTGTTGTTTTTTTCCCAATTGGCATTGTTTGATGAATGACATACACACTTTGTCCCTTGTACCATGTTTCTTCATCAATAAGCTTAGAGATGAGCCCCTAGTTTCTTCCAGGTTAAGCCTGACCATCAGCAGAAGTCAGGCCAACCCAAAACAGACAAGAAACCAAAAGAATGAGAGGTTCAGTTGTACAAAGCTCTTGTTTTTACTGGAGAAATACTCTTGCAAAATCATTGGCTATGTTCCTGGACCAAATACCCCAAAATGTTCTTTGTCAGGAGAATTTTGTGTGATTAGGTCCCAGGGACAATTTTACATAATCTTCCTCCTACATGATTATGAGAAAGCATTGTGGGAGAGAAAGCATATTTGGGAAATAATACAACTGCTTTTCTCTACAGAGCTTGTATCCTGTAGTCAAGATGTAGTTAATATTTCTCATCTAACCTGGTTCTCTGCAAGAGAAGTATCATTGTCTTGCTGCTTTACAATGGTAAATGATACGTTGACCTTACCTAGCTTTTAAGAATTCCAAAGACTTGACACTGTTTTTTCATTATAAGAATGTTATATTTCACATTCACAGTGGAGCTTGCTTGCTTTTATGTATTGTTCACACCAAAATCAGGTTTTGGTGTTGCTATAAGAAAAAAATAAAGAAGCTTTGACAATTGAAGAAAAGCTGTAGAATGAATGGAAAATACAAAACTTAGTGGCAGGAACTAAGACTGCAGATCCCCAGAGTAGAAACAATAAGTATAACCTTCCAGATAAGTAGGGCTGATTGTTTTTAGCCATTTGAAAGCTTGTGTGCTGCTCCTTCCAGTTTGTGAGAGAGCATCTGAATGATGGTGATCAAAACTTCCACCCACAGCTGGGGTGAGGGAGGGCACTTTACATGCATAATGGATTTGTATGATTTTTGGATGGAGGTACGCATTGGTTCCTCAAGCAAACGTTGGGTGCTAGTGGTCTAGTGGTAGAATGCTTGCTGAGCATGCACAAAGGCCCTGGTTTGATTCCTCGGTACCACATACATAGAAAAAGCCAGAAGTGGTGCTGTGGCTCAAGTGGTAGAGTGCTAGCCTTGAGAAAGCCCAAGGACAGTGCTCAGGCCCTGAGTTCAAGCCCCAGGACTGGCAAAAAAAAAATAAAGGAAGAAAGAAATAAAGGGAAAAGAAAGAAAGAAAACTAGAGTAGAGAGAATTGAGTCTAGTCAGGCAAAAAGCAATAGGCATCTATGTCAATGAGTTGGCCTCTTTATTGCCTTGGAGGGATCCATGACAAGAGTTGGAGGCTACAGCAGATACAAACCATGAATAGATACGGAGATAAACCCAGGATCAAAGCTGTGGCCCTTGAGAGAAAGGCTTAGGCCTGAGCTAGAGGAGGTGGCTGATGGAAGAATCACTCAGAGTTCTGAGGGGGGAGCAGCTGTGTTTTCTACTAGACACTTCATCCAGCTACCCGCACTGAGAATGCACCACACACTCAGTGGAATGGAATTCAGGGCAGACACCAGCCCCTCAAAAGCACACGGAAACCTGATACACAACAGCTCCAGCCTAGTGCTTGTCCAGGCCTTTTTCTCTCATTTCATTCCAATTCTTTGTGACAGCCAATAGAATAAGACTAGTCAAGCCCGGTCAGAGGGTAACACCAGCCAAGCAGAGTGGTCAAGCCCAAACTGTACACTGAAGTGAGACCAGGAAGGTTCATTGAGGCAGGAGGAAACTTCCCCCTTCGATTACTCCCAGACACAATAAGTAAACTTTTCCTTATAACTCTCCTCCTATCTATGCTTCTTCCCTCTTCTCCAGACAATACAGATCTAATGCAATCAATTTGGGCTCTTCAACTCAAATTTTCTTATAAAAATCCTTTTGGTTCTTAGGTCTGGTAGACATCTTTCCAACTGTCATGTAATCCGGTGGCTTTGTAACTTGTCCTACCTAGGCTTTGGTCCTTTTCCTGACTAGACATTGTAACCAATGACATTCTATTCTAGTCTTCATTTAGTTTGGTCTGGAGCAGGTACTCTACCACTGAGCCGCATCTCAGCCCCTTGTAACAGCTTTTAATCAGCCCAATTTCAGGGATTACACAGTCTGTTTTGCTTTAGCAGCTCTTCTGGATGCTACAACACCTTGATGTCTTCAATGACCTAATACTCTTTTGGAAGCATTTTCGTACAGCTTAATCTATGGCTTACCTTCTTTCCAATGATCAGTGGATTGGGCTTGAAAGTTCCAGCCTTCAGATCATTATATATTATTAAATGGGGAAAAATCAAGTTCTAGGCCACATATAGATGATCCATTGTTAGTGAAGAAAAAGATTTTAGACATGTATAGTCTAGAAAAATGTAAAACGTACCTATGTTTGAATGAAGCAAGATGTTTATGCTTTTTTAAATTGTTCCTTCCTGCTTTCTTTTTTTAAATAAAAAAAGAACCTTAACATTTTTTCCTGATAATTAAATAATCCTTTTAAGAGAAAGAAAAGATCCAGACAATGTCAGATAGATTTGATCATCCTGACCATTTGGCAATGATTTTTTTTTTTTTTTTTTGGTCAGTCATAGGGTTTGAACTCTAGGCCTGGGCGCTGTCCCTGAGCTCTTCAGCTCAAGGCTAGTGCTCTACCACTTGACCCACAGCACCGCTTCCAGTTTTCTGGTGGTTAATTGGAGATAAGAGTCTCACAGACTTTCATGCCTTGGCTGGCTTTGAACCATGATCCTCAGATCTCTGCCTACTGAGTAGCTAGGATTACATGTGTGAGCCACTGGCACTTGGCTGGTAATGGCTTTCTGTTGTTGTTGTTGAGGTAATGTATAGAAGGGTTACAGTAACATTCACCAGACAGTAGGTGCATTACTTCTCACACATTGATACCTCTTCTCATGTTTATGTGGCAATGGCCTTTTGACAATGGTTTAAATGTGATCAATTCACCCGAGGGTATCTGTCTTTGTTCTTAGAGTCTCAACCTATTTTCCTATCTTGATTGATGGACTTTTTTCAATGCATTTAGGTTTTTATTGTCTCTGAATACTCACGTCTTGTCTTTGTTTTTAAAATTTTTGAGTAGTTCCTGAATTGCACTGAGATATTCTGGTTAGGTCCCTGTGTCCATTTGTAAACTCTGGAGACAGTGCCCAAGTTCTGGGAGCAGGGAGAGTTGGCAAGATTGTGTTCTGACAGGCTGCTTGGTTCTGCTGAAGTGGAAGTGGTATGTGGGAAGATTGCAGGTAGGTTGGGAAGCTGCTGGAAGTTCTAGCATCAGGGATTCTGGTTGTATTCATGTGACTTACTTTGGACAGATGATTCACTTGTTTTATTTTTTTCCTCCTTCCCTCCCTTTCTCTCTCCCTTTCTTCCTTCCTTGTTCCCTCTTTTTTCTTTTTCTTTCTTTTTTCTCTCCCCCCCTCTTGTTTTTCTACATAAATCTCACTATATAGCCTATACTGGCCTCAAACTGAGGCTTTTCCTCCAAGTTCTAGGAAATTACTGTTGTACACTACCATTCCTGGCTCTAAATCACTTAATCTTTTTAAGATCTCTCTGAACTTAGAAACAATTTCACCCTTATCTGATTCTTGAGTGAGAGATATATGTTCTCTACTGTTTTATTATTCCTCAATTGTAATATATATCTAAATAAAATTTTCAGCTTACAAGCTCAACATGGATACCCTAAGAGAAGACAACTTTCATTTGTGTAGCTTTGTGGTGTTTGATATCACTTCAGATGATATTGGAATTGCTGGAAATGCACATGTCTATTTGTATTTTGTCATGAGTAACTATAAATTTACATTCATCTTAATAAAGCAAATCTTTGCCTGGAGGATTGATGAAATCTATTTTCCTGCTAATTAACAACAGACTCTCTAATAACTGTTATTAAAGTGAGAGTATTCAACTGATGACATATTTTAGTCAAGGAAAAGGGAACTAATATTGGTAGCCTAATGTTGTTGAAATGAAATTATGCTCATCTCATGCTGGCACACAGGAAGCAGTCAGGAAATATTTTCATCACTGCCAGCATTCTCCTCATCACCACACTTTATAACACATTAGCAGAGGAGAACTTTCCACATCCATATCCCATCCACAATCCCTATGGTAAGAAGAGAGTAGAGTCTGAGTTGATGCTCCTTGACCTTAGCTGAACGTCCTTGGACTACCTGGGAATCTTAAGAAAAAAATATATATATATCAATGTCTGACGCCTAGGTCAATTAGGATCTCTAGGAATTGGGTACAGATATTTGAACTGATATTAAAGCTTCAAGTGATTGTAAATATATCATTTTACATTAGTGCGTCTCAATCTTTGCTGCACCCCAGGGCCCAATTCACCTCTGTTCAAGTATTTCAGCACTTCAGGGTATGAGGAGTAGGCAACAGTTCTTTTCCTTTCTAAATGGTGGATCCCAAAGAACAGTATCACCCTGGGTACTTAAAACTCAATCCAGACTCACATGCCCTAGTCCCTTAAATTCTTAAGTCTGGAGAGAGGACCCCAAAGTCTGCATTTTTAGTGCATGTGCTGGACCTTGCCGTAGTGTAGAATTCAGAAATTGACAGTCTACAATCATCACAGTGGCAGACAGATGAGGAGAGAGTTAGTCTTGGTTCTTACCTGGTTTTATGATCATGGCTTCTCCTTCTGTGAGATAAGGAGAAAGGGACTAGATGTTCTTACGAGATGGCTAATGTCCCTTCTGGCTGCAACATAGGGATATTTGAATCATTGGTCTGCAGTATGGATATCTGTTGTTTTGTCTACAGGAGGCAGCATCCAGTCTGCCTCTTCTGGGAAGTTCACCTCTGCTCATACGATTGTAGGGGGACTGCCAATCTTTGTACAGAAGCTCATTTGTTGGCCACTGTAACTGATTCTAATTGCACATTGTACCCAGGTCAGGCCAGCTGGAGCCATTCCACAGGAGTTTTGAACTTCAGGCCAGAGAACCAAAGACTGACCTTTCTCTGGGAACAGCACAGATGCTGCCTGTCAGGAACGCGGACACAAGATACTAACTTCCTTTGCCACAACTGAGGGACTTGAAAGTGATATTCAGAATAGCCAAAATGAAGGACTCAGAGAATTTTTGTCCCGTTGGAATTTGGATGCTTGTGGTATCCTACAGTGGCTTATTGGAATCAGTAAATTCTCAGGTTTCTATTATTTGCAATCCTCTTTCCCCAGATTTACAAAAGTAATCCTTCAAACCAATATGACTGCACTTCATGGTTTTACAAAGGCTTTTGTGTCTGTATTTTCTCCCCTTTTCTTACAGCACCTGGCCTCTTTTAAAACAATTGAGATAAAGGGTCAAGCACTCACATCTGTAATCCTAGCTACTCAGGAGGCTGAGATCTGAGAATCACAGTTCAAAGCTAGCCTGGCCAAGGAAGTCTGTGAGACTCTTATCTCTAATTAACCACACACAAAAAAAAGCCAGAAGTGGGGCTGTGGCTCAAGTGGTAGAGAATTAGCTCTTAGCTGTACAGCTGTAAGCTGCAATGCTCAGAGACAGCACCTAGGTCCTGAGTTCAAGCCCCCGGTCCAGTGCACATGCACGTGTGCATGCCTGTACACACACACACACACACACACACACACACACACAACTTAAGAGAAATTTTACATGTCATCAAAATTTACCTTTTTTTTTTTTGCTCCGTTGGTGTTTGAACTTAGTTTCATGCATTGTTAGGCAGGCATCTATTGCTTGAGACATGTCTCCAGCCCTATTTTCTCTGGTATATAAACACACACACATACACACACACACACACACACACACACACACACACACGAGTCTCACTCACTTTTTGCCTGGGCCAGCATAGACCATGATCTTCCTATTGCACTTTTCTCTGTGGCTGGAATGATAGGGGCACGTCACCACACCTGGCCTTTGCTGTTTATAGGGGGGTCAGGGTTGGTTTAGAATCTCAGTCCTGTCTTCTGCCCCTTAAGTAGTTAGTATTCCAGATGTGAACCACCAGTGCCTGGCCATAAGGCACCATTTTAAAGTACATAACTCAGTAGGTTTTAGTATGTTCATAAGATGGTCAATTATCAGCACTATTTATTACCGAAAAATGAAACCTGATACTCCTTAGTAGCCACTCCTTACTCTCCCAGACTACAGTCCTTAATAAACTCAAGTCAATTTTCACATAGGTACAAAGGTATAAAGTCTAACAACTTTCTCAAGGTTTCCTGCATATGTGGAACTGGGTTTAGAACCCACTAAACAAATCATCCTGCCTCTCTCTTCTAGTCACATTTATACCCACTTCATTCCTTCCAGTCATTATATTTCTGGCTACTATAAATAGTCAAGGAGGCCACAATAACTGCAAACTGTTGTAATCCTTAGGAAGTTGTCTTGATGTGTTCTGAGAGATCAGGTCATCTAGGTATGGATTCCTTTACTTTCGATCACCTATGCTTTTACAATAAAGAAAATCACTTGCTCTGCAATTGAAACCACTTGACCTTTCAGGAAAAAAAGAGGCTGAAATTACAAGAGACTTTCTTATAAGTGGAAAAAGAAAATAAGCTTAACTTCACTTCTGAGCCATGTCACAATTCTGGACTAGTGTATACTAAGCCTTTGGTCAAGGTGAATATGTCTTGTTCTGAATTAAGACAGAGTTCAAAAGGATTAAAAAAGGGAGGTCAGAGAGAAGACATGGGTCTTACATTTTCAGTGGGGTTGAGCCAACTTGGAGGCATTCCTTTTGGCAGATACTATTTTAATAAGAGTAACTGTTCACCAACTGTGCTAATCTAATTGTGGAAACCAATACATTGCAATCTAATTATTAGATGATGAAAGACAGTGATTTGGGGAAGACTAATGTGTTTACGTACAGTTTTGCCTGAGCATAGCTTTGTGTGAAACAGAACTATGGGGGTAAAATTGCATCAAGGGCACACACTCAGAGCTGGGTTGATGTCCCTTTGTGGCCTCTCTTCCCATGCCAGGGAATGTATTCCTGTCCACACATAATACAAGGCCTCTGCACTCCCTAGGCTCCAGAGCCCCCCCCCCTCCCCCAGGGTAAAGGGGTAAGGAACTGTAAGTCCTGGGAACAATTGGGGAGCCTGTTCACATTTTTGGCTGCCTGTGTTGTTGCCCGGCCAGTATGTCTGAAGCACTTGGGGAACACCCAATCTTTGTCAAAACTTGAACTTGATGTTACAGAACAAAAGTGAATAATAAAAATTTCTCAGCTCTAGAACAGGGGCTTTCACTCTTCTGTCTGGTTTTCTTTCCATTCAGTCATGTGGGTACCCAAAAATGCCTGTTCCTTGCTCCCATGTTGTGTGCATACTGAGAGAAAAGGAGGTCACAGAATCCTTCTTGGCCTGGACTGGACCTGCTGGTCTAATGGCCCCTGAAATGATCAGTATCACAATACGCGCATCTGTTTCTTTCATGGGACCATGAACCTCTGTGTCTGTCACAGTGCTGCAACATTCACACTGCTCTCTCTGCAAGGCCAACTTCACTGATCCTTTGTCATGCTGTCTGCTTGGAAGCCTTTGCCAGTCCTCTCACTGCAGTTTCAGTTATGGCTCTCCACTAGAGATAGTGCCTCTAGGCAACTTGATCCATGCAACTTAGTGGGCATTCTCCTTTCAGAATGATGTAAGACTCTTGTGATTTTTATTGTTATTATTATTATTATTATTTGCGCACTGGGGTTTACACTCAGGGTTCTGCAGGTGCTCTGCCAGTTGAACCATGCCATTTGGCTATGGATTTTTGAGATAGGATCTCATTTTTTTCTCCTGAGGCTGAGTCTGGATGCACACTTGTCCCATTTATGCTTCCTGTAGTACCTGAGATAGCAGGCATGAACCATTATATTCCTGCTGTTGTTCAGAGGAGGATCTTGTGATCTTTTTTGTCTAGGCTGGCTTTCAACTCTGATCCTCCCAATCTCAATATCTAGAGTAGCTAAGATTACAGGTGTGAGCTGCCACATCTGGCTGTTATTAATAACAACTTTTACATGATTTCTACAGTCTGGACTATCCTATTTACTTCTGTTTTCCTGGGTTCCCATATCATATGTGGTTGTAGCAGGTATTTCATTCACTCCACAGTATTTCCTGGGTACCTACTGTGTGCTAGGAACTGTACAGTGCTGCCATGAACATTGGATACAAAGCCTTCATGGAAAAGATGACAGTGGCCCTGCTATCACTTGTATTTATTGGCTGTTTACTATGTAACAAGCATTTTGCTTCAGTCCTGCAATCATCTTGCTTTGTTTTGTTTGTACTAGTCCTGGGACTTGAACTCAGAAGCCTGGGCACAGACTTTTTACTCACTTAAGGCTAATGTTCTACCACTTGAGTCACAGCTGGTTAATTGGAGAGAAAAGTCTCACAGAGTTTTGTGCCTGGTCTGACTTTAAGCTGATCCCAAACAGTTCTCAGCCTCTTGAATAGCTAGGATTACAAGAGTGAGCCATCCATACCTGGCTTCATATTTTTTAAATTTGTTTATTTTCTTATACTGGAATCAAGGCTTGTACTTAGAGCCTCAAGCTCTCAGTATTAAGGGAGGGAGGGAAGGAGGGAGGAAAGAGAAGGGAGAAGGAAAAAGAGAAAGAAAGCACTAAATGCAGTCATAAGCTTTTCTCATCTCAGGAAATTTTAAAACCCATGTTTAATGCTTGCATAATATTCCATCTAGTGGTAAAACGTAATTTCTTAAACTGAATTCCTAGTGTAAGACATTTAGAATACTTTCATTTCCATTTTTTAAAAACTTTTGTCAACCTAACTCCTTGAACGAATGCAGAGGGAAAGGATTGCCGGGATCAGCACAGAGGCATTCCAGGGGAAGCAATTGGGCCTGTGGTCATGCCACTGGCAATCAGATGTACCAGCTTCCCCACGAGCTTGGCAACACTGATGTTATTTTAATAAACAAACCACAGTGAGGTGGGAGGAACTGGTTCAATAGGCATAAAATGGTATTTGTTTTTTCTTGCACTGTTTACTTATTTAATGTTATTTTTTCAAGCTTTTTAATTTCGAAAAAAAAAAAATTAACCTTACCAGGAAATGGAAAGCACAGCATACTGAGTTCATCATCTGTGGCTAGATTCGCCTATTGGTAATCATTTGTCACAATTGCTTTTCCTTCTCTTCATCTCAATATACATTCAACACACACACACAAACACATACTTCTACACAAATTTCTTTTTGCGGATCCATTTGAAATACGAAAACAACATAATACCTTCTAAATACTTTATCATGTGTCTCCATGTGAGCCAAATGACCATTATTATTTATATCATGCATTTCACACTGACATAAAACTGTATCTAATAGGCAAATTTCCCTCATAATTCATGCGCTCAAAAGCTATTTCTCAAATTCTAGGATTCAGCCAACCCTTACACATTGCATCACCGCATTTGCATGTCACATTGCTAGGTGTCTTGTAGTCTGGAATGGTACCCTGCTGTACTGCTTTTTATAAACAACTTTTCAACACACTGACTGTTCAAAAATCATCCTGGCTTACTATCTGATCATTTCTCTAACATCTGCATTTGCCAGATTGTACAATCATTATTAAATTCAGGCCAGAATTTCCACATGGAATGTTGCGTGTGACAATGCCTACTTTCCATTGCACTCTTTCAGAAGGCATATACATAATGTCAGGCTGTCCAATTACTGGTCATGGTAATTCTCCTATTGGGTTAGAGTGTCACCGGCTGAAATATCCCTTTTCTTGAATTAATAGGTTATCTATGGAAATGATAATCAGTGGACTGTGAAAGGCAAACTGTCAGAGCCTTATGCCTCAGAGTTTCTTGAACTCATTTATTTTTGTGTGTAAATATACTATCAATTTAATAGCTATTTGTATTTATTGATTTGTCTGTATTTGATTTTGTAATTTCATTTCTTTGTCATTTTATTTATTATCTTTCCTTGGTAATGTATAACACTCATGTAATTCAAAGGTAAAAGCTATATATAAGGACTGATAAACTATTAATGTTGGTGGTTCTTAGTGAACCATGCCTTCTAGCATCTGTACCTTGAATAGGTCTACTCACAATGACGTTGTTTAGCCAGTGGCCTTGGTCAATGGATCACTAGTAAGTGTGATTAAGCAGAGGCTTGATTAATTTCTGCATGGGCTTGCCTTCTGGGAACACTCTTTCTTGGGACCTAGGTATGAAGATGTAAGGAAAATCAGGCTTTCCTGTTAGAAATGCAGATAAGGGAAAAATACCCAAGAAAATGAGACACTGCCTGGAAGGAGAGGCTGAGTGGAGGAAAGTGAGGCACTTGGTGGTTGAGTTTCCAGTTGAGACAGCTATAGGATTGAGTCTAGCTGATACCACATGAAGGAAAGAGAACCACCCAGAATCATAAATTATGAGTCATTAAGCCACAGAATTGGAGAGGGGTTGTGAAACTGTAATACATAGCTAATATAAAAGATTTAGCCAGAAAAGTGACAACCTCGTTTATTCCATATATATATATATCATAATTTTTTGTAGTGTTAACTGAATCCAGGGGCTGGGAATGTGGCTTAGTGGTAGAGTGCTTGCCTAGCATGCATGAAGCCCTGGGTTCAATTCCTCAATACAACATAAACAAAAAAAGCCCAAAATAGCCCTGTGGCTCAAGTGATAGAGTGTTAACCTTGAGGACTGTGCGCCCTGGCCCTGAGTTCAAGCCCTAGGATAGGCAAAAAAGAAAGAAAGAAAGAAAAAATTGAACCCAGGGCATACAGTTTTACATTATTGCATAAGAATTTGCAAAACTTTGAGGTTAAAATAATAATTTATAATTGTTATTGTTATTGTAGCTCATGATTTAGTTGGTCAAGAATTTGGAAAACATAATAACTAAATGGTTTAGGCTTCATCAAAGTTGGTGAGTTCAGTGGGCTTCCCCTCCCTTCCTTCTTTCCTCCCTTCTTCCCTTCCTCCCTCCCTCCTTCTCTTACTCTCTCTCTCACTCTTTCTTTTATTGTGCTGGTCTTGGGGCTTGAATTTACTCCTAGGCACTGTCCTCAAACTTCTGTGCTCACAGATAGCATTCTACCACTTGAATCACAGGTCCACTTTTTTCTGGCTTTGTGGTGGTTAATTAGAGATAAGATCTCACAAACATCTCATCCAAAACAACCAATAGAGTTCTGACCATTCCTGAACAAGTATTTGTATGGACTTTTTCTTGAGTAAATATGAGGGTCACTCTATACATCACCTTTATTTTTTATTTTAATATATCACCTTTATAATAACAACAAACAAGTTTAAGAAATGTATGGATGAATCTTTGTGATTATTGTTCTTAATGTACTCTATGAAGATATTTCTTTTCTCATTTTCCCCCTTATAGTTTATCTCATGTTGTTAGTGTATCTGACTTTGTTACTTGGTATATTGTATATATGTTTATTTTTTTATTTGTAATAGGGAATGGGAAAAAGAAGATGATTGGAAGGTGTGGGGGGGAAAGTGGGGCAAAAACATGAGAAGGGGTATCAATGTTCAAGAAGTAATACATCCTCTACTTGATGAATGTAACTGTAACCCTTCTATATGTTATCATGACAATAAAATATAAGAAAGAAAGAAAGAAAGAAAGAAAGAAATGTATGAATGAGATTTCTGTGTTCTATAATTTGTATGTTTTCCTTCCAAAATTCAGGAAAATATGTGAAAACACAATATATCCCTGGGCAGATCACTCTGATGAGTCTCTTTACTTTTCTTCCTTAGTAAATAAAGTGGATAGCAGGGGAAATTGAGAAGGCAGTTGCAGAAGCTACAATAGGAGGTATGGCTTAGAGGAGGTACGAATTGTGAGCTAATGCTACCTAAGTCCAGGCTACATATTAGCTATGATTCTGTTTTTCCTCATTGAGCATCTATAATTTAGTTACTATAAATATGAGCTAACATGCAAAGTCAGTGGCCTTATGGAATATTCAATGGAGGAGACAAAGCAATTGACTCAATAAGTCAGTATATACTGCAGAAGATAAACGCCATGAAGAAAAATAAAGTGAAATAAGGATGGCATTATAGGGTGAGAAAGGCCTTCTGAATGACACGGGAGGCCTTGGAAGGTTTGGAATACGAGAAGTGATCTGACTCACATTTTGAAACATCCTTATTGCTATCTGGGGAGTACATGATTAGGGACAAGAGTGTAAAGAGAGACCTGAGTAGTAGAAGTAAAAGAGAAATGAATGTTGCTTTAGAAAAGCAGTTAAATCTCACTGCTTGTTTATAATGGTTTGTATATCTCAAAACTGATCAATGGATACACTCTCAGTCTACCCAAAATCTACCGACAGAATTGTTATGTGTCCATGGCCTTAGATTCAGAATGGCTTGGCTAAGTATCTAGTCAGAGCAGAAGCCCTATGTCGTCTGACTTACCAAAGTGGGTTTAGCTTATTAGCGATGAAAAATGAAAACCTTTAATGAACTCTAGCAGTGGCTCTCCAGCTTCTAAAAAATCTGAGCATGACTGCTCTTCCAATAGTACAATTATATTCCAAGTTTGGACCAAATTGCATTAGCTGCTACTTCCATGTACTCAATAAAAACAGGAGCATGAGTCACACATCTATAAAAGTAATGCTTTTTTAATATTGAACAAAGCCTACAGGTTTAGTCCAGCTAGATCTCAAGAACTGGTTCCTTGTGGGATTTACCATGGTCAAAGGATGGTAATTTGTTTTGAGGAGTTGAGTATTTTTTTTGTTGTTGTTGTTTATTTCTTTTAAATTTTTGGTGCCAGTTTTGGGGCTTGAACTCAGGGCCTAGGCTCTGTCCCAGAGTTTTGTTGCTCAGAGCTAGTGCTCCACCACTTGGTCCACAGATCCACTTCTGGCTTTTTTGGAGATAAAAGTCTCACAGACTTTGTTACTTAGCCCTTTGTTACTCAACCATGAGCCTCAGCCCTTAGCCTCCTGAATAGCTAGGATTATTGGCATGAGCACATTGGAGTTGAGATATCTAACATGGTTAATTGATTCCAAATCACTTAGGAGCTGAACAAAGTCCCTGGTTTGACCAAAGGGAATCTGCTCACTGGGGAATTCTGGCAAGACTTAGTCTGGAGAGGATCAGAGACGCCTCACTGAGATGCCACAGTAAGCCACTGGGGTGTTCAGCAATAAGCTTGGTCCTCAGAGATAACACATAATGCAGCCTTCAACTCTAGGAGGCAACTTCTCAACTGCAAATCTTGATTCTGCCACTTACTAGCTGGGCTTTGTCTTTTTGTGCCCCCATTATCTAGTTAAATGTACGAAGTCCATGAACTAGTGTGTGTGTGTGTGTGTGTGTTACTACAATAGGAAATATTATGGTTAAAGGAGGAACAAAGGTAAGTCAAAACAGTTAATGGTCAGGCTCAAGACTAATTCTCCCTTGTTACGCTCTATCTGGGTAATGTCCCAATAACACCTACAACCTACTCTCTCAACCGGTGAATGTGTCATCTAGTAAGTGTGGCTAAAAGGATTTTGCATTTTTGATTAAGTAAAAGGCTCTTGAGATGGGGCGATTATGCTGGTAGGTCCACAATCATTTCAAGGATACTTACAAGAGGGAGATAGACTAGTACTGGTGGCTAATGCTGATAATCCTAGGTACTCAGCAGGCTGGGATCTGAGGATGATGGTTTGAAGCCAGCCCAGACAGGAAAGTCTGTAAGGCTATTCTCTCCCACAGCTCCACATTCAGCTTTTTGCTATTTAATTGAAGATAAGACTCTCATGAGCTTTCCTGTCTAGACTGACTTCCAATCCTCATTCTCAGTCTCCTAAGTACCTAGAATTTAAGGTGTGTACCACTGGCACCTGTCTTCTGCTTTAGTTTATTTTATTGTAAAGGTGATAATACAGAGGAGTTACAGTGACATAAGTAAGATACTGAGTATATTTCTTTCAAATAGTGTTACCCACTCCCTGTTTTCTCCCAATTTCCCTCCTTCCTGTTCCCCTTCCTCATAAGTTTTAAAGTTCATTTCCAACATAGTGTCTAGTGGATATCACTGTGGCATTGGTTAACCCTTTGTCACACCGTTTCTGGGATTTCCCTTCCCTTCACCAAATCAGATAAACTTATATTACAAGACAAAGGATACCAAAATTGGAAATAGTGACAGGAGGAAGAAATAGTGTCCAGAGGAGAAAGAAATGAAAGGTGAAATAACTGCAAAAAGGAAGAAAGGAAGAAAGACAGAAAGAAAACAGTCACAAAAAATCTCATTTCCATATCATGATCATTTTGCTTAGCGTCATTTTATATGGTTCTATGTACACAGCTATTGGGCTATTGTGAACCTCTGCTAAGACTATCCTATGCATATACTAATTATTACAAATGAGGAAACTATGGAGTCTATGTTTCTTTGGAACTGGCCTATTTCACTCAATATGATTTTTTTCCTCACCATTTTTTACCATTTCCTCACCAATGGGGCAATGTCATTCTTTTCAATGGAAGCATAGAATTCCATTGTGTATATATATGCCAATCCATTCATCTATAGAGGGGCATCTGGGTTAATTCCATATATTAGCTATGGCAAATAATGATGTAATGAACATAATTGCTGGTAGCTTTAGTATATGGCCTGTTTCTGATCATATATATATATATATATATTTTTTTTTTTTTTGCCAGTCCTGGGGCTTGAGCTCAGGGCCTGAACACTGTTCTGGGACTTTCTCAAGGCTAGAGCTCTACCACTTGAGCCTCAGCACCACTTCCGGCTTTTTTCTATGTATGTGGTACAGAGGAATTGAATCCGGGTCTTCCTGCATGTTAGGCAAGCACTCTACCACTAGGCCAAACTCCCTGCCCCAAGTATATTTTTTTATATGAGGCCCTCGTCTGTTGCATAACTAGTGAAGATCTTCTCCCAATCTGTGGGCTTTCTAGTTAGTTATCTTGCTAGCTATGTCTTTTGCCATGAAGACTGGCTTCTGTTTTTTGTTTTCCATTTACATTTTTTTCTGCATGCATTATTTCCTGTTTGGCATTAAATGTATTATTCATGAATTCCTTCTTTCCTTCCTTTCTTCCTTCTTCCTTCAGGTTGACGGTGGGGCTTGAACTCAGAGCCTGGGCATTTGCTCTGAGCTGTTTTGCTCAAAGTTACTGCTTTGAGCCACAGTTCTACTTCTGGTTTTTGAGTTGCTAATTGGAGATAAGGGACTCTTGGGGTCTTTTCTGCCCAGGCTGGCTTTGAACTGAGATCCTCAGAGCTCAGTCTCTAAAGTCGCTAGGATTATAGTCATGGACTACCAGTGCCCAGCTGAACTAATTGCTTATATTGAGTGCTTAAGAAACTTATTTTAAACCATTTTTCTTTTCTAATAAATGCATTTACTAGGAAGTTATAGATTCATCAGCAGTCCTATATTAATATTTTTGGCATGAATTTATTGCCATTATTTTATCTTTCAAGGCTTAATATTTCAGTTGGCTAAAATTTTTTTAGCTTATGAATTATTTGCTAGATTTTTTCTTTTCTTTTCTCAGTTGTTCAAGTCAGACTTCTTGTTGCCAGCAACAAAACAATTCTAGCTAGTTTAAGTTCCATGAAGTCAGAGACTTTGTTAGCAATTGTGTTCACTGTTGTATTCCTGGCTCTTAAAACAATGGTTGGCAGATGGCAGTTGCCCAGTGCTTCTTTCTTGAGTGAATTAAACAGAAGAATGGCATAATGGTAAGCATGTGGTAGTTGCTTATTCTTGCCATGATCTTAACTACCACTATGTCTTAGACTGTGGTTAGGATGGTAATTAATACTAACTGGGCTTAGGAATACTAGCCGAAGGACATGTTAATTAGCATTCATGTAGAAGAAGTGGTAGAGTAAGTCAAGAATGGAATTGGTTGAGGGCTTAAGGAACTAATCAGCCCTGAGATTTCAGGTTGGAGAATGAGTGTATAAACTGGAATTCTAAGAACACTTAACTTCCCAGATGAGATAACTGTGGAGAGAGCTGGTAGTTGGTTTTCTCCTCACTGTCTGAATTCACCAGTTAGCTCTGTACAGCTCCTTATAGTGACTGAAAAAGGGAGGAAATGGCACCTCCTAAAGCAAGGGGCTGGTTTGTTCCTTTGGTCCTTCCTAAACCTTCTCTATGACTGCTGGCAAATCCCTCTGCTTACACATCAGTACTTGTTTAACAAAGATCAGTGTAGCTGTTCAATAATGTTGGTGCAGACCACTCAGTACCCCACCTCAGGGTTTGTTTAGAAATATGTTAACTGATGGCTGGCCTGTTGTATGTGGCCAAGCGCCAATCCCTTTTCTGTACTATGTTCAGTAGAGGGTGTGGGGCCTCCACTTGGCAGCCACAGGCATGAAGTCAGAGCCCACCCCTCAATCTGAAAATTACAGGATGAAGGAGAGACAGAAAAAAAAGGAGGGGGGAAGACAGGGTCTCACTTCTTAAAATGATTCTACAACTCGAATTTCCTAATCTCAACATTGATCACTTTCCCAAATTGGTTACCGTTAAACACAGAACATTATGTAACAAGCTCAAAAGAGATGTGTTTCCATCTGCAATTTCTAACTCAGATGCTCTGTATTTACATAAGGTTTTCACAGTGTCGTTGTTTCTTATGGCTGCTGTTGTTTGCTCTGCAAGATGGTCTTGTATCTAAGATGCTTAACTTGCTTTGTTGAACTGAATTTTCCATGGAAATGATCCAGCTCTCCTCCAATTCTCAGGCACTTTATCGGACAGTCTTTCTTCCTCCAGATAATGTCTGGCAGCCACCCACAGCATGGATGTTATGTGCTGCACTTTTTTTGGGGGGAAAAAAAGCCTTGAATGGAGCCATTGTGCCCCGGCGATGGTCTGCATGTTTCATGAAACAGAGAGCAGGGTGTAAAAAAGGCACCTTGTGTGCTTTTGTTGGCGAGGTTGGGAGTGAATTAAAATCTCCAGAAAGTCTGGGCAGCGCTGTTCAGAGGAGCGATGAACCCTCTGAAAGTACGGTTAGCTCAGACATTCCAATGCTGTGAGGCAGACCCAGGGACAGGGCTCCCTCCTCTTGCTTGGAGAGACAGTGAGGGGGCCAGCAGAGGACACTGATCTGGTTCCGCTCTTTGCAGAGATTTGATGGCAATCACCCTCTTGAAGGGAGGAAGCACCTTGATGATCACACTCAGATGACATCCCTGCTCATTGGACCTCGATTTGTCTTCATTCACAATGGTATAATGACGTTAACTGCTTTTACCTCTGCCAGTTTGCAGTAATCTGTCTTCTACATTGAGCAAAGAAATAATAGTAATGACCATTTTGGGGGCTCTAGGTGATTGATGATATCTGATATCACTACATCTATTATTCATCATATGTGAAAAGCTAATATAATAATGGTATTAAAATAATCCTTGTGTATATTGTCAATGATGCTACTTTTTTTTTTTGGTCCTGGTACTGGGGCTTGAACTCAGGGTCTGGTCTGGATGCTGTCCCTTACGGGGTTTTTTTTTATGTTTGTTTGTTTGTTTGTTTGTTTTCACTCAAAGCTGGCATTCCACCACTGGAGTCACAGCTTAAGTTGTTGTTGTTGTTGTTTTTCTCTTGATGGTTAATTGGAGATAAGAGTCTCTTGAACTTTGCTGCCCAGGCTAGTCAAACAAGTATCCTCAGGTCTCAGACTCCTGAAGAGCTAGGATTCTAGCCTGAGCCAATGTTGGCTAGTTGATGCTGTGTGTGTGTGCCCACGTGCGTGCGTATGTGCCCGCGTGCATGCGTGTCTGTGTGCGCGCCTGCCCCCACGCATGCTAGTCCAGGAGCTTGCTTGAGTTCTGGGCCTAGGTGCTGTCCCTGAGCTTTTGTGTCAAGGCTAGCTCTCTATCACTTTGAGCCACAGCTCCATTTTTGGCTTCTTGGCAGTTAATTGGAGATAAGAGTCTCATGGACATTCCTGCCCCTTTGAACTGTGATCCTCAGGTCTTAGCCTCCTGAGTTTCTAGGATTATAAATGTGAACTACCAGTGCTGGGCATGCCTCTTTTTAATGCCCTCTCCACTGGCATTGTCCAGGGTTGATGGAAATTACTCATTGTTCTAGTGTTTAATGAGCTCTTAATGAACAAAGAATTTCATCAGAGCCCTCTGCAAAGGCCTTCCTAAACTATTTCTCAAGGGAGGTGGTATGTCAGCTTTCATTAAAATCCTAATGGTTAAGAAGACAGCAAAACAGTGTAAGGATCTGCCTGGCAGATTTTTCTTATGGGCAGAATTCTTTGGCTGTCTTATGCATTCTTGTTCCAACCTCTCCCATGTTCTGGAGGCTCAAACAAGGGGAGATTACTTTAAAGAAGGACTTGAAAGAAAGGGCCAACCTGAAGGAGAGGAGGAGAAAGGGTAGGAAGCCAGGAGGCCCTCTTCTCCAGATTGATGATCAGCTAAGCTCGGGCTCAGAGTTGATTCCAGCAGGAGAGACATCCAGCAGGGTTGGTTCATATTGTTGGGCATCAGCTTGGAGGGCAATAGGGAGCCATTAAAATTTCTGCATCAATTTGTAGAAAAGAAAGAATTATATGATTGGGGGTGGGGTAGAAGACTTGATTGTTCTCTCTCAGGGAGAGGACAGATGTCTGGGGATGTGAGCCAGAGTAATTGGTTCAAATGCACAGGGAAGGGTCAAGTAAGGGACAGGTCCTTCATTAGAATAGGTAAAGAGGAAGGAGGCATAGATTTAGGGCAAGGGGAAGAGAAGGCTTTCGTTTTTCTCCAGGTCCTTTGGCTATCCTAAGCCAGTGGACTGGACACATGTATCAAGGCTAGTGGCCCAGCAGGCTCTGTAGTTTCTGGCAAATGTGAAAATTTCCAGGTTTGCTTCAGGGACGTGAGAGCACTGGGTTTAGAGTCCACAGAAGTGATGGTCACCTACGCATCCAACAGAGTTTCTCCAGTGTCTGGCACACTATGAAGGTGCTCCAGAAATACCTCGGCGGACTTGGCGCTGCCATCTACCCTGGGTGCCTCCAATTAGTCCCAGCAGCCGTGACCCTCACTTTCCCCATCTGCCAACCAGGGATGGGGTGAGCAGGGGCTGGGGAGGGACTGAATCCTCCCCCTCCTCCCCACGCTGAGGTCTGCAGAGTTCCCGCCCTCGGGGTCTGAGCCACTCAGCTGCGCGGTCGCCCGCTCTCTCCAGGGCCTGGGCCCCACAGTGGCCGCGGGGCGCAGCGCCCTCGGCGCCCTCTGCACCCGCCTTCCCCCGCGTGGCCGGGCCGGGGGCGGGCCCGGCACAGGCCGCTCCCCCCGGCTGCCGGGCGGCTCGCGGCGGCGCTCTCGGCCTCTCTGGGGCGGGCGAGTTCTGGGAAAAGCCCGGCCCAGGGCGGGGGCCCCGCAGCCCTGCGCCCGCTCGGCTCGGGTGCCGCTGCGGCTGCGGTCCGGCTCCCCGGGTCGGGGCGGCGCGCGCAGCGCGGGCGGGCGGGCGCGAAGCGAGGTGGGACGGCGCGGGCGGTGGCGGTGGCGGTGGCGGCGGAGCCCCGCGAGCTCCCGCGGCGGGAAGGGGAACCGGGAGCGGCGCGTCCCGGCTGTCTCCCCGCGCACTTGCCTGGCTCCGGTGCGCTTCTTCGCCCTCGGCTCTGGCGTGCCCCGGGGCTTGGGTTCTGCGGGGACCCCAGGACTTCCCGACGCCGCTGGAGCTGGAGCCGGACGGAGGGACGCGCGCCGACCGGCGGACGGCAGGTTCCTGGGGGCGCGCTCGGGGACGCCCGCGCCGCTGGCCGGAGGATGGAAGGCGAGCCGGGCGCTGCGGGGGCTGGAGAAGGGGGGCGGCGGGGCTGGACACCTGGGGGTGTGCTGGGGGTGTGGACCGGCCTGGGGCCCAGGACCTGTGTCCGCACCCTCCAGGCTAGAGATCATCCTGCCTCCCCCTTCAGATGACCCCCGGGTCACCGGGTGTGTGTGTGTGTGTGTGTGTGTGTGTGTGTGTGTGTGTGTGTGTGTGTGTGTGTGTGTGTGTGTGTGTGTGTGGTGTGAGGGTGATGTGAGCATGTGATATGTCTGCATGGGTGTGTATGTGTGTGGTGTTATGGGGGGGCAGTGATGTGTGTATGTGGTGTATCTGTGTACACAGAGGTGATATGGGGAGTGTGTGTGTGTGTGTGTGTGTGTGTGTGTGTGTGTGTGTGGTGGCCACTACAAAGGAAATTAAAGGCCCTCCTCACTATGGGACCTTATGGACAGTATTTCTAGGAAAGTGCTCTGGAGATTGTTCCTGGAGAGATTTATCTCGATCAACAACTAGGAAGTGCATACTGGAGCTGGTCCCGCTCTTAACCTTTAACCAGGAGATCCCATGCCTTTTCCTTAACTCTCTTCAGTTCTGTAGAATAAGTAAGCTAGAGCTACAAGTCTGTGGTCATGGCCCAGGCTAACTACTAAGGTGTGGCACTACCACTTCCATAAACTAGGCTCAGTTCGCCCAACCAATTAGCCAGTGTTAAAAAAAAAAAGTCATTTTAGTGAGTTATCAGAGTTATTTTATATAATGAGCTCCATGGATGAGTAAAAGTTTTATTTGCAAGTAGTTCACAATTTCAGCTACGTGACACAGTCTGCCTTGTTGGTGGTTTAGATCCCTACAGACTTTTCCCTTCTCCCTTTCCACAGGTTATTTAAGAAAACCTTCTGGGAGGGGCTGGGGATTTAGCTCCGTGGAAGAGCCCTTGTCTGTCAAATTGAAGGCCCTGAGTTTGGTCCTCAGTTCTGGGAGCTGGGGAGGAAAGAAAAAAGAAAAAAAGAAAGAGAGAGAAAAAAAGAAAACCTTCTGGGAGGGATAGAGTGGGTAAGAGGTTACACAATGGGCACAGCAAGGCTCGGATTTCTGGAACTGGTGAGGGAGAATGGTTGAGAGGGAGAATAGTCTTGGGAGGTGGTTGATAGAGACTCCATAAATGGCTATACGGATGTGTCAGCATCTCGAGGAGGGATAATGACCTAGGGATCTAGGTTATTCTATGCAGCTGTGTCTTGGCGAATACATTTCTAAAGAATGCCTGCTAGGGCTATGTAATCCTTTCACCTTCCTGCCTCTCCTCTCCCATAGTCGCCAATCTCAGTGCTAAGCACATTGACTTCTTCACTACTGTGAGGCCTTTCCTGACCAGCCCAACTCTCCCTCTGAACTCTCTGCTCTTTACTTATGAGATTGATGTAGGTGTCTCCTGACTGAAGGCATTTACTGTGACTTTCTTGGCATAAGGCTGGCTCCTAGGTTTTCTAGAGATAACTGTGGGCTGGTGTTAAATGTTAAGACTTGGGTTCATGACATAAACCTCCACTTTGGAGTTAATCATATAATGGAAAGGATTGAGAGAGATGTATGATATTTATCATTTACATTATCCTTCATGTATAGCCCCACAGTGGAAATTGTCTTTATAGCTTACAGTATCTTCTGATGATCTTTGGTCCATGCCTTTGGCTCAGGTAAGAGGTAAGAATAAGCTGGGGAGACATTCTGCCAGTCCTTCTAGTAACACAAGCTCCTTGGCTGTGCTCCAAGTTTGACCTGTGTCATGAAAAATTTCATCCTCAAGTAGGTTGTGTTGGAGCTGGATTCCAGGGAAGGTAGATGGTTGTTTTTCTTTTTTCCCTAATCTAAGTTGCGTATATTTTAAGGCTTTTTGTTGTTATACTTAAAATTCATTGATATATAGCTTTGTTACTACTTTCTAAAGAAATAAAGGAAGAATGAAAGTGATTGTGGGTAGTGAAAGAGTTTTCTAAGCAGAGGAAAAGGATGTTTCCAATGTCTGGGCAAGAGGAAGATTTGCACACAGGAAATCTAACGTGTGTGCGTGCGTGCGTGCGTGCGTGCGTGCGTGCGTGTGTTTGCAGTGCCTGCCCTCCATAGCAGTCTATCTATGTAGGACAAAGCCAGCTCCAGTTCTGGCTCCTTTTCTCTCTGCTAGAGGAGAATGAAAACGAATTTTGGGCTGAGAGGGAGAATTCTAGAATTCACAGTTTTGAACTTACAAGGAGAATTGGGGAAGAAACCAGGAAGAAACACTTAGCAGAGAGTGTGAACTGGCTTGATGAAATTGCTTTCCTCCTTGGTATTTCCTCCTTTGGTATTGAGCAATTTAGAGTTTGATTGAGGGAAGGTAGGGAAGGTAGGTAGGTGTGTGTGTGTGTGTGTGTGTGTGTGTGTGTGTGTGTGTGTGTGAATGGTGCTATGCGAGGAAAGTTAGGAAGTTTTAGTGTGGTTAAGGGAAGGATATAGTTCAGTGAATATAGGGTCACAAAAGAAGAGGAGTTAGAAATGGGAAGCAGGGAATAGAGAAAAAGGAGGATGTATTTTGTCACAAGCTAACCATGAGGCCTGGCAAGGAAGGTGACACTCCTCAGTATCATGTGATCTACTCTGCTTCCTAGATGCAGAACACACACAGGCTTGTTGTTACCCAATTCTAATTCAACTGGGTTATGACTTCAATCGGTTTTCATGGACAAGATTGGGAAACCAGCCCTCTACAAGTATCCTGTCCACAATGGTAACCATTGGCCACACATATCTATTTAAATTTAGAAGAACTAAAATAAATAAAATTAAGTAGCCAGATCTCAAGGGTTGAATAGTTATATGTGACTTCTCTTCTGGGCAGAGTAGATAGAGAACATTTCCATCATCTCAGAAAGTCCTGCTCTAGAAAACTGATCCAAAGAATGAATGCCTACTAACCTTCAAAATGAACTGATGCCCAAATCAAGTTCCGTCATAAAAAATTAGTTTCCTGCCAGGCTCAGTGGTTCACGCCTATAATCCTAGCTACTCAGGAGGCTGAGATCTGAGGATCATGGTTCAAAGCCAGCTCGGCCACTAAAGTCTGTGAGACTCATCTCCAGTTAGCCACTAGAAAACGGGAAGTGGGGCTGTGGCTCCAGGGCAGTAGCCTTGAGCTGAAGAGCTCAGGGACAATACCCAGGTCCAGAGTTCAAGCCCAACCACCAAAAAAAAAAAATTTAAAGTTTCTTGATTATAATTCCTTATTGAGTATATTTAGAGAGAAATGATAGAATTTGTTATTGATAACATTTCTCTAGTACTTTCTATGAAATGATGGGCATTAGACATCTATGAGCTCTCTTAATTCTTAAGATATTAGGCCATAAGTGATAGAGATGCAACCCCTTACTTGTAATTTTAAAATAATAATGATAGTCACAACAATAATATAAACCTTTTGAAAACTGAAGCCTTTAAAAGTCTGGCAACAAAACGATCTAAACTGATGTGAAGTTATGGTAGATTTCCCTTTACACATGACAACAATTCCTACACTTGAACTGTGGAAATAACAGGCGTGCATAGTTTGCTGCAGATCTCACAGGGAAAGGTGTGTTATGTAATATAGGGCACAGGTATTCTCTTACTTTTCCAAACTCTAAAACATATTTGATTCACAGTTAGCTCCTCAGTTTGGATAGAGAGCATGGACTTTCGTGATCATGTCCATTTGAAAGATGGTAAAACTGGGGTATTGAAAGGTTAAGTAACTTGCACGAAGTCTTGGCAAGCAGATATCAGGGCTTAGATTCAAAGTTGGCCTGCTTCAGAGTCAATTCTCTTGACCCCTGTGCTACCCTGCATCTGCCTTGGGGCTCGTGATCTCAACCAAGTGACTGGATGAAATGCAATAGCTCTAACTCAGCTCGGTGGAAAGTTTCAGATAAGGCTATGGCTAAATTGTTTAGTAGTGAGGTTTTGAAGGCTATGACTAGGTCAGCCACTGTAATAGGTAGGCTTAGCAATTGTTTACCTTCCACTTGGTGCCAGTCACCTTTGGTTTTAAGCCAATCACTGTGTGAGAACTGGGGAGAAAAGTGATCAATCATTATGTCTTAGTAAAACCACTGAGCCATGTTGAGGCTTGTGGCGCATGAAACTTGGGTATTTATTACTGCTCTGATAGAGGTGGGAGATTGCTTGGTCCTGATGTAAACAAGGTAAGTCCAGATGGGGCCATTCTGGTGTCCCACTAGAGTCCTGAGCCCCCCTAGCATGGGTTCAGAGGGTTTGGGTCCATCTGCCTCAGGATCCAGCCTCTCTAGGAATTTACTCTTGTGAATATCTCCTTTCTTTTAGAAAGTTGACTAGAACTGCAGGGTTGTTCTCAGGACAGGAGTGGATTTTTCACTTACCTTTCCCAGGTAGTGCCAGGCCCAGGTGGTCTGTCCTTGGCTTTTTAATGCAAACCTGCATTTGAAAAAGTCCCTGGTGATCCCAGAGTTTCTCCTTTGGGTATGGGGAGATATTCTGGATGTCTCAGCATTTGGGTGTTTCTTTTGCATGGGCTTTGCTGGATGCTGAGGAGAATGCATACTTGTGTCATAGTCTTCAAATCCCCTAATGTTCTTAGCACCCTCTCCCTGCCACTCTATTGGTCAAACAAAGGCTGTAGAAGCAACTGTACCCATATTTATTTAAGCCTTCCTCCTACTAGCTATCCAATATTGGATAAGCAATTAACCATTTTGTATGTTAGTAAAAGTAATTTTGCAAGATTATTATGAGTTCTGAGTGTGAGAATTCACCTAAAGCAACACATAGAGTATCAGGCGTATACTAATTACTCTAAAAGTTAGCTACTAATATTCTTCCTCCTCCGTGGGCTTATAAGTCTTACCAGTCTGTAAATTGTAAGCTTTGAGTAGGGTTATGTGGCAGTGTTCAAGTCTGAATCCCTAGAACCTGTGAATATTTTTTCTTTATGTATCCAGCGGGCATTGCACATGTGATTAAATTAAGGATTTTAAAGTAAGAGACAATCCTGGATTTCTGAGTAGGTTCAGTTTAATCACAGAGTCCTTAAAAGAGCTAGACCCGGGGAATCCTCAGAGTCAATAGTGAAAAGTGAAGTGAGTGATGGAAGGAGAAGTGGAGGAATATTAGGTGGCCTGCTGGGTGGCTGTGGTGAGGGAGAGGTGGCCCAGTGCTACAGCATAGGATGGAAGGGCTGGAAAACAGTCTTCTCTAGAACTTCTAGACTGAATCAACCTTACCAACGCATTTTAGACTTCCAACTCCCAGCAATTTGTATGGTTTAAAACATTAACTTCTATGACAATTTGTCAGAGCAGCACAGGAAGCTAAGACAGCATGGAAGAGAAAAAGGAGAGTGATAAGGAGTGAAATTGAAGCTGTGTAAAACAGTAAACCAGTGTTTAGTGAGGACGTGGACCTAGGTACTGTTCTCAGTGTTTAGATGTATTGACTTGTTCAGTCTCCACCATCATGTTTTGAGGTAGGTACCATTCTCCTCTGGGCATTGCACGAGGAATCTGAGGCATTTGCAGCCAGTGCACATAGAGCTGGCCTGTGGGTCCAAACAGCATGGTATTCTTAATGGCAACCCACACTATTCCCGAAGGTTGCCATTTCTGGTGAGGCGGTCAGTATCAGCCTCTGAATGATGTGTTCCTGAATGTAAGGTGAAGAGTGGGATTTGAATGAGTGGGAAGGGTAGTTAGTTTATGTTTACCCCCAAATACCAGCTATTAAAGGCCTGCTTGGGTCTTGCCCTTCCTATCTCACAGTAAGTGAGTCTGGACAGCCCTCAACCACAGCAGTTGCTGGCCAGAGCTGTAGGGCAGCTGGGCTCCCACCTCCCTCCTCACCACAAACCGCTGGCCCTGGAACCCTGCTGGCTCTGCTTCCCACCTCTGCCTGTTTATTGGATTTGCCTCATTCCTGACTCTCCTTCCAGCCCAGAATTCTACCTCCTCCTGGCCCCTCTGGTGCTCAAGTTGGAGCTGGTTCCTGGATGGAATTGTCAGGGCCTCCATGAGGGTGAATGGGGTTATTTGGCTTAGGCAGTAGGTGGGTTCTGACTGAGTTTTCTCTTGTGGAGAAAGTTAGTTTGGATCAGGGGTTTTCAAACTGTGTTCCAGAAGGGCTTGGGAGCTCTAAAGGCCCTAGGTCGTCATTCTGTTCCTACAGAGAAGCCCCAATACATCTATTTGATGCAGTGTTCTTGAACACCCTGTTGTTAGAGAAAGAGAGAAAGGAGTTTGAGAAGGTAAGGCACTACATGCATGACCCTTAACCCACAGACTGGGATGTGTAAGAAACATAACTCTGGATTTTTCCTAATCTCATTGTATAAGTTTGGAATTTGGAGCCAGGCTGCTTGGGGTTTGTTTAGATCCTGGCTCCAGTACTTGTAATTTGCGTGGCCTTGTGCTAGCCGCTTGGCCTGCATAATGGTAGTACCTACCTACCCTAATAAGTTGTGAGAATTAAATAAGATAATTCATATGATGGGACTGAAAACCACCTGACATAACATAAAAATCCAACACATATTAGCTGCTGTGACCAATTTTTGTCACCACTGAGTCTTAAAACCTTTTACCCTCTACACTTAGGGCACAACTTTAAAAAAAACAAAAACTAAAGAGGCTCACAACTTTGTTTTGAGGCAGAGACACCAGACCACTTGCAAGAATAGAGGAAGAGGAAAGTACCTGGGTAAAACAAAGCATAAACATGAACAGCAAATCTTGTTAAGGGTATTATTAGTTAGACTACTTCGAGAAGAGTCATCCTCAGCCTGGGATATTATCAGTCCAGTCTGACCAACCCTGTCAGCTCTATCTACTGTTGATGGCACTTCCAGTGGCCTGTGGCTAAGGGGTTGCCTCCATTTAGAATCACAAGATAGGTTTCCTTCAGAGAAGTGGATGTGGGTATACTCATGTCCTGAACTCAGCTAACATTTGTGTATTTTAATGCTTGGTAAGAACTGCTACATAATAATCAAGCCGTAAGCTGCTGGATTCAGAATTAAAGGAGAGGCAAAAAAGAGACTCTGTTTTGATGACTTCATTTTAGGTCTAAGCTATATAATATTACTGACTATGGAAAAATCCAGGGAATGGAAAAAAATCATTTGGGAAAAACACATGTGACTGAGTACATGCTATACGTGTCTGGGATTAAAGTATCGAATAACACAGTTTAATCTGGATATCACTGGAGTTGTTTCAAGCTGCTGTCATTTCTAAAGAAAGTTTCAACATTATTATGCATACTACGGACTCAAGTTTCATTGATGAACATTTTTTTTTCCCTACCTGTGAAATACTTGCCTGGAAGAATTGAAGTTCTCTTTGTTAGTCTGTTTTGTCAATCTGGTTGAGGTGGATAAAATTCACAGAAGTTAAATATTTTTGGCATGAAATTGTATCTCCCCCTGCACTCCCTAGGCAGAATGAATTTGGATGACGGCTGAGCTTGAGCTGCTTGGTTAACAACTGGGTTTGAGCTGATTGTCTTTTCTGTTGCTCAACAGGCTGCTTCATTACAAACTCTGTCTTGGTCTATTGTGTTTGAGGTTTTTTTCTTTCAATTGTGGCTTGGGCATGGTTTAAAAATTCACAGTGGTAAGGATTGGTAGAGCTTGAGGTAACTGTAAAAGAAATATGCTCAATTACAATTTGAATCTAGGAGAAGAACTTCTTGAGCTATATGTGAAAGCGACATAGATTTTCAAAAAGGAGTCTGAAGAATGAATCTCTGGCACTGTTGGTGCTGCATAGAGGTCTGCCGGCCATGTGTGTTCTCTGGTGACAACTTGGATTCGTTTTTGTTTTTTGTTTTTTTTTTTTGATTGCTTGTGTGGATTGAAAAAGCCTCAGGCTTCTCCAATGCTAAGTCATGAGCTAGCTGGTGACAGGTGAAGGGTGTTCCCGTCTGCAGGGAGAAAATCCCTGATCCAGTTGGTCACTAAGGATGAGACAGAACATATTTATTTCTAGCCCATCAGCGCATTTCTAAAGAACTATCATTATGTATGCAGACAAGTCTGAGATATGTCACTTATTTACAAGGTACTAGATGAAAGAAAAATCTTCAAAAGTACCATTTAACAGCAACAAAATCTTTGTTTTATATTTTCATCTCGAATGCATATATTATGCATTTGTTGATGATTTATTGATTTTTGTTGTGCTGTCATCCAGCAATTAGAATTAAGGACTGGAAAGAAGGGTCCAAGTTTGGCCCTCTTGGCTTTGGTCTCCCAAGAGACCAGGAGACACCCAATGCCTCTTAGCTAGGGAAAGGTAGAACTGGGACTTTGCTTTTGCAAACAAAATTGACATTGTTCCATAAATGCATCCGACATAAGTTTACATTCTGAATTCCGTGTCTTACCTTTCATGAAGAGGCTTTCAAACCATTAACTATTTCCAAACCTTTATTTCAATATTTGGATCTGTTTTTATATCTCTCAATTCAAGTCATAAATTTTTCATATCAGTGCTATCATACTTATTCATTTTTTGAAATATGTTTTGTTTTTTGGGGGGTACTGAACTGGTTTAATAATGTACTAGATTGTCCTCAACCTTGGAGGGAGAGTATTATGCTATCTACAAATAAGGATTATTTTTCTTTTAAATCAGACATTTCAAAATTTAATAGCTAAAGCTGAGGACAATAAACCTGTTTCATTCCTGCTTTTAATGGAAATGCTTTTTTTATATTTATTAGTATAATATTGACTTTGACTTAAAATAGTTTAACTCATTTTGAGTATAGAGGTTTTGTAGTTTGTAATTTTTTTTTTTTTTGCCACTGCTGAGCTTGGGTTGAGGGCCTGAGCACTGTCCTTAGGTTTTCTCAAGGCTAACACTGTACCACTTGAGCTATAACACCACTTCTGGCTTTTTTCTATGTATGTGGTACCGAAAAATCTAACCCAGGTCTTTGTGCATGCCAGGCAAGCACTCTACCACGAGGCCAAACTCCCGGCCCCTGTATTTTGGATTTTAAAGAATGAAATACTTGCCTGGAAGAATTGAAGTTCTCTTTGTTAGTCTGCTGTGGTGACGGGTTATCCATCTGAATAATTTCCTTATCCTTAAGCCACAATGGCAATCCAGTTCTGGCAGTTTGTTACTATTTCATCAGTGCATCAAATCTCTAAAGTAGAAATATTATCCTAAAACCAATTTGGACTTCCCTTTGAATTTAAATAAAAGTAGCTCTAGTTTTAGTTGGAATTAAGATTAGCTTACTACTCCTAAGTGTGCCTGGAACTGCATTCCAGGAGACCCCTGTTGTTTTCCTGAGAGTGACTGATGATGGCTAAGGAGCCAGGCCCACTGTTTCTGTGGGAGGCAGTCTAGAATGAAGGAAACAGCCCAGATTAGGTAACTGGGACTTGTGTCCTCGGGAGAAATTTGGTGTTAAGGATAATCTCTAAATTTGCTTTCCTGTGAGATAAAAATAGAATATTCTCCTCCACCACCACCACCACCACCACCTCCTCCTCCTCCTCCTCCTCCTCCTCCTCCTCCTCCTCCTCCTCCTCCTCCTCCTTCTCTTCTCCTTCCTCCTCCTTTTAAAAATAAGGATGTTCTGTGTGCCTTATGAGAGAAGCAGAACTGTTGCTGTACTGTTAGTTGGTTACACACTATCCTGGAGGCATGGAATATGGACCTTTTTTTTTCTTTTTTGTTTGTTTCTTTTTTTCTTTTGCTAGTCCTGGGGCTTGAACTCAGGGTCTGGGCACTGTCCTTGGGGCTTTCTCAAGGCTAGTGCTCTACCACTTGAGCCACAACACCATTTGGGGCCTTTTCTGGGTGTGGTACCAAGGAATCGAATCCCAGCCAGACAATACTGCAGGTGAGGGAGGACCTGGTGATTTCTGGCAAACCAAGACTTGTTATATCTTTTTTTCTCTGTCAGTATTTCAGATATTTACTTATGGAAGGGCTATATCAGACATGAAAAGAGAAAGCATGTATGCATTATGACTTTTGATAATGATTTGCTGAAGGGTCTTGATGAAAACTGTAACTTGATTCATGGGAAAGAAGCTTCTAGTGCCACTACTTGTTATTTCTTTTAGAAAAAACATTTCCATCCTCGTGTGTGTGTGTGTGTGTGTGTGTGTGTGTGTGTGTGTGTGTGCGCGTGCGCTAATGCTGAGACTTGAACTTAAGGCGTTGCTGTCTTCCTTGGCTTTTTTTTTTTTTTTTTTTGCAAGCTTGGTGCTTTGCCACTTGAGCTACCCACCCCTTTGGTTTTTGAGGTAAATTCTTTTGGATTTGTCTGTCTGTCCTGGATTTGAACCTTGATCCTCAGAGCTCAGCCTCCTAAATAGCTAGGATTACAGGTATGAGTTATTGGTTGGCTGAAATTTCTTCTCAATTTAAAGAATTCTGGACATAAAGACTGTGGGACTGAGGCAGCATGTTACAAGCCTTACTAGATTGCACAAGGGGAGGCGGCAAATGTTCACCTTGTGACCACTTCTGTGCAGTGTAAAAGCTCAGGGAAAAACTAAGGAGAATGCCCAGGGCATTCCTCACTGTTGTGAGGAAGCAACTGAAGTTCATCTGGAGTAACTACTTCACATAAATACTCAGCCCTTGATTTATTGCTTCATTAGCTGTTTTGAAATTTAGTTCTTTGATTGGTTCTGTAATGAGGACATTTACTGAGTTCCTAACTTTATACTCAGGATTTGCCATCGATGATCTTTTGGTGCAGCTAGGGAGTTAAAAAATATACATATATATATATATATGTATACATATACATACACACATACCTGAACATTTCAATGTCCTTACCAGGAAGTTTCTGGCCCTGACCCACTGTTAAATGATTGAACCCAGGAGAGGGAGCACTGTCTGGGGTTTTCTGATACACAGGAAGAGCATGGCTGGATGGAAAAGATTTCCTTTGGGGGAGAAGAGGTAGAGCACTTTAGAAGGCTGTTCACTGGCATCTACAATTTAGCCAGATGGGCACAGTCTTTTTTTTTTTTTGCCAGTCCTGGGTCTTGAACTCAGGGCCTGAGTGAGCACTGTCCTTGAGCTTTAGCTCTACCTCTTGAGCCACAGTACCACTTCTGGCTTTTTATTATATATGTGGTACCGAGAAATTGAACCTAGGTCTTTGTGAATGCTAGGCAAGCACTCTACCACTAAGCCAATCTCCCCGCTCAAGGGCCCATTCTTTTTTAATTCCTTCTCTTCTCTTGCTTAACTGCCACATGTGTTGAAATTTCTCAACTTAATGAGTTGAGTTATACCTTTATACCCATGATTCCAAACCCCTCTGCAGCCCCTGCTTCTCTCCTGAGCTCCAGAGTGGCACAACCCCCTGCACACATGCATCACCCCAGAATTTGTGTCCCAAACTGAGCTCAGTTTACCCCCAAAGTTGTTTCTCCTGTCTTCTCCATGGTAGTGAAGATAGTTGGAATTGATCTATTTCTCAAAGCTGGAAACCCTTCATGGTTCCTTCCCAGCCCTTACCACACCTTGTGTTTCATTTTCAAGTCCATCTTTCCCAGTCCAGTGTGGGCTCCATGAAGCCTAAGAAGGGGCTTGTGTTGGTTGTTCATTTCTGTTTCCTTAAGCCCTCATGCAATAATGAACCAGTAACAAAAGTACTCCATAAATGTGTGTTGATTAATTGTACAAATGGAAATTCCTCTTCTATTTTACCTCCTTGATATCATTGCAGTCAGACAGGCCTCGGTTTGGTCCAGTTTCACTGTTACTGAAACAGTGGCCTTGATTGAAGCTGTTTGCAGAATCTTGAGATATTTCTCATTTAAGCTAGTTTTAATATCCTTGTTGTATCAGTTTCTGAATCGGTATATAAAACTGATATAATTACAGTATATACTTTTCAGGGTTGTGGTGAGGATTCTTTGAAGTTTATGCCATATTTAACATCTAGAAAGGTCTATTTTTTTTTTTTGCCCATCCTGGGGCTTTAACTCAGGGTCTAGGCACTGTCATCGGACACTTTCTGTTCAAGGCTAGTGCTCCACCACTTGAGCCACAATACTACTTTTGGCCTTTTCTGTGTATGTAGTACCGAGGAATAGAACCCAGGCTTCATGCATGCTAGGTGAGCACTCTACCACTAGGCTATGCTCCAGGCCCTAGCAAGGTCTATTGATATGCAGGTAGGATTTCAGGTGTGGAAGGTCTTCTATGCAGATTAAAGAGGAGTGGGCTTTATTTTTTAGGAGGTGAAGATCTGGGCAAGTTCCCAACTGTGTTTTATAGAAAAACCATGCACACTAGAATCAACAGATGGGTTCAGATAAAACTCTAACATTTAATAGTGATGAGACTTTTCTCATGTCATTACCAAGCCATTCTCAAGCTCAGTTACAAAATCTTCAAAATTACAGTGTCAGTACTTCCTACCAAGGATTGTTGTAAGGTATATATGAGATGCATCCAACATTAAGTTTGTAAAAGTTATTTTCTTTAAGCAGGGGTGAGGAATGTCAAGCCTGTGGCAGCCAGTGGGACAGACACATTTGCTACCTGTGGCCATATGCCTGTATTGATAATTTTCTATGGTCTATAAATGATGTTATAATATCCCAATGGCTCCTTGGCAGAACAAGGGTTCCCCACTCTTGATTAAAAAGCACTGAGGTCTGTATCCAGAGACTTGTTCCTGGATCATTTTTATCAGATATTTGGATGAAACATAAAATCCTATTTCCCAAATTTGCAGATCATGTCCTCTACCACCAGGGACAGTGGTTAATAGGTGATACAAGGGAGCCTCAAAGTGACCCCAATGTGCTGGGGTTTTGGTCCTTCACCCAGTGGGACATGGGTGGATCAAAGTGTGAAAAGAAGGTGAACTGGGTTTGGATTTAGTAGTGGGACTTAATATGGAGAAGAACTTCTTAGAAAAAATTACCAGGAAGTGATAATTAGTTGAATATCATGGGTTGGGATGCAGATAAAGAGAGGGGATGACTAAGAAGTTTCCTTTCCTGAGTACTGAGGGGCGGGGAGGGGGGGAAGAGGTGCCAGTTTATAGGAAAGAGGAAGTTGGGCAGAAGAGTACAGAGTTGGAGAGAGGAGGGAGGCCAGGAATCTGGCTTTGTGCATGCTGTGTTGGCTCTACCCAGCAGGAAATTGGAAAGTCAGCTCTGTGGAGGGAGAGGCTATGTCTGGAAACAGGCATTTGGGAGTCATCTATTGAGGTGATGGTTGAAGCTGTGGGTGGGAGGGTATGGGATGGTTGAGGAGTGGCTGCTGCTGTTCAGAATCATTAGCATTGTTGGCCTTAACTTGAGATAAGTAGGATAAATAAACCCTTGCCCAAGCGGGGAACTTGTTCTGCTGCCTTCCTGGTGCTATTTGACTTTTGAAAGCCAAATTCTACTGGATGAAAAACATCTCCTGTAAGAATTTCAGGTTTTAAAAATTAGGTGTTTTTACTTATTTATAGTCACATAAGCAATTTGTGGGCACATTTTTGTTTGTAAAGAATGTAAACACTACAGATAGAGTAAAAGCACCTCCCTTCTCAATGAATCCTCATTTAACCTCACAGTGCCCAAGAGAGAACACTGCTACTTTGTTTTCTGGGTTTTTGTAATACCTAGGCATCTCTAGGGGAAGGAGACCATCTTCAACTTGGAGATGCTTAGGAGAAGCAGATAGACATGGAGCCATTTTCCTGGATTTTGCAGGGTGGAGAGCTAGATGGGTGATTGAGATAAACACTAATTTCTTCCCATAATCCCTTAGAGCCACCACTCCCTGTAATAAACTACTAATATGCCATTGACCCATGTCTGGGAATTTCTGTGTCAAACACAATTGTTTGTGAACTCAACACGGACAGGGCTTTGTCCATACCATTCAGCTGGAGGAGCTGAAACTTGTGGGGAGGAAGGGGAAAGGAGAGTATGCCCGTGAGATGGGATCTTTTGCCTTTATCCCCAGGTCTAAGCCAAGTGGTGATTAGGAGGGAGATGGGATCTTTTGCCTTTATCCCCAGGTTTAAGCCAAGTGGTTGATTAGGAGGGAGATGGGATCTTTTGCCTTTATCCCCAGGTTTAAGCCAAGTGGTTGATTAGGAGGGAGATGGGTTGGGTTTTGATCCCAGCATTGGAATGAATATACAAAGTGTAAACTTCTAGCTCAGAAGCTCCTAAAAATACTTGTCCATGAGAGACAGTGCCATACCCTTCGTTCTCCTTTCCTTGAGGGTCAAAGGACTGAGGCTCAGTGTAAGGACAGCTGGGTAAGGGATGAAGGGGATCATCTTCTATATTGGTTTCATCTCAACTGGATGGTGTGTTTTGTCTCTACCTTGGCCTGTTTTTGGCTATCCTGCGTTTTGTGTTATGAGTCATGTAAACCTGCAGGGCTGTCATGTAAACCTCTTTATTTCTGCTGCCCTCACTTAGAACTTGGAGAAGGTACCATGTAGGACTAGCCTGCAGGACATATGCCTGATTCTCTTTTTTTTCCTGGTACTCAACTCTGCCAGGCTGTTAAAAAAAGCTGCACTGTTCAGGGTGACACTGTCTGGTGGACAATCTCCTCGGCAGTTTTGAATCACTGACATTATCTGTATGGGACACTCTGGCAGGGAATTTCTCCTCTTAGTATCTCTCTTCAGTTCTCAAAACCCACCAATCCCTCCTAAGCAATGCAATCTATTTGTCTTCTGAGTTTTCTGGCTTCTACTCCAGCAGGCTAGGAACGCCCACTGGGCTGCTGGACCAGTGAATAGGTTCATTGTCTGCACACTGTCACACTCTACCAGACTCAAATAGTTTGCAGCAGAATGGCCACCACCCACTTCTTTGCATGTATCCCTCAGCTCCTCGCCCTCACCTTCCTCCTCTCCCCCACCATGCCCCAGCATCGTCCTAGCACACCAGATACTACAGTAAGAAATACTTCATGCTTTCATGCCTCGGGGTGCTCTGATCACCACGAGGCATCTTTACATCCCATGCCTTCCCTCTGGCTGCTTGCTCTTCCCCATCCAACTTTCCTCTACATATTAAATTCAGTTTAGGGATCAGTCATTCTAGAAAGCTTTCCTTGACCCCTGGAGGTCAGATACAATTATGGTGAACTGGAGTTTTGTGTTCCATGCCCATTTCCCTTATTCGGCTGCAAACTCTCATTCACCTCTTTCCTCAGATCTGGCCTGAATATACTTGAGATCCGATTTGTGCTTGTGGAATCTAGCTAAATGGGCTGAGGAGCGTCTTTGTGGGTTTCCCTTAGTTTCATTGTTCTAGAAGATACTCACTTTCATAAGTACTGTCTTGTTTGAATCTCATGGTGCGCAAAATCCCAGAGAGACTCTACCTTGTGATAATTCAGTTGCATTCTCTTGGGATAGCCTGCAGTAGAGGATCATCATTTTTAGATGTCATACATCGGTCTGTGTAGAGGGAGTTGAGAAAGAATAAGAGTCATGAAAGGAGGCTTCTGATGTATCTGGGGTCCTGAGAACTACTCTTCCCCCATAGCACTATGACTCTACCATGTATGTGGTCTCTTTGCTTTTACAAAGCACCTTAACCTATTTGGTATTATTTAACCTCTTCCACAAATCACCTTGTGAGATAGAAAGGATTAAAGCCAATAAGACAGATTTGTTTGTTTATGTTCAAATATGTGTTGAGTTCCTACTGTCTCTTAGGCAAGGCCTGGAGAATAAAGAGAACAAAAATCAACACATTCCCAGTTCTCAGGAAGTTATGATTTTAGTCAGAGCAGCACATAGGCAACTGGTATATAAACAAATGATGGCTATGATTTCCAGCAAGGGTACATGATAGTAGTTAATGTAATGTTGCAAAAATGTCATAAGTGGATATGGAGGAAGGGCTTCAAAACCAGGCAAACCTTTCAGAGGAGATGACATTTGAGCTAAAATCACAAGTGAGACAGATCAAGCCAGTTGATGATTTGTTGAGGACAGCTGAGGGATGTCCTGAAGGCCCAGGGTACAGCTGGGACCTTGAAGAAGGCTCTGTTTCCTAGTACCCTTTGGGCTCTTCTCTTCCCCATTTACCATATTCCTGGATACCTGTGAGTGATGTTAGAGACAAAGCATGTGTTTATTTAATGTTCTGACAGTTAGGCAGGGCACCAGTTGCATCCCAACGCTTTGGGAACTCTAATCAAGCATAGACCCTGCCCTCTAACTTGAGTGTTCATAGACAGCCTTTAATGGGAAAGGGCCTTCTGAGCCTTTGACTTCACCTCTTGTTTTATGCTAGTTCCTTATTCAAGGGACTCCTTAGGATTACATTTTACTTCATTTGCTGGGTACTGGTGGTTCATGCCTGTAATCGTAGCTATGGAGGAGATTGAGATCTAAAGATCACAGTTAGAAGTCAGCCTGGGCAGACTGTGAGACATTTTTCTTCAATAAACTACCAAAAAAAAAAACCAAAGTAGAACAGTGGCTTAAGTGGTAGAACCCTAGCCTCGAGGAAAAGAAGCCCAGAGACAGCACTGAGGCCCCGAGTTCAAGCCCCAGGAAGAAGTAGGTGTTAGCTACATCCAAAGCAGCTAAAGGATTGACATGCTGCTGTTGTTTTTTGCTTTTTTTTTTCTTCTTTTTGTGGATCATGGGGCTTGTACTTAGCCTGGGCGCTGTCCCTGAGCTCTTCAGCTTAAGGCTACCAGACTACCCTTGAGTCAAGCCCCACTTCCCATTTTCTAGAGGTTAATTGGAGATAAGAGTCTTTTGTGCCTGGGCTGGCTTTGAACCTTGATCCTCAAATCTCAGCCTCCTGAGCAGTTAGGATTACAGGTGTGAGCCACTGTGCCAGGCTGCTGTTGTTTTTTTTAAAACTGGAATAAAGTATGTAATAGAAAAGGAACCATGTAAACCATTTTAGTGGCATTAAAGATATAATGTTTTGCAACTATCACACTATCTCCTTATCTTTGTCATCCAACCTGCAATTCTGTACCCATTAAGTAAGAGCTTTCTGCCATTTTTAAAAACCCTTCATGAATTGTGGGTAATGAGGAAATAAATACCTCTTCCACTGATGGTGAGGCATCCAGTCTTGTTCGGAGTAGTCTAAAGCCAGAATTCCTGTGTGGTAGTGGAGAGGGTGGGAACCAGTGCTTGTTAGAATGGCCATCTCCTTTCATCCTCTTGAATTAATATCTTGAGTTCTGCCTAGGCCCCACCACATAATTCTGCTGTTGATATGAATGTGGGGAATTAGTGTTTTCTGCTTCATGGGAAGAATAAGTGAGGAAGATGGTGAGCCAGGTAAGGGGGTAACTTAGGATGGAATCTGCTCTGGAGAAGCAGCTGTCTGGATTTGAATGTCCACCTATGTCTTATGCTTAACAGAATAACTAATTTGCTTAATGTGGCTTAATCTCAGTTTTCTTATTTCTGAATCAGTACTATTACATTGTGAAAATCGATTCAGCTTAGACACATGAAGTGTTCTGTGTCTAACCACAGAGCTTCATGTGGAATAAGATGTATGTCTGGATAGAAGCTAGAGATGTGATACACCGCTCGAGTGTAGGTGTGACTTCTGAGACTTCTCTGCATGATGGATTCAGATGGAGAAATTCCTCAGTGAAACAGATATGTGGTTAGTAGTAGTGTATGTATTGCCTACTGTAAGAAGTCATAATGAAAATGAGGATCTGCTGCCTGTACTGGATACTTACATCCTTACATCCTTCTTCAGAACAACGGCTGTTAGGGTTGTTTAAGAACATGTTGGATTGTGATAATTTGAGACTGAGGCTTAAAGGTACTGGTCAAAAAAAGCTTCCTAATAGAATGTGGTTTGTCTGAAAGGAAAATGTAGGTGATTTGGGAGTGATGTACACGACATGGAAGTGGCCAGGAGGTCAAGCTCAGGGAATGGGACTGTGAGTTAAATGATTGTCAGATTGATAGAAGAGGCTAGTGTTGGTCACATCGGCCTTGAAACTGGTTCCATTTGACATAATTAAATATAAATATTGACTAAAGCTTGCGCATATAACTTTAATAAATATCAAGTAAACCCATTAGAGCATGGTTTTATGGACATTTATATTCAGTGCCTACTATGTGCAGGTTTTTAAACAGTATCCAGGCATCACTATAGTTTTAATATACTAAGAAGTTCAAGGCAGGAAGATATCCGGCGTCCACGAGTTTGAGATCAGCTTGGACCACATGGGAAGACTCATAACTCCTGGAAAAAAAAAAGACTGAGCAGTTTGTAAGTTGTACTACCTCCAATGATGAGGTAATGTTTACAAACACGTAAAACAGGCAAAGCTAGGCATGAGTTTAGGGAGGCAGGATGGTATGAATTTTTCATGATCTCTTCCTCTATAAAATAATATAGATCTTTGAAAAAGAGACTGTTCTATTTATATAGATTTTATTATATCCAGAAATTATCTGTTTAGAGAATACAAAATCACATATTGTATATTATAGATATACATATATTGTACATTATAGGTGTAATGTACTATAGTTATTGTAGTTCCTAAGAAGCATGATTCAAAACAATACACAGAATATTTCCAATTCTGTAAAATATATTTTTTCACGGGGGAAAATCCTGGAAGGAAGTTCTAACAAAATCAGAATTATTGATAGTACTTTTCCTTTTACCTATCAGTCTTTTCCCTTAAGATTTCTACAGTAAATGTGTATTGCTTTTTATAATTTTTAGTTTTTTTTTTTACTATAAAGTTAATGTGGAACATAATGTATTTGCCAAAGCTTGTTGTCATGTCTGTATCCCCACCTCCCTAGGTACTTCATTCTCCTTACCGCCCTTCCCCACCCACCAACTCTCCACCGGCCTGAAGAAAGTTCTGAGGGCTGGGATACAGGCCAGAGCAGAATGAACTCTACACACGGTTTTGTATATTTTACTTGGGGTTATGCCATCTTGAAAAATAGCAAAAGTCCCCATAACCTAACTTATAGAATTGTAACCTTTTTGTACAACTACTTAATAATAAAAATATTTTTAGAAAAGGAGCTATTCTTTAGCTCTTTAGCGAAAAGAGAAAAAAATAGAAACATAACAAAAGTGCCAAGGTGTGGGCCTGTAGATTAAAAAAAGCAAGTTAAATCCCAACCAAAATAAAACCCTAAAACTTGTTTTTCTCATTTTTTTTCAGTCAGTAAGAAGTGTGAATAATATTGCTTCTCCCATTTGGGTGATGATATCTCAGTGGTAAATCAGAGGCCCCTTTAAAGTGAACTTTGAGTTTTAACGAGGTGTTCTATTTGCATTTCTAACTCTACTGAAAACAAGCAGTTCAAATGACATCAACTGTTTGAGTCAGCTGTTGGCTGGGCATCTACCCAACATTTGAGGTCATTGGTGGCATCCCTGAGGGTTAGGAGCAATCCTTTAAGTTGGTTGACTAGAAAGCCCTTCAAGGCCTTCCTCTGGGCTAGTGTTAAATATGATATAGATACAAAAAAAAGAACGTGGTTAGGAGTGGTCATCTGATACCTTTGTCTGTGGATCAAAATGCTTTCCATCTGCTTGGCTTTGTCGGGGAACCTCAATGGGACTGGATAATTATCTGGAAAATGTCTCACTTGGTGTGATGATGACATGTAGGCTGTCTATCAGATGTGGGGACTCAATGGGAGGCACAATTTGGAAGCTAAGTGTGCAGAAGTTGAATCATATCTTCTTTTGATTAAATCAGGATCATTTTACTGCGAAGCTGTAATGTGAGAATGTGTTCGGAGAGTAGATTGGTTCTACTATGTGTATCTCATTCTGGGTGAGTTCTCATCACATGTATTTTTAATTCTTCGGAAAACACTTCTGTTAATTAGGGAATGACCTGAAATATACTAGTTTGAAAAAAAAATGTTTAGTGAAGGAGTGTGTTGATGTTGTCCGTCAGTTAAAAATTTCTAATAACATGAATTGTCATTGTCCCATCTAATTGGTGATGGATGGGCTCCTTGGAAAATGGCTTGTATTTTGGTTTCATGAGACATACAACACAAAAGCTTTTAAAGAATCAGTTCTGGGTCTTCCCTTTTTTCTCCTTTTAAACAGTGATTGATAGGTTTCATGATATAGTGTTTGATAGATTTCATTATACTATGTTCATATATAGAAGTGTATATTCATAAAATGAATTTGTTAGACATAGCTAACATCAAATAATGATACAGTGAATACTGAAATCAAGAACAAAGCAAAGATATATGCTCATAATATTAGCATCATCATGAGAGATCTTAGCTAGGGAAGTAAGACAAGAAGGAGAAAGAAAAGGTTTACATTTGACAAGTGAGACTCAATCAGTACAGTACTTCTTTAGAAAGCACAAGGAGTTGAGTTCAAACTACGGTGCTGCTGAAAAAAAAAGAGAGAAGGTATATATTTGGAAATAAGTAACATTTTACTTGAAGATGGCATATTTATGTAGAAAATTATGTCTTTACAAAATAATTGAATTTAACAAGGGTGTAAGAAGTCACAATGTGTATAGGTTATCAGTTGTTTCCTAACATCATGCATATTTACAACTAGGAAATGAAATTTAAAATAATTTCATTTACAATCTCACTAACATAATAAACTGAGAACAAATTTAATAAAACATGAAAATAGTTTCATTTATAATCTCATTACTAACATGATAGACTGAGGAATGAATTTAATAAAACAGGTGAATATAATGTCATTTATAATCTCATTACTAACATGATAGACTGAAGAATGAATTTAAACCATGTGAAACATTAATTCTGTAAATACTAAGCATTAAGAGAAAGTATAGAATTAAAGTGTATAATGTGTGCTCACTTCAGCAGCACGTATACTAAAATTGGAACAATACAGAGAAGATTAGCATGGCCCCTGCACAAGGATGACACGCAAATTCCATATTTTTTTTGCTGTCCCTTGGTTATCTCATATTGTTACAGTATCTCACTTTGTTACCTGATATATCGGATATATTTGTATTTGGATATTTGAAATTGGATAGGGATCAGGGGAAAACAAGATGAGGGGTGGGGGTGGGGGGAGGGAAATGGGGACCAAGACATGTGAAAGGGTATCAATGTATGGGAATTATTGCACCATCTATCTGGCAAATATCATGTAACCCTTCTATTAATTACAATAAAAAATATATGAAAAAAACAAAAAATAAAGTGTATAATGTGTGTGTTTATATATCTATGGATACTTAGGTAAATGCATACGTTTTATGTGTATGTATAAATGCATATATGTGGTGAGAGAATGGGATATACTCGAATGGCTATCTAGATCATATTTATGGATTAGAAGCCTGAAAGTTCTTCAGATTTTTTTCTCTTTAAATTGATACAGTTGATTCAACTACTCTTTTTTTTTTTTTTTTTTTTTTTTTTTTTATCAGTCAGGGGCCTTGAATTCTCCTTGGCCTGAGCATTGTCCCTGACTACTTCAGCTCAAGGCTAGTCCTCTACCATTTGAGCCACAGCGCTACTTTAGGTTTTGTGGTGGTTAACTGGAGATGAGTCTCACAGAAGTTTGTGCTTGGGTTGGCTTTGAACTGTGATCCTCAGATCTCAGCCTTCTGAGTAGCTAGTTATTGGCATGAGCCATCAGCACCCAGATATTCTTGCACATTTTACAACCTGATACAGATCCTGCAGTTTTTTTTAAACTGGCAGCTTTACTAATGTATTGTTGAAAAGTGTGGAGTTTTCTCATCTACCTTCTTCTGATATCTAGCATGCACTGAGAATAAGGATTAGAGTGTCTGCATTTCATGAGTGTGTCAAGTCATATCTCCCAGATTTGGAGAGGTTTTTAATAAACAGTGTTTTTTAATTAACCAAGGGTTAAACCTTTGTGGTCTTAGACAAGGACCCAGATGAGCATACAAGGGCCTCTGAGGAATGTTTAAAATCTCTATTTCCTGTGAGTTATGGAATTTCATCTTAATAGCTTAGAGAAAGGAGGTCAGGAGGGAGTGGAGCAGCAGTTATTTAGAAGCTGAAAAAATGAGGACTGACTTGTACCATGTAAGGCTTATGTGGGAGTATATGTGTACACTTCTACCTGTGTGACCTGTACATGTGACAAGTAGAAAGGGACAGAAGGGTTGGGAAGACAAAATATTTTCTCTAATTTCTTTGAGGAGTGGCATTGAGGAAGAGAATGTATGAGCAAATAGCTTCCCGTCGTCATACACAGTGACTCACAGGGACTCTATAAAGCTCTTTAAGTTTAAAGATGCATTGAGGACTGTTAAATTGTATTACCAACTTTGAGTTGCCTTATTATTTTCCAAGATGAAGAAATTACTACTGATAACTTTTCACTTTGATTGGATAAAGTGTGCTCTTGAAAACTTCAGATAACTTCTTGGTTCTACACTGGGTTTCTTGTTCTCCTTCTTTTGTTATACTCACTGTCTCTTTCCCTTTCCATGAGTACAAATGTTCTCTTCGAAGTCCAGGCTCATAGCCCACATTTGCAGAGCTTTGTTGGTCTCCTGATTCAGACCTTCTTACCCTTTAAACTCTATGGAATTCAGTAGGTACTTGATAAGTAATTGATAGCTAATCAGTTTCTTTATTGTGGTTAAGTCCTATTCATTCTTCTTTATGAACCATGATATTCCATTTGGCTCAGAAGGACAAAATTGGAAACAACCTAGGAATTAGTGAATAGAACTTTCCTGCTAAGGCAATAATTATCTGTAGAGCATCCTCATTATGGCACAGGCCTCTGCAAAAACTGGTAACAGGCCAGATTTGGGCCTCAGGTTGTAGTTTTCCAGCCTCTGATTTATTCCAGGAGAGCACATCAGTGCCATTATTCTCAGCAGATATTTTCCTATCCTAAAGCTAAAATCTTGGTTCCTGGTTCTTCTTAAAATATCCATTTATTTCTCTTGTCTTACTGCTTTGTCTATCATTTCCAGCACTGTTTTCATAGCCTTACTTTCTAGTAATTCATCTTTCCAATCATATATCAATCACTTAAATACTCTGAGTCTCATCTAGAAAACGAAAATTACAATAATATCCACTTTTATTAGTTGGAAAGACTTATGTATTCTCAAATACATAAAATAGCAGGCAAATTTTTTTTCTCTTCCCAGACTCAGAGAAACAGATACTTAAACTTCTCTCTTATTTCTTATTGTACAGGATATTTCACGTTCATGTTCACATCATGATCTAAGATTGCTATTCTAGCTCCAGTCATCATGCTTTTTTTTCCAATTTAGGGGAAAGGAAAAAGAAAGACACACTCTAACAAAGGACACATCCTCTTCTTTCACTGATACTTCCTAGAAGTTGCAAACCACTTATCCTTATAGCTCATTATCTATAACTTAGTTGCTCGACCACATCTAGCAGTTTGGCAGGATACTAATGGGATAGTCATAGAGGTGACTAAAATTCAGAGGTTATATTACTCAGGAAAACTGTGAGGACATATTTGGGTGGGGGGAATTGGTAGTTTCTATCATTGATATTGCTTTACAAAGATTAATGAGATAATTTGATCTCATAGTTACAAAATGCCAGACTCATGATACATCTTCAGTATTAGCAATGACTTTTTATAATTACCTGATACATAATTATCCATTCACGGTATCAATTTGTTTAGTAGGAATTGAGCATTCTCAACACAGAATGTGCTTCTGTTGAAATCTCTTTTGTACCTTTCATTTGAACAACTCTAAAAGTTAGGATTTTTTTTAGACTAGGCCAAAGTTTTCTTTTCTAATGCTTCATGTCTTGGCTACTAAACTAACATAAAACAATCCCATTTCCAAATTCATCAAATAGATGGAGACAATTATCAAGACTCCCTCTTAGTTTTCTAGTTCTAAACATGCATTTAATTATCTCATTATGAGTTTATCTGGCACATGGGTTGACAAATTTCCGTTGTAAAGGGCCAGATGGTAAATATTTTTGGCTTTGTGGACTATATGGACTCTTTCATAACTTCTCAACTTAACCATTATAATGTCAAAGCAGCATAGATATGACCTAAATGAGTAGATATTCCAATAAACTTTTATTTACAAAAACTGGTGACAGGCCAGATTTGGGCCTCAGGTTGTAATTTTTCAGCCCCTGATTTATCTCAGGAGAGCACATCAGTGCCATTATTCTCAGCTGATATTTTCCTGTCCTAAAGCTGAAAACTTGGTTCCTGGTTCTTCTTAAAATTTCCATTGATTTCTCTTGTCTTACTGCTTTGTCTATCATTTCCAACACTATTTTCATAGCCTTACGTGCTAGCAATTCATCTTTCCAATCGTGTATCAATCCCTTCCTCCCCCCATGAAAAAAACCCCGCCCTCTATGTTCAACATGTTAATTTGACAAGTTTTCTTTTCTTGTTCAGTTATGGGGTTTGAACTCAGGGCCTAAGCAATTTCCTGAGCTCTTTTGTTCAAGGCTAGTGCTCTACCTTTTGAGCCACAGTGCCACTTCTGCTTTTCTAGTTGTCAATTGGAGACAAGAGTTTTACAGACTTTTCTATGTGGACTGGTTTCATATGGATCTCCTCAGATCTCAGACTCCCTAGTAGCTAGGATACAGGTGTGAGACACTGGGATCCAATGACAAGTTTTTTGTTGTATTTGTTCTGCAATTTCCTATACCCATACATCCTTCAACTTCTCCCAAGCTAGCCTTTGTCCAAACTCCCCCATATACTCATGCACATGAAAAAAGACATTTTTTTTTTGCCAGTCCTGGGCTTGAGCACAGGGTGTGAGCACTGTCCTTGGACTTTTCTCAAGGCTAGAGCCACTTGAGCCTCAGCACCATTTCCAGCTTTTTTCTATGTATGTGGTACCAAGGAATTGAACCCGGGTCTTCGTGCATGCTAAGCAAGCACTTTACCACTAGGCCAAACTCCCAGCCCCGAAAAAAGACATTTTTTACATCCTTTTCAGTGCTTTGGGTTTTATTTATCTAATACTCACTTAAACTCTTTTAATCTAACATAAAGGCTTATCTTTAAAGTAATTCAGGGCTATATAAGAGGGGATATGTAGAAAATTAACATGTCTTTATTGGCCAACTATTGTGTATATAAAATATATGTTTTTCTTGGTATTATAGAAAGTGTCACTCAAGAATGATAATGTAACAGATTCATGCTCATGAAGCTGAGGTTCAATGAAATAATTTGAGCTATAAAACTGCCATTAAATCCAAGTGGATTCCATGAAGGGTATTTGTACATTTGACAAAAGCAATTTCAACATTATGTCACCAGATGACAAACTGAACCTTGCTTGTCCTCTTTCATCAAGATACTGTGAAATAACATAGAATGGCAAACATTTTCCCTGAATAGGTTTATAACCTTGTGGTGTAGGTGGTTTTATTTCTATTTTATAGCAGAAGAAATCAAACCAAAATATTTACCAGAAATGCCAGACTCTATATTTGGTTACTTCTCATTTTATTAGCTTCACATTGCCCTTCTCTAAAAAATTTCTCCAATTTTCTTCATTTTACTAATTACTAGTTGTCTTCAAAAATTCAGCTCAAGGAAGGCATGGTGGCAAATACCTGTAATTTCATCCACAGGCAAGTGGATGGCTACCTGAGGCCAAATCAGACAAAAAAAAAAAGAGAATTATTCCTACCAGAAAAATTCCCAAAGCCATGAGGGCTAGGGACATGGCTCAAGTGGTACAGTACCAACCTAGCAAGGATATGGGTTCAAATCCCAATGGAAGACAACACAGTTTAATCATCATGATGGTCTCCAGGAAAACCCACTGTGGATACCGTTTCCATTTCATCTGATTTGATAGTTCTTCCTCTATATAATGTAGAACATCATTCTCTTTGTATTGTATCTTGACGGGTAACTAATTAGCTTGTAAGAAAACTCAAAGGCAAGATTCCTGGCTTATTAATTTTCAGTAAATATTTGTTGAAAGAAGGAATGCCCTGAGATGAAGCCAAGTCTAGGGCCTCAGGGAGTCACCTCCCTGAAATGTTGCTCATTCCTGAATACAGCTGGAGGCAAAGCAAAGATCCTGCATCAACAATTGTCAGCCTTCCAAAGACTAAGTCAAATAAAATATGAGTTCTCTCAGCACCCATGGGTACCAGAAACCCAAGCCCATTGGGCTTCAAACTAGATATAGAAAGAAGTATAGACTCTTAAGTATCTTGAGTCAGACTCCTTGGGTTCAATCCCATCACTGTCATTTTCCAGCAGAATGATCTTTTGCCATTAATTTAGTTTTTTGATGTTTTGATTTCCAATCTTCAAAATGTGGACGAGAGAACTTATCTGTATTAATTATCTATCACTATGTAACATATTGCCCCCAAATGTATGACTTAAAACAATAAACATTTATTATTTAACATTCGTCTGTGGTCAGCAACTTGAGAGGAGGATTGTGTGGCAAAGGGTTTTCCATGAAGTCACAATCAGATATAGGTTGAGCTATAATCATCAGAAGCCTTCACAGAGGCCAAAGGAGCCCCTTCCAAAATGGCATACTCAAATGGCCACTGTATCTCTTTGTAATTATATTTTTCTTTGCTATGAGCAAGAGTCCCTGACATGGGTACCCTGTGAACATAATATTGTCATGAAGGGATTTGCAACACTTGGCATGAAGTTTGGCAAACTTTGCTTAGGGTGCCAGAACATAGAGAATAGTCCATAGAAAAGACCTCAGATAACCATAACTCTAAACCTCATATAGACTTCAAAGGAGCAAATCTCAAAATAGGAACACAAGAAAAATGAGGCAACATGCTGTCTTATTATAAGTATTATACATACATTTATTTGTTTATTTGAAATAGGAAAGGGAAGGGGTGGGGAGAGGGAAATGGGGACAAATGAGAAGGGGTATCAACGTGTGAGAAGTAATCCACCTTCTATCTGGAAAATATAACTGTAACCCCTGTATTAATTATAATAAAAATCCTCAGCAATCAGAAAACAAAGGATCAGAATGGTAGTAAAGTGGAGGAAATCTGAAATGTTGCTCTAAAAAGAATTGTGATAAGAATGATGAAAAAATTATAATCACCTGCATGAAATCAAAGCACATACACACAAGTAAACAAATGAATTTTTACAATTGAAATAAAAAACCAAACAAAATAAAATAAATGCAAATGAATAAATAGTGAAATGAATTGAAAGAACACAATTAAAAGAGCTCAAAGAAAGCACATATAAAAAAGTTAAAATAGCTCTAAGGACTGAAAGAGAACACAGAAAAACAGTTAAAACAGTCAAAGAAAGCACATATGAAAAACAATTAGAAGGCCAGTGATTTATGCCTGTAATCCTAGCTATTCAGGAAACTGAGATCCTCAGATCTCTCTCTTCTTAACCAATAGCTAGGAGTGGTTTTTCTTGTGCTCGTCAGCTCCATGGAAGACTGAAATCAAGTGGATCATAGTTCCAGATCAGTGGACAGAAAAGGTCACAAGATTCCATCTCAACAGAAGCTAGGGATGATGATGTGCAACTGTCATCCTAGCTATGGCAGGAAGAAAAAAAATAGGAGGATCATAGTTCAAGTGCCTGACTTTCTCAAATAAAACCAGTGTGAGAAAAAGACTAAGGGTGTGTCTCAGAACTAGAGTAATTGCCTACCAACTTCAAGGCTGTGAGTTATAATCCTATTCTCCCCGAAGAAAAACAGTATTTACTCGCATATTTAACACTTAGAAGCTCTTAATGTCTTTACATAGATGTGGAGTTCTATTTGACATTTTCCTGCTGCCTAAAGCACTTCCCCTTATCATTTCTTATCTCATCTGCTAGTGATGAATTCTTTCAGTTTTGCATGTCTGGGAAAGGGTTTACTTTTTTTCATTTGAAGGAGTTACTTCTTGCTAGGTGTAGAATTCTAAGTTGTTAACTTAGAACAAGTACTGAAAACACAGTCAGTACTTTAAAGATTTGCCCCACTCTTCTCTGGCTTGCATTATTTCCGATGGGAAGTCTGCTGTCCTTCTTATCTTTGTTCCTCTTGATGTATGGGTCATTTCTCTAGCTTCCTTGGCTTCCCTGAAGACCCAATATTTCCTCTTCTAGTCAGGTAGACTGTTGGGGTCTATTTGAGGTTTTGGAACTCTCTAAACAGTAAGTTAGGGCACTTGTTGTATGTGCTGCATTTTTTCTTATTTTTCTACTCCTTTTTTCTTCTCTGAGATTTTTGGTTTAATTATGGTATTTATTTGTTTATATTTTTATATACTATTTAATATATTTATATCTTAATATTTCTATTTCAACATTCTTATTGTTTATATACTTATACAGTATATAGCATGTAGTATATATATTATATATACATTTATACATTAGTTTATTTATAGATATGGTTCTCCTTACTCCATTTTGGCTGAAAGTAGTTAGCTCCAATTAAAAAAAATCCAAAAACATTGAATTTAACTTTCTTTTGCTATTCTTTAAAAAGTGTAAAAAATTCTCAAGTAGTTGTACAAAGGAGTTTCCATTTAACGAGGGAGTTTATGAACACTATATATCTTAATCAATGTCACCCCTTCCAATATTTTGAAACTAACTTTTGATTATAAATCTTCTTCCTTAAAACTGATGTTTATTAAGTGTAACTTGTAAGTGTAAGCTCAGATTTTTAAAAATCCACTTATTGCCATAGTATTTGACATTATCCCTTTTCTTACAGGAAACAGGAAATATTCAAACTGGAATTTTAAATCATTACATGTTGATGATGGAACAGGAGCTGTTGAAGGTAACACTGAATAAAAATCTTCAAAAAATTTACTTCACATAACAAAGGAAAGAAAACGGACCTGTCATCATCTTAAAGTCCCGATGTAGAATTAAAAAAAAATAAAGCCTAGTAGGAAATTATAGCTGCAAACATTTATTTGGCTTTGGACACATCTGAAGACAAGGAATCATCTCTTTGTTTCTCAGAAGGACTTGTCTACATCTATGAGTTTTCAATTTATGGAAATCTTGACATGATCACCAGCAAGGAGAAGCAGAGCAGTTGCTGAAACCTGTGTGTTGGTCAAGATGACTTCCGAAGAAATGGCAGCTTCTGTGCTCACTCCTATGACTCAGAGAAAAGTGGAATCTGCCCAGGCAGCTGCAGATGAAAGGAGTGAGAAGGTCTCTGACATTAGTATTCTAAAGGCACATGGCATCAGGCAGAGCAGGCAGATTCCCATCTCACAATGGGACAATCTTAAAGAGGAATCTACTGGAAGTAGTTTTTCCAAGGTACTCTCAGTAGAAAGGGAGAAAATTGTGAGTGATGAGAACCTCAATGAAAAGTGCTGGGAGAAAAGCACAGCAGATTCTGTGAAACACCTTAACACCAACGGCAGCAGTATGTTGGGAAACCATCAACATGTACTTCCTCAGAGCCAGTTTTATGAAACATGCAACTCTGTCATAGAGGAAGGCCTGTGTTTGGAAACTGGAATTCCTTCTCCACTGGAAAGAGATGTGTTCCCTGAAATCCAACTAGAAATAGCCAGATCACCTCTCGAAAACCGTCCTGGGATCATAGACACCAATAGATCTCACACTGAGAGCAACATGGCAGTCTTTCGTCTTCGTTATGAGGTTGACAAAAGGATGTCAGACACTTTTCATACCCTATCAGAAAATTTAATTCTGGATGATTGTGGAAATTGCATTCCACTTCCGGTCGGGGAGGAAAGGAAACATTACATGGCCTATACTTGTAAACTGATGGAACTGGCACAAGCCTGTGACAATAAGAATGGGCAGCTGCGGTGTGAACATTGTGATCCCTTAAGTGATGAGTACTTGTGCTTCCAAGGCTCGTGCCAGAAAGTGAACATGGTCTGTCCAACCGATAGCTTTTGCAGGAAGGATTTTACAGAAGATCCACCTGCTAAGACCTTTCTGAGCCACCTTGAGGATTTCCCTGGTAATTGTGAAGACGTAGAAGAATTTTTTAAAGGCAAAAAGGAACGCTCTACTTTGTTAGTCAGGAGATTTTGCAAGAATGACAGGGAAGTTAAGAAATCTGTGTATACTGGGACAAGAGCAATAATGAGAACACTGCCTTCTGGCCATATTGGTCTGATTGCATGGAGTTACGTTGATCAGAAGAGACTCTTACTCCCTTGTGGAGGAAACGTGGCGCCTCCATCAACAATGGATACCAGACAAGGCGGGAGCCAACATCTGTCAGAAGTCCAGTGGTATTTGGTAAGAGTCAAAAGTTTTTTTTCATCATTTCTTTGAACTTGATCTTAAAATCCGAATGTTTACTGTCTTAATTCATGGGTAATGTTAACATTTGTCAATTAATGATTCTTTTGGAAAATAGATACTCCAATTGATACCTATCACTGATGTGTCAACTGAACAACAATGTGAGTAACAAAATACATATGTTCAGGAATGGAGGAATGGGAGGGGTTTCCTAAGAGTAGAAAAAAGACTCTATTCATTTGCTGTCTTTGGAGAAAAAAAATGAGTTGTTTTTGTGTTTAAGCTTCTAGACCTAAAGAAACTTAAATTTGGTGTTCTGTTTTACAACCAGTGGTTTCTACCCTTCTCTCTTCTTCTCTTTCACTCTCACTCTTTTTCTGTCTTTGTGTTGTGCACCCCTTTGCCAAACTGATAAACTCTGTGCACTTAAAATAATACTTTGAAATGCACCAAATGGAGTTGAAGGCATTAATAAAGACAAACCGTTGACATACATTTATAAGGTGTATAAGGCAGCTTTTGAAATTGTGGTATGGTAATTGAAGTGCTTCTTTATCAACATACTAAATAATCCGACCTTGCAAGATGATAACAAGCATGATTTGAAAGTAGTGAAGTACTGAGTAGAGGTGATTTGCTTGGGACTTCTTCTCACAGGGCCCATATCTCAGGAGCCTTGCAGACCTGGGGCTGGTCACCCTAAGTATCAGTACTATTTTAGAGTGTCTGCTACAGCTGTAGTATAATATGAAAATATTTGTGATTTCTGTTGCTAACAAGATTACAGTCACTGCTGCTTCTACCGAGGCTTATTGCCTATATGTGTAGTTGAAGGAAATGCTCCATTTCCATCTTAAGCTAATAATTATAAAGATTTATTTTTATTTCATTCAAACTTCCAAATCCTCTCTCTGAATTTTCTTCTCATTTACCCTCTTGGAGACTCTTAACTCCAGAAGTATACTTCATTAAGCCACCTGATCTAGACCTGTTCTTCGTATCTGAACTTAGTACACCAATGTATCCTGACTCGCATTTCTTATCCTGCTTCCTTCCTTTGTTTTGTATGGGGGAAATCGCTCTAGAACTCTCACATCCTAATTCTTCACAGTTCCTTTCCTGAGCCTAGAAATAAGCACCCAGTTTAGAAAAAGATCTCTTATTGAAATAGCACTGGCATATACATTTACTTTCATTATTCTGACTGATCATACTAGCTGGCATTTATTGAGCATTTGGCATATATCAGGTATTCGGCTAAATAATTTACACACTTGATGTTACATAGTCATCTCAAGTACCCTGTGATGTTGGTGTGATTGTGATTGTGTTACTAAGAATGCTATCTGAGAGGTCATCTACCTTTTGAAGGTCACTTAGTTAGTAAGTGACCTTACATAGCCTGGATTCTCTTCCAGGCAGTTTACTGATGGATTATTTCTCAAGATCCAGAAAGAAAACTTAGAGTAAGCATTAAAAGGAGCACATTTACGTTTGTTTTGGTGCCCATTGACTATGTGGTATCTCAGAGTTGGCCATGTTAGAAATGGTGATTCTGGGGGCCAAGAGTTTGGCTTAGGGGTAGAGTTTGATTCCTCAGTACCACATACATAGAAAAAACTGGAAGTGGTGCTCTGGCTGAAGTGGTGCTCTGGCTGAAGAGAAAGCTCAAGGACAGTGCTCAGGCCCTGAGTTCAAGCCCTAAGACTGGCAAATAAATGAATGAATGAATGAATGAATGAATGGAAAAAAAAGAAAGATAGAAATGGTGATTCCAGTCTTTGGTACATGTTAGTGTCACAATGCTAGCTAGATCTTTCAATCTATTTGCCTGGGATCAGGCATATTGGGAATATGTTTTCACTGATCCTTGGTAAATCTTCGGGTTCTGAGCAGTTGAGAACCCCTGGCAAGGTGCAAAAATTGAAATTTGCTTTTTGATTACCAAATTTTAATGCCACTGTTTTTTTTTTCCTTTTTTTTTTTTGTCAGTGCTCAGGCCCTGTCCTTGGACTTTCTCAAGACTAGAGCTCTTCCACTTGAGCCTCAGCACCTACGTATGTGGTACTGAGGAATCGAACCCGGGTCTTCGTGCATGCTAGGCAAGCACTCAACCACTAGGCCAAACTCCCAGCCTTGATCACCACATTTCAAGAGTACTTTCTTTGTTCCCTCCACACTGTGTGTTCTCTCAGGAACATCAGGGAGCATGCCTATCTGACCGAACACCCAAGCCAGTGTGTATGAGTTTGTTTCTGTGATTCTTTACCTAATGCCATATGAAACCTAAGTCACATGCTAGCATGCCCTCCTAGGCCTGCTTACCTTACTCTGCACTAAGGTCTCAGATGCCCAGAACCTCCCACCATGAAGCTGGTGTTGAGGGTAACATGTCATTCCACTTGACAGTCACGTATGCTTCAATAGAAAGAGCTCATCAGGAAGTTGAGTTTAGACAAATGAATGAAAATCGATGATTTCAGAACCTTTGTCACTATTTCCAGCAAGATTTGAGTCTGGTGTAAATTTCTGGATGCTGTGCACCATGCCTGTGTTTTCTTCTGTCTTAAGTCCTCTCTACAGCCCTGTAGCTGCTGCTCTGAGCAGTTTCTCTGGTCTCCCTCAGTGGAAACTTGGCCTTTCCTCAGTCGGATCCTGGACTAGTTAATTCCCAGTGACAAGAAGTGATGAGATGATGCAGATCCTCCCCTCCCTGCTTAGTCTCTGGAGGCTGGGAGAGGTAACCACACCTCTGTCAGAATAGATTTCAGAGACTCTTTTCCTCTTTGTTAGAATATTTTTAGCCAGTAAGATGTAGCTGGGGGGTGGGTTGGGATTCTCTGGTCTTTCTTAGGGAAGGTTTCTGAAAGAAGAGCCCTTTTTGAAAGTACATCTTACCATGGCAGCAGTTCACTACTATTTTTTTTTTTTTTTTTGTGTGTGTGTGTGTGTGTGTGTGTGTGTGTGTGTGTATGTGTTTGTGATCTTATCTTCATTTTGCTTTGTCTTTTAAAACTGAATAGAAATGGGTCTCAGAAACTGAACAGATGAATTATGACCACTTTCCCCCAGTTCCCATCTGATTTTTTTCTTTATCTTAAAAAGAAGCATGCCCTGAAGGTATGTTCCCATTCTGCTTTCTGATTATTTTATATATATCCTTCCTGCTTCTCTGGTCAGGACAAATGCCAAGCCCTACATTTTTTTCTCTTTCCATAATGCAAATGAATATATATATATATATATATATATATTTGATCTTAGCCAAAAGGCAGAGAAGCGTTTGAAATACAAAATCTATACAAGACAAGAATAGTAGGTCAGATGTGGTGGCTAAAGTCTGTATCCCTTTACTCAGGAAGTAGAGAATAGGAGGATTGTAGTTTGAAGCCAACCCTGGGCAACAAATCCACAAGATCCCATCTCAACCTATAAGCTGGATGCAGTGGTGTGCACCTGTCATTCCAGCTATGTGCAAAGCCTAAACAGGACTATTTCAGTCCCAGAGAAAGATGTTAGATCCTATCCAAACATAATTAAAGCAAAAAAGGTTGGGGGCAAGACTCAAATAATAAAATGCCTGCTTAGTAAATGTAAGGTCTTGAGTTCAAACTTTAGTATGAGTGAAGAAAAAGGGAGGGAGGAAGGGAGGGGAAGAAGAAAGGAGGGAGAGGGGAGAAAGAGAGAGGGGAAAGAAAAAGGGGGAGAGGGAGAGAGAAGGGTGGGAGGGAGGGAGAGAGAGGGGGGAGGTGTATTTTGATTCGAAACTATAGTATTAGTCAACCTGAATTTGTATTGTGATCCTCATTCTACAAGTTGCTGTCAGGTTGTTTGACCTCTTTATTCCTAATTACCTTCTATGTGAACTGGAAATAAAGCTATTACTGTGAGTGTTCAGTGAAATGGTACTCTTAGTGTAGTTTCCAAAGGTCTAGCGCTGCTCTTCTCTTCTGGCCATTTGTAACCTGCTTTGCAGTAGACTCATTTGCATGCCTTTCTGCTCTTTGATGGTGTCTCATTTGACTTTACCAGAGGTGTGGATTTGAATGTACAGTCAGCCCTTGTATCTACAGGCTCTGCACTTGCAATAGAATCTAAAAACTATTTACATAGTAGCCATGTACTGTAGCTACTGTTTGAATAAGTAATTTAAAGGTAATTGGAAGTATATGGGCAGATGTCTGTAAATTATCTGCAAATGCTCCTTTGTTTTTTCTTTTTTTGGTTGTGGAGCCTAAACTCTGGACTTGGGCACTGTCTCTGAGCTCGTCAGTTCAAGGGTAGTGCTCTACCACTTGCGCCACAGTGCCACTTCCACTTTCCTGATGGTTAATTGAAGATAAGAGTCTCACAGACTTTCATGTCTGGGTTGGCTTTGAACCACAATCCTCAGATCTTAGCCTCCTGAGTAGCTAGGATTTCAGGCTTGAGCCACCAGCACCCAGCTGCACACGCTCCATTTTATATAAGGAACTTGAAGAGCTACAGCATTTGGTGTTCCTAGGATCCAGAATCCTAGCCCCTGCAGATAACCTGGGACCACTAAATCTCACTCTACGACGGGGGAGCTTGAGTAATCCTTCACACATCTTGAAAGAATGTGTTATTTGTCCAATTAATTCTTTGGCATCACATCTTAAATTTTTTTCTTAGATGCCTTGGTCAAAATGGCCCAATTAATTTATATTTGCACAGCTGTGTAGAGATGAATAGGTTTGAGTAAAGATATTAATGAGGATTAATGCTTGCTGACAGAAAAGTTGTGTTGGTATCCTCCTTTTCTTGCTGATAGAAAAAAAAAAAACTTTTAGCCCTACCCCTTATCCAGTTACAGTCAATGTACTCCCTTTTCTCCTGCTCTCAGTTTATTGGCTCAACTAAGGTGGGGGTATTTTGGCAAGTGGTTCAAATCTCCAGGTTATAAGTTGGTCTGAGAGTGTTTATTCTTTAAAACGTTCTCTCCCTGTTTGACTATTAGGGAGTGTAGATGCCTGAAGTTATCTTGAAGGTGAGGTCCAAAATAATTCGGCTTCTGCTGTGCCAGACTGACTCCTGTAACTTGGGCTCCTCCCGCCTTCTGGAACTCCCAGAAGGAGAGGCAGGACTGCCAGGGCAGAAATCCCACCAGCTCCTTCCTGGGTTAGCACTTCATGTACTTCCCTCTGTGACCTGCAAGAAATTAAGTGCACAAGAAAATATGTGTGGTGAAATGAAAAGTAAGTTTCAGATTGAATTAATAAACAATAAAAATGAAAAAATAAATGAAAAATAATGGAACACTACTTAAAAATCAGAATAGAACTGTAAATAGCAAAGGAAGGTCAAAAACAACTTCTGTCTCCTGCGTTGTTTCTTTTGCAATGTCCCTTTCTTTTTTCCTGTCTTAATTTATCTTTACTTCCTTATTCTGTACTGTCCAGCACTGCCAATTAAACTTACAAGGCAATAGTGAAGTTTTGAATATTTTATAGACAAATTTTTATTGACAGGTTGCTTGCTTCTATTTTTTGTCTCTTGTGCATTGAATTGAGCTGAACCTTAGGAGAGAGAACATGTCTCTCGTGTTTAGAGACCCCACTGTTAATGAATTCAGCTCCTGCTACGTCGTAATTTTTATGAATGACCAAATCCACATTAAGTATTGATGCCCAGTGGCTGTTGGAATGGCTGGTCTGGGAATTTGGTTGCCCTGGAGCTCTGGGACAATTTGGACATTGGAATAATTAAAATTTCATGGAGTGCCTTAAGCTAAACTGGAAGCTTAGCTTAGTGAGATGCCAGCCCTCCTTTTCCTTTGCTGAAAACTCTGTCATAGTACTGGCCCTGCCTCCTGACCAAGTAAAATGGAATCCAGCCCTGTGCAGTGTAGTCAGGTCAGCAGAAAGTATGATGGGCTGTTCAAGGTCAGCTCCGGGATGATGGGACCATGCTCTTTCCTGAGCTGTACTGGGATACTGCTGAATATATTAACTTCCACATCTCTGCATTTATGCCAGCTCCTTGATAAGAGATGGAATGGAAACTGTTGACCTTGGAGAAATCAACATTTGAAGAGAAAGCACTCTTGGTCATCGCTATTCTCTTGACCACCTTGGTGCAGTGTCAGCATTAGGATTTTTTTTACACATACACCCTTTCCAGTTGTCCTGCATAGTGGAAATGAACAGCCGGAAAAACTCATCCTGTAGAATGGCTGTGCTTCATATATGGGCTGAAAAGAATCAGTCAGTAGACAAGAATAATAAGATCAGGTAGACCTCTGTTCTTATTCTCACCCTGTCAGCAAAGGACCATCTTTACAGCTACACAGTCACTGTCTTTAGCGACTCTGCTCTGCACTTACAGCATCAAAGCAGTTGTGGACAGTACTTAAAAGAATGAGTATAACCATTCTTCACCTGAACTAGGCACATGGCATTCACTCCTCAACTCTTATATCCTCGTGCCCAGGGCTGGGACTTGTGAGAAACAAGCGAGCTGCTACGTGCTCAAACTTTAAGGAAGCAGTCACTAATAAGTATATTACTGGCTATTGTGAGACCTGAAAATGTAGTACCTTCTTAAATTTTGCACCCTGCATACCTCTCTTTCTCACTCTAGCCCTGGTCTAACATGTACTTAAGCATGATGGAATACTTCATTGTGAATCAGTAGCCTCCTTTTCAACCACTGATGTTTGATGCCTTTCTCATGACGTGCAAGTTTGAAGATGGAAACTTTATCTCCAGTCATTGCCCTACTACGCAGAATTGGAAACAAGAAACGTGATCTAAATATTAAGTGCAGTAGGCCAGAATCAAAGGAACATAGGCTCAATGGTTTCCCTCATTTGTCATAATCAGTAGAAACCTTGGGCTCTCCTAGCAGAGATTTAGAATAGAACAAAAATCTAGATACATAAGGCCATATAGTATGACGCTAAATGTAAGGACCTCCAGGATATAGAAACAAAAGCCATATAATGAGTGTTGTCCTTAATGTACTATGTTATCTCTCATCTCTTTTGCTGTCCCTTGGTTATCTCATATTGTTACAATATTTCACCTTGTTATCTGATATATTGTATATATGCTTAATTGGTTATTTGAAATAGGAGAGGGAAGGGGAAATCAAGTTGTGGGGGGGGGAATGGGGACCAAGACATGAGAAAGGGTATCAATATTTGTGAAGTAATGCACCTTCTATCTGGTGAATATAATGTAACCCTTCTATTAATTACAATAAAAATATAGGAAAAAAAGAAACGTGATTTATATAATGAAAACCTTAAACTGAAGGAGAGAAGGGAGAGACCAAAAATGCTGTAAAGAGTGGAGATTGAGAATAATTTTTAGGAGATTAAAACAATCTTAAGTAAAAATTGTTGCTTGCAGTATAATGTTAGAAGAGCCTGAGGATGATCACCAGAGAAGATATTCAACAAGTTTCACCATGCACTGAAACTATAAACCTTCTTTGCTATTATTTTGATGTTCACAAACCTAAAAGATCTATTTTTAGATCAACTAGATCTATTTCTATGTCTGTAAGTGTAGATTACAAATTGCATGTGTCAGGTAATTGACATAGCAAGAATATATGAAGAACTCAAAAATAAAATGACAACTCAGTTTAAAATGAGCAAAGGGTGTAGCACACAGGTACTTGGCTTTCTTAGTATGCACGAGGCATTGCTGGGGTTTGATCTCCAGCTCCTGAATATAGAGAGGCAAATCTTCTCCCAAAGATTTATAACTAGACAGTAACCAGGCTCAATGTTATTAGCTACCAGGAAAATTCAAAACAAAAGTACAGTGAAATACCAGTTCACACCCATTAGGATGATCATTTAACAAACAAACAACACCAAAAAGATGATGCTTGGGATGTGGAGAAATCTGTACCCTTATTCTTTACTCTGGGAATGTAAAATACTGCAATCATTTTGGAAAACAGCTCATCAGTTTCTCAAATGATAAAGCATAGAACTATGCATGCCCATCATGCAAGAGGCCTTGGATTCAATACCACTACCACCAGAAAAACAAAAACAAACACAAATATCAATGTCCAAAAACTGATTAGTGAGTAAATGAAATAAAATGCAATAGAATTGAAGTACTAAGGTCTGCTACAGCTAGACAAAACTGAATGAAAGAAGCCAATCACAAAAGATCATATACTCTATGAGTACATTCATATGAAAGTCTAGAATAGGAAAATCTACAGAGAAAGAAAGTAGAGTCAATGGATGTTTAGAGATGTATAAAAGGACAAGGGCCAGACAATTGAAGAGGGAGTTTAATGAGACCAGAGTCACTTTTAGAGGTGAAGCAAGTGTTCTAAAATTGACTTTGGTGATGGTGGCACATATCTGCAAGTATTTAAATCAGTGGATTGTATGATATGTGAAAGTCATTTCAATAAAGCTGTTCAAGAAAAGAACAGAAATGAGAGTATCTTGCCTTCCCCCAAGGAGTTCTGCTGTTGTGCTTCCAAGTCCTTGAAAGATGATTGCAGAGATTCATGTTGTTGAAGGCTGGGGTGATTTTCTGCTTAGCTTTCTGAGGGTCTAAAAGGTGGGCATGTGGATATAAGAAAAGGAGCTTGGGCTCAACAGTTCAGAACCTATATTGAATATGAGGCTCTGAGTGTGTCCAGGTAAGTTTCTAGGACATAAAACCATTGAAAAGGGTACAACTTGGGTGTTACGGAGCTCTCAGAGCCTGGGTATCTGGGAAGAGCATGTCAGGGAGGACCTGCTGAGCCTCGTTAGAAAAGTCATGGGAGTTAGAGGATGGTCACCTCCACCCCACATGGATGCTTCAAAACTTTGCACACTGAGTCATTTGGTCAGCAGGACAGAAACCTTCCCACAACCCCAAGATGCCTATAAGCCCACTGGGATCTGCTGAACTTGAATCAGCATCCATGAGCAGGAGGTGGTGTGGGAAAAGGTACACTCCTATTGCCCAGTTCTCTGTAGCAGTCTTTCTATGGGCAGCCTGAATGCTGCAGAGAGCCCCTGGCTTAGGGACCCCACTCTGCCTGACATCTGTCAATCCTCCAATCCTGAGCTTAGTTTTCATGTCCTCTTGGTAGTCTTCCCATTACCACCTTTGACCCTGATCTAAAGTTTCTCTGTCTGTGTCAGTCAGTGCTTGCCACATATTTCTGAGTTTTTGTTTCTTGTTTTGGCCTGCAGTGGGACTTGAACTCAGTGTCATGCACTTGCTTGGCTTGCTTGATCATGGTTGGCATTCCACCACTTGAGCTATGCCTCCATTCCATCAATACTTATTTCTGGGATGACTTCCTTAATTTAAAATGAAAAAGGCTGTTTCTATCCTTTTGATGTTTCCTCTCCTTCCTAGGCTAATATAAGCTTCTAGCTTGCCTTTCTATCACTTTCCAAAGCTGGGAATCGGTGCTTTTGTTTTTGTGCCCTACTAAGAACAGAATTAGGATTTCTTCTCCTCCTCCTCTACCTCCTTCTTCTTCTTCTTTCTTCTTCTTCTTCTCTGGGCCTTGAGCTCTTCAGCTCAAGTTAGCTCTCTATCACTTGAGCCACTGCAACACTTCTGGTTTTATGGTGGTTAATTGGATATGAGTCTCACAGACTTTGGTTCCCAGCCTGGCTTTGAACTGAACTGCCATCCTCAGATCTCAGCCTCCTGAGTAGCTAGGATTACAGGTGTGAGCCACGGGTACCTGGCAAAATTTTTATTTTCAAGCCTATGAACCCTGACATCTATGCTTATCACCTTGGCCTGAAAGACAAAGAAGGGTCATATTTGCATCTGTTTGTCTCTGGATTCAGCTGGCTATAGGAACACCAGGAAAATTTCCAGATACTATCTGCTTACAGGGAGAATTCAAATCTGTTGTGTATAATAGTGCCCAAAGGAGAAAGATGCCCCCTTTCTCCTAGGGTTCTCCTGCCTTTCAGAGCCCCATGTCCTTGACAGATTTCCCCCATGGACTGGGTTCCAGCTCTGCTTCTGGGTGTCGATCAGGAATGGAGTAGTGGTAAAGAGCTGGGCAGGCACGCTGTGGTCCTAACTTGGAGAGATTATTCTTCGAGTTCAGAAGGTATTTGGTCAATTCCTTCAAACTCTTCAATCCCAGTCCTTCAATGATAGATCTGAGACAACACCCTCTCACCCTCCTAAAAAGACCCATTACCAGTTCCAGCTGCCATTAGCTGCTGTGTAAATGGTGATCAAGTCACTTGAGGCCCTGAGATTTCAGTTCACATTGAGTCTAGAGAGTGATGACAGCCACGTGTGTGTTCATTGGCTGCCGTATGTCAGATGTTGTGAATATAATTGGCTTATGTTGTGAACGTAACTAGCATATGTTGTGAATATAATTGGCGTAATTACATTCATAACACGGTAATATAATTGTGAATATAATTTAACAAATTATTAGTTTATATAGTCTCCTCATTCTAAAAGCCTGCCACTCAGTAGCTTCTGAATTTAAGTCCTAATCCTGGATCCGGGGTTGAGTGAATAATTTTATCACATGAAGTTTGATTTGATGTGAATGCCTCACTCTCCAACACTTGATGTAGAAGAAAGGCAAAGGGAGATGTTCTTCAGGACTGACTAGGCCCAAAGATGCCTAAAATAATAAAAAGCAAGTATTTGAAGCTCTTGAGTATGGTAGATCACACCTATAATCCCAGCACTAAGGTGCTAAGTCAAGAGGCCAGCCTGGGCTACATAGCAAGACCCTGTCTTAAAAAAAATAAAAACTGAGTACTTGATTGATGTTCATCACATGCCAGGCCCTCTCCTTTCTCTTTCCTTCCATTCGCATAGCAACCGTCCACAGGCAGGTGTTATTAACATTTCCAGTGCACAGCATTCAGTGCCAGCAACAGGATGAGGGTCACACAGTCCAAGGACTTAGGCCCAGGTTTGGCTGCCTGTAATGTCCCTTGCCTACAACCATTCCTCAGAAGTTCCTTTGGAAGGTTCTGATGCAACTCACCCCTCTAACTTGGCATAGGTTCTGTTTGCCTATTAAATGTGTAAATGCTGAGCTGGAGTTCTTTAGCTCTTTCTTTCTTTAGTGAGAGCTGGGAGTGACCTTTGGATGAAATGGGAGACCTGGGGAACAATACCAGTTCTTAATATGAGGGGGGTGTTGGCTATTGAAATGGCTAAGATTTATTTTTATGACTCAGCCTGCTAGGTGGAAGAAACCAAACCCTAAGGTTGGATTATTTTTTTTTCTTACTGACTTGCAGTAATTTAGAGGTACATTTAAAAAGTTTTATAAGTAAGCAAGAACAAAGTCCAAAGCAAACTGCACATGTCTGAGTTAGAATCTATAGCTTATTCACGATCATGCTGAAATACTCCCAAACCACTGGGGTTGTAATTTAGTATTTTTCCATTTTTCGAGTTTTCTGTCATCTCCAAAGAGTTCTGACCAATGGACTCAAGTAACTTTCTTTGCATAGTCATGCCGTTAAGATGAAGTCGTTACCTACTTCACAAGGCCAAGAAACAGAAGAAAAAAAGTGGAACTGGTTATGCATTCAAGCAGTTAGCAAGCATGATTTACAGGGATGTAAATGTAACTCCTCCCTTCTTATTCCATGCACTAAGAATTCAGAGTGAGGTACTTTGGAGGAAAGAGGACACAAAACTCCTGTGGAACCACAAAAGATAAGCAGAGGCAGTATGTTTTCCTTCCATGAATGTTGCAAGTGTTGAATAGAACGTACCCTAAAGCCTGATCCTGAGGTGGTTTTTTTTTTCATGGTGCTGGTGTGAATAAATAATAATTTCATTTTAAATTTGAGATTAGATGACTTTTTAAAAAATCACTGACACCTACTTCATATTATCCCTCTATTTTAATAGAATGAGAAACCAATTATACCAGGGTGAGTAGCTTAGCTTCAGAGAGATTTAGCACCAAATTATAAATGGTGACACATTACTAGTGAGTGGGAAGCACCTCGAGAGCCAGTGTGTGGGAGTTTGGCAGTTGGAAAGCCCCATGGCTTCAGAGTTTCCAGATTATGTACCCTTCCATCAAATTGTAATTCCTTAGCCTTGAAAAATTCTCTAGGAAAAGGAAAAAAATCATCTGAGTTCTAAGTTATTTAATAGGGCATACATTATTTTTCTTTTTATTGAAACCCAGAAAAATAGTCTCTGGCCCTGGGTGGACTAGCCCATTCTCCATTATATGGTCACAAACCAAATATAGGCACCATAATGATGGTAAGGCTCTGGCTTTGTTGATATTTCTGTGAGGAGAATGTCATTATTATGGTTGCCATATTTTCCAAATTAAAAAAAAATGGGAACTTTTTATTCAGAGGAAAGAAGATCAGCATCTTTGAAACTGAGGTTGACCCAGGAAATCCAGGATGAATGGTTTTGGCAAAAGCTACTTATTATTCTATGAAGGAAAATGAATATGAGTAAATCATTACAAATCCAATTTGGGCCAGGGAAGTTAGAGTCTTAAGATGAATAATTAGACAGTGGTGTCAAAAAACTATTGTTTTAGCCGGGTGCTGTGGCTCACAGCTGTAATCCTAGCTACTCTGGAGGCTGAGATCTGAGGATCGAAGTTCAAAGCCAATCTGGGGACTAAAGTCCATGAGACTCTTATCTCCAATTAACCACTAGAAAACTGGAAGTGGTGTTGTGGCCGCAGGGTAGGACAGTAGCCTTGAGCTGAAGAGCTCAGGGACAGCACCCAGGCCCAGACCCACCAAAACCAAAACACAAAAAACAAAAACAAACCCCCCCAAAACAAAAAACAAACAAAAAAGAACTATTGTTCCCCATGGAAAGACAACACAGTAGAATTTGGAACTCCATAAACTCTGTGTCTTTATCTTTCAAATAGGATAAAAATATAAATTTTAGACAGAACCTGTTAATGTCAGTGGCTTATGACCCTCAGTGTCTTTGAGATTCTTAGGATTCATAGATCCCTAAGACATAGCACTAGTCTTGTAAGAGTTTATGTAGGTTTTTTATGCCAAATGTATTTGGTCGCTTTCCTGTAGAAATAATGAAATCAGTTTATTTTATAGACAGTCGATACTCAGTTAAGGGATGTCCCTTTCCAAGCACTTAGCTTTTAAAAAAGAGAAAAAACTATCTTCTTTTTATGCTGCCAGTATGTAAATTAGTGGAATCCCTTGATCTTGGGTTGAGATTTTAGAAAGAGTCCATGATGGCTCAAGTTGGAATATGAGTAGATGTATGATAGGATTGATTGTATTGAGAGGTAGTTCAAACTGAATAGAGGTGAAATGGGGTGTTCTGGAAATGTTTTGAGAAAAGGTAAAATGACATTCTTTGTGTACAACATAAATTTGAACATGAATGCAGTTATGATTACACAAACTGGCCACTACTTTTTGTGGAGAGAGAGGCACCTCAAAACCATAACGAAACTTGATATAGGCAGAGCCTCTTGAGCAAAAAGCATGTGTCAGGAAAGACTGCAATTTAGCCCACCTACCCAGGGGCCTTGTATATACACAACAGCACATTTAAATAGAATTATGAGTTACCAAACCCAAGCCTGCACTTGCTTTTCTTTTAGATTCATGTACCACATGCCATGCTCAGCACAATACAGTTTGTTGAGTTCCAGTAGCTTGGGATAGAAAAAGACAATTAGTCTAGAGGAATGCTTGCTTTGGGGGCTTGAGTACTCTTTTTCTTTCTTTTTTTGGTCAGTCATGGGGCTTAAACTCTGGTCCTGGACATTGTCCTTGAGCTCTTCAGCTCAAGGCTACCACTCTACCATTTGAGCCACAGCACCACTTCTGGTTTTCTGGTGGTTAATTGGAAATAATACTCTCACAAATTTTGCTGCCTGGCTGGCTTTGAACCACAATCCTCAGATCTCAGTCTCCTGAGTAGCTAGGATTACAGGTGTGAGCCCCCAGTGCCTGCCTTGAGCACTCTCTTTTATTTAGCCTTTCTTTTTAATGGATAAAGTGGCTAAGATCCTGGACAGGTGAAATTATTTGACCAGGTTTACACAGGTAGTGGTGGATGACCCAGAATTAGAATCTGGATCTCCATAGGCTTGGTTTCTTCATCTCTAAAATAAGGTAAAAATACAAATTTCCAACAATACCTGTTGCAGAGTAGGTACTTTGTAAGAGTTATTGTAGGATGCTGGAGGCAGATGTGCCTGAGCTATATTTTTCTTCTAATGCTTCCCAGAGTGTAACTACCCTTGGTTGGTACATGTCTGGCCTTCTCTAATACATTTTGATTCTCCTGATGTATTCTCTCACCAGTTCTGTAAGGAGATGGCCCATCTTGCTGCAATAACATTGTCAGTTCTTTAAGTACTCAGATTTGCTCTTTTAATTTGATTGTAGCCAGGTTGTGGGAGTTCATTCTTCCCCCTAGTCTAGTTTCTTTCCATCCTTCACTTGGCAGATAGCCCGTCATGGTTAATGACTAGAAGCTCTTCAAAGCATATGGAATAGCAAGGGGATCCTTTCCAGTCTATCAGGAGGATATTTCCTCTCATTCTTTTTCTCGTGGGAAGCAAAGCCAAATGCAAGACATGGAGGCCAGCAGGAGAGACCAGTCCTGGCCCAGGAAGAATCTGTTTGGTCTGGGTTGAAAGGAATCAATCCAGGAATCTTAGGCTCATAAAAGAGCACTGGAGAAGGATCTTTGAGGCAATCAGATCTAACTTTTTATTTTATAAAGAAGGAAATCCAGGCTGCAAGAGAAATAATGGTTTCGTTCAAGGAGGAATTTTAGAGCCAAGTTTAGAATTCAAATTGCTTTCAAGCTAACATTTCTACTCTGTGCCAGAATTTCAAGCTCTATTTCTGACCTATAGGGTGTGGAGTTGACCTGATGGAATCATAACAACTAAGTTATTGAGCTTCAACATTGCATAATGGTTTAGAGTATAAACGGCCAAGTTGTAGAAATAGTCTAGGTGTTCATCAGCAAATGAATGGATAAAGAAAAATGTGAGATAATTATGGAATATTATTCAGCTATAGCATCAATAATTTTGACATTATGATAGAGATCATTAAATTAGGTGAAATAAGCCACACTCAGAAAGACAAATATTCTTTATTTTAATTTTATTTTAGTGCTGGTTGAACTCAGGGCCTGAATGCTGTCCATGAACTTCTTTTGCTCAAGGCTAGTGCTCTTTCACTTACAGCTCTACTTCCATCTCTTTCAGTATTTTAGTGGAGATAAAGAGTCTTACAATCCTGTCTGGGTTGGCTTTGAATCACGATCCTCAGATCTCAGCCTCTTGAGTAGTTAGGCTTACAGGTGTGAGCCACTGGTGCCTGGTTGGTTATATTGCCTTCTATTCTTGCAGTGTTGTTTACGCAATCTGTTGATTTGAGACAAAGAACATTTCATTTAGTTAGTTTGCTTATTTAGTTGATAATTCTCAGTAATGATGTAAACAAGCATCCATAAAATTACTGTCACAAGTTAGGAGCGGGGACCTGCAACTGGATTATACACTTCAAAGTGACAGTTCACATTGATAAAAATGATAGATGTTAAATTTTAGAAGTTTTAAACTTTTTTCTTTTCTCTTTGTGTACTGAAACTGGGCTTGAACTCAGGTCCTGGGCATTTTTTTTCTTCTGCCCAAGTCTAGTGTTTACCACTTCACTTGAGCCATAGCTCCACTTCAGGTTTTTTGCTAAGTAACTGGAGATAAGACTCTCACAGACTTTTCTCCTTGAGGTGGCTTTGAACTTCAATCCTCAAGCCTTAGCCTCCTGGGTAGCCACTATTACATGTGTGGGCCACCAGCACCCAGTTCTAATTTGCTGGATTTTAGTGACATTAGGAAGTCCTACCAACTTTCTCAGAAGTATTATCATTATTGACTCTTTACATGTTCCTATTGAAATTATTATTGCATTATAGCACCTACAGAAAAATAAATAAGCCATAGAAAGTGTACAGGCCAGAATATTTCATAATGCAAGCTTAGTAACTTAATTAGCACCCAAATCAACAAATAGGACATTAGCATCTAGAAGCTTTCCCTGATACTTTTCACAAAAATAACAAATCCTAAGCCATAAATTCATTGGCCTAGTTTTGGATGAATTCACAGCAGATACTGTTTTGTGTGTGTTATCTATGAGACTCTTCCCTATGCTGCATGAAGCTGTAGTTCCTGCATCTTATTGATGTTTGATTTTCCAGTTCCTGAATATTCTCCTCTGTCCATCAGTCCACTAATAGTTATCTCGGTTGTTCCACTTCAGGCTGCTTTGGATAGTGCTAGTTTTTATTTAGAAAGCCCTTGTTAAGGGGCTGGGAGTTTGGCCTAGTGGTAGCGTGCTTTGTTTAGCATGCATGAAGACCCAGGTTCCTCGGTACCACATACATAGAAAAAAAGCTGGAAGTGGTGCTGAGGCTCAAGTGGTAGAGCTCTAGCCTTGAGAAAGTCCAGGGACAGTGCTCAGGTGCTGAGCTCAAGCCCAGGACTGGAAAAAAAAGAAAGCCCTGTTAATTCCCTTTTACAATCATTTACTATGTAAAATCTTGGCTATTGAAGTATCCCATGTCTTTTGTGAAGTGCTCTTAGATTGCCAACCTATTAAGTTCTTCTGTTTCATGGCACCTAACCTTGCAGTCTGCAATGTTAGTATAATCATCAGGAGCTTGTGTGTGTGTGTGTGTGTGTGTGTGTGTGTGTGTGTGTGTGTGTGTGTGTGTGTGTGTGTGTGTGAGAGAGAGAGAGAGAGAAAGAGAGAGAGAGAGAGAGAGACAGACAGACAGACAGACAGACAGACAGACAGACAGACAGACAGACAGAGACAGAGAAGAAGGAAAAAAATTAAAATTTTTAATAAGGTCTATTTGCTAAGGAGTTTGGACTGTTTTTCCTAAACATGTAAACACAGAGTTCCCTTGTAATAATATGCTAATATGCAAGGAAAGTTACAGCAAATAGCTTCTAAGGGATGATATAACCATCTCAACTTTTATAGTTGTGTGGGAGAAAGTTCGTAGCATGAAGTCATGGAGAAAGTGTTCAAGATTATAAATGATCTATATGCCCCTGCAGTCAGCCATTGCCAATGTAGGATACTTGGGAGAATTTAAAGCAGAGTGAATATTAATATTTAGTTTATTTTACAACTGTCAGGTCACTAGGTAGTATAAACTTGTTGACAAGATCTCCCCAAGTACATTTAGATCAAGGACTTTGGGAAACTAAAAGGCTCTGTGAAGTGTAATAGTGGTTCAAAGGCTTCATTTTCCTGCAAATGGAACAAGACATTTGAATGACTAAATTACAAAGTGTTAAAGTAAAAGCAAACTGAAACCAAACAAATATGACTTTCAGAGTTACTTAAATGACAATGAAATTGTAACTGCAGAAGAGCAGTAGTTGTTCACGAGTAAGGGCCAGACTTCAAGTGTTTGCTAGCAGCCTTAGTGGAGTTAATCAAATATCGTTTTCATAGTAGCTAACCTAAAAAGAAACTATTCTATCTGAAGTGAAATTGTCCTCATCAAAAATATAAATCATTGTATTTATTTTGGAGATAAGTTAGTATAGACTGGAAATTTCTGGCTATATGGTCAAATATAGGTCAATGTCTGAGGCCAGTGGACATTATAGAAGCATATTCTTCAAGCCGGCTGATCGTCATGGCTCACACCTGTAATCCTAGCTACTCAGGAGGGTGAGATCTGAGGATCATGGTTCAAAGCCAGCTTAGGCACTAAAGACCATGAGACTCTTATCTCCAGTTAATCTCTAGAAAAAGGGGATGTGGGGCTGTGGCTCTTGAGGTAGGGTGGTAGCTTTGAGCTGAAGAGCTCAGGGACAACACCTAGGCCCAGGGGTAGGGCAGTAGCCCTGAGCTGAAGAGCTCAGAGAAAGCGCCCAAGTCCAGAGTTCAAGCCCCATGACCCGTGCTCCCCCCCACACAAAGAAGTAAATTCTTCATTACTAGACTGTTCCAATTGAAACTTAAAAGTTACCAGTAGTGAAAATAAATCTGGATTCAGAATTGGTATGTGCTGAGGCTGAATGTAGCTTGTAGTCCATGAGGGTAGTTTGGCAAATGCTAGCATTCTTGTTAACAGGACCAAAATTGAATAGTGACAACAAAGCTCCAGACAATAAGGCTTTGGATCATCTGACCTGTTTCTGTTCCTTGGAAGTCTTCACATATTTTTTTTTTTTGCCAGTCATGGGGCTTGAACTCAGGGCCTGAGCACTGTCCTTGGACTTTCTCAAGGCTAGAGTTTTACCACTTGAGCCACAGCACCACTTCCAGCCTTTTTCTAGGTATGTGGTACTGAGGAATTGAACCTGGGTACATGCTAGGCAAGTACTCTACCACTAGGCCAAACTCCTTCACTTATATTTCTTAGTCTTCTCTTCTCAACTAGGCATTTAGTTAGAGAAAAAATACAAAATGTATTATTTCTTATTTTTTAATGAGGCTACTATGATCTTTGTCATTCTCTTTCTTTTTTATTTAATAATTTTTTATTGTGATTAATAGAAGGGTTACATTATATTCACCAGATAGAAGGTGCATAACTTCACAAACATTGATACCCTTTCTCATGACATGGTCCCCATTTCCCGCCCACCCTCCCCTCACTTATCTTGATTTCCCCTCTTCCCTATCCAATTTCAAATAACCAATTAAGCACATATAAAATATATCAGATAACAAGGTGAAAAATTGTAACAATATGAGATAACCAAGTTTATCAGAATTAAAAAGTGATGTTTCTTTCCTAATTTCTCCTCACCCCTATCTTATGCCTGAGTAACAACTCAGGTTCTAACAATTCCTGTGAATTCTTCTTGGTTTTCAGTTTCTTGAGTTAGTTTTGTAATTCTGGCTAGAAAGATGCTTTGCACAAAATGAGTTCTCAGTACTTGCTTATTTGTCTATTTACTGTTTTAATAGAAGCTTGAGAAAATACACAAATGCAAACCTGGATGCTTTGAGAAGTCCAAAAGCATGTTTTTCAAAGTTCAGCTTGGTGTCTGACAAGAAGCACTGGTAACTTCTTTTTCTTGCTAGCCCTGGGGTTTGAACTCAGTGCCTAGGCACTATTTTTGAGCCTCTTTGTTTTCAAGGCTAGCACTGTACTACTTGAGCCACAGTACCATTTCTGGCTTTTTCTGAGTAGTTTATTGGAGATACAAGTCTCGTGGTTAGCTTCAAATGGAAATCCTTAGATTTCAGCCTCCAGAGTAGCTAGGATTACAGGTGTGAGCCCTATTAATAACTTGTGACAGCCTTCTATCTGGCAAATATCATGTAACCCTTTTATTAATTACAATAAAAAATAAAAAAACAAGTCAAAATGCATGTCTTTTTAAAAATTTACTTTTAAATACATATATACTTATATAGTCTTGAAAAATAAATATTAAATTAGTCACATGTTAGAAGTAGTGTTATTAGTATTTGCATTCTAGTCATTATTGTACTACTGAAATTCATACTTTATATTATACTTTATATGTAATAAAATGTTTGAAGGTTGCCATAAAAGAAAAACTCCAACTTAAATAAAATTTCCCCATTACCTATAATTGTTCAAATGCATATTTATCACGATACTTTCCATTTGGCTTGAAATGATGGGGGAAAGAGAGTTAGAAAATAAACAGACATTATTGAAGACGCATTGTGTTCATAATCTGACATGTTGAATTGAAACCCACTTGTAGAACTATTTAAAATAACAACAACAACAATAATAATAATAATAATAATAATAATAATAATAATAAGGTCGGGAATGTGGCTTAGTAGCAGAATGCTAGCCTAGCATTCATGAAGCCCTAGGTTTGATTCCTCAGTACCACATAAACAGAAAATGGCAAAAGTGGTACTGCGGCTCAAGTGCTAGAATGCTAGCCTTGAGCAAAAGGACCTGAGTTCAAGCCCCAGGTCTGGTAAAAAAAAACTAAAAATTAAAACATAAAAGACGAACAGAATTATTGACAGTATGTTGACAAATACTGAAGTTGAATGATGGATAAACAGGTATTCAGTTTTACATTCTCTTCCTGTTTCGTTTGAAAAAATTTAAATACCATTATGTAATGTAAATGTTAATGGCAAAATAAGAAAAATCAATCCTCTGTGAGCTCCTACAAATGGCTTGAGATTTCAAATATATTCAAAATGTTTGCTCCCTTAATGCACCTACTACCTGACGAATGTAACTGTAATCCCTCTATACATTATCCCTACAATTAAAAAAAGCAAAAAAAAATAACTTGTGACAGAACATTGTAATTGCTTTTTTTAAAAAAAAATTTCCTTCTTCCCCCTAAATATCTACCTTTAGGCAAGTTAATAAATCTTTGGGCAGATATAAATGTGATTTCTCCCCCATCCCCTTCTTAGAGAGTAAAGAAGAGACTGGGGAAATGAAAGAGATGCAGTCCATAAACGTGTGACTTTGTATTGCTTGCCTGTAAAATTTTCTGTGGAGTATTTTTTTATTGGTAATTTCTTTTACAGATGTTTTTCGAGAAAGTTGAAATTATGCTGGTCAAAGCACATCTAGAGTCTACATTGCAATTTAAACATGCTGTATTTTATTTCCTTAAGCACAAAGGCAGGCAACTCCTCCACCCTTTTAAAAAATTAAAATAAGGAAAGGAATGAAGAAAGTCCAAGTGCCTTCTTCTACTTGGACCGAAAATTTAATTAGTGCCTTGGGAATAAAGATAGTGAGGGTCGTGTGTTATTCCTCATTAACTAGTAGTTGCCTTTAAACATAAAGAGCAATGACTTTGGATGATTAAAAAATATAAGGGGAAGGTGTGATTCATATTTCCCCAAGGTTTCCTTTTCCTTTTCCTTTTATTATTCTCTGACTCCATGAATAAACGTTTATTTGGTGTTTGCAAATTGAAACAGTCTGGGTTAAAACAAGTCATATGCCCTTCCCTTGGATACGTTTTTAAATCTTTCTGGTTAACCTGAAGTGTACTGTCCCAGGGAACGCTTTATGAAGGGAGACTTCTGGAAAGCCCTCCATGCTTGGAGTTTTCATAAGCGTGGAATGTGTTATGCAGGCAGCCTAGCAAGCTGTTGAGAGCTGGGGGTTGGAAGGAGGCCAGGCTGCCTTGTTAACTTGCCCTGGAGCCATCAGCAATTTATTTAATCTCTTCAAGCCTCAGTTTTTCTCACCTGTAAACTGAGAATAATGAAAATTGCACCTAATCCTGAGAATTATGAGGATTAGATATTTGACAGAAAAGCTCTAAACATGGCAAATAGAGATTGCTCAACAAAATTAGTGGTGTTGTTATTATTAGGATCTGTAAGTAATAATGATCTCAAATACCAATTAATTGTGAAGCAGAGGAATGGGTTCTCTGTGTCTGAGATAGTATTGTGCCTATGATCAGGATCTTTATTTAGTAGTATGTGTGAAGTTTTTGCTCATAGCCAACTGACCCTCCTAAATCATATGCCTCCATATGTTTAAGTGTCTACCTCCTTATAAATTAGCCTTTGCAACCACCAGTAGACACCTTCAGTGTGCTTTACATTTAACACATCTTCAAAGAAGGTCCGTTGACTTGTACTGATTACATAGAGAATGTCCAGTCTGCTCCAGAATGGGGACCCTTTTATGAGAACAGTTCTTCAGTTGTTGAGTGAGGGCTGGGTGAGGGCTTGACACTTTACATTCCAACTGGAACCTGGAGTTGCCAAGGTGCTAGTGGCAGTAGTAAGAGCCAGCCTTCTACTCTCTGAATGAAGGTGAAAAAGTAGATCAGATTTAGAAAACAGTTGCCAGTTCATTTTATACGATGACCAGCTTCATTTTCCCTTAATTTTTTCCCTAGTAAGTATTTTATGTCATATGGGAAGAGCCAGAGGTTCAGGTTTCTAAACTGCTAGAATCGAGGTTGAATAACAGCGAGGTGGTGGCAGTGACAGTATTGATGATGAACTCCTCAAGGGAAACACGAGGGTGTGATAGTCTCAGGACACACCTGAGGAAATCGAAGGGACTGGAGCTGTGGCTCACTTGATAGAGCTCTACCCCATAAGCAAAAGCATTAGGTACCCAATTTGAATCCCTATCTCAGACAAAAAAGAAAAAAGAAATCTTAACACTTGAGAGATGGCAACAGTCACTAACCAGCTTCAGCCTTGGATGACTTCAGAAGTTGATCTTCTAGCAGGCCAGGATGAAATCAAACCTAAGCAAACTAAAATAACAACAAAATGCACTTCTGGAAAGGAAGAAACCCTCCAAACTCGGAAGGGCTTGAGGAAGATGAACCCACGTTAAATGCAGCTCCACACTTGTTCCCTTTCCCTCTGATGGTGAATGTTATCTTTACCCCCATTTTAGCTCCACTAGAACTTCAACTTCTGCACAGCTGCAAAACTCCATCATAATTTGTGTGCACCTCCAGGTATTGCTTTTAAATTCATAGAGATGAAGTGACTGGACCAACTAGTACTGATATAATTAAGATCCGCTATACTTAATGTGACATTTTCTTCTAAGAAGGATTAACAGCCAACAGTTTCCATCAAATAGCATGCCTGACCCTTATCACGTCCTTGGCAGACTTTTCAAATGAAAGACTGTATTAGTGTTCGATTGTGATCTTGCCAACTGAAATGGCTTTGGAAACAATACAAATTTATTATCCCACTCTTGAAAGAATGGAAATCTGGCTTCATGTACTGTCCTCGGCTAAGGTTTTCATGGGAATAAAATCAAGGTGTCTGTGGAGTTGCATTTCTCATATGGGTTGGGCTTCTCTCTCCAGATATTGGCAGAAACCATTTCCTTCTTATGTTTTCTTTTCATTGAGTAAACTGGGGAAGGACTGTTTTTCACTTGTGATAGTGACAGAAACTATACTATAGATTTTATATTACTTTCGTGGGACTGGGGTTTGAACTCAGGGTCTTGTGCTCCCTTCAATCACAGCACTCTACCATTTGAACCATATCCCCAGCCTTACCTTTTTGCTTGTTATTTTGAACTTTTCTTCAGGGAGGTCTCAGAAGAGGATGGTGATACAACCAGCCTGTGCAGAAATAGTGACATAGAGATGATAGATGTGCTGGCTAAGTTCTGACTGGCCAGGTCAGTAAGCAGCTAGATGGAGCTGACCAGGTGAGCACCTGGGGAGCTGATACTGAGAAAATTACTAGTTGCTTCACATATCAGGAATGTTTGTGTTACATGCTAACCTTACTTATTCTTGTACTGTGGGACTGGGCAAATACCTTATGCTCTTTTTCAACATTCTCTTTATTTGAGGGTAAATTTATTAGTCAAGACGTTTGACATTGATACTGCTTTTCTAGCTCCATTTTGCATATTTTTCAGTGAATGTAATGAGGGCTCCTTGTTTCAACCCAAGTACATGGCAGCCACTTCCTATTCCTGGTGGCTGTTTGTTTCCATCCTGGCTGTTAAAGAAAGTGCCTGGGTTCAGTTAAATTTGGCACATTGTTAGATTATGTGGAGTTGTAGTGGAAGTATCATTTGTGGATTTTTATTTGTTTGTTTGCCTTCTTAAAAAGACAGCTGAAAACATATCTGCATGGGGACTATACTGCTTTGCTTTGCATGTCTGCTGTGGCATGTGGTATGTAGGTCAGAGCTTGGGTGGTAAGAGAGGCAATGTGGCTTTGAATTTGAGGCTGCTACAACCTAGTATTGACTAGGTGATTTTCTTTCCTAGTGAGGTAGCACAGTCCTTAGCACTTAATAAATGCTCAATATATACAGATTGCTATCATTATTATTAGGGATAGAAATATGTGAAGTCTACAGCAAATAGAATTGGTTAGAAATTTTACATTTAGAAAAGAATAAATACATAAAATAAAGGGGAAGAAAGACTTGCTTGCTCTAAATGTCTGTTTCTTAGTTTTGTGAACTTGGCAAAGCATTACTTCCTTACGCCTTGCAGAAATGAGTACTTTTGTGGCTTGCCTTACAAGAAAATTACAAGGATTAGTGAATTTGTATTGAACTCCTGGATTCTCTGATTGCAAAGTAGGAAATACTTTTTGCAGCTGGGATACATTAATGTTAGCATGAACCCAGGCACAATTACCAGATTTTTTTTTTCCCTGACTCTTTTCAGCCTTTTATGAAACTTTTCTGTGTCCCAATTTTTGTTGTGAGACTGAAGAAATGACTGAGCCATGGCAGAGAAGGATTTAGTGATGAGGAAATCTTGAGGCGTGGGTGCTCAGGTCCAAGCAAGACCGGCTTTTTGCTTTATTCTTCTGGTCAGCGCAAACTACCCCCAAACTTGTTTCTCACTGGGATAAACTTGAGAAACAAGTTGTGTAAGAAGATTGGAACCTGCTGGCTATACAAATGCAGCTCCTTTCTTCAAGATCAGAAGAAGCTCTGGGAGGTGATCTCTGAGTGGCAGTCCCTAGGAGTCCAAGAAAAAGGAAAAGACAGTGGCAAACTAAAGCCACTGTGAGTGGGAGACGGAAGGATACTATAGACTAGGTAGTGAGTAAGATATTCTAGACCAAGGAAAAGCAGGCGATTAGCACCACCTGAAGCAATTGCCTGCATTTTCTTATGATGTGCATCTCATTAGACAGAAAGTAGATTCTTTTTTGTGCCTATCCTAGGGCTTGAACTCAGGGCCTCAGTGCTGCCTCTGAGCTTTTTTTGCTCAAGACAAGCACTCTACCACTTCGGCCACAGCTCTACTTAGGCCTTTCTTGAGGTAGTTAATTGGAGACAAGTCTCACACTTTCCTGCCTGGCCTGGCTTTGAATCCCAACGCTCAAATCTCAGCCTCTGAGCAGCTAGGATTCTAGGCATGAGCCACTATTGCCTAGTAAGAAGTAGACTTTTAAACTCACTGTCATGAAGATACCTTGTAAGATTTTAATTTTTTCTTTCTTCCCTTCCCTTTCCTTCTTTCCTTCCTTCCTTCCTTCCTTCCTTCCTGCCTGCCTGCCTGCCTGCCTTCCATCCTTCCTTTCTTCCCCCTCTTTCCTGTTGTTCAGATAAGTAAGGAAGGGGACATTTCACCCAGTGCCTAGAAAACTCAAATGGAAAAGTTAGTTTTTAAACTACATGCATGCATCCCATGACACCAAATGAGAGATAGCTCATATGAAGAGATCATATCATGACTAATCACAAAGACTTTCAGGACTGAATCTAGGCTCAATCTCTGTGCTCTTTTGCAGGTCTCTTGACCTCTATGTGTCTTAGGGTTTTTTTTTTGTTGTTTGTTTGTTTTGCCAGTCCAGGGCCTAAGCACTGTTCTTGGGTTTTTTAAGAGTAGAGTTCTACCGCGCTTGAGCCGCAGCACCACTTCTGGCTTTTTTTTTCTTCTTCTATGAATGTGGTACCCAGGAATTGAACCTAGGTCTTTGTGCATTCTAGGTAAGCACTCTACCACTAGGCCAAACTCCTGGCCTGGATGAAAATAGTCCACAAATGTATAAAGTTTAGAGTAAGTTAAGTTAATACCCAAAGTTAGCCTTGGTTACAGGTTGGTTGTTATTATTTTGTTAGCTTGGTGGCTCTATGAGCTCTGGACTCAGATGACTTGAGTTTGTGCCTCGGCTTATCTACTTATGAGCATACTTCACACAAGTTAAGTCTCTGTCTTTAATTTTGTTGAATGGGTTAACTTTCTGCACCTATTATATAGGACAAATGTGAGAATTAGATGAGAATTTGAAGAGTACTTCATGATTCACATGATAGTAGTACATAGCAACACTCAACACATACTAGCTATTACTTTCTGGCATGTTCTTGTGTTCAGATTTCAAAGACAACCATTGTAGGTCTCAAGCAGATAGATGGAAAGTCTGAGAGCACTAGGTCCTGTGGGCTTGTTCTACCTTCCATTGCTGGATGATCCTTTCAAGATCTTGAACTGGCCCCTGCACAACACGAGGGTTGTTTCAGAGTTTGCTTTCCAGACCACAGTGTTTTATAGCAGATCTTGGCAACATATCAAGTTACAGGAAAGTACATGAATCATCCTGGGACGGACTCACGACCCTGTACTTCTGAACCTCAACAAAACATGTGATTCTTTGAACAGATCTACATATCCATCTTCCCCGGTGTTCTAGATCCCTTTCATCTCCCACATCACCCCAGATACAATTGTGTGTGCGTGTATGCACCCACACACACCCACCCACACACACCCACACACACACACACACACACACACACACACACTCTGCTTTCTTGTCTCCTCCCAGGTTTCTAAGCCCAGGCTTTCCTCAGCCCAGGCCTGAGTCTCAAATAAGTTCTGCCTTTTCCTCATCTAGACCTTCCCTTGCCCAGTCCTTTCCTGCTATCCTCCTACCTCCCTTCTCTTCAAATAGCTTTTCTGTTGGGGACACCAGTTGTACATCTCTGCTTTAGTTACTCTCCCCAGGCCTTTCCTTTCTAGAAATTTCATTTGAATTATAAGTATGATGGCCCCTACTGTCCTCACATGCAGACTCTCTCCAACCTGTCTCCTGCTTTGGGAAAGGCAGATGTTGGGCCTCCTCTGTGGCCTATTCTGGGAGGGGACTATAGTACTGCCATTTTCTGTGACTCTCATGGGTTGAAGATCCTTGCTGTAGAGTTGCCACATGTCACTGTCCTCATCCCAGGCCACAGAGCCTGGCAACATAGTAGGCATTCTGGTATGTGTTATTTGAACAGAATAAATGAGATTCATTAATTTTTTGCCGCCTTTGATCCCATCTGATTATCCTTATTTATTGATTCAATCAGATATTTATAGAGATGGTGAGGTGGCTTGCCACTGGCAATATATAGTTGTGTGTATGCTCCTAGAATGTGCCATGTCCCGTGAGAAGAAAATAGATTGATAAATAAATTAATTACAGCTATGAGAAATGAAAAAGTAGTCAAGGATCTTATGGGGCCTCACATAGGGAGAATGAAGATAATCAATGAGGGTCTTTTGTTTCGACTGAAGTTCAACTCTGCACCAGGAGTGCTAGTAACAGTTAAGCCAAAGTGGATGGGTTGAGGATGCCATATTCCAGGCAAAGTAAATAGCAAATGTCCTGTGAGGAGTATGAGCCTGGTACACACAGAAGGGCTTGATCAAGACTGGAGGTGTAGTAACAGGAATTAGGCAGCTGGTAAGCAGGTAAGAGTATTGAGAACTGGGTAAGGGCCAGACCTCAGGGCTTTAGCATTCATTTTTTAGCTTTTGAAATTTCTTAGGCTCACAACTGTTGATTTCTGTATATCACTATCCCTGTAGAAATTCTATGTGTCTTGTCTCTATTTCAGAATGGTCACATTGGTGGTACTGGGAGGAAATTAGCCTTGGGAAGTCAGGCTAGTTGGATGACTAGGCAGGAGCCTGGTGGTAAGGCAGCACTGTGTGTACTTCACATCCTAGCTGTGTCATCTCACTGATGAATGGTCTTGGGCAAGTTACTTCATCTTCTCTCTGAGCTTCTACCTGAATGTAACATGAGGATAATAATCTTCACCCTCGAGGATTTGGGGTGAAAAATTGATACAAAAATTAAATAAAAGAATGCACGGGGTCTCAGAATTTGGACACTAAGAATTAATTGCATGGCCAGGCTTCTGGAAGGTTGGGATGCATTTAGTGTCCTTATATGTTAGGAAACAGAGAAGCCTCAGACTTGTTTGTGTTGACTCTCAGCAGTCCTTGGCAGAACCCTGAATAATATCTGGGGTGAGTGTGTGGTGTTCTTGATACTCTTCTCTGTGTCCTGACAACGTATGTTCCAAAGACTCCTTGTTCTACCTTCCAGGTGATGATTGTGTCTAGTCCTAGGTTCTGCCTCTCCCTTGTCATTCCTCAAGGAGGGTACCTGGTCTTAGCTCTTCTAACCAGCTTGTCTTCTGGAATCCCTCTCCTCACTCAACTTCTGCCATTACCTGTGCTGGATTCTAGAACTTTGTCCATATTGATCCTTGGAATCCAGTTTTATGTGTCTCAACTGTCAATGTGTCTCAGAACCTTAGTTTGTACTGGTCAGATGACCTTTCTGTGTCTTACTGACCCTGGAACCACTGCTCTCTTCTGATACTTGCTTTCTGGGAGAGAAGGAACCCTCATATTCCAATCTGAGACCTAGACTTATGCCTAACTTTCTCTCATCTTGATTCCTCATGCTCTTCCTGCCTTATTTCCTTCCTGGATAAAGAGACATGAACCTTGATTCCCATCACCAATTCTGGGTCCACATATGAAGAGTTTAGCTCTATTACCTCTTTCTCTGAGTGCTACCGCCAGGATGCAGGCATAGAACTTAATATGACTTTATGAAACCTCAAAAGACAGTAGCTCTCTTTAATTAATTCTGTCTCATTAATTTTGCTCAGACCTGGCAAAAATATAAGAAGACCTTGAATTAAGTTTTTTAAATGAATTGGGGATTGTTAGCATGTTAGAAAACATCAGGTCAGCCTACACCATTGCGAAGATGGAGGGCAATTAACTGCTAGGGGGCAACAGGGATCTGAGGACACTTGATATGGCACTTGACTGGCACATTATCTGAGGGAAGGTTTTGTTTTGGTTTGTTTTTGTTTGGTCATGGGGCTAGGATTCAGGGCCTGGGCACTGTCCCTAAGCTTTTTCACTCAAGGCTAGCACTTTACTACTTTGAGCTACAGTACCACTTCCAGTTTTCTGCCAATTAATTGAAGTTAAGAATCTCATGGACTTTCCTGCTTCGGTTGGCTTCAAACCTCAATCCTCAGATCTCAGCCTCCTGAGTAGCTAGGATCGGGTATGAGCCACTGGTACCCAGTTGGGGGAAGGTTTTGTGGTAAGCTCAAAAGTCTGTGAGGTGGTCTCCATCTTGCTGGAGGACTTTCTAGACATCTATATCTATGTGTAGATATAACTTTCCTGCCACCTGCTTACATTTATATCTGATTTTTTCAGTGTTTTGTGTTCTCTCTCTTCCTAAAAGGATGATATTCTGGTATCTGAGAGAGAATGCAAGTCTATTCTCAGAATAATATGGGGGTGGGAGGAGAAGGGATAGAAGGATTCAAATCACAAAGGCCTGACTGGAAAGAACATGAACTTGTGCAAAGAAATCTCTATCAGCCAAAGGGTTAACAAAGAACAAGTAAGGGAGGCAATGCTCTGTATGCTAATTCTATTATTTTTGCCAATCCTGGGGCTTGAATTCAGGGCCTGAACACTGTTCTTGGGCTTTCTCAAGGCTTGAGCTCTACCACTTGAGCCACAGCACCACTCCCTGCCTTTTCTGTGTATGTGGTACCAAGGAATTGAACCAGGGACTTCATGCATGCTAGGCAAGCACTCTACCTCTAGGCCAAACTCCTGGCCCTGATTCTATTATTTCTATAAATGTTATAATACCAACCCAAAAGAAAGGCTTAATTTAGGAATGAACTTTCTCTGTCTTTAAAAAGTAATCACTCTGGTCCCTTGCAACCAAGCACAGTGCTTGGCTGCTCTCAATAACTATTTGTTGAATTAATTCCTTAATTACTTGTGACACTGGGGAGTATATCCTTCCCCATGATTGGATGCAGTCTGGTGTCTCTGTAGTCACACCAGACCCTTATAGGTCTAGGGGTTGTCATCCTCACTCTAGAATGCTGGCAGTGTTAGTGGAGAGAGGGGAACTTGTACCAATCTACCTGCAGCTTCACAAGCAAATGGCCATGCCCTTTTATGCAGTGATATTTCAGGACCAAGGACAGCATCACTTGGGCTCCTCTCATGGATCTGTGGCTAGTTCGATGCTTGTGTGTGATTTCGACATGTTAATCCCATCTTCCTGTTCTGTATGCCCTGCAATCCTCCTACCTGAGCTCAATCCCATTTGTGCCTTCCATTCTTAGGTGTCTGCCAAGTACCTTTGGAGACATAATGACAGAGTTTTTTTTTTAAATAATTTTTTATTGTGATTAATAGAAGGGTTACATTATATTCACCAGATAGAAGGTGCATAACTTCATAAACATTGATACCCTTTCTCATGACATGGTCCCCATTTCCCTCCCCGTCTCCCCCCCCACCCCCTGCTTATCTTGATTTCCCCCTTCCCTATCCAATTTCGAATAACCAATTAAGCACATATAAAATATATCAGATAACAAGGTGAAAAATTGTAACAATATGAGATAACCAAGGGATGGCAAAAGAGATGAGCGATAACATAGTACATTAAGAACAACAGTCACTCATTATATGGCTTTCATTTCCTTATTCTGGAGGTCCTTACATTTAGTGTTGTACTATTTGGCCTAAGGCAAATGACAGAGTTTTTAGATGACAATTTCACAGTCTAGGTCAACTTCATTAACCAGTACTAAAATGTTCCCAATTGTCATTCTCTACTCCAGACATTGGCTTTATTTACTCTTTATCACTATCTTCTGCCTTTCCTTTCAGTCTCAGCATATGACATTGCTTGTTTCTATGAAAAATTAAACCGTGCAAGATGTGAGAATAAATTCTTTCATCTTCCTTTTTACACTTCCTGTGCCCTTTTCAGGCACCATTTGGACTCCTCAAAACAAACTTCCCTTCCTGCACTTCTGATTACCTTCACACCTTGCATGTCATATAGTAACTGACCTTGTTCCATTAGATTCTTTTGTCCTTCTTATGGGCTCTATGGGTCCTACTTATGATTCATGCTCCTAGACAACTGTGAGGTTTTGTCCCAATCACCTGAAATTCTTCTTTAAGATACAGACAGACTCATCTGCAATACTAGCTACTCAGAAGGTTGAGATATACATTATTGTGGCTCAAAGCCAGCCTGGGAAGAAAAGTCTACAAGACTCTAACTCCAAAAAAACTACCAAAATGTAGGGCTGAAGCCATTGTTCCAATGGTAATCTTCAGCTGAGAAAGCCAGCTAAGCAAGGGTGAGGTCCTGAGTTCAAACTCTGGTACTGACAAAAAAAAATTACAAATGTGGGCATCCTATTCGGAGCCTTCTAAATCAGGTAAGGCCCTGAAATCGAGGAACTCCTAGTTTGGGAAGCTTGTTTTCTATCTCAAAACTATTCTCTACCTAAGAGATAGAAACTCCTCTCCAAAATGCAACTCTGTTTACAGCATTCCCTGTGGATAGTGCTCAAAATTTTGACTTTTTTTTTTTTGTAAGTTAGTTTCCAGCAGGATACCAATGACAGGTCAAAATGACCAAGGAGATGTTTGTAAAGGTGTAGAAGTGAGGGAGATACCATTGAGAACAAGGGTGGGCCCCAGGGACCTGGAGGGAAGAGAAGAGGAAAGTTTCTTGTCCAAAGAGACAGAATCAGATATCTACTTAACATAGAGAGGCATCCAACCTGCCACAAGTGGTAGGAGAGGAAAAACAAAAAAGAAATACTTCTCTTTCCGCGGCTTCCTCCTTTTGAGCCCATGCTAGTGCATCCTGCTGGATAAGGACAAAACATCTGTGGTACAGTCTATACTGGTGGGCCTCTAAGAAATGGAGAAGGAAGAGGGAGATCTTGCAGACAAAAGTGATATAGCATGTTTCTGACCAGTCCTCCTAGGATAGGACCAAGCTCTCGTGCTGACTGTAATATCCTCTTCCCTCAGGCTGTAATATCCTCTTCCCCCAGGCTTCATCCTCTCACTTGACTCTCCCCACAGTTCCTATGCAGATTGCCAATGCACTGGCAGTCCCAGCTGATTTCTTTGCTTCTATCTATCCTGTATCTGGAATGTCTACTTTATTCATATTAACCTAACAAGTGCCAGCATTTTTATGTTGTTGTTGCTTTTTTTGTTTTGTTTTTTTTCAAAACCAAACTCATGATCCACTTATTTAGGGCCACCCTAACTGAAAATCACAGTACTATCATGCCTAGCTTACTCATTGAGATGGGGGTCTTGTTAACTTTTTACCCAGACTGGCTTCAAACCATGATTCTCCCAATATCCACCTCCTTAATAGCTATGATTAAAGATTTGAGCATCTTCCTTGGCCACAATTCATCTTTAAATTAACATTCTGGCAAGTTCATTTTTTTCCATATCATTACTTTGACATTTATGGGCTATTGTAGGTTACTAACCAATAGTTACATTGCTATGAGAAAATCTATTCTGCATTCCAGAATAGATAGTAAATAGTTTGTCTAAAGCCCCATCATAGAGCATGTTTGATTCTGTCACCTACCCGCCACTATACCTGTGGTGATATTACTAATTGTTTTGACACTTTTGTTTTGATAAGTCCAAATATAGTGTAAAGAAATTCTTCATCATACAGGAAAAATTTTTATCAGTCAATAAGAGTGGACAGACCATATGAATTCCTTTACTAGTTGTGTCCTGGGTTTAGTCAACTTTTTCTTCAAATAGGATTGCTTTATGGGTCACTTTATTAGTGAGAAATGCAAATAACTATGTGTAATAGCATTAATATAATTATTCATGTACATTATGATGCCATTTTGCTAGGTCATGCATTTCATAATGATACTCTTCAGAAAAAATGACATTGATCCATTTATTAATATTGTTTGCCTTATATGTCTAGGTCACATTTTTTCCATTTTTTCCATCTGGCAGAGTTTGACATTGACTTAAAAAATAATCTTTAGAATAATAATGTATTGTTAGCTTTTACTTATCTCTTATCAGAGAGATGATTTACTCCTTGACATCACAGGTTGACACATAGTGTTTCTTCAAATCAGCTTTATTGCAAGTGTCTTGATCTTAGTTCTTGTCGTTACTTGTGGTTTTCCTTCTCTTCTCACTGTCTTCCTTTTCTTCTCATGGTTTAATTCTTACCAGTCAAGAACTGCCACAGGAATCATCTTTCCTGTGATGTCTTTCCTAAGCCTCTAGCTGGCTGTGGTGGCTCACACCTGTAATCCTAGCTACTCAGGAGGCTGAGATCTGAGGATCTTGGTTCAAAGCCAGCCTGGGTATGAAAGTCTGTGAGACTCTTATCTCAAGCTAGGATTCTAGACATGAGCCACTGGCACCCAGCTATGAGTCATTTTTTTTAAATGGGTTATAGGGCTTGAACTCAGCCTGGGCATTGTCCCTGAGCTCTTCAGCTCAAGGCTACCACCCTACCCCTTGAACTAAGCCCCACTTCCTGCTTTCTAGAGGTTAATTGGAGATAAGAGTCTCAGGTCCTTTTGTGCCCGGGCTGGCTTTGAACCTTGATCCTCAGATCTCAGCCTCCTGAGTAGCTAAGATTACAGGTGTGAGCCACCGCATCCGGCTCAAGTCATTCTTAATAACATCAATAAATCATTTTATATTACTGAGCTAATAGAATTTTCATCTTGTTTACACATAATACTATTCATATTTACTTACTTGACAAAGTATTCCTAGTAAAAATTAGGTGACAGTTTTATTATATATGGATTTAGGATGCTTTCATTTTAGAAGACTAATTGCTTCATCCACTGTCTAAACTTCTGGTGTTCTGTCTTTTACAGAGACAGTATCACATATCACACTGTGAATGTGTTGATATTGGTACCTAGCTATTCTGAGCTGAGCCTGTCTTTTGATTGCATAAAAGGGAGTGTTTCTATTATATAACTGGAAATGTGCATGTCATGAGACAAATATGCTGGGATTTCTGTGAGGACAGAAGGTGACATCCTTTTCCTGAGTGAAGGGAAAGCAGGGAGTTTTAGGAGGTATGCATCATGACCCAAGGTGTAGAGTGACATTCGGAATGCATCCTGCAGCTCAGAGTTCCTTTCCTCTTGAGTATCATCACTCTTTGCCTCACTTTTCCATATTGTAAATGGGTGGAAGTCAAGGGACTTACTGTATAACATAAAATAGCTAATGCTTATTTCCTGAGTCAAGTACTGTGCTGAATATATAAGCTCCTTTAAATCTTTCCAGCAGCCCTATGTGACAGTAACATTAGGAGAGGTGACATTGGCTTGGAGGGGTTGAGTAGCACGCTCAAGAAAAACTGTGCTTTTCCTCCAGCCCTCCAGCCCTTCCCCTCTTCCCCTCTGTCTGCCTGCCTGCCTGCCTGCCTGCCTGCCTGCCTGTCTCTCTCTCTCTCTCTCTCTCTCTCTCTCTCTCTCTCTCTCTCTCTCTCTCTCTCTCTCTCTCTCTCTCTCTGTCTCTCTCTCTCTCTCTCTCTCTCTGTTTTGGTGCTGACTCTGGGCTTGGATTCAGGGCCTGAATTCTGTCCCTGAGCTTTTGTGTTTAAGGCTAGTTAGTGCTTTACCACTTGACACACAGCTCCATTTCCAGCCTGTTCCAGCTGGTTGGCTTTGAACCCTAATCCTCAGATCTCACCCTCCTGAATAATGAAGATTATAGGCATGAGCTACCTGTGCCTGGCTTTTCTTCCTTTTTAATCTTCATGGTAAACTGCCTCCAGAGAAGCTCAGGAGAGTGCCATAAAAGCATTGAGTAAATAATAGGGTGAAGGATATCCTTATAGCCTGTTCATTAGGAGTTAATAAAGATAATATTATATATTTTTCTAGCGAATTCTCAGCCTGAATAAAAAGACATCATGAAAACTATATGATGACGGGGCACCGATGGCTCACATCTGCAATCCTAACTAACTCAGGATGCTGAGCAGTTCAAAGCCAGCCTGGGCAGAAAAGTCCATGAGACTCTTATGTCCAATAAACTACTCAGAAAAATACAGAAGAGGTACTGTGACTTAAGTGGTAGAGCATTAGCCTTGAGCACAAAGAGGTTCAGGAACAGCACCCAGGCCCACAGTTCAAGCCCCGGAAGCAGCCAAAAGGTAAAAACAAAAACAACCATATGATGTTTATTTGATCGATACCTTAAGATCTTTCTAATCTAATGGTGTCTGTATCACAAGTAAGAGATGTTTCTTGTTGTAGTGCAAGGAATTTTCAGCGCTGGAGAGACTGACATAAGCTGCCTTTCGTGAACTGTAATTGTTGTCTTTTTTTCTACCAGTAGGTGGAAATAGAACTGAATCTTTCAGCCCTTGCTCTTTTAGATGAATCTTGGCAGGAGTCTTTTAATTCTGCCTCAAGGGGAGGAAGAACAGAAAAAAAGAAATCCTCAGGAGAAGTTCAGATTGTACAGTTAGAAGATGGCAGGCACACTGGAACATTTCAAGTCTGAGGGGCAGACAATAAAGTCTTTGCTTCTCAAGGCAATTGCTGGCAGCTGTGGTACCCTGAGGGTCTATTAGACCCCTATTTGAGTGGGATGTTTTTTTCTGTCCTACATTAAATCTTATTTTAAGATTTGCCCCTCAGTTTTACACATTTGCCCTTACTGTAAAATTGCTCAGCATGCTTGTTTTCAGAAACTATATTTACAAAATTAAAAGTTTACTGAGTTGAAATAGATAAAATAGAGGAGGAACGTTCACCTCCCAGGATTTCCTCACCTCCCCAGTGTATTCATGAATAGATTTTTAGATTTCGATATTTTTTCTATCCATTTGTGGTTACTGTATATTCCTCCATCTAAATAAAGTGATTGGATTTGTTTCTACACATGCACAGTTACTGTATATCTCCCCATTTAAATAAAGTTGAGGCTAACAAGTGCTGTTCTGCATCTGTCTGTCCTTATTAGCAGATCAGGGCCACACAAGAATGTGATCAGTCCTGGTGGTTCTTAATGGGGGCAGTTTTATGTCCCAAGAGACAATGTCTGGAGACAGTTTTGGTTGTTACAGTTGGAATGGGAGGTTGCCATTAGCAACCTCCAGGGGGTGGAGGCTGGAGCTGTTGTTAAACATTCTGCAGTGCTGAGGACAGTGCCTCTGGCAAGGAATGATCCAGCCTAGATGTCCAGTGCTGAGGCTGAGAAAACCTTCACTCAGGAGCCCCATTCGTTGTCACTGGTGCACAGTTTTCTAAAGAGTAGATTTCACACTCTATACCAAATGTGTTTTCCTTCTGGAAGCATTTTGATGCTCCCAACTCCATGTTGTTAAAACTTACGTTGCAATGAATGCTGTTTTATGCCTTTGTGCACTTCGAGGTTTTATTTCTGCAAGATGAAGACACTAAAGTAAATCATTTGAGAACAGGGGTCTTATTATTGTAGCATAAAAGTAACACTTCACATCCCCAGTGCTTGATCCATAATGCAAATGACCTAGAAAGAAAGGAATGGTTTTTCAAGTTCACAGCAAACACAGATTGTGGTGGGAAACCTAACTAGAACGTTTATGAAGTTATTCATTTTTATTTTATTTATGCACACATTTAAACATTTTACTGCAGGAGAATTAACGTGTGTAATTATGGGATGCTGACCCCGCCTTTTGAGTGTTACAGAATATATTGTATCGGTGGCTTGCTGATTTGTCATCTGCAAACGAACCCTGAAGCTTCTTCACTTTTTGATAAACATTGCTGAGTGACACATCTATCTGTACAAGAAGTACTTATCTCAGGAAGTTCTTATTGTGGTGCAGTGTACAGGATTCATTCCCTGGAACCTTCATGTATTGGGATGAACAGATACTGGTAGCTTCAATGAATTGCTTTTCTGTGGGTAAGATTTCTTTTTGTTTTCTTATTACATTTAAATAGGTGCACAGAGGAGTTGTTGTTTAAAGATTCCCCTTTAAAGATTATTTTACTCCTGTGCTGTGAAGTTGCAGGTTTGTAGAGCATCATTTAACACACTGGCAATACATGCTTTCTGTGTTTCATACTTAATGAACACTCCAAAATCCAACTTGACAATTTGGCCCCTGCAAGAGGTGGTCTTTTTGTGTTTGCATGTTATAAGGGGAACTTGGGAACCTGGGCATCAAGTCATATTTCTGCAGTTGCATGTAGTGTAGTCTTCCTGGCATCCACTCTTCACTTTGCTCCAGGTGGACAGAATTTCTCTGTTGGTGGCCATTAAACATTTTTTTAAAATAAAATTCATTCCAAGTTGCTTTTTTTCCTCTCAAGAGACTGAACTTTGACTTGAGGACAAATAGGCAAATGTCACTTGAGTCAAGTGGATATTTTCATCACAACATTAAGAGAAAGTCTATGGAACAAATCTGAGGTCACAAAGCTCTCCCACCAAAGAACTCCAGCACTGAGCGTTATTTGAAATGAGAAAACATTAATGTCCTCCCTGGAGCCTGGGTTTGATGCAGTATTAGGGGAAAGCTTTCAGTTCTGTTTATTTCTCTTGGTTTTGTCCCAAGAAGTTGTCAGTTTCCATTATGAAAGATGCAGGTGTAAAAAAAATTGTCTTTGGTTCTCTACAGCAATGCCAATCCAGAAACTTTCGAGAGAAATTATTTCCCCATGGCAACAGGGATTTCTGATTCCTGAGTTTATGGGTGAGAACCTTAGACTGAGGTAGTGCCCAAAAAAGATGCTCCTAAGATTGATACTGTAGCTGCCACCAGTGTGACTGATGTGACGGGCCTTGTTGGCTCTAGAGGATTTTTCAAGAAACAGTATGACAGGAGCTTTCCTTTTCTATCAGAATCTCTACCATCCCTTCTTCATCTGTCCTCTCTCTGCAACTCAATGTACTAACTTATTTTCAAGTGTTATATGTAGAGTCAAGTTTACTGTAGTAAAAGGAAATGCTAGGGATGAACTACAAATAACCAGTTAAGTGGCCCTGGTTTTATTCATTTGTTTATTTTGTTTGCTGGATTTTTTTTTTTTGCCAGTCGTGGGCTTGAGCTCAGGGCCTGAGCACTGTCCTTGGATTTTCTCAAGGTTAGAGCTCTACCACTTGAGCCTCAGCACCATTTCTGGCTTTTTTCTATGTATGTGGTACCAAGGAATCGAACCCAGGTCTTCGTGCATGCTAGGCAAGCACTCTACCACTAGGCCAAACTCCTGGCCCCAATTGCTCTGTTTTTTTTTAATGCTTATGTTTAGGTGCTTTTCAACATCTTACCCATGATCCTTTGCATTTGGCATTTTCTCTTGGATTCTTTGGTCTTTGAATAACATGTAGGCACATTTCCTTTGATCCCTCCTTGCAATAGCATTCTAGCAGCACCCCTCAACCTTGTTGAATAGGTATTGAATTTCTCAAGACCATTGTTCAAGCTGGCCTTGCTATCTGGATATTCTTTTTACCAGACTCTTTTTTACCTGGTACAGTTCACATCCTCAGAGAACCCATCCCAGACTACCCTGCTGTTTTTTATTGCTGAGATTAGCTAATCAGTGATTAGTTCATGAGACTATCTCTCCCACGAGATCAGACTTACTGTTAGGCCAGGACCAGATTAAATACTCCAGTGTAATAACTTTGTACAGTAATAACAGCTTGTCTGTCTCTGGATTCTTAGCCAGCTCTTCTACTTTATAGGTCATCTTTTTCTCTAAAGTGTGTATGCGTGTGTTCCCTTTATCACTCACTTGTCCTTTCTGCTGGCCTTCTCTTTTGCTGTGTGCTTTCCCTTCTATGCCAAGCCAACCTGTCCTCAAACTGCCTGATGGATACTTTTCTATAAGTATGTAATGTTTTCTTGTGGACATTTTAAATATACTAGGAAAACACAGAGAACCTTAGGATAAATAAATAGGCAACTACTCTAACTTGTACATGTCAACATTTGCAACATTTAGCTCAGATTTTTTTCTCTGTCCTCTTTTTTCTCCTTTGAGGAAATTACTACATGGATGAATGCCACAGTAGACACTGGGCAATAAGTGGCTGTAGGGAACTCAACATTTTTAGCTGGTTTTATGGGTGAGAAATGTGCTTTCCTTCTTGTTTTTATTTATATTTTTCTAATTGATGGCATTCATTATATTTTCATGAATCATGACAGTAAAGAGAGGGTACATATAGCCTGACAAGGGAAATGAGATTGTGCTGGAAATTAGAATAGGACTGGTTGAGCAAACAAATTAAACTACTGGTAAAACTGAAGATTTTCATATTTTTTGGTAATCTCGACTGCTTCTTCAGAATGCTTGCCATTTATCCGTTTGGTTGGTTGGTTGGTTGTTTTCCTATTGGTTTGTAAAATTGTCTTTATATATGGATTATTTCTTTGCCTGTCTTATGTTTTCTTGTGTTTCTTCAGATATCTTCTGTACCATAACTTGTGTTCTAGCTGTGTTCATATTTTCATTTGTTCTACAGAATTTAAAATTTTTAATGTGATCTAATGAATTTACACTTTATGATTTCTACTTTTTATATCTTGATAAAGAAATCATGCCTTACTAAGAGATTATGATATACTATCCTCAAAACATCTTAAAGCGTTTTGCTTTCAGTTATAATCTTTTCATTTATCTAGAAAATTTATCTTTTTAATTGGGTAGATATACAATTTATCTAAACAAAGCTGCCAAACTTAGCTGAGTATATTTCTTCTTTTTCTGTCTTTATACATTTTTATTGTTTTTTCTTGTCTTATTATACTGCCTACTTCCTGTAGCGCTAGTATTAAATAGATATGTTCTCCGACATATGCTAAATCTTATTTATCTGGTCACACTAAATAACCAACAATATAAATGTTATTTCAGCTTTATAGATGAGATGACTGGAATTTAGAAGTTAAGTGCTCTTTTTAGAGCCATACTGCTAGTAGTTCAAACCCAGAGCTGAATAGATTGCAAAGTTTTAACTAGTAGCCTGATTCTTGGTCACTGATGACTTGAAAAAAGTTATCCCTTTCTACCTTGCCTGCTTGTGCCAAGATCCTCTGTTTCTAATAAGGAAAGAAAATTTTATTGAAGCAATGCCAGAAAAGCACTTCCAGTGTGTCTGAGCAAAACTAATAGACATTGTTTAATGTAGACCTGCCAAGAGTAGATTAGAGAACCTTATAAGTATGAAATTGCTCTTATTCCAGATGGTATAAGCATTCACCCAGGTAATATAATCACATTTTGGTGGAACTTCAGAAGCAGAGAGTTAACTTCATAGAAGTTAACTTTCTGAGATGTATTAGCAAGTAATGGTTATGTCTGTCTTTCCTTTATTCTTTCCACCTCAGCCTCTGTCTATTAAAAAGCAAAGGCAGTTTACAAATACCTACCCAAATCTATATACAATGAGAAGATGAGAAAATTAGGGCAAAAGAAAATAACTATGGTAAAATTAAAAAATAATCCTTCTTTAATCTCATTAGCGAGTTTGCTGATAACATAGCCTTAAGCTTCCTAGCAACTAAGGTAAAGAAAACCTGTCTAGCTACATGAATCACAGTAGGGATGAGATGAAAATAGAGTAGTTGCTAAGGGGAAACAGAATTTCCCGATTCAGAGCTTCTGCCTTGGCCCTCATGAAGGGCTGGATAATACAGTAGGCTGGACTCACCAGAGTCTTCTCAGCAGTGGAAATAAACCTTGCTTGAGTTGCATTTCCCTGTTCAACTACAAACATCTTAAGGGGAATGGGAGTATATCTATTATTCTTCATCAACTACCAGCATTTAGCATAGCACCTACAACAATAGCCACTCATACTTCTTTGAATGAATGTCTATTTTTTATAGTATCAATCAATAAAAAACCATAAGCTGGGTGTAATATCAATATGCAGTGATCAACTGGAGGCTTATGCATTATCAATTAATTATCTAGAAACAAAGTTTTAAAGATTTTTAAAGCACTACATGTACACCATGCTCAAAAATAATTGAGAATGTTGGGTATGAGATTGATTGGTATTCCTTCCTTGTAAACATACCTGGAGAGGCAGTAGTGAAATTACTCCCACTACCACCACCATAACTGCCACTGCACATAGAACTAATATAAGGTAATAAAAAAAGAGAACTGAGTACTTAGGAATAAATCAAACAAAAGAGATGTAATAAATTATACACTGAAAACTCCACAACATTGTGGAAAAGCCCATGGCAAAACCTAAGAGCAACTGTATTTAAAGCAATTCTGTAGGACATCTAAAGGCTAAGATTTTAGATATGAGGATGATCTGTAATTTAAAATTGTAAGAATAATCGTAGACTTGGGTGTACATTTTTTAATTCTTTATGAGTATTAGTTTTTGCCACTGAACTTATAAGAAGGAAGAGCAGAGCATTGGATATAAATCCTTCGAAAGGATATGAAGTGTGGTTGTAGCATGTTGATAAAAGTGATTTAGAATTATCCAGAATATTTGTGCTTGTTTTGCGTGCCAGAAAAGTGTGTGTGTGTGTGTGTGTGTGTGTGTGTGTGTGTGTGTGTGTGTGTGTGTATTTCGAGGCAGTACCAGAAAACCGAGTATTGTGTGTGCTACAGGAAATATTCTGCCTTCAGCAAAACCCCTAGCCCTGAAAAGTATATGTTGGATAAAATAGAAGTAGGTTGTACACAGAAAACTGGGAATTATCTCAGGTGTTCTACAGTATCTGATTCATATTAAAGAGTCTTTAGTTTTTGGACCAGGAGTTTGGCCTAGTGGTAGAGTATTTGCCTAGCATGTACAAAGACCGGGGTTCGATTCCTTGGTACCACATACATAGAAAAAGAAAGTTGGAAGTGGTGCTGAGGCTCAAGTGGTAGAGCACTAGCCTTGAGAAAGTCCAAGGACAGTGCTCAGGCCTTGAGTGCAAGCACCATGACTGGCAAAAAAAGAAAAAAAGAAAAAAAGACTCTTCAGTTTTTATTTTAACCAAAAATCTGCATTATGCTACATAAAACAGGTATGTGTTGTTGTTATTAACTATCATTAGCATGTCCCTGTCACTTTTCTGAACATTAGGTCATGTAATACTCCACTCCATTTTATAAAGGAGTTTCTGTTATTGACTGCTTTAGTAAAAGAGGAAACTGAGGGCCTGGATGTAAAGTCTTTTGCCCAGGGATGCACTAGCATGTGACAGACCTCAAAACTGACCCCAGGCCTACCAACCATGCAACCTGTGTGTCCACCACAGTGCTCTCTGCCCCTTTTCTATTTCAGTCAAAGCAAACAGTGTCACATGTAAGTATTTTCCCCTACCAGTGTCACATGTAAGTATTTTCCCCTGCCAGTATAATATTTGGGTGCACTTTGGGGTCCTTATTTTTATGTTATCATCAGGATACCATCATTAAAGAATTGTCTTCCTTTTTTAGATTGTCTTTTTAGGTGATCTAGAACTTCAGAACAACTAAATATAATTTGTATGACATTTGCCAAGTGTTGGCCTCAGAAAAATTTATTACTTAAACAAGGTCAGGACAAAAAGCATAATTTCCATATATTATTCTTGCCTAGCAAAGATCTGAGTACTTGTGGTTAAGACGCTGGGCTATAAGTTCATTGGTGGACATAAAGGGATTCCCCTACTTCTAGAAGGCTACTACAGTTCTGTATTTGTTATGGAAAGAACCAAGGATTCTTTCTTGTAAGGGAAAGAGATTGGGGTCAGGGAGTGACCCTGACCTCTAACTCTACACCCTATAGGCTGTTCATTCTCCTTCCAGATGGCTTGGATCAAAATCTGTCCATGTATTGACGTTCTGTGAAGTTACAAATGCATGTCTTGAGCTACACTTTCATGTGAACGATTTGTGTATAAGTCTGGGCCATGAAAAGATGTCTCAGTGTGTTTTATGCAGGTCTAGAGGCAGGTGTTACTCTTTATGGTACTTGGTGCCTGAATTCCTCAACTTATAAATTCTTCTTAAAATTTGATACCAGCAAAAATGTTTCTGTGCTTACTTGAATTCTTACTGTGATTCCAATTGGGCAATGTGTTATATACCCTGGAGTTCCTCTTACTGTACCGTTTGCTAAGTACCTCAGAGCTAATTGCAATGGTCCTCAATGGTGGCTTTTCTCAAACAACCCAGGTGCCCAAAATCTGCCTGAGAATTGAATGTTGTTGAATTTTGTGTAATATAGAGTTTACATCAAATTCTCTCATGGTGTAAGCAAGATAAATTATTCTTGTGGAATGGTAAAGTAAATAGTCGCAGAAAGGCATGAATTGTCGTGTGTAAATGCCTACTGAACTTACTGTCTGTCTCCACTTCAAAAAGGCTAATATAACCACTGAATGTACTAAGGACCTCACCTCAGCTCAGGGTTGAGTACCTGTTAGGTATTTTCTTCATTTACCAATCTTGTGTTTTGGTATACTATTACCTTTATTTAAAAATGGGAAAAGCGGGCCGGGAGTTTGGCCTAGTGGTTAAAGTGCTTTCCTAGCATGCATGAAGACCCAGGTTCGATTCCTCGGTACCACATACTTAAAAAAAAGCCGGAAGTGGTGCTGAGGCTCAAGTGGTAGAGCTCTAGCCCTGAGAAAGTCCAAGGACAGTGCTCAGGCCCTGAGCTCAAGCCCAGGACTGGCAAAAAAAAAAAATGGGAAAAGCAAGGCAGCATAAGTTGCTTTCTGTAGTTAGAATAGCAACTTGAGCAAGCAATGACTTGGTGGGTGAGGAATACAAAAAAGAAGAGGGAGAACTGATGTCTATTGAAGTCTGAAGAAACCTCTCTGGCCTCTTATTTTCTTGAGATCTATCTGAACTGATACTAATTCTGCTAGCTTGAGTAGTCTCTGAAGTCCCAGACACATTAGCCTACTTTTTTTTAAATGTGTATAGGAGTGGGGACAGGGCTGTATTTGGGAATTCTGGTAGACCGGTGGTTAGTGGGGCTAACCTGACAGCAGGATGAGAGCAGGCTAAGTGTTGGTTGAGGTGACCTAACTACCTCTGATCTGGTTGTGAAACATTCCACAGAGGGCATCTGATCTCCAGGCCTGCACTGCAGTTATCCTTTTGGACACAATTCCTAAATAGATCCCATGTGTTGGCTTAAGTACCTTGAATTCGCGTCTCTTAGCACTGCCTGGAAGAATGGGAATGAGTAGTGTTAGCATGGGAAACTGATGGCTAGTCATGACCCAGCTGAGCACCTAGGACCTGGGTAGGAGGAAGATTGGATAAGTTCAGTTTGTCCAGCTAACTTTGGCTTACTTAGATGGCTTAGTTTGACTTAGTACATGCTCATACTCAGTATACAGGTGTCTAAGTGTGACTAAATAGTACAATTTTTTTAAAGCATTCTACAGTTGGTACTCTTGACATTTTCTTAACCTTTTAACAAATATTTATTAAGTTCCCTACCCCCCAATCTGCATGGGGGGAAGCACCTTGCCAGATACTGGGGCTCATCATGATCAGGCTAACGATCTGCAGATAAGGAGCTTGGAGTGGACAAAGCAATGACTTGGCAGGCATCTGCTTCTCACCCAAGCTAGTGCAATGCTGGGGAAGTCTTGTCTTTTGGAATCACTTTGGGTTGCTCTGCCTTTAATCTTAAGATGGTATCATTGCTCAAAACAATTTGGAACTGCCCTTTAGAAATTGCCTTTGGAGCTGCTCTGGGCCACACAGGAAAATCCATCTTACTGTTTTATTTTATAGCCACACCTAGCTTGTGACCAAAAATGGTATTGCCCAGCTGGATGACCCATTTTATTTCCCAGACTTGGCTCTGATTGACTTGTCTATGAGCCAGAATTACTTCTACCCTTTGAGGATGGATATTTATCACCACGGAGCATATTAGCAGTCATTTGGATGGTTTTGAAGTTAATTTCTCACTGGCCTAGACGCCCATTGTACTTTCTATCTCTGTTGTAATACTGTCTGATCTCATTTGTGGCAAAATTATCTCCTGCTTCTCTGTTCCCCAGTAGGTTGGAAGGCTTTGGAGAATGGCTCCGCTACATATTAAGAATGGAGTATGTACTTAAAAATGTATATTTATTAAAGCTGAACACAGGAGTTCTGTAGGAAATTTCCAAAAAAGTTTTTCAGAATTGCCCTGACAAAAGCATTTTTGGAACAACGAGTAATATAGTTGGTTCTAGAGCAAACTAGACCTGGCTCCAATCCTTATTTGTTCAGTTTATCAACTGTTAGGCCTAAGCAAATCAATTACCACCTCTGGCCTTTATCTGAGAATAGGTACACTAATACTTCCCTTATGCAATGCTTTATAAAGACAAGGATTTCCCGTATACTTCCCTAAGCACAGTACCTAAATTGGAGTGATGATTAAGATAGTGATTCTGGAGTGAGTTCTCATTGGATTCATACAATCTGGATGTGTGTGTCTTTCTTCTTTTTTTTTAAGTGGCTCACTGAAGGGTCACATCATTTATAATCATGTGTTATAGAAAAATCAGTTGGAGAGCTGGGAGCATGGCCAAGTGGTAGAGTGCTTACCTAGCATGAACAAAGCTCTGGGTTGAATTCCTCAGTACCACATACATAGAAAAAACAAGAAGTGGTGCTGTGGCTCAAGTGGTAGAGCTCTAGCCTTGAGAAAGCCCAAGGACAGTGCCTCAGGCCCTGAGTTCAAGCCCCAGGACTTTCATTTTTCAAAGGAAAAATGAAAGAAAGAAAAAGAAAAAAAATAAGCTGAAAGGCTGATTCTACAATTAAATGTAGAATCAGTGGTTAGATTTATTAATCTCCAGCAAAATCATATACATACATACATGCATATATATATATGTGTGTACACACACACACACACACACACACACACACACAGAGCAAATTCATATTGGAAGGAAATCTAGAAAGCATTCTGTTACTGAGATCCAGAAGGGAGTTGGATCAACTAAGGTCATATGACTCAATGGCTCATGGTACAACTGGGCCAGGCCAGAACATTTTATTTGGAATTTGATTCTTGAACCTACATTTGCTGGTCACACCTTTCTTGCAAAGACCTTTCAAGTAGGCCAGGAACTCTGGGTTGTGGTGCTTCTGGACAGCAGTATCAAGAATTTGTTATCTGCATGTAAAGAACTACAAGCACATGTTTCCCACACCTTTGTGACATCAATACCTTGTCCCTCGACAGAGTGTGGAACACACTGTGGTCGGGTAGTTCACAGCGCAGATAGGAGCCATACTGTGGCTGTTAAGGAGCATGACAGGCAAATCTGGTTCCTATCAAGCACTACTGAACTTTAGTTCTTTATCTGCAGAACAGGAACAAATAATAGGATCTGTTCCCTAGAGGAGTTGTGAGAATTAAAGGAGATAATGAAAGTGCTTAGCATATGCCTGATGTGTAGGAAACACTTTTTAAAATTGAGTATTATATGGGGCCGGGAGTTTGGCCTAGTGGTACATGCTTGCCTAGCATGTACGAAGACCAGGGTTCAATTCCTTAGTACTACATACATAGAAAAAAGCTGGAAGTGGTGCTGAGGCTCAAGTGGTAGAACTCTAGCTCTGAGAAAGTCCAAGGACAAGCTCAAGTCCTTGGACTTGAGCAAAAAAAAAAAAAGTTGATTATTATGATCAATGGCATATCCCAGATCAAACAGCCTTCCCCTAGCATCTCCATGATCTCAAGCTAACTTCTAATCTGTTGTGGAGCCTTCTCTGGTCTTTTTCCTAAGCAGATGCCCTGGAGAAACTCTTCCCCCTTGTCATCTGAGAGCTATGTGATTTCTCAGCTCTCTTGTCCCATGCCATTCAGGGATCATAGGTCCCAAAGTGATGAATAGAACTTGCTCAGCAAGAATGGACAATCATTGATCACCAACAGATATAGGAAGGACAATGGTCTACTCTCTTAAGTGAACACTTTCTGGAGAGGCGCCTGAAATTTTGTGGTCATTTGCACCGCTGTGGAGACTCTGGTATTGCACAATGGATGGGTACTGGTATCATTCATCCCCTCTCCTGAACAAGTTCTTTGCATGTGACTACACTCTTGGTCTTGTTTGTTGCCTTAAAAAAAGAGAAGAAACATTTGACTAGAACTATAAATAGCTGTGGCATTCAAAATTTCTATTTGGAAAAACATAGAATTATTGATGAGACTAGAACAATCCAGAAGACCCTGACTTTACAGGTGGCTTTGGGGTTTTGTGTGTGTGTGTTTTTTTTTAAGTAGAGAAGTTGTAGTTCACAGCAGTCCTTGTAATATTCTGTGTCTGGATCGAAGTCTTCCCTTGATTCTAGCTATTACATCATTTCATTTTGGCTAATGTAAACACTCATCACGCCGCATGTTGCAGAATTCTTCACTAGGGTTTGAGACTGAGCTTCCCTCGGTCAGTCTCGTTATGGTGATTAATGGTTTCAGAAGGAAGTGCAGCAGGAAGAGCTTTTGCAGGAATGGAAGAGGTGAGGCAGTTCCATGCACGATTCTGCAAAGGGATTAAGATTTGGCACTAGCCTGGGTTTCTGTGCAGCCTCTTAGGCAGAGAGCCCCAGGAGAGGGAAGCAGACTGTCAGCTGTGGCTTTGCACACTCTCAGCCGGCCTTGAAGGGTAGTTGGCTCTTCCCTCTCTCGAAGGGACCCATTTCTACCTTGCTAAAAGATGGATATGGATGCTGGAGGACTAAAAATGATCAGGTAAGAATGTTCCTTGTCTAAGAAGTCACTCAAGGCTCCTAAAAGCCTGGAATATTGCAGACTGCTCTTTCACTAGCCCCACTGTAATTCCTCTGAGGCATTTTGTAAAGAGGATCAGAGAAATTTCTTTCCTTGGTAAGAAAGTTCCTAAAATGTTTTTAACTCCCCAAATCCTTAAATATAGAGATGCATATTTTTCTTTCCCTGAAATCACAGCCTTGGGAATTTTTTTCTTTCCATTTTAATCTACAAAGATCCTGATATCCTTCCTGAGATGTGTGCTGTGAGGATTTTTGGTCTTGTTTTGTCTTGTTTTCATGAGGACCTATGTGTGTTAAATATCAACATTTAGTTAGTAGAAACTTCTAATTTATTCTGTTCTTCAGGATACTCACTTTTAATGATTTGCTTTTTTTAAAGATTTGATTTTAAAGATTTGTGGACTTTTTTTTGCTTTTGTGGATATGGTACTAGTAGGAAATACACTAATGTCTATATGTAATTTTTAGGAGGGGAACCTATACTTATGAGTTCCATAAAAATTTGCTAGAATTCTTGATTAAAATGAGCTATGTGCTTTTTGGTACGTCGAACCTACTTTGTTTTTAAAAAATTCAGAGTAAATTTTCATAGTTTGTGGGAACTGTGAGCCAGCTTATGTATATATTCAAAAACATTACAATAAAAAACATAGATCTAATTTGGTTAGATTATCTTAACAAGAAATCATTACAAGGAATAGTTTTCTGTTCCCCACCAACTCATTTCTAAATTCTGTTCCTTAAAAAATATTCTGGAGTTAAAAATAACTTAGGATAAAACTTGAAAACTGTTTTGTTTCTCTGTATTTGGCTAACTTCATCACAAAGTACTATGTTTAAAGAATTTAAGCTATGAAGACTACTTAAAATGGCTCACACAACTCTATCTGTGAATTTCTATAATTCTACAAGAAGATAATGATTAGAAATAAAACTTTCAGTTAAATGTTCCTTCTACAACTGTGATAGAAAATAGCAACTGTAAGGAAATAATGAATTCTGTCACTTCCCAGACACAAACTCATTTTTCCTCTGTCCAAAGTCATGTGGAAAAAGGTATTTGGAAGGTCTTATTCCAGCCCATGTGTAAGTGTCTTGGTGAGACTGAGTGTCTGTGGCCCTGAGGCATATAGAGAGATGCAGTGATTCTTGATCACCTTAATTTGTTGAAAATGTTTTTTGTTAAATGTAGGGTACTCTGGCTAGAGCTTTGATTGAGTGGGACGATGTCTTTGCATCCACTGTCATTGTTTTGTGGATGAACCCGTTTAATTCACATAGTCCTCTGTCTTTCTCTTGGGAAGGCAATTAGCATTAGACTCTTTTGCATTTCCCATTATTTAAGCATTGTAACAATTGTGAGTATTTGTGTTCAGTGAGATGGCTACTAATAACATATGGCTGGTAATATACAGTGTAAGAGTATATCTGAGAAGGTTATGAAAGCAGCCTTAATCTTCACGAGAAGAAATGGTTTTAACACCTGTCAACTTTTCATTGTGCTGTGTCCATCGTCTTCCAATTACTGGAAACTTTAGAGAAGGCATTGTAACAAAATTTTTTCATAATTTATTTGGATTTTTAAATTAAACAAATAGCAAACTCTTAGGTTGTCCTGACTTTGCTTTTGGGCATATAGGTAATATCTTAAGAAATATCCTTAGTCCTTTTGTATTTTAGAACACACAAAATATATAATAGTTTTGTCAGTATATTATCAAGTTCTCCTTCTGCCTTCTTTCTCCTCACCTCTCATTTCAGAGAGAGGGAAAAGTATGTAGCCACAAATAATTAGGAGGCAATTGCTAAGCATATCTGGAAATGATTGCTACTAGTTACCGTTTCCTTTTTCATACATTTTTAATATAAGCATTGCTTGTTGCTTTTAATTCTACTAAAATATTAAGTCAAACACTGATTAAGAAATTTTCAAACAGCACAAAAAAAGGAAACTATGAAAAGCTTCTCTTCTGTAGGGTGGACTTTTAGAAAGATGCTTCTTCAATGTATGTATGCATGGCAGTTTCGTGGAGTTTGTTAAACATAGCTTCCTGAGCTTTGTCTAAGAGAGATAGGTAGGTAGGTAGGTAGGTAGGTAGGTAGGTAGGTAGGTAGATGACAGATAGCTTGCTATATATCCCTTTATATACTTGTACCCCATAGCCTCCCAAATCAATAGAATTTGAGAGTCTTAATGAAAGCAGGAGACAGATACAAAAAGACTTTCTCAAGAACCGAAGGTACTCTTGAGACAGCTGAGAAAGAATATGAAGCCGAGGTCATGCTTAGAGTAGCAGAGAAATCCAAGGGAATCTGAGCATAAAAATGCTCTAAAGAAATACACAGTGGGTGGAAATAGTCAATAGTTAATGAAAATATGGCAGTGAAGAGAGGTTATGGGCCACCTGACAAGGATAATGAGATTGTGCTGGAAACTAGAATAGGACAGGCTGAGCTAACAAATTAGGCCAATTAGTAATAATGAGAGTGTTTACTCACTTATAGATTGGCAAAATACCTCCCTGGATGTATTAGGACAAATGATTATTTCCTGTGCTAATGATTTTCCAGAAGAAAGAGAAAAACAGAATCATAGAAGGTGCTGGGGAGTGTCTGTGTGCAAGCTTCTGTGACTTAATGGCCACAGTGAGTGTAAGGTTAACAGTCTGCTGCAAGAACTAAAAACCAGGATAATGTGTAGAGGATAAGAACTGAAGAAATATAAATGGTAGCTATGAAAACAACTAATAGTCTTCAACAACTTGCCAATTTAAGTGACCAATAAATATTTTAATCACTGATAAAAAAAATAAAACGTACTACAACTTTCACTCCCTTCTAGTCTATACCCATTTTCTGGTGAGAACTGATCTAGGAAACCCCAATAGGGGTGTGTGAGATGGTATACAAATACGGGTGTGTTGTGTGAGAGGGGATAAGTTCTGTGGCAGCGATGAGACTCAGGAGGCCTGGGCCTGGGACAGGGAGCCAGCAGCTCACACCTGTAGCCCTAGCCGTTAAAGAGGCTGAGATCTGAGGATAATAGTTCAAAGCCAGGCCAGGCAGGAAGTCCACAAGACTCTTTATCTTCAATTAACCACAAAAGGCTATAAGTGGAGCTGAGGCTCAAGTGAGAGCCTTGAGCATAAATAAACTCAGGGGCAGCACCCAGACACAGAGTTCAAACCCCAGGACTGTTAAAATGAACTCAGATTTTTTTCGTTGGTCGTGGGGCTTGAACTCTGGGCCTGGGCGCTAACTTGCCAATTTTTTTTAAAGCATTATCTACTAAGCACTTTATGGGGAGCACAAAATATGGTATGATTCAAAAACTTCCTTTAGGGAGGTATGGTTGAGTAGAACCAGGTTCCTTTTCTTGATCCTCTTTTTCCAAGAAGAAAAAGAATTGTTTGCTATTGCTTCAGGTAGCATATGAAATGCTCTGTGTACCTCAATATATTTTATCCTTATATCTCTGCGACTGGAATATTTTCTGGAATAATTGTTATATATAGGTTCAACTCAAACAGATCAGCTAGACTGAGGATAATTCACAAGGAAGAGACTTCTTCAAAAACATAGAAAGTTAACTCAATTAGGCAAACAAAGAAACCTATCTAAGAAGGCCATAAAAATACCCACAGATAATTGAAGGGAAATTTTTATAAGACGCTGATATTACAGCTATAATAACAGAGTCTTATAAAAAGTAATTGAAATACAAGAGCCAGCCTTAAACCTGGAAGAATTTCATGGGGGAGCAGAATATTCATTGGAGGGTATGAAGTACTGCCAGCAGGCACTTGGCTCTTTTCAGAAAAAAAAATTCAAAATGAATACCATTCTCCAATCGTCTTTAGGAGCAGATACCAGATCAAGTTTTGGTAGATGCACAGAATGTTCTAGACCTAGTTGACAAACTGTATTTGAATAAATCACAAGAGCAGGTTGGCCTTCATCCAAGAGTTCTGAAGGAATTCCAGGGTGAAACCACAGGGCGGCTAGTAAAAGCAACTAATTTTTACCTTCAGAAGCCTAAGAACCCTCAAAACTTTAGTTGCTTGGTAAAATTGCCTGCTCCCATTTCTCTGAACATAAATTAGAATATATCCAGATATTCACGTAAAATACAATCAATCAAATAATATTTTACATAGCTATACTTTTGAATCCCCAATCCTTGTATATCACTGTGAATGTTTCATTCTTGAAATTGCTGAGAATTACCAGCCTCTTACAATCATGTAAAATAAGCTTAGCATAATTCACATGAATTTGGTAGCAAAGCACAAAGAAACAAGTGGGCAGTGACTCGGTTTTGAGAAAGTATTCAAACAGGAATATGAAACAGGAGAGGTTCTTACAGGCTGAGAAACCAATGTTTCCTGTCCATTAATTAAATAAATGGCCTGTGGAGGAGTTGCAACCAACTTTTAAGTCCCTAACCTAACAGCCCTGTTGTCAGATTACTTGGTGCTTTGGCCCTAGTCCCAGTTGTCTCTAGCTTTCTTTACTTTCTCATGGTTTCAACTGTATAGCCCTGCAGGCCAGATAGACAGCGCTGTGCCTTGCTGCAAGTGGCCCTAGACCACCAGCATAGCAGGTCTGCAGGTAGTAGAATAGGGAGTAAGGGCTCTTAGCAGAGTCATTGAAGTCAGAATTTGTATGGACACAAGGACAGAAGACCAGCACAGAGAGTTAGTGATGGTCTAGAGTTAGCAGGAATAAACAACAGATGTGATCTTTATCCCAAGGGTCCTTCAGACTTTTTTTTAAGTTCCTAGAATGTACCAGGCAATATATACATGATATAAGTATGAATGAGATAGCCACTGTGAAAAAGGGATATATAAACAACGATAAAGTCCAAGCCTTCTCAACATCAGCACTAGTGACATTTTGGGTGGAGGGGACAGCTAGTCCTGGAGACAGGAGAGGAAGCACTGGGCTAGTCTGGGATACTTTTCTTAAGGGTAGTGGACTGCACTGTTGGAGCACAACCCTATCAGTCCCTAGAGGCAGACATTCATTCTCAGCATCTGACCAGTTTAATCCGTATGGATACCATTAATGGAGCTGCCACAAGAGAAGGAGTGGTTTTGGTTTAAAGCTACTTAAACCTATTGGTATAAAGTAAAAAAAATAGTATAAGAAGAAATGAAATTATCACCCCACTCTTACTGAATTTTCCAGAAGTAGAATTCTGAGTGAATTAGCTACCCCTTTAGGCTCAAGAGCCTTACTAATTGTAAGTGATGTTGAGCGTTTGCTATATAGGAGAACAATGAGAAAAAGTGGGGGAAAGGGAATAATCCAGCCTAGTGTCATACTGTCTCCATGTTTCATATTCCTTTGAATCTATTCAGGAAATCCCTTGAAGTCAGCAGTATTATTTCATGTTAGAGATGAAATTCAGGCCAGATTTTGTATGGCTAAAGAGTACAGGTGCGATTTGTGCAGGTGTTGGTTTAAACCTTGGTTTCTTCTTCCATATTCTGGAGAAACCACCCAAGTCTGTGGGGCCTTCCTGTGGGGCAGGCTTGTTAAGAGACTTCTCAGGAGACAAGGTGGATATGGATTTGTGACGGGCAATATATAAGGGATATATGTAGATATATAGTTACGGATATAGATATGGATAGGGCTGTCATCTCCAGCTGTTCTGAGGTTTCTTGTGATCCAAATGGATCCAGAGCTGGCCTCAACTTCACTGCCTCATTCCCAGATTGCCAAGATGTCCTTATGTACAGGGATCACAGCTTCCTTCACCTTCACAGAGGTCCTGGTGCCCAATCCCAGGGTTCATCAGAAGTGTCGGAACAGGATTTAGAAGCTGTAGAGATGTAGACTCCATGGCTATTTACCTGCTATTTGATTTTGGATGGGTTGCTGACTCACTTGCTAAATAATTCATTCTAATCAGGTAAATACTCCCTGACTTGACTGTTGGTTGCTCTGAGAATGAAATAACATACTTTGGGATGAACAAAAGAAAGGATCAAGAAACATATAATGGAAATGATTCCCCTCCTTTGATGATGAAGCCAAGGAAAAGAGATTGTTAGATCAAGTTTACATGTAGGCAGACATATTGGTGGTTTTACCTGTAGTTATGGTTTAAGTACTATGTATGTGGGAAAAAGGAAGCCACAGAATATCTCTTATTTAGACTTTCAAGTAACCCTTAGTAAGGTCTCCAAGAAGAGGTCTTAAATATTTAGTTATCATGGGATTGGCTCCTGAGAGGACTCTGCAAACATATAGGGTTCCAAGTAAAAGCATCAAGTTTTCCCCCTCCTAATCCATTATTTTAAACAAAGACTTTTAAAAATTACCTTTAAATAGTTTTTGCAAAGGAATTGCTATTCATTAAGACAGTTTATGAATACTATGTATCTCGAACAAGGTCATTTTTTCAACATTATTACCCATCCTTTCCAACCCAACCCTTCCTGCCCTGTTTATAATTTCGTAAAATATACGTTGAATTTGCTTATTGGGGAAACAATCACAGTTGTCCCGTAGAACTTAACTTTTTCATTTAGAGCACTTTGAATTGTCATCTGAGATATGCTTCAGTATAATATATTTAACATTGTTAAGTGACAGCTGGGGCTTGAACTTAGGGCCTCATTCTCTCACTTGGCTTCTGTGCTCAAGGCAAGTTTTACTAGCAGCTTATGCCTGGAACTTGTACTTCTCCTGCCTCAGCTTTCTTTTCTTTTTTTTTTTTTTTGCCAGTCCTGGGCTTGAGCTTGGGGCCTGAGCACTGTCCTTGGACTTTCTCAAGGCTAGAGCTCTACCACTTGAGCCTCAGCACCACTTCCAGCTTTTTTTGCTATGTATATAGGGTACTGAGGAATTGAACCCGGGTCTTCGTGCATGCTAGGCAAGCACTCTACCACTAGGCCAAACTCCCGGCCCCCTGCCTCAGCTTTCTGAGGGGATGGGATTGAAGGTGTCCACCATTGAGGCTGGCTTATAATGATCTTTCCTTTATTCCTCCTGTCCTGGGATTCTCAGCCATCATAGCTAGCTGGCATCATGAGCTGGTGATGGTGTTTCATCGAACAACTTGGGGAGTTCATGGCAAGTGAAAGGGCCTCTGTTTGACTCCAGGAACTTATCCTGTAGTTTATTGTGTCTGTCTCTCTTACTGTGTGCACGGCAGTGGAGAAGATGGATGCAGACAGCGATGTGGTAAAGCAAGTGAGCCACAGCAGCTTGGAAAGACAGATGGAGTGCTGGGTGACACATAGAATGTTCTGGGACTGGAGTCTCAGGTTTGGCTTCCTGGAGAAAGTACCTACAGGTTGAATGTGACTTAGCCCTAATTACCAGGAAAAGGAAATAACACTTGGAAAAGTCCCAGGTGGGTGAGAAGTTAATTTTCCAGTGCTGCTAGGTCTCCTCTAGAGAAGAGATTTGTTCACTGTCTATAAGAAGACCTGAAAAACCTGACTTTGGCTTTGTGGCAAAATAGGGTACAGGGAAGTCTTCTCCAGAGGAGAAGCACTTGTCTAGGTATCTCTCACCTGCACCCACCCCTGTGTGTGCAGCACCTGGCTTCTTCCAGCCTAAGTTGCTCATGAATACATTGTTGACTCTGCCACATACTTTTTTTTTCTTTTGCCAGTCCTGGGGCTTGAACTCAGGGTCTGAGCACTGTCCTTAGACTATCTCAAGGCTAGAGCTCTACCACTTAAGCCATAACACCATTTCCTCCTTTTTCTATGTATATGGTACTGAGGAATCGAACCTGGGTCTTCATGCATGCTAGGCAAGCACTCTACCACTAGGCCAAACTCCCAGCCCTGCCACATCCTTTTTGTCCCTCAGTTCTATGGTGCTCTGAAATTATTTTTGAAGCTAAGGGGGGATGGGGAGAGATCAAGTAACTACTGAAAACAGAGTTCAGTCCTTATTAGGTTGCAGAATGGGAACTGAGAGGGAACCTGGTATTGAGAAGGATTCAAAGAACCATTTGAGAAGAGACATCTTTGATATTGAGTAGATAAAGACTTTACCACAGTTCTAGTCAAAGCTGGGCTTGAATTCATAACATGCCAGAAATGAATTGTAGGAGAAATCTAAGAAAGGGGAGAAAAACCTTCCCAGAAGCAAGGGACCATTTGCAAACAAATGAGTGGGTCCTCTGTTGGGAGGGGTGGAAATGTGGCTCATGACTGGCACAGGGAGATGTGCCAGATGGTGGTGGAGGGCATGAGCGTGTCAGAGAGCTTGAGGTCTGGAGGTGGCAGCAGACAGCTCACACTGGAGCATGAGAGGGAGGTGCTCTCTACTCTGGATGCAGTGGCTGGAGGAATCAGGCTTTTCCAAAACTGGAGGATATTTGTGGAGCTGAATGAACACCAGCTGTCTGGGCAGAAGTGGCATCTTGTGTGTAGTGTCTTGTGCGATAGGGGTTCATTATTATTATTTGCCAGTCCTGGAGCTTGAACTCTGGGACTGGATGCTACCCCTGAGCCCTTGTGCTCAAGGCTAGCACTTAATCACTTGAACCACCGCACCATTTTTGACTTTCTTTCTTTCTTTCTTTCTTTCCTTTTTTTTTTTTAACATTTTTGACCCTAAATTTATTCAATGTATTTGCATTACAAAATGAATGGTGGTACAATAAACAGTGATAAACAATAGTAAAAATAAACTTTAAAATATTAAGGTTTTTAGCCTTGTACTGCTAATTATTTTAACTGCATATTAGAAACTGAAACATAACAGAGCTTTCTATTTACTCTAGCATTTTTTTATTCATTAATTGGGTATAGATTCTCTTAAACTTTTCTGCTTTTGGCTCTTTCTAAGTTGTTTATTGGAGAGTTTATTGAAGTCCTGCAGACATTTCTGCTCCGGTAGGCTTTGAATCATGATCCAAAGATCTCAGTCTCTAAGTAGCTAGGATTATAGATGTAAGCCACAGGTGCGCAGCAATAGGGGATGTTTTTGAGGGATGTCTACTGAGAACTTCTGCAGCAGTCATCTGCTGGGGAGAAGTCAGCTTTGACTAAGAACTGAGTAGAATGGGTCTTCTCTCCTGTGTCATTCTAATACAGGCCAGATGCACAGAATCAGCCACTATGGTCTTCATCACAGTAGCAACAATAAGTACCTACTATCTGCTAAACATTAGGCAAGGCCTGTTACCTAACATGATTTCCTGATCCTAGAGAACCACCCAGTAAATAATGAGCAACATTATTCTTTTTCTCCATTTCCCCTCATAGTCCAGCAGGTTAAAAAGCATTGAGCTTTGGAAGCAGTAAATTACAAAGATTCAGATCCAGCTTTACCTGCTTTCTTTCAGGAGACATGATATGAATTATGTTTTCTAAATTCAAGCATCTGTGCCATTGTGCCATGGTCACTCAGTAAAGCAAATCATAGTAACATCGAGTATTTATGTTCTTAAACATTTTCTTGGGTAATTGTCAAAGGGATGCATTTGCATTTCTCTGATAACTATTGAAGGTGAACATTATGTTTCTTGATGGCTTTCTTGGGTGAATTGTCTCTCTGTTTTTTTTTGTTCTTTGCAACCCTTACTGTGTCAGAAATGAAGACAACACAGCCTGGCATAGTTAAATAACTAGTCAGTTAGAGAAGAGTCAAGGCCAGAACTGATACAACAGCCCCCTCCATTGGGGCTCAACTGAATCCTCACACCCTGTCCTGGGTCACACACTTGGCTTCTCATTCATGCCTAAAATTTTGCGAAACCCCTGGCCGGGACAAAGGAACAGGACACACAGCTTAGCAGAGTAGTCCAGCATGAAATCTTTTCTGCAGAAAGTCCTGGAATATCTCTTGGTTAATAATAGGTGTCTACATGGACGTACTTTAAAATAGCTGGTTTGTTTCGGTATGTTTTTTACAAGAAGAAAAACAGTGCAGGAGGCAGATGGCATGTTTAAAAAAGAGTTCTCACTGGAGATTTTTAAAGAATTATTTTTTATTAGCATACATTAATTATACCAGGGAGTTTCATTATGAAATTTCCAGATCTGTTTACAATGTATCCTGATCAAATACTCCCTGCTTCAAAAATAATCCCAGCAGTCATTATTGTCCTTTTTTCATATATGTAGGTAAAGTACCTCTGCCACATTGGCTGTCTTTCACCTTCTCTGTCCATCTTCTCACCTCCCACTGATCTTCACTTTAACCAGCAGAGTCTCTTTTATTTTCCTGCCCATTTTTTTTCTCACTAGAGATTTATAAATTCAATATAGGAACTAGCTCATAAAATGCCCATTACAATTCAGAGATTGATACATCTAAGATCTCACTGGAATACTTGAGTTCCCACACAGCCACTATGTAAAATTTGCTGTGGTTGTCAGTCACTAGACCTAGTGATTGAGTGTTTGAATTTATACCTGATTTAAAGATTGATTCTAATGTGGTTACCACTGTCATTTTATATAGGTAAAGTGAGGTTAAGGTTAGGTTAAGATAGTTTTCCAACCTTTCAAAATGGTAAGTGGCAAAGCTGGAGCTTGCACTTGGGACCTGCCCCAAGGGGTTAGAATGTTGGATACATCTAGCCAGGCAGAGTTTGCACCCTTCTGGCTATCCTGCAGGGGAGCAAACAAATCATCCCAGGCATTCTGAGTAATAGATCTTGCACAGAAAGATTACCCACAGGCACTTGTCAAGATCCTCCTTTGAAATCGACACCCCGCCATGCACAGTTTTCTGCCCCAGTAATCAAGACTTAAGAAATTCGTTGCAGGAGCCGGGCTCTGGTAGCTCACGCCTGTAATCCTAGCTACTCAGGAGGCTGAAATCTGAGGATCATGGTTCAAAGCCAACCCAGGCACTACAAACCCCATGAGAGTCTTATCTCCAATTAATCACCAAAAAACTGGAAGTGGGGCTGTGGTTTCAGGTGGTATCCTTGAGCTGAAGATCTCAGGGACAATGCCCAGGCCCAGAGTTCAAGTTCCATGACTGACAAAAAAAGGAAGAAAAGAAAAGACATTCACTGCAGATAACAAATCAAGATTTGGAGCTGAAATGATTCAAACTCAAGCATCATCCTCCCCTTGACCGTTATGCATTCATACACACACATACACACACACACACACACACACACACACACACACACACACACAACCTCCTTCAAAAACCTATAAAGAATGGAATGGTATCAACTCATTTTTGTCTTACCTGACCTGTGGATCTCCATGGTGCTCTATGAACTGAGGAGGATAAATGGTGAGAAAATGTCATTTAAAAGAATTTATGCTTAGCTGCTTTGTGTTGCCTCTAGAAAGGAGAGTTTATTTTACAGTTATATAGTGCTTATTATACAACAGGCATTGTTCAGAACAATGTACAAATAGTAACTACACTCTCTATAAACCTATAAAGGGGAAACTGAGGCAGAAAGGAGCTAGGTTACTTGCCCCAAATCATTTAGGTGGCAAGTGGTAGAGACAGGATCAGGGCTTGGGTAGCCTGGATTCTGAGCATTCATCGTGGGTAATAGATAACTAACATAGTTATCATCATGCTCAACTTTCTCACAGAGCAAGCCTGAGATTCATGTGTTCTATGACCTTGGAGCGGGTTGGGGGTGAGAGAAAGAACCTAACCACAGAAAGCAATGGGAAATGAGTCAGAGCCTGTTTATGCTGGTGATTTATTTTGTGAGCCTGATATGCTGAATGAATGGACAGAAATGAAATATGGGTCTTCTGGCTTCTGTTTGCCACTTGGTTTTTCCCATTATTTATTTCTTTTGATTTTCTAAGCCATCTAATTTAAATACTTGCAAACTCAGATATTATCTTTTATAATTGGTCCTCAATTCCCCTTCTCCCTAACTGCATCTGGGACAGTGGTCCCAACTAAGTTTCACCTCGTGTACATTTGACCTCTTATGCTAAAAATAAGGGCTAGATGAATGCTCAGATTCTTTATGGGACAGATGGTGGTTGTACTAGGAGAGTGTGGTTTACACTTTTGAACAGCTGCACATATGGAATGAAATTATTCCAATGACCTATTTTCAGACCTTGACACAAGCATTTGGCTCCAACTTCATCTACTTTCTATCGAAGGGAACATAAACATTCTCCCATGCTTTACCTTACGCATTGGAATCCTGCATTTTAATAGTCTCCCTTTTGATCATGGAATATAATATATTAGTCATGGGAAAAGAAGAAGCCCAGTTCCCCCCCCCTCCTCCTTCCCTCCCTCCCTCCCTCCCTCCCTCCCTCCCTCACTTGTTCTTTTCTTCTTTCTTTTCTTTTTTCTTTTTTCTTTTTGCCAGTCCTGGGCCTTGAACTCAGCACTATCCTTGAGATTTCCCAAGAGTAGCACGCTACTACTTGAGCCACACAGCAGCACTTCTGAATTTTTCTGTGTATGTGGTACCAAGGAATCGAACCCAGGGCTTCGTGTATACTAGGCAAGCACTCTACCACTAGGCAACACTCACTCCCCACCCTTCACCTTCTTCCTAGTGACATGAACACTGTAGAATGTTGGGTTGAGCCAGTGAGCGTCCTGGGCATCATCGAGATGACTCTCACATTTGATGGTAGGCTACTGAGAGGAAGCCCAGCTCTCCAACATCCATCCCTCAATTCAGTGCTGCACATGGGATGAGAACCAATCTGAGTCCAGGCCAGCTGAGTTGAACACTACTGAGATGAACTCTGACAATCTGCTGTTTGGGGCTCTCTGGCCTACCACAGCTACTCATTTGTTGTCTCTAGCCGCAGCTACTATTCAAATACCAGAATTCTAGTCTGTTAACTGAGGTCTTCCAGGCTTCAGACCTGGAGCTTCTCTGGGTATCAGGTTTTCATCACCGTTTACCCCTACAAAGCCCTAACTTCTACCCCCAGATACAAACACACACACACACACACACACACACACCACTGTGACTCATGCCTCTCATGTCCAAAAAGGCAACTTTGACTGGCATGCTCCTTTTCTAAAATGTTGTCACCCATCATTTATTTCTTTCACTGATGTATTCCAGCCACCCATAATGGTCTCTGACACATGGAAGACACTCAGTAAAAGCTATTCGTATTAAATTAATTCTCACGCCTTAGCCCAGCCTTCAAAGCCCTTTATCATTAAGCACTAATCTTTTCTGGATCTGTTCACTTTCCTTCAGGCAATTAAAAACAAAAACAAACAAATAAAAACTGTTAACAGTGCTAACCTGAAAGAACAGTGAATGTTTTTGCCAGTCTGCTTCTAATTTCTTTATAAATGTTATTTGTCACAATAAACTTTATAAAGTTTGTATTTTCACATTACCAGAAATGAGTCAGTGAGGTTGTTAGTTCTCTAAGGTCACATTTCTAGGGGTAGACAAAGCTTAAGTAGTGTGACTTTATAGTCAATGTATTATAAGATAGCTTCTTAAAAAATGACAACTTAGGGGGAAAACAACATGAGCAGCGGGGTGGGGGAGGAAATGGGGACCATGACATGAGAAAGGGTATCAATGTGTATGAAGTAATGCACCTTCTATCTGGTGAATATAATGTAACCCTTCTATTAATTACAATAAAAATATATGAAAAAATGACAACTTATTACATCTACAAAGTTGAGATAATTTAATATGCTGTATTCTAGTTGATTTCCTATCGAATATTTATATAATCTAAATTAAAATTATGTATAAATTGTCTTTTTGACATATTGCCTTTTTGAGGTTTTATGTTAGCTTGTGTATAGGTATTCTACAATGTATTTCCAATCCATGTTGATGAGCACAAGATATTTCCAAGATTTTCCCCTTCAGAACAATACTGAGCTGAACATCTTTATGTAGCTACATGTGGAAGTTAAATGTAGCTATTGTGTAGATAAAAATGGGATTGTAAATTTTAGGATAGACATCTGTTCTTTATGCCTTGTGCACGTAACTGTAATGATGTGATGATACATGTGTGTACATGAACCTATATATTGAAATGAATATGCAATTACGAAATAAGTGGTCAGTTAAAAGGCATTCATTTATCGCCATGAAAATAAACGATAATAAAATAATAAAAAAAAATAAATTCAACCTAGCTAAATAAGAATTAAATAGCTAAATAAGAATTAAATCTTTTAACCTTCTACAAGAAAACAAATGGAAAATATGCTGAGGCCCAAACGTTAGCAATTACTGTACAATAGGATTCCAGTAGGCTCAAGAAATAACCACATAGATTGACAAATGGGATTGCATCAAAATAAAAGGCTTCTGCACAACAAAGGAAACAATTGCCACCATGAAGACACCACCTAAATAGTGAGAGAAAATCTTTGAAGCAATTCATCTGACCGAAGATTAATATTGCAAATATTAATTAAGCAATAACAAAAAACCCACAAAGAATTCAACCATTAAATACCCAAGTGAAGTGAACAGATATTTATCATAAGAAATACCCATGGCTTTGTTACCTTGTATATGGTATATACATTTATTTGTTTAATTGAAATAAGAAATGTAAAGGGGAAAAAGATAATTGGGAGATGATGAGGGGAGGGAAAGGGGGACAAAAACAGGAGAAAGGGTATCAAGGTTCAAGAAGTAATGTATCCATTATTATCTGATGAATGTAACTGTATCACCTTATAAGTTATCCTGATAATAAAATAAAATAAATACCCATGACCTATACATACAGAGAAAGATAATTGCCATACTTAGTAAATGAAATGTAACCATGACACTATGTGAAAGGGAAGGCACTTATTACCTGATGTATGTAAATGTAACCCTTATGAATATCACCTCTAAAACAACAATAAAGTAAATCAGTGAAAAAAAATTAGGATAGATGAACTTAAAACTGAAGGATGCTGATAAATGGTCCTTTATTACAGTACAAATAATGCCTTGAAGTTCTAAGTGATTCTCTTTTACTTTGTCCACATCTTCAGGAAGTGAACCCCAGATTCCTCCTAATACTTCCTGTCCTCATATTCTTCACCTGTTGTATGTCTAATCTCTTCCTACAGAATAAACTTTTACTGCTTTTTCCCACATTGCTTGTTTATATCAACAGTGTTCACCCCGTGGCTCATATTATCTCAATTTCTCTCCTCTTTCCTTCTCTTTCTCCCTCCATTCCCTCCCTCCCTCCCTCCCTCCCTCCCTTCTTCCCCTCCCCAGTCTTTTTCCCCCTTTTTTCTTTCTACCCTTGCCACTTTTCTCTTTATTCCTCGTACTCATCCCCCATCTTCTCTCCTTTCCTCCCTCCTTCCCTTTCCTTCTCCCCTCAGTTGTATAATACCCTAAAGGGGACATAGTCCCAAATTTATTTCTGCTATATTCATAGTATGAGAGCTTAGAAGTTACTTAGAAAGAATGCACCCTGTGTGTCCTGACTACAGTGATATTTTACATTGCTCAGGGTATGGTGATGCTTACATATCAGTATTCACACTGGTAAAAATGATTTCATTTGCCTTCTTTATTTGGGGCACAAAAGTGAGTGTGATTAAAAATGGGACAAAGATAATCATGTTTAAAAGTTTTTCCTCCATAAATCAAACCATTTGCAAGAAAATAAGTAGTACAGAGTAGATGTGCTGACTTGGAGAAACAAAAAAGGAAAAGAATGGAATCGAAGTAACACTTGTAATCCCAGCTACTTGAAATACTGAGATCCAAATGGTAACAGTTCAAAGAGAGCAAGGGTAGAAAAAGTACGCAAGACTTTATCCCTAAAATTAACCAACAAAAAGCCAGGTGGGCTGGGTGCAGTGGCTCACACCTGTAATCCTAGCTACCCAGGAGGCTGAGGTCTGAGGATCACAGTTCAAAGCCAGCCTGGGCACTAAAGTCGATGAGACTTTTATCTCCAATTAACCACCAGAAAACTGGAAGTGGCGCTGTGACTGAAGAGGTAGGCCAGTAACCTTGAGCTGAAGAGCTCAGGAACAGCTTTCAGGCCTAGGTTCAAGTCCCACATCAGACAAAAACAAAGCCAGGTGGGAGGCATAGCTTACGTGGCAGAGGACCAGCTGCGTAAGCCAACCAAGTAAACACAGGGCCCGGAGTTCAAAACCCAGTACCAATTAAGAAAAAATAAGAAAGAAAAGAAATATATAAAAGGGCATGATGAAAGACATACTGAAGGTTAAAACAAAATGGGAGAATACCTCATTATGTAGCCTAGGCTGGCCTTAAACTTGCTGTCCTCCAGCCTCCTCCTCCTGAGTCCTGGGATTGCAAATGTGTGCCACTGATCCCAGGTTGAAAGGACCTTTTTAAGTTGTGAAGAAGATGGAAATGGAAGCATAGGGCACTGTGTTTCTGAATTCCTCCTTCATACCCATCTCCCTCTCTTACTTGGTGCATTACATATATTATTGCATTTCATCTCAATGAGAACAGACTAAACAGATTAGGAATGTTCTGTCTGGAAAGGAGGAGGAAGATACGAACAAGATTCCAAAGTCATAAATAGTTCCAGTGTAACCACCTCGAAAACACTCCTTGAAGTTAGAACAGAGCAAGACAAAGAGAAAGGTGAGCTTCTAAATAGTGGATGCTGTAGCACAAACAGACAAACTTAAATAGATCTGTTAGAAAGGTGTCAAGAAACCATGTGGCAGAGGATTGCCACCAGATTGCTGAGGGGATTAGGAGTTAGGAGTCTTCACCACTCATGTTTATGAAACCCAAAGGTCCAGAGAGGTATTTCGCGATAGAAGAAGGGATATTCTGAGTCTCATTCATTTTTTGTTCAAGTAGAATCCGATTCCTGGTAAATTCTAAGCTTTCACATAAAAAAGTTATGTTACCCCAAATAACAACAAAAAAAAGTCTTCAAACCATTGCACTAGGTCAGCCTTATGGCTGGACAGATGATTTGGGCTGGATGGACCGTGAGTCTACCCTGCTGCGCTAAGGTTTATGTGAGGCCTAGGGTTTTATCATTGCTTCTCTCCTTGCAGCCCATTTCTGGGGTTAAGAGGGGGGCAGGTTAGAAAGGTAAGCGCAGAAGTGTCAACATAGCCACAACAGCTGTTCCACTCTACATCACCCCTGGACAAGAACTGAGCTCACCTGAAGCAGTGATTTACTCACTGTGTTCTATATCTCCTCTCTGCCCTTGCTCCCCACACCAACTGCCTATTCTTGCCTTGGCCCAGAAGTAGCACTTGGAGAACTGAAAGATCCTGTCACACTCTAAATATCTTTCTGATCTCTGTCTCATTTGCATTCTGATAAGATGCCTACCCAACTGCTAAGTGGGATAACTCAAGGAGGACATTTCAGACTATCTCAATAAATAGTGTGACCACGGTCCTAGGGGCTGCTAATGTTAAGATTGCTTTTCTGCTTCCTCTCATCATTGCTTACAGCCTGTTCCCAGCCCTGTTGACTTGAAGTGATTTTTTTTATTAAAGAATTTATTAACATTGATTTTTACATCGTATTTCAAAAGATGTATTTAACAAACAAGTATTCAAGAAGGGAATCTCTATATACAGTCACTGGCACTCAGATTTTAGAACATAATTAAAATTAGGCTGAAGGTTTGTATGTCATAGATACATATTAATCTATGTAACAAAACATTATGTCTATAAAGTCATAAATTTTTATGTCTATGTAGTTGTGTTTATATTTCCAGTACCATGTCCATAGCATTGGCTACGCAAAGATTGAGTCCTCGCTCTTGTACTGTTTGGATCTAATAGCCACATATTAAGGATACCACGCACCTTTTGTTCCTTTGGTCTTGACTCATCTCATTCAACATGATTCACTTAGATTCATCCACTTCCCTGCAAATGCCATTATATCTTGTCTGTTGGCTAACGTGAATTTTTGACTCCTACCTGTTTTGATGTTCATGTCTGAGCCACTAATTCTCCACTCAGGAATCTGCCCCTCATCCTTGCTAGTCCCACAGCTCACCTGGCTAGTGCTGCTAGTTCTTCTGTTGCTGACTACTTTTGGGTTGACATCACACAACACAGTGTGTGATACAGTTAGTTGTACACAGTAACAGCCCTGTGTGAGGTAACTTCACGTAGAGGAGTGCTTCATTGTTTTGTTCTTTCTTTTTTTTTAAAGAGCATTTCATACCCATTGTTTCACATTTGATATAGTCTTCTTTCAGTGTTAGTGATTTGCCTTAAACTGAGGACTTGCCAAATAAGCAGGAACATGAGACCTCTGAGACTCAGTTTCTTCTCGTGTCCTGCCATCTTTTGACTGTACACATGTTTTGCTTCATTCAAAGTTGTAGGTGTTCCCATGAATCTGGGAGCTGGAAGTAGAGGTTAGCCTTTCTTTTGTGGCCATGCTGGAATCAGCTGCTTCAATATGCGAAAACAATCTGGGTGTTTATGAAAATAGTTATATCTGATATATTCTTGTTTCACAGTGTTCTGGACTTATGCCAACAAATAAGTTCTAAAATGTTAGTCAACTTTATTGTATTTCAAAAAGCCAAAATAATACCTATGATAAAAAGAAAACTATTACCAAAAATAAAATTTAGAAAATAGCTAAGCTGCTAACCGAGCAGAAAGTTGTCTTACACTTAAAAGAAATACACGTAATTTTTAATTTTTTTTTTTTGCCAGTCCTGGGCTTGAGCTCACGGCCTGAGCACTGTCCTTGGACTTTCTCAAGGCTAGAGTTCTACCACTTGAGCCTCGGCACCACTTCCGGCTTTTTTCTATATATGTGGTACCAAGGAATCGAACCCGGGTCTTCGTGAATGCTAGGCAAGCACTTTAACCACTAGGCAAAACTCCCGGCCCAATTTTTAATTTTTTAAGTTTTAGCAAAGGTTTACTTTAGCCTAAAAGAATAAAATAGGGAGAAATGGAGAAGAAAGAAACATTTCCTGTTTCCAATGTAAAACATGAGAGTTAAAGACTCCAGAAAGATATTTGAAAGAAAATCATGTTGCTTTTAACCACCAAAGCCTGCCATCTTAAGGACATACTCATTTTGTCTCTGTGGGTCAAAAATCACAAGACCTTTTTGTTGTTGTTGTTGTTGTTCTTATGATCCACTACGGTGCTTAATTCAGAAAATTCTGGGATGGGTATTTTTCTTTTCTTTCCTCTCTCCTTTGATATTTCTCAAGTGGATACATTTGAGGCTGTAGACTCCATATATGTTTTTACAGGAGAGCAGAGCCCGGGGTTCAAGGCAATGTTTCACATGCACTTTGATGTTAGGTAGAATGAATTGGCAAATCCTGTTTTCCTTTCAAAATACTACCAGGAATATAGTTCTTCAAAGGATCATCAAGAAATTAATCACATATGTAGAAACAGTTTTATGCATTCACATACATTTGTCACCACAGCTTTTGGAAGCCTAGGGACAGTGAAAACCTGGGAATGATTTAAATTTACACTAAAACAGCAGTGGTTCATTGTGCCATGCCTTGGTCATCAGAAAGTATCTCACAGAGTAATTCAAATGAAGGCTGTAGAGTTTCTGGTAATATGGAGAAAACCTTCACTAACCTGATGTTGAAAAACAGAGTCTACATTGTACCTAACTAATGTGATCACAACTTCATGAAAATGTACAGCAATAAGGACATCATCTGTATCTTTCAGTTTATTTTCTGGTTTTCCTAGAATGAGTATGTTTTTTGATAATTAGACGAAGAAAGGTATGTTTTTAATTTTTTTTTTTTACTGAAGCCATCCTTATGTGAGGGCCACTTTTATTTCTGTTTTTGCTTGTAATATTGACCAAGGTTCTTGAGATTTCTCTAGAACAAGATTTCTGTTGTACCTCAACTAGTGGTAGAATTAGCTTTGGGCATTGCAGGGCACCGACTTTTCTGTAGGAAAAGATTATCTAGAAGAGAATCAATGAATGTGTATGTCTTGGCTTTTGATGAGTACTTCCCCATTGCCTTTCAAACTAGCAGGGTCATTAGGACAGTAACTGGTGCTCACGGTGACAACCAAAAATGTCTGCACATATTACCAAATGTGTCCTGAGGCAGAGTGGTACCAAAACCACTGGTTGAGAAGTACTGTTCCAGAATGATGTACTGATGCTCTCCTAAATGCCTGCTCTCTCAGGAGACCCAGCTTGAGATAGCAGTAGCTGCACCATAGTGGAGAGGTTGAAATCTGGAGATTTGCTCACTCTCACATTATTAGATTAATTAAAACTAACTGACACAGAAGTGTTTGGTAGCAGAAAAGTGTGGCAAGAGGTAACTCTTACTTCCCACTGCAGGGCAGAATCTGTGGTAGGAAAGCAGCCACCTGTGGGGCAAGCATAGCGTGAGGAAATAGTCTGGCAGGTGATCGGGTTCAGTAGTACTGAAGAAGCAGAAGTCTGGGTCACAGGAAGGAGGTAGAAATCAGATTCCCAGCCTGAGAAGAGAATGAAAGTAGAAATGCAGTTGACTAGGCATTGTGGAGCCTGTACCAGCAAGCCTAACGCTCCTTAAATTCCTTTTGACAGAGAGTAAGGTTGTCCTCAGAAACTGGGGCAGTGCTCAGCTTTGCTGGTAGAAGGAGCAGGACCTTGAATCAGGGGTAGAAGAGAGGAGAGCTGGAGAGTCCTGCAAGCCTGTGTGGGTGTGGATGTTGACACTAAGACATTCATCTTTATTGATTGATTCTTGAAGAGACCTGCCATTTTTCTGTAGGAAAAGATTATCTAGGAGAGGATTCAATGAATGTGTACTTCCTGAATTGTGATGAGTACTGCCCAATTTCCTTTCAAAATGGCAGTATAATGATAAATGGATAACATATAATTTTAGCCTTTTATACTTGAATAATATGTTTGTGATTGTAAATGTTTATAGAGGTTTATGGCTGTGGTAGTTTTGCTTTCCTGACCTGTTGTTGATTGTATCTCTGATTTATAGGAGGCCTAGTCAGAAATACAATCCTGAATCAAAAAATTTTTCCTATGGGAAAATATATCCTGTTTTATGACAATATATTTTATGATGTGCTTTTTTAGAGATAATGTGTACCAAAAGTAGAGGTCATCTCTACAAGAGTGGGATTTTTTTCATTGTTAGTTTGTGAATTTTCATGTTTTTGTCTTTCTCATGGATTGATTTATTTCACATTCTCTGCTGGAAATATATATTTGATAATGTCTTAACTGCTTTTTTAAAAATATATGAAGCATAAGGAAAATGAAGAGGGGGTTAGCAAGATAGTGATCCAGATGGAATATTTCTTACATATATCTTATTTTATGAAATAAATAACTCAGTTAAGTGAAGTAATATAAAATTTCCATGTTTATAGGTCCCAGACAGTCAAGTATCAGCAATTTCACATAGCTCAGTCTGACACTAATGCTGGCTATAAAGAAAATTTTTGTGAAATGAATATTCTGTTTTATTGCTTTCTTTAAAATTCAGAGATTCATTTCCCTGAAGACAGAGTTGAGAACTTTTGGCTGTGTATCAGCCTGGGCATGGCTGGAATTCAACAAATTATTATTGCTTAGGATTCTTGTTTCCACTGGAACAAGAGTTCTTAACCCTGCTGCTCACAGAATCACTTGGGGGAATGTTTAAAAGATACTGTTCTATGGGTGTTACCCTAGACTGATAAGTTGGTCTTTGAGGGGTATATGCAGTGGGTTAGGGTTTAGCTCAGTGGTTTTTGTTCTTCAGATGACTCTGTGTCACAGCCAGGTTTGAGAACTGCTGCATTGAAATTTCATTTTCAACATTGCTTCTCTGCCTTGGAAAAACAGAAACACATCACTTCATCTCCTGACCTATTTCCCTATCTTGCTTTGGACAAAAAACAAAAACAAAAACAAAAAATCCCTAAAGGATGGAATGTTAAAAATAAGTTTAACTTGATTGATTTCCTTTTTTGGTTTTCATTCAATGTACCATTGAGACTTTTAACATGGTTCTATGGCTCAAGTGGGTTTGTTTGTTTTTTGAGAAATTATGACAAGTTGATAGAGAAGAGTTGAAGCCCCTTAAGGACAGAGGATTATATGAACTGCCCAGAGAAGTCAACTAGAGAGATACAAAGCAGATTACTGACTGCTTAGATCTGTGATCCTGGGAAGAAATAAGGAATAACTGCTAATGGATGACTGGAATAGTTTGAAATTGAATGTGGTGATTACCACACAATTTCTCAGGTATATTTAACTCCACTGAGTGTGTAAACCAAAGCAGGGTAGGGCGGGGAGGGGCAGTAACAAAAGAAATAAGAAATAACTGCATACAGTAAATAAAACAAAACAACAACAACAAAACTCTTGAGCCTTGTAAAGTTCAAATATAGTAGCTTTGGTTACCATTACAATCTCCACTTTACACCCACATACTGGGGAGTTTGTGCATAGCTATTCTTTCTTTATTCCTTTGTCCCTAGACTTCATGATGCCACAAGCTTATTACACCCTGTCGTATTTTTATGCCTCTGGGCACCCAAAAGCTCTTCCTCCCAGAACAAGGAATCTGTTCCCAGTGCAGAACTCCTAGAGCTTCAGTTACTTGTTTTCACACTTATTATTCTCTGTTTTGTTCATTTTTCCTCTTAACTTCCCTTTTTTTGCCATCCTGGTCTTGTGAAAGACACTGGATGAATCCGACTTGAGTCATTGATTGATCCGTGAGCACTTCATAGGGCAGTGATCAAGGGTGATAATTGTGCTTCTGACTAGAAGCAGAAGAGCCGCCATCTCCCCAGCACACTTATCTGAGACATACTGTCCTCCAGCCTCCTCCCCACCCTACCTCCATTTTCCCTCCAGCTTCAGCAGTTTCTCTCTGTAATGCTTCCCTTACATATCCTTCACCCTAACACACTCTCTCTCTCTCTCTCTCTCTCTCTCTCTCTCTCTCTCTCTCTCTCTCTCTCTCTCTCTCTCTCTCTCTCTCTCTCACACACACACACACACACACACACACACACACACACACACACACACACCTTAGTTCTATTTTTTCTTGCTTCTTTTTTTTTTGCCAGTCCTGAGACTTGAACTCAGGGCCTAGGCACTGACCTTGGACACTTTTTGCTCAAGGCTAGCACTCTTCCACTTGAGCCACAGCACCACTTGTAGTTTTTTCTGTGTATGTGGTACTGAAGGATCGAATCCAGGGCTTCGTCATGCTAGGCAAGCACACTACCACTAGGCCACACTCCTGGCCCACACCTGTTCTTTATATGCTCAGAATCTAGATCTTTTTTGCCCTCTCATTTGCTAATTCCTACATACAGCTGTTGGCTTTTTTTTAAATGTTTCTGTCTGAAAATAATAACCATGGTTGTCTAACCATGTGTGTAGCCTCCAACTGATTCTGTAAGTGCAGAAGGATCTTTGTAATTGATAGGAAAAGATGACTTAGTAAACTGTGGAGTTTTTAGGATCATGAGAGTAGAAGAACTCTTGATGTGACCTGTTGCATAAACAGATGGAACCCTGAGTTCACGCAGTCACAGAGAGCCAGGCCCTTCTTCCTAGCACAGAATAGGATCCAACTCCTAAAAGAGATCACCATTTGCCTCTCCATAGCTGCAAGGTAAGAAAATAGATAAATAAAAATGCAAAGTTAGTTTGAAGTGAAAACACCAAGAGAAAGCTCTATGTTTTATCCCTGCACTCTAACTTCTCAGAGCCCATTTTCCCAGCTGTTCCTCTCTGTTCCCTGAACCTCTCCCTCCTGTTTTGTAGCACATCATAATCATTCTTGGGGCACAAATAAGCAAGGGTCAAGATAATGCTCATCCTTGTATCACAAATGTTATGAATAGAGCTTCCTTTCCTCTCTTCTGCATGAAGTGAATGGCTAAGCAAGGTTAGAGTTCTTGTCATACAGGCAGATTTCTGAGCGAAGGAAGAGTGTGGAGGAACTACCCAGTGAGCCACAAGTGTCTGAGTTCTATGTGACAGAACCTCTTGCGGACTTGTATTTGCTTCTGAAAAGGCACGCATGGATATCCAAACCAGCTGCAGACATGATTTGGATTTAAACAGAAGTGTGGCCTTATTCGAGGGCCCCTTCCTCCAGACCTGCATCAGATTTACAATGTCTGCTTTGGCTTTTACTTACTGGGAGTGAGTCATGGTGTTCCTACCCCTGTATTTAGCCCACTCAGCCCAAGGACTCAAGGCAAATACTACTGTACATTTCTCTGTGTTCTTCCTGCTTTTGACACTGCTGGGATGCAGATGTCTTGGGCCATCTGAAATCAATTCAGGAATAGCTCATTTCCACTGTATGCAATATACTGTTCCATAAATTACTAGATTGGTGAGGGTAAAAACAAGGAGAGGTAAGTTTTTGAAACACTCATAAATGCTTCATCTCCATGGGTTGGCAGTGGTTGAAGTGAATGTGTACACCTGTTGCTGCTGTCTTTAATTCCATAGGGTCACTCTTGAATTCTGTTCTTTATAAGGTTCTTTATAAATGGATGGTTGCACGCCATTGTTTAGGTCTCCGTCAAAGAAAAAGACAATAGCATTTCAATTGGTTACAAGAAATTTTGAGAATCTGGAAATAGAGAAAGCACTTAAAGGCTAATTTTTAAAATCTTTTTACACAATAGAGCTTCATACCATTATTCTATATATAATCTTTTCACCAAACACTGCCGCCTGATTCTTTCAACAAAAGGCCTCTTTGTTTTGATAGCCAAGAAAAACCTTAAGCTCAGTAGAGACAACAGATCAAGCTTTAAAAATTATAAAATGTAAGAGCTAAAAAAATTATTTACCTTACCTTTAAAAAAAAGTTTTGGGGGTGCCTGGTGTTTAGCCTAGTGGTAGAGTGCTTGCCTAGCATGCACAAAGACCCGGGTTTGAGTCCTCGGTACCACATACATAGAAAAAAGCCAGAAATGGTGCTGTGCCTCAAGTTGTAGAGCTCTAGCCTTGAGAAAGCCCAAGGACAGAGGACTGTAAAAAAAAAATTTGGGGGGAAATTGCTTATCTTTATTATTTTTTTAAATTTTTAGCTTTTTACAATTTTGCATAGTTTGTTTTTTTAATTAGCACATATTTTATAACATAAGTGTTTTATTTGGATGTTCCCATACCTTTATATAATGTAGTATAATCATGCTTACACATCTAATTACTTTTTCTAATTCCCTCTCCCCCACCCTTCTCTCACGGTGTTTTTTTTTTTCTCTCTTTCCATCTCCTTTTCACTGTCACAACTTGGTCTCCTTCTTACCCCATCTTTCACAAATGTGTGACAATATACAATATTTGTTTCTGTAGGATTGGCTCATTGTTGTTGCTATTTTGCCCCCTCTCCTCCTGCATCTTCCTTTTTTCTTCCTTTTTCTTTTTGTTGTTTCTCTTGTTGCAATAGACCTTGTTATGTAGCCCAAGCTCACCTCAAAATTGTGGTCCTCTTGTATAACCTCCCCAAGTGCTAAGATTACAGGCATACCCTACCACCTTGCTTTAAACAAGTTTTTTACCTCATGTTCCTGATCCCTCAGAAGATCACAAATGTTGTCTTTGACCTTCAGTATCTCAGTATAATCCCAGCCTTGAACATATGTACTAATGGAACATGAGAAAGCTATTACTTTCTACCTTATTTATTAGTTAAGAAAGATGGTTACTCTCAACTCATGAAAATCACAAAGAAGCCTATACCACCTTAAAGTTGATCAAAACTTAAAAATAAGGTAAAAAACTTGTCATACTATTTGGCCTAATGTCTCTAGATTTTGTTCTATTCTAAATCTCTGCTAGGAGAGCCCAAGGTTTCTACTGAATTTGACAAATGAGGGAAACCATTGAGCCTATGTTCCTTTGAGTCTGGCTTACTTCACTTAATATGATCTTTTCTATGTCTTTCCATTTCCTAACAAATGAGGCGATGTCATTCTTTCTGACAGCAGCATAGAATTCATTGTTTACAAATACCACATCTTGTTGATCCACTCATCAACTGAGGGAGATCTGGGTTGGTTCCATATCTTTGCTATGGTAAATAGTGCTACAATGAACATCGTTGTGCTAGTGGATTTAGTATGTTCTTGTTTCTGGATGATTGGGTAAATGCCAAGTAGTGGAATTGCTGGGTCATAGGGGAGTTCTATGTTTAGTCTTTTGAGGAACTGCTATACTGCTTTCCATAGTGGTTGAATGAGTTTGCACTCCCACCAACAGTGTAGTAGTGATCCCTCATGGCCACATCCCCTTTAGCATCTGTTGTTACTAGTTTTCTTGATCCTGGCCATTCTAACTGAAGTGAGGTGAAATCTTAGAGTTGTTTTGATTTGCATTTCTTTTATGACCAGAGATGTGGAGCATTTCTTCATGTGTCTATAGGCCATTTTTATTTCTTCTTCAGAGAAGACTCTCTTTAAGTCTTTGGCCCATCTTTTAATGGGATGGTTGTTTCTTTGGAGATTAGTTTTGGAGGGATTCAATTTTTTGAGCTGTTGATATATTTTAGATTTGAGGCCTCTGTCCGTTGTATGGTTAGTGAAGATCTTCTCTCATTCTGTAGGCTTCCTATTTACTAGCTATGTCCTTTGCCATATGAAAGCTCTGCAGTTTAATGCAGTCCCATTTATCCAGCCTTTCTCTGATTTGTTGTGATTCTTCATCCTTATTAAGAAAGTTTCGACCTGTGCCAAGGAGGTCTAGTGTATCTCCTATTCCTTCTTGTTAAGTTTTCAGTGTGTTGGTTTTTACCTCGAGGTCTTTGATCCATTTGGAGTTATGGCCAAGGTTTTGAACTCAGACAATGACAGATGCTGGCGGGGTTGTGGATAAAATGGAACCCTACTGCATTGCTGGTGGGATTGTAAACAAGTTCAGCCACTCTGGAAAGCAATGTGGAGGTTTCTTAAAGAACTGAAAATAGACCTTCCCTATGATCCCACCGTACCATTCCTGTGCATCTATCCTGAACATCATAAACCAAGATATGATAAGGACACCTGCTCATCTATGTTCATCTCCGCACTATTGACAATAGCCAGGTGATGGAAACAATCCAGATGCCCTACTGCAGATGAATGGATACAAAAAATGTGGTATATATATATACAATGGAATTCAACATAGCCAACAGACAAGGTAAAAGAATGGCATTTGCAGGGAAGTGGATGAATCTAGAGTGAATCATGTTGAATGAGACAAGTCAAGACCAAAGGAACAAAAGGTACGTGGTATCCTTAATATGTGGCTATTAGATCCAAACAGTACAAGAACAAGGACTCAGTCTTTGCGTACCCAATGCTATGAACATGGTATTGGAAATACAAACACAACTACGTAGACATAAAAATTTGTGACTCTATAGACATAATGTTTTATTACATAGATTAATATGTATCTATGACATACAAACCTTCAGCCTAATTTCAATTAGGTTCTAAAATCTCAGTGATTGTATATAGAGACTCCCTTCTTGAATACTTTTTGTTAAACACGTCATTTAAAATATGATGTAAAAATCAATGTTAATAAATTCTTTAATAAAAAATCATAATTTGAGCAATAATATAGGAACTGTCAAATTATAGGGAGTTCCAGGAGTAATCATCTCCATCCTAAGTGGTACCTCGACAGTAGAGGTTACCTTGTTTGACTGGAACCATCTGTCCTCATGCACTATACCTATGGAAGGTGAGAGGGATCCTCAGGCCTAGAGTGCAGTTTTCAGCTGCCCTGACATGGAAGTTTGCTCAGAAAGCATTTGAGAACACAAACTGTTGTAGGCACAATTGCATCCACTTCTAAGGAAGAGCTCTGTTTCATCTTCCCAACCTAATGGCTTTTTGTTTGTGTGTTTTAGGCACTGAGGTTTGAACTCGGGGCCTTACACTTTCTAGGCTAGTGCTCTACACTTGCTTTAGTTATTTTTCAGGTATGTCTTTCATTTTTGCCTGTGGCTGGTCTGAAATCTCGTTCCTACTCAAGACCTCCTATGTAGCTGGGATTGCAGGCACATGCCACCATACCGGTATATTTGTTGAGATGAATGTTATTAACTTTTCTCCTCAGTTAGTCTCAAGCTGTGATTTCCCTGATCTCTACCTTCCAAGTAGCTGGGATCATAAGAATAGCCTACCGAGCTCAGTTTAGACTCATCATGCAGTATCGGCTTCAACCAAATGGAGTTATTCTGCTTAGGATGTTTCTCGCCTTTCTTCTCCATTTTCAAATTTGCCCGGCCAACTCTTATTGTCTTTATGTTGTGTTCTAGGTATACCTTCATTATCTTTTTTCAGAATCTTGCTGTGCAGTCCAAGTTAGTCTCAAACTTGAAATCTTTTCAGTGGAAGAATGGGTAAAGAGAATATAGTGTAATGGAATTTGATTGACATCATCTTCAGACAAGTGGATGGAACTGGAGAATCAGACACAGACAAATACCACATCTTCTTTCATATACAGAAAAAGCCAATCTGGGAGGTGTGAAGGGAGAAAAAGATTGGATGACAAGACCAAAATTCAGTTAGATTGATATAAGACCTAGCATTTCTGTAGTACAGGAAAGTACCTAGAGTTTACAATTACCTAACAAGGATATTTATAAATAAGACAGGAGGCTTAAATAAGATTCAGAGGCTCCAAACACAAAGTAATGATAAGGAGATGAAAAATTAATTACCCCAATTTGATCAATATGCATATATATGTATTGCATTAATATGTACATTTATGCTGTTAAACAAAAATCTGAAAAGTATATTTAAGGAAATAGAAAAAAATTTTTGCAATCCTTCTGCTTCAGTCTCCTGATTAGAATTAGGTATTAAAATGTTATGGGATTAGGATCGTCTGCCCGATGCCTTCCATGACTTTCTAAGGCTGTATGTTTCTGAAGCATGGTGTGCTCATACATTATAGAATTGCATGCTGTACTAAAATTATTTATTATTGGTAACTTTCTTCAGGATGGAAAAAAGCTATTTTATTCAACACTTTGTCTTCAGCCCCTAGAAAGCTATTGGCAAAAAGTAGACAATTCAATAAATACTTGTTGAGTGAATGAATGAATGAATGAATGAGCAGAGGACCAAAGAACCAAGACTTTCTCAGGAAAAGGTCTGTTCTCTTTCAGAAATTCAAGTTCAGCCAGGCTTTGTCCAGTCTGAGTGGGTGCAAGTCTCTGCCTCTCATAAGATTCACCTGGGCGAGTACTCCTGCTCAGGGCTGCTAGGGGTTATCCTTCTCTGCCTTCAAAACCCTCAGACTATCCCATCAGCTGGCACTATACTATTTTGTACCCTTCCTCAACTCCTTCATATTGATGGATAGTGGACAAAAAAATAGTGTGTATGTAAATATATAATAGAGTATTATTTAGCCATCAATGAGAATAAAATTCTGTCATTTGCATCAAGATAGAACTGGAAGACAACATCATGTTAGATAAACTAGGCATAGAAAGATAATCATCACAGGTTCTTTTTCATACAAGGGAGCTAAAATAATTTGTCTGTAAGGAAAAGAGAATGGACTAGTGATTATAGAGGCTAGGAAGAGTCAATAGACGTAGGAGAGATAGAAGAAGATCAGATGACACTACTAAAATACAGTTGCATAGGAGGAATAAGTTCTGTAGTACTAAAGCACAATAGTTTGACTATCACTGGCAATAACCTAACTATCCCAATGTCATTCTTTAAAGAAATAGAAGAGGCAATCCAAAATTTCATATGGAATAATAAAAGACCCCGTATAGCAAAAACACTTCTTAGCAGAAAGAACAGCGCAGGAGGAATTTCAATACCAAACTTTAGAGTCAATTACAGAGCATTAATTTTCAAAACAGCTTGGTACTGGCACAAGAACAGGCCTGAAGACCAATGGAATAGAACTGAAGACCCAGATATTAAACCACAGACCTATGGCCACCTAATCTTTGACAAGGGAGCCAAAAAAATAGAATGGAAGAAAGCCTCTTCAACAAGTGGTGCTGGCAGAACTGGTTAAGCACATGCAGAAAACTAAAGTTGGATCCTTCTTTGTCACCCTGCACTAGAATTAACTCCAAATGGATCAAAGACCTGGAGGTAAAAGCTGACACTCTGAAAACTTTACAAGAAGGAATAGGAGATACACTAGACCTCCTTGGCACAGGTCGAAACTTTCTTAATAAGGATGAAGAATCACAACAAATCAGAGAAAGGCTGGATAAATGGGACTGCATTAAACTGCAGAGCTTTTATATGGCAAAGAACATAGCTAGTAAACTAATTAGGAAGCCTACAGAGTGGGAGAAGATCTTCACCAACCATACAACGGACAGAGGCCTCAAATCTAAAATATATCAACAGCTCAAAAAATTGAATCCCTCCAAAACTAATCTCCAAAGAAACAACCATCCCATTAAAAGATGGGCCAAAGACTTAAAGAGAGTCTTCTCTGAAGAAGAAATAAAAATGGCCTATAGACACATGAAGAAATGCTCCACATCTCTGGTCATAAAAGAAATGCAAATCAAAACAACTCTAAGATTTCACCTCACTTCAGTTAGAATGGCCAGGATCAGGAAAACGAATAACAACAGATGCTAAAGGGGATGTGGCCATGAGGGATCACTACTACACTGTTGGTGGGAGTGCAAACTCGTTCAACCACTATGGAAAGCAGTATGGCAGTTCCTCAAAAGACTAAACATAGAACTCCCCTATGACCCAGCAATTCCACTACTTGGCATTTACCCAATCATCCAGAAACAAGGACATACTAAATCCACTAGCACAACGATGTTCATTGTAGCACTATTTACCATAGCAAAGAAATGGAACCAACCTAGATGTCCCTCAGTTGATGAGTGGATCAACAAGATGTGGTATTTGTACACAATGGAATTCTATGCTGCTGTCAGAAAGAATGACATCGCCTCATTTGTTAGGAAATGGAAAGACATAGAAAAGATCATATTAAGTGAAGTAAGCCAGACTCAAAGGAACATAGGCTCAATGGTTTCCCTCATTTGTCATAATCAGTATAAACCTTGGGCTCTCCTATCAGAGATTTGCAATAGAGCAAAACCTTGATACAAAAGGCCATATAGTATGACGCTAAATGAAAGGATCTCTAGGATATAGAAACATAAGCCATATAATGAATGATTGTTGTTCTTAATGTACTATGTTATCTCTCATCTCTTTTGCTGTCCCTTGGTTATCTCATATTGTTACAGTATCTCACTTTGTTACCTGATATATCGGATATATTTGTATTTGGTTATTTGAGATTGGGTAGGGAATGGGGGAAAACAATATGAGGAGTGGGGGTGGGGGGAAGGGAAATGGGGACCAAGACATGTGAAAGGGTATCAATGTATGGGAATTAATGCACCATCTATCTGGCAAATATCATGTAGACCTTCTATTAATTACAATAAAAAATATATGAAAAAAAAGTCAAGGAGAAAATTGTAGCATTGATCCAAAAGCAGTGGCCTCAGCAGAAGGGGATTTTGGGGACTGGAAGTAGAGGCAGGCATAGCTGTTTCCAGTCAGGCAGAGGGAGGCAGGGAGTGGTTTAAGGTAAGTGAGGATTAGGACAGTGATGGAAGCAAACAGCTTGATCTTGGAGGCTGCCTTTGTCCCTTCCACCTGTTGTGGACATGTAGCAGACCAGAGTAGAGGACAGCAGAAACTGTCTTTCCCTCCCATGTGTACAGCTTAGCAAGAACATGGCCACAATGCTTTTGAGCTAGAGATGTAAGATCAACAGGGTTTTCCAAAGTTTGTTTTTGTCTTTGAAGGGCCTTTGTCCCCATGTGATTCATTAGCTGACCCATTGCTCCTTAGAAATGCAAGGCAGTCTGGCAGTTGGGGCCATTAAGTTCCTTCCGTAGGCCTAACTGATGGCCTGACATCACAGGCCTAACAATATTATCCATTTGTCCTGATTTGATTTTTTCAGTTCAAGAGGCTTCCTTGGCAGCCAGGTTTTCTCATTAGGACATGACATGATTCATCTGCATGGTAATTCCCATTAAGCTGAACGGGATACAGGGACAAGAGAGAGTAGTAGGAGGTTGAATATGGTCAAAGTACATTGTGTTCATGAATGGAAATATCACAGGAACCCCCTTACTCTATAGAGTTAATATACATTAAAAGAGTGAGTATTCCAGATAAGAGCCTTTGAAGATATTTAGAAGCCTGCCCACAGAAACTTTGTTAAATTCACAGCTACAGGGATTCTGTGTGTGTGTGTGTGTGTGTGTGTGTGTGTGTGTGTGTGTGTGTGTGTGTGTGTGTGTTTAAATATGCCTATGTTCCGTCAGCGTTCCCCTATATTCAGTGAGTGTTTGTTAGTTTTTGCTCTGTACTAGGTTCTGAACTAGGGCCTTAGAAGAATGAAGGGCTAAATAGGCCCTCCTCAGAAGGGAGATAGGTGCTGATAGGATGGATCACCTGAGAGCTATAACCCAAAGTGGGAGGAAGTAGGTTCTCCTTTAAGTCCATGGGAGTGGTCCTGAAACTTTTGAAGGAGTTAAAAATCACTGGCGAGCTGGTTCAACACAAATTTCTGGGTTCTAGTCCTCAAGTTTTTGATTCAGTTGGTCTAGGATTGGGCCCCCCAAACTTGAATTTCTAACTAGCTCAGGCCACTCTGAGGCTCGTGACAGTAAGACTCCTGTTATTTCTCTGTTGAATACTTTCTCCAGTGCTTGCAGTGTCCTTTGTGCTGAGAACGAAATGTTCCCACATGGCTCCTGCTTTGGTGGGTATTCACTTCTTGTAATGGAACTAGGAAGTAATTCGCATATCTCACAGGATATGTTACCACACAGTCTGGCATAGGGTAAAATTGGAGCCCTGGAAAAATATGTGATTCATTCTTGCTAGAGCTCAGGACAAGATACATGTAAGGAGGCAAAATTTTAATGAAAAGGTACAATGTGGATTGAAGTTGCATGGGAGGGCATCTGTAGCTGTGAAATTCCCAGATTATCAGCTGTCCTAGGACATCTTCACATACTCCTCCTCAGATGGTTCCTGAAGTCATAAATGTTCAGCTTATTTCCTGCAGAAGCTGGTGGCACAGCTCTAGTTAATGGGTCTGGTTCTAACAAAGCTTTTTATTTTTGGCTCTTTCGAGTTGTGTTTGGTCAGTGTCTTGTGCATGGTCTGAATACTCTCAGTAGAATGGAATTCTCCACACAGGCACTGAAATGGAATGTGGAATGAACAGCAGAGGAAACACTGCCTGCTGCCAAAATCCGGCTCCCCATCCCTGCCACTGGGTCTCCAGACTGCCTCAGCTGCCACCCTTCTAATAGCCTCATTACTTTTGTTGATGCTTGGGAAATTTGGTGGTTACTAGATCATTTCTATTTGATTACACACATAGAAATCCACCAGAAAGCAAACTTCTAGCACCTTCAACCTTCTCTAACACTGTTTCTATCTTCTAGAAGTTACAAGAGGGATCTGTGCACGAAGTGACTACATTTTATTCCAGGAGGGAGGCCTCCTCTTCCTTGAGTCTGTTAGCTTACAGCTTGAATAATTAAAATAAATGTGATTGTTTTTCTAGCACAGGGTAAATAAAAATCCTCATTGTGAGGATAAAGGTACTATTAGTAGATATACAATCACTACTGAAAAATGATAGCTGATACAAGAACAAGAAAGTCTAACAACACCATAGAATTGTCATCAAAATTAAAAATCATTAATGCTTTGATCCCCCACTTAAGAAGGCAAGGGAGTGAAGATCAGAGAACAGTAACTTGAAAAAGGACCATGTTGGCTGATGCCTTCCTGTTAAATGCAAGAACACTGGGCAAGAGCTGTTGTAGATTTCCTTGTAGTTCACCTTGATAATTGGAAGCAGGACATAGAGTTGGACAATCCTGATGCTAAGTCTTAGCCATGTATACAAAAGTATCTTAGTTTTGATCATAGAAGATCTTTTTCCTTGAGCTATTCTACGGCTTACATGAAATCCTATCTCAGTGTTCAATGCCAACTCACTCTCAGCACTCCATAAATGTTATAGTTATTGTATCTGGGAGTCAGTGGAGTTCCAAAGTAACACGCCTCTTTTTATTGGAAGATCTTAGAAGATAAGCCACCAGATATGTGTTTGTTTCCATTTTTTATTTTATTTTATCATAAGGGTTATGTACAGAGGGGTTACAGTTACAGATGTAATGAGTACATTTCTTGTTGAACATTGTTATCCCCTCCCTTGTTGTTTCCCATTTTCCCTGCCCCACAACTTCTCTGCTCCCAAGTTGTAAAGATCATTTCCAACATACTGTCTTGTGAGTATCACTGTTGCAATGGTTCGCCCTTTGTCCTTTGTCTCACCATTTTATTTTTCCCTTTCTTTTCCCTTCCCCCAAAGCCACCAGATCTTAAAACATCATAATTTCCTATCATTCTGATCTCAGAAAGAACATGTTAAGCCTGGTATAAAACTGACTCCTCTTGTCAGCACCTAGGTATAGAGGGAAGAACTTTCTTCCTGCATGGGTGCTGTGGAAATGTGTCTGACTGCTTCATGACTTTGAGAGTGCTAAAGTCTCTAGCTTTGTCTCCATCTTTTAGCCTCTCTATATTTGCTTTCTTTTGTTTAGTTTGAATTCTAGAGCTCATGCTAAGTCTTGCCAGGCAGCCTCCTTTCTTGGGTAATAAGGAACTGTACATGTTTCTGTGCTTCCCCAGTATTATGGAACCGTTACTCACTTGTCCTTAAGCAGCTTCATAATATTAAGGTCATTTTCTCAGACCACTCCAAAGCCATGTCTTTCCACAGTACCAGCTGTAATAGGAGTAGAATTCCACATAGAGGATCCATTCACAGTTTGAAGAGCTCCACAGAAGCTCTGACTTCTGTATGAGTCTTACATCCCTAAAAATATAGCAATGATCAAATGGAGAATCCTTGACTCTTCTTTTTTCATTTCTAATAACTTAAGACCTGTAGGATCTATATCCAAAATATATTCTGACTATATGTAACTACTATTATATATTATATGTAATATACTATAGAAACCAATGGTTTGGATTTGGGGTTTTTTTTTTCTTTGTTTTGTTTTGTTTTCAACTTTGGTTATTGAGTCTAGGACCTCACATATATTAAGCAACTGGTCTACCACTGAGTTATACCCATAGCCTAGGCCATAATTTTTACTTTTTAATTAACTTACATGTTCATCTTCCCACTAAAATGAAGTTCTTCTTGCTCACTGTTGGATTCTTACCAATTAGGCTTGGCACAGTGTAGCAAGTGAATGAATGAACATATAGCTATCTAGCAAACTTGGTTGCTATGCTGTGACATGTTGATTTTATCTCAAAAATATTGGCCCATGTAATGTGGTGGTCTGTCTTCTTTTCAGCACCTTCTATTGCTACATTAATCAAGTGGAACAATGTTTATGTGGGATTTTTTTGCTTTGTAATTTAAAACCATAAATCTCCATATAAAGGAAACATATTTGGTCATTCATTAGTCATAACTTGACTATTTTCAAAAGTCATTTAGGGTTACCATGAAAGGAGCTATCTTGAACAAAAACAATAACAACAGCAGTGTAAAAACATCACTTTAATCCCTTGCCAAATAACGATGAGAACTTGAATCCCCCCTGTGGAGCCAGGGTATGACCAGGTATATGCAGTGGGTAAAGTTAGTTCACAGAGTTGAAGAAATAAGGTTTTTAATCCTGGCCTGGCCTCTTACTGTGTAAGGTTATCCTCTATTTTTCTCTATTTCTTTTCCATCTGCAAAATGAAATTGCCTTTACAGGGTTAGTATGCGGAGTCAATTATTAAGAAAGTAGAATATTTATCCTTGTGTCTAATACATCATCATCATCATCATCATCATCATCATCATCATACTGGTCATTATAGTGACTTTCCATAACAATCATTTATGATTGGACTTCTTAATCATAAAAGCTGGAAAACACACTAACTCTCCCTGCTCTGAGATTTTAATGCATAATAGAATACTAAGGATAATTAGAAGGGTTATGGAAATGCATTTTATTTTAATCGAATGAGGAATCCTCATGTTATTTGATCAAAGACTTATCTTTCAAAGAACATGTTGCATACTGATGAAGTTTTGTTCTGAATAACTTGTTATAATCTTCTCTCATTCTCATTTCTTTGACTTCTGTGGCAGCTGTGAAACACACAACCCTACCCTCCTGAAGTCTTTTCTCTCATCCTCTCACTTGTGCTGTGCTTCCCTTTGAATTCTCAGCTTTTGGGACAGTAAGCATGCCCTTGAAGAGGGCAAGTGAGGGCTTAATGTGAGGAGAATGAAAACTGATGGTATGAGTCGGACTCAGCCAAAAGTCTCACTTCAGTTTAACTCCTAGTGTTTTAAAATTAGGAAAATTAACATGTGCATCTCTTCAACACTGACACAATCTGATAGGACTGAATATTCCTGCAAGCTGTCAAATGGCCAGAATTTTGGCTAGAAGAAAAGGCATGAGTTGCCCTCTCTAGTGATCACAACTGGTCAGTATCTGTTCATACTGGTATGTGTGTTTGTGGACCTTGTCTTAGTGTCATATGGATAATGATACAGGCATATACAACAAAGATGTCCAAAACCCTCAAGTATATCCTCTTTATGTTCTTGCTGTGTGAATTTCGGAGGCTATAGAAAGTCATAGTCTGCTTTCAAAACGCCTTGTACCTTACCTCCAAGAAATAAGTAGTACATATATTTACATGGTATGTTTATCCTAGGTAATCATTCAGCAATTACTATCAGCTACTTATTTCTGACCCTCAAATGTGACTGAAGAAATGGGAATTTAAAATACTGTAACACAAGCCGGGCGAAGTGGCTCATGCCTGTAATCTTAACTACTCAGGAGGCTGAGCTCTGAGGATCAAGGTTCAAAGTCAGCCTGGCACAAAAGGACCTGTGACTCATCTCCAATTAACCTCTAGAAAATGGGAAATGGGGCTTGGCTCAGGGGTAGGTGGTAGCCTCCAGAGCAGGGAGAGTTAGTGTTTTTTCCAGCTTTTGTGATTAAGAAATCCATAGGTCCTGCAATTCATTTGTAGATCTACTATTTTGAGGGGAAACATCTTAGAACAGTTAGATAGAGGCTCCCATCATTCCTTTCTTACTCTATAAAACTTTCTTTAGCCATCAGGCCTCAGGGGAGATCATTGTTGGCTAAACTTATAAACTTCTGAGGGACTTATAAGATTAGGATGATATTGTCTAGAAATATAAAAAGCTTGGTCATAACCCCCATAACACTATATTTCCATGTTTTACCTCCCTATCATTATATAACCTGAAGGCAGAGAAAATATGTTCTCTCTTATAGACTTATCCTATAATAATGGGTGCCATTACTCAGATATGTGTTGTCTTAGAATATCCCACAACAAACCTCAGCAGGGAGTATTATTAGCCCCATATTACAGGGGAGGAAACTGTCTGGTCATGATTAATTTTCTAGCTGGTCAAGGCATTGGCAGGTGTCCAGCCCCACCTACCAGGTACCAAAGCCTAGGCTATATACCTGCAATGTCATCTCCACATTGGCCACAAGAAATTTAATGGCATTAAACTAAAGCTCAGAATTCATGTTCTGCTTGCTCACAACAGAGGTATATCAGCAGCAGTGGAAAGCAGAGTCAAAATCTAGATAGGGTCTGCAAAATTTGGATATTATTGGAGTTCTGGGTATATTGTAAGGTCTGCCTAACCTCTTCTTCTAGGACTCATTCACCAACAGAGCCTATTTCTCTTTCCTTGTTTCTGTCCCTCTATTGATCAATAACTTTCACTGTGGTTGTTTATGCTGCTTTCGTATATGCTTGTCATATATTAAGAAGTTATTCACTTTCCACCTTCCTGCTCTATGTATTTTAACACAAAACCTTTCACAGAGCAGAGTGTACATTAAGCATATTGAACAAATGAAGTTGACTACAGACATAGTTGGGAACCTGCCCTAATAATCTTGGACCATTGATCTTGACCATTCTTGGTCAATTAAAGTTATAAGTATGGAAAGGATCGCAGGAAAATGACAGACAGGTCAGGAGAAGTGGGAAATGACCTGTCAATATTTTGGATGTGAGAAGCAACGGAGGAAGAAAAGAAGTATAAAGATTCAAAGACTATGTTAGCTGATTGAAAGATTATACCCAAGACAGAAAGAGGCATTCTCCTTCCCCATGAGTGCTTCATTTTGAACATGGAACAAAGATTCCCTGGAAATGTTAGGCAAGAGCATTTGGGGGCATTCCTTCTAGAGAGAACTAAAGTACAAGAGGGAAAGAATTGCCCTCATCTCTTTGCAGAAGAGCTTTGCTGTCCTGTGGAGGAGGAGAAATTTGAGCTGAATGTATTTTTGGATGGTACAACTTTAAGTGCTCTGTTTGATAGCAGAGTTGTTTGAATGGCCTATTTCATAACTACACATAGCTTTCCCAAATAAATGGTGTCTGTAGAATGTTCAGGTTAATGCACGAGTCCAGGGCTCAAGAGTGTTTGTGCTTAGAGCGACTGAACCTTCTTTCTTAATAAGTCATCTTGGCATTTTGTCAACACGTTAATTTGCTTTCCTAAGAAACTAGATTAATACTTCCTGTGCTTTGTGCTATTCACAGATCTACAATGCAGTGAGAAGAAGAGAAGAAACAGAAGATATAGTTGGATCTCTTCTCTATTTCTTCACAAAATTCTCAGCCCCTGAGACAATCCATGGAAGGATTAGTGCTTGTCCATATGTAAAGCAATCCAAATGTGAGTTCCGTGCCATCTCACAAAGGACTTCCTTATCTCAGTATATCACCGGTTCCCTCCTAGAGGCAGCCACCTCCTTAGGAGCAAGAAGTTGCCTTCTCAGTACTTTTGGAGGATCCACTGGACGAATAATGCTGAAAGGTAATGTGTATAATTTTATTTTTAACTTTATGTCTTCACTTTTAAAGAATAATCCGAAGTAGAGGTAACATAAAATGCATTACCTAATGGAAAATTGAGTCATATATCAACAACTTTAAATAAAAATAGCTACTTGAGGAGAATATAAAATGGTAATCTCCTATTAAATTCTTGTGAGATATAAACATTCCAAATAATAAGTGTTAAGCCTTTGAATTTTCTCTTTTGCTGAAATAATGGTTACAATGCTATCTCTGATGTTTTGTTCAAAATTATTCAGGAATGTGGTTTGTCCTCCTCATGGTTGTCTCTGAGATAATTCAGTTACTGTAACAAGATGTTAGTAAACAATCATGGCCCATGGCCACGAAAACCAGAACTGGGTGGGAGCAGACTGAAATCTCTTTTCATGCACAGATAGATCCTAGGGACCAGAAGAGTAAAGGAGCTTTCTGCTAAGTGAATCCCATCGTAAAGGACAAGATAGGCAGGCAAAGAGCTGATAAATGAAGCTGGTGAAAAATGGGGTTCCTCCACATCTGAACATCCCTGCTGCTTCCCACAACAGGCAGCTCAGACATGACAGTGGCACCGGAGACCTGGGTGAATCCTTCATTGTACAGCTGTCACAGATCGCTTGGCAGCCTTCCCTGGCAGGAAGCTACCAGCTAGACAGGGACTACGCAGGGTTGGGTTGCGTTCCAGCACATATGGACTGCCAAAGGTTCCTTCTGACATCCGGCTGTTTATATCAAGGAGAGAAGCTGTTGTCCCTCCACAGTGAATCAGAGCTAGCAGGACAGTGATCTTCCTTCTTTTTTTTTTTTTAATTGTTGGAATAATGTATAGAGGGGTTACAGTTACATTGGTCAGGTAGTAGGTGCATTACTTCTCACACATTGATATCCCCCTCATGTTTTTGCAGTGACCTTCCTTCTTATTTTCAACCTCCCTGTGAAACACACACACACACACACACGCACGCACGCACGCACGCACACACATGCACACCTAAGAGAAGCTCAACCACCTGCCTATTTACCATGTTTACCACAGTGGATAGACTTCTGGAATCACATGAATTTCTGTGGATTGGTTTTAAACTATGAATAAACCAAAACACACATTGTGGGAACACAAATCCAAGATACTATTAGGGAGAAACTGGCCTATAGATGTCTTCTACCCATTCAGTTTTAAGCCCCTGCTAGGTGAAAGGAAGAAAGACTAAGTCCAGCCCTCATTGTACTTATAGTCTGTAAATAATAAGTGGTTTTCCTGTGCTCAGGACTCAAGGTTTCTCTACATTAATTTGACATTCATCCTTGTATTCTCCATCAGTGCTCTTCCGAAGAAGTTGAGTGGCAATTAACAGGTAGAATTGGCATCATTTCTATGCATGTCACTGTATGCAGGACCTCCTCATGTGAGTTCACCAGTCTATGCTTATCAGACACCCACTATCTGCCCAGGGGAGTGCAGGGGAAATCCTATTTGAGTATTAAATCATTTTACCTGCCTTTCCAGTGTTTATGGGGAGTCCAGATTTGTGTACACCAAGTAATCAAAGTAATATGAAATTGAAAAGAATTAAATGTTGTGCAATAGATGTGGAAATGGCTCTAAGTGTCCCAAGAGTGAGAGAGGGAGTTAATGTTCTATATGATGAATGGCTAGGCCTGGAAAATGAGACCTCAAATACACAATGAAGCCAGTACAAGCTGCTTTCTTTTCTAATGAATTTGCTAAGAGAGGAAAAGCAGGCATCCTTCTGTCTTACTTTTCCTTCAGCCTTCAGGAAAAAAAAAAAGGCTGCTGATCAGGGAGTCTGTTGCCCTGGCAGTATCTTGATCTTGATTGCTGTTTGCATTTTCCTGCTCAAAATAGAATCTCATAGGTCATCATTCCTAACCCAGAGCCAATGTGATCTTTCAATTGGCATTTTAAGCAAAACTTAGGAATTTCTGTCACTTTCTGTTTTTGCAGCTCTATAATAGTTTCGGTAAGTAGCTCCTGTTGAATAATACAATTAGCTGGTTACCCTCTGGTCTAGGCTTATTTTTGTAGGTTCTGGCATGTTCTCTTGGGAGCTGTTTTCAAAATCAGTTCAGCTGTGTTGGGCAGTAAATTCAACTGTATTCCACTGTGTGGAATACACAGTGAAACAATGATGAATGCTCAACAGGGCCATTCTACAGTGTGTGCATATTTCAGAACTTCATGTTGTGAGCAATACATACATCAAGTTTTATCAATTAAAAATTAATTGAAAAATGAAACCCAGATGGGTTCTCAAAATCTTTAGGATCAGCTGGGGACCACTTTTAGTTTTTCTGCCATAGTTTTTCCGATGCATACTACCATGTTGAGGTTTGCTTTGTAGATTCAAGTTCTCTTGGAATTTTCTGCTTAGGCTAGTGTGTCACCAGCCGTTCTCAGCTGCCCATGTAGCTGGGAGGACAAGAGTACACAAATACATCCAGCTATGGGTAGAGGATGGATCTTGAAAACTTCTCTTCTATCATTGAATTGTGATCCTTCCATTTTCTGGCTATAGTAGCAAAAATTTTAGGTGTGAGTTACCAGTGCCTACATATAGATAGCCTTTTTTCTGCTAAGGGCTATTTGGATATATATCTATATATAACATCTATTTTTGTAGCTTGTAAAAATTATTTTGTGGGCTATAAAATGCCATCATTACAGGCAGATAGCTTCAGGTAGCCAAAGAGAAAAATACCTATCTGTCCTGTCATGTGCAAAGATAGAGGAAGAAAGGAAAATGTTACAGCAAAATACAGTGTACCTGTGAAAGAAAATAGCTAAATGAAACCCACTGAAAGCTTTTGAATAATAGGGGGTACTGTGAACAGGGACAGTGAAAGTAAGTTGATACTGTCTAGGGTATGAGTTATTTGTTTTTTCTATGAAAGAATTCAAGTATAGGAAAACATTTAAAGCAGACAAAGCAGGTTTATGTGAAAATGAAAGAACAGTAACTACTGATGGATACTAGGGGATCACACACTTGGCCGTGACTTTGAAGGGTGAATATGTTTGGGACCCAGATGCCATAGGGCTGATGGGCACAGATGAGTGTTTTCACTGTGTCACTCCTGCCATGTGAAAATCAGTCTCAGACATCATTTCCTAGCCCTGATTACTTAGCCAGGGACACTTAACTTCCCCTGAAAATGAGAGTCAGTCTGATTAAAATACTGTACATTTGTGTGAAATGCCATACATGTACAGTTTCTTTGAATCATTAATGTACGTTAAGAAAGGACCAGAATGTAAAACAGATTCTCTCTGTCACAGGGACACTAATGGAGGTAAGAGGTGTGTGTGAATGGAGTCAAGGTACTTTTTGTTAATGTGTGAGGACAGAACAGTGAAACTCCTTGAGTCTAGTTGGAAGAAAGAGGGAGAGAGTGAAGAGGGTTTGATCAAGATACATTACTTGTATATATGGACATGTTAAAACGAGAGTTGCTTATACAATGAATTAATACTGATAAAATGTAAAAACCAACTTTTATGGAGACTTTGAAAGAACTTTAGCCATTTCTGAGATTTTTGATGTTGGCATCCATATTGCTTTTTTTTTTTTAACTTACAACTGATTGCATTTGGAGAGTCAAACCTATGAGAAGAGTCAAAAAATTATTCCAGTAACTTTTTCCCTTTTTATTTTTTTTTAAAGTGATGCTTACAAATGGAATGAAGATGGGAAAAGGGAAACATCAAAAGGTTTCCCAGAGAGAAAGGGAAAGAAGAGGATCAGAAGAATGTCCTCTTTCCATGGGGGTTGGGGGAATCATGTTTAAAGTTTGTTCAAATATGAAATTGGGAAAGGTAAGGACAAAGGAGAAAAGTAAAAGTGATTTCTCTTACATGAGGCCCACAGCGTAGACAAAACCATAGATACAAGAAGTAGATACTAGTTATGAGGAACAAGGATAGAAAGGGAATTAGTGTTTGGTGGGTTGAGTTTCAGTTTGGGAAGAGGAAAGATTTCTAAAGATGAGTCAGGACCCCTCCCACAACCATGTGAATATATTTAATACTAATGGACTAATATTAGAAATGTTAGCACAACACTTTTTTGCTGTGTATATTTTACCATTGTTAAAAAAAATAAGGTGGGGGTAGGAGTTGGAAGGGAAAGAAGTGGGGGAGGGGAGGAAGGTTATATAGGTTTTTATCCCTGGGTTCATTATAAAGCTAAGAAAGCATGAGGGGACTTGTCTCGTGGAAATAGCTGTGATCACAAATGGGGATCACAGGAGCTTGTGGCAGGTGAAAATGGGAAGAAAATGGGCAGGATTGTGTGGCATTTGATCATGAGTTGGTAAGTCAAGTCTTGGTTATCCCGAGTGTTGTAGTTTTACAACTCTGCAAGGCTGACACAGAGGCAGCCAACAATCAGCACAGACACACGTGGCATTCTGCCTTCAGGGTCGTGAGGATGGTCTTAAGTTTAATAGAGAGACATTTTCTCACAGCTAACATCGATTAGCCAGGGTATACCTGTAATTACAAGAGTATGCTGTCAGGGAATGTAAAACACGCAAGGGACTTCCAGTAGTTTGGCACAGATAAGCCCCTTCTGTAAGGACACAAGTTGATATTATTGTGGAAGCAAAAATGTACTTTTATAGAGATTTAATATTCTTTGAAAACAGAAATTATCTTGTTTTGGGTATAAAAGTCTGCTGATTTTCACTGCAGTAAGTATATCCCATTTGTGTCTTTTCTAAGGTTTATAGCATTGAATGTAAAAATAAAAAGTGATTGTAGGAAAATATACACACTTGAAATATATGAGTATATTCATAAATAGTTTAGTTTATAACAGCTGTCTTGGTTGACTTCCTCATAATCAAAACAATTACCTTTTACATGCCTACCAAGCACGGAAGGCATGTGCGTAGTTCTAATTCCAAAACTGCAGTTTATTTAAAGAAGTACCCTGGCTTATTGGTTTTGTCACCTTGATTTTTTTGTTTGTTTGTTTCTAAAAGTACCTTTAATTTAATACTGAGGGTGTTTTTCTATCAGTGAATCGACTAAGAAATATTCATTAACTCTCTGCTATGGTCTTGTGCTGTGTAACCTGTGGGAAGAATGCAAAGATTACATTTGAAAGTCTTCAGCTTGATGCTCATTTCACTGAGATTGCCATATTGGGTTTCTGGCCTAGTGAAGTAGCCCTTACCACCTAAAGAGCATCCATAAAGAGCTGGACTACTATGTTGAAAATGCTAGCAGTAGATTCTGGAGTCTAGAAGTCAGATGCACATCAGAAAAAAAAAAAAGCCCTCTACCTTGTGACCACAGGTAATCAGGTGGTACAGGGTATGACTCCATATCCCTTGCAGCCCAAGTGACCAGAGTGACTGTGGCACTCCATGCCAAGGTATGAGTCATTTTAGTTTGACCTGGGGGGAATGGGTGTGTCCAGTTCTTTTATTTGCCCTAACTTTGGCCTCAGACCCTAGTTTATTGAAAGAAACCATTCTGTTCTGGATGTATCTCAGTAAGTGTTGACACAGAAGGGAGGGAACTAAATCAGATACTTAAAAGCTGGTTACATCCTAATTATTGAGTTGAGAGGTGACTGTTGAGGATAGCTGTGCCTGACAGGTACTCAGAGTTTTAAATAAAAATGTCAGAGCTTGGCTACAGGTTCTAGAAATTTATTTACAAGATACTTGCTTGAATTTGGCACTCAAGTCGAATCTAGCAGCGATAAGATCCCATGGCTTCACCCAAAACTTAATATCAAAACTGAAAACTAGTCCTGAAAGATAATTTCTCAGTGTTGCTAATTAAACATTTCAGAAAAACAAGCTCATGAAAGAAGGTATTTGTCTTGAATGAGGCAGATTTAATTAGAGCAACTGTATTACCCTAAGGGAGTTAAGTAGTACATCTGAATTGGGAACTGAAGAGAGAAGTTTAGTTAAAATGATGGCCAGCAGGAAAACAAAGCTATAATATAATATGCATAGTATTTGTTTTTTATAATTAAATGTACTGTATTGTATATATTAGTTTTGTAATATCTATTATCTTGTAATAATTGAAGGGATAGAGTATATTTTTCTTTTTCTTTTTTGCTGGCCCTGGGACTTGAACTGAGAGCCTAGATGCTGTCCTTGGGCTTCATTTGCTCAAGGCTATCATGCTACCACTTGAGCCATAGTGTCCCTTCTAGCTTTTTCTGAGTAGTTTATTGGGGATAAAAGTCTCACAGATTCTCCTGCCAAGTCTGGTTTCAAACTGCAATTCTGAGATCTCAGCCTCCTAAGTAGCTAGGATTACATGTAGGAGCCACTGGCACCTGGCTACAATGGATTTTCTTTAAGGGATGTAATCAAAAATTAAGAGGTAAATATTTTTTAGAGTAAGGTGATTGCTGCCAAAGGATAGGTTCCAGAACCTGTAATCATGTTATGTCCAAGAAAAACTGTCCACTTCTATTCATCTATACTGTTGCAGTTCTAATTTTCCTGTACATACTCCAATCATATTTTTTAATATGAGGCATTGGGAGCTACCGTGAAGATTCTGATGGACTCGGTCCTTTCATATCCAGTATTGATTGTCAGCAACAATGTAGACTCTTTGGGCCTTACATTTTGACTGTGGGCCCTAAGTACCAGGAATGTATAGAAGTTATTTGGTGACTGGAGGCTTCTTCTTGTAACTTCTTTAGTTTGATTTTCCTCAGTCCCAATGCACCAGGCCATTAGTTCATTCATTTACTTACTATTTGTTGAACACCTATATGTAAGGATATGATAGTTAAACAAGATAGAGTCTTTATTTTAAGGAATAGTACTGCTAGTGGAGGAAGTGGGCAAAGGAACATGCAGTTTTAGTTTCCTATAAACGAGGTGTCTAAATAAGCAAAGGACACTGGAGCCCAGAGGAAGTCCCTGGATAATTTCAGTTGAAATCTGTGTCACTAAAATCAGTTGAGATCCTACAGAAATGTGTCAGTAAAAGTATTTAACCAGGTAACATAACCAAGCCCTTGTCTACATTATGAGGCTTCTGTTCTTTCTACTTAATTCTCTGTTGAAATTATTTGTTTGTCCAAAATAGAAAAGACACTAGTCCTTCCTTCCTACTATTGAGACATTGTATAAAATCTAAGATTGGTACAAGATTCAGAATTCATGTTAGTCTGCACATTTTAATGAAGATGAATTACTACTCATTATGGTAAAATTAAATGAGAGTTTTTTCAGTACTAAACTACTCTTTTTAGAGTTTCTAAATTGTTTATTGTTTTAAAGGATCAATGAATGAGCTCTGAAAATTCTTGTTCATGGGAACATTCATAGAACATAATGGAATATGCTTATAATCTGTTTATAATAACATGTGGGTCAGTAGCAAATATTTAAGAGTGAAAAAAAGAGATCTCAAGATAGTCTGAGTCATTGTTTAAACTTCTGTTGGAATGGAGTTTTCAGGAAATAATGAAGAAACCAGTAGTACAGTTAAAGTAGTAAAGCAGTTTTAAGGGTGTTTTGTATTCTGTTAGCTGAATTCTAATGATTATCTTTGGGAAACTATAAGATATTTTATTAACTGAAAATAAATATGTGATATTATATGTGTTTTTAAGTTGCATATCATAACAACATACTTAAAATGTTATCTATAATTTTAAATCCATCTGTGCATGTACAGATACCTAAACAAATGTGTCCTTCAGTACTTTCTAGCTTTTCCCTGAATATAGTGACCTTATCTCATGTCTAACCCAGAGCCATATTGTTTAGTTAATAAGGAAACACCTAAGAGTTCACTTTAAGCAAATAGATGACCTAGGAATATGGAGGTGACAAGAGAGTGCAAAATGTATCATAGACCCTGGGAAGTCACACAGTATGGGCTGGTGGACTATCAAGTTTAGAATCAAAATCTAGCTGACAGAGGAAAACCAATATTTGATCCCAAACTTATCTGATTCTCAAGCCTTACAGATTATACCCACTCGGAGATACTGTGTTTCATACCAAGTGTTAGGGGTGTGTGTGTGTGTGTGTGTGTGTGTGTGTGTGTGTACATGCACAGCTAATAGAACATAATGGACCAAATAAATGTTTTCCTTTCTGCAAAAGAAACCGTGCAGGGTATGTTAGAAGGTCTTAAAAAAAGTGAATGAATGAATGTGAAAAAACATTCACACAGCTCCAGGCCAACACACACTTCTTGCTAAAACCAAGAAAGAACATTTGAATGCATCTATGTGTATCACCAATATCAAAAGTTAATTTATTAGCAGTGACTATACTTAAGCATTATTTATAAAAATCATTTGGACTGATTCTGGCCCTGCCCAGTATATTATTAAAAGAAGATGGGAGAAGTGGATCCTCTGAGAGCCAAATGAGAGTTTACACCTTTGATCCACATTGGCCCCTGCCGAGTTGGAAGACGTTGAGACCACAGACAATGACGTAGACATCAGGGAATGATTTTCGTCCTATCTGTTTCTGGGGTCACCTTAAGGGAACTCAGATTCTTGATGCAATTGACAAGGGCTCTTAAGAGTGTCATCTCTACAAAGCAGGTCCACACTGTTGAAGGAGGGAAAAGGACAAAGGGGGAAAAGAATGGCCCCATTCTATTCCTTAGCCTTGCTTTTGAGAGTCTGAGGTGCGACTCTCAATGAAGAAACAAGGCTGCCTTCAAGACTGGAGAGGATCCACTGGTTCCTCTGTAGCTCTGAGGATGGCCCTCTTCCCTACAGTTGTTACAAGCCCGCGCACCAAATGAGCCATTGATGGAGGAAAATCACTTGATTCACACACACTTATTAAACATCTGGATTGGCAGTGATCAGGAGAAGAATAAGCATTACCCCTACCCACAGAGAACTTAACACCAAAAAAATGACAAACTGTAATGACAACATATGCTATAAGGAAAATGGACATGGCTAGGTGAGACCTCAAAGGGAGATTTGACCCAGGTAGAGATGGCTGCCCTGTAGACAAGACCTTTGAACTGAGAGCTAAAGGTCCCCTTGGTTTCTGATGACTAAGGGGAGAGAGGCTGAAAGAGTATTGGGGCAGAAGTGATCATAAGTGCAAAGATCCAGTGGCAGCATGAGATATTCACGATATTGGGTGATCACTGGGTGCCAGGCACTATGACAAGTATTTTGGTTTTTTTTAAATTTTTTTTCTAAATTAAATCTCACATTTTTATATTGATGAAATTGAGACACAAACAAGCAGACAAATTGCCAGATAATGCAATGTCTTATGGTTCTGGGGGCAGAAAATACTGTGGAAGGATCTTAGGTAATAGTGTGACATGGTAAGGTTTATTCTTCAAAGAACCATTGATATCAAATAAACCAGTGATGTCCTCACTTGCACAGCCCCTTCAAACTTTAGTCTCTCCTCTCTCTCTCTCTCTCTCTCTCTCTCTCTCTCTCTCTCTCTCTCTCTCTCTCTCTCTCTCTCTCTCTCTCTCTCTCTTCAATGTGTATATATATATATATATATATATATATATATATATATATATATATATATATTGGTCCCAGGGTCTGGGTATTGTCCCTGAACTTTGTTGCTGAGCACTAGTGCTCTGCCACTTTGAGCCATAGCTCCACTGGTTTTCTGGTGGTTCACTGGAGATAAGAATCTCATTAACTTTCCTACCTAGACTGGCTTCAAACTGTATTCCTCAAAACTCAGCCTCCTAAGTAGCTAAGATTATAGCCACAAGCCACTCACATCTGGCCAATCCAACTCTCTTTGTACCCCAAATCAAACTATTAACATTTGAAACTGTCATAGATACTGAATCTGAAAATAAATCATTCTGAAATGAACACCAAGATTGTATTAGCTGGAAGGCTACATGTTTTGAAGAGGAAGAAAATGGAGGACTGGCTGGTCACCTAGCTCTCTCTCCTTTCTGGGAATTGTGTTCCAAGAAGTTGGATACGGAAGAGAAGATTGCAATGGGACTAGAGTAAGGAATTAGACAGGTCCATGGGGGACTGTGAATGCTCCCACCCCCCAGTCTCAAGTCAAACTCAGTGAGTATTCTAGTTTAGAGAAGTGGTTTTTTTTTTTTTAATTGGGACACTTCATTAAGATGTAGAGTTCTGACTTCTTTGGAAATCCAGGGCCACCATCTTCCTCTGGCAGCGTGGGGGGTTGGCGCTCAACCACAGATAAGACACAGCAGTTCCATACCCCATACACCTGGCCCATCCCCATCTCTTACATACCTGGCTCTCCAAGCACCCCATTTGTGAGCCTTTGACGGCATTCTGAGATTCTCCTGGGCTGTAGAATGCTTCAGCTAAAGGATTTGGGAACCTCGCCTAGGAGTTGGGTCAAAGGGAAGAAGGAGCAGTAAACGAAAATAAAAGGCTGTCGTGACAGGCTTGTGGTGGGGTCTTCTTGGAAATAGAAGGTATAGCAGGCAGAGAAGGCTCCTTAGAGAGAAGGAATGTGTCCTGACCCTGGAAAATGTGTCCAGATCTTGAAGAAGTGTCCTAGTGCACCAAGTGAGAGGGAAGGTTCATTTAATAGATGTGGCTACAAGACAGGGAATACAGTGAAAGTTTTAGGCCTAAAGCATCAGCAAGGATCCTAAGAAGGTCAGATTTTAGGCCCCCAATGACCTATGAGGCCTGAGAAGCTGGAGGCATCCTCTGTTGGGAGCCAGAGTGGCAGTCACAAACCAGAGTGATTATTCTCACATTGGGAATCAGTGTGCTTAAAATAAAGGACCAGAGGCTAGTATGAGCCCTCTTAGTTTTCGTTGGCACAAGGGTAGAGGTTACAGAAAAAGGATTTGTTTTGAAAAATACTCAACATCATCAGGAAAAAAACAGAATGTAATAAAAAAAACTGCACTGGGTTAAGAATGGAGGCATTTTTACTACAACACAGCACCATAGTAAAAAAAAAAAAATCACCACATGAATGCCAAGAGGTAGATGTGGCTTAAGTTGTCCCCTGAGTCCGGGTATTTGAGTATTGTTGGTGTAGTCAGCTCAGCCAGAGTGGCTGGGAGCAAGGCTTCTTCACGGCTGACATAAAGCATAGATCTTGCCCAAATGTGGAAAGCCTTTAGGGACGCTAAAGCCATTAGGGATCTGAAGCCCTGACTTGAACCAAGCAGAATAAACAAACCCCTGCCCAAATTGGAACTCATAGTACCCCTCTAGAATCTTTGCATAGGTTAATGTCTTGTTTCAGCCACATAGCTGGAGTCTGATGAGACTTTATGTCTAGTTCACTTTGTCCCTTTTCAAAATATCTTAACCTTGCCAACCTACAAATTGCTTGTTCTCTGAACTGATAACATATACATTTTTTTCCTTTCTGTGAATGGCATGTTAAGATACAAGTTAGACTTCTTGGAAGCATGTTGCAGATTCAGAAACTGAATTGGAAAGGCTCCAGAGAGCGTTCACATTTTCCATGGGCAGGATCTTGGTGAATTCCTAACTTCCATTTCTATTTTCAATATCTTTGGTCATTCTTGACAGATTCATAGTTAACTTTTCTATGTAGCCTAACTTTGTGTCAGTCTTCACATAACAGTTAAATGGCCTCATTTTCAGACCTTTTTTTAAAAATCCCAATTTAAAAAAAAAAAGTGGGGCAGGCAGGTTAAAGAACTCCAAGTGTTTATTCCTTCAGTAAGAAATCACTTTAGTGCACATTGATATTGGATGCTATGCTAGCCACTGTTTGGAGACTGACAGGAAATTGATTAAGGAAGGAACTAACACCCTAATTTCCTCCTAAGTGTCATAAAGGGTGGGAATGGACATTAAAAAAGGAAACCAAGACAGAGTAGCTATGAAGAGAGTCCCTGATGGTAACAAGTTCAGAGCTCACAGGACGGTATTTGAACTACCACAGGTAGTTCTTGAATCTATCCTTACCTTTCCTCTGATCTACCTGTAAGAAGTCGGTATTATTAAGCCCGATATAGAAAGCATTTGCATAACATCTATTATGGCCCTGTTCTGGCTAAGAGCAGAAGCAGTAGAGGGGTAAATGCACTGTCTTGAACTGCAGAGGCTAATGATTTGGTCCCCAGACAGACATGTGCACATGTGGCTATACTGCAGTGTGATGCATAGAAGACAAAGATTAGCAGCCAAGAATGTGAGACTTGGTGACAGACAGATGGACCACATAACTATGTGGTCTGGAGCAGGTTCCTGAATTCTCCTCCTTTTAAGTTTCATCCATTTGCCTGCAAAATGGGCCTGTGCAGACACATGTCTTACAGAATCATGATGGAACAAACATTAATGAAATAATGAACAGGAAGTCTTTTGAACAGTGTTGAAAAATTTGGAGAAGATGCAAAGAAGACACTCAGAAATGGCAAGCACAGGACGGGAATGTAGCCTACTGGTAGATTGCTCACCTAGCATGCATCAAGCTCTGAGTTCGATTCCTCAGGACCACATAGTCAGAAAAAAACTGTGCTGTGATTCAAAGGGCAGGGTTCTAGCCTTGAGCAAAAAGTGCCCAAGGACAGTGCCCAGGCCCTGAGTTCAAGCCTCATGACTGGCAAAAAAAAAAGAAAGAAAGAAAAGAAATAGCAAGCACAGAGGTTTAGCAACAGGATGGGTCTCAGGATGGGTGTAACAGGGTCAGGTTTGGCAAGGGGTGGGAACATACAGGGAACTCTGGGTCTTGCCTATAGTGTGTCTTACACTCACATTGCCCCTCACCACAACTCCAAGGTTATCAGTGGTGAGCACCTCAAACATCTCTCTGACTCGCCATCAAGTTCAACTAGATTTGTTCAGGCAGATAAATCCCTTTTCTCCCTCTGTAGCTCAGCCATTTGCAGGTTGGCATATTTTTTAATGCAAACTGTTCCCTTCAAAAGAAACAAAAAAGAGGATGGAAAGAAGGAAAGGTGGAGGGAAGAGAAATGAAGGTAGGGGAACAAGGGAAGGGGAGAAGGAATGCAAGGATAACCAATTAGTTGCGCTGAGATATATTCAGCAAAGCATGAACCCGTTACTACCTTATTTAGTAGGTTACAGATCAGCCTTTCCAGTGGATTCCATTTGTAGGACTTCCAGTTCTCTTCTTTTCCTGAAACTTGGAGGGATTAATCTGGTGGTCTGAGAAGAGCCCAATGTTTGACTGACATGTCACTTCCAGAACCTTCTGACTTCCCCATGGAGAGCTTTAGGTCTTTGATCCTTTGGGCTCTATTTATTGTGCTCTACCTTGAGGTCTGAGTCTTAGCCCAGAAAGTGATGTCAACAACTTATTATGGTCAGCTCACCCAGATTACTGAGTCAGTCTTTGAACCCTAGGGCCCTGATAGGAGCCAATCAAGTTCACTGAAAATCTGCTTCTAAAACCCAGACTCCACTTTTTAATTTCTGAAAGTGACAGCAGCTCAGGCACTGCAAGTAGCACTACCACACCACAATAAAAACAACTGCCAGTTATTATGTCAGGTACCGCATGCTATATACACTGTTCTGAGTGTTTCACCAATACCACCCTCAGGAGGTCCTAGACCCAAGACTCTCAGTCTCTGTTCTCGCCTGAGACCATTCTCCCATCCTTTTTCCTCACTCTGGTTCTCAATCAAGTTTAAAATACTCTGAACTCCCAGCCAGGTGCTAGTGGCTCACATCGGTAATCCTAGTTATCCTAGAGGCTGAAATCTAAGGAGTATAGATCAAAGCCAACCCGGGCAGGAATGTACATAACACCAGTTGACCAGTGAAAAAGCTGGAAATGGAGCTATGAGTCTATGGTAAAGTACCAGCCTTGTGAGAAAAAGCTAAGGGGACAGTATCCAAACCCTGAATTCAAGCCCCAGTTCCAGCACGCACACACACACACACACACACACACACACACACACACACACACACACCCCCTACAAACTCCTTCCACCAATGAAATGTTTGGACGTTCTTTATGAGGCCTGGATGTGCAGCCACTAACTGTGAAACTCATTCTGGTCAATGACTGTCCTGCAGAGAGGCAGGGTCTAATTGGAGAGCTCCCTTCAGGTGAAGGAATGATACAGAAATTAGATAGGGTCTACCAGCTGTCAGAAAATATGATCTTCTTACATTTTTTTATATTTCTATGTACGTGTAGACAAAAAGGAAATCACCCTGAAAGAAATAATATACCAGGGAATAATGGAAATTTTAGTGCAGCAAAGGAACCTTAGGTCTTCTGTATATTAATGATCTATCTCCACCATTGGCTAACTCTCATGCACTTAAAAGCAAATAAATATAAATGCATGCCCAGGGTATGTGGCCATCTTCCTATAGTTTATGAGGAAACCTGCTTACCTTCCATTAGTTGCCCTCCAACTGTGCTAAGTATTTTATGTATGTCTTGTGTAATTCTCAAAACAATATAATGGGGGTAGATTTATGGTGCCCATTTCAGAGATGAGAAAATTAATACAGGCTTTAAGTTAGTATTTCTCTAAATGTCAGTAATTTAAAGAGACAAAGAACAAGGATAGTGGAGAGCTGAACTATCTGAACTATCTCTTCTGGCCCTAAATTTGCCTGTTCTAATCCACAAATCAAGGGTATCACCCTGTAACCAATTTAGCAGATTTTTTTGGCCAGTTCTGGGGCTTGAACTCAGGGCCTGAGCACGGAGGGCTTTTGTTTGTCAAGGTTAGTGTTCTACCACTTGAGCTACAGCACCACTTCCTGCTTTTTCTATGTATGTAGTACCAAGGAATCAAACCCAGGGGTTCATTCATGTTAGGCAAGCATTCTACCATTGGGCCATGCTCAGCAGGTGGTTGGAGGACCACGTTATAATCTCTACACCTTTCCGATCTTGAAGGTGTGCCAACAACACATATATGACATTCCTAAAATGGGGAATATAGGAATGTGACTTCTACCCTTACCCTGGGGATACTTTGTACTTCTTGCTTGGAGTTGACAGCAGGTTGACCTGATAGCCTCTGCTCTGAGAAATTGAATGTAGAATTAAGGAACTAGGGAGTGGCTAAGCAAAGTTTGAACTTGGTTCCATCCCACTTTAGAATCCATGCCCCTGATTATGCGCCTGTATTTGCTGTGAAACACTGGGGAGGCTACTGCTATTGCTAGGGGAAAAAGGTATCCAGGACGCTTAGGCTTAGAGTCTTTATTTTCACAGAGAGTCCTGGAAACAGTCCAGTAACAGACACCAATACTGGCAACCTGAGCTGTCCACATCCAGTTGAAGGAGCCAGTATCTTTTTTTTTTTTTTTTTTTTTTTTGTCTGAGCTGTTAAGGCGGCAGAGAGAAGCCAACAGCTGTCTTTCCAGATCTTATGATTATTTTATAGGAAATCAGAAAGAAACTGACCTCAGGAAGGAAATGTGATGTCTCTCCCAGACTTGTGTAAACCCTGTTTGTTTCCTTTACACATTTCAACTGGACTGAGCTCCATCCTTTGCCTACCTCCCGCTGCCATCATGGACATCATCTCACAGGGCCAAAGGACCTTTCCTATCCGAGCTTTGATCCAGTGGGAATTTCCAAAGGATTCCCCTTACTCTTTCACAGTACAGAACAACCAGAGATATAGGCAACGTATGCAGGTGGGAGTTAAGAAAAAACAAAAGGCAATGTTCCAGAGACAACTGATGGATAAATGGGTGTACAGTTGATGCTGTCAGGAAGAAAAAAAAACATGTTTCTGAATTTGTGAGCTGAGGATATGAATTTTTTAATGTGAACAGTTAGATATGGTTTGGATATCTTGATTTTGAGAGCCTAGAACACTAAAGCAATGTTTTAGAGTCACTTGGCTTGGGCTTAGAATTTTGGCCTTACTTCTTACCACCTGTAAATATTTCAGAAAAACTGCTTATCCTCTCTGAGTTTCCTCCACTGTAAAATGGAATTACTTTGGTAGGACTAATAAGACACCCAAATAAATGTAGTTTTGGCAAATAATGTGCTTGTCTGAGTAGGAGTTCTGTAAGTGTTACCAAATAGTGTTATCAGTACCATTATCATTGCCTATTATGGGGGAAAAAAGTTTCCAGGTCTATATGTGTTTTTCTCAGTATGTTAAGTAACTTTGACCTACCCCAAATCTGGTACAGGTCATTATCATGCAACCATGTTCTAAATCAGAAAAATTCTATGCTGGTTTTCTTTTTAAGTCATAGAGTTATTTTAATTGATACTGATATTGTCAAGCACTGAATATGTGACTAATAATAAATAGCAGTAAAGAGTTCATGTTCAACATTAATTTAAAGATATATATATTTGCTTAAAAATAAAAAGGTTTTAAAATATCTAATTTTTTGTGATTTGAAGTCCTGGTTACAGTCACATCTCAGTTTGCCATCTGTTCTTGTCCAACATATAAGATCAAGTTAGAGCAAGGATTACAAATAGACAGTAGATTATAATATTGACAAAAATGGATATTAAGTTAAACAAATGAAAAGCAATCAGTATAATACCTATATGTAATGAGCAAAAGCTCCAATATCATTTACATTGAATTATTTACATTACTTGTACTCTGTTCCTGCATGCTGTCCCTGAGCTCTTCAGCTCAAGGCTGTAGCACTTGAGCCACAGCACCACTTCCGTCCACTATTGTTTAATAGACACAGAAAAGTCAACTGACAAAATACAACATACTTTCATGAAAAAAATAATTCAGCAAAGTAGGAATAGAAGGGAACTAATCCAAACTCATGAAGTGCCTCTAGGCAAAGCTCAGAGCTACCACCATGCCATAGTAAAGAGCTGAAAGCCCACTCTGCATTAGTATATTGGAACTTCTATCCAGGGTAATTGTATAAGAGAAAGAAATAAAAGGCATCCAGATTGCAAAGGAAAAAGTGATACTATATTATCAGATAATATCTTCTTATAGATAGATTATTGTAAGAAATATACTAAAACACTATTAGAATGAATAAATTAGTTCAGCAAGGTAAACAAGTCAGGTATACTCCAATGTGCTAGACAGGGACAATCTCAAAATGAAATTAAAAGAGCAGCTGGAGATGGAGAGTGCCAATCTTGCAAACACAAAGACCCAAGTTTAAATCTCAGTACCAAAAAGAAATTTAGAATACATAAGAAAGAAACTTCAATCCTGTGTTCATGGGTTGGGATGTCTAATACTGTTAAGATGGCAGTACTTCTCCAAAGTGAACATATTCCATGCAATCCCTCTCAAAATTCCAACTGCTTCTTTGTAGAAATTAATAAGCTAATTCTAAAATTCTTGTAAAATTTCAACAGATCTAGAACAGCTAAAATAGTATTTCGGCAATATGGAGTTTGAACTAGAATAAGTTTTAAAAGAAGAGTTCTGATTTCAAAACTTACTACTACATTATAATAATGAAAATACTTCTGTGAAGACATAAAGACACGTATGTAGATCAATGAACTCAGCCCAGAAATAAATGTTTTTATTTGTGGTAAAAAAATAGCTTTTCTAACAAGGATGGCAAGACCATTCACTGAAGAAGGCATTCTCTCTTCAGTAAGTGGTGCACTGGGAAAATTGAATATCCATATGCAAAAGAATGAAGTTGGACCCTTACCTCATACCATATATAATAATTTATTCAAAATGAGTAAAAGACAAAAACAGGCATAATGCTATATGTCTACAATGTCAGCACTCGAGAGGCTGAGACAGGATTATGAGTTCAAGGCCAGCCTGAGTTATATAACAAGACTCATATTTTTTTTTGCCAGTCCTGGGGCTTGAACTCAGGGCCTGAGCACTGTCCTTGGGCTTTCGTAAGGCTAGAGCTCTACCATTTGAGACATAGTACCACTTCGGGCTTTTTCTATGTATGTGGCACCAAGGAATCAAACCTGGGTCTTCATGCATGCTAGGCAAGCCCTCTACCACTAGGTCACACTCCTGACCCAGAATGGGTTTTTTAAGGCACCTGAGCATAAGACCTGAAACAACAAAACATTTAGGGAAAAACACAGGGAAATCTTCAGGACATTGGATTTTTCAATAATTTCTGGGATGTGATAACTAAAGCACTCACAGCAAAAGAAAAAAATAGATAAATTGGAATTTATGAAAATTAAAAGCTTTGTTTCAACAGAGGACAAGATTAGTAGAATAAGATAATAACTGAATAGGAGAAACTATTTAGAAATTTTATGTAATGTGGAATTCATACTGTGATTATATAGAAAATTAAATCCCACTATAACTACGTAAGGATAGCTTAAAATAAATAAGTAATAAAAATAAACTAGGAAGATAAAATTAATTTTTATAAACAAAATGCCTCAGCTACAAAAAGTAAACAACTCAATTCAAAAATTAAAACGGACTTAAATAGACATTTCTCATGGAAAGATGGTCAATGTGATTTGTCATTAAGGAAAAAGCAAATTAAGCCATAGTAATTTACCGTCACTAGAATGGATAGTAAAAAGAAATAAGTAGAGAGAGGTGGAGAACAAGGAAGGGAGGGAAAACAAATGTTGAAAAAGATGTGCAGTTCGGTATATGGTGCTGGTGGGAGCATAAGTTCATACAGCCCCAGTAGGGAACCATTTGAACATCATCAAGACACTGGATAGAAAGTAAGTGTATGATTCAGCAAACCATTGGAAGGTATGAAAGGCAAAAGAAATGAAAGCATATGTATACACACAAAATTACCCAAATATTCATAACAGAGAGAAAGGAAGTACTTAGTCATGCAACAATGATGATAAGCTTTGAGACCATTAGAGTAAGTGTGAGAAGTCAGACTCTACTACATGGAATATACAAAGCAAAGTTTATAAGGCTGAAGGTAGTCCAGGGCAGATTACACAATTGGAGGGTGATTAGAAAGTTAGTTATGATGATAATCACATGCTTTGAAGTATACCCAAGGCCACTGAATTGTATACTCTAAAAAGCAAACGCAAATCATATCTCAGATCTTAATTTTTTTGAATTTGAAAGTATATTATTTAATATGTAGTTATTAAACACATGTTACATATTACAGTCATAATACTATATATTACATTAGTATGTATTCACCAAGAACTTAAAGGAAGAAATATTTCCTTCTGGTTTTCAGATCTTAATTTTTTTAATTAAAAAGTAGTTCAGCAGTATTTCATCATGGAAAAAAATTAACTTCAAGATTACGCTGACTTCTCAGTAGGTTTGAAAAATAGGTTTGTTTGTTTTCATTTGTTTTGTTTCCTATATCCACAATACTCTAGCATCACAGTTACTGGAGTTTCTCACACCAGCAACCAGTTCTTCAACTCTGTCAATACTGAGTGGTTGTCTAGCATAACTCAGTTCTGATACTTTCTACTTGGAGAAAATATGTTAAGGGCTGCATATTAGGGCGTTAGCCTCATTAGACCACCACTCCCCCCCGCCCCGGCCACACACACACATACACACTTCATACATCAGTCATGCATTGGCCTGTAGGGTTTGGGGGATATTTGACTGCACACTGAGGGTTCCAATGACCCTTATCAAGTTTAGTAAGTTACTATAAATGTTGCCAAACTCAAAGTAACACTTTATCACTTCATTGTAAAGGTTATAGATGAACAGGCAGGTAAAGCATTGCAAAGGGAAAGGAATGGGAGGGAGACCTCTCTCTAGAGGTTCCACTTTCCCATAACTGCATGGTTTCAGTACCCCTAGAAACTCGAGGGGCCCATCGAACATCATGTGAACATCATCATATACTTGTGAGCTATTATTACTCAATCCTCAGCCCTTTCCCTCCCTAGAGCATGGGGGGTGGGACTGAAAGTTCCAAGCTTCAATCATAGTTTGGCATTTCTCATTACCACCTTCCAACCCAGAGCTCTCCAGGAGCTCCCTGAGAAACAAAACCACTCCTGCCACTTAGGAAACTTCAACACATTTAGAGCAAAGGAATCCCCAGACATTCCTATCACTTCATGAGAGTTTTGGAGCTCTTCATCAGGAATGAAATGCCCATGCATTTTATTATGGCAGGTGTTCTCTTCATGGACAAACTGCAAAAGTATGAAGAACAGATTTTGTGATTTTTATCAGGGGCTTTTGCAAATTGGAAACCTGTTGCTTGCTACAGTATCTAACAAGATGACACAGACATCTTATTTTGTCTCTGAATAAATGAGGTATCATTTGGGATCTTTTTGTGTTTTTATTATGGTGAGCACTATACTAGAGAGTGCAAGTTACAGGTTATAGAAACAAAGCAAAAAGTTTCTGTCACCTGAAATGGTGACTCCTAAGATGAAAGGCTCCAGAATTCCTCCTTCCTTTTTCAAATGATGAATTCCTGGTGATGATTAAATGGCTAACTATTAAGAGCTGGTTAGTAGCAAACATTTACACACACTATCTTGTTTTATGATACAGCTATTTAGCAAGTACTGAGCTGGGTTGTGTCTCTTTGTGTGGATCCCAAGATCTCGCTCAGAGTTTCTATATTCCACCAGCTGTTTGTTTCCCTGGAAAAGCCTCCCTCTGGTCATGGACATACAATACTGGAGATTCTAGCCACAACAAGATAGCAAGGCCACAATGTGGCCTGAGCATGAGAGGCCTTGAATTCTAGTGTTACTTTGCCACTGATGAACTGTGTGGCCTGAGACAAGAAGCATAGTCTCTCAAAGGCATCCTTTTCTAATCTGTAAAGTCCAGGAAGTTTGTCCCAGTTATCCTCGTAGTTCCTTCCTCCTCAAGCATCAGCCCTAATTCCTACCTAATTCACCCACCACTGAGAGACATCTGATTGCGAGACACTAAAGGGAAGGAAACCTTCAGGCCACATCAGGATTACTTTGGGGGCTGGGCTTTGGTGTCACACTCATCTCAGTGTGGTGTGATGATAAGCAAGTTTCTTACCTTTCTAGCTGTGAAGAGGTTGCTAATAGCACAGAGTACTGACAGGGAGAAAGGTGGGTATGAGGACTGCAGAGCTTAGTGCAAGTCCTGGTGCATAGTAAGCACTGGGGAGGTTTACACATATTGTCACTGAGATTCTAATTTATTATTGAATGTCATAGTTATCAAATAAAGGTTAGAACTCCTTAACTCCACCAGATAGGGCTCTGAAGCTCAGATGTCCTGGCCTAGGGTTGAGTTTTAGAGCTGCCTGTATCTACTTGTCTGGGCCAGCCCTCAGGACATGCTGCTGGGTAAAAGGCATCAGATTCTTACCAGTAACACAAGGAGTCCTCATCATTAACTTTGAGTCAATGTCCCCAATACAAGATAACATGTTATATAATTTATCTTATTAATTTAGGCTCAATTGAATTTTTACCCAGAGTTACAAATGGGTAAAAAAAATTCAGTTGAACCTAATAGGTAAATGATAAATAAATGATCAGCAAGCAGTATCAATAGAAGGATAAATGGCTAGCAAGAAGTACCAATAAAATAGTTAATATGCTATAAAGAAATCTTCTTACCTAGATATTTCCCAATGTCAGGGTACTTTTTCCTCTTTCATATTTATGTTCTAACATCAAGCACATATAAAAATTTATTTATCAGGCCGGGAGTTTGGCCTAGTGGTAGATTGCTTGCCTAGCATGCACGAAGACCCGGGTTCGATTCCGCGGTACCACATACATAGAAAAAAGCCGGAAGTGGTGCTGAGGTTCAAGTGGTAGAGCTCTAGCCTTGAGAAAGTCCAAGGACAGTGCTCAGGCCCTGAGCTCAAGCCCAGGACTGGCAAAAAAAATTATTTATCACAATAAATGCTTATACATTATTTGTAATGGTAAAAATTAGAAGTATAGCATGCGCTTCTTTTTTTATATTTTTATTGTAATTAATAAAAGGGTTACATGATATTTGCCAGATAGAAGGTGCATTAATTCACATACATTGATACCCTTTCACATGTCTTGGTCCCCATTACCCTCCCCCCCCGTCCCCACCCCTCATCTTGTTTTCCCCCTTCCCTATCCAATTTCAAATAACCAAATACAAATATATCCAATATATCAGATAACAAAGTGAGATACTGTAACAATATGATATAACCAAGGGACAGCAAAAGAGATGAGAGATAACATAGTACATTAAGGACAACAATCATTCATTATATGGATTTTGTTTCAATATCCTGGAGGTCCTTTCAATTAGCTTCATACTAAATGGACTTATGTATCAAGGTTTTGCTCTATTGCAAATCTCTGCTAGTCAAGCCCAAGGTTTCTACTGATTATGACAAATGAGGGAAACCATTGAGTCTGGCTTACTTCACTTAATATGATTTTTTCTAAGTCTTTCCATTTCCTAACAAATGGGTCGATGTCGTTTTTTTCTGAAAGCAGCATAGAATTCCATTGTGTACAAATACCACATCTTGAGCCGTGGCTCAGAGTAGTAGAACACTAGCTTTGAGCAAAAAAACTCAGGGATCCAGCCCAAACTCTCAGTTCAAGCCCTACAATCATCAAAAAACAAAATTAAGTGTTCTCTTAGCTTACTTTTGTAAATATTGTGTATATCTATAATAACATGAAATGCTACAAAAATACAATTAGAAATTGTTTGTTTATGGATTTTTGATTACTTACATTTTCTCCTTTCTACACTTCTCTATATTTCCTGTATTTTCATGATAAGCACCTATTTCTTTAGAAATTGGGATGCAAATTTGTGTCTTATTAATGAGAATTATGTCAGATTTTTTTTCCCCTAAGGTTCTTTAGTCTACTAGAAAGTTTCATCTCAACTCTAGTCTAGACATATTAGCCTTTTTCTTTTGTAAGTACTTACTGAGAAATAATGTGTTTCATTGATTCTTGTGTACTCATGTTTTTCATGGAGGCTGAGAACAGCACTTTCATTTCAAGATTGATTTTGTTAATGAAAACAGACAATAAGAGACAAAAAAAATCACCAACCACCTAACCATTTTCCAAACCTATTACTTCCCTGTTAAAAGCAATTTTCAGCTTTACATGAGATTTAGTGTTTTTAAGCCAACTCTAAACCTTTTGAAAGGAAATCGATGTCTTTCTATGTCTTATTTTATGTAATTGGAAACACATCATTGAAAGTACAATTGAGAATCTAATACGTAACTTTATAAAAGTGTCCATAAAATTCACCCAACTTTAATCTGTTAAAGTAGCTGCAAGAAATATTTTCCTATGTTCTTCTCTAACTGTAACTAGAAATAGTTTTTTCTTTCTTTCCTCCTTTCTTTCTTTCTTTCTTTCTTTCTTTCTTTCTTTCTTTCTTTTTCTTTTTCTTTTTTTTTATGGGTCATGGGACTTGAACTCGGCCTGGGTGCTGTCCCTGAGCTCTTCAGCTTAAGGCTACCACCCTACCCTTAAGCCAAGCCCCACTTCCCATTTTCTAGAGGTTAATTGGAGATAAGAGTCTCAGGTCCTTTTGTGTTCAGGCTGGCTTTGAACCTTGATCCTCAGATCTCAGCCTCCTGAGTAGCTAGGATTACAGGTGTGAGCCACCAGGCCTGGCCTAGAAATAGTTTTCTAAACCAGTACTGTGGTATTTATTGAAAAAAAAGTCAACACTAAAACTGGACCTATTTTTCAAGCATGCAAAGAATGAGATTTGTTCTCTGAGTGAAGTTTTTTTTTCTTTATTTTTATTTTTTCATATATTTTTATTGTAATTAATAGAAGGTTTACATTATATTCACCAGATAGATGGTGCATTAATTCACATACATTGATACCCTTTCTCGTGTCTTGGTCCCAATTTTCCTCCCCCCACCCCAGTCCCTCATCTTGTTTTCCTCCCTTCCCTATCTGACTTCAAATAACCAAATATGCATATATACAATATATCAGATAACCAGGAGAAATACTGTGACAATATGAGATAACCAAGGGCAGCAAAAGAGATGAGAGATAACATGGTACCTTAGGGACAACAATCACTCATTATATGGCTTTTGTTTCTATATCCTGGAGGTCCTTTCATTTAGCATCGTTCTATATAGCCTTATGAGTCTACATTTTGTTCAATTGCAAATCTGAGTGAAGTTTTGAGATACCATTTTTTCTATTTTTTAAAATGCTATCACATGGACATTATAAGAAATTTAAACAACTTAGAACTGTACTGGACAGGTATGCAGAGATAGATCTACAAATTATAAAATAATTTTCTCTACATCAGCATTATATTTTGTTATTTTCAGTTTGTTTTTTTTTCACTAAACTTATGAAGACTTTCAGTGTCAGTACATATGAATTTACCTCACAGTCTGTGTTTTTTTCAGGAATTTGTTGGTATTGCTACAACAAAAGGTGTGCATGCTTTTAATTTGGATTTGTCTTCCAAGAAAGTTATGCCTCATTCCCTACCATCCAGCAAATGGAAATGCAAAATAAAGTATAAGGAACATGGCTGTGCAGCAGGTCTCCCAGGTTTTCATAGAATAGAATTTAAAATCATGATCACAAAGTTGCTCAGCTGTCTTGGAGAGGAGGTACTTATTAAATTCCAGTTTCTAAAAATAATCATCCTAATTCTTCAATCTCATCCTTACCCAAAGAGAAAAGTTTTGTGGAACTATCACAATGATATCCCTTCATATAATTAATTTATGCTAATTATGAATATAAAGATAAGGGATATGGTGGGGGATCTCAGTTGGACAACATTGAGACACTGTGCCTAAGTCTCCATTTTTAGAGTGAGAACCATATTTAAATTTTAGCTCTTAGAAATGCTGACCTTTTTCATCATCTACTAGACAGGGATAATTACAGAGTGACTCACTTTCTAGAATTCTTTGAAAGAATTAAATGAATTGGTTAATGCAAAGGACTAATAAATAATGAAGAGCTAGCTGAATGGCTATTGTTGAGAAATACTTTAGGACCCAAGCCATGAGCATTTTGGAAAGTTAATTTTTCAACATTTTTGTAGAAAAACTTGAGTAGTCAGTATCATCTTAGTTAATAAATGCAATGTAACACAACACCTTCTCCATCTACATTCTAAAGCTTTCATCACAGCACTCCCATTGACTTCTAACATGCATCATTACTCATTTACTGTGCCAACTGTATATTTCATGGCTCTCCTGTTCTATATGAATGGAGATCTTTGGTTCACTAAATTCCAACATTAGTATAGCCTGGAGTATAGTAGGTCTTTGGTAAATTGAATGGATACATTTTTAATGTTTCTTAAGCCCATTCAGATGTACTGGCAGCTCTGAGAGCTGGCCCCTGCACACTGAGCATGCCCAAGGTATCCAGCTAGGCCTAGGGCAAAAGAGATTAAGTACTAACTAGGCCAGGAGCCAGAAGCTTCAAGTTCTCATTTAGCTTTTGCCAATTCAAGCATTGACCTCCCCAAGTTGGCTTCATGGGCAGATCATGTAACAACTTTACTCATACTTCATATTTTTAAAAAAAAGTTGCAATACCTATCTGTGACAGAAGCAACAACTTCTGTCACATTATATAGAGATTATATTATATTTTCTAACATAGAACATTAGATATTTGTATGAGGCATAGCAAGAAAAACTAAATGCTTCTACTTTCTATAAAGACCAGAAGCCAAAAAGAAAAATAAATGGAACATAGCAAGTTTTTCTGGACCCTAGGTCCTAGCTGAAGGCTCTCAGGCATGATTAGTTTTTCTAAGTGCTAACCTCATCAAATACACTAGCTGAACTATTATTGATGAAAACATTATTCAGTTTTAGAAGTGCATTCTGCAGAGGCACTTGGGTATTTCAGGCACAGCCCCTACGGATAGGTACTTATAGATAAACTCATGGTGATCACTGGAGAGAAAGGCTTTCTGGGGATCCTTCAGTTGCTTGTCAAAGCAACTTCTCAAGGGAAGACTGCTTCAAGATGATGTGATAGTTAGATCCACTTAAGACCCACAAGTCTAGGAAGCCTATATCTGACTTTGTTCCTTCACAAAGTACATGTGTTTTCCAAGGGCTTCAGAACAAATGAAGCTTCCTTCCTGGTGTTCTGCTGTGAAGCTCCATCTGTGTGAATATAGGCTCTGGCCATGGGGAATACCTTTCCATTTTCTAAGTAAATTACAGTTTCTCTCGCCCTCACACTGTGTTCCCATTATGACAGACTAGGTCTCTTGAAACCACCAACTTCACAGGCTCCTCTGACCCATTTGTCCCATTGCAAAGCTCTGAGTGTGATGAAAAACATTTGGTATAGCCTGTGATTCTTGCGTGAATGGCACAGAGACACACAACAAGGTTGGGGGGGGCTACTATGTACTGTGCAATACATCATAGTTGCCTTGTGGGGACTGTTGAAGGCTTCAAGAAAGCCTGCAGTTAAGAAGAAAGCCTGTTTAGCTTAAACCTTGTATTTATCTCTAATTATGAAACAAGGAACCAGGCTTTATACAAATTTGGTGTGACATACTTGGAGAATGATGATTTAAAGCCTAAGTTCATTCTTGAGAACTCACGCAAAGGAAAACAAACGACTGGTCTGAGGTTCTACATGCTACCATGAAGAAGGGTCAAATTCTTACCTATAAAGTCTTGAAGAAGTCTTTTTATTAGATCACTTTAAATAAAGAACCGTATGGAATTGATTCCTGCTAACTACAACCTGCTGAGATGAATCTATAAATCAAAAAGAAGGTGGCAGTTTGCTGAGTGATCAGGACATGAGCTCTGGAGTGAAACAGACCCAGCTCATCCAGCTCTCTGACTTACTACTGACATGATATGAGTGATGATACCGTTGATCCCCAAAGTAATCCACAGGAAGCACTTAGGAGAGGAAGCTTTCATTTGAGCAGACATTCCAATTTTGAAGATACTTTGTGTGCGGTGTACATGTCTAGGCTATGACTATATCTAGAGACAGCCCTATTCTCCTTCAGACAAACTGTTCCAATTACAAATGACATGGATGATTATATTCATTAGAACTTTTTTTTAACTTTCCCCTTTAAGTAGTAGTACAAAGGGGTTACCATTTAACAAGGCAGGTTATGACTTTGCCATTCAGTACTTTAAAAAAAAAAATGTTTTTGCAAGAGAAGAACCACAGGTATTGTGTACTATGGGTTCTGTGAAACTTGCCACACAGATGACGAAGAAGGGTCAGGAGACAGAAGCTGCTATACCTTAAGCCCAACACTGTGGCCATATTGTAGAGCAGGAGGCTGGGGTAATGTAGAGCAGTAGAGGAATGTGGTATGTGAAAGGAATGGAGGAGATGAGAAAGAAGAAGCAAGAATGAGAAGCAGGGGCAATAACCGCTTCTAGAAATGAGCTTAGGGAACAGAAATCATGTCCCAAGAAGACTTTTATGACGTTACTTTATATCATGGTACAAATTCCCTGAGTAATCGTGCTGTAAGGAAGCTTGCATCAAAACCCTACATGTGGGCCAGGAGTTTGGCCTAGTGGTTAAAGTGTTTGCCTAGCATGCACGAAGACCCGGGTTCGATTCCTCGGTACCACATACATAGAAAAAGCTGGAAATGGTGCTGAGGCTCAAGTGGTAGAGCTCTAGCCTTGAGAAAGTCCAAGGACAGTGCTCAGGCCCTGAGCTCAAGCCCAGGACTGGCAAAAAAAAAAAAAAGATACATGGGACCACTAGATTTATTAAGGTTATACTGACCGGACTTGTTTTTTTCTTCTTTTATTCATTTTGCAAATAGCTCCTTTATTATTATTTACTGCAAGGTTCTAGATTTATCATTTACAGCAACAGCATGTGATTCATATCTCAAAATGTATTGCAAATTCATATGTATCATCTCATCTTAACATCACTTTTGTGTTTTATTATATTATCTCTTATACAATTAGACAAGTGGTTGTGTTATAAGATTTGGGAGTCATTTTATTTCCCCTACAGAGAATTGCATTTTGAAATCATGTCTAACAGTTGATTACCTCTGAAAAGGGTTATAATATGAGGCTAATTTTACATAAACTAGCAGTAACCGAAAGCTGCCCATCTTTAGGCCACATTGTGACTCAATTTTCAAGAAATCTAGTCACTTTTGAAACTGTTCAGAAGGTTGAAGAGCGAGGTTATGTTGAGTAGATTTGGGCATCTTCCTTATTTAAAATTTTTTTAGGTATAGTTCAGTGAGAACCAAATATAGTTTGGTAGTTCCGAATTTTGTTACTGCGTATGTTTGGTAGTTTGTCCAAGAGAGTTAAAACGCATAAAATAAATGACTTACTTTCTTGTCATTTAGAATCAAAGAAAAATGATCATTTAAATACTATAGATTTTATGGTGAAGACAAAATAGGCACTTTTGTCTGGAATATGTTCAAAACAAACCAGACTTATTTCAATGAAGAAACCTTAAAGCTTGTTCTCCACAATATTTTTTTGTTTTGAGATAGAATCTTGCTATACAGCCTAGAAGTGCCTGAAGCTTGCTCTATAGCCCAGGCTAGCCTCCAAATCATACTCTTTCTGTCTCAGTCTTATGGGTACCAGTATTACAGACGTCATGCCTCCTTTGTAGTTCTTGGATTTGTTTGTTTGTTTGTTATTTTGTTTTGCAGTACTGGGGTTTGAACTCATGGCCTGGAGTTTGCTAGACTGATACAAAACTACTGCTTCATGGTTCCAGACCTGTTTTTCACAGTTATTTTTAGAATGGGGTTGCACAGTCTGCTTAAGTATGTGCCTAAGCCATAGTCCACTTAATTTTAGACTTCCGTTTCTTGCCAAGATGACAGGTGCATGCTACTGTGTCCAGCTCCCCTCCATGACAATAATATCATAGACTTTTTTTTTCCTGAAATGGTACACCACCATGACCCTTCCAATCACAGCCACACAGGCAGAGTCTCACAGTCTTTTCTATTTAGCTGGCCTTGAACTGTGATCTTTACATCCTCAACTTACCAGGTAGGTGTGAGCCACCAGTACCCAGTTTCACATTTTTCTTAATAGAGTGAAAGCACTGCTCAAAAAAAGAGGGGAGGGTGGTCAGCTCACTTAATCAAGTAGCAGATACGATCAGAACTTGCCCATGCAGTTTCATAGGCAGTTGGGCCGCTTATGGGAAGATGAGTTGAGAAGAGAGCATAAAAGTCCAGGCCATCAAACAGAACCCCGGTGGGTATACTTGCTGAGGATGGAAAGCACAGCACCCCAGACCACATGCCTATCTAGAGATTAAGTGATCCTGTGAGGGAACCGGTGTAGATGCCTTCAAGGTGATGGGTGGGCACCCATCTGAACGAGGCCGGAGGATCAGTCTGCTTCACTTCACCTTTCTGAAACACAGACTCTCGCTCATCACCTCATGTAGGCAGATGAAACCCATGATGCTGGTGACTCCTGTGTTGGGAGGCCACAGTGGTCACATTGTGAAGGTGCTATCCCACGCTCCCGCCTGCCTTGTCTCCATCAACTCATCTATGTAAGCTGGTATTTCCATGCTTTATGTTCCACATTTGCTTCTTCAAATATCAGGTTGCACATGATGTTAATTTTTAAACCAAAGTATTGTGTAGGTACATCCATGTACTTGATTTTCCTGGATGTGGTGACTGCAGTGATCACCTCCCCACCTTGTCCTTCTCAATAAAGTCATCCATTCATTAAGTCCAAAAAAAAAAAGTCCCGTCCATCATCAGAGATGCCCTACCAACACTGTGGTTGTAATGGTTTGAATATGAGGGAAGGGGTCATCATCATTAGGGATGATGAAGTCAACCTCCAGTGATTTTAGAGATGAGCCATTTAAAGTGATGCTTCTGAAGATTTCCACAGTGGAGATACAGAAAGAATCTGGAAATACTGAGATCGGGTTGCTAAAAAAGTTTTGCTATGAGATTTATTGTTTCCCAATGTCCAGACCTGATCACAGGTGAGTGGTGAGAAGTAGAGTACATCCACAGTGTGCTTTTTAGCCAGGGGCCACTCCTGTGGCAGGGTGAGAAGTGTGTAAGAAGTGTGACCCTCCAAGGAGTGTCAGCAGGGAAAGAAAAATGTACACTGGAGAACAAGGGCAGTTTGGGCCCAGGGCAGTGTGTCCTGAAAAGATTCCAAGGATACTAGTCACACAGAATGATGTCATAGATGTTGTACAAAGTGTGGTTCAGGGAACACTAGGTTAAGCTGATGTAAATGAAGTTTTTACTGCGAGCCCCTTCAGAGCCTGTGCAATGTGCCGATCTAACTCGGGTTTCTGCAGGAAGAGAATATAAAGTCAATCTGTGACATTTCTCTTAACTTAAGTGACTACAAAACTAGTTTCCTTTCCAAATACCAGTTTTTGAAGATCATACTTCGGAAAAACTCTCTTCTAGCAATCATCATAAATTTTTCCAAGTTGGTTGAATGAATGCATATAGGCAGGAGGTGAAGAGACAGAATGGGAGGGCATCAAAGTAAAGAGAAAAGCGTGCTAGAATTTCTAATTAAGGGAGCCAATTCAAGCCTATGGTCTCTGCCTTTGGTACTTCTTTCTGTTGCCCCCACCACCTCCTTCTCTCCATCCTCCTTCTACCTTCTTGCTACTTGTTATAAACCAGGGAGTGAAATTTATGTCATTGGACATATCTTATGCCCTAATCTTGTCACAGGTCATTCTGTTCTTGCGAATTCCCAAATAGCCCTCAGTGAAATCAGTCTTTGAGGGTAGAAGATTGGCAGAACATATCATGACATTTTGACACTTGGTATACAGAGGTCCTAGGGTCCCTAGGTCTTCTACATGCTTACACTAAATATGCAAATGTACAAAAGCACCTTTTTTTTCTCTTCTATTTCAACTGTCTGCACCTAAACTCACTCTCATTTCTTTTTACTCTTATGGTGAGGAAGGAAGAAAAGGTAATAAAATGTCATAGTGACCTGGCTGGAGAATGATGTGCTAGATCAATGTGGCTTCTAAAAAGGGAAACCTTAAAACCTGGCCTCTACCTCACAGGAGAGGGCAGAGATGTAGATAAGACAGGACAAATCTCAGAAAGGTCTCCATAACAAAGAAGATAATGTAGAACTATTTACCAAGCCAAGGATCTGGCTGAGTTACAAGGCTTTGAATGTCTCCATTGTCAACTTTGGTATAACCATGACTTTTACTGCTTTCTTTCAGAACGCCAACCAGGAACCTCAATGGCCAATTCCAGTGCCCTGCCTTCAAGTTCAGCAGGCATCAGCAAGGAACTGATTGATCTGCAGCCCCTCATTCAGTTCCCAGAAGAAGTTGCCAGCATCCTGACAGAGCAGGAACAGAATATTTACCGAAAGGTCCTACCCGTTGACTACCTTTGCTTCTTAACTCGAGACTTGGGTGGCCAGGAATGCCAGAGATCCCTGCCCTGCCTCAAAGCTTCCATCTCAGCATCAATTCTCACCTCTCAAAGTGGAGAGCACAATGCCCTGGAAGACCTTGTGATGAGATTTAATGAGGTAAGGATCTTTTTTATTTGAATCTCCATCAATGATGTTTAAGCATTTTTCATCTCAGATTTGTCTTTTATTGATAGTCCACTCATCTGCCTGTCTCACCACTTCCACGAGGGCTGTTTTTCTTCCTAGCCAATGAGATCAACACCACTCTGCCTTCTTACCTCCCATTGCCTTCTACCAGCCCACAAGTGTGATGGATTTTAGCTCCATTCTTTGCTGAGTCTACAAATCTACCTCCCTTCTGTCAATTGGATTTTTAATCCCAGCAATGCTTTTGAGACCTGTGTTGTAGTTGTGTGTTTTAGCAACATGACCCCTGGCCATATCTGTCTATCTTTACTTCCTCTTCCACTCTCAGGACACCTACATTCTTCATCAGAAATGTAACCCATTACACCTGAGATTGCACACATATGGAGCCATAGGGCAATTCACTGAGGGCATGAATCACCCCACTCCTCCCTCTGCATCTCATAAGCATCCTCATCTCACAAAGCTGCCCAAAAGCCTCAGACCAAGCCAGAAGCCAGTTCTGAAGAACTGAAGGTATGGCTAGAGTCTGGGAATGCTTAGGATGGAGCTTGTATATAGGCTTTAGGGACTCCATGGGGACAAAAAGATAATCATTGGCATCTCTTCGGCCACAAGGTAAACAGGAAGGCAGAGGCAGATCTTCAAGCATAGTGTGATCAGGACACACTGTGCCTGAGCTTAGGGAACCCTTGTTTTTCCATAGTCCACTCCTGTATGCAGACTTTTCCCATTCATACTGTATATGTTTTAGATATGTTTACTTTTGCTTTGAGTAATAAACCACAAAATTTTTTTCATATAATGTTTGTTGTAATTAATAGAAGGGTTACATTATATGCACCAGATAGAAGGTACATTACTTCACAAACATTGATACTCTTTCTCATGTTTTGGTCCCCATTTCCCTCCCCCCACCCCCACCCCTCATCTTGTTTTCCCCCCCTTCCCTATCCTATTTCAAATAACCAGATAAACATATATACAGTATATTAGATAACAAGGTAAAATGCTGTAACAATATGAGATAGCCAAGGGACAGCAAAAGACATGACAGATAACATAGTACATTAAGGACAATAATCACTCATTATATGGCTTTGTATCTATATCCTGGAGGTCCTTTTATTTAGCGTCATCCTATATGGCCTTATGTATCTAGGTTTTGCTCTATTGTAAATCTCTGCTAGAAGAGCCCAAGGTTTCTACTGATTATGACAAATGAGGGAAACCATTGAGCCTATGTTCCTTTGAGTCTGGTTTACTTTACTTAATATGATTTTTTTCTAAGTCTTTCCATTTCCTTACAAATGGGGCGATGTCATTCTTTCTGACAGCAACATCGAATTCCATTTTGTATAAATACCACATTTTGTTGATCCAATCATCAACTGAGTGGCATCTGGGTTGGTTCCATATCTTTGCTATGGTGAATAGTGCTTCAATGAACATCGTTGTGCTAGTGGATCTAGTATGTCCTTGTTTCTGGACAATTGGGTAAATGCCAAGGAGTAGAGTTGCTGGGTCATAGGGGAGCTCTATGTTTAGTCTTTTGAGGAACTGCCATACTGCTTTCCATAGTGGTTGAACAAGTTTACACTTCCACCAACAGTGTAGTAGTGATCCTTCCTGGCCACATCCCCTCCAGTATCTGTTATTAGATTTCTTGATCATGGCCATTCTACGTAGATAAACCACAAAATTTTAATGTAGGTTTTGTTGGTTGTTGCTTGGTTGACCTCTCCAAAAAGAGTAGTTTCTTTTTTTCTTTTTTTTTGCCAGTCCTGAGCTTGAGCTCAGGGCCTGAGCACTGTCCTTGGACTTTCTCAAGGCTAGAGCTCTACCACTTGAGCCTCAGCACCACTTACAGCTTTTTTCTACATATGTGGTACTGAGGAATCGAACCCAGGTCTTCGTGCATGCTAGGCAAGCACTCTACCACTAGGCCAAACTCCCGGCCTGTAAATAGAATAGCTTCTCATTCCAAACTCAGTAAGACAGAATTTCCCTGGTTCACCAAAGAGCTTGCAAACAATAGTACCCCAGAGGTGTAATTTAAAATTAATTTCCTGACATTCTTGATTGTTTTTACTGATTTAAAAAAAAAGACTGGAAAATGAAAATTCCCATAAGCTGAATGATTTTACTAGTGGATTTTTACTGTATTTCATGAATTTAAACTTCCAGATCTACTCATTCTTATATCTTTAGGACCCTATTCTTGTCCTGTTTTTTTTTTTAATTTCCTCATTTGACCTGAGCCTACAAGTTACTTCCCAGAACTTTTAAAATCTAATTTTAAATTAAACTTGGATTTCTTCCACTAAGTGCCATAACCTTGGGAATCAAAGAGGAATCAATGATTTCACTGATTCAGAGTTAAGGATGGTATGACCCACATCTGGGTTGAGGCATGTTTTGGACCATCTCTGAAAATAGTTTAGCTAAGCAACTTCAGAACATAAACAAGATATCTGGGAAACACTCAGACTACTTAAGAGAACTGCGTTTTTCAAGTATTCTCAAGCATCTATTTTCCTACAAATGATGGGTATACTGGTAAAAAAAAAATCAGTCTTCTAGTAATAATTACAGGCAGATTTTAAAACAATTCCACCTAATAGCATAAGGATAGCTAAACTCCATTTGCTCCATACACCATCAGGTAGAAACACTGCATGATATTAAAAGAGAATTAATAAATTCAAATTCATTGAGCATGGTCTTGCCACCATATTGGTATGGCTTTCCCTACTACTGAGACATATTGTTTAGTTACTATTATGGTATCAAAGGAAATTCTCTGTTCTTCATATTTGTGACTAGGTGAGATGTTACCATCAAAGGAAGCTGAGTGAATAATATGCAGGAACTCAACCATGCAACTTTCCTGTAAATCTAAAATAACTCCAGGGGCTGGGAGTTTGGCCTAGTGGTAGAGTGCTTAGAGTGCTTGCCTAGAATGCACAAAGATCGGGTTCCATTCCTCAGTAACACATACATAGAAAAGCCAGAAATGATGCTGTGGCTCAAGTGGTAGAGCACTAGGTTTGAGAAAGCCCAAGGACGGTGCCCAGGCCCTGAATTCAAACCCCAGGACTGGCAAAAATAAGTAAAAATAATAATAAAATAAAATAACTCCAGAATAATCCAGGCTTGGTTGTACTTGCCAACATTTAAAAGGCTGAGGTAGGAAGATTTTGAGGCCAATCTGGGCTGTGTAACAAGAGTTTGCCTTAAAAAAAAATCTATATGTAATTTAAAGTAAAAGAGTTTTAAAAACAAAGCAAAGGGGCCGGGAGTTTGGCCTAGTGGTTAAAGTGCTTGCCTAGCATGCATGACGACCGGGGTTCGATTCCTTGGTACCACATACATAGAAAAAAGCCAGAAGTGGTGCTGAGGCTCAAGTGGTAGAGCTCTAGCCTTGAGAAAGTCCAAGGACAGTGCTCAGGCCCTGAGCTCAAGCCCAGGACTGGCAAAAAAAAACAAAGCAAAGGATTTCAGAGGTTACATCCTTGTCCAGTCACACAGAAGCTGCTCAGATCCTGTCAATCTTCAGAGAATTATCATTTCTCACCCAACTGCCTCCCTATTTGTTAAATAACCAAATTCAACTTTGTTGTAAACCTGCATTGCTAGGTTAGGATTTTAATTAGCCTTGGTCTCTTTTTCCTTTTTCTACTTCTTTCTCCTAAATCTCCTGGGCATTTTTTCTTTTTCCAACTTTGAAGTCAAATTTCCTATTATTAGAAGGAAATAATCTGTTCCTCGAAGCATTCTGGGATGCTGAGGAGAGGGAAGAGACCTGGAGTGAGTGCTGTTAGAGGAGTGCTGGTCACTGGAGGAAAGCACATGCTTTGCTCCTATTCCCTGTCACTGGGCACTCATGCAGTCAGCACTTTGCAGAAGCAGGAAAGCTTGGTGGCTGTGCTGCAAGGGAAGTAAATAATAGTGCGCAGCTGGCAGGCCTGAGCACAAACAACTTCCATAAAAGGCAAAAAGGATGGGCAGTAAGTGTGGCACAGGCAGTGCAGGCAGAGCTAGCCAGGTATGTGATTCAGAGACCTTTGCTAAGCTCTGGAGTCTAGGGCCAGGCCTTGGGATCTGGGAGGGGTGGGGGATGGAGAGAGGGAGGCAGATCATAAGAATGGGGACAGGAGACACATCAAGAAATTTTTTTTTTCATGTGCAAGACTCCTCCTGGTTTAGGAGGTAGCTTACTGTTAACAGGTAGCAGACTATTACCCTGACTGAGACGTTTCCTACATTCTAACAAGTCCTTATTCAATGACTTATCAATTAAGGTAAGAAAATTCCTAGTGCCTTCCAGGCAGTGTTACATTTGTTCTGAAGAAAGCATGATTTAAAATGCAATTCAACGGGCAACAGTCAAGTAGAAGAAAAAGTTTAGCTGACAACAAGGCAGACCAGATGCTAAAGCACTGGCAATGTGTTTAGATTGTAGCTAGAAAGCATGTTTCTCCCCATTCCTTTTCCTGCCTTGTAGAACAAGGGACATACTCAACCAGCTTCAACAAGCCATTCCTCTGTCTCCCTGAAAGTACACAGAAGCCCGTGGGAAGGGTCGGTCCTCAAACAGGTGGGATTCTGCACCGAGAGTAGGAGCAAGCTCATCTTTCTGTAGCTTCCTTTGAGAAACAGATCTTTTTGGGCCCTCTTAATCTGGACCTGTCTCTCAAGCTGTATTGCTGACAGAAAGCTTCACCAAGCCAGGGTTTTCTCTCTCCATTCTCACTGAGCAGCCAAATACAGCCCACCCACGAAGTCTCAAATCATGTTCTTTCAGTGTTTCTTTCTTCCTCTGTCCAACTTCTTCCACCTCTAGCACACATTCCCTTTCATCTTATTTTTTTTTATTCCTTGTGCAATAAATTCCTGAGCCATTTATCTTTTCTAGAAGAGACAGTGAGGCTTCCCTCCCTCCTTCCCCCTTGTATCTCCTTTAACAAAGAGACCACATGTAGTGGTGAAGAGAGTGATGGAAATTGAGATTGAAGTTCATGCTCACTCCTTGGGTGTTCTTGCTTTGTTTTCTCAAAGAAGCATAATGGTAGAACATGGTTGGGAAGCGAGGGGGGATTATGGGTCACAACCTATAGTCCTCAAACCTCAGGCCTCCTTAATGTGGACTCTGGACTTATGGGTTGACCCACTGAGTACTGGAGCTCTCCACTGTCCAGGTCTATAAGCCAGTTCTCAGGATCTGTTACCCAAGTGAGGTTTTGGCTTCACAACCTGTCACAGTGCCCAGACCACACTGCCATGCCCTCTTCTAGGTCACACACAGTTGATATCTCTAGTTGGCTAGTCACTTTGAACTTCAAGAGGCCACTGTTGCATGTACTTTTCTTATGGCCTAAAAGGACAGATTTTGTGTGTCAGGTAGTCCTTGGCAAGATCATTTGCATTTGTCTGGGTTCTTTTTCTCCACAAACAGTTAATGAGCCCTAGACAGAGATCCACAGTAACACAGGGGCCCTAGTAGTCTCTGCAGGACTTCTACATGGCTCTGAACCCTATGTATCTCTCTCACACCTCTTTCAGTATGTGCAGTCAAAGGTTTTCTCTTTACCAACCTACTTCTCTCAGCCACATAGATGTGGGTAGCCCAAGATGACACTCCATTATCTCTTATTCCTTCCATCTGATAGATTTCACCAGCTATTCCTTCATCAGTTTCAAGGCAATTTGTCTACAAAGAATGCCAAGGTGTTTCACTCTCTGAGAATTAATAAATAGACTATCTGACCATGGAAAAGCCTTTAAACTGGCTCCTTCCTGCCAGGATTTCTTACATACTTCCTCAGTGATGACAGTAACTGGCAGTGTTTAGCATCTAAATATCTAGCTGCTCAAAGCCAAGGACAGAATTTCTGCACAGAAAGCAGAAAGCAGCATATGATAATGATCCAGGCAAGGCAGTGTCCTCATGGCCAAATATGTTCTTTCACTTGAAATGTTTGGGAAAAAATATTGGTTTTGAGCTTATATATTAAACCACGTTAAGAAATGTTTCTCATCAAAGTGTCTTTTTCTTTCTCTTTGTATAAAAGCAGACAGCAAATGAAAGTCTGTTCAGGCTGCAGTATAAAAATTTCTTGCTCCAAGGGGAGTTCTCATGGAGGAAAGTACTGGTAGAGCCTCTTGGGGGCAGGGGGTAAGGGAAGTTTAAGTTCCCTTTGGAAATTTTTACTTCTCCTTGACAAAAAACATGTCTCCCCAAAAGCATGTCTAAAAACAGGTGTTAGATTCTTTCCCCTAGATGATTTCACTACATATCTTGGACTAGCAGACATTTTACTCTAGAAATTTCTGGTCTAATAAAATACAGTAGGTTTGTCTGGGCAGGTCCCAGCTACTCGGGAAATTGAGTCAGGAGGATCATTTGTGCCTACAAGTTCAAAGCCAGCCTGGCTAAAGGAAGGAGAAGGAGGAGAAGGAGGAGGAGGAGGAAGAGGAGAAGGAGGAGGAGGAGGAGGAGGAGGAGGAGGAGGAGGAGGAGGAGGAGAAGAAGAAGAAGAAGAAGAAGAAGAAGAAGAAGAAGAAGAAGAAGAAGAAGAAGAAGAAGAAGAAGAAGAATGATAGACATTGACACCAAAGAGTTCAGCTATGCAGCTCAACATTTTAGGAGCTATGCAAATCATGTTTCAAGATTCTTGGCCAACAGCACCCAGAGACTCTCCTCCTGTCCCCACTCACAGTAATGTTCAGTAGATGGCAGAGAGAAATAAGAGAGGCATGATGGCACATAATCATTCGGGGGCAGGGGGGGGACTGGAGGCCAGCGGTGTGGGTTCTAATCCACCATTTCCAGCTGCCTAACCTAGAGCCAGACACCTAATCCCTCATCTTTAAATGAGGTAATGTGTTAGCTTTATATCCCTATGACCAAATACCTGAGCAATGCAACTTCAGAGAGGGAGATTTATTTTGGCTCAGGTTTCAGAAGAGTTTAGTCCGTGGTCACTGGGCTCTGTGATTCTGGGCCTGCCGTGAAGTGGTGTATAAGGGGTGGGAGCATGTACAGGGGCTGTTTGCCCTGTGATTTAGGACAAGAGAAACTATGCCCGACTTCATGGGTCCTGTCCTGTCCCCACTTTTATTCCATCCAGGCTCCCAGACTGTGGTGTGGCGCTGATCATATTCAGAGCAGGTCACTTCTTCACTTCATTAATCCTTTCTGAAAAGGCCCGCACACACATTTAGAGGTATGCTTCGATCAAATTGACAGTCAAGATTAAGCATCACAGGTAATGTTAGTAGATACCAGAGATGCTTTAGATGAATACTCAGAGGCAAAGCATACGTAAAACCCTTAGCAGAGAACAAAGATGGTAATGCTTCCATGTTGGAAAACCCCCTAAAGTAACTGCATTTTCAGAATAACTCATGATAAAAAAAATTCCATTATAACTGTCTTAATGCAATCGCCAACCACTTAACAGACAAGGAGTCCAAAGTACAAGCAAACTAAGTGATGTGTAATTTCAAAGCTGGAATTTGAACCCAGACATACTGAGTTCTAGAGCCAATGTTCTTGGATCTTCTGCTGGGTGCTACTGAGTAAAGTGCTGAGCTTTATACCCCAATTCCCTCATTCTGAATGAAACCTGTTCTCTACAACTCGATTCAAATACCTTTTTATGATTTCAATGCTGGTGACTTCCACTTTGACTTCCGCCCTTGTCCTCACCTTCTGATGTTGCGAATGTGGAATCTCCTTGTTATTGAGAGACTGACTGGTCCTGGAAATGGGCAGGAAATGGAAATGGAAATGTAACGCAGAAGTCCGGTTAACACTTCAGGTTTAAGACTGGTAGAAGAGAAAAACTAGTTTCAGTGGAATCTGATTAATTGCCAAGCAAGAATTTTAATATATGTAAACATTATTTCTATCATCATCATCATCATCATCACTAATATTATCGGAAATAGTTAATGTGACAAAGAGCGTCTCAAGGATCATGCCCTTGGGTGTTAGATCACTTTAACTAACCTGAAAGAGTTAGCTGGTGAGTACCTTCACCAGGTGAACTTTCTGAGATTTAAGATTTTGAGCTTCTCTCCAGGACTGCATTAGCTGACCCTATTAGGATGTTTAACACAGCTCTTGGAAAAACCACTGTCTTGGAGATCTTTACTGCACATGTAAGAGCCAAGGAAGAACATATTTGTGTCTTTCCAAGGATCTGCATTCACCTACATGATTTAAACAATCATAAATCCAGCTGCCTTCTCAATGCCTCCCACTGGGGTTGGCTTTTTTTTTCTTTTTTCTTTTCATACCAACATAGGTCCTAAAGCTGCTTTGTGCACAGGGATTTGGCATAAAATAAGACCAAAAAAACTTCTCCCCTCTCAGAATTTATGCCTTAATGTCTAAAAAGCATCTCAAAGATGACATTTTAGACCTATCACCTCCTGCCTGCCCAATTTGCATGGTACCCAATATCTTCCCCCACCTAGCCAACACAGCTGTCTTTCCCACTTAGCTAACAGTTTTAATGTCTTCTCCAGCCAGCAGCCTAGGACTCCTCTTTGATTCACTCTCTTTTCCCCAAACTCCAGATAGCCAAACAACCAACAAGTCCCATTGTTTTTCCTACAAAATACATCCTGAATTGGACCACCCCCCATTTCACATTTCACATGCCACCACCTTGGTTGGAGCCAGCCCTTACTGTCTGACCACCATACTACATTCACACAGATGCATCTTGTAGTCCATTCTCCAATGAACAGCCAGAGTGCTATTTTTTTAATAGACATAAAAGCTACCTCTCTTGTTGGAAGTTCTCCCAGTGGCTCAACACTACATGAGTTTGCTGCTGCCTGTCTCTCCAGCCTAACATTACACTGCCACCCATCTCTCTGGCTCCATTCCAGCCACACAGATTTGACCTTCATCTGCTTCCATGAACATGCCTGGCTAGTTTTCTCCCCCAGGCTAGTTTTCTCTCCTATGTACTTTATGTTCCCAGTGCCTGACATCTTTCCCTGGTTCATACCACAGCTGCGGCCTTCTCTTGATCATATCTAGCTTGAAAGTCAGAGAAGCCCATTCCTTGTTAATTTTTTTCCTGTCTCCTTAGAGTAGAAATTATGTCCAGCACAATTGTTGGTTATTTGCACAGTGTCCAACCATATAGTAGATGCTCAGTATGAAAGTATGTAATAAACGATCAATGCTAATTGGTGGCATCAGTGATCTATTGGTTCGGTGCTTTTAGAAATGCTAAGAAAAGCCAGGCACTGGTGCCTCAGGCCTGTAATCCTAGCTACTTTAAGGTGCTAAGATCTGAGAAACATGATTCGAGGCCAGCACAGAAAAGAAAGTTGTGAAACTTTTATCTCCAATTAAGTACCAAAAAATCTGGAAGTGAAGCTATAGCTCAAGTGATATTCAGTGTTGGCCTTGAGCAAAAAAGCTCAAGGACAGTGTCCAGTCCCTGAGTTCAAGCCTAAAGACCAGAACCCAAAACAAAAAGAAATGTTAAGAAAAATAAGGCAGGAACTGCTTGCCTGTAATCCTTACCTACTCAGGAAGCTGAGGCGAAAGGATCACAAATTTAAAGGCAGTTTGAGCTGCATAGTGAAATTCTCAGTCCGTTAATTAACAATCAATCAGTAGAAAAAGAATTTTTTTAAATCCCAAGATACATGACTTAGTTCAAGTTTTATAATCTAGTTCAGAAAAAAATAACATACAATATTGGATTAATATGCATTAAGTGTGAAGAGCAGTGTTAAGCACGGTGGCTTGTGTGTAAGTTCGGGGTTTGAGGAGCAGGTTAGGGGGGAGAGGACAGTGCTGTCATGAGGTCTGGGATGAAGGGGTTCTGTCACTTTCCACAATGAGATACTGGGAAAGCAAGTGAGACAAACTGGTTACAGCTTCCTATTTCTCACCTATAAAATGGGATAATTTCACCAGCCTCATGTGGTTGCTGGTTCACCAAGCATAATGAAGGTTATCAGTAAATGGAAATAATGTGATTGTTGCCTAATTTGAAACCCAGAATATTTGTGCCATGAATGCTGCGGGGAGATGTCATGCAAGGGCATACTCCTTGAGGATGTGTGAAGGCTAAAGAGATTTAGAGGGAGGAGAGGGAACTGTGCTTTCACAGACACAATTAGAAATGTCTGCATCAGTGAGTGTTCGAGGTAAGGTCTTATATTCCCCTCACTCACCAACTGTAGGAATTACTCTCTTGCAGCTTCTTACCCAAGTTCTGTTAAAAAAATAAATAAAACTTTCAAACACACACTTTACTCTTCCTTCATAGTTCAATAAAATGAGGCCTTTAAAATGATTTCTTACGCCAAAGGACAATCTTCCTCCTAATAAATACACTTAAGTATACCGAACCTTAATTCGGGGACTGTGAAGTCTATCAGCATAATTTTGAATCTTAATTTAGCTAGGTATTACATTTTGCTACCATTCTCTGTGGGTCTTTTTAATATTAAGGTTTGATAAATAGGTATATTTTTGAATTATTGGTAAGAATGTCAAAACAAATTGGAATTAGCAGAAAACCTTCTGACACAGGACTAGAGGCTCATCAGGTTGGCTTTGAGCCATAGGTTCCTCTCTTTGCAAAGTATTTCTAACCTAGAAGGGAATTTCCTTAATTCTACAACTGCCTGCCAAATGTTTCTCCATTTTGTCTTTGGCATAACTTGAGATATTCTTGAAATGCCTTCCTAAAATCATACCATATGATGAATGAGCAAATGAAATGAAATAATCTTATCAAAGGAAAGAATGGTTTAATTTGACAACTAACTCCTTGAGGTGTCTAATAACTGTTCCCTATATAATTATAAGTGGTAATGGAGAAACTAAAGATGGAGCTGCAGTGGCTTTTTAGCTTGGCACTAGGCACTACAGCAAACACGTTTCATTCCTTATCACATGTAGCTTTCACAAAACCACAAAAGTTGGGAATCAGAGTTTTATTTTGGAAATGGGAAAACAGAAATTTAAGAAGGCCACATCATTTGTTTCATATTACATTGTCATATAGTCCCTAAGCTTGAGCTTTGACCCACAAATCCCAAACTCTTTATTGTATTGCTTTATGTGTAATACTGCATCTGTTGCAATATGAATCCTTGTCATAAGGTACTATGAGTTAAGAAATGGAAGCATGCCGGGCGTGGTGGCTCATGCCTATAATCCTAGTTACACGGGAGGCTAAGATCTGAGGATCAAGGTTCAGAGCCAGCCCTGGCACAAAAGAACCTGAGACTCTTATCTCCAATTAACCCTTAGAAAATGGGAAATGGGGCTTGGCTCAAGGGTAGAGTGGTAGCCTTGAGCTGAAGAGCTCAGGGACAATGCCAAGGCCTAAGGGTGGGGTGGTAGCCTTGAGCTGAAGAGCTCAGGGACAGTGCCCAGGCTGAGTTCAAGCCCCATGACCCACAAAAAAAGAAAAGAAAAGAAATGGAAGCATGAAATACTGGTTTGTTTGAGTGATTTTAGGTGTAACCTAAAATGGTTAATTTGACAACTAATGAGCATAGCATCTCCAGGTATTGAGTTGTGTGCAGTGTTAGTGTTCATTCTACCCCTGGCCTACTAAGTAAGCCACATGCTGAGGAAACAGTTAACTAAGCTGATGTTTTCATTGTGGGTTTTCACATGGTATTTGTTATACCCCCATATGAGGAGACTCTTCCAGAATGAAGCAGTTCACAAAAACACTTGCCCTCGGGCCGGGAGTTTGGCCTAGTGGTAGAGTGCTTGCCTGGCATGCACGAAGACCCGTGTTTGGTTCCTCGGTACCACATACATAGAGAAAAGCTGGAAGTGGTGCTGAGGCTCAGGTGGTAGAGCTCTAGCCTTGAGAAAGTCCAAGGACATTGCTCAGTCCCTGAGCTCAAGCCCAGGACTGGCAAAAAAAAAAACAAAAAAAAAACACTTGCCCATCGAGTACCTAGAGGCTTGTGCTCACGGCTGAGCAGGGCTTTAAAAAGCCTGTGGTAGAAGAGGAAGTGAGTCCTGGCCTTAAGACCTCTCCCTGCCAAAATGACCTGTCCATAGCTCTTGGGAGACAGAGTAGGGACAAGGAAAGGGGGAGCATTCTACTGCAGATCAGAGCAGGACACATGCTCAGGACCATGACTTCTAGGAACCTCCTGCCCAGAAACATGCCTGTGGTCCTCATGGACTTATAGGGTGAGATCCTAATCCCATGATTCAGATCCCATAAGCCTCATTTGAGCACTTATTTCATTCCTTCTCATCACACTTCATACTTTATACAGACACTAAAATAGTGGGCACATCATTAGAAAAGAGAACATGCAGGACTGGCCCTAGACTGAAGCACAGCCTAAAAGTTTGGGGACATCTGCACCTCTGCATTCTTCTCCTCTTCCCTAGGTTCCCACAAGTGCCCGACAGTATTAAAGAGAAAGTCTTGGTGATGAAGAAAACCATCAGAAGAGGGCTGAAGTAAATCACAGGAGATGACCAGGGGTCTGACTTAGCATGATGGTGAGAATAAATGAATGGAGTGACACCAAGATGTTTAGGAGAAAGAATCTAAGAAGGTCAGAGACTGGCTGGATAGAAAGACTGAGGGCGAGGCAAAGGTCATGACTGAATCAAGGATTTGCCTGAAATGTTTAGGATAAGTAGGGATGCTAGAAACATCATTCAGACAGTTCCAGGATCCATCAGAGGTAGCCAAGAGCACATCCTTTGTTTTAGACAATCAAGTGTTCAAGTCTTGAGCCCCCTTAACTAGTTATTATCAGCACATTTAACCAAAAGTACTCCCTTGATTCACCAAATTACTTTCCCTAACTGTGAAAAAGACTAAGAGTAGTTTGCTTACAGGTTATTGAACAGGTCTAGTAAGATAGCCAGTCCTTAGCCTAGGGTAGTGTGTCTGGCAAGAAGTTGCCAGATACTATTGTTATAATAGTCATTTTCATCATCTTGGAAGGGCAAATAGCTAGATTGAAATATGTAGATTTTACAGTAAGCATAAAGTAAGGTCTTTAAATAGATATCCTATACACAGTGGGAGATAGCAGCCTAGGACTCATGTACTAGGTTGAAGCTGTAGTATCATTGGGGTTTTTTTTTTGCCAGTCTTGGGGCTTGAACTCGCGGCCTGAGCACTATCCTTGGGCTTTCTCAAGATTAGAGCTCTCAAACTGGAGCCACAGCACCACTTCCAGCCTTTCTATGTTTGTGGCTCTGAGGAATCAAACCTGGGTCTTTGTACATTCTAGGCAAACACCCTTACCACTAGGCCAAACGCCCAGCCTGTAGATATCATTGTTGAATTATTCCTATAGAATTATTCCTATAAGTCTGTTTTCTAAGGCATCAATTGTTGTGTGTTGGGGAAAGATAAAGGCTTCAAGGATTGAGCTTTGGTAATACTCATTGCCATGGTGGGTAATAAAAGGCTTTTACTGAAGAAAAGAACATGGGCACTACATGAGAATCAGTCAGTATAAGTAATGAGGAAACCTCACAAAATTCACAAGATTACTGTCACATTATCCTGAGAAGAGCATGATTCATAACCACAACTAGGTCACAGAATGAATGCCACAGCGTTATTCTCACCTGACTGAGTTTGCCTGTGTGTTGTACCCTAAATCCATATTTACAGAAGGATGTTTTGCAGACAAAATTAGAGAGGATAATAAAAAAAACAAAGACCATGATACAGAATAACAGTTAAAGAAACGAGCTCTTGTGAGTAGATGAGATGTTTTTTAACATGGTCACATTAAGTACACTTCAATATTTGAAGGATTTCCATGAAGATAATGTGAATTATGTATTTTCTATGAGCTGGAAGACAAAGCCAGATGTAGTTATTTCATAAGAATAGGCAGCCTCTGATGGAAAGTGAGCTCTTTATAAAGAGATTTTACAGACAGGCTACAAAGCCAAGAAGAAACTTCTGGTTTGGGTTGAGAGTTTGACCTAGATCAAACCAAATCCATCCTACCACCTGCTCTTGCACATTTTTACAAGCCAACAACTGTTACTCTATTTTTAAAATCAAAAGAAGGATAACGCTTTGTGGTAGGTGAAAATGATAGGAAACCAAGTCCAATGTCCATAAATAAAAGTGCATTCAAAACACTATGCTAGGCTCATTTGTCCCTATGTCATCCCTACTACATCACAGAGGAGCTGCAACAAAGACCAAATGGTTCTCAAAGCCTCAGGATGCAGTGGTAAGAAAAAGTAGAAAGTGAATGAGAACAATGTTTGAGAAAGTGAAGCAAAGGTGCAAATCTAGGTGATAGCTCAACAAACCAGTTCAGGATAGGGCAGATACCTGAGGGAGAGGAAGGTGTAACTTTAAGTTTGTTGTTTCAGAAGAGACCTGAAAGTCTTTCCTGTGTTTGCCAAATCCAATGGTATTCGTAGTATCTGTTTTATTTTACAGCCTAGTTAAATTTATCTGTTGTCATATCTCTCAGCAAGAGGGGATTTTCTAAATGTTCTTGTTTATAAATGTGCAGGGTTTTTTTTGCACAGAGTCATGCTTTTGTTGGCTAAAGAAAGTGAACACTTGCTGATTTTCTGGCAATTCTAACAAAAATACTGAAATGGATTTATACGCCAGGGGCCAAAATTAATTTCAAAATGACATTGTTCAGATCCATAATCAGCCAGCTTTCCTCGCCTGCCTCCACCTGGTTTAACAACTTTGTCAAATCCTTTCCTCCAAGCTCTACCTCTGCAAATATGTTAACCAACACTCTCTACTGTCACATAAACATGACAGGCTTCTCAGTGGCACTTCCCACAGCTCAGTCACTAACCAATAGAAGGGATAAGCAGGCTAAATCCACAGAAAGTGTGCAATGAAGTTGTCTTTTTATTTTCTTACATTTTACATTAAAGTATGGTGGTATTGAAATTCCAGTTTCAAGCCAGAGGCAGGAATTTAGCTACTATTCTTATTCCAGACAAGGCAATAGTATCTCTTAGGTGGTTTTACACAAGTCACACTTTATTATCTGTGCCAACAAGAAAAAAGATATTTTGGGACTAAATTTCCACACAGAGCTAAATAGCCTATTTTGGCTTATAATTTTGTCATCCTTTCCTGGGAAGGGGGAATTGCATGGCAATTATTAACCAACAGTTACATTCATTTATTTCATTTCATTTTATTTCAGTAGGATGTTCTTCGGCCTACTGAAAATACTGAGAAATACCCCATTGCTGCTTATTTGTTTCAATAGAATCTCACATCAGCCCAAGTTGTCCAGGCATTTTAGTTATATTGAAGGGTTGTGACCACAATGTACCTGCCCCATTGTCTCCCACATTCATTCCTCCATGTTTCCTCCTTTCACATCTGTCAGTCTGATTACTCACTATTTATCTATTGTGTCTGTTTCCAGAGGACACCATTGACACAGCACACCAAACAACAGCCTTGGATAAAAATGCTGGCTATGAGGTTTGAATTCAAAGTCCCAGGTCCACCATCTTGTCTATTAGAGAACTCTCTGTTTTCTATTTTAATGCCTCCATCTCCTCCTCTGTAAACTGGTATGGATAATACCACCTAATATAGTGATGTTGCAAGAATTGAAGGAGTATTGAGGAGATGTGTTTAGATTAACTCAGGGTTAAGTACTTATAAATAATCAAAGATAGACTGCAAATATATATAGAAAACTAACATAGCTTCTGATCACTTACTTTTAGCATAGATAAGAAAGTATACTGTTCTCTCTACATTTGTGTAAGCATATCCTATGTCTGCACAGGATGAAATCACACTTCTCAGAACCTTTCTTCATAGTTAAGTAATACATGACTGTGTTGCTGCTATAGTTTGAGTGTGGTTTGAGTGTGTCTACCTGGGTTCATATATTGAAATTTAATCACTTCTGTAAGGTATTAAGAAGACAGAAACTTAACAAGATTGTAGTATTACAAGCTTAGACCTTTGGGAGGTAGTAAGGATATGACAGACCATCAGAGCCAACTTCCCAGGATCAACAACAGATGGATTTATAAAATGAGGGAGAAGCATGTGTGTGTGTACATGCGTGCACGCATGCACACGTACACACACACACACACACACACACACACACACACACATACACACAATCTGAAAGGCCATGTAGTTCAAACTGCCTGTAAACTCACTATACAGCCCAGGCTGCTGTTGAATTTGTAATCCCTACTGCCCTCATTTTCCAAATAGTGAGATTGCAAGTGGGTATACCTGGCACCACAATTGATTTTAGAATATGTTCACCATCCTGAAAAGAAACATCATATTGATTAGCAGTCATTCCTCATTTCTCACTGAAAAATGTTCATCTTTTCTGTACCTCATTTCTCACTGAAAAACATTTTTTTTTTGCCATTCCTAGACTTGAGCTCAGGGCCTGAGCACTGTCCTTGGACTTTCTCAAGGTTAGAACTCTACTTGACCCTTAGTACCACTTCTGGCTTTTTTTTTATGCATGTGGCAGAGGAATTGAACCGGATCTTCGTGCATGCTAGCCAAGCACTCTACTACTAGGCCAAATTCCCAGCCTGAAAAACATTTTTATCCCTATGAATTTGCTTATTCTGAACATTTTTGTCCTTTGTATATGATTTTTCACTTGCATAAATTTTCAAGATTATCCATGTTTCAGCAGGAATACATGTCTCTTTGTGACTGAACAACATTTCATTGTGTGATTATACCATATTTTATTTACTTCATCAGATCGCAGACACAAGGTATTTATGCTTTTGTTATGAGGAATGAAAATACCATTTGAGTAAAATTTTTGCATTTACATATATTTTTTACTTCTCTTGGATGTATATCTTGAAGTGGAATTCCTGGGTCAGAGGATAATGCAATGCCTAGCGTTTTAAGGAATTACTGAGCTACATTGCAAAGTGGCTGTTGCATTTACATTCTCTCTTTCCTCTTGTGTTGGAGGGTTCTGATTTGTTCACATCCTCTGAGTACTTGCTGTTGTCTATTGTTTTGAGTCTAGCTACCCTAGCAGATGTGAAGTGGCACTTCAGGGCTTCAGTTTTATTTCCCTCAATGAGCCTCTTTTCATGGACATATATTGGTGTATCTTCTTTTTTCTGGAAATATTTCTAACAAGGAAACACAATAGTAAGATACTGTCTTGCCAGTCACCAGTGGCTCATGCCTGTAATCCTAGCTACTTGGGAGACTTTGCCTTGTCTGTATAAGTGAAATCTAACAGCAGGCTTTTTTCAGTTAGCAGGATACATTGGAAGTTTATCAGCTTTCCCACAGGCATCAGGAATTTGTTTGGAGTAGTATTCCATTATATGGAGCTACTACTCTATTAACTGGAGGGCATTTGGGTTGCTTTTGGTTTTTTGTTTGTTTGTTTTGTTTTTACTAGAAACACTCAAACAGAGAAGTGCATGTTTTCATTTCTCTTAGATAAAGATTAAACCAGTCTTGCAAGATGGCCATTTTGTTTGACTTTCCTAGCAGCTTCTTTGCTCCACGTGAGTCCAAGCGATACCAGTACTTGTTCCTGTGATAGCCCTCCGTTTCTCTGTCTATAAGTGGGATAGCAGTTCCTATCTTACTAGAAACCACGTAAGCAGACATGCTTTGAGAACGGCAACATTCTAAATGCAAATAAGACATGTCTGTGACAATGCTTTTTCCTGCTTATATGTAAAACTTGTTTCCCATATGAACTGAGAGTTTCATTTATTTTCCCCCTAAAATCTTGGCAAAGTAAGTTCTAAGAAGTCACAGACAGCAAGAGGTTTTATCTCCAACACATTCTGGAGTTTGTTTTGGCTCCTGGTTTTGAACTTTTCACAGAAACAGATACATGGTCAAGATGTAAATCATCGAGTGAGAAAAATGCAGAGGAAAAATGACCCTGTGTGATAGAAGGCAGCAGGAATGGAGTCAGCATGACAGACGAGTTGATGTGCAGGGGAAAATACATACGGGCCTAGCCGGGGAGCCTCTAGGGAAGGCATGTAAGACTTCCACACAGCAGTGCAGGGACTGGTACTTAGCCTGCCCCTTGGTGGTGGGTGGGTGTGTATGTGTGTAAGAAAACTGACAAAGTATCCATTTCAGATTTTCTCAGTTTTTGAATTTGCTTTCTTTCCACCATAGAAATAGAAAGAAGAAATGAACAAGAGAGCCAAAATTATCTTGTTGGCATAAATATGAACTAATATTTAGAGTATTACAGAGATCTTTATCTGTAGAAATGTCTATGCCTATAAAAATTTCTGCCAGTGGTTATCTATAGGCATCTCTATAGATAAGTGTGTATTCTCAGGTTCGTATACCGTGTTAAGGCATAGCAGCATCTGATATTCTAGAAGCAATGAACACACCTAACCCCCTCCCAATTTTTTGTTTCTAATACTGTTCTCAGATAAAAGAGTTGGGGTACTTTAGAGAAATGAATTGGTCTTGGACTGAAACAGAAAATGTGTTTGGTGAGCTCAGAGCATCTGGGCAGGAGTGCGGGAGGGTGATGGGAGAAGGAGCCACAGGGATCCAGGAACCAACTGAAAGAAAGGGCTTCCAGTCATCAAATCCCTCTTCGAAGACTACCTACTCAAGTGGCTCACATCTGCAAATTGTGGTTTGGAGCCAGCTTGGTCAGACAAATCCAAGAGGTCCTTATCTCCAAAAACAAAATAAAACAAAACAAAAAACAACAAAGTTCAAGTGGTGAGTGCCAGTCTGGTACACCACCTGAGCAAGCCTGAGGCCCTGAGCCCAAAACACTATTCTGACCAAAAACAAATGAAAACAGAAATAAAAAAGAACACATACTGGATTGCAGGTATATAGAAATTGGGAATTTTCTGTACTAGTGTTGATATTTTTCTATAAAACTAAAACCAGTTAAAAATAAGAAATTGAAATTTTAAAAAGCTATCTTCTTTTATTTAAAAAAAAAAGATGAATAGGAAGGCCCAAGTATCCTTTGCTTATTCAGAACACTTGATACCCTGAAAAATCTTCTGTGAGGAATTTCAATTTCATCTTGACAAAGATTTTAAGAAGACATAATCTTTTTTTCTTCCAGTCCTGGGGCTTGAATTCCTGGCCTAGACACAGTTTTTAAGCTCCTTTTGCTCAAGGCTAGCACTCTGCCACTTAAGCCACAGCTCTACTTCAGGCTTTTTCTGTGATTAATTGGAGAGAAAAGTCTCAAAGAAAGCCAATCTTTGGTGACTCATGGCCTGTAAACCTAGCTACACAGGAGACTGAGATCTAAGGATTGAGCTTCAAAGCCAGTCTGGCAGGAAAGGCAGGGAAATTCTTATTTCTTATCTCCAATTAGTGCTGAGGCTCAAAGTGGTGGAGTGATAACCTTGAGAGAAAAAGCTCCAGGACAGCACCCAGGCCCTGAGTTCAAGTCCCACAACCAACAAAAAAGTCTCAAAGTCTTTCCTGCTGGGGCTAGCTTCAAACCACCATACTCAGATCTCAACTTCCTGAATAGCTAGGATTACAGGTGCTCAGCAACTTAATCCTTTAAAGATTGCATGGTCTTAAATTATTTGAACCTCAAGTGAAAATTTTATTTTTATTGTTATTCATCTATCTTACCAGAGAAAAAGATAACTAGATATTTTTAGAGCATTTCATTGCTAAAACTTGAAGGAAATAAGAAGACAATGACACAAACAAACAGATAATCATTCAGAATATCAGGTGCGAAATAAAAGACCATTCTTGCTATCAGAATAAAGATAAAATGGTGCTATGCTTGATGGTACATGTCTGTAATGCCAGCACTCAGGCAAAAGGATTGTGAGTTTGAGGCCAGCCTGACTCCATAGCAAGACCCTAACTCAAACGAAAAGAAGAAAAACTCCAGCTTGACTTCAGCTTGTTATTCTAAATGTTGTTTTGCTTTTCACATTAATGAATGAGAACAAGAAAGATTTTACATCTTACAAATGTTAGAAAAGCTAGTATCTGTTTAATATAACTACTATGTGTAGAATATGTCTACATTAAAAAAAAACATCTGGACCATTTAGCTCCATCAGTCAAGATGTTTAACACCAAGAAAAACCTCACATCTTCTTTATATTAACTGTGTTCATTCCTGCCTGCGTCCTTACTTCCCTTACCCACCCATGATACTAGTGATATTAAGTCTTTCATTGCCTTCTAGTGAAGCATCCTGTATCAGAAAGGTTCTGGCAAGACGTTTTACATTCAGATCCAGAGCAGTCTGCGGCAAAACTCAGCCATGATCTTTACCACCATCATCCCACAGAAGCTGGCACTCCCTCCTCTAGTCCAGCTACCAGCTACTCTTCTACCCCAGTTTCTTCTCATGCTACGTTCAAGACCTTCTTCAGTATGATATTCCAGGGCACTGCGCCACATCTGTTGACTATAACTTGGTAACAGTGTGAGGAAACTGAGGCCCTTGCCAACAAGCTGTGGAGGGGAACAGAGGTAAACAGTTCCAGGTGTGGTGTTCATTCTATGGTTTGATTCCTCCTGACAGAAGGAAGTCTGGCTCATAAGTGCCCAAATCAAAGCTTGCCTATGTAAACCACCTGACCCCAGGTAGTCAAATCTGTCCTCAGCTGACTTTATCCAATTCCTGTTAAATTTCTTTCCTAATCACTGTGTTCTCCTAGATTTTTTTTCTCTTTAATACTTGCCTAATTTATTAAGTAAAATCACTAGAGTTAGGACAAGGCATGGTGTTTTTGTGTCTGTGTACACAGAATTTGGGAGTACTAGGTGGTGGAAAAGCAGGAATCCTCAGGTCTGGGTGTGAAAGCTTATACTAACCAGCTGTTTGTGGCTTTTAGCAAAGGTGGCCTCTCTGCCCCTTGCTTTCCTTACCTGTAAATTATAAAATGTCAGCATTGGACTGTTGTGTGTATGTTTCCTCCTACTTACCAAAGAAAAAAATTAGCAGAGGAAGCTTTAAAAAATGGTAGAGCCAGGCACAGTGGCTCATGCAGGTAATCCTAGCAACCTAGGAGACTGAGATCTGAAGATCAAGGTTTAAGGCCTCCTGGGGAATGAAAAAATATGAGTCTCATCTCCAATTAGAAAACGAGAAGTGGGGCTGTGGTGCAAGGGGGAGAGTGGTAGCCTTGAGCTGAAAAGCTCACGGACAGAGCCCTGGCCCAGAGTTCAAGACCCATGACACCTTCTCCCCCACACCCCCCCAAAAAAATAATGGTAGAGAGGTCAAGAGTTTGGCCTAGTGGTAGAATGCTTGCCCAGCATGCAGGAAGACCCGGGTTGGATTCCTCAGTACCACATATATAGAAAAGCCGGAAGTGGTGCTGTGGCTCCAGTGGCAGAGCCCTAGCCTTGAGGAAAGCCCAAGGACAGTGCTCAGGTCCTGAGTTCAAGCCCCAGGACTGGCAAAAAAAATGGTAGAGAAACAAAAGCTAGAACCATGCATGCTAGAAATACTTAGGTAAAGTAAACAGAAGCCATTTGCTAAAAAGTTGACTAGAACTTCATGGAAGCCCCATCAAAGGGAAAAAATAACAGTGAAATAATGAGTAATAGTATTCTCATCATTGGAAAAAGAAGAGCAGGGGGAGAAAAGAAAAGGAAAAAATGCCAAGAATCAGCAGCATATCCAGTCAAACACTGTAGACTCTCTCCTAGAACCTGGGAGAATTGTCTGGTGTGTGTCTCATGGAAATGGATCTTGTCTGCAAGAGAAGTTATGTGGACAGAACATTTCCAGCAAGTCTGCCTTGAGCATATTTTATACTGGACCTTAATATAGAATGTAATTCAAAAGCATGATTGTAAAAGATGGGATGTGATGAGCTAAAGTAATCTTGCCCAGGTGTGTTGCTCACATTCTTCCCTGGCATACAGATAAATCTTAGAGAATCTATGGAATGAATGCCTGGCAGGATCTTTAGAGAGTCCTTCTGGAATTCCAGTTGTCTCCGCCAAGCTTTCGAAACGTGTGACACACTGCAGCCAGTTCAACACTGACATTCCTGACAGGTCCTTTTATATACAAAACTAATTCATATTATGAAAGTCTCTTCCCTTTTACCACCTGTTTAGCCCTTGTGGATTCTCAATTTCTACCTGCCAAGAGAGCCAAGGAACTATCATAATGATGAGAGAAGGAGGGAGGAAATTTTATCTCCTACTGTATAAAATGCTATATTGTTGAATTTCTTACTTTTAACAACCATAACATATTAGTTTCAGTGATAGTACTTAAACCAGAGACCTGGTGAGGTCGAGAAGGAGAAAGAGAATGAAGATAAAAGACTGTTGCAAGCAAAATAATGTGGAAAGGCCTATTTAACAAAAAGGATAAAGCAATATGCATAAAGCCTGTCAGTCCTGTCACTTAGATGATACTTTGCAAGTACTGGTTTATTGACTTACAAAAGGAAAGGGTGGAGGGGATATGGAAAAGTGGCCCCCCTGCCAAGTTTGCAGGTGGATCTGAAGGTGGAAGTTACCATCAGACCACCTTACCTAAGAAATAAATGTACTGTGTGTCTTTTAAACCACTTTGTTGTGAATCCAGCAACATCTTGAAACCCTTTCCAAGATGAGTAGCCCCAACTGCACCCCCAGATCCCTATACAGGCTCATCCACCAGCTGGAATTACACATGAGAGGCAGGCTGCCAACATCAGTTCTTTTGATCCAGCATGATTGGAAACAAACTCTCCTTCTTGTCATCAATTGGCCAGTATTTGTGGTTGCTTCTTGGGGCCATAACTGTAATAGCATCCATTTGTTCTTTCAGTAATTGATCCAGAGGAATCAATCAAGTGCCAGGCTTTGCTCTAGGCTTTGGGGATCCTACATGAATAAACAAAAAAAAGAATCTCTGCCCTCATAGAGATTATATTTGAGATAGATGGTGACAGACAAGCTAGGAAATTAAATAGACTGATGAGTGCTGTAGAGGAAGAGACTGCGAAGACTACGATGGATTCTCTTGGTAGATCCCAACCTGACCAGTTGATGAAGATTCCTAACACCAGTGGTGCAGTCTCCATCATGTGCCCTCCATCAGGTATTCTGGGTGATGCAGTGAACAGAGCCCAGATTTATGCTGCATACTCCTGCAAGTGCAAATCCATAATCACTTAAATCTAGACATGAGGAGACATCAGACAGACCCAGGCTGAGGGTCATCTCACAGAATGCAAGGCCTGGATGCTTTGAAATTGCACAAGGACGTGGAAGTGAGGATATGATAGAAAAGACAGTAGAAAACAAAGCCCAAAATCTAATGTCCATGCCGAAGCACCAGAATCAGCTGCGAAGTCATTTGAAGTGTGGATGTTCTACCCAGGAACCAATAAATGAGACATAGTCTGCATTTTTCTCAAGGTCCTTAGCAATTCTGATTTTGAAAGCGAGATACATTTCATTATCAATGGTTGCTAAATGGCACGGTCATTTGCATTAGTGATCAAAGCCAGTTCATTCTATTTAGACTTCAGAATTAATTGTAGAACCAAGCTAATCCCTCTGAGCACCAAGCTGTAGCCCCAAACTAATACTTTAATGTAGGGTTGGAATGTAAGTAAATATTGCTGGTCACATTTCAGGAGGTTTCTAGAATGTTTAAGTGGATTTGAAAAATACTTTGTAAAGTATTGTTTGTACGAACATTATGCACTTTCCAGTCCTTGTTTGGCCTAGAGTTTAATCAGATTTAACATGGTGAGTGTTCTTTGTAAGGTTGTAGGTTTCTTTACTTCCAGGGCATGTAAACTAGGACATCTGGGTTTTATCATTAAATTACTAAAACATGTCTAGCATTTTTAGGAACCGTAGACCAGAGTCTCTATGCTACAGGTGTTAGACATATTTGATAGAGGCTGGAGTTAAAAGGAAAAAAATACACATACTAATTCTGTTTCAGAAAAGATACTTGACTCAAATATCTAAACTTTGACTATGTTGTCTAACACTTGGAAACATGGGAGAAAATTAAAAGAACTCTCTGAACTTTTTATAAAAATATTCATGTTACATACTCTCATCAGTGTACACCAAGACTTAGTTTTGCTCTCACTAGCACCTGTCAATTTGCCTATAATATCTCAAGGACACGAAAAGCATTTTTTACCTTGCCTGGAGCTGTGTATAATGTTGACATATTCCATGCATGACTGTAGGAAATTGTACTATCCAGAAAAGAGATCAAGGAGGAACTAAATAGCAGAACAGAAATTGAATATAATAAGACTTAAAATATAGTCTCCAGGTCAAAGAAACACCACATGAACTTTAGTTGCCTCACAAAACCAAACACCATATTTGGAAATCATTGAATATATGCTTGTTAATATTAGAAAAATTGCCTGAGCTTTCTACTATGCTATGGGCTTATATGGCACTCCCACAATATAGATGTTATTCACAGGCTTGCTTTAAAGTAGAGGCATAGAAAAGGGACTTAAGTAGTGAATATCAGAGCTGAGATGTGAATCCCGTATCACAGCTTTAGACTCACATACCCCTCCCTTCAGCATCTAATACAGAGTATTTGTCCAGGAAACATACCAAAAACATGATATTTTGTCATTTTGGTTTGGTATCTCTCCCGGGTTGTTGTGACACAGGACACTCATTACTGTGGTTTCTAGGCCTTTTCCTAACCACAACCCACTACCACCATCTCTGATTAAGTGTTCATAGCAACTCTGCCACTCCCAGCTCTCTAAGACCTAGAATCTAGCTCAGTACTGCCACCCACTCCCTGGATGACCTTTGCAAGTCCCCTAATTTCTCTGGTCCTGTTTCTTCATCTTCCAAACAAAGGAAAAGAACTAAATATCATCTAAGTTCCAACTTAAACATCCTAAGATCCATTGATTGACTACTTGTTCCATTATATAGGAGATATAGGAGGGTCACTTGACTAAGCTGATTCGCTCTCTAAGCAGTTTTCTCATAATAGCTTTGGTTATGAAATAAGATATTCATGTGACCTCATCCACTCTTTTGGTTTTGTAGGAATTTTTTTTTTTTTTTGTCCGTCATGGGGCTTGAACTCTGGGTCTGGGCGCTGTCCATGAACTCTTCAACTCAAGGCTACTGCCCTACCTGTGGAACCACAGCTCCACTTCCTATTTTCTAGTGATTAGTTGGAGATAAGAGCCTCACCTTTTTTAGTGCCTGCCTGTGCAGGCTTTGAACTGAGATCCTCAGATCTCAACCTCTTGGGTAGCTGAGATTGCAGGCGTGAGCCACCATGCCCAGCTTTGTGTCTTGATTTTAGAATTTCTTTTTTTTTTGCATTTTTTATTGTAATTAGTAAAAGGGTCACATGATATTTGCCAGATGGAAGGTGCATTAATTCACGTACATTGAGATTTTAGAATTTCTCCAGTGACAGTGGTTTCACTACACCAGTTAAAAACGGAAGATGCCCTTTCTATTTTGACTTCCTGCCACCCACATCCCATGATGCTTCTAAAGATAAAAGATGTGTTCTCAGGGGGCCAAATGAATGTGCTCATCTACAGAACTGCCAGTGGACACACACCTTAGGCTATGCCCATTTCAGGCAGAAAGAGCTGTGTGAAACCCAGAGCTGACCTTCCAATGCTCTTCTCAGTGCCTTTGAGAAAAACATGAAACCTCCTATTCCATGACCCATGTCAGAGAAGCTGGAGAAACACTGAATATTATGTCCTCCTTAGAGATTTTTTATACATTATATAGATTATATTAGCATATGCATGACCCCTGCAATTAAAAAAGCTGTCTTTAAAAAAAAAACTGATGTTCTCTAAACTAGATACTTTTTTCACGGGACATTCCACATCTGGTAGAACATGTGCCCTGAGACCCAGTTTGGGAACCATTACCTCAGCACTTACTAACTTATTTCCGTCTGGGATCTTCAGAGTAAGAAGGGATAACAATGGCTACTGGAATATTTTATTGAACAATTACTCTTGGGAAAACATGGATAAGTAATTTGAAATTGGCAATGTTTGTGCATCAAGACTTCAGAATTCAGTGCTGCAAATAAACAGGCACGTACGAATAAAGCCGGCCAGTCAGCAAACAAGACAAACCCAGCATATCGAGTATAGCTTTGTGGTGTAGGATCCAGGCCAGGGGCTGTTGTTTGACATCCCCTACTGACTTCTGAGTTCACAGCTGCCCGTCTCAAATGCCGTTGTTTTACTCTACCCGGGCAGCTGCCACACCTCAGTTACACTGTCTCTTCACAGGACAGTCCGTTTATTCTGATAGGTTTCGTAGCTGGCAAGACATTTCAAATGCTTTTATCTGGTGCTAAAAGTTCTTGAATTTTACCTTTTGGGTACAGAACTGTTATCTTTATACAGACTTAGAATGTATTCTTTACCCCCAGAAAAGATGACTTCTTTTACCTAAATAAATAAATAAATAAATAAAGCTGGGTGGCTGTAGCTCACGCCTGTATTCCTAGCTACTCAGGAGGCTGATATATGAGGATTGCAGTTAAAAGCTACCCTAGGCAAACAAATCCAAATACCCAGCAAAAAGTTGGAATCAATTAAGTCACACAAGTACAGGTTCTCGCATCTAAGGCCCAATATTGGCACAATAGTAATAATAATAACTATAATAATAATAACTAGTTGATGTTTTTGTTGTTGAGTTGGAGTTGCTCAGGCTAGCCTTAAATTCTAAGCTTATCTCAACCTCTTGCCTCAGCCTCTGGAGTTGCTGGGACTAAAAGACTGAGTCACTATCCTCAGTGATGCCTTTCTTTTTATAAAACAAGAAAAATGCTGAAATGCATGATTGTAAATAGAGATACCCTTCTTGAACATTTGTTTGTTAAACTTGTCATTTAAAATATGATGTAAAAATCAACGTTAAAAAATCCTGTAATAAAAAATTTTTTAAATGCTGAAATGGTAACTGATATAGGATACCATTGAATCCTGTACTATCAAATATTGTAACTGCAGTCTGATATACCTGATATTTCCAAGACAAAGGCCCTGGATTTTGAGAACCTGTTTGTGACTTTCAAGTGTTTTACCAGTTCTTCCCCACCGAGCCATATCCATATGTCCCAACATTTTGAGGGTCCCTCCCAAGGACTCCTTTCTCATCTTCTGCTTCCTGCTCCTCACTCCAGCCTTCCTTAACATTCTATTGGCAGGCTCTTTCTGGTCCCCTTTCTGCTTTCTTGCTCCTTCTCTTTTTCTGGTTTCTTTCTAAAATAAAGGAGGTTATGTCTTCTGGAGGCTCCCTTTTATGAGAAGTCCCTGTCTGCTAAGCAGAGAAACCAAGTTAACATCATTTCCATCAGGCCTACAGCTTGAAGAAGGAACTGCTTATTCTTCTTGTAATGATCAATAGTAGGTGACATTTATTGAGATGTGTTCACTGGAAGCATTGGAAACGTTTACATATGTCAGTCCTTTTATTAGTCACCACACCCCCTCATAATACAGGACATTGGTTACTCACACTTTATAGGTGAGGAGATAGAGTCTTGATATAGTTAAGAAACTCATTCAAGGTCATAGACAGTCAAAGACAGAATCAAGGAATGACCATGCATATCTCTGGCACTAAGTCTTTCCGTTCTTTGTCATCACATGCTCTTGTATCCTGCCTACCCCCAGCATGCCTTCCTCTCATGGAACAGAGCAGGAAAGGATTCAGGTTTCTTCAAGTTTGTAATCCAACAATCCATTTCAGAAGCTTGCCTTACATTCTTGCACTGCACAGACAGCAGACTTGTTTCTTAATGTTTTCCACAGACCTGTGTCTAGGACTGAGAGTTAATTGATCTCGATAGGACGCTAATATCTTTTGTTTCTTCACACAGATCTGTCCTTCAGGGGAACATCCAACAAAAATATTCACACCATTTTCTTCCTTTCTATTCTGTCCTTCTGGCTTGATCATGAGTGTTGGTTTGGTGGTTAATCTCTTGATCCTGGCTCATCTTTTGCATTGCAGTTTGAAAAGGCTTGTATTTCATGCCAAATGACTTGCTGGGCTATCTTCTGCTAACCTGAGGCAGGTTCCTGCCCCGGACCTAGAGTGAGTCACAGAATGTTTCCTTGTTTCATGTGGTCCTCCTGGTTCACTGAAAGAGTATCATGAGTTTGAAGCCAGCCTTGGATACAAAAAGACTATTTACAAACAAATAAATAAAACCAGCCTTAGAAGACAGTGCTCACTTGTCCCCATTTCCCAGGCAGTGTGACATCTGACCGGTGGTTTCTCTAATAGAAGACTTAGTGAAGCTCAGAATGGGCTCTGCCTATTCAGAGTAGGTGAGAGAAGCTCTGTTCCACCCTCACTCACTGGTGCCCATGTGTCTCAGGTAAAATGGAACCTCCATAGGCCTTCAGTGCCATCGCTCGCTGGCTGTGCATCCTCAACACTTTGGCAATGCTGGGATTGAACTCAGAACCTTATACTTAAACAGTAGGTGCTCTACCACTTGAGACATGTCCCCACCCTTAAACCAGCTTTTGTGACCTCTGGGGTAAAGGGTAAGCTGACAGATGGTTGTGATGTGACTGTCATCTCTGCAGTAAATGGTCTTGCTTCATTTCTCCTACTGCAGTATGCATACTCCTGGGCAGGAGGTGTATGCTTATCTCTGGGAAGGGTGATATTACTACAGAGCAGGACGCTGTAGAACCCTACCTCTCAGGCTAGACCCTGCACATGAAAACAGATGAGTAAACAGTGTTGTCTTCAAAGAGCTCCTTCTCCAGTGGCAGGTGCCAGGGGAAAGCAGTTACAGCACAGGATAATAAATGCAGCAATAAAGTTTTATTTACACAGAGGATTCCCTAGCTATCTGATGATAGAAAAGGCTTCCTAGAGGAGGTGAGACCTGGACTACAAGAAATCTAATGGATGAAGAATAAGAGGGAAATCAAGGACTGGGGACAAGGTGAGCTCTAGATCCTCCAAGTAGAAATAATCCAGTTCACGCTTAGATACTCAAGCCAACAGCAGAGAGGTAGTAGGTAAACCAGGTTGAGGGAGGGAAAACATCTGGAGAGAGGATGTCAGCATAAAAAGGGACTCAAGAAGACAGAGCCATAAGAAACAAGTGATCAAGAACCAACTGTGCCAGCGGTCTACTTCTACCATTTACCAGCTTTGGAACCCTGGTCAAGTGACTAAACCTCTCTGGGCTTCTACTTTATTTATTAAGTGGAGATGATTATGATAGACCTCATCATTGGTTTATTGTAGGATTTAATGGATTAAAGCTTGTACAGTGCTTAAAATAGTCTATTGAGTAGGCCTCATAGCACATTTGATATTATAATTTCACTGATGTCAGAATGGATGAAATGTGTCACAGTTCCCACTGGCACTATCCAGACTGGAAGTGGAGAGGGAAAGCTTTCCTCCCGGGAAGAAGACCCTAGTGAGCCAGACAGGTCCTGCTGGGCTGTGCAAATGCCATCATCCTGTGGGAGGACAAGGCCCAGCTGCCTCGCCCCTGACCTTTCCCCATCCCCCGAGCACTGCCACTGGAGTGTGGGTTCCTTGGGAATAGGAAGAAGTAGCAGTTTACTGAACACACAGGCATTTCTGGACTCCCCTAGCCCATTGAGGAGAAGAGGCTCAGACCCCAGGTAGCAGTCTGGGGAGTAGCTCGATGGAATCTCTCCCACACCTTCTCCCCTTCTACCTCTTAAATTCAGTTGGAGCTGGTCCAATTCTGCAGACCAGAGATAGATGGACGACAGAATAGGAATGTTGCTAAACAACCAGCCGGGACGACAGAATAGGAATGTTGCTAAACAACCAGCCAGTGCCAACACCTCTTTCTCTCTGTGTGTGTGTCTTCTCAGAGTGCCAGGGTTCTGTTCCTAAAGGGGATCTGACTTGGATGCATCATTTGAGCCCAGCAAGCTGAACTTGGTGCAGTCTTCAAGAGGCATATCTTTGCCCAGGAGATCACAATGATTGTCTGAAGCGCAAAGCTATTATTAATTCTATAATTGTCTGTTAGAGGTCAGAGAAAATGGAAAGCAATAGAGCATGGTTGTTGTTTTTTGTTGCTGTTTGCTTGGTTAGTTTGCAAATAGTCTTTTTTAGCTAGGTTCTTGTATCCCAGACTGGCCTCAAACTCATGATACTCTTTCTCCTACCACCGCTCTAGTGCTCAGATGACAAATATGTATCTCTGTGCCTGGCCCAAAGCACAAGCTTTGGATCATGCCAAGTTTACAGATGTGTAAACTTAAGCAGGCTGGATTAACTACTCTGAACCTCAGCTTTCTTCTCTTAAAAGAAACAGTACTGTATTCACGTTATAGGCTTCTCACAAACACATTTTGATACATGGAAGAGCTGTTATGGTGATTGTAGATTTGAATCCCACTATGTTAAAATAGGATAAAATAATCAAGGTTTCATCTGAGGGCTTTCAATACATGCTTTTATGAAAGGAGATGATATTTATGAGATGAAGCTTTAGAATACCATTTCATCATAAATTTCAGAATGAACAAGCCATTCAGTTCTGTTGAGTGTGGTAAACTGTAACTGACCTGGTTGTAGGGCAGAGTAAGCCATCTTAGTTAGGCTTCTTAGGCTTGCTTTAATGGTTCTTGTCCCCATGCCTAGCATAGTTCCTGCAAGTTCACAGGCATGCAGTAACTGTTTGTGGAAAGAATAAGCACTGTTACAGTGATATAAATAAAGTGCCTTTGGAGGGCAACTGGAACTGAGGATTGATAGAAAGACTGAGATGCAGAGATGTAGCAAATAAATGGATTAAGCTGACCTTGTACTGGTAGTTAATAGCTTGCATGATTTTGTTCCAAAAGGCTCCAAGTTCTAGTTTTATTTACAAGTGCCCAGCATGGTTCAAGAGAGTCTTTTCAAACCAAGATGTATTTGTCAGGGCTTTCTGAGATAGCTTCTTAATCATGTGGTCATGTTGACTTTGAACTTGTGATCCCTTACCTCAGCTCCCTGACTACTGGGATTGCAGGTGTTTATCCTCACACCTAATAAAGTTCTTTTTCTTCCCAGCTGCAAGTTAGCAACTCAGTTTAACTAAATATTTTTACATTATTTTTTGCTTGAATAAACAGACTTCTGTCTTCAGGATTTCTGAGTCCTGTACCATCTAGCCCTTAACCACACATTAATCATTATTTTAAGACACTTAGATATCATTTCTTATTTCATACACAGTAATTTAAGTATTGTTAGATTTTACTAAAAAAATGAATTGAGAGTTAGAGAAGTTAGATGGCCAGCTTTGGAGATGTGAGCACAGAGATGGTAAGACAGGTTCAGCCCCACCAGCCCCCACTGCCCTGTGTTGCCTCCCTCTCTCTCCTCAGGCTCAGATGCAGTTAGCATGATGAGAGCAGACTGGCTGGCTTACAGTATTGAATTGTCACTACAACATGATGATTCAAGAGCCCAGGGTATAGGAAATACAGAGTCCACATTTCAAACTTCCATGCAGTTAAGACTCTCTAGGGAATTTATCTGAAAATGCAAGTTCCTGAGCCTTACCCTAAAGAGCCCAATTTTAGGTTGAGGCCCTAGGATCTTCATTTGAGCAAACACTACCACCATCATCACCACCACCACTGCCAGTGACTCCAATGTAAGTGCTCTGATATGAGGACTACTGCTTAGACGGATATCTGTGCAGTGTGCATAAATGTTGCACGGATGCTCCAATTGGAGAGTTGCTTTAGTCCTTGCAGTCTAGACATAGATGTGCATGTCACATCCTCAGCTCAAGAGGAACTCTAAATTACCATTGTCTTCTGGCGATTCCACCAGCTGAGCCCAACCTTTGCAATCAGAGTGACCAGATAGCCCTTGTGAGGGATCATCTTTCTATGAAAATTTGCATTCAACATATTTTAAAAATATGGGCAGCAGGTCACTTGTCTCTTTTCTGGACTTAGGAATAGCAATAGGAAATGTTCAGGCATTTCCCCCAAAATACAATCCCTGAGTGCTTGGAGGCTGGGAATCCTTCCTGCCCACAGCCTCCTGGGACTCTGGATGGTCAGCCTGTCTGCCAAAGGCACCAAGCATCCTCGTCCTGGAAGTGTGGGAAAAGATGGTCTCTGTCCTTGAGAACTCAAGGTCTACTAGGAGAGACAGAATAGACCTATGTAAAAGAGTCAGGCATATAAATGTAACCAAAATAAACCAAATGCATGCTCATGGAATGGTGAGAAACCACATGTAGACATAACTTTGGGCTCAAGGACCTACATTAAGTCAAAGAGAAATAGAAAGAAATTGAATGTAAGGTGCCAAGGAACCATCAGAAATTCCCTCCTAGAGGAAGTAAGCATTATTCATGAATTCACTTACTTATTCAGTAATTCTCATTAAGACTGACAGAGACAGATCTCAGCGGGTCACCAGCTGTTACCTACCTATGAGCACAGGAGACCCAATGTGTGCAGGATGTATACTAGGACACTGCTGCACATGTAACATGTAGATGTCATCTAGGAGGGAAGTCCTGACCCCACCCACTCTCCCTTTCCATCCCTGCTGGCCTGAATGTGAGTGTGTACCAGGTCTCAAGTTCAGACTCTTCCCATGATGCCAGTACATGTGAGAAAGGAGTGTAAGATGTTCATTTTAGCCCAAGCATGGTAAAAAGGCAAATTAAGAATGTGTTTGAAGAGGGGCATTTATGGAGGCGTTGTAGGCCTAGTCCAGGGATTAAGCTCATCAGGGCAACCCAGAGCTTTCTGGGAGAAGCTCTAGAAGAACAATGTGGAAGCTGGGCACTGGGGGCTCACATTTGTAATCCTAGCTACTCAGGAGGCTGAGATCTGAGGATCACAGTTCAAAGCCAGCCTGGGCACCAAAGTCCATGAGACTCATCTCCAATTAGCCATCAGAAAATCGGAAGTGGTATTGTGGCTCAAAGTAATAAAGTGTTAGCCTTGAGATGAAGAACTGAGGCCCAGAGTTCAAGCCTCACAACCAACAAAGAGGAAAAAAATAAAAAGAACTGGGCTAAGGCACTGTTGATAGCTATTTGGGATATAACAAATACAACCTGTATGGGGCGGGGTGGGGGAGAGAATATAGGCTGAAGTTTCATTCTGTCTTATTTCTGTGCTGACTATTGAAAATTAGGCAAAATAACCTACCACAGTTAACCACTTGCTCCTCTAAGGGACTACCATAGTACACATACTTTATGCTTCTTGTGATTTTTGCTTCTCTTTATGAATTCCTTCTGGTTTTGGTAACACATCCTATTTTCCACTTAATAAAACATTACCACAATTTATTTGTGCTCTAGGCACTAGTTTGGTATTCGTCACTCAATCTTTTTTTCCTCTTTTAGTTTTTTTTTTGAAAGAAGCTTTTACTATATAATTGAGTCTGGCCTTGAACTTACAATCCGCTAGCCTCAGCTTCCTGAGTATTGGAATGACAGGTGTGTGTGCCATCACGCCCTATAGAATTTTTCTTCTTAAATCTCATCTATTTTTCACTTATTTTGTCTCATCAGTGAAACGTTTACCACTTAATGTTAATAAAAGTATGAGTAGTCTCTGAAATTTGTAAGCACATGTTGGGATCTGTGTGTGTGTGTGTGTGTGTGTGTGTGTGTGTGTGTGTGTGTGTTTACGATACTGTGTTTACATAATCTCAACAACCAGCCCCTGGGGACTCACTCTTGCTGATGGAACAGTTGGTTTAAATTAGGTTTCCATGTGAAATACACTATCTCTATTTTTTTCCTAGTGTTGTGGGAAAGTGTATGGAAAATGATTTGACTGATAGGAAATAAATCTGGATCCGTGATCAGGATTGAGGCACAAAACCCCAGCCGTAGTCTTCCCCTGCTTAGCGAAGCAGGCTTTTCCCTAGGGTAGGAAAGTTAACCCTCTCAGTCATCTTGTGGTATGAGAATAACCTAGAAGAACAGTAACTTTCCAAAAATTTAACTTGGCAAGAAAGAAGCTAAAGTCATGGGAAGAATGTACCCAGAGCCCTTTAAGGAACCATTTAAATTTTTCAGGATCTCCTCCTCCTCCTCCACCTCCTCCTCCTCCTCCTCCTCCTCCTCCTCCTCCTCCTCCTCCTCCTCCTCCTCCTTCTTTTTCTTCTAATTTTATTGTAAAGGTAAGGTACAGAGGAGTTACCGTTACATAAGTTGGATAGTGACTACATTTCTTTTTGAACAGTGTTACCCCCCCCATTTTTTCCAGATTATTCCCCTTCCAACAACCCCCCACCCATTTCATTTCTAAAGTAGTGTCTAATGAGTCTCAAAGCTGAATTAGTTCTCCTTTGTCCTCCATTTCTGTGTTTCCCCTTCCCCTCAAATCAGATGAACTTATATATAATACAAAGTACAGATATCAAAAACAGTAGATAAAAGGAAATAAACCAAAGGAAAGAAGAATATACTTTTAAAAAAACTCTTGTTTATATTTCTTGGAGTTCATTTCAATCTTTTCATCTGTAGGAAAAAAAAGAGTTTGAATTTCCAACCCAAAGAGTTGATCATATTAAGGATCTAGGTATTGTCTTCCCTTATAGGGTAGAGCCTATTAAAATGTAGGAAGAATTGGAAAGCAACACCAAAGATAGTCAGTCTCTGTTGGCAAAATAACTTCTTGGTCTAATGGAGCTGTTTTTACAAAAGTGGCTTTTAAATGGGTGCGTGGCAAGGCATGGAGGCAGTGACTGAGAGAATGTTCGTAACCACTGTAGTCAGTTTAGGGGATCCTAAAGGGTTCCTGGGAAGATCTGGAAAAGGCTTGTCCTAGATCCTTATTCTAGATCTGTTCTGATGTTCCCTGATGTTCCAGAGCAGGTAGAGAATGCTGAGAGGCTCCTGGGCCCAAGCCAGGCATAGAGGTGACAGGTAGCCCATCATATTTTTCTTCAGCCTATTTCAGGAAGGTAAAGACAGATTTTCATCCCAATGTTTCTGGTTAGTACTAGAGTATACCCTGTTTTATCATCAGAGTTCCCTGTTGTCATTGCCGTATTTGTTTCTATGCAGGAATAGGAAACCACATCAATTCTTTGCATTCTGTTTTTGGTTAGTTTGCTGTGTTGTTTGTTTGTTTTTATATCTTTAATGATTTGGGGCTTCTTGCTTAGAATCTTAGCCAAAATTCCAAGTTTTGTCTTCAAATGCGCAACTTGAAATGGAATGCTTAAGAGTACCTACCTGGGGCCGTGTGCACAGAAACTATCACCTTTCATCAGATGAAAGACAGAGCACCAGGCTGGGAGTCCTAGTTTTAACATCCACAGGTCATGACTCTGGAAAATCACATCTCTAATGAGCCATAGATTCTTCATCTGGAAAAATTGGGTTGGACTGCCCTCTATGGTTGCTGCCAACTCTAAGTGCCATTAATCCTTATCATTTTTTCAGCTTGTGGGCAGTATGCCCTTGACTTTGAACTCCTATTTCTTCCATTGTCTGGGTCACCATGAACTCTGTTCAGGCTTCACTCTCATGCTGTCTGGAGAAAGATTTGTTCTGCAGTTAGAATTGTTGCTGACTTACATGTAACTGATAAAGTCATGTGGGGTCAAGACCAAGGCCTTGATCTAACAATCAAGCTAATCCACATAAATGTTAGCCAGGGTGGAGAAAGCAACTCAGATGGACACTGGTGTGTCAGAAAGGTACTATTGTTAATTCCATGTTATAGCAAAGAAGCAACCAAATGATCTTAGACTTTAAAAAGAAATGACTTTGTAAAGGAGGATGTAGATGTAAGAAATGAATATTAATTTATACTCTTACTTGTTTAGTAGAATCAAAAGCAAACATATTTTCATAAACTTAATCCTAGAGCTGGTGAACATTAGAGTCTGTGCATCCATATTAGGCATATAGTAAAGAAACAGATGCCTTAAATCCAACTCTTACGTTTACCACTATTGGTTGAGGACCTTAAGCAGGTGTCTGGAGACAATAAATATTCCCAGTTTTAGGATAGTTATGAGATAACATAGGTAATGCTTAAATGGACCCTGGACAAACAAGTGCTATATTAAGTGTTCTATCCAGTCCTTATTTTGTCATCTGAAAAAAAAAAACATGATTCATGTGTATGTGAAAGGTGGTTAGAAAAATACTATATGTATTTTTATTTAATATTACATATTTTATTTCTTGACAAATGTTTTTCAACTTGTGGGCTAATTGCTTTAGTTGCATTTCATTTTGATGTCTAGCCCTCAAACACGGTTCCATCAAATTATCCTTAGGCCTTATTATAGTCTTGTGGAGTTATTTAGTTCAAGAGAGATTTTATGAGTTCCCTTTCCTATAAAGTTTTCCTTATTTGCTCAGAGTAATTAATGAGGTTGATGGAGCTAGGTTGTTGTTTTGGCTCTTAGCTGAATCCCTTCTTTTCCTAATACCAAACTGAGACAGAGAGACTGAGAGACAAAGGAACTAATCAAATTCCCAGGACCCCTCTGCAGTGACTGCCCTTCCTCGTCTTCCAGGTGAGCTCCTGGGTAACGTGGCTGATCCTCACAGCAGGATCAATGGAGGAGAAGCGGGAGGTCTTCTCCTATCTGGTGCATGTAGCCAAATGCTGCTGGAACATGGGCAACTACAATGCTGTCATGGAGTTCTTGGCTGGCCTCAGGTAAGGCAGTGGGAACATGGAAATCTGAATGGGTTCCACTTACCAATAGAATGGCTCTGCCATACTTGCCCAAAACAGGCGACTGGTAGTGGTCATTTTGAGGAACATATGATCTTCCACTAAATACTGTTGAGGAAAATGGGGGAATGACACACTCATACACTGTTGATGACAAAGTACCTTAATGAAGCCACTGCAGAAATAAATATGGAGGCTCCTCAGGAAACTAGAAAATAGAACTTCCATATGATCCTGCTATCCTACTCCTGAGCATATAAGCAAATGAGTATCAGTCCACCACCTGTACACCACATTTATACAGCACTATTCACAATAGCAAAACTGTGGACTCAGCCTCGTTGCCCATCAACAGATAAGTGGAAAAAGAAAATATGGCATATATACTAGTGAATATTATTCAGTCATAAGGAAGATGAAATTATGTCATTTGCAGAAAATGGGTAGACTTGGATAGTATCATGTTAGGCAGAGTAACACAGACTCAGGAAGATATATATTACATTTTTCTCTCATGTGGAATCTAGACTGTTTAAAACAAAGGAAAAGAAAAGAATGACATGAATATAAAACAGAGACTGAGAGGAGAACCAATAGGAAGGAGGAGGACACAAGGTGAGGAATATGATTTAGGTACTTTACATGCATGAAAATAGAATAATGAAGTTCATTAGAATTATAAAAGTAAGTTTAATAATAAGGGGAACAGAAAATGAGTACTTCAGAGGTGAATTGGATCACAGTACATTAGATGCATATATGGACATATTCCCCTTAGCACAGTTAATATAAGAGTAAAAAAAAAAGGATTTTTATTTGATTCTCCAGCTGCTTGTAAAGGGATTCCAGATTGGAAAAGTAGTAGAAGCATGCCAGTTGCCCATCTAACAATAAATAATTTATCTTTACTGAAATTTGTTCTTTACTGCCAAGTACAGAGATTGTTAATGAGAATTATATGTCATTCATTCCTTTGCTTCATCTATTTATACCTCTACTTTACTGACAGAAAAAGAAGTTTTAAAGAATTGTTACTGATTTGTAAAAATTCAACTCCACTGCCTTCCAAACCTACCCAGCTGGCTCTCCCTCCACACTTTGGTGATAGGCTAGAAGTTTCTGTGGCTTTTCAAGTCACTTTATAGTTAATAAGTAGCCCCATTCTCCATGATCATGCACATGAGCAAATCTCGGAAACATGAGATTAAATTTAAGAAAGAAAAGAAAAAGAAAAAACAAGGTGCTTCAAGTAACCAGTGATATGGTTGTTTATTTATTCAGTATTTTAAAATACATGAACAAGCTGAATGCTGGTGGCTTATGGCTGTCATCCTAGTTACTCAGGAGGCTAAGATGTGAGAATGGAGGTTTGAATCCAAGCCAGGCAAAAGCATCTTGAGATATTGTTATCTACATTAAACCAGCAAAAATCTAAAAGTAGAGGTGTGGCTCAAGTGGTAGAGCACCAGCCATGGGAGAAAAAGCTGAGGGAGAGCATAAGACTCTTGAGTTCAAGTTCCAGTAATGTCACATACATTTACAACACACACACACACACACACACACACACACACACACACACACACACACACGGCAGAAATTAGTAGGCTCTCAATTGGAAGGTATTCTAGAAAAAAAGGTGCTAGAGGCGGTGGTTCATATCTCTAACTCTAGCTACATGGAGGCATAGGTTGAAGAATCGTGTTCTGAGGCTGTAGGCAAAAATTAAGAGAATAGCAAAAACAAAACAAAACAAAAAATATTTGGAATTGTGGCTTATGTGGTCGCAAGCATAGCACCCTCACTTCAGACCCAAGCACTGAGAAAGAAATGCACAGCACCTCTTTAACTTGTGCTATGTCCATTTGTTAGAGAATTACAAAGAACCATACAGAAAGAGAACACCCCTGGCCCAGTGGGGGCTGAGTGCTGTGTGCTGATAGAAGAAACCACCAGCGCTGCATCCACACTGCTTCTGTGTCACTATTGTACTTTATGATCTGTGGGTGTCCCATATGCCATACAGTGATTTTTCAACCTGCTCTAAATCAAAATTTTCTGTCATTCAATTGAAGGCAACTTCCCTTCTCCACATTTCATAGCCCAAGTCTCAGAAATTTGCAGTAGGGTAGAAAGATATGCTTTGTCTTTTCTCTCCTTTCCAATTCAGAGTCCCTGCAGAAAAAGGAAGGAGAGAAGAAACAAGAAGGGAATGAGGAAAAAGAAAGGGAGCAAACAACTGGGGCAGCAGAGAGGAACCTTCTGCCCTCACAGATACCAATGTGGATGGCAGTAGAATTTCCAGCCCCACTCCTGGGCATCTTTATGTCTCCCACTGTACTGTTACCTGTAAATATGCCATGGACTCTCTGAGTGACCACTCAGTCTGCACCCTCAGGGCCTCATTTTGGAGGTCCTTCTTCCCAAGCTCTTCCTGTGAGTCACCTTATTTATCAGACCTTTCCAGAATGATTGGGCCCAACCTCCTGACACCATGTCCACTGTGACTCACAGGAGACGCCAGCACTTTGTCCTTCCAATGTTGCAAACGCAAGACGCTGCTAGGACTGCCATGGATAACATCTGAAACCTCAGAACAGATTTCCTGCCTTGCTGTGTCTTCCCCTAGTGCATACTCAATGTTCCCATCAATGTCATGGGTACATGTCTTGATTTATGACTTTCTATTGTTCTGGAATTGTAAAAATTCATGTAATCTTTTCCATAGTGAAACATGACACACTTTGAATCTGTGTGGAGTCATGCCACTCATATTTGGCTCAGAATAAATGACTTTATTTCCTTTAAAGAAGAGTTCCTAGTTTAGATCAACATCACCCACAATGAATGCCTTTTACCTTTGACTTCCAGAAAAGCCCAAACCTACATTCAGTGCCTGGCTTCCATAGTCAGCCTATTTTTGTATGTATCTCTCTTATGTAGTTATGTGTTTACAGTTTTGAAAAAAAATGATATTCCTGTCATTGGAGAAGTTGATGGAAACCAGAATCCTAAATAAATATTAGTAAGTCTACACTGTGAAGGCTGAGAAAGGGAATTTCTGTGGAATTTAGATGATTTAATAAAGCGATTTTGTTTCTCTTTCGGTCTGGATAAAAATGGCACTTATTTTCAACAGGTCAAGAAAAGTTTTAAAAATGTGGCAGTTCATGGACCAATCTGACATCGAGACTATGCGGAGCCTGAAGGACGCCATGGCTCAGCATGAATCCTCCCTGGAGTACAGGAAGGTGGTGACCCGGGCACTGCACATCCCGGGTTGTAAGGTGGTTCCCTTCTGTGGCGTGTTTCTGAAGGAGCTCTGTGAAGTGCTCGATGGAAACTCTGGCCTCTTGAAGCTTTGCCCTCGGTACAACTCCCAGGAAGAAGCTCTAGAGGTAAGGCTCTCAGGAGCCCTTGCTGCCACCTGTCTTACCAGTCTCTGACCGTGCTCACCAGGTCCAGAGTAATCCTTGTGATATGGTTTCCAAAGGAGCAGATCCATGCCAGAAAGTTCTGGAGAAGACAATGGTCAATGAGCACCGCTTGAGGCCAGATGTTGTTGTGTTAGGTTTAATGGACTGTACCCAGTACAAGTGGAAAAGAGTATCGTTTCTGGTTTTTCTTTTGAAGGCTAATGTGTTTTTCTCATTGTTTCGGAATGCCTAGATACAGGAGATAAAGTACTTGAGAGGATTAACCTTTCCCAAGCCAGTGAGAGAAAGAATGAGCAAGCCGGTGCTCCTTGCTTTCAAGCTGGGTAGGCAGAGCTGAAGGAAGCCAGGGCCTTATCCAAAGACCTCTCCAGGCTCCTGATCTCACAGTTCCCATCCCCCCAGCAATTGCTTTTTGTTCTTGACCCTGGAAATGGAGAAGTTGATGTGAGCTTTGCCTGGGGTATTGGGTGCTGGAAAGACTGGGAGAATGAGCAACTGGAAGGAAAAGATAGGGTGGTTAGAAAGAATTTAATGGAGATATTGAGGCATTCCAATCCTGAAATGGCTCAGGTTATTCTTGTCATTAATAACAGCATTTATTACCAACCCTTTTTACATACACACACACACACACACCCCTTCTCAGTGAAAGTGAGAAACTTGTAAAGCTTCCACCTTTTACCTTCAAACAAAAGCATCACCTGGTACCAGGAAGACGGGAAAGCCTTTGAGATGTCTAGATCACATCACTCACTGACATCTCTTGGGTTTATCACCAAGAATAACCAGAAATGAAGCCGAGAACTTAAAGCCTCCCAGGCTCCCCCCACATTAAATTTTGGCCCAGCAGCAGTCCTTCTCTGATGGGAGGAACTTTCTGACCAAGAACATGGACCATTACAGCTTTAAAACCACTACGGAAGTCACCGTATATAAGAAAGGAAGGCAGCTTCTTAATGCTTTCCTTAGGGCCAATTATTTCATTTTGTTACAAAGAGTAGTATCCTTTTATCATGGTTTTTTTCCCCTCAGTTCTCAGTACAAGGATAAAATAGCTGCACCCTCCCCTAGGGAATCCTGAAATAATACTGTTTTTGGTGTTTTAAATGTGAAATGGAGTGTTGATTCCTAGAGGGACGAAAGTTGTTTCAGCGGAAATAAGTGTGAGTTTTGGTATTTCACGTGATGAAATGAAAAAAAAAAGTTTTCCCTGGGGATTTTTGTGTTCTTTCCAATAAAATAGGCACAGATGCTGTTGTTTATTGCTATTATGATTTAGTTCCCCTCGCCAAGTGGGTTAATCAGACATATTAAGTTGCAAAAGCAGATTCTTGATCTTTTCCCTGCAGTTTGTAGCAGATTACAGCGGGCAAGATAATTTCTTACAACGAGTGGGGCAGAATGGCTTGAAGAACTCAGAGAAAGAGTCCACTGTCAACAGCATCTTCCAGCTCATCAGGAGCTGCAGCCGAAGTCTGGAGACAGAAGAAGAGGACAGCGCCAGCGAAGGAGATAGCTCAAGGAAGAATTCCTTGAAGGATAAAACCCGATGGCAGTAAGTTTTACAGATTAAGAAGGGAGTGTGCGGATCTTTTCTTTTCCTGTTAAATAGATTCCCCCCTCCACACACTTCAGTTCCGTTTTACATGGCTGCCTTAAAAACCATCATCTTTGCCCCTTAGCCATGCTTCTTAAACCTTCAAACCTTACCAATTTGCAGGGAGAATTTACCTTTCCATTTTACTACTCTGTTCTAAAATTAATGTTCACAGTCTAACTCCTTGCTATCTGTTCTCGTTCTCTCTCTCTCTCTCTCTCTCTCTCTCTCTCTCTCTCTCTCTCTCTCTCTCTCTCTCTCTCTCTCTCTCTCTCTCTGTCTTCTCTCCTCTCTATAGATATCTCTCTCTGTGTGTCTCTCTCTCTTCCCTCCCTCTCTCTCTGGTGATGATGAGATGTGTTATTTTTAATGTACTATCAGTATTTATAGCTGCTTTGCCAAACTCTAGTTGAGTTTAAGTTCAAGGTTCAGGGATTTCACTTGGAGAAACCTGTGCTATGGAGTTGCAGTGGTTGGCCAGTAGCTGTCTGTTAACTAGAAATGCAACCTGGGCAGACTCACTCAACCCCAGCATGTGAAATGAGAGAGAACCCCAGGTGTTTAGGCATCCTCAAGGCCTTTTTTATTGGTCAAATCTAAACGCCTGTGGAAGAACCTAGCCCAGAAGGAGGGATCCCATTCACTTGGCAGTGAAAGGTTTTATTTGTAATCATCAGTTATGCTTGCAAATGTCTGGAGTCCAGATACAAGTTGATGTATGTTTAAAAGACAGTTCTATCAGGCGCTGGTGGCTCACGCATATAATCCTAGCTACTCAGGAGGCTGAGATCTGAGACTGAGGACTGGGGTTGGAAGCCAGCTTGAGCAAGAAAGTCTGTGAGACTTATCTCCAACAAACTACTAAGAAAAAAAAAGCAGAAGTAGCACTGTGGCTCAAGTTGTAGAATGCGGGCCTTGAGTACAAAGAGGGTCAGGGACAGTATACAGGCCCTGAATTGAAGCCCTAGGACCTGCAAAGGAAAAAAAAAAAGTTACTATTTACTTTTTAAAGCCTTTCTGAAATGTAGGACAGAGAGACAGAGACAGAGTCTATAACTACACTGGAAAGGCTGTTTTCCAAAAATAATTTCTTTGGAATTGTGCTAGCCCTTAGAGTTGTTTATGAGAATAAGAAATTGGCAGAAACAGGAGCTGGCACTTTCCTTTATACACCTCAGTATCCTTGGCTTTCATTTTCCAGCAACAGGCCCACCCATGTTCTTATGTCTCCATGATGTAAACATATTCACACAGGCATAGCATTTAGTCTTCATGTTGGTGAATAATTTTTAAAAAGTGTTATAAGTGTGTATTATATACCATGTGAAATATAACTGAAGTATTTCTAGAATTTATCCTTGCTGTGATATAGTAGCTTATTTGGAGAAATGGGGCATAAACAGATAATGAACAGACCAAAAACAGAATAGAAGCTGCTTGTGCTGATTAAGAGCTCAAACTTGCTGACACATTGCCTGGGACAGGATCTCAGCACCACTAATTATTACTGCATCATCTGGGCAGGTCTACTTAATCTTACTAAGCCTCCATTTTTGTCATTGGTAAGTTGAGATTGATCATTCTGCCACATGGGACTGATGGGAGAGTGGTGTAAAACTGTATGAAGCAAAATATCTGGCTTGTTATAAATATCAAATAAATGGTGGCTATTGTAATTAATGCCCCTCACTCTCTCCCCTTCAAGTACTAAGTAAATTTGTATATATGCACACTTAGATGTAACTCTCAGTTCCACCCATGCCCTTCACATAGAGTTGTATTCTCCTTAGAGATATGCCTAGAAGGTAATTTAATCCCAGAGGGATAGAAAATAAGGAAACCAAGCATTAAAAAGTAAAAAAGATATTAGTTCCAGGATTACTCACACACTGTCATAGGCACAAAATAATAAAATGATAAAAAGTAATCATTGCCAGGCACTGGTGGCTCACACTTGTAATCCTAGCTACTAAAGAGACTGAGATATGAGGATGCTGGTTTGAAGCCAGCCTGGGCAGGAAAGTCTGAGGCTCTTATCTCCACCTAACCAGCAAAAAGCCAGAAGTGGAGCTGTGGTTCAAGTGGCAGCATTAAGAAAAATTCTCAGGGACAGTGTCCAGGCTCTCTGTGTTCAAGCCCTAGAACAGCAACATGCACATACTGATTACAGATAATCAGTTGTTTTGGGAAAGAGATGGTACAAACAGTACCCAATCTTACAAACACATCACAACCTCCTTCATATATAACTGACTGCTTAGCCCAGCCCCACCCTCACCAAAGCCTCCCGCCTCAGCTTTGCTGGGAATGGAGCACTATTTCTCTCCCTTTCTGTTTGCTTAGTCAACACCTGATAATCCTTTTGTAACCTAAAACAAAGAGAGCCCTTTTCCCACTATCTGCACACTTACGTTTGTTTATTACTTCAGTTACAACATCAAACTTTCTCATCATTTTGCAAAGAAGCAGTGTTTGTTTGGGGGATTTTGTTTTGTAATATTAACTTTGTAAACACAATCCAGACAATAATATTATCAGTATTTATGATGCTAGTGATTATTGAGAGCCTCTTTTAAGCAAAGACTGCCCTACATATTTGGCATGTATTAAATGATTTAGTCTTCTTAGGATCTTACAGTTATCAGAGCCAGGATAAAAATTCAGGCTAGCTTTGGAACTTTTGTACTGCCCAAATATGAATTAGATGCTGTCTGTAGTTTAGAAAAGTCAGTTTGAACCAAGAAGAGAGCTTTCACAACACCAGATTCTTATTACAGGGGACACTTATAGCAAGTCTTTTAGAAAAGATAATTTTCTTCTATCTTGAAATATTAAATTCAGGTTTATCTATCACCTGGTGATTTATGATTCAAGTAATCCTGTTAAATGAAGCCTGACAAATAAAATGTACAGCCAGGTTGACAATAGGCGTGTGTGTGTGTGTGTGTGTGTGTGCGCGCGCGCGTGCGCGTGTGTGCGCCCGTGCGCACATGTGTGCTGATACAGGGACTTGAATTCAGAGCTGGGACTCTGTCCCCCAGCTTTCTCCACTCAAAGCTGACACTCTGTCCCTTGAGCCGTAGCATTACTTCTGACTTTTATTGATGGTTAATAAAGATAATAATCTCACAGATTTTTCTCCCCAGCTAGAAATTGCCCTTTGTCATCTAATATAAGATTTTTATCAGGGAACATTAGAAAAGTGTTTAGTTGTCCATTTATGGTTTCCAAGTGAAAGAGGCTCTAGATGCTCTTTGGAGATGGGGGAGAGGAAACAAAAACCTCCCTTCTGTTTTCCTTCCTTGGTTCTAAGGAAATGTCTTATATGTGATAAGACAGATCACATGTAGTTGTTGGCTAATCACATCTATGATCTTTGATTAACATTATTTGACTCCTAAATATTAATGTTCTACCTCATTCCTGCTTGTAAATTCACAGAAAATCATCTCCTGATAGAGTCAGGCTCAGAACTGCATAAAATTCACCCTTCCATCTAAGAGACAAAGGCTATTAGTAGTTTCCTGCCTGAAATGAACTTATTTCATTACAAACAATTGTCAATTTTATTTTGGAAATTATTCCCTGGATATGAATGCTTTTTAATGGAATTATTCCCATCTGGCATTAGTTCCTTTTGTAATCTTAAATAAAAACTGACGCCAAGAAAAGCAATGTCCTCTCTCCCAGCTTGCCTTGCTTCTGAGACAGAAACTGCACAAAAGCCTTCTCAGTTTCCATTGCAGAATATAGGAACGTGCTATTTCTTATGTTGATTTTTTTTAAATCTGAAGTTTTATGTAGAAATCAGCATAGAGCGTGTTTTAACTACTGGTGCTCACTAACTGAATCTTTGTAGCTCTTAAACACGATGAAAAGTGTGACATGGAGAACGGGAGTGGTCTCAGTAGAAAGCCTTGGAGAGTGCCTCTGAAGAAAGCCTGTCTAAGGGAAACAGCTGGGCTGGTTCAGCCTGGAGAAGAGGAAGTGGTGAAGGAATAGAAGGAATGAGGCTCATCTCCCTATATTTAATTATAGTGATGTGTTTTATTGAGCCAGATCCTGGGCTGAGTGCTTTCAAGTGTTGTCTTCTTTGGTTTTAAACCTCTTCATCATCTCTGGGAGATGAGCATTGTTATTTTGCTATTCACAGATAAATGAAGAGTGGCTCAGAAAGATCTAACACTTTGACCCAGTCATGTAGCAAACAGGTGGAAGAGCAGAACATTAGGTCTGTGGTGAACACAGAAGGCATGCTTGTAACCATATACTGCAAGTACCAGGCAGTTAGGTTGGTGAATAGAAGCAATGGTGTTTCTCCTGTAACTGGCTTAAGTTGCATGACCAAGACTTTGGGGGGGGGGAGAATCTTATGATGATGAAATGCAATATTAAGAAGATGTCTCTGGGAGCTGGAAATGTGACTTAGTGGTAGAGTGCTTGCCTAGTGTGCATGAAGCCCTGGGTTTGATTCTTCAGTACCACATACATAGAAAAAAAAACTAATAGTGGCTCTGTGGCTCAATTAGTAGAGTGCTAGCCTTGAGCAAAAGAAGCTCAAGGACAGTGCCCAGGCAAGTTCAATCACCGGGCCTGGAAAAAAAAAATCATGTCTCTGGAGCTATAGAGAGTTATAATCATCCTTGTCTTCCTCTTACAAGATCTTCCTAATAATCCAAACCCAGGATCAGGGAAGGGAATTCACTGAACTTCCCAAGCAAATAAGACTTGTGTGTGTGTGAGAGAGTGTGTGTATGTGTGTGTGTATACACAGACACACACACAGAGTGAACATCTAAGTGTGTCAAGAAATATTCTTATTTATCCAGCCACTATGACTATGTTTCCTATCAAATGGCTTCAAACTAATCATATTTATTGATTAATAGATTGATTATTGGTAATAGTACTTGAACTCAAGGCCTGTGTTCTGTCCATGAGTTTTTTCACTCAAGGCTAGTGCTCTACTTCTTTAAGCCATGGCTCCACTTTATGTTTTCTGATAGTTAATTGGAGATAAATGTCTCATGGGGAACTGGTGTGGTGGTTCAAGGGGTAGAGTGCTAGCTAGCCTTGAATGCAAAGATGCCCCACAACCCACCAAAAAGAAAAAAAGAAAGCCTCGTGGATTTCCCTCCCAAGCTAGCTTTGAGGCACAATCCTCAGATCTCAGCTAGGATTATGGGTATGAGCCAGCAGCACTCAGTTCACATTTTATTTTTACTAGAGCTACCTTTCAGGTGAGGTCGTTAAATCTTACCTAATGTTAGCCCAATAAATTTAGGCTTTTGTTTATGATTTAACTGAAAGGCAAACGGTTATAATGATCTCAGGCTCTAGAGTTAATAGACCAATCAGAATCCTGCCTACACTAGGCCTCCTCAGAATTACATAATATTGACTTCCCCTGTCTGAACCTCACAATTTAAAAGGAAAACAAGAACGATAAAAATTAATTCACAAGTATGATCTATATAGTACAAATATCTATAAACTTTTTTATTAAAGAATTTATTAACATTGATTTTTACATCATATTTCAAATGACGTGTTTAATAAACAAGTATTCAAGAAGGGAATCTCTCTATAAAATATCCATAAACTTTTTAACAGAGCTCTTGAGAGAAGAGAGAAAAGTGATCTACAATAAAGATTATTATTGTTGATCATAAAAAATATAACTTACTAATTCTTTTCTTATGTCAATAGTTAGATGTCTTGCTAAATATAAGATTCTTCAATGCTGTCATTAAAAAATTACCCTGTATGGGCCAGGATTTTGGCCTAGTGGTTAAAGTGCTTGCCTAGCATGCATGAAGACCCGGGTTCAATTCCTTGGTACCACATATATAAAAAAAAAGCCAGAAGTGGTGCTGAGGCTCAAGTGGTAGAGTTCTAGCCTTGAGAAAGTCCAAGGACAGTGCCCAGGCCCTGAGCTCAAGCCCAGGACTGGCAAAAAAAAAAAAATTAACCTGTGTCGGAAACTGGTGCTATGCTGCTTGTAATCCTAGCTACTCAGGAGGCTGAGATCTGAGGCTCACAGTCCAAAGCCAGCCTGGGTAGGAAAGCCCATAACTCTTATCTCCAACTAACCACCAGAAAACTAGAAGTGGAGTTGTGTCTCAAACAGTGAGAGCATTCACTTTGAGCAAAAGAGCTTAGGGACAGCGCCCAAGCCCTGTGTTCAAGTTCCACAACCAACAGGGGGAAAAAATTACCCTATTATGATGTTTTCTATTTTCTCTAATAATTCGAATCCCTGACAGGATGAGAACTGAAGTCCAGGGTGAATGGAAGAGTTCTATGTTAGTCTCCTTTCTGATTAGAAGCCAGACCAAATCTGTGCCTCTCTCTATCAGGTTTATAATCGGAGATTTGTTGGATTCAGAAAATGACATCTTTGAGCGCTCTAAAGAATGTGACCCTCACAGATCAGAAGAGCCACAGAAGGCCTTCGACCATGGGACAGAGCTCATCCCGTGGTACGTGCTGTCCATCCAAGCAGATGTGCACCAGTTCCTGCTGCAGGGGGCCACAGTCATCCACTATGACCAAGACTCACACCTCTCTGCCCGATGCTTTCTTCAACTGCAGCCCGACAATAGCACTTTGACCTGGATAAAGCCCCCCACTGCCTCACCAGCTGGTGCAAAAGCCAAGTTTGGAATACTAAATAACACAGCCGAGCCTGGCAAGTTCCCATTATTGGGCAATACTGGGTTAAGTGGCCTGGTGGAGGGAGTCTTAGATCTATTTTCAGCCAAGGCTGTGTACATGGGACACCCTGGCATTGATATACACACTGTGTGTGTTCAGAACAAACTGGGGAGCATGATCCTGTCAGAGACTGGTGTGACACTGCTCTATGGCCTTCAGACCACAGACAATAGATTACTGCACTTCGTGGCACCAAAGCACACAGCTAAAATGCTCTTCAGCGGATTATTGGAACTCACTAGAGCCGTGAGAAAAATGCGGAGGTTTCCTGACCAAAGACAGCAGTGGTTGCGCAAACAGTATGTCAGCCTCTATCAGGTAAGGGTGTGGCCACCCTTCTCCTTCAAACAGTGTAAAGCTGAGAACACACACTTGGGGCGGCTTTTACATCATCTCTCTGTTCATGATTCTCTTTCCTAGAGAGTAGAAATGAGAACAATGCCTGTCATAGGATGTCTTCAAGAATTAGCTTAGTCAATATGCAGAAAGCCACAGTGTAAATCCATCTGATATGAAGGATAGTGTCTACCCATGAGACAACCTAGAGCTGCTTTGCATGACAATAGAAACTCATGTGGTTCTCCTGTCTAGATAAAGAAAAACAATCATTTTCAGGCTCAAGGTTTCACTTGAAAGCATTATCTGATTTTTTTATTGTTAATTAGTGGCTAGCAGACATACTAGAGATCTTTCTATGGAAATTGAAATCCTGGTTCATTACACAGCTTGTTAGGCGAATTCTTTAACTTCCTGCATATTGATCTCTACGGGTAGAGCTTTAAGGTTAAAAGAAACTCGCCTAAATGTGGGATAATTCTTACCTTGAGTTCTACATCACCAGATTTATGGTGACAGTAGCCTTCAGTAGGCATTTTTTCACTGTAGGCTGCTTGTATCTAGTGAGCGTCTCATTAACCCTGAATCACCAAGTACTTTAACCAGAACTTCAGCTTTGAATGGTGACAGGCTAGGATAAACTAGATGATAAGTAGAGTTGCAGGCGTAAGTAGAGTAGTGTGCTTGTCTGAGCAAGATTCAGGTTGCTGGAAAATCGAGTCATAGGCCCCACTACAAAGTGACACAGTTGAAATGATATTGTCTGAGGAGTCATATCAGATATTCAGTTTTTCTATTATATTTTTCTATGTAGAAGAGAAATTTTATCATTTTTATTAGTATCACAAACAGAACTGTGACTTAACTTACTCAAGTGGCTAATTTCACATTCTTTTCACAGTTGTAACATTTTTTTTGCTCCTCCTTCCCATCCCAGGACATATAGACATATACAGTAGTTCCTCATATTTTTTTGCAATACTGGGGTTTGAATTCAGAGCCTCAAGCTTATTCAGCTTGCTTGCTTGGCTGGTATTCTACCTCTTGAGCAGTGCCTCCAGCCTGCTGTTTACTGGTTATTTCAGAGATCGAGTCTTACAGACCTTTCTACCCATGCTAGCTGGCCTTGAACCACGATTCTCTGGGTCTTAGCTTCTTGAGTACCTGCTATTACAGGCATGAGCCACCAGCGCCTGGCACAATGCCCTGTTTTTACCCATATAGAGAGTATATATTAAATAATTAACTTGATTCATCAATAAGCAGATAGTCCCACCTATTCAAGAATGCTAATGCTGCATAGCAGGAAGGCACTTTTACTTAACTCATCTAAAATGGAAATAAAAATAACTACTTCCTGTTATGCTCCACAAGGAGAAGTCTGTGGTTGGCTATTTGGAAGAAATCTTCAAAAACTATGATGCATATTGCTTTTAACTTAGAATTCTTCCTTAGTCTTCCAGACTCAGCAAATCCATTTAATATGAACATAAACCAGTCTTAAAACTCAACTACAATCCATGTCACAAATACCATGTGATTTAGTTATTCCCATTTATTTCTTGTCTAGCTTATAGGCACAAGTAACTGGACTGACACATAAGAGGTACAGTAAGCCCAACTGAAGAGAAATGTCAAAAAAAACATTTGAACTCCCATCCTGACATTTTGCAGTTGGGTTGATGTGGATAGGCTCTCCATCAGTCCCACATTACCATTCATTATGTTTAACTTGTTGGACAATCTGCTGAGTGTTTCTCTGCCCTTCATTTTGGGGAAGTTTGCCTTCCACAAAGCAAATAGTGACCCCAAAAGCAAGGTAACACTTAATATGTGTGAATTCAATGATAAAGTGAAAACTGGATGTTTGTTGAATTGCAGATGTCCTTAGAAGTTTGATGGCATGATGGGAAAAGTAAATCGAGTATTCTTAGGACAGTACTGAGCACTTGGTTTTTTCTCAGTTGTCAGTATCCTTGGAACCACATACTCATTGGTACTAGGAGACTATTGTCCTTGTATTCTCAGTTATTCTCCCAGCCTTCAGGATCCTGATCCTGGTCACATACATGACTGTAGTCACAGCTACTTTAGAGGCTAACATGGGAGAATCTCAAATTTGAGGCTAGCCTGGGCCATGTAATAAGGCTTTGTCACAAACAAAGTCTTATTCCAGGAGGAGAAATTCTAGATTGGATGATATGGATTGGATGGATTCATTCAGGGTATATCCAGTGAAAAGAGGGATAAAGTACAATTTGTATATGATTAGAGTTGGGAGAAGTAGATAATTCACAGGAAGAAGTTAAAGATATCCTATTATTAGAAATCACCTAAAGATTGCTATAGCAAGGACCCAAGATACTCAGCATCCTAGAACCATAGCAGGATAGAAGAGGTAGAATTCACAGTTCAAGTCATAAGGTCAGAAAGTCATTGACCATGAGAAAGGAGTAAGTAAGAATGTACATATACACATACATTGTTATTACCTGTATATTATCTGCTATAAAGCAAACTACTTTGTAAAATACTTCCTTGAAATTACAAATATTGCATTGGAGTAAAGGTAGTAAAAGGAAATTAATTTTTTGGAGAAGCACTCTACAACTGAGCTATACTCTTAGTCCTTGGAAATTTATGTTAAAGAAACCCTTTCCTACAATGTGTGAAATATCTTCAATACTGTCATTAATTCATTTGTGTTTTTCTGTGGATTTGTTAACTGACTTTCCTGAACCCTGGACACAATCATTAATTATAACTGAATTAATAAATCCTGTCCGTTAGCATTTTAAAAGACATTCCACAGAGTTTCTCTGGCAACAGAAGCCATTGCCTCCCCCTGGAGTGTCTGAGCTGCCCATTGCCTCATAAGCTGCATGGTTTTCTCCAGTTCATCGGCTCTTATTTATCTTCAGCTTTCAATAGCTCAAGAGGATGGCAGCTCAACTCTTTGAAGAACTCCCCAGAGCCCTCCAAAATGCATTTCTCATGGGCCACATACCCTTTTTTCAAATCAGACTTTCCCATACACCAAACTAAATGAGAACTCTACTGGGTATGATACAATAGCAGACAAATGGTGTTTTTTTGCCACACCACCACCATGCCCTTCCTGCAAAGCTCAGATTTTCAGTTTTACTAAAATGTCCTGGTACTGGTTCTGAGATCAGGTTGGAAAGTAGTTTTTTCTCATTTGATGGGTTAACTGAAACTGTCCAAAAATGGGACAAGGAGGACAGGGACCACAATGGGAGTCCTGAGTGTTAGGAAATAGAGCCCCTTATGGGGTTAGACCATTGTTCTTCTCTGGTAGCCTTTACTCTTACACCTCTGAGAACTGTGCTCAGACTGGTAATATTTACTTCTCCTTTGCTTGATGCTTCCCTCCTCATGGGCTCAGCAAATGGTTCTTTACAGGAGGATGGTCGGTATGAAGGCCCAACTTTAGCCCATGCTGTGGAGTTGTTTGGTGGCAGACGGTGGAGCACCCGGAATCCCAGTCCTGGGACATCTGCAAAGAATGCTGAGAAACCCAACATGCAGAGAAACAACACGCTAGGCCTAAGCGCCACCAAGAAAAAGAAGAAAATCCTCATGAGGGTAGAGTGTTACTGGTTTCCTCAGCCTTGCATGTAGCCTTTGAGGGTGATTGTGTGCTCGTCAACTTCATAGCCCCTTCAGGTTATGTGAACTGGGGCATGATGAGGTAAAAAATCAATATTAAAAGGGCTGTCACATGCTTCCTGAGTGGACAGAGCCAGCGTCAGGAATCCATTTGGCAAAAAGAAAAGAGAAAATCCTTAGAAGAACACAGGGCAGTTAAGTGTGTGTAATCTAATAAGTCATTGTTCAGTCATCTACACAGTGACATGAGAGCAGAGTAAAGGAAAATATGAGATTTAGAGGTAGACAGTGAAGACTTTAGAGCAGTTGACACATGGGTCTTGAAGGGTGTGGAGGTGTTTACCAAGCAGAAACTACAAAGGAAAGAATCCCTGACAGAGACAGCAGAGAAGCCTAAGAAGCTTTGCTTGTGAGAAGCATGTAGACTGGGTGGCTGTAACATGAGTTCTGTGGTGGCCAAGGAATGACTAGAAAACATGCCTGTTATGCTGTATGAGGAATACAATTTAAAATGTATCATGATCTATATAAATTACATCATATATTATGACTATGAAACACTATGGCTATCTGCATGACTATCTTAAAAAAAAAAAGCCCCACTCTGTGTCTATACATGGTGTTGATGATTAGTAGAATTTTTTTCTGCTTCACAATTCTGTGTGGACACAGAAGATACAGAGGTGAGGTGATTCTTTGTTCCTGCCTCTCCTCCTAAGGTGTGCTGATAGTATAGCACACTGGATAGATAATGGGACATGAGAATACAGGATCAACATAAAGTCTTTAATGGTCTCACCAGGAAGAGACAATATTGAAAGTGAGTAGGCCTGGACTAAAGCAGGCTAGGAGCCATGGTGAATGTTATGTTTCCAGGGAGAGAGTGGAGAGGCCACTGACGACGAGATGGCTACCCGAAAGGCCAAAGTATACAAGGAGTGTCGAAGCCGGAGCGGTTCTGATCCTCAGGACATTAATGAACAGGAAGAATCAGGTAAGGCCACTTGTTCACATCCAAGACTTTTCTGTTATATTTATGGAGAAAATATGCATATATTTTCAAGCTGTGAATTTCATATTATGGGCATTGCTAACAAAACTCTCTTAACCAGATGATTAAACCCAACCCTAGAGGCACTCTCTGCTACCACACTGTATTTAGAACATTCTCATTAAATTGCCATCGTCTGAGAATGTTAGATGTATGGCATATAACTTGATGAATTAGACCGAAAATTCTCAAGCCTGGCTACACTGAGAATCAATCTGCATGTGGTCGCCACTCCCAAGACCAACTGACTTAGATATTCTTTTCTTGGGACTTGGGCATCTGTATATTTTTCTCAAGCTCCCCAGATGATTTCTATGTATGGCCAATTGAGACTCTACCAGTTATTCATCAAAATACTTGAATGCTTCTGATATAGAAATCAGTTGCCTGTATTGGTTTGCTCAGACACCAAGGGGCATGTATTTTTTGATCTGAGTGACTGTCTCTTCTCTGTCCTTTCTATTCACAGAGGCAAATGCCATCGCTAGCCCTCCCAATCCGGTTCCTTCCAGAAGAGCTCACTCTTTGACCACGGCTGGGTCTCCCAACTTGTCTGCTGGCACATCATCTCCCATCAGGCCAGTCTCCTCCCCTGTGCTGTCTTCTTCAAACAAGAGTCCATCCAGGTGGGGCCTTAACATGAAGGAGGGCATGTACAACAATTGTGTCTCTTTTGACTCACAGTTGAATTGAAAACTGCTCACGCATTTTTAAGTGGTGTTGTGTTTTGAGTCTATATACCTACCTTTTCATATTACTCTTGTTGAGACACCAACCCCTCAAAGCTTAGTAGTGGTCATAAAACCCAAACTATGACTCTCTAAATCTATACTGTAGCTGCTAATCACATGTGGGTATTTAAATTAAATTGAAAATTCAGTTCTTCAGTCACATTCCAAATGCTCCATAATTCTAACTGCCTGGTGGTTACCACATTGAATTCTGTGAAAGCATTTCTGCCACTGCAAAAAGTTCTACTGGAAGCCAGGAGCCAGTGCCTCACGCCTGTAATCCTAGCTACTCAGGAGACTGAGATTTGAGCATCACAGTTCAATTTGAAGCCAGCCTAGGCAGGAAAGACCATAAAACTCTTAGTTTCAATACATTATTGAGAAAAAGCTGGAAATAACACTTGGCTTAACTGGTAGAGTGCTAGCCTTGAACACAAAGAGGCTGAGGGACAGTGGCCCTTAGTTCAAGCACCAGGACTGGAAAAAAAAATTCTATTGGAGAGCACTACTCTAAATGAAGAATAAATTAAATGCAGTGTAAGCTAACTGACACTTTGCTTAATGGTGAAATACATCTAATATTTTTCTTACAAATCAGAAAAGTTATACATGCCTAGATAAATGAATACAAGTTTTACAGCAATTTGGAGGTGTTTATATATATACGTACTCTGGTACTATAGTAAATTATCACTTATGGGCCATATAAATTACAGATTAAAATAAAATCTCCTCTCTCAAAAGAAGAAATATATGAAAATGAAAGGCCTCTAAAGGGAGCCAGAATACTACTCCATCTCCCTGTAGCCCACATTAAAGCTAAAGAAATAGATTCCAGACAGAGCCAAGATTAACAGCCATTATTCACATTATTACACAGCAGAGTAGGTCTGAGCACACATTGGCTTTGGAAATGTTGATTTCATAGAGATATGAACATTTCTCTCTCACATACTCTCTTTCTTTCCCTCTCTCTCTCTCTCTCTTCCCATCTCTGTCTCCATCTCTCCTCCTATCTCTGTCTGCATCTCTTCTCCTCCCTCTGTGTGTGTGTCTGTCTCTCTCTCTCTCTCTCTCTCTCTCTCTCTCTCTCTCTCTCTCTCTCTCTCTCTCTCTCTCTCTCTCTCTCTTTCTCAGCAGGGCTGTATTGGAAAGAACCCTACAGTAAATTGTTAAAGGGGAGAATTCTTTCATTGTGAGTTATGAACTTACCTTCTGTGCTCTATGGTGAAAATGAATCAAGGCTCTATGAGAATTCTTCCTGCTATGCTTGCAACCCTTCCATAAATTTAGATTTATCATGAAGCTAAAAGCTACAAAGTATGTGAATTCTTTACATTACATTATGTTTGCAGCCCCTGAAGAATCTATGAGATAGCCAGATGACCTAGATTAGGTGACTTTTGCCTTTATTTCAGTCATTAATGAGCAGGAAGAGGAAGGACATAATAAGAGAGGAATGTCTTTTGAAAGAGAACATGGCCTGATCCAAGGTCAGAGGGCCTAAACCCCAAGAGTTGAGAGGTCAGTGTCCACTAAAATGCTCTAAAACAGAAAAGACAAAGCAAAAAGGCATCAGCCTGAAACCTATTAAATGAGAAAGTACAACTGAGCCCTAATTCTAGTGGGAAAAAGAGTTCAGTAGAGTTAAAGTGAGGTGAGTCCCTCAGAAAGGGCTGGACTGGCAACCAGCAGGAAATCCACATGTTGAAATGGAAATAACGACAATACTTTTCTCCTCTTCCTGAACCCACACTCTGAGTTCGCAACATTGAATTCCAATACCTATGCCTACACCATGCTTAAAAATTTATCTGCAATGCTCATCCATAAAGCAGCCTTCAGGGGCTGGGAGTTTGGCCTAGTGGTAGAGTGCTTGCCTAGCATGCATGAAGACCTGGGTTTGATTCCTCGGTACCACATACATAGCAAAAAGCTGGAAGTGGTGCTGAGGCTCAAGTGGTAGAGTGCTAGCCTTGAGAAAGTCCAAGAACACTGCTCAAGCCCTGAGCCCAAGCCCAGGACTGGCAAAAAAAAAAAAAAAAAGCAACTTTCAACTGTCAACAGGAAATAATTTCCCATGAGCCAACAGTGTTATCAGGGTTGAGTGAAGGCTGCTATTCATTATAAAACTCTCTATACTTTCTTATATATTTGAGATTTTGTTTACTATTCTATTGGGGAATTAGTGTAGAAAAAATGTTGTAAAACAGCAAGATCAAATGTTTCACTGAGTCGACTGATATTTTTATGTTGAATGGATGTAGCCTTGGCAGGTGCAGATAAAATTCTTGGCAGAGTTGGCTTCTTTCCTTCTTAATATTTTTCTGACTCATATTTTCCATTAATATTAAAAGCTCTTCCTTGTTTTCATTGAAGAACTGGTTAAGAAAGGAAAAAGAATGGCATGGGCATACTGAAAATTTTCCTCTTATGTGTGTTTGTATAATGTAGAAAACAGAAAAGGACAGGCATTATTTCCCATGAATAATGATTAATTTTGGACTCTTCTTTTGTACCAGTACTGGGTACTTGAGCTCAGAGCCAGGGCACCGCCTCTGAGATTTTTTTCTCAAGTTTGGTTCTCTACCGCTTGAGCCAGAGCCCCACTTTTGACTTTTTGGTGGTTACTTGGAAATAAGAGTCTCAGAGAATATTCTATGTGCACTGGCTTTGAACTGTGATCCTTAGATCTCATCCTCCGGAGAAGCTGGGATTATAGGTGTGCGCTGCTAGTGCCTGGACTCATTTTAGATGACCTTTTTCAAGAGCCCCCAACTTAAGAGGTCTTCTTCCATGTTGATCTGTGCTTTCAAATAACTATTTATTAATAAAAGAATATTAACATCAATGTTGTGCCCTTATTAAGGTGTCTAGAAACATGAAATGGTTCCGATACACCATACTGGTGAAGGACAATGACAAGAGAATACTGGGAAACAGCTGCAACTTTAAATGACTTGCAACCCTCTTGACCTCATGCTTACTAAGCAGAGACCGTCTGTTGAGGCACAATGACCCGAGTTGCCTGCCCCATTTGCCCATAACAGCCATGTGTCTTTGTAGTGCCTGGAGCAGCAGTAGTTGGCATGGGCGGATCAAAGGAGGAATGAAGGGCTTCCAGAGCTTCATGGTTTCCGACAGCAACATGAGTTTTGTTGAATTTGTGGAGCTGTTCAAATCATTCAGGTACGACTTAGCCCTCCTTCTTCCTCCTTTCAGGCTCGCCCCTTTATAGAAGTACTAAATGCAAGGTGGTTTTCATTCCCCACTCAGTGTAAGGAGCCGCAAGGACCTCAAGGACCTGTTTGACATCTACTCTGTGCCCTGCAACCGGTCTGGCTCTGAGTCCGTCCCCCTCTACACCAACCTGGCAATCGAGGAAAACACCAGCGACCTACAACCTGACCTAGGTTTGTTCCGTATATTAAGATTTCCTTTGAGACTTTTCTATCTAAAACTTCAGGGCAGAGGAGATCCAGACACACACACTCAGCGTGCCACATGGCACGCTGCTACTGGAGCTTGGTGAAATGCTTTGAGAAGTTTGTGGTGTCATGGGGACAGGTGCTGTTGGCATGTTGGGCAGGGAAACTCATCATCGGGCGAATCCACTCATGTGTTCTAGGAGACAACCAGAAGCCCTCCCCCTACCAGTTCTTTTTTTTTTTTTTTTTGGCCAGTCCTGGGCTTGAGCTCAGGGCCTGAGCACTGTCCTTGGGCTTTCCTCAAGGCTAGTGTTCTACCCTGAGCCACCACACCATTTCTGGCTTTTTCTATGTATGTGGTACTGAGGAATTGAACCCCGGTCTTCGTGCATGCTAGGCAGGCACTCTACCACTAGGCCAAACTCCCAGCCCCTCCCCCTACCAGTTCTAAAGGTCCACTACACACATGGATTGCCACAGATGAAAAGCACCTACCTATAAGCAGGTGGGTAGACTAGTGTGACCTGTCTGTGGCAAAGAGACTCTGGCGACCTCAGCTGAGTACTCCTGTCTGAACACAGAGGACATTTCTCCAACTACATAAGCCAAAATCTCTGTTGTTTTATCTAATCTGTGCAACACCATTCCTGTTGCTATCACAACCATACCTTTCTTTGTGAGCCTTTCATGCATTTCATGCCGGTTATTTTTCCCTACAGTTCTTACTAGAACAGTCAACATGAAAGAACAAAAGAAAAAAAAACTTTTATTTCATGCAGTTGCTTCATAATTCCGTATAATCTTACGTTATTATTTCAGACAAACATGAACTATTTTATAGCCATCGGATATGTGCATACCCATGGATGGCAATGTTATTGTGATGTTTTTATATTTTATTTGGTGGTATTTAGGACTGAATCGAGCTTCTCCTGAATGCCAGGCAATTACTTCTCCACTGAACTACAAAGTCAGTCCAAGAAATGATACTTTAAAATTACTTGATATTTATTTTAGAGAAAGAAATTTTAGGTTGATGGAAAAATGGGTAGAAAGTACAGAGTTCTCACACACAACTCCCATGCCCCCACACACTCACATTCACATACACAGACTTTGCACTATTAGCAAGTTCTTGCACTAGTGAGGTATGTCTGTTATAATTGGGTTCATATTGACACTTTCGTTTAAGACTAGGTTTGCCTCCATCACTCAGGCTTGTCTCAAACTCATGACCCTACTTCCCTTTCTTCCTGGGTGCTAGAGTTACAGGTGTGTACCACCATACCCAGCCAATATGTTATTAACTAGAGTCCATGGTTTCCTTATGCTTTACTCATTATATTGCATATTCTATTGTTTTTGCAAACATGATAGCTATTCACTCTGCTAATATCATGAAGAAGAGTTTCTCTATTCTGAAAATCTCTGTCATACCTTTTATCCATCACTACTTCCTTCTAAATTCCTGACATTTTTGTCATCTCCAGAATTTTGCCTTTATCAAGGTGATGTATCATTGGAATCATATAATACATAGCCTGAAGTGCTCCAATGTTTTTTTTTGCAATTTCATGTCTCAAGTCTTTTAAAATGCATGGACATGCCACAGTTTGTTTATCCATCCCCTTACTAAAGGACATCTTATTTGTTCTAAGTTTTAGCAATTATAAGAAAAGATGCTAAAAATATGTATGTGAACCTATGTATGTAGGTTTCTTTTTTTATTGTAATATATAGAGGGATTACAGATATATTTGCAAGATAGAAGGTGTATTACTTCTCACCTTTTTCTCATGTTTTTGTCCCCATTTCCCTCCCTCCCACCCCGCAATCATCTTGTTTTGTATGTAGGTTTCTCTGTGGCCCTAAGCTTTTACATCATTGGGATATAAACTTAGAAACACAATAGCTAGATTGCATATCTAACCTATGTTTAGTCCTGTAAGGTACTTCCAGGTTATTTTCCAAAGTGGCTAAAATTAAAAATGACTGGCCATATTAAAACTGATGTGACACTGGAACATTACTACTGGAAATGTAAAATGATATAGCCATTCTGAAAGACAGTATGGCTGAATTAAACCTATTCTTGCCGTATGATTCAGCAATTGTGGGCCTTGATAATTCACCTACATTTAGCTAAAAACTTGTATTCACCAAAAAACCTACATATACATTATTATAGTTATAATTTTTAATTTACTTTATTGTTATTTTAGAGGTACTGTACAAAGGAATTATAATTACATGAGTCAGGTATGGAAACACCTTCCATGTTTATAGACAGGAAGAGTCAGTATTGTGAAAATGGTCATACTGCCAAAAATGAAATCTCCATTCAGTGAAATCTCCATCAAAATCCCAGTGACCTTCTTTTCCAAGATAGACAAAACAATTCAAAAACTCATATGAAACAACAAAAGACCTAGAATTCCAGTCCCCCCCCCAAAAAAAAACAACAAAAAATAATGCAAGTGGTATCAAAATATCAAGGTATAAAAGTTGAGGGGAACCCTCAAAAAAAAAAGTTGAGGGGAAAAAATATAATTTTAAGAGTAATTCAGGGCCTGGAGTTTGGCCTAGTAGTAGAGTGCTTTCCTAGCATGCATAAAGACCTGGGTTCGATTACTTGGTGCCATATACATAGAAAAAGCCAAAAGTGGTGCTGTGGCTCAAATGGTGGAGCTTTTGCCCTGAGAAGGCCCAAAAACAGTGTGGTCAGGCCCTGAGTTCAAACCCCAGGACTGGCAAAAAAAAAAAAAAAGAATACTTCAATCCTCACAAAAAGAAGAATGTGTCTTAAATACTTGCTTGTTAAACATGACATTTGAAATATGAAGTAAAAATCAATGTTAATAAATTCTTTAAAAAAAAAAGAAGAAGAATGTGGATGTCTATGTGTCAAAGACCAAAATGTGAGCTTGGCTTTTAGTTCCCAATTGAATCTACACTTAACTGGCATTCAATACTGAAGATCATGGCATCAGCCTAACTTTTAGGTTCTTTTATTTATTTAGTGATTTGTCTTTTTATTCTATCAACTCTGTAAACCCAGGAATATGGACTGGGTTTTATGGTGTGTTTAAACAGAGCATTTTAAGAGATTCTCCAGCACTTGGACTTCATAATACTGTTCTCTCTGAAATGAACTTTCTTTGTAAAAGATGCTGGCTAGATAGGAATGCATGTTCTGTGGGTGACTGTTTCAGACTTGTTGACCAGGAACGTCTCCGACTTGGGGTTGTTCATTAAGAGCAAGCAACAGCTTTCAGACAACCAGAGGCAGATATCCGATGCCATTGCTGCTGCAAGCATCGTGACAAATGGCACTGGCATTGAGAGCACGTCTCTGGGCATATTTGGAGTCGGCATACTTCAGCTCAATGACTTCCTGGTCAACTGCCAAGGTGAACACTGCACCTATGATGAAATCCTCAGCATCATCCAGGTCTGTGCCCATTTTCTGTGTGCACACAAGTGTCATGTCTCTGATCTAGCAATCTGTTCAACATTTTGGTGCATGCTCATGCGCTCTCTCTCTCTTTCCCTTTCCCTCTGCCTCTCCTTCCCTCCTTCTCCTCTCTCTCTCTCTCTCTCTCTCTTTCTCTCTCTCTCTCTCTCTCTCTTGCTGTCCATTTTTCCCAAAGTCTTCATATCTAGGACAGAAATTTTGCTTATTTTGGTTTATTTTTGAAAAAAATATACAAATGAGCCATGCACCAGTGGCTCATGCCTGGAATCCTAACATCTTAGGAGGCTGAGATCTGAGGACTATGGTTAGAGGCTAGCCCAGATAGGAACATCCATAGGCTCTTATCTCTCGTTACTAAACTACAAAAAGAGCCAAAAGTGGAACTGTGAATCAAGTGATAGAATGCTATGAGCACAAAAGCTCAGGGATAGCACCCAAGTCCAGGTACAGCAAAGCACACACACACACACATTATTTAACATGTAATGAACACAAGTCTTGGACCATTTCTGACTCAATAACTATTGTAGGGAATCAGTACATGATTCCCTTTTGCTTTTCTATCAAAGATCCTTCTAGATTTTCTTTGGTCATTTAACAAATATTTATGAGCTCCTATTATGCTAGCTTTGTTCCAAGAGCTGAGGCTATAATATTGAATACATGTTTTGATCTTTCATAAAGTTATATTCTCTAGGTAGGACAAACAATAAAGAAGAATAGCTGCAGGAATAGTTATATATAGAAAAAAATGGAGCCGAGTTAACGTAATAGAATGATACAGAAGTCTTTTTTTTAAAGAAGCCTTTTTGAGAAGAAAACTAATATAAATAGGTGAATAGCTGAGTCTACATATACATATATGTGCATAATATGTAAATATACATATATACACATACATATATGCTGTGTGTGTATGTTGGCTGGTAGAAGGTCTTGAACTTAGGACCTTACACTCTCTCTTGTTTATCTTGCTCATGGCTAGTACTCTACCACATGAGCCATGTCTCCACTTCCGGCTTTTTAGTGGTTAATTAGAGATAAGAATCTCATGGATTTGGGGCCGGAAGTTTGGCCTAGTGGTTAAAGTGCTTTGCCTAGCATGCATGAAGACCCGGGTTCGATTCCTCGGTACCACATACATAGAAAAAAGCTGGAAGTGGTGCTGAGGCTCAAGTGGTAGAGCTCTAGCCTTGAGAAAGTCCAAGGACAGTGCTCAGGCCCTGAGCTCAAGCCCAGGACTGGCAAAAAAAAAAAAAAAAGAATCTCATGGATTTGTCTGCCCCATCTGGCTTTGAATCGCAATTCTTAGATCTCAGTTTCCTCAGTAGTTAGGATTATAGCTGTGAGCCACCAGCACCCAGCAAATGATTTCTAGTTTTTAAGAGGTCATTCTTGCCCTGTTGCAGAGTGAAGTGAGCCATTGAAGGACAGAGAGAAAGAGGGAGAGAGAGAGAGAGAGAGAGAGAGAGAGAGAGAGAGAGAGAGAGAGAGAGAGAGAGAGAGAGAGAGAGAATATATGCCTGGTTAGGAAGGCATCCTACCAGCCCAGATATGAGGTTGTGACATAGAAGTGGCAGAAGATAGGGTAGTGAAACCAGTGGGTTAGCTATCCAGGAATTGGGTTTCATCATTCACATGCTAAATATGGGAGTATTATCACCTTGCTGAGTGCTCACTGTAATATGGTTGCGTTCAGGCATGGTACTCCATGTGAATTTTATTTCATTTTGCCTCCTGCCAATTAATGGTAGCTTCTATCCTCTCCTCACTTTTACCTAGACAAATGTATACACCGTGTTTCATATCAGTCAGCCTTTTTCATTTCACTCACTCCTCTTTTTTTCTATTAAGTAAATGTGCTTAGTATAATAAACTCACATATACTAAATATTTTCTTTGGGGCTAAAAACTACATCTTGCCTTTATATTACTAAATTAGTTCAAATATTTGGGTTACATGTTTCCTGATGAAAACAGAACAGCTTTTAAAAATGATGTCGTGACTTTTTGTCCTCTTCGTTTCCTTTACTTAAATAACATCTTTTTAAAATGAAATTCCTTTCAGAAATTTGAACCTAGCATCACTATGTGTCATCAAGGCTTAATGTCATTTGAAGGATTTGCAAGGTAAGTTTGAAGTTATGTTTTGCCCTTCACTTTAGCATATACAGTGCCTTGTGCTTTCTTAACAACAATATAAATCCATCCAGGTTTCTGATGGACAAAGATAATTTTGCCTCAAAAAATGATGAGTCCCAAGAGAACATGAAGGAATTACAGCTACCCCTCTCCTACTATTACATTGAATCTTCACACAACACCTACCTCACGGGCCATCAGCTCAAAGGAGAATCCTCAGTAGAACTCTACAGCCAGGTACTGAGATAACTATATGCGATGTGGTGTTCATCAAACCTTATTATTTATATAGCCCCAAAGTCACACAAAAAATCTGACTCCTCTGAAAACCTTATAATCTAGGACATGTGAACTGTGGTTTCATGAAGCCATGATGTGTGGGAAAGCTGGCTATACATGTTACCGTTGTTTACTTCTTTTTATTTTGTTCTGTTTTCCTCTCTATCTATACTTAGCCTTCATTCTAGGCAACAACAACAACAAAGTACATGTTTGAGACTCTGAGCTTTTAGATCCTAGTCTGACCTACTCCTACTAAAATTAGATTTTTCCTTGGGAAAAAAATCTAATCATTTCACTGCATGCTAAATAAATCAATATATTGCAGTAGGAAAGCATCAAAGAAAATACAACTTTCTTACAGGGTTAATCCCAAAACATTGGGGTTTTTTGTGTTTTTTTTTGTTTTTTTTGTTTTTTGCTTTTCAATTTACTAGACAAATCAATTCATCCCTATGGCAACCAATTTGAAAAAAAAAAAATTGTTCAGACTAAAAGCACTATCCCTCCACTGTGAAATTCCTGGGAATATTCTGGGAGCCATGGGCTCTCCACACTGGGAAAAGCACATCCTTTTGACCCAAATGTATAGCTCTCCATGATTAGCATGCCCCTTGTCTATTCTGTTAACTGTCTACTTCCTTTTCTCTACTGCTTGCTTTCTGAAGTCCTACAAGAACGGTTAAGCCAGAGAGGGCTAAGCTAGGTGTAGGGTGTCTAAGTATGTGGTTTATATGCCTGTTGGTCTAAATTTGGGGATTGTCATTGTATTTATTATTTCCACAATCCTAGCAACAATTGAGGATCCTTTGTTCTTCAGATTAATCTATAGATATTCACCATCAATGGGGCACAATTTTTATAGCAAAGCTTATTTAGTATAGAATATGTTTTTTGAGCTGTTTTCTAAGGAATCTTTATTATGAAATAAAAAATAGGTCACTAAAGTAGTGATTTTCAAAATTGTCTGTCTGTCAAGGAGCCTTAAGTTTGACACCAAGAAGAACAAACTGCCAAGTAGAGAAAGTCTACATACCCTGTCCCACTTCTGGGAGAGCACAGTCTGGCTTTCTATTGCACAGAGAATTCCAAGGTCAAGAGGAGTTTAAAATCTGTTTTCTACAGGGAAGAAATAATGCCTATAAAAGCTATTGTAGATATTCTGTATATTATATTGTATGTACAATACATACATGGAAGTACACACATCTTTATCTACATATTTTTGTTGTCAGGGTGATGTATAAAGGGGTTACAGTTACATTCATCAGGTAGTGGGTACATTATCTACATAGTTGTGTTTTCCTCCCAGAAAAATATCCAAGGACTAATGTGCTTAATTCCTTTTCCACTATTTGACTTTAAAGAGTTTTAAAACTCTTCAACATTAAACTTCAAATAGAAATTCTCACAGCTTCTGAACAGGGTACAAAACCCCCTCAAATATATTTACAGATGTGATTAATCTAGTGTGAAGTGGGTCCCTTTTATGTCATTTCCAATCATTCGCCATTGTCCTTTGGCCATAATATTCTTCTTGTCATTTCTGTATGGATAAGATGGAAAGTAAGAATAAGCCTGTAGCCCTACCTGGAATTTCTAGCCCTAGTTTTCTGTGTCTAGCCATATTTGGAAATACTGAGGTCATGCAAACTTTGATAAATCCTCTCGTCTTTTTATGATGAAAATCACCTCATAGATTGTCACTTGGCTCATCTTCTTACCAGGCTAGAAAGGTCACCACAAACGGGAAGCTATCTCATCCATGTTCCAGTTGCCAGACTGCATAGCAAGCTTTTAGCCCAAGGCATTCCTCCTGTAGATACACTAGCTGCTTCCAGAAGCTGCCAGTCTTGTAATTCTCAGCCACAAATTATATTGTGTAAGGAGACTCTAGCAAGTATCTCATACAAGAAAATTAAAGTAAGAGGCATTCCACTATCTGAGTTCCATTGCATAAAATCTAACAGCCACTAAACTCCAGCAATTAAGTGCTGTCATTTAGAAGTAGTTTTACGGATTCTCAAAAGAAAGTGTCAGTCCACTCATAGAGGTATCAACCGCTTGTCTTAGATCACCTTTCTATTACATGCAAAGTTGCAGTCCAGGAACCTGTGTTAGGATCCCTGCTTCCAGTTTTAGATCCAGGAGAGCACATCAGCTCATCTGGATTCATCAGCGGTGTTTTCTGGAGCACTTTGGGGAAGAGGGTTATCAAAGTTTCAAGGACAAGGATGTCATGACCGGCTATGGAGTCTGCTATGCCTGGGGCATCCCTGCTCTAGATGCCCTTCTGAGATTAGGCAGCCAGATAAATCCTTGATAAGTCCTTGTTTCTACTCCTTAAGTACTACACTTTCATAGCAGTGATGTTTCCATCTTGCTGAATTTGGGTCTTAATGGCAAAGTCCTGGTTGGATAGATATGAATATTTAATCGGCATTCTTAATCCCTTTGGACTGTGGCATCTGCACCTCTGCTCGGTGCTCAGATAGAGCACTTGCTTAGGATGTGCCATTTCAAATGGCCAAAGATATATTTTTAAAGAAACCTTCCAACAATATTTGGCTCTTGCAAATGCTCTAATCTATCCTCTTTCCTACCCCTAGATTACTTCTGACCTTTAGACAAAATGGAGTGCTTATCCCTTCTTCTTTATCCCTGAATGTGAATACTGAAGGATATGTAGAAGCATGTCCTGGGTTTAGTTTAGACTTTATGTCCAGGTGCTCATCTGAGGTGGATTCCTTCATTGGTCACACAGGTCCTCTTGCAAGGCTGCAGGAGTATCGAGCTGGACTGCTGGGATGGAGATGATGGGATGCCCATCATTTATCACGGACACACACTGACAACCAAGATCCCCTTCAAGGTAATGCTTCACATATCCCTTCCAACCGGAGACAGTATCACCAAGAGAAGGTATTATAAAAAGAAATTTCACAGAAAGAAATCATCTTTGTTGGTCATTTCAGTTAGTCTATCAAATTATTCTTTAGGTTGGGGGATCTCAGGCTGGATCTAATGAAGAATTTCTCAAAGTGTTTGTGGCAATGCATGGGATGTGAGCTTGCCTGTTTCTGTGGAGTTGATTTAGACCTCTTAGAATCTCATTCAACCAAAGTGTAGTCATCAATACCTATGGCTTTTTGGTTGTTAATTAGATAGCAGTCTCATGGACTTTCCTGATCAGGCTGGCTTTGAACCATGATCCTCAGATCTCAGCTTCCTGTGTAGCTAGGATTACCAATGTGAGCCAGTGGTGTCCAGCTAAGATATAAGGATGCTATTCCAGAAAATTTTTGCATGATATTGTGTACAATGGTATATGTAAAGGCAGAGATTGTTCTTCTATTTTTCTTGTGTTCTGTTGTTCAAGGCTAGTATAGTCTTTCAAGTGAGGATTAAATAGTAATATCATAAAGCAATAAGAATCACTGTACATGGGAAAATTGACTAGGAAAGCTGGCTTTGTTGGGTTATTATTTCAAATTCTGGGTAACTTTATTACCTTACTTGCATAGTTATTGCTCAGTCAGAGGATCATAGGCTGTGTAAATCATTTTGTTCTAAACTGGTCAAGCTATGAAGTAATATTACGATTTTTCCATATAGGGAGAGTTAGTGGCTCTTATTTTTAACTCACTTTTTCCATGCAGAACTCTTAAAACTCTTGTACTGTATACTGTTGGAAGGATGAGCTATGACTGTTTGCAGACACACAGAGTGTATCATATGTTACTGCTCCAAGTTAGTTAACTTCTTCCAAGTGTCCTATGCCTCATTGTACTTGGTAGTTTAGCTAAAACAGAAGCTTCTATGTACAGTATTGTCTCTGTGTGTACATGCAGATTCGCATAGGGATAGGTGCTCCTTGTAGTAAAAACACAAGGCCTGCTGTGGACAGCTTCATGTCTTCATACACAGCAGCCTGTTCTCTTGCTTAATTTGAAAATACAGTCAGCCCTCCACATCCATGGATTCTTCATCCACAGATTCAGCCAACTCGAGATGACAAATATTTTGGGGGGGAAAATTGTGTCTGGATTGAACTTATATACACTTATATACTCATCTCGTAAGTCCCCGAAGCAACACAGTTGTGAACATAGTGTTTACATTGCATAGGGTATTATAAGATTTAATAAGACAGAGCCCAAGCCTGACACTGGCTGCTCATGCCTGTAATCCTAGTTACTAAGGAGGCAGAGATCTGAGGATCACAGTTCAAAACCAGCCTGGGAACCAAAGTCCATGTGCCTTTTATCTCTAACTAACCACCAGAAAGCCAGAAGTGTTGTTGCGATTCAAAGTGCTAGAGTGCTAGCTAGCCTTGAGCTGAAGAGCTCAGGGATAGTGCCCAGGCCCAGATGAAAGAGAGAGAGAGAGAGAGAGAGACAGACAGACAGACAGACAGACAGACAGACAGACAGACAGCCCACCTCTGGCCAGAGTCTACTGAATGCAATAATTGAGCTGTTCTCTGTGTCTCTGAGTACCTTGCCTTCTGACCACCCTGGACCAATATCTGTCTGACCCTAATAAGCTGTTTGGCTGTCACAGGATGTGGTTGAAGCCATCGATCGTAGTGCCTTCATAACCTCTGATCTGCCAATCATCATATCGATTGAAAACCACTGTTCATTGCCTCAGCAACGAAAAATGGCAGAAATTTTCAAGGTGAGCTCTCCACTAAGAAGTAGAATGAGATCTTGGCCTTTGTCTTGCAGAGTCATCGATATTTATATGGAGCCACTCTGGACCACACCTCAGCTGAACTTTAGGCATGAAGCAGGTCCCATGGACCTGAGAAAGAGGTCTGCCTTGGGATCTTGGCCTTCCTCTTCAGTGGTTTCTTTTCTGCTGGTGCGATCCAAGCATTGGTCTCTGATTCCCTGACCATTTCCAGAAAGCCTTGGGAGATAAGGGGAGACCAACTCTCTAACTCCTTTTGTGCCACAAATCAGGGATACTAGGATGCTACCTGTGTCAGTCATATATGGAAAAGCTGAAGATATTTCAAGATCAGTTACATCCTGTGATTAGCACTTCTGCAGAGGGCTCTACATTGGTGATGACTTGGATACTATGTTAACAGCCTTCTTTCTGCAAAGGACACAGATTTACAAGCTGATAGTCCATGACATTCCAAACGATAGAAGTATTTGTGGAATCGTGTCTCTCAGAAAGGGGGAAATACCAGAAAGGGGGAAATACCTTGGATCTGAAATATCTGACCATGGGAGTTGTCTCCAATACTAATGCCAACATGACTGTAGCCTTCCTTATTGCCTTGGCCTTGGGTTTGATTTTTGTTTATTTTTAAGTTAAAAAATAACTACAAGCCTGGTCTCAGTGGCTCACACCTGTAATCCTGACTACTCAGGAGGCTGAGATTTGAGGATGTCAGTTTGAAGCAAGCACAGGAAGGAAAATCCATGAGATTTTGATTAACCAATAGTAATAGTAATGACAATAATAATAATAATAAGCTGGAGGCATATTTGTGACTGAAGTGGGTCACTAGCCTTGAATGAAAAAGCATGGGGACAGTGTCCAGGCCCTGAGTTCAAGTCCCAGGAATGGCATTAACAAATATATAAAACTAAAAATTGCCCTATTTTCTACCCTCATCCCAACTGATCTCCTATATATACCCTCCTTTTACCTTGCAAACCAGTGTTCAAAAATCTTTAAGAACAAGGTCTGTGGTTCTTTATCGCTTTCATCTTTTGTCTCTGTCCCCATGTTCCCAAGCTTTCTATCCTGACTTTTCAGCCTTGTTGAGAACAGACTGTGTTCACTATGCCCTAACGATTTTCTCCTTTAATGTCCCAGATCCCAGAACATTTTCCTAAAGCATTAGAGGAGCCCCAGCTGCAGAGTAGCCTAGATTTCTTCCTCTATCCTGAGCACCTCTCTTCCTTTGAGTAGGAAACTATGAAGGGAGAATAAACAATGTCTTCCCTACTTTCTCTTCCTGGGACTTACAAAAAAATTTTTTTAAAAAAACAATTCAACGAGGGTAAAGTACCTAATATACTTAGGAAATACAAATGTATATATTATGTATTGATAAAAGGCACTCATGGTTGTTCCTTTATTCTTCTTAGGCTGTGTTTGGAGAAAAGCTGGTGGCAAAATTCTTATTTGAGACTGATTTCTCCGATGATCCAATGCTTCCCTCGCCTGACCAACTTAGGAGAAAAGTGCTTCTCAAAAACAAGAAGCTGAAGGCCCATCAGACGCCAGTGGATATCTTAAAGCAAAAGGTACTCCCCTTGGGCTCAGAGCAAAGAAATCCAGTTCATTTGGATCTTCAGATAGCCTGTTGGATAACCAGGGTTTTAAAATCAATTTCTTATTAAATGATGTATTTGATGTGTAGTTTCCTACTTCATAGATCAACAAATTCTCTCATCCAACTCACCTGAATTTGTACCTTGTAGAATTGTTTCCATAGAGACCATACCTCTGATACTTCACTTATTCTGCCTGAGCTGCTGTGCTCTCTCATCTCTGAAATGAGGGTTGTCAATCCCACAGTGGTTGCTAAAGGATGGGCACACAGGCAGGGGCTCCAATAACAGCAACCCTGAAACCTCAGTGCATCAGAGCAGCATGTGGACCACAAAGTGTTTTACTCTCACCTCATGCACAGAGATCCATGTCTAAACCCCACAAACCCACCTTGCAGGAGGCCTCCAGCCCTAGGATGCTAAGTTCATCTGTCAGCTCTATCTACTCATTCCACAAATGTGGCTACCACAATGACTTGTTCTATTAGGGATGGCATTGCTTTTTCAGACTTACAGAACTCAAGAGTTGCTGTATAAACCCCCCACCCTACACAAAGGTAAGCTAGATGTAGCACCAGGAACAGAACACCCAGATCCCAAACTAGGTTTCCATCTAGAGTTTCGGACTTTTCTCTGTGCCACCACCTTCAAACTTTCTGGCCCAATTCCAGTTACCAGAATTGGGTACGAGACAATTCAATACAGTATTTTGGAACTTTTGCCAAAGGTTACTAGTATAAAAAGAAAAAGAAGTCAAGTCAAATTTTTGATTCAGTTAAGTAGTCAATATGGGATAACCATCAAACCTTCTGAAAGCCTTCATTTGTGGACCTCCCAGGCAGAATCTGACTTTCTAGCCTATGTAATGGTGCTGGAGGAGGAAAATACCAGGAATATGATGGGGAGGGGGCTAAGATACCAGAGTTTCCCACTGGCTATGTTACAAACTAGACATGTGATCCTGAACCACCCAATCTTTTTACACCTGCACTTCTTCAGCTATAAAATGAGAATGTTGTGGTAACTGGCCTCAAAGAACTCTTCTGACATCAAAAAAAATCACAAAAATCTCTTCTGAAGTGAATCATAAGAACCACACATGGTCAAAATGGCAGATGACTCTGTGGACATTATTATCCCACATCTTAGTCTTGTGGGTTTCTTGCTGTTTTTTTTTTCACCAGTCCTGGGGCTTGAACTCAGGGCCTGGGTGCTGTCTCAGAGCTTCTTCTTTGTGCTCAGGGCTAGCACTCCACCACTTGTGCCACAGCACCACTTCTGGTGTAGCTTTTTTCTGAGTAGCTTATTGGAGATAAGAGTCTCAGCCTTCTGCCTGAGCTAGCTTTGAATGGTTATTCTCAGATCTCAGTCTCCTGAGTAGGATTATAGGCATGACCTCTCTTTTCTGAGAAGTCAGGAATATCTCATTATCTGCTAACAAACCAATCCCAGGTTGTTCCCAGATTGTTCACCTCTCCCATAAAAGGGCCACAAGACCCAAATCTGGGCTGAGTTGGGGGCTCCATAAAAATCTACCCTCACTAGTATGGGTCTAAACAGTTTTCTGGAAAGGATTGTAATGTAACAATTCTATTATTTTTGCCAGTTCTAGGACTTGAACTCAGAGCCTGGGCACTGTCCTTGAACACTTTTTGCTCAAGACTAGTGCTCTGCCACTTGAGCCACAGCACCACTTCTAACATTTTTTTCTATTTTTTTTGTGCCAGTCCTGGGGCTTGAACTCGGGGTCTGGGCACTATCCTTGAGCTTTCTAAAAGCTAGAGCTCTACCACTTGAGCCACAGTAGCACTTTTAGCTTTTTCTATGTATGTGGTACTGAGAAATCGAACCCGGGTCTTCAAGGAATCGAACCCCAGTTTTCGTGCATACTGGGCAAGCACTCTACTACTAGGCCAAACTCCCGGCTCCATTTCTGACATTTTCTATGTATGGGGTACTGAGGAATGGAACCCAGGGCTTCATGCATGTTAGGCAAGCACTCTACCACTAGGCCAAACTCCTGGGCCTGCGTTGTAACAATTCTATCTGGAATATACATACATCCTGAACTGTTGCTTCCTTATGGGTGCATTTTTATTACAAAGGTAATGTAACCACATTTGAAAAAGAAACATTCTAAAGCTAACCTACCATACAGGGGTTCTTAACATTAATAATATCTACAGCTAGAACCAAGGGTATCCATGAATAGAAATAGAAATAAGTTAGATCTTTATTTTCAGTCATCGTAGCTGAAATTTAGCATTTCCTTTGATTATAAATGTAGGGAGCAATCCACAGCAGTGTTGGCAGTATCTACATCTTTGTCGCTGGTAGAAATGATACACTCTTTCATGTTACTTCAGAGTTATTGCTAATATTTCCAGGAATTACTATACTCATCATACTTTCAAAAACATTATGTGATCTACCATTCTGTATTTTTTTAACTGGGTTAATAAACTGCTGGACACCCTGGCACATTCCTGTGTTTTTAGCTACTTAGAAGGCTGAGGTAGAACAGCTTGAGCTGGGAGTTCAAGAACAGCCTGGAGATCACCAAAGAAAGCGACAGAGTTAAATAGAGCTCAGTGGCAACTGCTTACCCTAATATGAATGAAGCTCACGGTCCAATCTCAAGCACCACAAAAAAAGATTAAATTATTTTTACTAGAAGTAAACAAATTCATATATTATTTTTTTTGCTAGGCCTGGGGCTTGAACTCAGGGCCTGGGCACTGTCCTTGAGCTTTCTCAAGGATAGCATTCTACCACTTGTGCTACAGTACCACTTCTGGCTTTTGCATATGTGGTGCCTAGGAATCGAACCCAGGGCTTCATGAATGCTAGGTGAGCACTCTACCACTAGGCCACACTCCAGGCCCAGAAGCTCATACATTCTTATAACACAAATTTGCTTTTTAACCTTTGATAGCTATATTCAACACTGTTTGCTTTGTAACTTTCATTTTGAGGGGACTGATGACATGGCTCACTTGGTAGAATGACAGTCTAGCAAATGCAAGGCTCTGAGTCAAAACCCTATTACTGAAAGAGAGATAAAGAGAGAGAGAGAGACAGAGGGGGAATTAAAACACTATTTAGAGAAGGGATGACTATATTTCATCAAGCTCTCAGAGAGGTCTATGATACAAAAAAAGTTCAAGTGTTTCTGTACTGACATTTAATGTCTAGCCTTTTATTAATACCATTGTATGTAATTGTACTTTACACGTATATAAAACCAGAAGATACAGAATTTTATATAATTATGTAGTATATACAATGCAAACTCTGTGTCTTTATTCAATAAATAACTTCCCCACCCCCACAAGTTTCCCAACATTTTCAAGTCTGTTTTATTAATCTGATTTATGGTTCAGATAAAATCTGCTGTAAAAACTTTCTTTAAACGAGCAACTATGCTTTTGGTCTTTTTGTCCATGGGGATTTTAGCATTGTTCTCAAGGTCAGAGGACTTATGATATTATTTTAAGAAGAAAAAAATATTTAGTTTCTTAGCAGAAAATGTTTCAGAATTGATGGGCTGTTTCACGTCATCAGTCATCTGGGACTGTTGCTGGTTTTTCAAACCACCGGAGGATTCTCTGAGCCCTGTACATGGGCTCCTTTGATTATTCTTAAAAGCTCCCAGATTCTTTCTGCTGAGATGCTGCCATACCCTTATTCTTTCTGTAGGAATGTTGATATTCCCCTAAGTGTTGACACTCAGATAATTTCTTTCTCTCTTACATGAATCCTAACAGTGTAATAAACTTTGAATAGCTAAGTTAAGCTTTGTGTGGCAGGTTTGAAGGTTGTAAGTGAAAGCTCAGTAGGTCTTGTGCACAGTTTAATTGGTGCTGTCTTGCAGGCTCATCAGTTAGCATCCATGCAGGCGCAAGCTTCTAATGGTGGGAGTGCTAACCCCCCACCTGCCAATAATGAGGAGGAGGAAGATGAAGAGGATGAATATGATTATGACTATGAATCCCTTTCTGACGGTAAGAGAAACATGGCCCAATGCTGTGTACTTGGAAATTCTTGGTTGAATTTCTTTATCCTCCCACCAACAACCACTACCCTCCCCTGCCTAAAATTAATTCCATGTACCATAGTGTAGCCATCCAGATTATGTAATGTTGACTGAGAGTTTCTGGATCCAGCCAGTTCTGGAGGGCTAGGGAGGGAAGGGGAATCTGTTATCCATCACAGCCACAACTCCAGGAGAAGAGATGTTCCTCAGATGAGCTTCTGGAGGAAGAAATGAAATGAGAGCAGGAAACTCTTTTCCCTATTTCTGCTTCTGATGTGGCTGAGACTCTTGGCAAGAATTTAGACTATGGCTAAATCTTTTCTCCTGCACCACCTGCAGGGGGCAGCATCACTGCTCTGTGCTCTGTTGCTCTCTGTCACGACCTTCCTCTTCCCTCTGGAGTTCTCAAATTACTAAACCAGCCAGACATTTTTTCCTGGCTGCACCAGAAAGAAAATATGTGAGTAGTGGCTAAAGATATAATTTTTAAAGGCCAAATGGATGATGTTAACCTCAGATGACTAATTGTTACGTGAGAATTAGTTCTCAAATACGTTCTATTTGGACTAAATTAGTGTCTTTTGCTAGAGATTTTTTTTTTTTTTTGCCGGTCCTGGGACTTGAACTCAGGGGCTGAGCACTGTCCTCGGGCTTTCTCAGGGCTGGAGTTCTGTCACTTGAGCCACAGCACCACTTCCAACTTTTTCTGTGTATGTGGTACTGAGGAATCGAACCTAGGTCTTCATGCATGCTAGGAAAACATTCTACCATTTTCCCAATTCCCAGCCTCTAGAGATTATTCTTGCTGATAGCATTGTTGATAGTAAACTTTTCATTTCGGTAACTTCTGAAAGGTAATACAATAGTAAGAAAAGTTTCATATATATATACATATATATACCTATATGTGTGTATGCATATATATTTACACATGTGTGTATATATGTATATGTATACACACACTTTTGGGGGGAAACAGTCTCTTTAGTTAGTTCCAGGCTATCCTGGAACTAACAATCATGATCCTTCTGTGTCTGCTTTTTATATAAGCATTACATGTAAAATACGTTGTTTTTATGTAATCATTGTGTTAAATATTCAGATATTCTGAGAATATCAACCATTCACCACTAGCATAAAGACAACTGAGCAGGTTGAGCACAGTGGCTCAGACCTGTAATGCCAGCTATTTGGGATAGGAAGATACTAGTTTGAAGCTAAATTTGGGGAGGAAATTTTTTTTAAAAAACTCAGCAAGAGCCTTCTATCTGGCAAATATAATGTTACCCTTCTATTCATTACAATAAAAATATATGAAAAAAACTCAGCAAGACTATCTCAATGAACAAACCATGGACTGGAGGCCTGGTTCAAGTGGTAGAATGGCAGCTTTGCATGATGGTATATATGCTTGTAATTCTAACTATGTAAGAGATACTGGTAGGAGGACTCAATCTGAAGCTAGTCCAGCAAAAGCATGAGAAGACCCTATCTGAAAAAGTATTAAAACAAAATGGGCTGAAGACATAGCTCATAACACACACACACACACACACGCACGCACGCACGCACGTGCGCACACCTGAACTACCTTATTCTAAGCATCTGTTTCTCACTTTCAAGTTGTCTCCAATTATGTTTCAGTTCAGTGATTCTCCATCACTGGTGACAGGTCAGTCATATAATTCCAAACAATGTCTATTCACTATTTTCCTTTTCTGGTAGTTGACTGTTTCATAGCATTATTGAAGGCCAACTTATTTATCTGAAACTCTTCTGAGATCATAAGAAGATATGGAAGAAGTTAAAACCACTTATTTACAGTCATTCCTGAAAAGTTGCAAGAATGTAGACATCTTTATAGTGACTTACTCTTTTCTTCATGGGCTTCTGCTACCATTTTGCTGATATCCCAGAGAACAAAATTAATCCAGCTATGCAATGAAAGCCACACATAAGACATCAACTCCTCCTGGGATAGGATCTGTCCCAGTAAGAAATTAATCCACTGGAAAATAGATTTACTGCCAGTCACAAATTATTCCTGTGGTTTTAAAAGTACCTTTGAGAACAGGGAGAAAGAAGCTTTGAAAAATTATAAGTACTTTTGATTTGCTGCTAACAAAAATAAACAGGTGAGGAAAATATCTTTCAATTGGGAGAGTAAAATTTAATCCTCCCCCTCTAGATTTCAGGTTTCTTTTTAAGTCTGTATGTCCTGGGTTGGAGTATCAGTGGAAAGTGAGATCCCACTAGACTCTGCTCCAGTGTTCTGTGAGATGTCCTTTCATGGCTGTCAGCCTGAGCTCCCTTTGATATGTCCTAAAAAGACTATGCCACCTGTTTGGTGATATTGTCTTCCCGCTTCCCACATTTCTGATCTATGACAGCTAAAATCCACTATTTCCTATTGTTATTGAAAGATCCCTCTGACTGGCTAATTTCCACACACACCTGGTGGGAAGCTTGTCCGTAGGTGACTATAAATGCACTTTCAGTGTTAGGTTTAGTGCCTCACTCATCTCCGTTTTCCTCTACCATCTCCACTTTCTCCAGCTGGAATGAAAAGAAAATAGAATCCTGCCCACTGTGGGAAGTACATAAGAAACCCCCAAAGGTTTCTAAGTCTCATGTACTGATGAGTCCCTTTGAGAATCAGATGGAAGTTCCCAGCTGCTTCCCAGAAATGAATGTGGCCTCAAAGTTCTACATAGAGTGGCAGACATTCCTCAAGCCTCAGAAAGCCTTCAAGAGAATCCCAGGTTAAGAATCCGTCTCTCACACCAGGGTGCCCAGATTCTCTGTGAGACAGTTTTAGTCCTCACTGTCACCACAGCACAGTGAATGAAGGATTTAATCTAAAAACACCCTTGGGATTGTAACAATGAGATGATGTTTAGCTCCAGAATTATTTCAAGAGAACTCCACACAAGTTTCAGATAAGGATTATGCAGATAGGATTATTTTTAAGAAATTGGCACTCTGGGCCTGGGAGTTTGGCCTAGTGGTAGAGTGCTTGCCTAGCATGAATGAAGAACTGGATTCAATTCCTCGGTACCACATACATAGAAAAAAGTCAAAAGTGGTGTTGAAGCTCAAGTGGTAGAGCCCTAGCCTTGAGAAAGCCCAAGGACTGTGCCTCAGGCCCTGAGCCCAAGCCCAGGACTAGCAAAAAAAAAAAAAGAAAGAAAAGAAAAGAAATTGATACTCTGCCTTTTGGATAATTTATTTTATTGAATTTCATTGAGTTTAATGAAAGAAACTACCTTTGTTATTTTCCTTGGCTAATTTTGAACCTACAATGTGGTCCAAGTTTGACTTTACAACTTAATGTGGATATATCCTAGGTCAATGATTGCATGAGTCTAACAAATTAGTTCATTTCTGTTTACTTGAATTAAAGTTACTAAAGTATTTATGACCCTCTATAACTGAAAATCCTGAGGAGCATGAATGTGACAGATGTGATTAGCATTAACAATATTTGCCTTTCTATCATTGCTAGTTCTTGAGTCCTGTAATACTCAAAATATTAAATCTACATAATGCTTTATTGATTTATTTATTTTTGTCTGTCATGGGGCTTGAACTTGGGTCCTGGACACTGTTCCTGAGCTCTTTTTGCTCAAGGCTACTGCTCTACCACTTTCAGCCCGGGCACCACTTCTGGTTTTCTAGTAGTTAATTGGAGATAAGAGTCTCACGTTCCTGCCTAGGCTGGCTTTGAACTGAGGTCTTCAGATCTTAGTCCCTTGAGTAGTTAGGATTATAGGCATGAGCCACCAGTACCTAGCTAAATCTGAAAAATGCTTCTTGTTCTATTTATCTTGTAATTTGAACTACTGTTATTTATACCTCATTTCATGCCTCAGTTTTAATTGATCTTGCTTTTGTCTTAATTCTCCTTCTTTGTCTACCCTACTGATTCTGTTTTTCTGTAGCAGATATCCCTACTGCTTCCCCTGCTTCTAACGGTCAGGAAGGTAAACAACATTTGAACTGCACATTTCTAACTGCATGGATATCTATATTCTGTTTCCAGTTTCTCAGTCTGATGAGCATGAAGTTACAACATTTCTGTGATGACACACGAAGTAAAATGATTGATTCTGTTTGCCTCTTGCCCACCTCGCATGGCCTTCACTTACTACCAGGCTATTTTGATCTAAGCATTTGGGGGTCTCATGAGATAATAAATCTTGAGTGAAAAAATTAGCTGTCTTATATTCATTTTAAAAGAATATAAGTATCTTATGTCTCTTTCACTCTCATAGTCATTAGGAATTAAAATGCTAAAAAAAAGCCAAGTCTAGACTTATCTGTCATATGTAGACTATTTACACACATGTAGAGTCCTATTATCATTTAACATTAGTAACGATCGTGAAAAGCTTTCCAATTAATTTCACAATTGTGAAAACTTTGCATTTGTAAATAATATTAACCCCCTCTCCTCCCGCCCACACACACTATTTTTGACACTTCTCAATACTAAGGAAGCAAAACACTTTCCTTTCAAAATGGGGCTAATTAAATCATGTGCCTTGACTTGTAAATCTTTCCCAGATGTGTGTGTCATCAACCTCCTGACACAGGATGGCACCCACAATGTTTGCAAAGTTCCAGTAGTTTGTATGAAAATGAGGCTTTGTACTTAGAGTATGTCTATATGGCACCCAAACTACTGGTCAATGAGTCTATGGAAAGCAAGTTAAATGCATCAACCCTAAATTTAAAGGCTGCTACTAGCCATCATCTTGGAACCATGTAGGCAGAGCCTCACTCTTGCAGATTAGTATGAGTATCTGGATGTCGTCACAATGATATATATGTGTAGTCCTTAAAGAAAGCATCTGGTTCTTTTTCACCAAAGCCTGCTAACTCATTTTTTCAGACAACATTCTGGAAGACAGACCTGAAAATAAATCATGTACTGACAAGCTTCAGTTTGAGTACAATGAAGAAATCCCCAAGAGGATAAAGAAAGCAGATAACTCTGCTTACAACAAAGGAAAGGTGAGCAAATGTCTCATTACTCAACTTGTACCATGCTTACCACCCCTCAAACCCATGGAACTCTTGTCTCATTCAGGTGAGAGTCTATTCCCTCTCCAGCCCTACCCTTTTCCTTCTGTCTTACTGTCCCCTAGATTTCAATGGTAACATAATATGAGATGCCCCCCCACACCTGCCACTTGTGATGGCTAGTGTCTCACCCAACCAAAGCCTTCCAAAGATGTATATTGGCTGCCACCGAATGGCACAGGAGGTGGTTGGGTGATGGAGATCTATTTACACACAAAGGCAGAACAATGATCACACTATGCTACCAGATAATCAAGGACATGCACTCAGGGAAAGTGATGTTTGGGAAAGAAGATCTGGCTAAATGTTCTCTTGGCCTGAATGACAAAAGCTGTTGGTTGTTTGGGGAATTATAACCTTCTTGGATGACCAAGAAGGTTAAGTGGGATCAGATTGTATGTTAACAGAATACCACAGACACATTAGCTACCAGACCTGTCCCCAAATGCCTCACAGCATGTAGAAACTGAAAAGGTCTACAGACATGTTTGAAATACCAATGGTGAAGGACAGTGGATGAGATGGGTCAAAAACTTGAGCCATCACAGATACATAGTCAATCAGTCCTCTCATAATTCAACAACTGTACATGGACTCCTTTACATAGAACACAGTGTGTTTGCCCAGAGGGATGTGATGGATGAATTCGACTCATTCTTTGCTCTCAGAAAGCTTTATCTCCACGTGCTAAGGCATGAATGTGGATAAATACTACGCAAGTGTCCACATAGGGAAGTACCCATAGAGATATTTGGTAATTCAGAAAGCACATGGCATGTGCCTTCCTGTAAAACTATATGGTTTCTTGTTGATAGGTTTATGACATGGAACTAGGAGAAGAGTTTTATCTTCCTCAGAATAAAAAGGAAAGCAGACAGATTGCACCAGAGCTTTCTGATCTTGTCATCTATTGCCAAGCTGTGAAATTTCCAGGTAAGAATATCAGTATTATCTATACCACTTAAAGAGGCAAGAGGATAAAAGAATACTAATTGCCTAATTAGATGTATGAACACTCCAAGTAATTAAAATATGTGGCTAAATTTAAAAAGTATAATAACCTTTTAAATACTTAAAAATTTGCTTTGAAGTATATGAGGGGGAAAATGCTATAAAATGTTTACTTTCAGACCATACATTGTCTTTTCTTAATAGATAATCACAAAGATAATGAAATTTCTAACAGTTTACATATATTAAGCATCAGGATTGTTTGTACTATGCTGTGTATTTTACATATATCATATATTCAACTATTAATAATACTTATATGGGGTTGGTAGTAGTATTTCCTTCTTTGGACTTGGGAGTACGAGGGTTTGAACTCAGGGCCACTAGCTTTCTAGGCTAGTGCTCTACCACTTGAGCCACGCCCCTAGGCCACATTTTGCTGGTTATTTGTGAGATAAGTGTAGCAAATTTCTGTGTCACATCTGGCCTCAAATTGAGTACCTCCAGATCTCATCCTCCTAGGATTACAGGTATGAGTCACTTTTCTCCTGGCTCTTAATTTTTTCTAAACTCTTAGCAGTTTAAAAGCAGTTAAGCTTTTAGCTGCTACCACTAGTCTGATATCAGGTCCTCTTGAAGAGGTTGTAAGTGAGTAGCAAGTAAAGATGATTTTATATGGTTTAAGTACACAATAATCATACTTACACTTGCTGGCATGTTTTAGTGGGTTGCAGGACTTAAACATGGGGCCTAGGTGCTGTCTCTGAGGTGTTTTTTTTACACAAGGCTAGTGGTCTACCACTTTAAGCCACAGCTTCAGTCCGGTTTTCTGGTGTTTAATTGGTGATAAGAGTCTCATGGGCTTTCTGCCCATACTGTTGAACCATGATCCTCAGACCACAGCCTTCTACGTAGCTAGGGTTACAGGTGTGAGCCACCGTGCCATGCTGAAACTTTTTTTTTGAATGGTAGAGTAAGGTTCACCTGTAAGAGAGCACTAGCAATCATGGCTGGCAAGATATCAGCAGTGAGAACCACACTGTTCCAGAGTCTCCACTGCTACATTTTCTATTCTTTATGAATGCAGTGATACTACCTACATCTAACTAGCTCTGCAGTGACCAAGGAAAGCCTCAGGCACTGAGTTCATAGGGAGCACAAATTCCCATGGATACTTGACGTCAGTGTGACAGATAAAGTTTCTGCCTCACCAGAGCATTGTGGCTGGGTCAGGAGATCATTTGGCTGAGCTGCTGACGAGACACAGCTAAGCATGATTGTTTAGCTCATTAAAAAAATATCTGTATTGTTTAAAAGTGTTTATTAGCACATATTCTTTATAGGTGAATTGTATTTTCTTCTTTTCTATGATAGTGCTGGGTCTCAAAGACAACAGCTCTGCCACTGAGCTGTAAACCCATACAGCTATACATTTATTTTTAATAAATTAAGTTTTATTTTCTTTGTCCAATTTTATTTGCTTTAACAGAATTAAAAAAAGTCATGTTGCCATAAGATCTTTTAAGTGGTGTTGTTCTCATAGTTTAGGTATTTGTAGTGTTGCTTTGTTTTTATAGTACCCAGACTTTGAACCTAAGGCTTTGTGCTTGCTGGGTAAATACTTGACCACTTAAGATACACCCCCAGCTGTATTACTTTATTTTGTTTTTGAGATAGAGACTCACTCACTAGCTTTGCCAGGACTGGCTTTGAATTAGTAGTCCTCCTATCTGTACTTCTTCTTCGGTAGCTAGAATTACAGGCTGTGCCACTTCATCAGGATTATAATTTGCTTTGACATGTATGAGAAAGAATCATAAAATGCCCATTTTGTTCCTCTGTTGATTTGAGGCTTAGTATGTTACATGATCGATTTTGGTGTGTCTTGCCTTTCACCATCCCTGGTCCTCAGGAGCCACGCGGAAAGCTATCTTCAGAAGAGTGAGGCATCAAAGACCACAGGGTCTGAGGCCCACAGAGGGCAAATGCTTTTCCCACAGTCATAGATAGATTTGTTTCCTGGCAAAGCCACACGTGGATGTCTTATATTAGCATATATCCATTAGGGAAAGGGTTTCAATGTGACATTTTTACCACACTAGCCTGTCTTTCTTAAGTCAAGAAAGTAAGGGCTTTTTTCTTAGGTTTATATCTATGTATCTCATAGTGTTTGATTCTTGGTTACATTTAATAGTTGTATCTTCCTACGTTTTTTTCCTCCTAACTGAAGAAAACAAAAAAAAACAAAAAGGAAGACATGGTTTTAGAGGGTGTGTGTGCTTGAACTCAGTGCCTGTGCACTGTCCCTAATCTTCTTTTGCTCAAGGCCAGTGCTCTACCACTTGAATCACAGTTTCACTTCCAGCATTTTGCTGGCTAGAGATAAGAGTCTTGTGGACTTTTCTGATCCAGCTGGCTTCAAACCTTGATCCTCAGATCTTAACCCCCTGAATGGCTAGGATTATAGGCGTGAGTTACTGCTACCCAGCTAGAACATGGTATTTTTAATCATACAATTCTCCCTACTTAGTTTCTGATGTTTCCCAGCAATGCTGGGCACTACCCACACCATGGCCTTTCCATTACAGACCTTTGCTCCGATGGAGCCTTCTCCCATTTGCCACTGTCGAGATTCCAAAGCCAAGGGCCTTTGTGAAGTAGCTAAGCCCCTTCAACTTCTCATGATGGCTCTTTGCATTCAACATGTACGTAGGTACTCCTGTGTCTTTATCTTCCAGTGAAGAGTGCAGCCATGCTGTGTGTTGGTGATTCACACTTGTAATCCTAGCTGCTTGGGTGGAGATCCAGGGGGTTGCAGTTCAAAGCCAGCCCAGGCAGAAAAGTCCATGAAACTCCATCTCCGAAATAATCAGCAAATGGTTGGGATGGAGGTATGGCTCATCTGAGTGAGTAAGCAGAACAAATGCAAGGTGTTGAGTTTGAATCTCATTGCTAGCAGGGAAGAGGGGAGTGGTATTAATATCCTCAGCACCACAGAGAAAAATTAATGAAAGCAGATAACTAAGATAAATATAGTAGTGACAAGATCATTGGTCAGAACCCTGAGCTATTATTGCCGCTCTCTGACTCCTGGGGCAAATTCTATGCTTTGGACTACTGTTCTATCCTGTCTCTTCTGTGATGTTCTTGGGAAGATACATTTTCGTCTCAAAAAGACCTAATAACTGCTGCAGCTTACTTAGTGGTACAAAATTATAGAGAATAGGAGTGATTTGAAGACAACTCTGGCCTCCCTGCAACCTTGAACTCACTCTTCTTACAGGGCAGCCAGGTCTCTGCAGTGTGCATTCATTTCCTCATTCAGCAAAGACATTCTAAGTTCCTGCTGTGCACCAGGCACTGAGCCAGGCAGGAAGGATCCAGGGAGTGGTTGGAACAGGAATGAAAAAGAAAAGCCATCAAACTTCATTGTTATAATATATTTCCCACTGAATCCCCCGATTAATCTTAAGAATGGGTTCCTACACTCACAGCCATGTTTTAAATAAGGCACCTGAAGTGTAGAGAAGATGAGGGCTCAGCCCATGCTTTTGTAAGAGAATTGAGCTTGGGCTTGTAACCATTCTTTCTCTCCTCAAATGGGAGTGATTAACCTCTAATAATTTAATATTGACTTTAGCACTTTCTTTTTATGTCATTAAAAAAAAAATCTCTCATGGTGACTAATGCCTGTAATGCCATCACTGAATGGAGGTAGGAGGGTTGATAACTCAAAGCTAGCTAAGCACTGATGGCTCATGGCTACCTACTCAGGAGGCTGAGATCTGAGGCTCTTGGTTCAAAGGCAGCTGGGGCGGGAAAGGCTATGAGACACTATCTCTGATTACAGGAAAAACTAGAAGTAGAGTGCTCAAGTGGTAGAGCACTAGCCTTGAACAAAAAGCTCTAGCCTTGAACAAAAAAGGACAGTGCTGAGATCCTGAGTTCAAGCCCCAAGACTAGCACCAAAAAAAAGGAAGCCGGGTGCAGTGGCTGACCCCTGTAGTCCTAGCTACTCAGGAGGCTGAGATCTGAGGATCGTGGTTCAAAGCCAGTCCAAGTACTACAAAGCCTGTGAGACTCTTACCTCCAATTAACCACCAGGATACCGAAAGTGGTGCTGTGGCTCAAGGGGTAGGCCAGTAGCCTTGCGCTGAAGAGCTCAGGGACAGGGCCCAGGCCCAGAGATCAAGTCCCACAGCTGACCAAAAAAAGGTGTAAGGACAAGCTAGGCTGAATTGTAACCCTCCCCTAACGATGTATGTGTTATGTGTGTGATATTTTGTTGTGATTCTTCCATAATTAACTTATAATTCATATTGCATTTGTCAGCAGGGATTAAAAACCTGATAAAAATAATTATCTATAGTACTGTTATTCATGGTGCTACAAATGCTAGTAGGTCTTCTGTGCTGGGTTCCAAGGGAGTCGTAGGACTTCAAATAAACATTAAACAAGGATGGAAAATGTTGAGTTCCCTTGCCTGTAGTTTTTGGCTTATTTATTTTCATTTTATGGGAACAGGCCTGTCAACTCTAAATTCATCTGGCTCTAGCAGAGGAAAAGAAAGGAAAAGCAGGAAGTCCATTTTTGGCAACAATCCTGGCAGAATGAGCCCAGGGGAGGCGACATCATTTAACAAAACATCTGGAAAAAGTAAAGTCACCTTCTTCCAACAGCTTTGCCTGATCCTGCATGCCGGATGGTTCACATAGTTCTCTGTCTATGCACTTCCCTTTCATTTATGCTTGTATGAATGTTCACGTAGTCCAAGTGTTGCATGGAAGTTTTGAATTGCTAATCTATTCTTTTAACTCACTAAGAATAACATTTCACTGAGGACATTCTCCCGTCCTTCAACTCAGAAGTAAAAGTTGGAAACACTTTGAAACATGCTAGTGGTTCTTGGAACTATGTTCTTTATCCAGAAGATGTATTACTCCTAATTACTTTTTATTGTGAAAGTAATAAATTCTCCTAGTTAGAAGCTCTAGCAATACAGAGGATGATTAAAATTCCTCTCTACTCTCAGTGTCCTGGTGCTCCTCTCCAGAGGTAATCATTGGGAAGTTTATTGTGTTTCCTTCAAGAAAAATAAAATCAGCTTTAAGATAATCCAAGTGGGATATAACTGAACATACTTATAAAACTTTTATACTTGGTTGTAAAATTTCCCATAACATATGTCTATCTTATTCTTTTTAAGACCTGTGTTGAGGCTGGGAAGATGGCTCAGTGGCAAGAATGCTCATCTTGCATTCATGAAGCCCTGGGTTCGATTCCCCAGTATCACATACACAGAAAAAGCCAGAAGGGGCACTGTGGCTCAAGTGGCAGAGCACTAGCCTTGAGCACAAAGAGGCTCAGGGACAGTGCCCAGGTCCTGAGTTCAAGTCCCAGGATTGGCAAAAAAAAAAAGACTTGTGTTATATTCTATTTTGTGGCTATACTATCATTTATTTATTTAGCCCTATCATCACTGATACATCAGGACTTCTCTAGTTTTGTTTTTCATAGGTCATATATCCTTATTCATGTATTATTGTGTATTTGGGCAAATACATTCACATGACAAATGACTTTACATAGGAGATCCTATTCTTATTTTACTTTGGGTGCCGGAAATAGGACTTAGGGCTAAACATGGGTTCTCCTGCTGAGCTCCACCCCAGCCTGTTACTATCATCTTAAAACTCAGTAGCCAGTCAGGTACCTGTGGCTCATGCCTGTAACCCTAGCTACCCAGAAGGCTGAGGGCTGAGAACTGAGGTGTGAAACCAGCCTACTAAGCTCTTATCTCCAATTAACTACCAAAAAGCTGGAAGTAGAGCTGTGCCTCAAGTGGTAGAATGCTAGACAAAACTCAGGGACAGCATACAGGCCCTGAGTTCAAGCCCCAGGATCAGCACACACACATATATATACACAGAAACAAATGCCCCAAATCCAGTAGCCACCATTTTGTTTCAAATTGGTGACCTAAGTCATAAGTGAAATGCAAAGACCTATTCTCATGTACTCATGTCCTTTCACTATTTATGGAGTTGTCATTCAGGTTTATCTTTCTCAAACATGCTTTATATATATAATATATATTATAATATATAATGTGTCTATATATGTATATATGTATCTAGAGACACTAATCTGAGGCTAATCTTTTGGGTGGTTTAGGTTCCCTTGAAGGAGTTCGACAGACCTTGGAGGAATCTTCTTCCCCTCTCAATCCAACGACGTCTCTCAGCGCTATCATTAGAACACCCAAATGCTATCATATCTCATCACTGAATGAAAATGCCGCCAAACGTCTGTGTCGCAGGTATTCTCAGAAACTGATTCAGCACACTGCCTGTCAGCTGCTGAGGACTTACCCAGCCGCCACCCGCATCGACTCCTCCAACCCCAACCCGCTTGTGTTCTGGCTCCACGGGATCCAGCTCGTGGCACTCAACTACCAGACTGATGGTAATCCTCCCTCTGCTTCCCGCTGTTCAGTGAATGTGCTTTCAAGAATGGCTATTTGAGAGGTCACAAAAGAGCCATAGGAACTCATGTATGTGCCAAGGCAAAGGCATAGAGGGCAGAAAAGAGAAGTGAATGGTGCCCTCTGATGTTTCCAAGTAGATAAAAAAAAAAAGAACCTTAAAGGAATCCCTAAAAGAAAAAAGAAAAGGGGGGAAATGTGATGACCCTGTGTCAAACCACTTTGTAAATGCAGATTGCTCTTGTATTCACTCAACTATGCAGTTGCTCTTCAAGTCACTGCCTCCTGACTCAGCCTCTCCAGCACTCGCATTACAAATGAGCAGCTCCACACAGCTGGACTCGGCTGAACTCGTGACTTTAATGACCTCATATCATCTCATGCTCATCTCATCCTCATCTCATATCATGCTAAGTAGTGGTAGCTTTAGGATGCTCCTTTCTCAGCTGAGCACAGCAAGGGAATGAGTACTTTGGCTAGGCGCCAATGCCTCACTCCTGTAATCCTCTCTCTCTACTCAGGAGGCTGAGATCGGAGAATCACGGTTTGAAACAAAGCCCAGGTAGACAAATTCGAAGACTGTATCTCCATTTAACCAGTAAAAAGCCAGAAGTGGAGGTATAGCTCGAGTGGTAAAGGTCCTGAGTTCAAATCCCAGTACCAGCACCCAAGCATGCACACATATGCAAACATACATATACACCCACTCACAATTACTTTATTCAAGTTTGCAGGATGGCTAATAATAAATCCCTTTGGTTTCCCTTGGTTATGAAAGGAGGCAAGGAACTACAAAAATGAGGGAAGAGCGGATGAGAAGAATATTTCCTAAAAGTTCCTACAAACCCCATAGTTGTTCCTTCTAACAGAGGAGCAGTAGCCTTTATCATTCATCTTTACAGGAACTGAATCCCACTCTAACTAACCATGCCAACCATAAGTCACAGTACAGCCCTCCCTAGCTGAAGTCAAACCACAGCTTTATCTCTGAGACCAACTAGGTACTTTGCACTGGGGCACTGGTGTCCACTTGTGGCTGACCCCAGAGACCTCTGCCTAGAGATACAGGTCATGCTTTCTTTTGCCCTTGTTTAGATTTATTTTTTCACCTGAAGTTAATGAGATGATGCTGATGTACCACACACAGCACCTGACACAAAGGAAGCACTTTCGTGTTAGCTAGCCTTGAGTGCACATAGTGTGTAAAAAAAAACTATGATTTGGACTCACAAATGGAAAGAAAGGTGAAATACTTGAAAAGTTGTAAATGTTTTCTTTCCCATGTCTTTTCTACCTTTCCTGAGTAGCTTGTAGGTTCTGGTCCTGTCTGTTCACTGGCACCCCTGGTTATTATGATACAGAAATATTCTAAGTGCACTAAAATAACTGGCAGAAATGTTTTCTCAAGGAAATAAGAGTGCATTTGGTTTTGGATGTGTCCTTTGTCCTGAAGTGCCAAGACTGGAGCAGACATGCCGGCTCCACTGGTGGCAAAGAGAGGCCAGGCTAAAGGAGATATGAGGAATTGTGTCACAGACACACACACACACACACACACACACACACACACACACACCAATGCATTCCACAAATGGAAGGTGCAGCCAGTGTGCCACCGAGCACTAAAACCTCCCTATCTCCCTAAGAGCCCCTGTTGGAGCTGCCCCACTCAGAGAAGGCAAGTGGATTGTGGGTCATTTGGCTGTCCAAGGTTCTCTGGACAGCTTTCCAGCTGGGAAGGGAGTGCTGTCCTCTAACTCCCTCCATTCAATACAGCAAGCCTGCATTAAATGCCTCCCTTGCTGTACAGGATACTAGCTACCTGCCATGTCAGCATGCTCATCTGTAACAATGGCCTTCCTTTTTGAGAACTGGAATTAGAGCCTCACCAGCACCTCACACACAACACTTTACACATGCATGCTGCCCTGAGCTGAGTCAGAATGGCTCTACTGGCCCCGCTACTGGCAATCTGAGCCTGTGCTTCTTTGTTGCCTTTTAGTTGATTTCTTCCAGGTCCTCTGTGAATGGCAAATCCGCATAGAACTATACGAGTTAACATTGTAATAACCTTTTCATTGGTGGATGGAATTCCTAGGTCAGGAAGTACTTGATTTCCCATGGCTCCTCCTAGTGTCCCTCCTGCCCCCCAGTCTGCCACTGAGATTGTTTGTCAGCCATTTCCTGGATGTCAAGGGACACTAGTGCTGCAATAAGATGTCTATGGCCATAGAGCCAAAGCTTTATTGTGATCTCAACTCCAAAAAGGTCAGAAGTGTGGAATCCACACTATCACAGGACCACACGCCATAAAATCAACTCCTAAGTGTGGAAACTGACCAAGGATGGCATGCAAAGCCTTCCTTACTGCTGGTGATGGCCCCTCAGAGTTCTTTCCATCTGGAGCAAAGTGATTCTTGCTCCATATATAGACCCTTCAAGTATATAAACATGCAGCCCTAGTGAGAAGAAAAGCCTCTTTCTAAAAAAGCATTTGTTCTACTTGTTAGAGAATAGTCACACTTTTGATGACTTTCCCAGATCCCAAATATAGGGATATTTGGGATTGACATATTTCATTATATGTCTTCAGACATATTTATTATTTCCTTAATACCACACTTTAAATGACTAGAAGACCATGAAGGCAGTTATATTTTTGTTCTAACATAACATGCATTGATTTGAAAGGTTATGCTGAAGCTCTAGGACTAATCCTAGGGGGAAACAAGAAGGCTAGATTTGAGATGTACTCTTTATTTCGATCTGAGTATATAGCTTTTCCATAGCAAGTGGCCAAATGTGATCTTTGCTCAGAAAAACTTTTGGAAAGCTTTTAGGCTAGACACTGTGCTAATGAGCTCAGACATCAAACCTAAATAGAGTGGATGTGAAAATTGGCTAAATGTAAGTTACTATTGCTCCTGTTAGTAATACAGGCTGAGCATCTCTGAGCCTGAGAGCTTGAGACTGGGAATGTCTTTTTAGACTTTGGAGTATTTGTATCTGTATAATGAAGACCCAGGTGTAAAGACAAAATTCATTTTTGTTTCCCATGCACCTTTGATACATATAACTTGAAGGAACTTTTATATTTTTAGTGCTGTTGGGTTTGGCTATAGTTGATCACAAGGGCAGGCAAGATGCCACAACTAAAAACTCAAAAAGGTCCTCAAAAAGTTTCATTTTTGCATATTTTCGGATTAAAGGTGCTAACTTTTCACATGAGGGTAAATGTCTATTTCACATTTATTTATCCAGGCTATGAGAGCTCATTTGCTTCTCTCCCCCCCTCCCCTGTCACCTTAGCAGTGTCTGTTTGTCTGTCCCAGAATGGTCAGAGAAGTGAGTTTTCCCTCTGCTGTAGTGAGACAATTGCATCATCACTGGAAGAGACCTGACAGATGAGGGGCCATGCACTAATGTGATAGAAGAGACTGAAGCCCAACGAGCTTCATATGCCTAAGATTTCTTACCCCAGCAATTCCTGCACACAGTCTTGGCCAGTCAATGACACCCAAGACACAGGGTAGGGTCCAAGTTCTTGCTGCTCCAAGATGCCTAGCACACTGTTGTTTGATGTTGGTCCATGCATCAAAGTTCATTCTGCACATGGAAGGAATCTATCAGAGGGAACATTCGTCAGGTGTGTCTCATAAACCCTCTGCTTGTTGGGACAGTTTCCATACAGACTTGAGCCATCAGAGGAACATGTGAAAGTGGAAGAGTTCTGAAGCCATACAGGAATCCAATCATCCATCAAAGAACTGTGCCAAATAAAGTTTGGCCACAAAACACTCGACCTTTCTGTTAGGGTTCACAGAGTTTATGATTGAGGGGACTGGGACATGATGTGAATCATATGCAATGGATTTTTTTCTGTATTTAACTACAGCAGGAAAAAAAAGAGGTAAAACCTAATTTATGGGTTGAAATAAAGATTTCCAAAAAAAAAGTTGGGGGATTTGTTTTGACTATTGTTCATTCTTGTATCGTTAAGATTTTATCTTACCTTTGAAGTAGTGGGATTTGGCCATAAAATTGTCTGCATGACTCAGTGTTTGGAGATTTTTAAAAAATGGAATGATTCCTTCCCAAATTCAGTATAAAATGAGGCATTTTACAAGATGTTTCAGATAAATGTTGTCAATTTTTACTTGCAAGATGAGGGGGTTTTTTTTGTTTCGTCTTGTTTTTAATCAAGGCACTTTCTGGTCGGTACCTTAAGCAAGTCAACTACTGGAAAAGCTGAAATCTAAGGACTACAGTTTGAAGCCAGCCTGGGCAGGATGGTCCATGAAACTCTTGTCTCTAATTAAGAACCAAAAAGACAGGAGTGGAGTTGTGTGGCTCAAGTCTCAAGTGGTAGAGCACCAGCTTTGAGTGAAAGAGCTAAGGAACAGCACCAAGGCCCTGAGTTCAAGCCCTAGAACTGAGGGGGGGGGCAAACAAAGGAGCTTGCAAGTGGTATTGTTACAGACTATTGGGGAAGACAGAGATTTTTATCATCTCCCACTGTTATGGCTGGAAGGTAGCATGTCATGGCACGCAGAGGGTATCCGTCCATTTATGGAGTGAGAGGCTGATTTTTTTTCTCCATGCTTGGTCTCTCAGATGGTGGCCACAACATTCTTTGAAGCTTTAAATTTATGACACTTAGGCTACAAAGGAATAAGTAGTTTGGGGCTTTTATTTTGCAGATCTCCCATTACATTTAAATGCTGCAATGTTTGAGGCAAATGGTGGCTGTGGCTATGTTTTGAAGCCCCCAGTTCTGTGGGACAAGAGCTGCCCCATGTATCAGAAGTTTTCTCCGCTGGAAAGAGATATAGACAGCATGGACCCTGCCATCTATTCCTTATCTGTAAGTAGGACAAAGCTGTCATGTCCCAAGTCATTCATTCAGATTTTATATCTACAGTAATGTCTTTATCTCCCAGAAAGCAGTGACTGTGGTCAAGCAGTGGGTCTGAGGAGCCCCCTGCTTCACCTGATGGACTAAAGATGGACATTCTGTTTTCTGGGTCCCCCAGAATTCATAAGGAAGAGTACACCCCATAAATGCTGAGCTCCTTGTTAAGCCAGTTCACCTTAAGCTTCAACAAACACTAGGGTCACACAAAGGTATCAATCCATGGCTACAATAAGGTACCTTCCCTGCTTCTCCTTTAACAGTTCCTTGTGCTTTCTGCCACCTAAATAATTTAGTCAGAACTCCACCAGAGAACCAACAGCTCATCATTCTGTTCTTCTACCCTGCTTCTTGGTTCTCTCTTAGCTAGCAAATGAGGGAGGTATGAGGGAGAGACAGGGGGACAAGGCCATTTCTCCTCTGCCTCTTTAGATCATGTCCTTTTCTCTCTCCAAAGAACTCTGCTCATGACACCCCCAGCCCTGCAACAGCCCCATTCATTTCCCACCATCAAAACTACTTTTCTCTTAGCCCAAGACAAAGCAGTCGTAACCCCTTTCTACTTGACCTTTTCTTTTTCTCTTTTTCCTTTTCTTATTTCTTTTTGCCAGTCCTGGTTTTGGGCTCAGGATCTGAGCACTGTCCTTGGGCTTTCTCAAGGCTAGAGCTCTACCACTTGACCCGCAGCACCATTTCTGGCTTTTTTTTGTATGTATGTGGTACTGAGGACTCAAACCTAGGTCTTCGTGCATGCTAGGCAAGCACTCTACTACTAGGCCAAACTCCCAGTCCTACTTGACCGTTTTTGCCAAGTTGAATATAGTTGTATTGGTTTACAAAAGGCTACAGACTCGTTTTAATTGAATATTGCCACTTGCTTGAAAACTAAAACTGTTAAGGACAATTCTGAGTTAGGGTTGGGAAAATGGGAGGAATGGTGGAAAGGGTGGAACTGATCAAGATGCACAGCACTCATGAGCTGAAACCCCTGTGTGGGAACTGTAATTTCATCTTTCTTCAGGGATTTGATGCTACTGGAAAATTTGACCATTGAAAGTCACAGTTAAGTGAATGCTGTTGGCAAAATAGCCTGTTCACATGATCCTAGTCATGTGATTTCCTGATGATAGTCACTTGTTTTGGCGTTATAGTTTTCTTAATCATTCGCCTTGTCCATTTCTACATTCTTTGTGGAGGGAGTTGGGAAATCTAGAGATTGTCTTTCCTTCTCTGTCATCTTCTGTGACCTTGATCTTTTTTGTTTTTTCCACCTGCAGATTGTCTCAGGCCAAAATGTGTGCCCTAGTAACAGCACAGGGAGCCCCTGCATTGAAGTCGATGTCCTGGGCATACCCCTGGACAGCTGCCATTTCCGCACGAAGCCCATCCACCGAAACACTCTGAACCCCATGTGGAACGAACAGTTCCTGTTCCGGGTTCACTTTGAAGACCTTGTATTTCTTCGTTTTGCAGTGGTGGAAAACAACAGCTCGGCAGTCACTGCTCAGAGGATTATTCCCCTCAAAGCTTTAAAACGAGGTAGACCACCAGCCCCGAACAGCATCCTTGGCATTGTGAAAGCCAGAGGGAAGTAGAAATGACAATGAGGAGGAGAACTGGGGGGTGATCAAGGCAACACGAGTGGTGATTGGCAGTGGTGCCTGGTGCAAGTCCACTCGTATCAGGGCGGCTGTTGGGTGATCCTGGGAAAAGGCTTATGGATTGGCTTTGATGTGGCACTCAGGGATTTTGGCACCAGACCTGTGCATTGTTCCAGGAACACTGACATACATAGGAATTATCCACTGCTCTTTGTAATGATATGCAGGTCACAATTTTAAGGTCATATTCCAATTATTGACTTCCAGGAGACTCTTCTTCGCATAGTCCACTAGTGCATGGTTAACAGTCCTCTCTACCTGTGCGTTACTCCAGGATATCGACATCTTCAGCTGAGGAATCTCCACAATGAAGTCCTGGAAATCTCTAGTTTATTCATAAGCAGCAGACGGATGGAAGAAATTTCCTCTGGCAGTACTATGTCAGCCTCTTTGGTAATTGTTCTCTTTCACTCAACATAGCTGTACACGGGAGGTGGGCTCTCTTGTGGTTCAGTAAAGTGGCCAATGAATCATTAATTAGGTAGCTATGGAAAAAAACATATTTATTTAATCACTTTTGTATTAATAGTATACTTCTGCACAGTCCTAAAGAGCTTTGGGGGACTCCTGTGCTGGCAGTATCACTGCTTTACACTGCTTCTACCACTGCATCTCCAGGCCTGCTTTCTTCTTTCGTCTTTTCTTTCTCTTATTCCTGTCACTGTCTTCTTTATCTTTACCCCAACTCTGTATTCTTCTGTTTCCTTTTGTCATAACTACAACCTGGCACAATTTTTATCGTCGGGGAGCTTAGAAATCATTGTAAGTCAAAGTGCTGGTGGCTCACACCTGTAATCCTAATTACACAAGAGACAGAGATCTCAGAATCATGATTTGAAGCCAGCCTGGGAAGCAGACTCTTTATTTCTTAAACCACCAGAAAGCTGGAAGTGGCTGAAGTTATCACTCAAATACTTGAGTTACTACATTCAAGTACCATTTGTGCGTGGTGGGTCAATAGTAGAGCACCAGCCTTGAGTGAGAAATCTAAGCAAGAGTGTGAAGCCTTGAATTCAAGCCTCAGTACTCTCTTTCTGTCTGTCTGTCTGTCTGTCTCTCTCTCTCTCCCTCAAAATATCTAAGCATGGCATTCTTAGTGCTCTTGGCAGCAGCATATGAGCTTACCAACTCTACATTCATTGCCCCTCCAATTCCAGAGCCAGTAACTGAATACTAGGCATCTCCCTGTGCCCATCTCTGTGTCTTTCAGATCCATTCCTCTCTGTCCAATCCTACTGCCTCAGCTTTTCATTCATTCTCACCTTGCCATAGCAGTAAATTCCCAACTCGTCTCTTTTCTTCTGAATTTGGCCCCCTCTGTTTCCTTTAAGACATTCCAGGCAGATCTAAAACCTAAATCTGGATATGTTATTCCTCATTTAAAATATTTATTGGAAGCACCCACAAGTGCTTTGAAAGGCCCATCTTTACTCATGACGCTTCTGAAACCAAATGCACACGGTATTATTTCCAACACTGCTTCTCAATGCCAGAGGATGGCACAGGGATGATGTAAATGCAGACAAGAGGGCTAGGCAAAGGGCTCATGGATACTTCATAGGGGCTGCTGTCACTCAGCTCTTAACTCTAGCTGCTGTTGCCATACAGTGTCACCAGATCTTCTGGTTTCTCAAGAAAAGTAGGACATCTAGAGGGTTTTCTGGCAGTACTGGAATTTAAACTCAGAGTCTTGATCACTCTATCGCTTGAGCTATATTCCCAGCCCTTTTTTCTTCCACACTGTTTGGAATACAGCCTTTTTTTTTTTTTCTGACCTACACAACTGGACTCTGATCCTCTTATTTACACTGCCTGCATAGCTGGGAGAGCAGGTCTTGCTACCACATCCAGCTTTTTATTGGATGAGAATGGGGGAGGGGGAGGAATGCCTCACATACTTTTTGCTGCTTCTCTCCTTGAGCTGGGACCCATCCCATCACAGCCAGGATTACAGTATGAGCCACCATGCTAGTTTTCTTCTCTTTAACATGTTGGTAACTTCCTTCTTTGAAAACATAATGCAGACTGAACTGTATAATTAAAGCAAGTACATTTAATGGCATCCAAATAATACCTCTACGTCTGAATGGTGCAGTCTCTTTAGGGATAAAGCATTTTATTTATCGTATTTTGTTTGTCCTAGTTTAACAGGGTCTCAGTATGTAACCAAGCTGACCTTGAACTCTCCCTCCTATCCTGGCTCCCTGAGGCGTATGCTGCCATCCTTGAATTTTATTTCTTGCCTTATCAACAGATATTATAGAATGTGGATTTATAGAAGTAAGGACTAACATGTGTCTCGTATAATATCATTCTCTAATTTTGTTGGAAAGGTATACTGTGATTTAAAATAAATCAAGCCTTTGGTAATGTGCTCCTCATTAGCCTATTGAGAAAGAGGATGTTGTTTCTCTATTCTACCACATTACTATGCATATTTCTAAATACAAGCACTTCTGCTTTGAACAGGGCCTAGGATTGTTATGTTGTTTAGAATTAATAAGAAGATGTGGTTTTTCTTTCTGGCAGATGTTTAATACAGAAGAGAGAAGATGTTCTCAGACTTACAGAGTCACAGTACATGGGGTCCCAGGGCCAGAGCCATTTTCTGTTTTTACTATAGGTGGAGGCACCAAAGCAAAGCAGCTGCTCCAGCAGGTAGGTTTACTGAGCCCACAGTTAGGGGAATCTGATGTCTAACGTGTGGGTGAACACATCTGTGATGATCACTTGCTAATGCTGTTCAACATTTAGATCCACCCTAAGAATGATCTGAGAGATCTTGGAATCACCAGATGAGCTATATTATCCGAAGCCATTTAAACCGTTCTTTAGAAAGGGGCTGTAGAAGCATCCCGACCAGAGTGGATGGCTTTCCAACAATGCCCTTCCCCTTAGGCCTAGCCCTGGGTATCGCCTTTCTCGTTACCATGACACAGATGAGCAATCAGAATGTTCACATGAGCTGCATAGGTTAATGAACTGGATCACATTCTCCAGCATGGGGACTCCACAGCCCCTCGGGCCGCCCTGTGCAGGAGCAGCCTCCTTGCCCTCCTGCCTTGGCTCACTGTCTTGGACAACAAGGTCTTACCCTTCTGGTGGTACAGATCAGCACAGAGCACCTACAAGAGAATGAGAGCCTGTTGCCCTCAGCCCCTGAGGCAGAACTGGCCTAAGCCCTCTTCTCTTCTCATGCTGGAATGACATTTCTCTGGATTCCTATGGCAATCTTTGTGACCTTCTTCAGGCAGTATCATCAGCTAGGGGAGGACATGTGGCAGGGTGGGGAGGCAGAACACTAGGGGAGAGAGCAGCATGCAAAAGGAGGGCAGCTTGGCAGACAGCCCCTCAAAGGGCAGAGCAAGACCCTTGTGCAAGCTCTGATAGGCCCAGTGGCCCACTATGCTTACAGTCTCTTACATACAACCCACTCTCCCCTTGACAGGAAGCAGAGGTCAAGGAGAGTGACCTAGGAGCTCCCTCTGAAGTTAGAGCACATGATACATTGTATCTGGAACCATAGAATGCATGGAGGAATTTAAAATCAATGGAACAACCATACTCAATTCGTGATTATTAATAAATGGCTCTGTCCTTTAAAGAACCACATTTTGCACTCAAAGATCAACACTTTCATTTTCATATTGTATAAACTGACCTAAAGAAGAATCATCGGAAACTGCAGTGATAACCACTTTTCATGAATTACCAAACAGAAGCTACTGCTGAGGGGATGTAGGGATGTGGTTTGGCTCTTTAGGTTTTATTTTTTTTATTTGTTTACCTATTAGACCATGAACTTTAGCATCTATTATCACAAAACACAGTTGTTGTTGTTGTTCTTTCTTTTTTCCTTTCTTTCTTTCTTTCTTTCTTTCTTTCTTTCTTTCTTTCTCTCTCTCTCTCTCTCTCTCTCTCTCTCTCTCTCTCTCTCTCTCTCTCTCTCTCTCTTCTTTCTTTCTTTCTTTCTTTCTTTCTTTCTTTCTTTCTTTCTTTCTTTCTTTCTTTCTTTCTTTCTTTCGCCAGTCCTGGGGCTTGAACTCAGAGCCTGAACACTGTCCTTGGACACTTGTTGCTCAAGGCTAGTGATCTGCCACTTGAGGCATAGAACCACTTCTGACTTTTTCTGTGTATGTGATACCAAGGAATTGAACCCAGGGCTTTGTGTTTGCTAGGCGAGCCCTCTATTACTAGGCCACACTCCAAGCCCTTGTTTTGGTTTTCTTTTTGAGTAAGAAGAACTTCCCAAGGGCCACCTTTAAAAAGTAGACCCTTACTATATTGTCACCCCAGGCCAATGAGCAAAAACTCCCTAGGACTGAGGAACAGTGCCTCTGGCCCTTCTCATGGAGGTGACCTGCCCTCCTGGAGGCTTCACATCCTAGATTACTCCTGTAGTGGATATGTTTACATTAATCCACTTGCTTCTTGACCCAATGGGCTTGATTGCGTGATCTGGTCTCACAGCCAGACCAAAAGCTCTGTGGAAAAATCAGTTTTCCAAGAATCATCTACTTCCAGTAAATGTGTTACATTCTGCTCTTCCTCCATTTGAGAAAATGTCAACTTTGATTGACATTTGGTGAGATAGATGCTTGCTTAATCCTGGTCAGGTGGTGGCAGATATTTCTTACAGGAAGGAAACAAAGGGCATTTCTTCAGCATGAATGACCTTTACTCCCTAAAGAGTTCAACTTTTTGTCACAAACCCTGCAAAAGGAGTGCAAAGAATACATGGGTAAAAATGACCACAGTGATGGCTACTCATAATGTACTCATGGTATGTCTCCTACCCTGATCATTAAAAATAATCAAGACTGTTACTGTGACTGATTTTGAAGATGGGAAAATCAGATCTCCAAGGAGCTAAGTATCACACCCAATACTTCATAGCTAGGAAGTCCTTAAAGGAAATCTCAGCCCTAGGTCTCACTGGCACCTAAACTCTGTTTCTGCTGTTCCATTAAACTGCACAGGAGCAATAACTAGCACAGAATACCAAGACTGCAGACATTGTGGGATGCGTTTACTGAAAGGAGAGTTCCAGTAGCTTAATCAGATGAGAGTCTAACCCTGTGACTCTTTCATGAGATTATTTCCAATATGAGTAAATGAGACCATGTTAGAAAAAGCTGGACTCAGTTCTTACTCTCATCGTGAATTGTGAGATGAGAAAGGGCTAAATTCATGGAATGAGAACGCTATTCCATTGTATCTCTCAATCTAGCTGTGGTTAAAAAAAAATAGTGGTCCCACATGGGGATTAAAGCAGACATAAATGTGGGCATACAAAAATTCCTAGACAAGCTGGGCATGGTGGCTCATGCCTGTAATCCTAGCTAGTAGGATCAAGGTTCAAAGCCAACAGAACCTGAGACTCTTATCTCTAATTAACCTCTTGAAAATGGGAATTGGGGCTTGGCTCAAGGGAGGGTGGTAGCCTTGAGCTGAAGAGCTCAGGGACAACGCCCAGGCTGAGGTCAAGCCCAATGACCCCCACACACAAAAAAGAATTTACCTAACACTCAGAGCAAATAGTCTCCACTTGTGAATTACATATCATACCTGTCTGACCACCAAGGAAACAAAGACATTTTGTGTTGCCTTGGTTACACACCAAAAGGGGTGTGCTTAGTTTTATCTTTGTTTTTTCTTTTAGATTCTGACGTCTGATCAAGACACTAAACTGATTGCCACAGACTATTTTTTGATGGAAGAGAAGTATTTTATATCTAAAGAAAAGAATGAGTGCAGGAAACCACCATTCCAGAGGGTCATTGGTCCAGAAGAAGAGATCATGCAGATCTTAAGCAGCTGGTTTCCAGAAGAAGGATACGTAGGCAGGATTGTCTTAAAAGCCCAGCAGGAAGTACGTATATCCTGGGCGGGGCCTACACAAGAGCAGCCCAGTACTTGATGATTACCTCACCACTCACACCCTCAAATCCTGAATTTCATTTGACCACAATTTGAGTCAGATTATTTCTTTTTGTGTTGTTGTTCTGGTCCTGGGGCTTAAACTCAGGGTCTGGGCACCGTCCCTTAGCGTTTTCATTCAAGGCTAGTGCTGTACCACTTGAGTCACAATTCCACTTCTGGCTTGTTAGCAGTTAAGAGATAAAGGTCTCATATTGACTTTCCTTCTTAGGGTAGCCTGGTACCAGGATTCTCAGACCTCAGGCTCCTGCGTAGTTAGAAGTACAGGTGTGTGCCAATAGTATATGAAATACTAACATGAAATATAAAATATGAAAATGCAGCAGTGGTACTCACTAGACACTGCTGAAAATTTGTGGTGGAGGATGGAGGGAAAATCTGTGAGAGAGCAAGGGAAGGGGTAACACCCGAAATACACTACCAAATTACAACCAAAATTTTGGTTAATTTTTCTTCCTTCTGCCTTGCCTTACCATTTGCATGTTTTCCTTTTTAACACAGACTCCAGAAGAGAAAAGTGTTGCTCAAGATGACAAGGAGGTGATCTTGAGCTCAGAAGAGGAGAGTTTCTTCGTCCAAGTGCATGACGTTTCTCCAGAACAGCCTCGAACAGTCATCAAAGCACCCCGTGTCAGCACTGCCCAAGAGGTCATTCAGCAGGTAAACCCCTCTTCCTGTGGATGTGAAGCAGCTCCATGGTAAAGCTCCACGCTTACCCAGCATGCACAGGGCCCTGGGTTTTAGCTCTAGCATCACATAGGAAGAAAAACAAACCTCTCCTTTCCTCACGTGGGTCCTTTTGTCAGTATCAATGATTGAGGATAATCCCAGGTCTATACATTAACAGCTCATTGTATGAATGAAGGACAGGAAATACTAGTTTACCTCCTGTCTGCAATGAATCTGGATCCCTACCAAGCACTGGTAATGCTGAATATAGGAGGTGGCTCTGCAAAGATAATTCATTGTCCCAGAAATGCCTGTCTAGCTAAGGACCACTATTGCAGGATCCTACAAAAGACAAGGCCAGCTGTCTCCACTCCTCTAGGTCAAGCTTCCTTGTTTACATCCTTTCTGACTTTTCCTTCCTTCCTAGCCTCCTCATGCTTTGCAACTTTGCATTCATTAAACATATACTTAACAAGTGACACAGCGTAATGGTTAGGAGCCAGACCAATAATTAGCTCTCCTTCTTATTCATTGTTGAGAGCTCTCAAATCGATACCTTTTTTATACTGAGCAAGGTCTTTGGGAGGAAGAATCCCTGGTTTGTTTCCACAGTGGACTTTCTCCTGTCTGCTTTCACTAGACCATTCTAGTTGGCTCTGGCCTACCCTTATGTTGTAAGTCACCACATGGAGAAAATAGAGATAGTATAATAGTACTTTCCTCACAAGGCTGTTGTGAAGACTGCCAGTAAATGCTTGTTTTGTTTTTTTTTTTTATATAATGAGTTTGTAATGTGTAGTAAACACCACACGTTATGAATCACTACATTCATACATTCATGATTTGCTCCTTCTTCCTTTTTTTTGGGGGGGGGGGGGGATTGTGGGGCTTCCGCTCAGGGCCTGGACGGCCCCTGAGCTCTTTTGCTCAAGGCTTGTACTCTACCACTTTGAGCTACAGCTTCACTCTTAGTTTTTGAGTAGTGAATTCAAGATAAGTCTTGTGGACTTTTCTGCCTGAACTAGCTTAGGACCGTGATCCTCAGACCTCAGGCTCCTGAGTAGCTAGGATTACAGGCGTGAGCCACTGTGCCAGCTTTTGCTATCCCTCTTGTGTGATAACTTGGTTAGTAACTTCCATAACTAAGTTCCAGATTCTTCTTTTGCATATTTTTATCTTCCCTAAGTAAAGGGCTGTGTCTGACATGTAGTAGGCCTTGACTAAATAAATCTTTGATGAGTGAATAAATGCATATGTGGAAGATAATTCTTGGTCTAAATGAAAAGAAAACGTGACCTCTGACTTCTAAATTTTCTTTTAACTTGCAAGAGCATGACAGAGTGTTCTGGGACACAGACTGGCAGGCTGGATTCTGTTCCTCACTGGTTATATGAAATCCAGCTTAGAAATCCAGACTAAAATCTCATTTGAATCTAGACTGAATCTTTACTGTATTAGCTGTGCATACTCTGCTTAACCCATGCAAGTTTAAGCTTTGTCCTCTGGAATCTGCTTTAAGTGGTACAAACTTGTTTCCTCACCGAAATTCGACTCACAGGAGGCAAGATGCAGATGTGTTATGAGCCATGGAAAAGGAGATGCTGGATGATAAGAGCTACATAGCTCTTCCTTCTGCAAAAGTCTGTGCCTCTTGTCTATCTTAAGAGTTCCATGTAGAATGCACACATATGTTGGAGATACTGTATTCAGTTAGTTGAAACTTATCTTTCAGACTTTATGCAAAGCCAAGTATTCCTATAGCATCTTGAGTAACCCTAACCCGGGGGACTACGTGCTTTTGGAAGAGGTGGTAAAAGACACATCCAACAAGAAGTCTGCTGCCCCTAAGTCCTCACAGCGGGTCCTTCTGGATCAAGAGTGCGTGTTTCAAGCCCAAAGCAAGTGGAAAGGTGCAGGAAAATTCATCCTTAAGCTCAAAGAGCAGGTGCAGGTAGAGTTCCAAGTTACATTGTTCTCTTCATGAATCATTTGATAGTCACAGATTTATATCCACAACCAAATTTGGGAACTAGTGAAATCTAGGGAAAGTTCCTGGGAGGAGTTGTTTGGAAAGACTTGTTAGGTGTGTGTTTCAGGGTATGGGTAAACAAACCAATGAATATGCTCCATCATTAGTTCAAGAAGTGCTCAGAGGAATCCCTTGGCCCTTCTTCCCAGACAGCACAGTGGAAAGGGTCCTCTCCACTATCATGCATGTGAGCCAGGTCCCTGGGTTCCAAGTCCCTGGCTTCCACCTAACCTCAAGGTAAGGTTCTTTTTTCCCCAGGCATCCCGTGAAGATAAAAGAAGAGGGATCTCTTTTGCCAGTGAACTGAAGAAGCTAACCAAGTCAACGAAACAGCCCCGAGGACCCACATCTCCTCCCCAGCTTTCAGCTTCAGAAAATCTCCAAAACAAGGAGAAACCTGTGGGTAGCTTGTCCTCCAGTGACACGATGGAATGCCGACAGTAACCAAGGGCCAGGTACGAGATGGCACTGCACCATTTCCAAATAGGGCTCAACTGAAACTGCTTTGCGAGGCAGGAAGAATAATGCATGAGTACATAATCGCTTAGGAATTTTAGGAAAGTGCGAGAGTGGCAATGACTTATGGTTAGTTGCCTTTAGGTTCAATTTTCCTATAGCAAGCAGACGTTTTAGAAGCCTTTGTCTTTTAAACGTTGCTAAGAGGAAGTGGTGCTGTGGTTCAAGTGGTAGGGCAGTAGCCTTGAGCTGAAGAGTTCAGGGACAGTGCCCAGGCCCAGAGTTCAAGCCTCACCACTGACCAAAAAAAAAAAAAAATTGCTAAGAGTCTTTGCTACAAGTGGCAGCTTCTCTTTCAAAACAAACAACAACAACAACAAAAAAAACCCACAAAAAAAAACAGCATTGGGGCTGGACCATGGCTCATACCTGTAATCCTAGCTACTCAGGAGGCTTGGCTCAAGGGATAGGGTGGCAGCCTTGAGCTGAAGAGCTCAGAGACAGCACCCAGGCCCAAGTCAACATGACCTGCCCCCCCCAAAAAAAAAATTGGCACTGGTGCTGGTATAGGAATTTACATTCCATGTTACATTTGGATGATAGCATTGCCAAGAAAAGCACTTATTTAAAAAAGAAGGGGGCTCTTTTATTGGGTGCTCATAAGAAAATAGATTTAGTGTTTTTGCCATTTTCTTTTAATTTTTTTCCATATAATTTTTATTGTAATTAAGGGTTACATTACATTCGCTAGATGGAAGGTGCATCACTTCACATACATTGATACCCTTTCTCATGTCTTGGTCCCCATTTCCCTCCCCCTATTTTTGCCATTTTCTAAGTGACATATTTCATATTTCATGGGTTTCTTTTTTCTGAAAATATTCACATTGAAAATATTGATAAATAACAATTTAAAGTTTGGCAGACTAGGTACTAGTGGGTTCACACTTGTAATACTAGTTATTCAAGAGGCTGCGATCTGGAGGATCATAGTTTAAGGCCAGACAAGAAAGAAAAGTTTCCTAGACTCCATCTCAAAAACAACTAGCAAGGGCCTAGTGTGGCCTAGTGGTAGAATGCTCACCTAGCATGCACAAAGCTCTGGGTTCGATTCCTTGGTATTACAAACTCAGAAAAAGCTGGAAGTGGTGCTGTGGCTCAAGGGGCAGAGTGCTAACATTGAGTAAAGTGTCAAAGGACAGTGCCCAGGCCCTGAGTTCAAGCCCCAGGACTGGAAAGAAAAAACAAAAACAAACAAACAAAACAGCAAATAGACGAGAAGTATGGCTGGTAAAGTATCAGCCTAGGAAGTGTGAGTCTCTAGAGTTCAGCACCAGTACTGAAAAGGAAAGGAAGCGGGGGAGGGTGGGAGAGGAGGGAAGGAAGGAAGAAAGAAAGGGAGGGAGGGAGGGAGGGAGGGAGGGAAGGAGGGAGGGAGGGAGTTGCCAAAGCATATTCATCTTACTCTATCTCAAGTAACTGATTGTATTAACAATCAAGAAAAGTTGGAAGCACTCCACCTTCTCTTAAACAACTTATCTGAATGCCATAAGAAGTTCTTTTGCTAAAGGATGTATTATTGTTCCAGAGCAGAAGTAGGACGAAGTTCTTCCTAGTAAGAATACAATTGTGAGTTATAGGAAATACATGAGCCCCTAAAATGAACCACCAGAGCTGTGGGTTTCTTGGTGGAAAAACTCTGAACCTCACTAAGCTATAAAGATGTCTTGTTTATCTTCAATATCCTAATAAACTTGACTCTACGTTACAGGTGAAGCTTTTTTGGCAAGAAGTTAGTTGCGAACTAACAGCAGAAAGAAACGAGCTTCCTTGGTTTCCTCAGATTTAAACTGGAAGTGGAGGATTTCTAAACTGCAGTCATCCTTCATGAGATCCATGGAGATGACGAGCACAGCAGCCCAGCGCTCAAGGAGACCAAGGAGGAAAATCCAGGGGAGGCACCGTCCCTATGCTTGCAGTAACTGAGAGCAAGTGTCAACAAACTCTGTAAGTGGCCAGACAGTCCATGGCTCATGAGTGGAGCCACGTGGTCTATGTACAACTACCAACTACTCAAATCTGCCGTGGCAGGCAACAGCCGCCAGACAACAGTACACGAGTGAACGTGTATAATTCCAGTAATAAAACTATTTATGGACACTGAAATTGGAATGTCATAATTGTCACATATCACACATATTCTTTTGATTTTTTTTCTAACTAGTTTAAAAGTGAAAAAGCTTCCAGACAATGGTGGTTCATGTCTGTAATCCTAACTACTCAGGAGGCTGAGATCTGAGGATTATGGTTCAAAGACAGTGTGGGCAAAAAAGTCTATGAGACTCTGTCTCCAATTAGCTACCAAAAAAGCTAGAAGTATAGCTGTGGTTCAAGTGGTAGAGCATCAGCCTTGAGTTAGAAAGCTATGAGACAGCATCCTGGCCCTAAATTTGGCCCCAGTACTGTCCCCCCAAAAAGAAAAAAAATGCAAAAGCTATTCTTAGTTTTAGGCTCACACAAAACCAGATGGCAAGCTGAATTTGGCCCAAGGGCCAGTTTGCCGACCCTGACTTACAGAACTGGGGGTAGGACATATTAAGTTCTGAGACTAAGAAAACTAGCAATATATTGATATGACTAAGTAGAGAAGGTTGGGGGCATTGGAAATGTACATCTATCCTATTAAAACAGAAAATTCATTCAAAGTAATTCGGTTTAGTTTCTGTATTTGTGTACATAGTGCCATGCTTCTTCAGAATTTCTTTTTAACATACAGAAATGATTTGTTTTTTAAAAAGGTTATTGCTCATATATTCACAGGTTATTTCATTTTTAGTTTTCACTAAACGAAGTTAGACTGGTATATAATGTAATATTTACTAAGTTGTGGCATCTTAATAAGAAATGTAATCATATTTTTAAAAGAAAAAATGAGTTGGTGTTTAAGGTAGATTTATTTATTTTGCAAAGTTTGTACTGACACTGTACTTATATATTTATCAGACATAGCTTTCTTGATATTGCTATGGATTAGAAGTGTTAGTGATTCTATTTCACTATCTGAAGATAAATCTAAAAATAAAATGTATACTCTGAACATATGGAATGGGCTAAATGTTCATATAAAGACTTATCTGCATTTTTGTTTACACAACTAAGTCATACTTGCCTCTTAATGTAAATTATTTTTTAAAACCTTACTATACAGCCAGGCACAATGGCTCATGCCTGTAATACTAGCTACTCAGGAAGCTGAGATCTGAGGATCCTGGTTTAAAGCCAGCCCCAGCAGTAAAGTCTGTAAAACTCTTATTTCCAATTAACCCCAAAAAGCCAACATTGGAGCTGTGGCTCAAGAGAACACTAGCCTTGAGCACAAAAAGCTAAGGACAGCACCTGTGCCCAGACTGGCAAAAAATAAACAAAACCATCAACAAAGTGTAATGGATTCTTCTCATTCTTTGTCTGAAGCAAATGACTTTAAAATTTTAAACAATTTTCTTTTCAAGTAGAACTCAAACTTTATCCTTCCATTTAAGACCCTTTTCTAAAACCTAACCTTTGCTTTGAGCTATTTTAACAGTTCTAAAAATGACTTTAAAAATCTCCATGTGTTTTGTCCTCTCATATTCTAAAAGCAGAAGTGTCAAAAATACGCCCATTGGCCTTCATGTCCCTGGAAGCACTTCCTCAGCCACTTAACTGTCCACAGAATTCAGGCTCCTTCCTTCTGCGTTCGTACAGTGCTACTAGCTTCCTTTCAAATCAAATAATCTCCAACTAATGCAGTGTTTCCCACATTTTAAATTATTCTGGAAACATGTTATCACACCTTTAAACTAATAGCCCAAGAAGTATGGCTGACCATGGATTAAAAATTGAATTATATGGCTCCAGCCCAAATGAAATCTAGAGTAATAAGACACAAAGCAATGATTAGACTCTCTAGGTTTATGACTTAGTTTTCACGTTCCCTGAGGTTCTTCCCTCTACCCCTCTTCCTTCCCATTCCTCACCCCAAGGTCTTTTTCATTTTTTATTGTTTGGTCAGCCATACGGCTTGAACACTGGGCGCTGTCTCTGAGCTCTTAAGCTCAAGTCTAGCACTCTGTCACTTGAGCCACAGCGCCACATCTGGTTTCTGGAAGTTTAATTGGAGATAAGAGTCTCACAGATTTTTATGCCTGGGCATAAAAATCCTCAGATCTCAGCCTCCTGAGCGGCTAGGATTACAGGCCTGAGCCACTGGTGCCCAGCCTAGCTCACCCCAATGTCTTTAGCAGAGTTGCTGATCTGGTTACACTGCAAATCTGATGCAACTGACCTAAGCCTCACTGGGTCAAGTGAGTGGATCCAGCGTATTACATGTCTCCTAACTTTGCTGAACATCACATTTTGAGGTTAAAGTACAATGTGTAATTGTTCTTTGAATTTAAGGACACAGTGCTTGAAAACACAAACCTCCCAGCCCTGGAGTTTGGCCTCGTGGTAGAGTGCTTGCCCAGCATGCACAAAGACCTGGGTTCAATTCCTCAGCAACACATACACAGAAAAGCTGTAAGTGGAGCTGTAGCTCCAGTGGTAAGGCGATAGCCTTGAGGAAAGCCCAAGGACAATGCTCAGGCCCTGAGTTCAAGTCTCAGGATGGGCAAAAACAAACCTCTTACTACAGTAATGTGTCACCTGATGAGGATGCATTCTGAGAAATGCCTTGCTAGGCAATGTCATCACTGTACACTGAGTGTACTTTACCAGTGCACTCAGCTCCACTATTTTATGTGGACCACTGTCACATACCATGTCACCCCACACAGTATCCACCATTCAACAGACAGCATGGAGATACAGGGCTACAGTGATATTTGCCAGAAACACAAAAATTCGACTTGAAGTTTATCTGGATTATACAGCCACACCAGTATTACAAATGAAAGACAGAGTTCTATTATTTAGAAAGAATCTCAAGTAGCCACTAGAATTATACCCACCACTATGTTATACTTTGTAGGCTACAAGAAATATGGGTTAACAAACTCCTGTTACTAAATTCAGTAAGGAAAATGACTTAAATAAAAAGCTAATTTAATTATATTATTAAAAATGAAAAGGAACATCAAGTGGGTCGTTCTATTGGGTATCAACTTTTAGGCAAAGTCTACCAGAATAAAAGGTTAGAGAAAGGAGGAAGGGCAGACACTGTCTTGCGCCAGTTCATCTGGAACTGACTGCTTTGCAAGACAGCATAAGCATACAAAAGGGCGGGAAAGATATGGGAGCTGTGGGTAAAGCTGTAGGCAGCAAGGACAGTATCTGAGAACAAAGTACTATCTTGTGCGAAGGCCCCTTCACATATTATCTTAAGAAAATATGAAGTCTGGGTTCATCAAAAGTAAAACCTTAAGAAGTGTCTTGCTTTTAACCAAACTTTCAAAAAAGTTTCTCCCCTTGAGGGGTCTGCAGACACTGGGGATTATGCATAAATGAGGGCCCCGTATGGCATGAATCAATTTCCTTTTTAAAACGCCACCTGTTGCTGGGAACCTGTGGCTCACTTCTATAATCCTAGCAACTCAGGAGGCTGAGATCTGAGCAGCACAGTTCAAAACAGCCTGGGCAGGAAAATCTGTGAGCTGTGGGCCAAGTGGTAGAGCACTAGCCTTCTAAAGACTCAGGAACAATGCCCCTGAATTTAAGTCTCAGGACTATCATACAAAACAAGAAAAGAAGTGACCCTAAAAATGCTTTTAAAACTCATGCATACTAAGCTGAAATACATACCCCACTCCTTTGGAATGATAAAGAAGTATTTTATGTTCACTTACTTCACAAGAAAAGCTCTAAGCCCCAGAGCAAAACAACTGGTTTCTATGGTTTTGAATCAATAGATGTCTATTTAATTGGTTATTCAATTAAAAAAAATGCTTACACAAATTTTATTCAATTATTAACAGAAAATATTTATACATGGATTTCATAGACTAAAAAGGCTTTTACACAAAATATTGCTTTATAGTTAACACAAGAATATGTATTTTACCAGTATGAACAATTTCTGACGCTAGCAAAAAAGCCTCATGCTTTCATTACACTTTATGTACACTCTATCCACTTGAGCCATAGCTGTACACCAGCTTTTTTGCTGGTGAAGTGGAGTTGAGAGACTTTTGGTTTTGTCTGCATGGATTAGCTTTGAACTGAGATTCTCGGAGTAACTAGAATTCTAGGTTTGAGCCACCAGTGCCAAGCCTGTATGAATAAAATATTTAAGGTGGAAAACAAGGCTTTTGCTGGGTACCCTAGATCCCTAAAATAGTAGTCTTAGACTTAAGTTTGTCCGAGAGCAATTCTAGCCTGATCACTGCATGGTTTGGAAGAAAATGCACTAAACTGCAGAAATGCTAGAACCACATTCACACTGTCCTTGAAACGAGCCACAATAAACGTCTGTTCTTTTTCTAAATGGCCAAATCAGGTTAGTTCAACAAGAGCCAGTCAGTGTGACTCCAATTGTCAGGTATTATTTTCTTAAAAACCGTAATAAATAATTTGCTCAAATTTAGATTGGTTTCTTAAAAGTATTTATTTGTAGAGTAGCTAAACGAAAAAAAAAAACATTCCACTCATGGTTTTGTGCTCTATATCATAATTTTAATATAGTAATTAATTTCAGGAAGATTTAGCTCGCAGTTTTGTTTTTTTTTTTTTTTTAATGTGATACTTAGGATGAAAGCCAGGGATTTCAATTAAACTATATCTCCAGCTCCCAGATCTTATTCTTTTTTGTTTGTGGGTTTTTGTTGTTGTTGTTTTGAGACAAGGTCTGGCTCTGTACCACAAGCTGGGATTAAACTTCTGATCCTCTTGCCTCTGCTGGGGTCACAGGCATGCACTAACACACCCAGCCTCCCAAAAGATTTTTTTTTTTTAAATTACAACTTAGGGGCCGGGAGTTTGGCCTAGTGGTAGAGTACTTGACTAGCATGCACGAAGACCCAGGTTCAATTCCTCGGTATCACATACATAGAAAAAAGCCAGAAATGGTGCTGAGGCTCAAGTGGTAGAGCTCTAACCTTGAGAAAGTCCAAGGACAGTGCTCGGGCCCTGAGCTCAAGCCCAGGACTGGCAAAAAAAAAAAAAAAAAAAAAAAAATTTACTTAAAAAGCTATCATCCATCATCTTTATAGTAACAATAAAAAAGCCAGGCACTTGTGGCTCACACCTGTAATCCTAGCTACTCAGGGGGCTGAGTTCTGAGCAATGTGATTCAAATCCAGACTGGGCAAGAAAGTGTATAATATTCTTCTTTATCTCTAATTAATCACAGAAAAAGCCAGAAGTGGTGCTGTAGCTCAAGTAGTAGACTGTGAGCTTTGGGCAAAAGGAGCTCATGGCTAGCACTCAGGCTCAGGACTGAAGGTCCAGGATGGGCAAAAAAAAAAATCTATCATTGGCCAGGCATGGTGGCTCACACCTGTAATCCTAGCTACTCAGGAGGCCGAAATCTGGGGATCAAGGTTGAGACTCTTATCTGCAATTAACCTCTAGAAAATGGGAAGTGGGGCTTGGCTTCAGGATAGGGTGGTAGCCTTGAGCTACAGAGCTCAGTGACAACACCCAGGCTGAGTTCAAGCCCCATGACCCACAAAAAAAGAAATCTATTATTGGTCAGGCATTAGTAGCTCACTACCCAGAAGGTTGAAATCTGAGGATGAAAGCTTAGGCAGGGAATTCCATGAGACTCTCATCACCAATAACCAGCAAAAACCCACAAGTGAAGCTGTGGCTCGAATAGTAAGAGTTCTAGGCTTGAGCCAAAAAGCTCAGGGAAAGCACACAGTTGCCCCAAGTTCAAGCTCCAGACTAATATACACAAAAGAAATATATCATTAAGAAAAAGACATCCAAAGCTGAAGTTTAAACTGGTCTTCAATTTTCCTCTTTTGAACTATTTCATGTTTAGGGCCCAGCCCTGAGCCCTGGAGAGAGTACCCTTCACAGGAAGTTTTCATCGTATGAAATGAAAATGTACAAAAGTACATATATACAAAAAGTCCATCGCTTTTTTTTTTGTACTACCGTAGTGATGTTTTCAAATATTTGGTGAAATCCAAAGGGGAGGATGCAGCAACTTCATTGCAGTATTTTTTGATTAACTGATTTAAATCTTCATTCAACAATGAATCCCCTTGTAAAACCTTATCCTGGAAAAAGGTTAAAATTATACCATAAGTTAAAACTAAGCTATGGACAAGAGCCAACACCAACTTGTGCATGTCATGCAGTCATAAGAGATGTGCAGTCAGATCTTGGATATACTCTATACATTACAATGGAAGGAGCAGGCTCACCCATCACATCTGTAGAACTCCAACCCCAAACTTCCATTCTACTTCTAACAACCAAGCATGACAAAGCAAACAAGCAGGAAAGTTCCTGAGAGACATCCCACTTTAGTTTCTGTTTCTTCTTTAAAAGTATGAAAAGCATCACATACCTTCTTTTTGTAGTTTGAAGACTCAACAGGAGGATTGAATGTCATTGCTGCCATACTATACGCTTCAAACAGTTCTACTGCAGATCTATAATCACAAGTGTAAGAATTATAGGAATATCATATCTATTGAATTTAAGACAGACTATAGGCAACAAATGAAACAAACCAATTAACTCACTTGAAATAAATCCTAAATTCCTCTGCAATTCAACTATGCGATTAAATCCAATTACATTTAAAAATGAAGGTCTGGAGAAGAAAAGAGAACAGGCATGCACTACCGGTGCCCAGTGAAACTTACTATGTTTAAAAAAAAATAAAAGGCCTGTAATCCAACTACTCAGGAGGCTGAGATATGAGGATCAAATTTCAAAGCAAGCCCAGTTAGGAAAGTCCATGAGACATTCATCTCCAATTAAGCACCAAAGGGCCAGAAGTAGCACACTGTGGTTTAAGTGGTAGAGTGCTAGTCTTGAGCAAAAAAGCTGAGGAACAGAAGCCAGGCCCTGAGTTCAAGACCCAGGACAAAAGGTTTTCTGTGATTACCTAAAACAAACTTAATAAAATTGTAACCATCATGATTACTCCATAGCACAATTTAGGAATACAAAGTTGGAACAAACATAGATACCCATGTGTACTCTACATTTTATAATCTAGTAATTCATAATCCAATACTTTCATTCTATAATCTAGTACTTTACAAAACAGACTTCTCAAAAAAAATGGCAATGAATTGAATTTTCTAGGGTTTTATTCCTATGGTAGTAAGAATCAAGCTGATGACTTTGAAGTTGCCAGGTAAGCAGGTATGTATTCTATAACTGTGTTATATCCTTAGCACCTGAATTTAGAAGGAGGCAAGATTCTGGGTAAATCCTCAGCAAATAAAACCAATACTAACAATGATAATGATAATAATATAATAATAAAGAACATAGAACTTGCTCAATATTACCTTCGGCTCAACTCTGGTTTGAGGGCTTCGGAGCCCTCAGAAGGGGCTCCAGCAATGAGGTGGGCTGCGAACCTCTGCACTATGGGATGGTAATGCCTCTGAGGAGGAAGCAGGACACAATCGTGCACAACTCAGTACTTTAGAATACACAAACTACGGCAAAAACGTTCTTTAATGAAAGCACATCAGATTTAACATAAGAATATTATCTACCTGGAACTCATTAGAATTCATGTAGAACTCATTAGAAATTAGAATACACCAACTATAGCAAACACTTTCTTTAGTAAAAGCATATCACATTTTAAACAAGAATATATGGAACTCATTAGAACTGTGTACTTACAAACAGAATATAATTTTGCTCAAAGGATTAAAACACAAACGTGTTTGATGGCCAAGTGAACAGTAATACAGCTTAGTCTTACTTTATAAAAAGCACAAACAAAAAACAATTTGTATTTCAATGCCAACATCTGACAACAGGATGCCTGGTGCTCCTGCTTCCTTCTAGGCTCATGCTGATGCTGTTCACACAGCAGATTTGGCCAACACCATACAAAACAACTAGCCCACAACAATCCCTTTTACATTCTGAATAGCGGCAAGAAGAGTCAACAAATATCACCACACTCTCCTGTGTTCACAAACCTAAAAGTAAAATGATGCAGTACTAAACAAGAATTCCAAAAAAAAAGACACTTCAACACAAAAGAACCTTGGCAAACATGAGACAAAACTGCAAACATGGATGGAAGAACAAAGGGCTGCCCTCACCCGCAGCGCGTGCAGCTCCCACAGGGCGGTGTTCTGTGCATTGCAGTACTCTGGCTCATCCAGCTCCGGGAGGAACACCCCACTTCCCTGAGAGTCACTGTCCAGCAACAGGTCTGCTTTCGGGAAAGTCTGCACAATTACATTCATTTGAAAAAGGTCACTGGTCTCTACTTGCATTCCATTTGCATTTAATGGTTGTAATAAAGGGTGTAACACCCATGTTTAATGAGAAATAATTCAAGTTTATTCCAAAAAGAAAAAATACCATAGAAGAATTGTTTAGAAAAGAATTAACTGTCTTTAAGACAAAATATTCTGTTCTTCCCTCCAAACCTACTTTAGGTATCTTCCTCTTACTTTTGGAATCTTTTTTAAAAAATATACACCATATACATGTATAAAGATATTCACTGTAACATCACTTGCAATAGCAATAGAATGTTAATGAAAGGAACTATATCCCCAAAAGAAAAAGGAACATAAAAGCCAGACTACCCAAATCCAAGTTCTACTTCTCTGTTAATAGCACTGTTACTTATAGATCTCTTTCCCAATGTATAAAATGGAAACAATATAAGTAGCTATCTTAGTTATAAACACTAGGTAAATTAAGGTGTGTAAAGCAGTTATTGTAATAGCCGCAGATGTGTAGCAACAGCCGCAGAGGTATAGCAAGAATTGTATCAGTGCTTGTTTAACAAAGAGCTAAATACAACTTAATCACGGAGATAAAGTAGGTCACATCTTCATCACTAAGATATAAAGTATGGCTAGGCACAGCTGGGTATGCCTACAATCCCAGCTGCTGTGGATGTGAGGCATGTCAGGCCAGCTGGGGCAAAAGTAGCAAAACTCTTGTCTCAAAAACAAAAACAGTCTTGGGGTGTGGCTCAGTAGGTTGTGTGAGACCCTAGGTTCAATCACCAATACAACACAGAGGAAAAGAGATAAAGGAGACAGAGGCACAGAGAAACACAGAGTTTCCACTTTAAAAAAAAAAAAATGTGTTATGTGTGTATGATACACATGAATTTAAAAATGTACAGCAGAAGTGAATACCTCGAAGGCATGCAGCAAAGTGCCACCACACCCTAAGAACTTAGTTCTCCACTGAATCACTACTTACATGCATTAATGTTCTAGCAGTGGCTAAAATGCCAATGCTCGAGTTTGGAAGGACCTGCAGAGCAAGTGTGCAGAGGCGCTTGATGAAGGCCAGGGCTCGCTGCTGGGACACTTGCTTTCTGCGCTTGGTGAGCATAACATCCAGACACTGAAGAACAATCTCAACACCTTCATTGGTTGCACCTAAAAATACCATAAATACTGTTTAAGGCTTTGCTTGTTGCTTCTTCATCCTGATGCAACTTTCCTGAACTCCAGGAGAAAACCAAGCCATTTTCCCAAGGAATATACTAGTGATGTGCTGCTCCGGGATTGGTGGCCTGTATCTACTAGATTCTCCGTCAGCTCCAAGTCTTAAGTAAAGGTGACATACAGATGCCAGGCATTAGGAGTCCAGCAGTTTATGCACCAGTTCCCATATTCTAGGCATAACATTTATGGAAGATAAATATGCATTATGGAAACATTAACCATACATACCTGCATGTAACTTGAACAGTGTTTTGTACAGATGGGTATAGAATTTCATTGGATCAATATTTAAGACATCACCTTTAACATGAAAACAAATATAATTTCTTAAGTTTTAGCCTTCAAAGACAAAGCAAAAAAAAAAGCTAAATAAAAAAAAAGTATCTTAGCACTACGGAGGTTCTTCAAAAGAATAAACAGAGCAGTTCCATTCCTGGGCATTTTTCCAATAGATCACAAGCAAGCTCACACTAAAGCTACTAAAAAAATCATGTTCACTGTAGCATTATTTACCATAACCAAGATATGGAATTAGCCCAGATGCCCCTCAGTGGACGAATGGATCAAGAAAATATATGATATATATGTACAGCGGAATTCTACTCATCCATTAAGAAGAATGATATCGTACTATTATTAAGGAAATACAAAGACTTAGAAAAAATTATATTAAGCTAAGTAAGCCAGACCTGAAGAAACAGGTTATAAGGTTTCCCTCATTTGTGGTTACTAGAACGTGCATATAAATCTACAGTAAACACAGTAGATGGTTAAAAAATTACACTGGGACATAATAAATAAATCATACGAGTCTTAGGCATTCACACACAGTGAGACCAAAGGAAGATATTCTTAAGAGGAACACAAAGGCACAATGCCTATGTGCATCTTAACATATAAAATCACATTTAGGGCCGGGAGTTTGGCCTAGTGGTTAAAGTGCTTGCCTAGCATGCATGGAGACCTGGGTTCGATTCCTCGGAACCACATACATAGAAAAAAGCCGGAAGTGGTGCTGAGGCTCAAGTGGTAGAGCTCTAGCCTTGAGAAAGAGTCCAAGGACAGCGCTCAGGCCCTGAGCTCAAGCCCAGGACTGGCAAAAAAAAAAAAATAAATAAAATCACATTTATTGGAATGAATTCCAGGAAATGGAAACAAGAGGGTTTTTTTTCTTTGTTGTCATTTTTGTTGTCTTTTCCTTTTGTCTTGTTTATTCATTCATCTGTTCTTGGAAGGGTAAGTTGGGGACACCGAATGGGACAAAGGATGAAAAAAAATTCAGCAGTGATACTCATTAGACACTATATTGAAAATGAACTATGTAACTTATGGGTAGGGACAGGAAGATAAAACTGGGAGAGAGGAAGAGAAGATGTGACAGAATTCAAAAAGAAATGTACTCTATCTGATTTATATTAACTGTTAACCTCTCTGTATATGACCTTTACAGTATCAATTTTTACAATGCATTAAGAAAAAAATATCTTACCTTGTCCCGAAAGAATATGGAAAGCAGTCTGGACACAGTGAAGGCTTTCTTGGTAACTTAAGTCCTTAAAAAAGTGAAGAATGGTAATTAGCCAGGGGCTGGTAGCTCATAGACAGTCTTAGCTAACCAGGAAGCAGAGTTCAGAAGGACTGCAGTTCCAGGCAAAAAGTTTTCAAGACTTCATCTTAACAGAAAAAGCCAGGTGTGCAGTGAGTGCTATGTGTCTGTTATCCTAGTTTGATGAAAAGTGCATCTCAATTCTGACCAGCCCAAGTGGTAAATGAGTTCCTATCTCAAAAAAAAAAATCACAACAAAAATGGCTGGAGATGTGGCTGAAAAGCAGCCGCCTACCTAGTGTGAAACCCTGAGTTTCAACCAAATACAGCCAAAAAATAAATAAATAAAGACAGATAATCATCATTTATATATGTTAAAAGTAACTTACACCAGACTCAATGAGAGTATGAAGAACTACTAATAAATCATCAAAAAACTCCACATTAATAAGATGAGCAAACCTAGAAGCAAATAAAATAACTTGGTTAATAGAGGTTATTAATACTTTTCATAAATTTCAGATTGCTTTTTTAAATAACTCACAGACTATTGGGACATTTTATTTGGTAGGGATATACGAGCCCTTACTTGGCAAGACCTTCCAGAACCGAGGGCAGGAGAGGCGACCGTCGGGCCTTCTTCAGTATTCTGAAGTAGGTTACAAATACAATATTTAAAGTCTCTGTGTGCTGGCAAGGAAACAGACAGCATCACTTCAGGTGTGATTTCACTGAGGCAGCATAACTTCAATTTTCAACACTAAATCTTTTTTCCCTTCCCATACTTCCCAATTCAATTTTTGGAACATTAAGCAAAACATAATGAAGACATATCTTGTGATTTCATAAAGCCAGCACCAACCACATCATCCTGTCTTATATCTAAGCCACACGATATGAAATCAAAACTATATGCATAATGAACCTCTATTTAAAAGCATTTAACATAACAACCAGAATGGGAAGTGCCTACCAGCTTAAGTTTCTTCTCAGTACTTTCTGATGCTTCTGCCTCCCGAAGCTCTCGCTCTAGTTTCTCTTCTGCTTTCTTCCACTGAAACAGAAGGGGAACTGTGAATACACCACTGAGTGAACTAAGCAGAGGAACAACATCAATTTATAAAACCATCAGAATGCAGATCATCTATGAATTCAAATGTAAGCAGTGGTTGCCTTATAGAGAAAACAAAAAAGGGATTTCTACTCACACACAAATGTTTTTCTTTTTTGTTGGTGCTCAAGCTTTTTAATTCAGCTTCATGTTGAGTACCAGGAAAGCATCTCTACCATTCAGCCATGATCCCAACCTTTTTTGTTTCAGCTGCTTAATGCTTTTTGCCCAAGACAGTCTAAACTGCAATACTCCTTCCTTATTTCTATGCAGGAATCCCTAATCCTAGGTAAGATTACAGGTGTGAACTCCCACAATATATACAATTTACACTTTGAAGCAGGGTCTGGCTATCCTTTTCCTGGGTTGGCCTACAAACTATGTTGTTATTCCAACCTTCTAAGTGGTTGGGGTTACAGAAATGTACCATCATATATCCAGTCCTATATACAATATTTAAAACCAGATATATTATCAGACTCATTCAGAGACGGCTGTTTCTGGAAGTGGTTTTGCTTTGTTATTACAGGCAACTCCATAATCCCAATAAACAGTTTATAAGTGCTTTCAGTAATAATCATTACACTAATGTTATTAGCATGCCTGTGGTTGTAATAATGTTTATGAAGCTTGCCAAAGGTTATGAACTCTTTGTTTCATACATCCCCCCCATTCTTTGGAGTAGAGGGATTTGAACACAGGGCCTTGCACTTGCCAAGTTTCGAGCCCTATTTCATTTTATTTAAACTATAAAAATGACTCTATAGGGCAGATACTATGCTCCTATTCCTAAAAACATTGTTTTTCAAGTATCAGCAAATAGCAAGAAGCTAGAATTCCAACCCAGGATTAATAACAACCTAGAATTACAACCAATTTAAAAAACAAAAAGACACCAAAAATATGATTCAATTTAACAGAAACTTATATGCACCTATCTTTTCTGATGGGCTTGGTGGCTCACGCCTGTAATCCTAGCTACTCAGGAGGCTGAGATCTGAGGATCTTGGCTCAAAGCCAACCAGGTCACTAAAGAACGTGAGGCTCTTATCTCTAATTAATCACTAGAAAATGGGAAGTGGGGCTCTGGCTTTAGGGGTAGGGCACTAGCCTTGAGCTGAAGAGCTCAGGGACAGAGCCCAGACCTGGAGTTCAAGCCCCATAACCGACAAAAAAAATCTGTATAGCATGGTTCTAAATTGATCTAAGAAGCAAAAGGATAAAAGCCTACATGACTGAAATATCTCTTCACTACTATTTCCTATGAATTATATCAATAGTTGCCAGTTAAAACTGATTTAATTAAGAGTACGTTTTTAATTTTTTTTTTATTAACTGGGAGCAATAAAAATTTCTAAATGTTAGGCTTCAAAATGGGTTTCTTTTCTGAGACAATCTCATAATCTGGGGCAAACTCCTGGGCAACTGAATATCGAAGGCTAGAGGCTGTGCCACCAGACTTCAACATTTTTATGACTTTGCTCTGATTTAAAGGCAGGTGGAATAGCATCTACTGTTAGGCCAGCTCTAGGAAGGCTGAGGTAAGAGAATCACGAATTGGAGGTCAGTCAGAGCTATACAGTAAGACATTGTCTTCTCCTCACCAATAACCATACCTCCTTTCTTCTACTATTTACCTATGCCTAGACTATGATTTTTCATCTATGATCAAATAAAAGAGAAGACTAAACACAAGAAAAGAAACCCAACCTTTCTTTGCATTCTTGATAGAGTCTTTCTTTTTTCCTTGAAAGTCATGAACTTGTTTGGTTTATTTATGTCCTCTGTGTCTTTTTTTACTTCCACTTCTTTAATTCTTAGGCACAAAAATGTTTTTAATATCTAATATTGAAAGAATAAAAAATACACAACTTAATACATACACTGAATTCAAAAACTCTACATAAAAGATAAACATTCTATAGTTATTTCTTCATTCTTTGAAACAACTTTTATTACATTTATATAAAGTTCTTGTATCCTTCTGACAGTCATATTGTTATTTATATCTATAAAAGAACACTAGTAGTTAGCTAGCTACAAAAACCTTCATTGCTTCAAGAGTGTAAAAGCAAATATGACTTGCAGGTAGAAAACAGCTTAACCAAGAAAAGAATTTATGTATCCTATGTCACAAAGGTTTAATATCCCTATTTTGTAGTAGCTTTGATTGAGAATAGATACAGAACCTAGAGTAGTACTTCACACATAACAAATGTACTGGAATGAATATTTAAAAAAATTATCACACCTACTACCTGGAGAATGTAACTGTAACCCCTCTATACATTACCCTGACAATAAAAAAATATCTTTTTTAATTATTAGAGATCATTAAGAAAGATAAATATTCAACAAGAAAATCTGGCAAATAATATAAACCAAAAAAGTTCAGCTAAGTAGTAAATGAACTTACGGTAGCAAAACCTTACTAATATATAAAAAACACATTCAACATATGTATGAAGATAGATGACGGAGTAAATAGTAATACTCAGCGTTACACACAAGGGAAATGATACATCCCTAATAGGAATGCAAGTGATAAAATGTTTTAGAAAACAATTTGGCAATTTTTCCTCAATATTTTTTGTTTGTTTTGTGCCAATCCTAGGGCTTGAACTCAGGGCCTAGGTGCTGTCCTTGAGTTTTCTTTGCTAGCAGTCTACTACCTGAGACAAAGCTCCACTTCTGACATTTTGGTAATTTACTAGATGGAGATGAGAGTCTCACAGGGCTAGAATGTAGCTCAGTGGCAAAGCATTTGCCTAGAAAATAAAATGCTCTGGGTTTGGTTCCCAGTACCAAAAAAGAGACAAAAATAAGTAAATAATAATTTCACAGGCTTCAAACTATAATCTCATCATCCTGAGTAGCTGGGATTGCACATTGCCTCTCTCAAATTTTTAAGATATCTGTTGGATCCAGCATTACAGTTCAGATGTGTAATTCACACAATATGAATAATATGGGACTGGGAGTGCAGCCTAACAGTAGAGTGCTTGCCTAGCCTGCACGAAGCCCTCGCTTTGATTCCTCAGTACCACATACACAGAAAAAGCCGAAGTGGTGCTGTGACTCAAGTGGCAAAGCACTGTCCTTGAGCAAAAAGTGTCCAAGGGTAGTGCCCAAGCCCTGAGTTCAAGCTCCAGGGAAAGGAAGGAAAAAAAGGAGGGAGGGAGGGAAAGATGGCCAAAGGTTCTCTCCAACACTAACAGCAAAAATCTAGATGTAACTCAGATGCCCTCCATAGAGTTCTATATATCCACCGTGTAAGTAGAATAGTCCAATGGGCATTACAAAGAAGCCAGACACCCACATAAGCTCACAGAACATAAGTTTTCATATATGCACAGATATATCACTAGAAGGCTATACACACCTAAATGTTGAGAGTTTATATGTACTTTCCAGGCGCAGTGGCTCATGCCTGTAATTCTAGCTAGTCAGGATCATGGTTCAAAGCCTGGAGCCAGGGCACGAAAGTATTCAAGACTCTTACCTCCAATTAACCACCAGAAAACTGGAAGTGGTGCTGTGGCTCATGTGGTAGAATGCTAGCCTTGAGCTGAGAGCTCAGGGACAGTGCTCAGGCCCAGAGTTCAAGCCCCATGATACACACACACACTCACAATTTTTTTTTTTTTTTTGCCAGTCCTGGGCTTGAGCTCAGGGCCTGAGCACTGTCCTTGGACTTTCTCAAGGCTAGAGCTCTACCACTTGAGCCTCAGTACCACTTACGGCTTTTTTCTATATGTGGTACCAAGGAATCGAACCCGGGTCTTCATGCATGCTAGGCAAGCACTTTAACCACTAGGCCAAACTCCCGGCCCCACAAATTTTTTTTTTAATTAAAAAGAGTTTACATTTACTAAGATTAAATACTTTATATTTTTTGTACTTCCTTTAGGAATAAATTCCTCATGAACACTGAAAATTAACTTTGTAGTTTAGAGACAAATGCACAGTAAGAAAAGAAAGGCTTACCTCTGGCCTAACGTCATAATTTCTGCCCTTCACAAAGCCAGAAATCACTTTAATTACACCAAGAGAAGCTTGACCTAATTTATCTTGTTTAAAGAGTTTCTTTACGGCCTCACAACACATTTCAGATATCTGAAAAATAAAATGTTACATTAAACCAATGTTCCCGACCTCGGCACTACTGGCATTTCAGGTCAGATAGATAAGTGTTGTGAGGGGACCATCCTGTGCCCTGTGGGGTGCTGGAAGGCACCGCTGGGCTTCACCACTGACTCCAGGATTACCACCTCCCCCCACACACTCAAGACATCAGGACTGTCTGCAGACATTGCCTCATGCTCTCCAGGACACAAACTCCCTCTTCTTCCAACTCAAAGAAAATTCGAAGCATTTCCTTAAAGAGACAGTATTTAACAAATGGATACTATTTTACTAACAGAGCCAGAAGAATTGGGGGTGATGGAAGGGCTCACATAGTGTACAACAAGTGCAAATATCATGTAGAGTAACCCACCGATTTTGACACATCATTCATGAGAGGGACAATCAATACAATGATGTTGTTGTGGAAGTTAAAGTGAGGCAGTGCCACCAACAGCTCACACAGGCTCTTCACAGCCACCTCTGCAAGTCCACTGTATGCCTTTAAGGACACTACATTACTTTTCTTCAGCTTCCTTTGCTTCCAGTCTAAGGAAAAGATGAATGCTGTAACTTACTTCATTCATTGATGAACTCTTAAAACTAATTAGCATTTTAATCACAATTTAAAAAGCTACCAAGAAAAAAAAAGAAAGCAGACTTCATGTTAGCTCACCCTGTTCAGAAAAAGCCCATATATTCCTGCATGGTCACATAGACAGACCCCTAGCAACTGAGTTTGAACTTTGGACCAACACAATACGAAGGTAGAACATTTCATTAATCTTGAAAATCAATTATATATTGAAATGACAATTTGGATACAGATATATATATATATATATGTATATATATATACATATGTGTGTGTGTGTGTGTGTGTGTAATTTACAGTTAAATTCAATACTTAAGTTTGTGTGGAGGGGGCTACATTTAAAAAAATTATATATGTGGCATGCTATTTTGAATTTTCTGTTCAGTGCTAATCTGTACAAAGCTCTAAGGGCTGCAATTGTAGTTCATTGGTATAGTGCTTGTATAGCATGCACAAGGTCCTAAGCTTGATCCCCAGCACCACAAATCAAGGAAAAATAAGAACTAAGAACTACAGTAACACTACTAGTAATAGCTAGTAAATTAAAGTAGCTCTACGTATACATTATACACGGCTCTAAATTCAGGTGATTCTAACAGTAATTAAGTAAGGTAAATATTAGTTACCACCCCATTTTGCAGACAGGAAAACTGAGAAACAGAAAGACAAGTAACTTGCCTATTACATAAGCAATAGAGAAAGATTGAGCCCAGCCTCAACTCCTCACCACAACTATAATTTACTACAACACAGACTACACAATTCACCTTTGTGACTAGGGTCATTAATGTTCCTTTAATATGTTTTTCATACCTTTAATCAGTTGCTCCAGATTTTCCAAATAAAATTTATATTGGCTAACCAGGCCTTCCTCAAATTCTCGTAACTTTTGGGTTTCTTTGCGCATCTGAAAAAAATAAAAAAGATTATTTTAAAAAAAAAAACAGAGGAAGGCCTGGAGTTTGGCCTAGTGGTTAAAGTGCTTGCCTAGCATGCATGAAGACCCGGGTTCGATTCCTTGGTACCACATACATAGAAAAAAGCCGGAAGTGGTGCTGAGGCTCAAGTGGTAGAGCTCTAGCCTGGAGAAAGTCCAAGGACAGTGCTTAGGCCCTGAGCTCAAGCCCAGGACTGGCAAAAAAAACAAAAAAACAAAAAAACAGAGGAAGTGGTGCTGTGGCTTATGTGGTTCAGTGCTAGCCTTGAGCTGAAGAGCTCAGAAACAGCACCCAGGCTCAGAGTTCAAGCCCCATGACCAAAAAAAAAAAAAAAAAAAAAAGAAAGAAAGAAACCAGAACATGAAAATCCAAAACTGGTTAAAATGTATGTATATGTCCAGTGCTGGGAAAAACAAAAGCAAACAAAGACACAACACCAAAATATACTAGTTTCCCATCTCCAGCTCTCCAAAACTTTCAGCGTATTTTCTACAATAGTTATACCTAGCATTACCTTGGCAGATTTCTCCACTTCTGTGAGAGGCCGGATTTTATATGAAGGGGTAATGTCTTTAAACAGCTCCATCAATGAAACTATCACTAGCTTCCGCACAGTAACAGCTACATCAGGGTCCTGTTCCATGAGCATGGAACGCAGTTCTTTCAGCTTTTTAATCTGTTAAAGAAATCACGAATAGGACTAAAAGAACCATAGGTAAACAATGCTGAAACAACATCTGAGCTATTATTTACTTGATAACTCTGGGAAGTCAAGCCACACCTAATTCTATACTAGTTCACCTCACAATACTGAAGGTAGAGGGTAACCATATTTTTATTACATAGTTAGAAAAATACAGATTTATTTAAGATAGCTCAAAAATGTTAATATACCTATTTTTAGATAGTCTTCTAGGATAAAACGAGTTGTGAATACAATAACTACACCATTCCACACTCAGTTCTGAGTTTCTTGAGCTTACATGCTACAAGTATTTTGACCATTGTGTACAAAATCCAATGTTACTTCATTATAACTGTCCCTCAAGTTCAGCTGAAATAGTACCCTTAAATAGCCCTGAAGTTAATTCCACTGACTTCTATAGAGCATGTTCCCTATTAAAAATTCTGTAAGTCCAGGCACCAGTGGCTCACACCTGTAATCCTAGTTACTCAGGAAGCTGAGATCTGAGGATAGTAGTTCAAAGTCAGACAAAAGTCTGTGAGAATTTTATCTCCAATTAAACACCAGAAAACTGAAAATGGAGCTATGGCTCAAGTGGTAGAGCCTTGAGCTGAAGAGCTCAGGGACAACACCCACGCCCAGAGTTCAAGCCCCATGACCGGGAAAAAGAAAAAAAAAGTTCTATAATCAGGCATGGCAGGGCAGCCAAGCACTGGAGAGTAAGGAAAGAGGATTAGGAGTTGGAGGCCAGCTAAAGCTACATGGAAGAGCCCTGGGCCCAAAAACTAAATAAAACTGTCAGTTGAGCAAATTTACAAGTAAATTTCTCTTTGCTGATACAACAAATTCTTAGGTATTAAATTCTGGTAACTTTTAAAGAGTTTTCAAAAATACAACCATTATCTTCATTTGGAGGTAAGGAGAATTTAAGCTCAGTTTAAGTGACTTCCTTAATATCCCCAAAGAAATTCAATTCAGACTCAGGATTAGGCTCAGACTATCTAATCTCTTACCCTCATCCAGCTGCTACGGTTAATTACTTTTTCTTTTTTTTTTTATCTATGGTCATATACAATAAGAAACTCTTAATATATTACATATTTACCCTACCTTTAACATGGAAAGAAATTGGTACTACCTACATTATTTTCTGGATCTGAAAGGATGGCAGATGCCAAGGCTGCAATATGTATTTTCTTCTCTTGGAGTTTCTTCCTTCTCTCAATCAGATGTTCTTCTACAGTCAGCACTCGAATAGGCTCTTTAGCTGTCTCTAAAAACAATCAGGGTTTCCTTCTTAAATATTCTTCATTTGCAAGCATCCAAGAAACAATGAAATACTTTCCATTTATGAATATATACACCTATACACACATCTATACATAGATGTGTGTGTATATAAGTAAATACAATACTTTTCTTAGTAAAAAAAAATGACTCTAGCTAAGTATCTTGTATTGCCAGTACAGAGCATCCTCTCAACAATCACATCATAAGAAAGGCACTATCACTAGACTCATTTTATAAGTAAGGAAGCCCTAATAAAAATGTGATTTGAATCCTATAAAGCTCATATTCTTAATTACTATGCTGATAAATCCACAGAAATTTATATTAACTAAGAATATACTGGCTGTGTGTGTGTGCGTGTGTGTGTGTGTGTGTGTGTGTGTCTGTGTGTGTGTGGCGGGGGAGGGGGGGCGGTGTTATGGGCCTTGAACTCAGCCTGGGCATTGTCCCCTGAGCTCTTCAGCTTAAGCCTATCGCCCTACCCCTGGGCCTGGGCATTATCAAAGAGCCCCACTTCCCATTTTCTAGAGGTTAATTGGAGATAAGAGTCTCAGGTCCTTTTGTGGCCAGGCCGGCTTTGAACATTGATCCCCAGATCTCAGCCTCCTGAGCAGCTAGGATTACAGGCGTGAGCCACTGAGTCCCGCTGGGCTTTTTTTTTTCTTTTAAAACTCTGTACTACTTCGAATTATAGAAAACATGTCTACCTTGAGATTCATAGTGAGCTAGATGTAATAAATGCACAAATAATGACCCAATGATGTAATGAGCCAATGATGGATAATGGAAAATAGTTAAATAGTTGCTCTACCATCTCATGTATACTTACATTCACCTAGTCAAAATAAAATTTAACAAGCTTGTTGTATGACATATTCTAATACTAAAGTCAGGCATGGTAGCAGAAGCCTATAATCATAGATATACAGAGGCAGAAGGACAGGATTAAAGACAAAAAGGGAAGATTCTGTCTCAAAAACAAACAAGCCAGGCACTCATGGCTGGCAATTTGACTACAGTTCGAAGCCAGGCCCAGCACAAAAGTCCGTGAGACTCTTATCTCCAATTAACCACCAGAAAACCAGAAGTGGCATTATGGCTCAAGTGGTAGAGCAACAGGTTTGAGCTGAAGAGATCTGGGACAGTGCCCAGGTCCAAAGTTCAAATTCCATGACTGACAAAACACAACAGCAACAACAAAAAAACCAAATACATAAAAACAAGAGACTGGAATTGTAGCTCAAGGGATATAGCCTTTGCCTATACCAGGTAAGCCTACAGCAGGCCCTAGATTCAATTCCCAGTTCTACATCTAAACTGGCATACTGTAGTTTCAGACAATAATATGTGACTAGTTATAACTGTTCTAGATAATAGAAACCTTAAATCTAGAACTGGAAATGTGGCTTAGTGATAGAGGAAGCCCTGGGTTCAATTTCTCAGTACCACATAAACAAAAAAGGCTGGAAGAGATGCTGTGGCTCAAGTGCTAGCCATGAGCCAAAAGGTCAGGGACAGTACCCAGGCCCTGAGTTCAAGCCCCAGGGCTGGCAAAACAAAAAACAAAAAACTTAAATCTGAAACAGTATATATCTGACTTCAAATCATAGAACCATTTTTGTCATTTAAACCTAAAGAGTTAATTATTTATAGTTGTGTTCTTTTCTTATTAAAAGGAATCAAGAGGGCCAGGCATGGTAGTATAAACTATAATCTGAGCTACTATGGAAATAGAAATAGGATTGCAGTCCAAGGCTAGCCAGGGCACGACTCTTATCTGAAAAAGAAATTTAAAAACAATAGATCTAGTATAGCTCAAGAAGTAAAACACTTGCCTGGCAAGTAAGAGACTCTGAGTTTAATCCCCAGTACTACCAAAAAGAAAAAAAAAGGAATTCAGAACAATGAATTTAAAAAGTCATGTGTACAGGGCTGGGAGCGTGACCTAGTGGTAGAATGCTTGCCTAGCATGCACGAAGCCCTGGGTTCAATTCCCTGGAACTACATACATAAAAAAAGCCAGAAATGGTGCTGTGGCTCAAGTGGCAGAGTGCTAACTTGAGCAAAAAGTATCCAAGAACAGTGTTCAGGCCCTGAGTTCAAGCCCCAGGAATGGCATAAAAAAAAAAAGACATGTGGACCAGTAATTCCAAATGTGTAATTGGGTAAATTTTTCATAAATAAAAGAAACTATCAAATTCTACATAATGAAAATTTCAAATGTGGAAAAATGTTCAAAATGAGCAGTACTCCAAAGTGAACATTCCAGGTTTTACCTAAAAATAAACCCACTATTATGCAGAAAAATGTGACTTCCTAATTAGCAATTTAGTCATTGTAAAGATACCCCTCATTACCTTCCTCATCTTCTTCCATCTCTTCTTCTTGATCTTCTTCTTGGTTAACAGCAGTAGCTATTTAGAAAATATACATGTTAAAACTCTGATAACCTTAAACAGGCAAAGACTAGGTTCAACAAAAGAAAAACCAGAAAACAGGTACTTGAAAGGGGTGGGGTAGAGTCAAGAGGATAGACAAATGGAAAGAAGGGATAAGGAAGATGAAGTCAAGAATTCAATGCAAGTTAGGAAAAGAGGGGAAAGGGGTAGGTTTGGAGGGATGAATGATGCACTGTATTCATCAACTATTTTGTTAAATGGCAACTCCTTTGTACAACTACTTAAAGACAGAAAAAAAAAGAATTGTGATCATATATTTAAGTGCTAAAATCATAAAAAAAAAATCAGAGGAATTCAGTATTATACAGGTCAGGATATTCCTTTTTGGTTTTGGTGGGATTTGAACACAGGGCCTAGGTGCGTCCCTAAGCTCTTCAGCTCAAGGCTAACATTCTACCACTTTGAGCCACAGTGCCACTTGTTTTCTGGTGTTTAATTGGAACCAAGAGTCCTTTATGTACCCAAGCTGGCTTTGAACTGTCATCCTCAGATCTCAGTTTCCTGAGAAGATAGATTAGGCCACTAAGTGCCTGGCTAATTGGTTTTATAAGTAGGGAATAACTGAAGGAAGCACAAAGCAAGTTTCTGGAAATTGATGTTATTTTTTGCTTAGAAGTATGTGTTGTGATTTCTACCTTTTACTATGTATTTGGTTTCAGACACATTAAAAAGAGAAGCCACCCTACTGCACTGCTGGTGGGAATGTAAACTAGTTCAGCCACTCTGGAAGGCAGAAGGCAGTTTGGAGATTTCTCAAAAAACTAAAAATAGACCTTCCCTATGATCCAGCCATACCACTCCTGGGTATTATAACCCAGGATATTATAAGGACATCTGATGAATAGACACAAAAAAACGTGGTACATGTATACAATGAAATTCTACATAGCCAATAGACAAGATAAAATAATGGCATTCGCTAGGAATTTGATGAAACTAAAGCAAATCATGTTGGGTGGGATAAGTCAGGACCAAAGGAACAAAAGGCCCATGGTCTCCTTGATATGTGGATATTAGATCCAAACAGTACAAGAGCAATAACTCAATATTCGGGTACCCAAGGTTATTGACATGGTCTTGGAGATATGAATATAAATACATAGACATAAAAATCTATGATGGGATATATACTTTACAGACACAGTTATATTAATTGATATGTATCTGTAACATACAAAGTCTCAGCTTAATTTTAATTATGTTCTAAAATTTATATGCCTGTGATTGCATATAAATTCCCTTCTTGAGCACTTGTTTGTTAAACATGGCATTTGAAATATGATGTAAAAATCGGTGTTAAAATCTTTCAATAAAAAAATTATAACATTAAAAAGAGAAGTGGCTAATTATCAAATTCTATTGTTTCAGAAAATAGTTAATGTGGCCAATCTTCATAAACTGTAGAATTTGGCAAAATATTTTTGGAAAAGAAAATTATCTAGAACTATCTGGATGGTACATGCTCATAATCCTTGCTACTTGGGAGATGGAGATCAGGAGGATTTCAATTTGAGGCCATCCCAGGAGGAAAAAGTTTGTGAGAACCACCCAACATCTCAAAAAGCTAGGGGTGGGTGGTGGTGGCATGCCTATAGTCCCAGCTTTGAGGGACACAGAGTCCATAGACAGCAAGAGTACCGTCTAGCCTGGATAAAGCCAAAGTGCAAGGCCATAGCCAAAACAAACAAACAAAAAAAACAGCCAAAGAAACTAAAGCAAAAAATGGATGGGGGAACGGTTCAAATGGTAGAGCATCCGCTTCACAAGTATAAGGACCTTAGTTCAAGTACTAGAACTATGACTTAAAAAAAACAAAAACAAAGGAAAACCACCCAAACCTTGTCAGTTCACTTGTACTCACTGTACAATAGGTATCTGGATAATCAACTTTCTTTCTTTTTTCGGTGAGGTGGCAGCGGGGGGTCATGGGGCTTGAACTCTGGCCTGGGTACTGTCCCTGAGCTCTTCAGCTCAAGGCTACCACCCTACCCTTGAGCCACAGCCCCACTTCCCGTTTTCTAGTGGTTAATTGGAGATAAGAGTCTCACAAACTTTAGTGCTCGGGCTGGCTTTGAACTATGATCCTCAGATATCAGCCTCCTGAGTAGCTAGGATCACAGGTTGTGAGCCACTGCACCTGGCTAATCAACTTTATCTCTAGCCCAAGTCATCAAGCTTGCAATATGATTAACTGTACTTGTCCCTATTTTGTAGCTATGAGTACAAAGTCAGAGTGAAATTCAAAATGAAACAATTCTAAATCAAATGAATAGACTAACCTGGCTTCTCCCGGGTCTGTGGGATGATACCACTTTTATCTTTGATAGGAAGCAAGTGAATCAGTTCCTTCTCTGGTTCAGTTTGCAAAGTCCTTGGTATTTTTTCATATTTATCTATAACATGCTCTTTCTTCCGTTTCTTGGCATGAACTGGCTCACTGCAGGGAAAATAAATTAATTTTGAGTTTTAATTGGTTTTAAAAGGTATCTGAAAGCCAGGTGATGGCAACTCATGGCTATAATCCTAGCTACTCAGGAGACTGAAATATGAGGATCAAAGCAGCTCCAGGAAGCGAAATCTGGAGAGACACTTATCTCCAATTGAATACCCAAAGAGCCAGAAATATGGAGCTGTGATGATTCAAGTAATATAGTACTATCCTCGAGAAAAAAAGCTCGGGGACAATGCCCAGGTCCTGGGTTCAAGCCCCAGGATCAGCACAATCAGCACATGTGCAAACGCGCGCGCACACACACACACGCACACACACGCACACACAGTATCTAAAAAACCTATTTTAAAAGTACTGTTAGGGGTTGGGGGGGAAGTGGGATAAAAAAAGAAGGGGTAATTACCTTACAATTGTAACTGTAACCGCTGTATACATCACCCTGATAATAAAATTTAAATTTAAAAAGGGCTGTTGACCCATGAGGTAGATTTAACTGTTACCCTTCCCACAACCTCTACTACAACCTGTTGGCCAGAAGCTGTCCTGACAAAAGAATAGTTACCAATACACATTATATGTTACTTACTATAGTGAAAATATATTCATGAACAGTAACTCAATTTTTACTGAAACAGGAGATTCACTGGACAGATGAACTGTTCATAACAAGATTATTCATATGACAAAATTTTCAGCAGATTCTTACTTAGATTGACAATAGGAGACTGTTATGAAATTATTACTATTACTAGCTATACTATAGCTAGTTTATGCATCTTCATGTTTATTTTTCTCTTGACTCTAGTACATGGCTACGTGTGTGATCAAATTTTGGTAACTTTCAACTTCTTATAAAAGATTTGTATATATTTTATGGTATAAAAATAAAATGTATGGGGGCCGGGAGTTTGGCCTAGTGGTTAAAGTGCTTGCCTAGCATGCATGAAGACCCGGGTTCGATTCCTCGGTACCACATACATAGATAAAAGCCAGAAGTGGTGCTGAGGCTCAAGTGGTAGAGCTCTAGCCTTGAGAAAGTCCAAGGACAGTGCTCAGGCCCTGAGCTCAAGCCCAGAACTGGCAAAAAAAAAAAAAAATAAAATAAAAAATAAAAAAAAAATAAAATGTATGATTAACTATGAATATTTTACACATTCATGATACCCTTTAATTCTTTCTATATTTGTAGGCTCTGTGGTTTTCCTGCTAATTTTTTCAAACTATCAAATATCCACATGAATGCTTACAAATATTATATACTTAAGTCTAGGTATTAACACTTAAGACTAGTAGGCACTGGTCTTCATGAGTTAGGCTGGAAATAAAGCTCATTATCCAGTATCTGTTGTAGGCATTTGAACAGCAAATGAATTGTATAAAGTCTATAACTGAGACTGAAACTACAGCTACATCTAGTTTTTCCTTTAGATGCAAAATGGAAGTACTAATTTCCCCTCTGGAAACTCAAATACTACATACTACATAACACGGTATTAGGATTAAGTGATACCATGGGTTGTCCTAACAGTACCTCAAACAAAATAGTATCCTTTACCAACTCATTATTCAATCCCAAAAGAAATAAAAATGTATGCTAAAATCAACTTATTTTAGTCATACACTTCCTTATTCAGGAAGTAACTTGGATATCAATCTGAGCTCACTCTTTGTGAACACTGAACCTGGGTGAGCATCCTGAACTAATCACCCAAGAAGTGTATCTTAGAAACTACTTTTTGACATTAAATGCAGATGTGGATTATCATAACTCAAATGAGAAATTACCTAGAAGAAAGATCTCTTGTTAGGAAAGATGCTCTTTGTCCTAAATCTTTCAGTAACTGTAAGTCATCTTCATCCATCATATCTAAGGGAAGGGCTTCTTCCTCTTCCTCCTCTTCCCCCTCAATCCTTTTAACTGTTGCACAAAAACAAAATCAGACACATTGATTAGAGATATAAGAACTCTCTGCATTTTATTAATTACAGTAGGAAAGGCTTATATTTATCTGATACCTTAGTGCAGTGGGAACACAACTAACATGTTAGGCACGACAATTCTTTGCTGGATTGGGATGTATTGAACTAGATAAAAAGCCACAATCTTAGCAACTCTGACTCTTGAAAATAAATGCCAAGAGCATGCCCATGTCATAATATCAACCAAAATTAAATGTTTCTTCATACTCCAAAACGTCCCTTAGGATATTTGATTTGAAAACAAATAACTTACATCTCCCAACACCTTATCTTCTACCACTTTGAGCCACAGCACCACTTGTTCCAACATCTTATATTCTATTCCCCTTCAGCTAGCCTCTCTGGGGCTATATTTCAGGCATTTGTACTCATCCATATGAAGTTTTCATTCAGTTACTTCAATGCTAATGAACAAAACTGCAATTCTTTGGCCATTTCATTTTCTACCAATGTGTTCTGTATTAACTCCTTCACTTAAACTGCATGGTAACATTTCCACCATCCTCATTCCATTTCTCAACTACTTTGCTTTGTACACCTGAGAGATATGTAATAAAACCTCAACTAATGGTCATTCTAATTTCTTTCTTCTGCTCACTTTTAGGTCCCTTGATGTTTTCCCCCATCTTTTTCTTTTTATTTACAAAAAAAAGAAAGAAGCCACGAGTTTGGCCTAGTGGTAGAGTGCTTGCCTAACATGCACGAAGACTCAGGTTTGATTCCTTGGTACCACATACACAGGAAAAAGCCAGAAGTGGTGCTGAGACTCAAGTGGTAGAGCACTAGACTTGAGAAAAGTCCAAGGACAGTGCTCAGGCCCTGAGTTCAAGCCCCATGACTGGCAAAAAAAGAAGGAAGGAAGGAAGGAAGGAAGAAAGGAAGGAAGGAAGGAAGGAAGGAAGGAAGGAAGGAAGGAAGGAAGGAAGGAAAGAAGACTAGGCACTAGTGGCCCATGCCTATTAACAGAAAGAAAGAAAGAAAGAAAGAAAGAAAGAAAGAAAGAAAGAAAGAAAGAAAGAAAGAGAGAAAGAAAGAGAGAGAGAGAGAGAGAGAGAGAGAGAGAGAAAGAGAGAAAGAGAGAAAGAGAGAAAGAAAGAAAGAAAGAAAGAAAGAAAGAAAGAAAGAAAGAAAGAAAGAAAGAAAGAAGACTAGGCACTAGTGGCCCAGGCCTATAATCCTAACAACTCAGAAGGATGAGATCTGAAGATTGCAGCTCGAAGCCAGCCAGGCTTCAGGAAAGTCCCTAATCTCCAATTAACTACAGAAAATAGCCGTAAGTGGCACTGTGGCTCAAGTGATAGATTGCTAGCCTTGAGCAAAAAGAATATCAAGAACAGCACACCCAAGCCCAGAGTTCCAGTCTAGGACCAGCAAAATAAACAATAAAAGAATGCCAACTAAATGTCAGAGACTAAGTGCTGATGATCTAACCACAAACAAAACACTCTTGATGTCTTTTCTATCAGGAATTAAAGGTCTTCCTGGAGCAATAAGATTGGTAAATACTGCTGCTTTTCTGGGGGGGAGTGGCATTACTACAGTTTGAACTCAAGAGCCTCATGCTTGCTAGGTTTAACTGCTGCACCATGCCAATAGTTCTTGAACTATGGACTTTACATGAGCATTCCATTTTTCAGACATACCAGCAATCCATGTATTTCCTTGGTCAGGTTTCTTCCTTCATAGAATATCTATCATCACACCCAAACCCTATCACTCACTTCATAATAATGATCAAAAGACCTCTTTCTACTTAAATGGGAAAACAGATGTGATTAGCCAAATACCCCTTTATTTCCCCATACTAGATTCTATAGCCTTTGCATTCATCTTTTTTTTCCCATTCTTGCATCTGTGTGATAAGACTTCACATGATGACTAAATAAATCCTTCTCTTTCATTTTCATTATGAAACTATTAGCATATCAACCTGTTCAAATTTTAAAACTTAGATGAAAGTATCTAATTTACCCATTTAATTTTTTTGTAGCAAATTAAAGCTGCTGACAATTAAGTGACCAATCAAGCCTACATGGTTTAGAACAAAGAGAGAAGACCAAGTGTTCTTGGACTTCTGACTTCCAGCTGAATTATTCTGGCACAATATTAAAAAGTGACACAGAAATCAATGAGTGAACGCCTATTTAATAATTAGATATAGCCAACTATACATGAAACTCAAAAGCACCAGTAAAGTTGAGAACTAGCCTGACTCAAAATGATCATATTCTTCTCTTGTTTCACATAGCTGGCATTCTTGGACAGTTTTACAAAAACAACTCAAACAATGACAGCATAATTTTACTTCAAGTTTATGAAATCAATTTAGAAAGGAAATACATTTTGGCAACTCTGTAAAGAATGCACCAGAGAAAAGTTCTTTTCTTTCCTTAGCTACCTAACTGCCAGTGAATGAAGAGGCATCACTGGTCTACTGCACAACATATGTTTCTTTACAAGGCTACTCCAAGCCTGATTTACGAAGTACTGCATTTCCAGGTCTGCTCTTTAGACAAACTAAGGTTAGTTCTTTCTCACAATAAATTCTTAATACTTAATTTTTAATAAAAATACTTTCTCATATTGATTATAATTTTTTTCATACTATAGTAAAAAGCATATAGAACTTACATCCTTACTTATTTTAGAAAGACATGAAAACAAGAAGTTATTACTAAAAATGTTATTTCTATGAAAATATTTGGAATGATCTATGGAAAGTAGAATATGTGAATGCGTTCATAATTACCTGGTCGTTTTTCCTTTGGGTCTTCCAGTGGAATGGGTTTCTTAGAAACAGCATCTTTTACAGCTTGCCTTAGCTTCCTCTGTTCTTTCCGGTACTTCTTGAGAGTGTTTTGTTGTTTATATTGCTTATTTTTAAGCTTGTTTTCAAGTTTGACTTTACTAGTTTTTAACAACTTGCGAAAGCTTGGAACCTGTTTTTTATTCCTCCTCTAGAAACAACAGAAGAAAAACACTACATATTGAAAAATGGAACTTGTTTTACTTTTAGCTTTTGACTGTACTACCAAAAGCCAGTAAACGAGCTTTTTTAAAAAAAACTGAATTTTATTGTTGGGGAATGTATACAGGGGTTACAGTTACATTCATCAGGCAGTGAGTACACTGATAACCCTTCTCATGTTTTTGTCCCCCTTTCTCTACCTCCACCCCCTCCCAATCATCTTGTTTTTCTCCTTCTCTTCCCTATTTCAAATAAACACATAAACGTATATACAAAAAAATCAGGTTAAGTAGAATCCAACCAATCCCACAATTTTAATATCTCACAGCCACAGATCTTGGCAGACAAAAAAAAAACCAAACGATGGCCTCAGCCCTAAAGACTGGTGTCAGAGTATCAATGATTCAGCTTGAGGGTTTTTTTGTTGTTGTTTTTGTTTTTAATGGTTAGAATACACAGCTGCTCAAATGGGTCCACAATCAAAAACGGTGAAGAATCTTTCTTGGGCTAAATGGGATAGTCAAGGCGGTTTAACACCTGTAACCTTACACATTCAAAGCAACACAGTGGCTGCCTTTAACCATAAACGTCACATGCACACTCCTGTCACTTACTATGTGCTCGGAAAAATTAAATCTCCAACAAATGACCTCCAGTCGCCTAAACTGTGATTGCTGTTATTCTCAGGCTACTGATAAAAGGGGGGGGGGGGAGGGCTCAAAGAGACGGTGACTTGTCAGAGATTCCCGGGGCGGTCTGACTTAGGAATCCAGACAGGACTGGTCCTGATGTTCCGTGCGGAGGGCAGATGTAGCTTTCCAGCTCCTCGTCCTTTACGGGCAGGGCAGGGTGGGGAATGCACTCATCCCAGTTCCCGTGAGTCACTGCGGGCCGGCCCGGCTCCTCATCCCTAGCCGCTGCGTTCTAAAGAATCCGTGAAGACTGACCCCGAGGATGCAGGGCCCGGGCGGTCGTGCCCGCGGACACGCCCGCCCTTACCGTCATCCGGAATCACCCTGAGGACTCTTACCGCCTTCATCTTGACGACCGAACGACACACTCCACGGGGCCAGCGGTATTGCAGGGACCAAGACGACTCACACACGTGCACAAGCCTCAACGCTCCCAAACCCGGAAGTTACCTCCCGGCCCTTGCGCTCTTCCGCCGCCGGAAACGGGAGGCGGGACTTCCGTAGGCAATCTCGGGCACACGCCCCCTCGTGGTGATGGCTTCCAAGAGGGAGAGCTGGTGTGCCGGACGTGTTCCCGACGCATGCGCGCGCGGTCCCGATCCGGGGAACGGACGCGTCACAAGGTTCTTGGAGTCTTCCACTCTTCCAGTTTCGTGTGTGTGTGTGTGTGTGTGTGTGTGTGTGTGTGTGTGTGTGTGTGTGTGTGTGTGTGTGTGTGTGTGTGTGTGTGTGTGTGTGTGTGTGTGTGTGTGTGTGTGTGTGTGTGTGTGTGTGTGTGAACTGGCTCATTAACTCAGGCTCTGGGCGCTGGCTGTCATCTAGCCTTCTCACTAAAGGCTGGCGCTCTACTACTTGAGGCACACCTCCACTTCTGGCTTTTTGGTGGTTAATGGAGATAAGAGTCTCAAAAAGAGTTCCATGCCTGGGCTGGCTTTGGACCACAGTCCTCAGATCTCAGCTTCCTAAGTAGGATTTACAGACTTGAGGCACCGGTGCCCAACCCAATTTCTTTTAAAGTCTTGAGGAAATGGTGAACTTTTTTTCTTCTTCTTCTCCTTCTCCTTCTCCTTCTCCTTCTTCCAGCCTGGGTCTTGAGCTCAGGGCCTGAGCACTGTCCTTGGGTTTTCTCAAAGCTAGAGCTCTACCACTTGAGCCACAGCGCCACTTCCAGCCTTTTCTATGTATGTGGTACCAGGGCATTGAACCTGGGTCTTCGTGCATGTTAGGCAAGTACTAGGCCAAACTCCAGCTCGAAATATTGAACTTCTGTGAGAGCTTTCAATCCCTTACTTCATTTAGTGCCTCTACTCAATGCCTCTCATCCTCTTATAAATGCTGGTTTTCAATTCCTTTTCTCCTTAGAGTCGAGGGCAGAAAGACATTTATAGCTTGTGTTTTATATCTGTCTCTGGCCTTACACTCTGGGCATAGTTGTAGGATAAAGAATGATATTTTCAACTTTTTGTCAATCAGAAGTATGATTCTGGCTAGCTTGTTTAAGCCTACAGTCTTAGCTGCATGGAAGGTGGAATTCCAGGGATCAAGAACCAGCCAGGATATAAAAGTTGGACTGTGAGACTCCTTCTCCACTAGTAGTGTTAACCCACCGGTGGAAGAAGCAATGACTGGAACAGGGGTGTGCACTTGGCATTTTCACCAACACCAGGAAATACAAGAAGGAAGATCTCAGCTTAAGCCTGCATAGGCTAAACACAGCAAGACCCTACCTGGAAAATCCCAGCAGAAAAAGAAGCTAGAGGCATGGCTTGCTCAAGTGGTACAGAACCATGCCTGAAAGTCCTGAATTCATCCTCTAGTATATCTAAATATCCCCCCCCAAAAGGGATTATTTGATTTAAATACATATATCTTGCTTTATTTTTAAATATTATATGATAAAGAGCTATATGAATGTCTCATATATAAATCGGTGTACATAGATGTGTATACTGTGTGTATGTAAAATTTTATTTTCTTGAACAATCCTGTCATCATTGGCTTCGGTCCTGAGCAGGTCTTCTGAGACCAGATAGTGTTGGTCTTACAGAGCTTGAGAAGAATTACTGCCAATTTTAGGATCTAACCTCAGAGACTAAGAATCCCCTTCTGTCTGGCAGTCTTTCCATCTCCATTCTAACTTCCCCCTTTGTTCTGTCTTCCCACACCCTGTCTCAGAAACAGCAGAGCCTGTCCCACTGGAGTATTACTTCATCAAACAAATTGAAACCATTAGCCATGCTCTTCCCAAGTGCCTAAATTCCTTTCTAAGCATCAACATAGCTACAGTCACTCCTATTCTTTCAGCCTCCCTTTTACTCTTTCCAAGTATGATGCATCCCCTTCCTGTTCAAAATCAGCTCCTCCCAGCTTTAGACTCTTGTATCCTTAGTTATTCCTTCTTTTCTACATTCTTTCCCTCACCTTTTCCTTGATGGATCCTTTCCCTAGCCTGCTAACATATTCAAGTCTCTTCTGACTTTTTTTAAACCCTTTTCTCCTTTTAATTGTTATTTGTAATTTTCCTTTCAGGGAAAAAAAAGCATTATTCTCCCTGTGTCTACACTTCATCTTCTGTATTATCATAATGAAGTCTGAGCTAAGCATATAAAATGCATCATATCTTGGCCATTTTAAGTTTATAACCAACTACAAATCTCTGGATCATTTTTAAACATTCATTGCCAAACGAAATCTCTCCCATCTCCAATATAAGCAGCTTATTGTTTGAAAGCAGATTTTAAAATGGGATTCCCATGATTTCTACTAACAATTTCATTGGTTTCTTAGTTCTGTCCGTTCCAGCTGTGTGTAACCTTCTCATCAACGAATCTGCTAAGCCCAGTTTGTGTTCCATTTCTGGATACTTAAGAGGTTTGCTGAACACAAGTTGATAGGGATCACTGGGCTCTCCCAAACTGTAGGAATTATACTCAGAAATTCCGTGTGTCTTCTCTAGAGGTTTGTTAAGAACACATCTGTTCCCCCCCCCAAAAAAGTCAGTCTTTACCTTTAGCAATCCACTAAAGTGCTCAACTATGCTTAGAGCTCCTTGTCTTTTTCTTTCTAAGGTTTTGGGGGGGATGAAGGAATCTAGAATCTATTCAGAGCTTGGCAAAAGCATTAGTTAATGAACGAAACCTCACCATCAGGGAGCTGAGAGATGATTATGTTTATAGATAAATAGATACATCACTTTTTATTTTGAGTGCAAAATAAAAGAACCTCATAGAAAATATGCATGAGGTAGAGTGGGAGGATTTCAGTTGGGAGGCCAGCATGGAGAAAAGTTAGCAAGACCCTACTTCAAAAACAAACCAGGTAAGCCCTGCGCTGGTGGCTCATGTCTGTAATCCTAGTTTCTCAGGAGGCTGAGATCTGAGGATCGAGGTTCAAAGCCATCCCAGGCAGTCCATGAGACTCTTATCTCTAGTTAACCACCAGAGAACCAGAAGTGGCGCTATGGCTCAAGTGGTAGAGCCATAGCTTTGAGCTAAAGAGCTTAGGAACAGCACTCAGGCCCAGAACTCAAGCCCTATTACTGACAAGAAAAAAAAAAAAAAAGAAGAAGAAGAAGAAGGCTTGGTAATACACCCTATAATCCCAGTTATGTGAGCAGTATAGGTAGGAGGACTTCAGTGAAAGGCTGGCCCAGGTAAAAGCACAAGGATGCTATTCAAAAAACAGCTAAAGCAAATAGAATAACGTCTGAGTTCAAGTGGCATAGCATTTGCCTAGTAAGCATAAGGCTCTGAATTTATAACCTAGTACCCAACTCCCACAAAGAAAAATTCTGTGTATCTGAGAAACATAGCTATGGATAATCAAATAGACAGTAATAGAAGAGATACCACGAGTGCTAAATGATAGAGGCTAATTGATTTAGAGAAAAGGATACCACAATGCAGGCCTAACTGGAACCTGCAGAAAGGACAAAGTACAGACAGTTGGGATAATATGTTCTTAGAAAACACAGGTAAGAGAAATAAGTTGTTGTCTATCAGGAAATTAAGTTAAATAGCTCATGACAGCTATTAAACTAAAATTAGTAACAAAAAATGGATGCAGCAGACCTTGGTGTCCCATTTATATCTTCAGTACTTACATTCTATACATGCCAAAAATATTCTCTCTACTCTTTCACTGAAGGACTTTTCCTGGAACCCTGTATGGTAGACCAGAAGTACAAGGGAATGTCCAACTCTAGAAGTAGCTTTCAGCAAAGAACAAACAGAAGTTCAAGGATAAATATACTAATTATGGTCATTTGAGAAGTGACTTCCAAACATACAAAGTTGGAATCACTGGAAATCCATGAATTTAATCATGTACAAGCAAAAATGTGATTAAATCAAGAAACATATGATAGAAATATCCAGATAAATGATCATTTCTGTCCTTGTAAGAACTAGGACACATCTCATAACTGCAATAAAATGTGTTTTTATAGGAGTTAAGTAGAGAGAAATTTCACACACAAGAGAAAATAGTGTGGTCACAGAGACAGAAATTGGAATGGCAAGGCAGGTGGATTCACTCATCGACCTCCAAAACTGTTAAGAGAATAAATTTGTTACATTAAGCCGTCAAGTTTGTGTAAGTTGCTACAGACCCCTATATTTATAACAATACCCTCACTCCTCAGATAGGACAACTTTTATCTTCTGTCTGAGTCATCTTCTACATGGTCTCCCACAAGTTCATAAAAGGATTGAGCCTCTCTGGGCAGAGACCAACTGGCTCATTATCACACCTTATTAGTAACCTCTTCCCCACCCTACTACCAGTGGTTCCTCCTCCTACCTTCCAACATAAAATAATTTGCACTCAAGTCCTTATACATCATTGTCAAGGAAGCTAGGAGTCTGAAATTAAGATGCTGGCACACTTGGTTCCTCTTGAAGGCTTCAAAGGAGCATCTGTTCCATGCCTCTGTTCTCACATCTGAGGACAGCTGGCAGTCCTTGGCAGCCTTGGCTCCCTGATGCACAACTGTCACTTTTCGTTCCTTTCTTTGTTTTTGTGCCCATTCTGGGGCTTGAAGTCAGGCCCTGGTTGCGGTACCTGATCTTTTTTTTCCTCAAAGCTAGTGCTCTGCCACTTCGAGCTCCACTTCCAGTTTTCAGGTGGTTAATTGGGGTATGTTCAAAGGTTTGAGACCAGGCATGGTAATAAACTTTGAATGCTGTGTTGTTTCCTATGAAAGTATATATATGAAAAACGTTATGGACTAGGCACATGAAGAGATTAACAATAAAAATTAATGATACACTAAAATAAGCATGATAATATACTATCATAAAAATTATATGAGGGAATCTGGCTCATGCCTGTCTGTAATCCTATGTACCCAGGAGACAGATCTGATGAAGCCAACCCAGGCAGAAAAATCTGAGAGACTCTATCTCCAATTAACTAGAAAGATGACAGACTAGAGGTGTGGCTCAAGTGGTACAGTACCAGTTTTGAGCAGAAAAGGCTAAGCAAGAGCCATTTATTTAAGCATATATTTCCAAGTAACATGTAAATATTTCATTTTGTCCTTAAGAATCTTACCAGACAATTATTAGCTCCATTTAACTAAGAATCAGAGGATTACACATTACATTGTAGCAAAGGAAATAAAGATTTCAGACCCACTAGCAGAAGTGTTCATTCAACAAAAAGAATCAAATACCAGAAGTCCTTTTCCTAATCTGTATATTATAAATCAGAGGGAAATTAAATAAACTTTTCCTAGGATTGTGATATATATTTTTTCCACCTAAGTTTTTCTTTAAACTTAAAGTCATAACATTTCCTCTTGGTTTACTTGAATTGGCTATTTGGAGCCATTCTTTATTCATTGTCTTTCAAAATCCCCAAGGAAGGGGAAGTAGACTCTACGCATAAAGTCCTGTACAGTTTCTGGTAGTTGCTTAGGCAGCACAAATGCTTTCTGTACCAGACTATGCTAGGAACTCTTTGTGAAAGAATGTTCTGTCAAACAAGGGTGTATTATTGTCTCTTGGCTTCTGTTCTCAAGTTCCTGGGAAGTATAGCTGGTCAGGGGAGAAACTATAGAACAAAACTAACATCTAAGGTATCACATATATAATTCTCACGTCTCATAAGGCCACTCCTAATTCTTCTAGTGTATTCTCTACTACACCTTATACCAAATTGCAAGTCCTCCATTGTTTATGTTTGGAAACACTTCGGCTCATAAGGTTATTCGCCTATACCATGAAGATCTACTGGGGTGAATTTATGCTTTGGACCTTTTCCTTCATTTCCCAAGATGATGATGTTAATTGCATTTATAAGCAGATAAATGGAATTGATAAGTAAAAATAAGAGACTGATGAGAGGCCTAGATGATTCAAAATGCACCCCCTCTCCCAATGTCACACTAGAAAGAAGATAAAGTCTGCCCCTAAGGGCAGAAGCTGTAGAGACAGTGCAAGAATCTCTTGGGGTTCTGAATGGCAATGAATAAATAATGGCTCTGAACAACCAAAGTAAATAAACAAAGAGGAAATGTCATGAATTTTAATTAATCAGGAAAAATCTGAAGCAGAGAATAAAGGACTGCCTTCCTGCTTGCCTGCCTTCCTGCCTTCTTTCTTTCCTTCCTTCCTTTTCTCTGTCGTTGCTTTTTTCCTATTTCTTTTTTTTTTTTTTTGGAAATAATGCAATTCTACTGGAGCCACACCTCACCTCTTAGAGGGAAGTGCTTCCCTAGAATTCACAAGCTCTAGATTTATCCTAAGCATGGTTTAAAAAAAAAACTGGACAAAATATGAAACCTTCATAGGCAGGTTCCATGAATATTATTGAGAATTTTTATTGAGATCTGGGAAGAACTAGAACCCAAAGATGCATTATTTTCCTGTCACTAAATAAACAGTGACAAGCTTCCTGTCATAGCTCAGGATAACAGGAAAGTGCCACAGCAACCAGCTTTCAGTTGAGAAGAGGGCTCATTGGACCCTTGTGTTCTATGTCTAGGCTGGTCTAGAAACTGCAGTCCTCCCAATCTCAGCTTCTCAAGTAGCCAGGATTAGAGACCTGAGCCACCAGCTTTGTTTTTTAAATTCTACATCCTGGTGTAATGTAAAATGATTCACTTTAAGCTGTCATACTGCCTCAATCAAAATAAAGATGTCCTTGAAAAAAATGATGAGAAATGTTTAACCGACTTCAAATGTAACCCCAAGGGTTTCTGAAAATAATAACATTTAACCAAGTCCCCACATATTGAATTTATGTAAAAACTCTGATTATAGCATTAGCAGCTATGTACACAATGTATCATTGTTCTTTACAATCTGTCTATATTTTAAAACATAGGTACTTTGTAGCCAAATGTCCCCAATGCCTGTTGCAGCATTGAAAGAGGACTTGCAACTGTTTCTTCCCAATCTGCTTATGACAGTGGAAATGCACCTCAAATCATTTTTCAAAGTTAACATTTAAGCAATTGTAAAGATGTTATAAAAGAGGATGTATTAAAAAGACCCATTCTCCTGTTATCATGTCCATCCTCTTTTATCTTTATGGACTTAGATGTGCCACTGAAAACACAGCTGCTATTGTGGAATGCAGTATCACTACTTTTTATTATTATTTTAGTTCCCTTTATTTTTGGCCTTTCTGTCCTTTGTCTTCATAATCTTTTCCAGGTATACTGCATTTCCCATATTATTGTTTACTTAGGTAAATTCACATTATCGCTAAAACATTTTGCTATAAGTATCTTTGTATAACTTTCATCTTCTTTTTTGGAATGATTTTCTTATGACAAACTGAGTCCCAGGAGTAGGATTACAGTATGTCTTTTTAAAAAATTATTTTCTTATAATCACAAATTAATTTTTATTAATTTTATTAATTGTGTGATTAAAATTAATATTATATTGCAATTTTCTAATGATTTGCTGGAACTTTTAGTCATTTTCACAGTACTTACATATTCAGAAGATTAGTTAGCTTTTAAATTCTTAATGTACTTTTTTAGGACAAAAAATGTTCCTTTTATTGTATTTTATTGTCTGGGTGCTATACAAAGGAGTTACAGTTACATTAGTCAGGAAGTGAGTACATTATTTCTTGAACATTGATACCCCTTTCCATGTTTTTCTCCCACTTTCCCTCTCCCTGCCCCCTCTCAATCATCTTGTTTTCCCCCTTCCTTTTCCTATTTCAAATAAACAAAAAATGTATATGTAACATACCAGGTACCAAAGTTAAATACAGTAATAAGATAAACAATAAGGGGGGAAAGAAATAACTTCACATAGTACATTAAGAACAACAATCACAAAGATAAACCTCTTGTTTTCATATTCTGGAGTTCATTTCACTTAGCCTCATCTTATATGGGCGTACATAGCTTTTGAGCTATTGAGATCCTCTGCTAGGAAAATCCTAGACATATACTAGTTATTACAAATGAGGGAAACCGTGGAGCCTATGTTTCTTTGGGTCTGGCTTACTTCACTTAATACTTCACTTAATATGATTTTTTCCAAGCCTTTCCATGTCCTTACAAATGGGGTGATGTCACTCTTTGATGGCAGCATAGAAGAAGATGTATACATCTTCTTGATACATTTATCTATTGAGGGGCATCTGAATTGGTTCCATATCTTAGCTATGGTAAATAACTCTGTGCAGTGAACGTGATTGTGCTAGTAGCTCTCATATGTCCTCATTCATGGCATTTGGGTAAATGCCTAGAAGAGGGATTGCTGCATCTTAGGGAAGCTCAACGTTTAATCTTTGAGGAATTATTATATTGCTTTCCAGAGGGGTCGAAAAAGTTTACACTCCCACTAACTGTGCAGTGGCATTCCCTTTTGGCCACATCCCCACCAGCATCTGTTATTAGATTTCTTGATAGTAGCAATTCTGAGGTGGATCTCAAAGTTGTTTTGATTTGCATTTCTTTTATGGCCAGAGATGTTAAGCATTTCTTCATGTGTCTATGGGCCATTCTTATTTGCTTTCAGAGAAGTTTCTCTTTAAGTCTTTAGTCCACCTTTTAATGAAATGGGTGTTTCTTTGAGAACTTGAGAGATTCAATTTTTTGAGCTGTAGGTTTCTTTTAGATATGTCTGTTGTATGGCTAGTGAATATCTTCTCCACTCTGTGGGCTTTCTATTTAGCTTGCTAGCTATGTCCTTTGCCATGCAGAAGCTCTGCAGTTTAATGAAGTCCCATGTGTCCAAACTTTCTTTAATTTGTTGTATTTCTGAATCTTTATTAAGGAAGTTTCAACCTGTGTCAAAGAGCCCTAGTGTATCTCCTATTCCTTCCTGCAAAGTTTTCATGGTGTCTACTTTTATCTCAAGGTCTTTGATCCATTCTGGTGCAGGGTGACATATAAGGATCCAACTTAAGTTTTCTACAGGCTCTTAACCAATTCTGCCAGTACTATTTGTTGAAGAGGCTGTCTTTCTTCTATCCTATTTTTTGGCTCCCTTATCCAAAGATTAGGTCTGTGGGTTGATTTCTAGGTCTTCAGTTCTATTCCATTGATCCTTAAGCTTGTTCTTGTACCAAGCTGTTTCTATTACTGAGTATTATTGATACTCATCCAGCACTGTTCTTTTTGCTAAATACTGTTTTTGCAATATGGGGTCTTTTATTATTCCATATGATTGGTTCCTCTATTTTATTAAAGAATGGTGTTGGGATATTATGGGTATTGCATTGAATTTGTAGATAGCCCTTGGCAGGATTGCCATTTTCACGATCTTAATGCTTCCAATCCAGGAGCATGAGTGGTTCTTCCACTTCCTTAGTTCTGCAGCTTTTTAAAGTTTTCATTGTAGAAAACTTCCTTTACTTCCTTGGTTAAGTTAGTTCCTAAGTATTTTTTTGAGGGGCTATTGCAAAAGGAGTTGCTTTCCTGAATTCTTCCTCACTCTTCTCATTTTTGGCATACAGGAAAGCCATTGATTTTGTAGTAGTATTTTTTTTTGCCAGTCCTGGGGCTTGAATTCAGGGCCTGAACATTGTCGTTGGGCTTTCTCAAGGCTCTACCACTTGAGCCACAGCACCATATCTGGCTTCTTCTATGTATGTGGTACTGAGAAATTGAAACCTGGTCTTCTTGCATGCTAGGCAAGCACTCTACCACTAGGCCAAACTTCTGGCCCAGCCACTGATTTTTGAAGGTTAAATTTATACTCTGGTACTTCGCCAAAGTTTTGTTATCAGCTCTAGTAACTTGGGAGTGGAGTCTATAGGGCTCCTAAGTACAGAATCATGTCATCTGCAAAGAGGGGAAGTTTCACTTCATCTTTCCCTCTTTGGATCCCTTCTGTGTTTGCTTTTGCCTTATTGGTCTAGCTAGGAATTCTAATAATATATAGAAGAGGAGTGCAGACAGCAGACATCCTTGTCTCATTCCTGAGACAAGGAAATGGCTTTAACTGTTTGCCATTAAGTATAAGGCTAGCTGACTACACTGTTGATACGAGTGTAAACTCATTCAACCACTCTGGAAAGCAGTATAGCGGTTTCTCAAAAGACCAAACATACAGCTCCCCCATGACCCAGCAATTTCATTCCTTGGCATTTACCCAAATGTCCATAAACAAGGACATAATAAAGCTACTAGCACAACAATGTTCAGAAAGGAAGGAAGAAGGCAAGAAAGGAGGGAGGGAAGGAAGAAAGGAAGGAAGAGAGGTTGGTCTATTAAAGCATGAGACTAAGTAATCTCAAACTTCTCTGAGGAGATTAGAACCAGAGAGAATAGGAGTTGTTAGCCAGCTTATCAAGTTGAGACAACACTCCAGGTGGGGTGATCCATACATATGAAGCTACTTAGGGAGAAGGAACATAGTACACATTTTAGAAGCAGAGGAGAGAACAGTGTGTCTGAAACATGATGAATGAGGAAAAGAAAACTAAGTGATGAAGCTGGACAGGGAGATAAAAGTCAGCACAGCAATGATAGATCATCTGAGAGTACAGAGAAAAAACTGAAAGGAGAATAGTAGCTAGAATAGAATTGTAGAAAATTATTAAGTTCAGTTTGCAAGAGAAGTAGGAAAGGAGGCTGGGTTAGGTGGATAGGCTAGGAAAAATCTCGTAATTTAAAGATTCTGTCTCTGACCTTAAGAGAATACGAAACTTACATTTGGATTCAGGAAGGAAAATCTTTTCCAAGAATACTTAGAAAAAGCAGCTAAAATGTGGAAGAAAAAAATAGAGACACACAACAATGCTAACTAAAGAAAAAAAAGGAATGTTTCTTTTTAAAAAGCTGGCATATTAATGACTGCAAAAAGAAAGTAATCTCTAGCTGGACATGGTGGCTCATCCTAGCTACTTGGGAGGCTGAGATCTGAGATCAAAATTCAAAGCCAGCCTGGGCACAAAAGGACCTGAGATTCTAATCTCCAATTAACCTCTAGAAAATGGGCTCAAGGGTAAGGTGGTAGCCTTGAGCTGAAGAGCTCAAGGACAGTGCCCAGGCTGAGTTCAAACTCCATGACCCACAAAAAAAAAAAAGAAAAAAAGGAAAAAAAGTCATCTCCTCCATACATAATGATTTCATTGATTTGGTCCAGACATCAGTATTTTTTCTTTTTTCATTTTTTAAGATAATACTTTATTTTTTATTGTAATTAATAGAAGGGTTACAGTTATATTAGCCAGATAGAAGGTGCATTACTTCACACACATTGATACCCCTTCTCATGTTTTTGTCCTCATTTCCCTCCCCCACCCTATCCCCTCATCTTGTTTTCCCCCTTCCCTTTCTTATTTCAAATAAATAATTGTATATACAATATACCAGATAACAAGGTAAGATATTGTAACAATATGCGAATAACCAAGGGACAACAAAAGAGATGAGAAATAACATAGTACATTAAGAACAACAATCACACATTATATGGCTCATGTTTCCATATCCTGGAGGCCCTTTCATTTAGTCTCATCCTGGGGCTTGAACTCACGGCCTGGGCACTGTCCTTGGGCACATTTTGCTGAAGGCTAGCACTCTGCCACTTGAGCTTTTTCTGTGGATGTGGTAAAGAGGACTCAAACCCAGGGCTAAGTGAGTGAGTATTCTACTACTAGACTACCCTTCCATCCCATGTATTTTTTAAAAAACTTATTAATGTGGAGCCAGTTTTCAGAAACCTTGCTTACATTTTTATGTAGTGATAATTTAACACTATGGAAGATACGTCACATTACATCTTTATCATGGACAAAGTTACAAAATATAAATGTATTTTGGTTTTGAAGACTGCATTGTGAAAATAGTAGGGCTATATAGGTACTGTCATCAGAAAACCTCTGAGGAGAGCAAAATAAGCAAAATAAACTTAGAGCAATTTGAGGTTAAAAAAATGGGGCCAGGAGTTTGGCCTAGTGGTAGAGTGCTAGCCTAGAATGCATGAAGACCCAGGTTCAATTCCTCAGTACCACATACATAGAAAAAAGCCAGAAGTGGTGCTGAGGCTCAAGTGGGAGAGCTCTAGCCTTGAGAAAGTTGAAGGACAGTGCTTAGGCCCTGAGTTCAAGCCCCAGGACTGGCAAAAAAAACTATAGTATCACTTCATACACAAAGAGAACTACAATGGTAGCTAGAATGAAGTGAAGTTAGGAAATGTTTAGCAAGAAGAAAATCACATGACAAATTCTCTAGACAGAGGACAAATCGAACTGAATTCCTTCAGCTATTCTTCTCTAGAAAGTGTGTGTGTGTGTGTGTGTGTGTGTGTGTGTGTGTTACTGAGATTTGTTATTCTTATGCCCAAACATCTGCTACATTAAGTTAAATTTTTAAAAGTTTAGGTGAAATGTAAATAATAAAACTGCCCATGTTCAGTGTACAGTCAGACAGTAAAATCACAATGCTGGAGCAGGTAAGGATGGTCCATCTCTTTATGACTGAGTAATAGTCCATTGTTTGGCTTTACTACTTTATGTGTTAATTGAAATTTTTGTATTTCTACCTTCTGGCTATTAAGAATATTGCCACTGTGAATTGTAGGGCCTGAACTTGGGGCCTCGGTGCTATACCTGAGCTGTTTAGCTCAAGGCTAGTGCTCTACCACTTGAATCACAGCACCATTTCCAACTTCCTGGTGGTTAATTGGAGATAACAGTCTCATGGACCGTTAAGCCCTGGGCTGGCTTTGAACCACAATCCTCAGATTTCAGCCCTGCTGGGTAGTTAGGATTACAGGTGTGAGCCACCAGTGCCCGGCTAGCAAACTTTTCATAGAAGCTGCACCATTTTATATTTTTATCAGCAATGAGGTAGTGTTCTACTTTTTTCACATCATTCCCCCCCACACACACACTGGGCGGGAAGGGGGTGGTGGCAGAAAGACAGGTTCTATGTGTCCAAAGCTGGTTTAGAACTCTGTTCTCCAGTCTCAGCTTGATTCCAGGCATGTACCACTATGCCCAGCTTTCCTTTGAATATTAACTTTTCTACCTATGTTCTGGGTATTATTTCTTCCTTCTGAAAGATCTAATTAACAATAAATAGCTTTGTCACTTCAGTCCTTTCTTAGGTAGGGCTTACAACAAGCTTATTTTAAAATATATATGTATTTCTAAAACTGATAGGCACATGAATTCCTATCTTATTGACCTATTTTTACTTTACAATAAATGTAATTATAGCTGCTCATGTGTATGTGCATGTATGCATTTTTATATAAAAATTTTAAGACTCAAAAATATTGCTTTCTCTAGTTAGTATTTCATTGTTTCCTTTCTCTCTCCCTTTCTTCTTCCCTCCCTCTCTCATCTTCTCCCTTCCTCCCGCCTTTCTCTCCCTCCCTCCCTCCCTTCCTTCTTTCCTTCCTTCCTTCCTTGCCTGCTGCCTGTCTTTCTGTCTCTGTGTCTGTCTCTCTCTCCCCCTCCTCTTTCTATGCCAGTCGGGGCTTGAACTCAGAGCTTGGGTACTGTCCTTGAGTTTTTGTGCTCAAGACTAGCATTCTAACTCTTGAGCAACATCTTCACTTCCAGCTCTTTTGATGGTCAGTTGGGGATGTACTCATACTTTCCTGCCTGGGATGGCCTCAAAATTAAATCCTGGCTCCTCAGGTCGTAGCTTCCTCAGTAACCAGAATTACAGGAATAAGCCACCAGCCCTGGCCGTAGTTATTCTATTTCGGTGCTTCATTTTGTGATAGTGTATTCTATAATTATGTGTTCTACATTTGCGGTTCCATCCTATCCAACATTGATGTCTCTTTAATATCTCGCTCTCGGCTTGAACCCTGGACCTGGGCATTGTCCCTGAGCTCTTCAGTTCAAGGGTATTGGTCCACGCCTTGAGCCACAGCACCACTTCCTGTTTTCCGGTGGTTAATTGGTGATAAGAGTCTCAGGAACTTTAGTGGCCGGGCTGGCTTTGAACCGTGATCCTCAGGTCTCAGCCTCCTGAGAAGCTAGGATTACAGGCGTGAGCCTCCGTGTTGGGCTATGTCTCTTCAATCTTCATCTCTTCCGAAATAACCCCTTGGTTCTCGGCCTTACTTTGTACCTCGCCGGCAGTGACACTCATGACTTATCCACCTGTGTTTTGGTTTACTCTAAACCAAGTATTTGCTGGGATTCCAGGATTTAATTTTACTGGCTATATTCCAAGTATGAGTCAAGGTGGTTGTTCTTTTAATCCAAATGTTTTCGAATCCTATCAGGCTCAGTGATCTCCTTGGCTTTGTAGGAGTCATCGTAGGCTCCCTCCTAGGCTTCCTTCTTGTGACTTCTTCTCGAAATAGCCTTCATTTCCAGCCAACTATCGCCCACCCTATTTTGTCCTTCCCTTCCTGATTGCGCTTCACCTCCCTCCTAAGGAAATAACAGAAACACAGTGCAGAGGTGCTGCTGCTGGGTAGCGTGTGAAGATGCAGTGTGGAGGTGCGGGCGAGGAAATCCTCAGCTACGGCTCTCCCGCGGCTGGTGGAGAAGGATCCTGAAGACTCTGCCCTGGAGTGACTTCGCCCACGCTAGGGTCCTGTAGTTTACTCTCACGAATGAATTCGGGCCAACTTCAAGCTTGCTATGCGAGCAGTACCTCCCTGCTGCGAGCGTCCGGAGTGTGCAAAGCGGCCTCCGCCACGCAGACGGCGGATTCCCGATGGGCGGCCCGGGCCTCTCTAGCTGCCGTCTCTATGGTGCTGGGAATCCGCAGGTCGCGGCTTGACCCGTCCGGCTTTTGCGCGTGCGCCAGCCCAGGCGCGTGCCCGCCCCATCGCAACTGTCGGGCTGTGCGGCCGGCGGGCCGGGCGGGAGGGGCGGGTCTGGAGCGCGGCGGCGGCGGCGGCGGCGGCGGCCGCGGTCCCCGTGCCTCGGCGGCCCTCCCGCAGAGGCTGCGCGGCCGGAGCCCTCGCGCTTCTCGGGCGGCGGCCACCGGCCCTCAGATGGTGGGGCCGGAGGATGCTGCAGCCTGCTCGAGAAGAAACGCCAAGTTGCTCCCGGCTCCGGCACAGGAGCCCGCGGACCCGGACAGGAAGATGATCCCGGCCGCCGGCGGGTTAGGTGGCGGGGTCGGCGCGACGGAGCCCCTGGAGGAGGCGGGGGAGGAGGAGGAGGAGGAGGAGGAGAAGGAGAAGGGGACGCCGCCCGGGCAGCGCCGGCAGCCTCACCTGGCGGCGGCCAGGAGTCCCGGGGAGCGGGTTCTGTGTGGCTCTCCGCTCCCCGCGGGCCCGGCCGGCGCCTCGCCCGCAGCCGCCTCGAGCCCGGCCGCTCGCCCGCGGGGCTCTGACTCCAAGCACCGCTCCGCAAAGGCGGTGGACGCCCGCGCGCCGCGATTGGGCGGTATGACCAACGGGGACTCGGGCTTCCTGCTGGGCCAGGACCGCGGCAGCCCGGCCGAGGCTCGAGCCGGCGGCCCGCAGCCGCGCTGCCCTCGCCCGTGCGGTCGCCTCCCGGAGGGGCCCCGGGACCCGGGTGCGGGCGGCGCCGACGGCTCGTCCGACTGGGCCGCGCCGCTCGAGGACCCGCTGCGGAGCTGCTGCCTGGCGGCCGCCGACACCGACGCCGACTCGGGGGACAGCGAGGACTCGGAGCCGCCCACAGCCAGCCCCGCGGGGTCCGAGGAGGGCGAGCCCGCCGCCGCCTCGGCCGGGAGGACTCGTGGGGACGCCGGGCCGAGCCTTGGCTACTCGGACGGTCACTTGAACTCCCGGAATACGTTCGAGGTGAGCCGCCGGCCGAGCACCGGCGACCCCTGGCCCCCGGCGGAGCGGCCGATGCCCTCGCCCGGCGTGGAGCAGGGCCCCGCGGGGACCCCAGCCCGGGCTCGGCGGGGCGGAGGCCTTGCGGACTTCTTCGCCAGGTACGGCGGCGCTGGGGCCGGGGACCTGCGGGGAGGGCTGCGATGGCCGCCTCCCGGCCCTGCCGCCGGCCCCGACAGCTCTGATTTGCAGGTCGGGGAGGGGAAGCCGGTGGTCTGGCTCTGCGTTTCGGTGGCTGTGGGCGCCTGTGGGGCTGGAGGTGTCCACACCCTTCTCACCTGCTTTGGGTCTAGCCTGTCTGCTAGCCACATCTGCAGTTGCCTGTCTTCGAACAGCAGATAACCTCCCCCCCACACCCTTTTTTATAATTATACTTCAGGGGTTTGGATGGAGTAAGGATGTGTCTGCGGGTGTGGCTGGGGAAGAAAGGGAAGTCATTTTGCCGAGCTGTTAATTTGCTTGGAGTCTAAACCCATGCCAGCAGCGTGGGGATTCTTGAAATTAGTGTGGGTTTTTCGTCGTGCTTGCTTTAGTGGTCTTTACTAAAATGGAGTCGTTTTGGTGCTTAGAATTAGACGCTAGACATATAAGCCAAATTACCACAGATATGTAGGAAATCTCGTTATTCTTCTCCCAGATAAGTCTCAACTAATTCGAAACTATTATTTAGTTATTTCTTGAGGTCCTAGGGCTCGAATTTAGGTACATGTTAGGTAAGCTCTCAACTTACATCCCCAGCCCCAAATAACGACCATTTAAAGGTATTTTATTTTTTCATTTGACTGGATATTCTGAACTTGAATTATGGTGCTAAGACAATACAGATTTAAATTGAGGGTTTGCTCAGTTTTATAGGAATAAACAGATGCAGTGGGGAAATACAGGTCTCAATTGGCATTACTGAAAAAGCAGTTTCACTTGAGTTGAATTTTGATGCCATCCTACGACCCTCCCCCCTTCAGTCTCTAGGCAAAAAGTATTTCTAACACCTAATACCTTTTCATTCTCTTTTTAGGAGTCTTGACTGTAACCAGGATTGAAAGAATTCTGCAGTTCAGGTTTTAGAAGGTTGTGTTTATTTATTGACAGAAAGACACAATTTTCTGATTTTTATTGCTTACTCTCCTATTTTTTTTTTTTTTTGCCAGTCCTGGGCTTAAGCTCAGAGCATAAGCATGAATTCTACTATTTCTTATCCCTATTTTCCTTGCTTGCATGATTTTGCAAATTCATTGTAAAGTTTCTTAAATCAGTAGTAGAAAGTCCTGATTTTGTGTTTCTCAGAGGACAAAATATATAGTAGATCTGTATTTGTACTTGTAATTGTAAAAATGTATTTAAAGCTTTTAACAACAATATGACATTCACAAAAGGTCTCAAGATGAGTGAAATTTATGTATTTGTGACAAAAGTTTATGTATTACATAACTTGTGATCTTTAGGTGCTTATTGGTCCTCATATCTCATCTTCATTTTGTTTTGACATCAGATATTAATTATTTTTGACATGGATAGGGCTAATACAATGAATAAATTGTGTTGCTTTGTGCTGAGCATTGGGAATAGACATGATTTACACTGTGGTCACTGTCTTAGAGGTGAAATGCAGCCTAATGGGGAGTAAGTTGAAAAACACACATACATCTGATTGCAATATACAAACAAACAATAGCAAAGAAAGTCTATTTATTAGACACTTTCATTAGCAGCGTACAGAAATTTCCTTCAAATTAAAAAACTTGTAATTAGACTTTTAATACAGCTAGGTTTCATTCATATGGCCACATTAATCATATGTAGCAGAGCACTAGATTTAAAATCAGAAAACTTAGCTGCCTTTAAGTTTATTTCTTCAATCCTTATTTTTCTTGAGACTTATATATCAAGACTTTACAAGTCATTGCTTCCACTCTTGGGAAAGGACAGTGTCAAGCATACACATTTTCTTTTAATACTTAGCTAAAACCTTAGCTAGATTCTTTTTTTTTTTTTTTTTGCCAGTCCTGGGCTTGAGCACTGTCCTTGGACTTTCTCAAAGCTAGAGCTCTACCACTTGAGCCTCAGCACCATTTTTTTTTTCTGTGTATGTGGTACCGAGGAATCGAACCTGGGTCTTCGTGCATGCTAGGCAAGTACTCTACCACTAGGCCAAACTCCCAGCCCCAAGGATTCTTAATTCTTTAATTTTTATCTCTTTAATTCTGGACTGTTGATTCTTATTTGGATGGCTTTATTTATTTAGCTAGTCCTGGGACTTGAACTCAGGACCTGGGAATTGTCCTTTAGTTTTCTCAAGGCTAGTGCTCTACCACTTGAGCCACAGTACTACTTGTGGCTTTTTCTGTGTTTGTAGTACTGAGGAATTGAACCCAGGGCCTCATGCATGCTAGGTAAGCACTCTACCACTAGGCCACACTCCCTGCACCTGGACTGTTGGTATATATGTGTATGTGTGTGTGTATATATATATGTATATATATACATATATATATATATATACATTTTTTTTTTGGCCAGTCCTAGGCCTTGAACTTATGGCTTGGCCACTGCTAGTGCTCTACCACTTGAGCCACAACACCACTTCTGATTTTTTTTTGTATATGTGGTACCGAGGAATTGAACCCAGGGCTTTGTGCATGCTAGGCAAGCACTCTACCACTAGGTCATGTTCCCACTCCTGGACTGTTGATTCTTAAAGGAAAGGACTGGCATTCACCTCTGAATCTACAATATCTGGCTCAGACATCAAGAACTCCATTCAGATTGGGTTGAATTAGTAACTTCCAAGGACTCCCCTTCTGCTTTTTTTTTATAAAATTTTTTGCCAGTCGTGGGCTTGAGCTCAGGACTCAAGGCTAGAGCTCTAACTCTTGAGCCTCAGAACCACTTCTGGCTTTTTTCTATGTATGTGGTATCAAGGAATTGAACCCGGGTTTTTGTGTATGCTGGGCAAGCACTCTACAAGTAGGCCAAATTCCCTTCTTTACAGTCAGCTAAGGACTGTAATTTTGAATAAATCTTGCATCTCAGGCAAAATAATCAGAATGTACCCTTGTACCAGTAACTCAAGAAGCTTTCATTGTTGCTTTGTTTCTTCCCTGTGTACAGTGGCCATTCTTTTTGATTTGTTTTGTTTTGTTTTTTTTGTTTTTGTTCGGCATGGGGCTTGAACTCTGGGCCTGGGCGCTGTCCCTGAGCTCTTCAGCTCAAGGCTACCACCCTAGCCCTGGAGCCTCAGGGCCATTAATTGGAGATGAGCATCTCACAGACTTCTGTACCTGGGCTGGCTTTGAACTCCAGCCTCCTGAGTAGCTAGGATTATAGGCATGAGCCACCTCGCCCAGCACAGTTGCCATTCTTAACTCCAAAGTTCCCTTGGGTATTATTGACTTATTCTGAAATAGACTCTTTTTGATGCAGCTACTCCCACTTGATTTTTTTTTTTTTTTAAGATGAAGACATGTCATGAAAGAAGACAGTTCATTTACTTAGTGGACTGAAAACCTGGATTTCTGATTCCTAGATTTCCAGATTCAACATATGGTTCTTTTCTCTTTCATCTGCTTAGCTTCTCCCTTCCCTTTCTGTCCTTCTACTTCTTTTTCTCTTAACTGGGTAAAAATCTAGAAGTATTTTTAAAATAGTTTTTTGTTTTAATTAGTGATGGAGAATCATGGTAGCTGAAGCTTCATTGACTAGGTTAGATATGGTGATTTGTTTGGAATGGTTCCGCTCTGACTAAGCATCTGCGTGTATGGTAACTTTGTCATGGGAGTCCTGGGCATAACCTATGTATAAGATTTGAAATGTTATATGTGCAACTAGTTTCCTGTTCCTGCAACTCAGCAGTGCTGAATGAATCTTTTTTTGGAAGCTTTTGTGCTTCTAGCTATATTTCTCTCCCCTGCCCGACCCCTTCCTCCCTTCCCCTCTCCTCCCTCTCTTCCTTTTTCTTTCTTTAAATTATTTTTGTGAGACCTCCAAGGAAATTCATGTCTTATTTTCAGTATAGGATGGCTAATTTTTACATACACGGTAGTAAACCGTCAAATATTTACTGGCTAGTATTACAAATGTGAACTGAGTTAAAGAGGATTCTTTAAAATGCAGTTTGATTTTATTTTTCATTTGTGTATTTGGAGGGTTAATCTCGATAAAACTCTTCATCTAGCCAGGCATTGGTGGCTCCCCCCTGTAATCCTAGCTTCTCTGGAGGCTAAGATCTGAGGATTGTGATTGAAAGCCAGCCGGCATAAAAAGCCAGAGATTCTTATCTTCAATTAACCACTAGAAAATAGGAAGTGGTGCTTTGGTTCTAGTGGTAGAGTGATAGCCTCGAGGTGAAGAGCTCAGGGACAGCATCCAGGCTAAGGGTTCAAGTATTATGACAGATCTATGAAAACAAATAAAAACCTGTCTACTTAACTCTAAATTCTACCTTTTTTTTTTTTCCCTAGTGCTCTACTACTTTGAGCCCTAGCACCAGTTCTGGTTTTCTAGTGGTTAATTGGAGATAGGAGTCTCAGGACTGTTGTGTGTGGCCTTTGTGCCCAGGCTGGCTTTGAACACCGATCCTCAGATCTCAGCCTCCTGAGTTGCTAGGATTACAGGTATGAGCCACCGACACCCAGCGTGTGTGTGTGTGTGTGTGTGTGTGTGTGTGTGTGTGTGTGTTGTGTGTGTTTAAAGTAAAGGGCCAACACTACCTGAGAGAAATCATGCGACATATCATTGATCTTTAGTTTTTCTCACGTGTAGACAGGATTGAGCAGCAACTCTTGATTTGTTCTTCTATATTTGCAGATAAGGTCTCATTGTACAGTCCAGGCTGGCCTCAAACTGGTAATTGTTTTAGCTCAGCCTCTTAAGTACTGTGATGATAGGAAAGAGCCATCACACAGCTTAGTCTCTTCTATTTCTTTTGGGTGTTTTTGGGGGGTTATGTGTAGAAAGGTAGGGGAGATAGCACTGGATAAGAGAGAAGAGGGTAAAGGTAAAATTCAATCACTGAACTGGACTTTATAAATAACTTCTTGAGAACTTTCCAGTGTTCCGCTTTGATGAACTAGTATAATAGTTCCCAGTATTTGATATAGTACAAAAATCACCTAAAAGTAGATTGAAAAAAATTGATTCTCTAATTCATAATCTTCTAGTCAAATTCAGAAGAACTGGTTTTGATAGGTAACTTTCAGTTTTTGCTTTGTTTTGTTTTGTTTGGTCATGTGGCTTGAACTCTGGGCTTGAGCGCTGACCCTAAGTTCTTCAGCTCAAGGCTAGTCCTCTACCACTTAAGCCACAGCACTGGTTTTCTGGTAGTTAATTGGAGTCTCACGGACTTTGTGCCTAGGCTGGCTTTGAACTGCTATCCTCAGATCTCAGCTCCTGAGTACCTAGGATTATAGGTGTGAGCCACCAGTGCCCAGCTCACTTTCAGTTTTTAAAAGTTGGCCTCAGCCAGGTACCTGTGATTCATCATGCCTATCATTCTATGTACTCCCGAGGCTGAGACTGCAGGATCATGCTTCAGAGCTGGACTAGACAGGAAGTCAGCGAGACTCTTAGTGTCAGGTAAGCACCAAAATGTTGGAAGTGGAACTATCTATGGCTTATATGGTAAAGCTCTAGCCTTGAGCAAAAAAGCACAGGGACAGGGTCCAGGCCCTGTGCTCAAGCCTTAGAACCAACACACACACACACACACACACAAATCGGTGCTTCTGAAGTTAGATTGCCTAGATTGGAATTAGCTCACTAGTTTTCTCTGAACTTATCTATAAAGTGGGGGTAAGATTATGTCTTAAAAAACTTCTGTGATATTTTAAGTACATTGTATTTATTGTGATCTATAGTTGGTATTCAGAGTTCAGACACAAGCAACATTACTGTAATTTCTTACTTAACTCTACCAGTGAAATCCCAGCTATTCAAGAGGAACAGATCAGGAGGATCCAAGTTCAAGACCAACCTAGGCAAACAGTACACAAGACCGAACAAAAAAGCTGGACATGGTGGTTCTTCTCCCCCCCCCCACCAAGTTTTACATAGGAAAAAAGTTTAACACTTTAAACGTTAATGATAAAGTATTTCTTCCTGATCTAGTGATACGTACATTTCTTTCCTGTTGCTCAGTATCAGCTGTTCCCTCTTCTTCTCCCATTGACATGGTGGTTCTTGCTTGTCCCCAGCTAAATGGGAAGGCCTGAGGAAGATAGTGTCCAGATCATTCAAGGCAAAAACGGGAGGTGTGGGGGGGAAACAGTTGAGACCTTACTAGAAAAGTAAAGTAGAGAGTGTTAGGGGTGTGGGAGGAAGCCCTGAGCTCCAAATCCCAGTACTGCCAATAAATAAATAAGGTAAAATAAAACAGAAGAGATGGGAATAAACTTTTGCATCAGTGGAAACATTACATAATTTGTGTAGTAGGAGATTGTAAAACATAATTTGTGGGCCGGGAGTTTGGCCTAGTGGTTAAAGTGCTTGCCTAGCATGCACGAAGACCCGGGTTCGATTCCTCGGTACCACATACCTAGAAAAAAGCCAGAAGTGGTGCTGAGGCTCAAGTGGTAGAGCTCTAGCCTTGAGAAAAGTCCAAGGACAGTGCTCAGGCCCTGAGCTCCAGCCCAGGACTGGCAAAAAAAAAACAAAAACAAAAAAAACCATAATTTGTACATGGAACTGAATGTGTGTTAAATTGGATTCTGGTGTAGTGATAGATAATTTCCAGGAGTTTTAAAGCTTTGGCTAAAAAGGCAATCAGAAAAACTGAAGAGAAAGAATGCTGAGAAAGATGAAAATATTTGGATCTTTTATTGTTCTAAAGTACTTTTCTAGATCGGCAAAGCCAAATTTTAAGTTCATGAAATATTTAACTTGGCTTACTCATATATTTCATATTTACTATGTTGTGGTAGAAGTTTTTGGCAAAGTGGAAATATTTGGAGATTTTGAAGCAAAACATCTGGCACCCATCTCAAAATGTATTCAGAAAGGGAAAACAAGTCCTTTTAGTGGCTCAGAAACTCAAAACTACACTAAAAGTTTTCCCCAGATAATTCTGGTTTATACCTGCTTAAACCTTACTGCATGATTTAAAGAAACAGACAACTTAACAGACAGCTCAGAGCTTTATGCTTGCAGGCAAGCCCCCTACCACTTGAGACAACTTACATCCCTGTTTGTTTTTGCTATTTTTCAGTTTTTTGGTCTGGATAGGCCTGGGTCCACTCCAGCACATGGGAGGCAGGAAGGTCTTGAGCTTCAGGCTAGTCTGGGAGTGAAATGCTATGTGGAGTGAAACAAAACCAAACCCCTTAACTGGGAAAGAAGTTGTGTACACTGAATGTGGCTTGGCCTACCTCTAAAATTTGCTACTTCAGCCTTTCTTGTAGTTCTTATTTCTGTGGCTAAAAGAAGAGAGGAAAACCCATGTGATTGAGTTTTTAACAGACTTTTTTTTCCCCTGAAATCAAGAGAAGTTTACCTTTGGAAACCAAGGTAGGTAGTTTGAGAGTGAAGTTAGTAATATTGTTTAATTTACAAATTTGGCTTTGCAGTTTCTTTTTAACTTGAGTTTTATGTTGGATATTTTTTGTGTGTGTTTGTATATTTCTTTTTATTACCAGTCTCAGAGATGACAACATTTTACATTTGGAATGAAACATAATGATTTTGAAACCAAATTATGTGTGTTATTTTCCCAGATACTACACTATGTAACTAACCATCCCGTTATGTCTTGGGCATTATTTAGAATTTCCAAATCTGGTTTTAATCTACACTGTTTCTAGCCATCTTTTAGTCATATTAGGCAAAGTACATTTTTGTTATTGTCCCAGGAAAAAGTTATTCAAGAATTATAACAGCTATTTTTTTTAAAGCAGGGCAAGGTTTATAAAACTGCCCTCATGTCTCATGCTTGTAATCCTAACTGCTCAAGACTCTGAGATCTGAAGATTTTGGTTTAAAACTGGGCTAGACAGGAAAGTCCACAAGTCTCAAGTTAATTAAGCACTGAAAAAAAAAAACTGGAAGTAGAGCTGTGGCTCAAGTGATAGAGCACAAGCCTTAAGCAAAAAACAAGTTCAGGGGTAGCATCCAAGCCCTGAATTCAAGCCCTAAGACCAGCACATAAAAATAAATAAATAAAAAAAACTAAAATGAAGTGATCTTTGCTCATACTCTTCTTGTAAAGACAATGAGAAGAAAAGTGGATCATTTGGAAGTATGTTTAGAAGTAAAAGAAAATGAGTTTGAAAAGGTTTGCAAGTAGAAAAATTGCTGCAAGAATAGATTTCAGTTAGCCATTTAAATTTTTCCTACTCTGCCTACTTCAATGCTTTTTAGATGTTTTTAGCTACTTTTTTTTTTTTTTTTTTTTTACTTTGAAGGTCTTTTTAATGTGTCTACCATCTCTTCTCTCCTTTGCTTGCTGGTTTTCTTTCTTTTTTTTTTGTGGGTCATGGATCTTGAACTTGTCCTTGGCACTGTCCCTGAGCTCTTCAGCTCACGGCTACCACTCTACCTTTGAGTTAAGCCCCACTTCTCATTTTCTAGGGGTTAGTTGGAGATAAGAGTCTCAGGTCCATTATAGTGCCTAAGCTGCCTTTGAACCTTGATCCTCAGATTGCAGCCTCCTGAGTAGCTAGGATTATAGGCATGAGCCACCTTCTCCTTTGCTTTCTTATCCTCCACCTTCTGTTTTTTTTATAGCTCTCTATGTGTGTGTTTATGTGTGTGTTTATGGCTCTCATGTATGGAAGTTAAACCTAAAATATAAACATACTTGAAAACACATGCCGGCCATTTGCATATATACACAGGATCAAACTAAGCAAAGTATGGTATACCTAAAGGTATGGTTCCCTGGTGCGATCCCTTTGAACAACTTAAAAACAGATTAACAAAATGAATACCAGAAAACTGAACTATCTCCTTTCTGATGTAGATGGAGGCTAAGGAATTGGGGGTAGACAAATGGAGAGAAGAATGAGAAAACATGTATGTATGGGAAAATGGAGCTAGGAAACTTGAGGAGATAGATGGAGATGGGATACATGGGACTGGGGAGAATGGTGGAAGGAGTGACACTGATTAAGATCTACCATTACAGCCAGACGTGGTGACTCATGCCTGTAATCCTAGCTACTGAGGAGGCTGAGATCTGAGTATTGCAGTTCAAAGCCAGCCTGGGCACTAAAGACCAGGGGGACTCATCTCCAATTAACCACTAGAAAATGGGAAGTGGCGCAGTGGTTCAAGGGGTAGGGTGGTAGCCTTGAGCTAAAGAGCTCAGGATCAGCACCTAGACCTAAAGTCCATGCCCCACAACCAACAAAACAAAACCAGATCTATCATACATATAAATGGATGTGTTTAATTGATTCAGCCTCCTTGTACAACTATGTTACGATAATTTTAAAAACAAGAAAAAAGTTCATGCATTTATCTTAAATGCAATGTATTGCTGTACAGTGTATCCTTACTTGAATTCCAGTGCTAAAAGGAAAGGAAAATTTTTCCCACAAGCACCACAGTAAAGCTAGCACAGTAAAATCCCTCTTGTAAGGGAAAACACATTATTTATTACTAAAAATGATATCCTCTATAAAAACTTAAATTTGAAAATATGTTATTTAAGTTTTAAAATAAAGACAATAACCTAGCTGAATAAGTAGCTCTGTCTTCTATAGGTTTTTAAGTTTTGTTTTGTGGCAGTACTGCAGCTTGAACTTAAGATATCTAGCATGGTTAATTGAAAATGTGAGTCTCAGGGACATTTCTGCCCAGTCTGACTTCAAATTTCAATCTTCATATCTCACCTTTATGAGTTGGTAGGATTATAGGTATGAGCTACTGGTACCTGGTTGTATACTCTGTGTTTTTTTTTTTTTTGCCAGTCCTGGGCTTGAGCTCAGGGCCTGAGCACTGTCCTTGGATTTTCTCAAGGCTAGAGCTCTACCACTTGAGCCTCAGCACCACTTCCGGCTTTTTTCTATGTATGTGGTACCGAGGAATCAAACCCGGGTCTTCATGCATGCTAGGCAAACACTTTAACCACTAGGCCAAACTCCCGGCCCCTACTCTGTGTTTTTAAAGAATAATAAAGTTTGCATAGCCTTTGATGACCCCCACCCCCCATTATCTTTGTTGTTTGTTTGGTGGTTCCTAGAATTTGAATTCAGGGCCATACCACCTGAGCTGGTATCCAGCCCTAATAACAAAACTTCAGATAACTGCCTATTGTTTAATATTATCAGCAAATAAAGGATAATATCCATCTTTGCAGTATAGTTCTAGAAACAGATTAATTTTCAAAACTGGATATACAGGTAGGTATAGTGACTGCAGTTATAGATCAACTTATTTGGGAGGTTAAGACAGGAAGACTGTTTGACCTTCCTTCCCACCTGCAACAAAGAATAAAACTGAGCATACAGCTATAGTAACTCAGAAACATTCTGCAAAAAAGGATAACTACTGTAAATTTTTTTCTTAAGTAAATTAATTAATGAGTCGCTTTTTTTTTTTTTTTTTGGCCAGTGCTGGAGCTTGAACTCAGGGTGTGAGCATTGTCCTTGAGCTTTCTCAAGGTATTGCTCTTCTACTTGAGCCACAGTACTACTTCTGGCTTTTGCTGTATATGTGGTGCCAAGGAATGGAATCCCGGGCTTCGTGCATGCTAGGCAAGCACTCTACCACTAGGCCATGCTCTCAGCCCCGAGTCACTTATTTTAATGAGTAAGATTTTTTTTTTTCCATTGCTGGGTCTTGAACTCAGGGCCTGAACATTGTCCTTGGGCTTTCTCAAGGCTAGAGCTCTACCATTTGATTACAGCACCACTCCGGCCTTTTCTATGTATGTGGTACTGAGAAACTGAACCTTGCATGCTAGGTAAGCACTCTACCACTAGGCCAAACTCCTGGCCCAATATAGTCTTTTTTTATGAAATATTCTACATGTAGTATAAGTATACAGTAAAAAAGCAACATTTTTTTAAACAAATTAGCATGGACATTTATTTGCAGGGCATCAAAAACATCGTAGAGAACAGACAATAAATGCATTGTTTTCAGCAAAAATGGGACATAGAACATTGTTAAATAGAGAATGCTTCAAGAAGACTGAAGGTAAACATACATTTTTTTTTAGATTTTATTAACATTGATTTTTTTTACATCGTATTTCAAATGCCATGTTTAAAAAACAAGTATTCAAGAATGGAGTCTATATGCAATCACAGGCATATAAATTTTAGAACATAATTAAAATTAAGCTGAGACTTTGTATGTCATAGATCTGTATCAATTAATATAACACTATATCTATAAAATATATATCCCATTATAGGTTTTTATGTCTATGTAGTTAATATTTATATCTCTAAGACTGTGTCAGTAACCTTGCATACCCGAATATTGAGTTATCTCTCTTTGTTCTGTTTGGATCTAATATCCACATATCAAGGATACCATGGGCCTTTTGTTCCTTTGGTCCTGACTTATCTCATTCAACATGATTTGCTCTAGTTTCATTGAATTCCCAGCGAATGCCATTATTTTATCTTGTCTGTTGGCTATGTAGAATTCCATTGCATATATGTACCACATTTTTTGTATCCATTCATCTGTAGTGGGGCATCTGGGTTGTTTCCATCACTTATCTGTTGTGAATAGTGTGGGAAGGAACATGGCTGTGCAGGTGTCCTTATCATATCCTGGATTATGATGTTCAGGGTAAATGCCTAGGAGTGGTATGGCTGGGTCATAGGGAAGGTCTATTTTTAGGAGTTCTGTTGTTGTTGTTCTGTTGTGGGACTTAACTCTGGGCCTGGGTGCTGTCCCTGAGCTCTTCAGTTGCCACCCTATGCCTTGAGCCACATTGCCACTTCCAGTTTTCTAGTGGTTAATTGGAGATAGGAGTCTCAGGACTGTTGTGCCTTTTGTGCCCAGGCTGACTCTGAACAGCAATCTTCAGATCTCAGTCTCCTGCATAGTTAGGATTACAGGTGTGAGCCACTACACCCAGCATTACTTTTAGTTTTTTGAGAAACCTCCAAACTGCCTTCCAGAGTAGTTGTACTCCCACTAGCAGTGCAGTAGGGTTCCTTTTTCTGCATAACCCTGCCAGCATTCATTGTTTCTGAGTTCAGAATATTGACCATTCTGATTAGGGGTAAGGTGGTTTCTTAGGGTTATTTTTATTTTTTCCTTTATGACCATGGATGATGAGCATTTTTCTCATATGTTTCTTTGCCACTTTAACCTCTTCTTTTGATAGATCTCTCTTTTGTTCCCTTGCCCATTTAGTGATTGGTTTGTTGGGTTTGGGGGGGGGGGATTAGTTTCTTGAGTTCCCTGTAGATATACAATAACATTTTAATAACAATTATTATTACTTTACCCATAATGCTATTTCATTTTGCCTTTCCCCTGCTATGTAAAGAAGAAAAGATCTTAGTAAAGCATTGCCTGCAGTTTATTTACTATAAGGTAAATAAGATAGGATGTACTAAAGTATCTTCTTGACTCAAACACACTCAAACTTTATTATGGAGGGAGAAGAAAATAATTTATATTTGAGCTGTTTAATTGAAGACATTTTAGTAATGTGTAGGCTAGAAGAACAGTAAGGATATGTAGTACATGAACAAGACAGGTAATTTGAAAGAAAACTGCAGTAAACTGTCTCAAACACTTGGTAGTAGAAAAGTGACTTTATAGGGCTATTAGTATCTCTTGGGAGTTACATGGAGGTGAATCTAAGATGTGATGAAAACTATAAACAGTTTTCCAAGGAAAATGTTTTATTAGGCACCTTGTTTTCTTAAAATTGTACATGTAATTTGAGAAGAGGCTCTAGCTCATTGACTCATGATGCGAAGAGCCTTTGACTTAGATATTTTATAAGGTGCCTGGCACCTCCAAAATACTGTTAAGAAGTAGTTTTCACTTTCAGTGTTGTAATTACTTTTTTTTTAACCAAGACTTAAGTATAATAATTTTCTCCTTTTAAAAAATAGTTCTGACATCTGAAATTAGCAAGGATAGTGATGTAGTCTTATGAAGTAAAAATTCTTTATTCTTTTTAATTTTTAGGATTTGTAATAGCGACAAAGACAAGATCGAGAAACAGCCCGAGAAAGGAAATTCTTGGAATTAAAAAAAGCCTAAACTTATTTGGCAGAAAAGTACTTTTTTTCGTATAGTCAGCTGAAAATCTTTTTCAAATGAAAAAATGATTGAGGTTTGGAAAGAATGTAAGTAATCTCCATGCCAGATCTGTTATCCAAGTACTGAATTTTAAAGAAATAGTACTTCTTTGAATTAATTATGTAATCAACTCTAGCATTCCATGGTCACTAAATCGTATTTTCTTTTTGGTCTTCTATTCTTTGTGGAAATTTTAAGTCTGCAGTCCAGGAGGTTGGTTTTTAATGGTCTAAGTGCCCCTGAAATAGTTTGAAGGTCAGGCTATGATTTCTATTTTTTTTTTTAAGCCAGTCCTGGGTTTTGATTCAAGGCCTGGGCCCTGGGTTTTGATTCAAGGCCTGGGCACTGTCCTTGGACACTTTTTGCTCAAGGCTAGGACTCTGCTACTTGAGCCACAGTGCCACTTGCGGCTTTTTCTGAGTATGTAGTACTGAGAAAGCGAAGCCAGGGCTTCATGCATGCTAGGTGAGTGTTCTACCTCTAGGCTATGATCCTGGCCCAATTTCTAAATTATTTTAATTTAGCTTATTGTTTTGATGATTATTTTACTATTTGATTTTCTGTTTGAAAAAGTATTCCAGTCTTTTGTATGATGTTGGTGTTATTATTGTTAGAAAGAAGATTCAAGATTAGTTATAATCTTCTATAGCGTCAAGTTCCATAGTTTGAGAAACTGAAATTTACAGTGAATATGTCTATTCACTACAGTATGTAGTGAATATGCCAATTCTTAGAGCCCTAAGCACTGTAGATCCTGTTACTTCATAAGCAGAAACTTTTCATGTTATAGATATGTTTTGCCCAGTTTTTAAGGTGTGGTAGGCAGTGTGACTCTCAAATCAATATTTCTGTGTGTATGTAAAAGAAAGAAGCAAAAGAAAGAAATATTAGAATATTGCATATACATATAGATAGATGAATAAAGTATGAACAAGCTAGTCATATATCAGATGTTACTATAAATGCAGCAAGAGAGAAGGCAGAAGAATGGTTGCATTACTAGACCATTGCTTCTCTTTCCTCACCTCACATAAATGGTTTCTTGGTATGCCTCTTTTCTTCGTCCTTTTTGTTTTTGTTTTGTTTTGTCAGTTGTGGGGTTTGAACTGTAGGCCTAGGCTCTGTCCCTGAGCTTTTCAGCCCAAAGCTAGTGCTCTACCACTTTGAGCGGTAGCACCACTTCTGTTTTTCTGGAGGTTAATTGCAGAATCTCAGGGACTTTCCTGCCCAGGCTGGCTTTGAACTGTGATCCTTAGATCTCAGCTTTCTGAGTAGCTAGGATTACAGGTATGAGTCACCAGCACCCGATATCTTTGTTTTTCAATAATACAAATAAATCACTCTCTGTTTCTTGGCTGGTGCTTTTTCTTAGCACCAACTGTACATTGGGTTTTCTCAATTATTTTACTAAAAGATTAGAAATGTTTTAGCAGAGAATGAAAGATAGTGTGTTTTTGTGTTTAGATATGTATGTGAATATGGCATGTATACAATGTTAGTTGGAGTGGAGAATGAATTTAAAGAGTGTAAGATAGATAATTAATTTTACTATTTCCTGTTCTATGTATTGACAAGAGACATCACAATGTGAAAAAGTAAAAGCCAAGTATAATAGTGTGCCCCTGTAGCCCCAGGTTACTGGGAGTTTGAGGCAGGAGAATATCTGGAGCCTAGGAGTCCAAGGTTGTTCTTGAACTCTTATCACATCAGTATGGATCATTATGGGCAACTTACTGAGCCCTGGTCTATAAAAGAAACTGGAGAGGGGCAAGCATGCATGAAGCCCTGGGTTCGATTCCTTGGTACCACATATATAGAAAAAGCCGGAGGTGGTGCTGTGATTCAAGTTGCAGGGCGCTAACCTTGAGCAAAAAAAAGTGTCCAAGGACAGTGCCCAGGTCCTGAGTTCAAGCCCCAGGGCTTCAAAAAAAAAAAAAAAACCTGGAGGAAAAAAATAAAAAAGGAAAGGCTGGAGGTGTAGGTCAGTATCAGTAATAGTGTTTGCCTAAGACCCTAGGTTCAGTCCCCAGACACACATGCACGTGCGTGCACACACACACACACACACACACACACACACACACTATTTGTAATATTTTCATCATATTTGAAATAAGGAACTTTTCAGCATATAAACACTTGACTATTGGGATATAAGAAGTAATAAATAGCTCTTAATAGTTGGTTACTGGTGTTCACTCTTAGCTACTCAGAGGGCTGAGATTTGAAGCCAGCCCAGGCAGAAAGGTCCGTTTAACCACAGAAAGCCCGATTGGAGACACTGGCTCAAGTGGTGGACTGCCAACCATGAGCAAAAGTGCCAAGCAAGAATATGAGGCCTTGAGTTCAAGCCCCATACTGGCACATACTTACATACATAAAATAAACCTATTTAAGCTTTTAACAGGAAAAAGACATAGGGGACAGACATTTGGAACCTTAAGACATCAGCCCCAGGACAGAAAAGATATCCATCAAAAGACATGGCTTGACTATGTTAACTACAAAGGGCTTTGTACTAATTCACCTGAATGAAATTTACCCAGTCTCTAACGCAGCTTGCAGGGTGGAAGCAGACAGAATTAACTTTGCCTTCTAATAAGAGACATCTTTTTGCTGTTAGACAGCAATGCTTGCCACCAAAATTCAACTCCTCGGATGGAGATTCATCAGGAAGCAGAGATAAGATGAAAATGTTCCTCCCTTCTTTCCACTCCTAAACCATGAAGAATATAGAATAAGAATATCCATTGACATTTTGTCCTAATTATTACCAAAATCTTGTTCATAGCATTTTCTTTTTTTTTCAGGATTATTTATTTTTTTGAAAACATATCTGGCTTTATACTGTTCTTTTTATTCCCTGTTGTGTTTATTTTTACCTTTTGCTTGGTTAAATCTTATTGGTTAAATCTTTTGCTTTACTAAACTTAGAAAAGACCAGCTTTGTCCATTTATTTGTTCTGTTGTTAGTTTAATAGTCTTTAGTAGATGGTAGCTTTGTTGAGGTACAATTTATATACCTAGTTAAAAGATTAACCTAGTTAAAATACCGAGTTGAAATATCATTAGAAAATTCACAGGGCTATAGAGCTATTATTGCAATCAAGTTTTAGAATACTTTCATAATACCTAATAGATTTCTTATTCCAGTTTGTAGTCAGTCTCTATTCCGACACTTAGCCCTAAGACACCTAGTGGTCTGGCTTCTGTCTCTGCAGACTTGTCTTTCCTGGATAAGTCACAAAAATAGAATTATACAATATATGGTCTTTTATGTCTTGCTTCTTTCATTTTTTTATGTTTTTGAGTATATCCATTATACTTTTGATACATTATATCAGTTATTATTTATATAGTTCATTAACTGATGAGAATCTATATGCTGTGGTTAATACTATTGTTCAAGTCTGTGGGGACATATATTTACTTCTCTTGTGTAGACATGGAATTGTTGAGTTTTATGAACTTCTTAAAAACAACCAAATTGTTTCCCCACATGACTTCACATTTTGATATCCCCAACCAGTAATTTATGAGGGTTCTAATTTTTCTACACGTATTGTTTGTGTTTTGTTGTTGTTGTTGTAGCTCTCATTGAAGGTATGAAGTGATACTTCATTGCAAGTTTGAGTTGCATTTTCCTACTAACTAATAATATTGAGCATTTTTCATGTTGCTTATTTGCTTTAATATTCCTTCTTTGGTAAAACATTTGCTTGCCTCCATTCTATTTTCTTTTTGTTTTTGCTTTTTTCAGTAGCTCTTGTTATTGAGTTTTAAATTGTTATTGAGTTTTATATTTAGTTTTTAATCTTTGACTTTTTCATTTTCTGCACCTATGTGTGTGTATATATATATATATATTTTTTTTTTGTGGTAGGTGAGTGGGGGTGACACATGACATGTCTGTAATCCCAGTTACTGGGGAGGCTGAAGCAGGAGGCTCACCTGAGTCCATGATTTTTAGACTAAACTGGGTAACATAGTGAGACTTTGTCTCCAAATGTATGAATGAATGGAAAGATAGATAAAATAATATTGGCAAAATAATAGAACATCAAATTGATCATTTTAAGTATATGTTTGTACAGGTGACTGACATTAAACAAATGGTATGTTTTACACCGTCATTCATCACTTTCAGAACTTTTCATCATTCCAAATGGAAACTTTACCCATAAAGCAATCACACCATATTTCTCTTTCCCCAGTTCCTGATTATGTCTATATTACTTTCTGTTTCTTTGAACTGCTTATTTAGATACGTGGTATAAATGGAGTTACACAAAATAGCATACTGTTTTCAAGGCCCATGTAGATCGTAGTATATATTCTTGTTGCTGGATAATATTCCATTGTATATTCTTAAAAAATTTTGTTTTCTCATAGTTTTGAGGATTATGTGTTTAAAATGAAGGTGTTTGAGCTGTTTAGTTTCTCCTATAGTCTTTCTCCTTGGCTTGTAGCTAGTTGCTTCTTTTAGTTGGGGTGTGTGTGTGTGTACACATGTACGTGTACCTGAACTGGGGCTTGAAGTTATGACCTGAGTCTGAGTGTGGTCCTTAGCACTTAGCTGCTCAGGGCTGATCCTTTACCACTTCAGCTATACTTCCACTTACAGCTTTTTACTTTGAGCATTCTGCTGGCTAATTAGAAATAAAAAGTCTCATGTGCTTTTCCTGCCTTTTTTTTTTCTTTTTTCCTAATCCTGGGCTGAGCTTGAACTCAGGTCTGGGTGCTGTCCTGAACTTTTTTAGCTAGCATTCTACCACATGAATCACAGCTTCACTTCTGGCTTTTTTGGTGATTGGAGGTTGACTTTCCTGCCTGGGCTAGCTTCAAATTTTGATCTTCAGATCTCAGCTTCCTGAGTAGCTAGGATTACAGGTTTAACCCACCGGCACATAGCTTCTGCCTCTATTTTAGCCAGTTCTGGGCTTGGGCTCAGATCCTAAGCACTGTCCTTAGGTTGTCTCAAGGCTAGAGCTCTACCACTTGAGCTACAGCACCACTTCTTGCTTTTTTCTATGTATGTGGTACCAAGGAATCGTGCATACAAGGCAAGCACTCTATTACTAGGCCAAACTCCTGGCCCTTCTGCGTCTTTATTGCTGAGTCCTCCCATTGTTTTTCCCCAATGAATGCAGCCCTGGTATCTACTTTTACAAGAACACCAGACATACTGGATTATGGCCCATTCATATGATCTCTTTAAAAGCCTTTTTTTTCAAAATACTGTCATAGTTCAAGGGACTAGTGATTAGTTTCAACATAAGAATTCATTTTATAGTATATGTATACACCATATTTTGCTTACTTAATTTGTGTGTGTGTGTGTGTGTGTGTGTGTGTGTGTGTGTGTGTGTGTGTGTGTGTACACGTTACTGGGGTTAGAACTCAAGGTCTTACACTCTTACTTGCTTAGCTTTTTTACTCTTTACACTTTACCACTTGAACCATACATGTACTTCCAGCTTTTAACTGGTTTATTGGCGATAAAAGTCTTTCAGATTTGTCTGCTGAGGTGATTTCAGATGTTAGTCTCCTGAATAGCCAGTATTGCAGGGGTGAGCTTCAGACACATAGCCTCATTCATTTATTGATGAGTATTTGAGTTATTTCTGTCTTTTGGCTTGTGAATGCTATTGTTGTGAACATTGATAGATAAGTATTTGTTGCCATCTTTGTTTTTAGTTCTTTCAAATAAAAACCTAGGCATGGAATTTCTGGTCTGTATGGTAATTCTATGTTTAACATTTTAAACAATTGTAAAAATATTTTGCATAGGCCAGGAATTTGGCCTAGTGATAGAGTATTTGCCTAGTATGTTCGATTCCTCAGTACCACACACATGGAAAAGCTGCTGTGGCTCAAGTGGTAGATCTATAGCCTTGAAGAAAGCCCAAGGACAGTATTCAGGCCCTGAGATCAAGCCCCAGGACTGGCAAAAATATATTTTGCACAGTGGCTTAACTATATGGTTTTATATGTTTGTCAGGTTCCAATTTTCCTGCTTTCTCATCAATGCTTATTTTTTTGTTTGTTTAAATACTAATAATTATTCTTGAGAATGTGAGTTGGTGTTTTAACTGTGTTGTGTTTTGATTTGTATATATACTTTTAAGCCGGACTAGATGGCTCATGCCTGTAATCCTAGCTACTCAGGAGGCTGAGATCTGAAGATCAAGGTTCAAAGCCAGCCTGGCACCAAAGAACCTGAGACTCTTATCTCCAACTAACCTCTAGAAAACAGGAAGTGGGGGTTGGCTCAAGGGTAGGGCAGTAGAGCTCAGGGACAACACCCAGGCCCAGGGGTAGGGTGGTAGTCTTGAGCTGAAGAGCTCAAGGACAGCACTCAGGCTGTGTTCAAGCCCCATAAACCACCCCTCATTCCCCCCACGAGACAGGTGATAGACTTGTTTTCTCTCACCCTCACTCCTGCTACTCCCCATTGAGAACTGATGCGGTCTTTTCCATGACTAGAGAGGTGTAGAGCAGCCATTTCTGTTTCTACACTGAGGCTGCAAGTTTGCTGAGGGACTACACAGTCTGGCATGTGGTGGAGAAGTTCTGAATGATTTCATATTCATACCAACCACCTACTCTGCCTCAGCTGGAAATCACCAGAAAGCAGCAAGCCCTCTTCTCCTTCAGTATCCCTTTAGTGACTTCTAATGAGAAAGTCAGTTTCATGTTTATTTGGTTTTGGAGAACTACTTAAAAGAATTCTGTTATTAAAGGATGAATATACAATTAAGAGGCAAAAAGTTGCACACACAGCTTGTGGTGCACACATTTTAATGGGCCCATCCATTGTGGCTTGAAATTGTTACTTGTCAATTTCCTGGTCTTCAGTATGTTCATTATTGAAAACCTGTAACCTAGCATCTTATTAAGTGGAAAATGAACATCTATAAAGAAACCTCTAAAGTAATTCAAGTAGAAATTGCTCTGTGATGGCATCTTTTCTGTTGCCTGTCTAAATAAATTAATTTTTGTTTATTTTTTGTTGTTGTTGGTTGTGGGGCTTGAACTCTACCTGGGCTCTGCCCCTGAGCTCTTTGTGCTCAAGGCTACTGCTCTATCACTTGAGTCACAGCACTACTCCCAGTTTTTGAGTAGTTAATTGGCGATAAGCATGTCATGGGGACTTTTCTGTCTGGGCTGACTTGGAACCACAATCCTCAGATCTCAGCTTCCTGAGAAGGTAGGATTACAGGCATGAACCACTGGGAACTGGTTTACATGTTTTTTAATTCTTGGTAATTGTGTTGTAGGAGAATTAAAACCCACTAGTTATACATTAAAACTTACTAAATACACTTCTGTATTATATTTCTTTCAAGATATTTTGAGTATAGCTAAACCTAGTTATTTGGAAATTAAAGTAATTTGGAGCTATAACCAACCATACATGAATTTAAAATTTTCTTAATCTTCATTTGCATCATAGCCTGCATAAATGTTTGGTAATTGAGTTATTCATCAGTGCCTTTTATAATTGGTCTATGCTGTCCCCTCCATACTGTTTTGTTTTGTTTTTTGGTGGTACTAGGGTATAAACTCAGGGATTTACACTTGCTAGGCAGGCCTTTGCCACTTGAGCCCTATTGTGTGTTGGTTTTGTTTTATGTCCAGGCCAGCCTGCACTGTGTTTTTCCTATTTGTTCTTCTCTATATTCTCCTTCCTACATGGCTAGGATTATAGATAGGCTTGAGCCACTGTGCTGGCTCTCCATACTGTTTTGCTGAGTAGTTACTTTGAATATCATCCCCAATTCTCATAGGCAATTAGGTTCTAAATTTTGATTGCTTAGGGGTTGTAATCCAAAAATAAGAAAAGTAAAATACGTACACAGATTTTTAGTTTTATTTTGTTTTTAGATTTTTTTTTAGTGACAAATACTTTTTCCTTGGCTGTATATATATATATATTTAAAAAAATTTTTTTTTTTGCCAGTCCTGGGCATTGAACCCAGGCCCCAAGCACTGTCCTTGGGCTTTCTGAAGACTAGAGCTCCACCACTTTAGTCACAGCACCATTTCTGGCTTTTACTATGTATATGTTACCTAGGAATCAAACCTAGATCTTCGTGCATGCTAGGCAACCACTCTACCACTAGGCCAAACTCCTAGCCCTGTATATTGGTTCTTTTGCAATAAGCTTTGTTATATGTAGCTATCCTAGTAAAAACAATTTATATGTAAATATATTTTTTATTACAAGTGACAGCAAATTAAATAGTATTTTTCAAAAATATTTAGGTTTTTTTCAACTTTTTTTGTTCTCAAATTGTTGGCTTTTATTATTGTAAATTAAAAGCTATTATTTATATTTTACTTGTAGCTATCTTCCAATTTTCTCTAGTGTCTTTATTGATGATTTTTCTAATACTGCTATATAAGGTATGTTTTTTTTTTCCCTCTCAGTTTGACATTTGAACTCCTGGCATTGTGCCTCTAGCCTGGATTTTTGGTGGTTGTTTAGGAGATGGACCTTTCTGCTTGGGCTAGACTTGATCCTCAATTATCTTCTTCCTCTCCTCCTCCTCCTTCTCCTCCTCTTCCTGTTCTTCTTTTTCCTCTGTCCTGGATTTTTGGTGGTTGTTTAGGAGATGGACTTTTCTGTTTGGGCTAGACTTGACTCTCATCATCATAATCATCATCATCATCATCATCATCATCATCATCATCATCATCTTCCTCCTCCTTCTTCCTTCTTTCTGTGGGTCATGGGGCTTGAACTCTGGGCCTGGGTACTGTCTCTGAGTTCATCAGCTCAAGGCTACCACCCTACTCTTGAGCCACAGCCCCACTTCCCATTTTCTAGTTATTAACAGGAGATTAGAGTCTTACATTCTTTAGTATCTGAGCTTGCTTTGAGCGTCCTGAGCCACTGCGCCTAGTTAGACCCTCAATCTTCTTAATCTCTGCCTCCTGATTAACTAGGATTACAGAGTGTGGGCCAATGGCACATGGCTAAGCCAGGTGTTCCTAATTGAAGCATGTTAGGAATTATCTTAACATGCCAGTTGCAGGGCTTGAACAGGATCTGGGTGCTGTCTCTGACCTTTTCACACAAGGCGAGCACTCTACCATTTTGAGCCATGGCAGCACTTCCAGTTTTCTAGTGGTTTATTGGAGATAAGAGTCTCATGATCAATTCTGTTTAGCTGGCTTCAAACCACAATCCTTAGATCTCAGCCTCTTGGTAGCTAGGATTCCATATATGAGCCACTGGCACCTGGCTAGAGATAATTTTTTTTCTTTTTTGCCAGGCCTGGGGCTTGAACTCAGGGTCTGAACACTGTCCTTGGACTTCCTCAAGGTTAGAGCTCTACCATTTGAGCCACGGCACCACTTCCTGGCTTTTGCTATGTATGTGATACCAAGGAATCAAACCCAGGTCTTTGTGCATGCTAGGCAAGCACTCTACCGCTAGGCAAGCACTCTACCACTAGGCCCAACTTCCGGTTGGCTAGAGATAATTTTATTTAAAAATTGTGCTTTCCTTGGCAATAAAGATAACCTTAACAATTATTATTCAATAGTTCCCTGATTACAAAATTCGTGTAACTTTTTGTGTTTCAGAAACCTTTTCCCAAAAAGGACAAAGGAACTCAAATCAGTTGTTCATAGTGCACCTGGTTGGAAATTATTTGGAAAAGTTCCTCCCAGAGAGAATCTTCAGAAAACTTCTAAAATCATTCAGCAGGTAAGTATTAATATAGCTTTGTAGTTCATTATAGCTTTTAGAGGATTATGTGTCTTGCTGTGGTCACAGGTGTGAATTACTATGCCTGCCTTATTGGTTAGATAGAGTTTTGATAACTTTTGCCTAGGCTAGCCTCAATCTGTGATCCTCCTAATATCTACTTCCCCAGGTAACTAAGACTAGAGATATGAGCAACTATGTCTGGCTTTGGCATCATATTGACTAAATTCTGTCTACTTCAAACATAATAGTTTCGCTGGCTAGGATTTATTTTTATTTATTTATTTTTATTTTATTGTTGGGGTATATATAGAGTGGTTACAGTTACATTCATCAGGTAGTGGGTGCATTACTTCTTGCACATTGATACCCCTTCTCATGTTTTTGTCCTCATTTCCCCCACCCCTCCCAATCATCTTGTTTTCTCCTCTTCCCTTCCTTATTTCAAATAAACATCTACACAATATACCAGGTACCAAAGTCAGATACAGTAACCACATGAGATTAACCCAAAGGGGAAAAAAAGAGAAAAGAAATAACAGTACATTAAGAACAATAATCACAAAAATAAACCTCTTGTTTCCTTATTTTAGAGTTCATTTCATTTAGTCTCCTCGTATATGACCTTATATGTATAGCTTTTGAGCTGTTGTGATCCTCTGCTAGGAGAATCCTTGACATATACTAGTTATTACAAATGAGGGAAACCATTGAGCCTATGCTCCTTTGGGTCTGGCTTACTTCATTTAATATGATTTTTTTCCAAGTCTTTCCATTTTCTTGTGGATGGGGCAATGTCATTCTTTTTGATGGCAGCATAGAATTCCATTATGTATAAGTACTGCATCTTCTTGATCCAATCATCTACTGAAGGGCATCTGGGTTGTTCCATATCTTAGCTATGGTAAATAATGCTGCAGTGAACATCATTGTGTTAGTAAGTTTAGTATGCTCTTGTTTCTGGACATTTGGGTAAAGGCCAAGGAGAGGGATTGCTGGGTTTTAGGGGAACTCTGTTTAGTAGGGGAACTCTGTTTAGTCTTTTGAGGAATCGCCATACTGCTTTCCAGGGTGGTTGAACAAGTCTACATTTCCACCAACAGTGTAGTAGTGATCCTTCCTGGCCACATCCCCACTAGCATCAGTTGTTATAAAATTTCTTCTTTTTTTTTTTCTCTTTTCTGTGGGTCATCAGTCTTGAACTTAGCCTGGGCCCTGTCCCTAAGGTCTTCAGCTCAAGGCTATCATCCTTCCTTTGAGCCAAGCCCCACTTTCTAGAGGTTAAGTAGAGATAAAAGTCTCAAGTCCTTTTGTGTCGGGGCTGGCTTTGAACCTTGATCTTCAGATCTCAGCCTCTTGAGTAGCTAGGATTACCGGTGTGAGCAACCACGCCCGCTTGTTGTTATAAGATTTCTTGATAATGGCCTTTCTAACTGGAGTGAGGTGGAATCTCAAAGTTGTTTTGATTTGCATTTCTTTTATGGCCAGAGATACCGAGCCTTTAGTTGTTAAAGAGTTCTTTCCTCTTGGGCAAACATGCTTTTAACATACTAAGGAGTTTCTTCTGTTTTTGAAACAGAAACTTGGTGACAGTGGCTTATGCCTACAATCCTAGCTACTTAGTAGGCTGACATCTGAGAATTGCAGTTCAAAGCCAGCCTGGGAAAGGAAGTCTGTGAGACTCATCTCCAGTTCACAACCAGAAAGCCAGAAGTAAAGCTATGGCTAAAGTGGTAGAATACTATCCTTAATCACAAAAAAAGCTCAAGTACAGTATGTAGGCCCTGAGTTCTAGTCCTAAGACTGGAACAGCAACAATAAAAAGGTTGATAGCATATGGAAGGCTGTGCTTACTAACATGACTACTGGCTTACCAGGCAGGTGTTCTACCACTTGAGCCATGCCTCCAGCCCCTTTTTACGTTGGTAATTTTCCAGATAGGGTCTCCATTTATGTTGAGCTGAGTTTTTTGTTTCATTTTGTTTTAGTCCTGGGGCCTGAACTTGAGACTGGGCACTGTCCCTGAGCTTCTTCTGCTCAAGGCTAGCATACCACTTGAACCACAGTGCCACTTGTAGCTTTTTCTGTGAATGGTATTGAGGAATTGAACCCAGGGCTTCACTCTGCCACTAGGCCACAATCCTAGCCCTATGTTTCGTTTTTAATTATGTTTTTATTATCTAAGTACTTATATAAGGGACTTAGCGATAAAGCAGTTTATAAATACAATGCATCTTGCTTGATGTCTCTCCTTTTTTTTTTCTGCCAGTCCTGGGGCTTGAACTTAGGGACTGGACATTGTCCTTGGACACTTCTTCCTCAAGGCTAGTGCTCTGCTACTTAAGCCACACTGCCATTTCGACCTTTTCTGAGTAGGCAGTAATGAGGAATCAAACCCAGAGTGTCATGCATGCTAGGCAAGCACTCTACCACTAGGCTATGCTCCTGGCCCCTATGCATTGAAATTTATGACAGCATGAAAAAGTTTATTATATAACCTATAAAAAAGATTGTGTACCTGAAACTTGGACAGAAAAATTTTTAAATGATTTGTGATTGTATAAGGGATCTCTTTGATTAACTGAACACAGACTTGGCAAATGGATTAGAGTGTAATTATAATACAAATTTTTACTAACAATGGCTGGCATCCTAAAGGGGAAGATATGGTTCTGGGAATTATATACCAGTAAACTTGTTATTGGTATTGGGTGAATTTCTAGAAATAAATTTCATATAGTGAAAATTTAGGCTAAGTACGGCAATTCATACCTGTAATCCCAGCTTCTTAGGAGGTAAAGACTGTGGAAGGATACTAATTCAAACTCAGTCTAGGCAAAAAGTTGTCAGTACTGCATCATAATAAAAAATGGGGTATGGCTGCCCATATCTGTTATCCCAAGATTGTGAGATGCTTAAGGAAAAGGATCTTGGTCTAGGCAAGCCCTGGCAAAAATATTCAAGAGTATATCTAAAAAAATAACAAAACCAAAAAGGGCTGAAAGACATAGCATTAGTGGTAGAGCACATGCTTAGCAAGTGTGAGACCCTGGATTCAAGTTCCAGTACTGAGAAAAAAGTGAATATTTATGAAAGAGTGCTCAAACAGGGACATTAAATGTGTCTATAACGAATTTATTATGTTCAGTTAGCTTCTTTTAATAGAATTATGACCAATGAATTAAAAAATCAAAATATTTTCTTAATTTAGTGAAGTATATGACAGAGTTTTGGGTCATATTTTTGTGTAAGATGTATTGGCAGAGTTTCTAAAGTTAGTGTAGCTAACCATAGCAGATTGAAATCTAAAACAACCATTTGATTAGAGATTCAGTGTCAGCCTTATGAGAGATCCTTCTGAGCATTTCAGTGGAATTTCCACCATCGATCTGCATAACACTTTAGAAAGTTGGCTTTTCTGCTCATAGATTATTTGAGTATGGATTTGGAGAGTTGATAGAATAAAAATGGGTTCCTAAAAACTTCTGTAGTTAATCTAGAACATTACTATTTGTTCTCCAGCCCACTGTGTACTTTTTTTTTTTTTGGTCAGTTGTGGGGCTTGAACTCTGTACATGGGCACTGTGCCTGAGCTCTTCAGCTCAAGGCTAGCACTCTACCACTCTGAGCCACAGCCCCACTTTTGGTTTCTTGGTGGTTAATAGGAGATAAGAGTCTCACAAACTTTCTTGCCCAGGCTGGCTTTGAACCTCGATCCTCAAATCCCAGCCTCCTGAGTAGCTAGGATTATAGGTGTGAGCCACTAGCACCAGGCCACTGTGCACTTTTATTTATTTATTTATTTTTTTGGAATTTAGTCATTTAGGTTACTGAAAAAAATAACTTTTTTTGTCTTCCTGCAATTTTAGTAAAATTAATGTATGATTTGCATATATATGCCCTATACTATAACATACTTAATGATATAGATAGTAATACAAGCTGTTAACTTGAGAGAAAAATCTCTACCTAAATTCTATGGTTTTACTATAGGAATATGAAGCACGAACAGGAAGGACATGTAAACTACCACCTCAGTCTTCACGACGTAAGAATTTTGAATTTGAGCCACTTTCTACTACAGCCCTGATTCTTGAGGATCGACCATCGTAAGTATTTAGTCATCATCAAAGCTCAGGATGTGGTGGCATATACCTGTAATACAAGCTACCCTGTAGCCATAAACAAGAGAAGTACAGTTCAGGGAATGAGGTATGGTGGCCTGTAATCCCAGGTACTTAGGAGGCAGAGATCAGGAATATCACAGTTTGAGGCCAGCCTGGGAAAAATCACATCTCAACAAGCTGGACATGGTGATTAATTCCTGTATTCCCAGTCCTGAGGTTGGCCCTGGGCGGGGGGGGGGGGGGGGGGGGAAGACAAAAAAAGAAAAAAAAGCTAAAATGTTGGGACATGATTACCTACCTAGCAAGAATAAGACCCTGAGCTGGGCACCTATTGGCTCAGGCCTGTAATCCTAGGCTACTCAGGAGGCTGAGATCTGAGGATCATGTTCAAAGCCAGCCTAGGCAGCAAAGTCCATGAGACTCTAATCTCCAATTAACCAGCAAAAAGCTGGAAGTGGATCTATGGTTCAAGTAGTAGGAGAGAGCCTTGAGCAAAAAAGCTTAGGTATAGTGCCCAGGCCCTGAGTTCAAGACCCAGGATCAGCACACAGAACCAAAAGGAAGACTAGTAATTATGAGGATGGGAACGTGGCCTAGAGTGCTTGCCTAGCATGTGTGAAGCCCTGGGTTTGATTCCCCGGTACCACATACACAGAAAAAGCCAGAAGTGGCATTGTGACTCAAGTGGTAGAATACTACTAGCCTTGAGAAAGCCCAAGGACAGTGCTGAGGACCTTAGTTCAAGCCCCAGGACTGACAAAAAACCCAAACCAAAACAACAACAAAAAACTAGTATGTTCAGCATAAAACCAAAAATACTGGCTGAGATCTGAAATGTTTAAATATGTAACACTTTTAAGTATAAATTTTTTTTTTTTTTTTTTTTTTTTGCCAGTCCTGGGCTTGAGCTCAGGGCCTGAGCACTGTCCTTGGACTTTCTCAAGGCTAGAGCTCTACCACTTGAGCCTCAGCACCACTTCCAGCTTTTTTTTTTTGTATGTATGTGGTACTGAGGAATTCGCGCATGCTAGGCAAGCACTTTAACCACTAGGCCAAACTCCCGGCCCCAGTATAAATATTTTATATACATTCATACAACAAATCCTGGGAAGTTCAATTCTGATTCTTGTAGACTTTCTGGATGTATGAGATAAGGTCAGGTTAGAAATTTTTTGATTAAGGCTCTGAATATAGCAAGCTTAAAAGTTAATGTTTTAAAAATTGACTTAAATGTACTCTTTTTTTTTTTTTTTTCCTAGAAATCTTCCTGCTAAATCTGTAGAAGAAGCTTTACGTCACCGGCAAGAATATGATGAAATGGTGGCTGAGGCTAAAAAAAGAGGTATAAGATTTAGCTTCATATTGTATGGTTAATTTCCCGATTTTTAATTGGTTAATTTTTATAGGAAGCTGAATAATGAACTATTTAAAAACTGAATTTAACAGCATAACTATGCATTTTTAGAACATACTGTTCAGTGTGTACTTTTTTAGCACTGTATTTTTTGTTGGTTTTTTTTTTTGTTGTTGTTGTTGTTGTTTTGGTCAGTCATGGGACTTGAACTCTGGAACTGGGCACCATCCCTGAGCGCTTCAGCTTACGGCTAGCACTCTACCACTTGAGTCACAGCACACTTTCCATTCTCTGGTGGTTATTTGGAGAGTCTCATGGACTTTCGTGCCAAGGCTGTCTTTGAACTGTGATCTTCAGATCTCAGCCTCCTGAGCGGCTAGGATTACAGGTGTGAGCCACCGTGCCCAGCAGCACCATGTCTTATTGACAATTGTTTTTCCCTTCAATTCAATGTAAGTGAATGGGATTATAGTGTATAGTTCTTCTTTTTGTTACTATATTGGAAATGAAGTTATTTCTTTAATATTGGAGTACACATTGATTCATAAAGCTCATTTTATTATTCTAAAACATTAGTTGAATTTGTTTTTCTCCGAAGACTGCAATATTTCTTTTTTATATAGACTTTTTTTATTGTAGTTAATAGAAGGGTTACATTATATTCGCCAGATAGAAGGTGCGGGTGCATTACTTCACATACATTGATACCCTTTCTCATGTCTTGGTCTCCATTTCCCTCCCCCTACCCCAGTCCCTCATCTTGTTTCCTTCCCTATCTGATTTCAAATAACCAAATACGCATATATACAATATATCAGATAACCAGGAGAAATACTGTAACAATATGAGATAACCAAGGGACAGCAAAAGAGATGAGAGATAACATAGTACATTAAGGACAACAATCACTCGTTATTAGACTGCAATATTCCTAACATACACAGTGTTTATTAATGTTGACTTTACTATTTGATTAGTGTTTATTAATAAATCTGTGATCATAAAAACATAGTACAGCAGAAAGTATGTTAAATTGGAAATAAGACCACAACTTTAATCCTATTTCTTACTACCTGCCCTGTGATACTCTGAATAGGCCTAGAATTTATGTTCTTACCTGTCAAGTTTGGGAAACAGGTTAACTAGGTTTTTAAAGCCTCCTTCAGCACTTTTTTATTCTTTTTTTTTTTTTTAATGAACAATGGCAACTCTTCCCAAGACATTTTACATAGAACCTGAAATTGCTTACGTAGCTGCCTCCTTACGAGTTTCTGAGGCATATATGAAATAAAATTTGAAAATAGTTGGGCTAGCTGATTTAGTTCTACAAAGTTGCCCACTGGGTCTAAAGTTACATAGCTTACCAGGCGTTAATTGCATCTGTAATCCTAACTACCCAAGAGGTTGAGATCTGATGGTTGAGGTTTGAAGCCATCACCAGTAGGAAAGTTCATGAGACTCTTTATCTCCAGTTAATTACCAAAAATGCCCAAAGCAGAGCTGTGGCTTAAGTGGTATGTGCCAGTTTTGAGTAAAAAAGTTCAGGAATAGCACTCAGGCCTTGAATTCAAGCCCAATACCAGCACAATAAAACTAAGTAAAATATATATGACTGGATTTATAATCTACTTTTCTTTGTACTTGAGACATATCTTATTCTTGAATTGTGACCTAATTTCAGAGGTATTTTTAAATTTTTTGTATATTTATTTATTGGGAGAATTTTTTTATTTCAATCTAATTAGTGAAGTAAAATATGATAGTAAAAAAAGTTTCAAATATTAAGTATCATTGGCCAAAAAGAAGAAAAAAAGAAAAGTCATTGGCAGTACTGAGGTTTGAACCTAGGGCTTTCATGCTTACTATTTAGGTACTCTACTGATGAGCCATACCTCCATCCTGATATGTCATGTGGCTTATGTTAAGAGATTCATAAACTCTTATATGAAAAATGAATTGTTTATTTGTTCAAGTTATGTTTAATCTTGTTAATCCATAAAATATTTTTTCTGGGGGTGGGGTGATGGGGCTTGAAATCTAGGCCCTGGGCTCTGTCCCTCAGCACTTCAGCTCAAGGCTAGTGCTCTACCACTTGAGCCACAGCGCCACTTCCAGTTTTCTGGTGGTTTCACTTTTGGTGATTTACTTTTGTGCCCAGGCTTTGAATTGCAATCCTTAGCTCTCAGCGTCCTGAGTAGCTAAGATTACAGAGGTGAGCCACCAGCACCCAGCCATAAAAGAATTTATTTCATAGCACTGTCCTTGGGCTTTCCTTAAGGCTAGTGTTCTACCCTGAGCCACTGAACCACTTCTGGCTTTTTCTATGTATGTGGTACTGAGGAATAGAACCTGGGTCTTCGTGCATGCTAGGCAGGCACTCTACCACTAGGCTAAACTCCTGGCCCAGAAGATTCTTTTTTTTAAGGGAATAGGGAGCCTGATCTCAGGGCTAGTTGTTATCTCTTGACTCTGATCTCCCTAGTTGTTATCTTTTTTTTTTTTTTTTTTTTTTTGCGAAGGCTTGCGCTCTGCCATTTCAGCCACAGCCCCACTTCCAGCTGTTTGGTGGTTAATTGGAATAAGAGTCTCATGAACTTTCCTGCCCTAGTTTTTGTTTTGTTTTTACTGATCGTGAATAAACTCAGGGCCTGGACAGTGTCCTTGAGCTTTCTCAAAGCTAATGCTTTACCACTTGAGCTACAGCAACACTTTAGGCCTTTTCTGTATATGTGGTACCAAGGAAGCGAACCCAGGGCACTCTACCACTAGGTCACACTCCTGCTCCCCCACTCCCCAGGTTAGTTTTGAAATGTAGTTCTCAGATCTCAGCCGCCTGTGTAGGTAGAATTACAGTTTTTAGTCATTGGCGTCCAGAAAAACATTCTGTTTGAAAATGCCTCTTCTGAAGAGTTTAGAGGAAATTTTGATGTAACTAATTTGTATTGAAATAATTCTTACTTGTTTAAAACAGAAATCAAAGAAGCACATAAAAGAAAAAGAATAATGAAAGAGCGATTTAAACAGGAAGAAAGCATTGCAAGTGCAATGGTAATTTGGATCAATGAAATACTGCCCAATTGGGAAGTAATGTAAGTAAGCAGACTTTTTCCAAAGTTTAGTTTGCCTCCACAGTTCTCATCTTTCCTGTTCAGTATTTTATTACTTCCTAGCATGTATCTTCTTGTTTGACTGAGTTATGTTATTAACCTGAAAATCTCGTTTATCTCTTTGCCTTTGCCATCCCTCAATTTCTGCTACATGTTTCTCTTACTGACCATTCTCTGTGCCTGTCTTACCTATCTTTGAGACCTATCTGAAATGCTAGTTGATTCATGAAAATTTTAGTCTCCTCAATTACATGTTTTCTTAATTCTAACATGCCATGCATGCATTATGAGGTATACAATTACCATAATAGTAGGTTTCCAGAAAAAATACACTAAATATACTTTATAGGAAAATGAATTTTTGAAAGGTTAAATCTTAAAATATTTTAAACGCCTCAGAAATATATCTGATCTTGCCCTTTTTAAAATGTCTTATTGTCTTATTTTGAGGCTAATGTACTTTCTGACCTTAATTTGCATTTTTTGGGGGGTAAGTTTTATATATGCTTTATCTTCCCCTGGATTAACTGAGGATAAAGTCTGTAATGCCTAGTATAAGATATACCTTGAGTTTTTTTTTTTGAATTTTGGAAACATGACCAATAGAGTGATACCCCTTTATCTACAATCTTGTTTTCTGAAGTTTTAAATTATCTGTGGTCCACTGAGGTTAAATAATACTAAGTGGAAATTACAGAAATAAACAACACAGAAGTTTTAAACTGTGCACTATTCTTAGAAGCATATTGCTTTACTGCTCTCTCCTGGTGGGGAATCAGCCCTTTTTCTATAGCCTATCCATGTCACATATATACTACCTGCCTGCTAGTCATTCAGTTGTCAGAGCTGCTCTCATGGTATTGCAGTACCTGTAGTCAAGTAATCATTTCTTTAAAAACTTAATAATAGGAGGACTAGGAAAAAAAATCTTAATAATAGCCCCAAGCAAAAAAGTAAGGATGCTAGCAGTTCAGATAGATATATTCAAGAGAAGCTATAAAGTGCTTCATTTAAGTGAAAAGGTGAAAGTACCCAATGGTATTTTGAGAGACAGACCACATTCACAAAACTTTTATCATGGTATGTTCTTGTAATTGTTGTGTTTTTTATTAGTTATTATCAATTGCTAATGTGCCTAGTTTACATGTTCCACTTTATCATAGGTCTGCATGTGAAGAAAGAAATCTAGTACTATTGTACTATCTGGTTTTAGCCATCTCCTACAGTGTTTTAACATTTATTTCCTGTCAGTAAGACTACTGTATTCTACTAAGCTCTTCGCCTAGCTAAATGTATTAGAACTTTTATAAATGCATGTTATTTTTATTCACATTTATCTTTTAGAGAAGCTCAAGGCTATAGAGGTTAAGTGATTTGCCCAAGGTTATATAATCAGTGAGTAGCTACACTGGTTTGAATTCATGTCTGTCTGACTTTAAATCCTACACTCTTTCAGAATACTACTCCTCAAAACTAGAGCCTTACCTATTTGTGATTTTATTTTTGGTACTGAATTGGCAGCACATTTTTTGTCCCTATTGTCCTTGCTTTTGATAAGTGCATATTTCTGATTTTTTTGTATCTTTGGCATCTGTCAGAGGCCTTCTTCTTTGAGATACTTTATAGGCTTTTGTGGTCTATAAGCAGGAACCCATAGGAAAGAACACATTACGTAATTAACTCTTTATATTCATAAAATTCATCTAATCACTTGGCCATAGGTGAACCATCATGCAACTGCTATTTGGGGTATAAAAAGTAACTTTCTCCTTTTTTCTCCTCCTTTAATTCTAGGCGTAGTACAAGAAGAGTTCGAGAATTGTGGTGGCAGGGATTGCCCCCTAGTGTTCGTGGGAAAGTATGGAGTCTAGCTGTAGGAAATGAACTAAATATCACTCCTGGTTTGTATTCTATGTTCAGTTCTCCCCACACTATAGATTGACATCTCCAGAATTTTATAAGGCAGATTAGTAGAGTGGCCACTTAAAAGAGACACTGTTATAAAGTTTTAAAATCATGCCCCGTGCCTGCCCATATGCCTACCTTATTTACTGTATTATATTCATTTTACATAAATAATAGTTGTGGATTTTTATTTAGTTTAGAACTATTGACAGTCTTTTTTTTTTATGGTACTTGGGTCTGTACTTAGGGTCCCAGGCTGATTAGGCAGGAACTCTACCACTTGAGCCTCATTCTTAATCTTTGTTGTTGTTGTTGATTTTATTTTTCAGGTAGGGTTTTATACTTTATACCTAAGCCAGTCTTAGACCTTGATTCTCCTAACTTTGCTTCCATATACCTGAAATTAACTTTCTGCATACTTAGGATTATAAGCATGAAACCAATACTTGGTTTGTTCTTTGAGACAGATTCTTGTGAATATTTTGCCCAAGTTAGTCTCGAACCACATTCCTACAATCTGTGCCTTCCAAGTAGCTGGATTACAGGTATTAGCTGTCATACACAGAAATAATTTTTTTTTTTTGCCAGTCCTGGGGCTTGATCTCAGACTCTGAGCATTGTCCTTGGACTTTCCCAATGACAGAGCGCTACTACTTAAGTCACAGTACTACTTCTCTGCGTTTTCTATATATCTAGTATTGAGGAATTGAAACCAGGTCTTCTTGCATGCTAGGCAAGCACTCTACCACTAGCCCAATACTTTTTTTTTTTTTTTTGCCAGTCCTGGGCTTGAGCTCAGGGCCTGAGCACTGTCCTTGGACTTTCTCAAGGCTAGAGCTCTACCACTTGAGCCTCTGCACCACTTCCGGCTTTTTTCTATGTATGTGGTACCGAGGAATCGTACCTGGGTCTTCATGCATGCTAGGTAAGCACTTTAACCTCTAGGCCATACTCCCAGCCCCATTACTTTTTTTTAATGGCTGTTCCTGAGGTGCCTGAGGGTATTTTTGTTTGTCTTCTCAAGGCTTGTGCTCTACCAGTTGAGCTACAGCTCCACTTTCAGCTTTTTGATGGTTAACTGGAGATGAGTCTCTCAGACTTTCTTGCTTGGGATGGTTTTGAACCTCAATTCTCAGATTTCAGATTTCTGAGTAGCTAGGATTACAGATGTGAGCCACTGGCACCCGGCCAGCAATAGTATTTTTGACATCCAAATGGATAATTCCGTGAGTTGTCTTCTTCTTTTTTTTTTTTTTTGTCTTGTAACTTGTTTCAATGTATTCTACCACTTGAGTTTGTGTTATTTTCCAGATTGCTTATCTATGGTTTTTGTACAGGGCTGGCCTTACACTGCAGTTCTGTATGGCTAGGATTACAAGCATACACCACTGTGGCCTGGACAAAAATGTATAGTTCTTAAACTTTTTTTTTTTTTTTTTGCCAGTCCTGGGACCTGGTCTGAACTCAGGGCCTGAGCACTTTCCTTGGGCTTTCTCAAGCCTAGCACTCTACCACTGGAGCCACAGCATCATTTCCAGCCTTTTTCTATATATGTGGTACTGAGGAGTGAAACCCAGGTCTTCGTGCATGCCAGTAGGCCAAATTCCAGGCCCAGTTCTTGGACTTGACAAGTAGTACTAAAATGTAGGGTAATTATAAGCTGGGCCTATTGACTGACAATTGTAATTCCAGGCATTGTGAGGTGGAGATTCGGAGGACAATGGTGTTAGGCCAGCTTGGGCACAAAGTTAGCCAGACTCATATCTCAACAAATAAGCTAGGTATATGCAGGTACATACCTACTATCCTAACTGTTTGGAGGTATAAATAGGATAAATCATGATCCAGGGCAGCCCAGACAGAAATATGAGTCCTTATTTGAAAAAGAACATAAAATAAGCTGAGGATGTGGGATGTGGCTTAAGTGGCAGAATGTTTGGTAGTAGGTGCAAGGGTCCTGAGTTCAAACCTAGTGCCATACACAGAAAACAAGTTTAGGCAGAATTAGGTTAATGACATTATAACAAATAAAATACTTAACAGAATAGGTGCTGAATTGATCTGGGTAACAATGTTAATGTTAGATATAATCACACCAGATGATGGAGGGCCTCAGATAATGGAAATAATACATAGTTAGTGTTAAAGTTTTTCTTTTTGTATTTATTAAAATGCAAGCAATAATATACAAAGTTTAAATGTCTTCCATTCAAACTATTCTTGATCTTACTGTAAGCACAGTTAACATTGATATATAATCTTCCAGGTCATACATATGCACAAACAGAAGTGTGTGCATCAGATATAATTTTGGAAATATATTTAATTACCAACAATATTATTATTCAGTATCTTTTATGCCTTGGAGTTACTTTTTTTTTTTTTTGTGGGTCATGGGGCTTGAACTCTGGGCCTGGGCACTGTCCCTGAGCTATTCAGCTCAAGGCTATCACCCTCCCCCTGAGCCATAGCCCCCCTTCCCCTTTTCTAGTGATTAATTGGAGATAAGAGTCTCAGCTTCCTGAGTAGCTAGCTAGGATTACAGGCATGTGCCACTGGCACCAAGCTTTTTTGGGGGGGGGGGTCATTGGGCTTAGGCACTGTCCCTGAGCTGTTCAGCTCAAGGCTACCACCCTACCCCTTGAGCCACTTCTGGTTTTCTAGTGGTTAATTGGAGATAAGAGTCTCACAGTTTAGTGCCCGGGCTTGCTATGAACCTCGATCCTCAGATCTTAGCTTCCTGAGTAGCTATGGTTATAGGTGTGAGCCACTGCATCCAACATCCAAGCTTTCTTCTTTTTTTTTTTTTTTTTGCCAGTCTTGGGGCTTGAACTTAGGACCTAGGCACTGTCCCTGAGCTTCTTTGGCTAAAGGCTAGCACCCTGCCTATTGAGCCACAGTGCCCTGACATTTTCTGTTTACATAGTATTGAGGAATTGAACCTGTGACTTCATGTATGCTAGGTAAGCACTCTACCACTAAGCCATATCCCCAGCCCATATCTTTATTCTTAAAAGTAATCCAAACATTGCATATTATGACTGTATGATACTGAACTTAATTTTAACAAGTGTTGTGTAATAAAAAAAAACTTTTTACAAGAAATTTTATAAAGAAAATTTGTTAAATGAAAGAATTATAAGTTTTAATTTTCCTTAGAATAAATTTATTATTATTATTATTATTATTTTGTGGTACTAGGGTTTGAATGAGGAGTTTTATACTTGCTAAACAAGCTTTCTACCACTGGAGCCATGCATTCAGCCCTAGAATAGATTAGATTCTATATGACTCAGTTCCTTCAAATAAAAGTTTCTTTTGCTTTCTATGCCTATAATATATTAAAAGGAAAGGAAATGTCTTTTCTTAAAAAAAAATAATTTTAAGTTTTTTGTATGTGTGCCAGTCCTAGGGCTGAACTCATGGTCTGAGCATTATCCTGAGCTTGTTTGTTCAAAGCCTGTGTTCTACCACTTGAGCCACAACTTCACTTTTACCTTTCTGGTGGTTATGTGGAATAGGTGTCTCATGTATTTTCCTGCCTACGGTGCCTTTGATCTGTGATCTTCAGGTCTCAGACTCCTGAGTAGCTAAGTTTACAGGTATGAGCCACTAGCACTCAGCCAGGAAATTTCTTTTATGTTGCAGTCAGACATTGGTTAGATTTTAAAAAGCATTGCTAGGTGGTTACTTGAAGTTTTGTTTTCCTTTTCATTGTTGTTTCCGTTGTTGATATTGATCTCTTTGGCTTGTTAGGTAGATTGATTAAATGTTGATTAAATAGGTGTTGACTTTTTGTGAGATAATCAAGACATTCTTTTTGAGTTTGAAATTTATAAAATTTGTAGCATAGTAATTTTGCATTTTTTTCCTCTTAGACATTTTCAGGAATGGATTGGGAACTCATGCTCTTTTTCCTTTTTAAAAAAATTTTTTGTTCAGTCCTAGGTCTTGAACTCTGGGCCTAGGCACTGTCCCTGAGCTCTTCAGTTCAAAGCTACTGCTCTACTACCTGAGCTGAGCCACAGTGCCACTCTTCTGGAGAGTATTATAGCTAAGAGTAAAGGCTCTAAAGTCAAGTCAGATGTGATTCTACTATATTTATTAACTTTGTGTCCTTGGGCAAGTTACTTAACATCTAGAATTCTTAGTTTTCTTTATCTGTAAAATGGACCTAAGACCATTAGCTATCTTAAAGAAATATTTTAGTACTTATTTATAAAAGTGAATATATGTTTGTAGTAAAAGTGCTTTACATATCTCCTCATTGTCACAAGATCACAAAATGAAACATATACTGAAATTAAAGTATTCTCTTTTCAGCTATAAGGAACTGTCTTTAAGCCTTTAAGCTTTCCATTTGTAGATTCAAAATAAAAGAACAACCAAACATGGAATTAAACTGAGATGCAAGTCTTATTATTAGAGATATGCACTATAAATTTTCCTTGGAGAGATATTCTTTGATGTTTTAAAATGCATTACCATATTTTTATATTGGATATGTTTTGTGGCTTCCAAAAAATATAAGAAATGTCGGCTTTCAGGGCAGTTGTAAAATTTAGAAAGAATAATGAAACTATCCTAACTAAAAACCAGTTTGTAATTTTTTTAAAAATGTGAACTTATAATTTGATACCTTCAAGCTCATATAATTGTATATGTAAATTTTAAAATTGTATTCATATATTCTGCCAAATCATTCATGAGCCCATGAATAAACTTTTTTTTAAAATTTTTTATTGTAATTAATAAAAGGTTTACATGATATTTGCCAGATAGAAGGTGCATTAATTCACATACATTGATACCCTTTCACATGTCTTGGTACCCATTACCCTCCCCCCCACCTCCCCATGAATAAACTTTAAATTTGCTTTTTTGCCTTTTTCTAAAATTTGGTAGTCATGGTATAGTGAATAGAAAAGAGAAATTAGAATAGTAAATCACTTGAAATGTATCTAGTCAGTTATTTTATAGTGATCTGATTCTTGGCAAAACAACAATACTTATGGTATACTTGTATATTGGAATACTGTAATAGTTTTTTATGACCAAAACCAGATTTGTATCTTTTAGCTGTGTATGGTGGCACATGCTTATAATGTCAGCTGTTCAGGATACAGCGATTAGTAGAAATACAGTTTGAGGCCAGTCAGGACAAAATGTTAGCAAGACCTCATCTCCACAAAGAAACCACATGGTAGCATGTGTTTGTAATCCTAGCTAGGTGGAAAGCATGGTAGGAAGGTTGTAGTCTAAGGCTAGACTCAGCAAAAAGTAAGAGGTCCTGTGTTAAAGCTAACTAAAAGAAAAAGAACCAGGTCCTTGCCCAGCAAGTACAAATCCTTGAGTTGAAATCTCAGTATAATTAAAATGTGTTTATGTGTTTCCACATATATGTATACTTAAACAGATATATGTATATGTCTAAGTATACATATACATACACACAAATAAAAGACTTATCTACCACTGTGGAAAAACCTTTAAAATCACAAAGTAGGCTACAGATCAGTGCATTTAATATGTGATCACTTTATTATTTTTAGTAATAGTTTTCATGTATACAATAGTGCACATGTATTTCATCTCTGAAAGTTTATGAGACCTGTAATACCCTTAACTGCATCTGAAAGAAATTTATTTTTCATTTTTTACTATTTTGTGCTATTTATATTTTATTTATGCTCATATTTTACCTTAAATTTTATAAAAATAATTTAAGCCGGGCACAGTGGCTCATGTCTGTAAATCTTAGCTATTCAGAAGGCTGAGATCTGAAGATTTTGGTTCAAAGCCACCCCAGGCACTAAAGAAGGAGAGACTCTTATCTCCAGTTAATCACTAGAAAAGGGGAAATGGGGCTGTGGCTCAGAGGTGGGGCTGTAGCCTTAAAGATCTCAGGGACAATACCTAGGCTCAGGGGTAGGGCAGTAGCCTTGAGCTGAAGAGCTCAAGGACAGCACCTAGGCCCAGAGTTCAACCCCCCCTCGCCAAAGAAATTTAAGTTAAAAAAAATGTTAACATTCAGACAATATATGAATGTTGGTCTTCACCAAAGACTTTTTTTTGACATTCTGTCACTTATATTCACTTTTTTATGTATCTTCAATTAATTTGTAATTATAAATCAATTAGAACTTGAGAATTTTCTGTTCTGAAAGTTTTATAAGACTGAACATGAAGCAGCAGTATTCTCTGGCAGTGATTGACAGAATACCCGAGTAAAAAGACAATAATAAAGGCAATGGTGCTGTGGCTCAAAATGATTGAATGTTAGCCTTGAGCTGAGGAGCTTACTCAGTCCCAGAGGTTAAAGCTCATGATAAGAAACAAGAAAAGAAAAAAAAAAGACAAGGATCAAAATTTTTTCTATATATTTTTTATTGTAATTAATAGAAGGGTTACATTATATTCACCAGATAGAAGGTGCATTACTTCACAAACATTGATACCTTTTCTCATGTTTTGGTCCCCATTTCCCTTCCCCCACCCCCGCCCCTCATCTTCTTTTCCCCTCTTCCCTATCTGATTTCAAATAACCAAAAATGTATATATACAATATATCAGATAAGGTGAAATACTGTAGCAATATGAGATAACCAAGGATGGCAAAAGAGTTGAGAGATAACAGTACATTAAGGACAACAATCACTCATTATATGGCTTTTGTTTCTATATCCTGGAGGTCCTTTCATTTAGCGTCATACTGTATGGCCTTATGTAAAGGATAGAAATTTTTATTGATAGATTTTTACCAGAAAGATTTTTGTTAGGATGGAGATTTTTGGCTAAAGGACCAAGTCTATGAAGTACAGGTAGTTTTAGGAAGCAGTGTCATAGTGGAAAAACCAGCTTAAGGAAACAAAGCAAGACAAGGAATTTACCGAGACAAGGAATTAATAGGCAAGAATGTTTGGTAACAAATATGTTAAAGAAAACAAGGGAAAAAATGAAGAGAAAATGTACGGATGGAAAGCCAAAGAATTTACACAGTAAATGTCATAATTACTCATACAGTAACTACAGTTACTACTGTATGAGTAGGTGTTAGTTTCTCTAGTTTACAGATAAATGATGCCAAGTTGCAGAGTTAAGTAACTTGAAGTTCCACATGTAGTATGTGGCAGAGTTGGAATGCAAACCAGAGTTCTTTCAGCTGTTTCACAGCAGCACTTCCTTTACAGAAGCATATCTCCTGCACTCATATATACATTCAATATTGCAGCTATCTGGATGATCATGTATGTGAGGGATCGTTATTAGGGTTTGAACTCAGGTTCCCATGCTCAATTCAAGCATTTATGCTCAGCTAATCATGTACTCTTGCTTTAGAGCCTGGGGCCAACTTTGGACCTCAGTTCTCCTACTTTTGTCTCCTGCATAGTTTGCTTTTCAGGAATGTATCACCATGCCCAACTTGTTTTTATTTATTTATTTTAGTATTACACTAACTTTTGTGCTCAGGCTGACCTCAAACAAAAATTTCTCACATCTTTGATACCCTCTCGCTGATATTACAGATGTGTATCAGATGCCTGACTTATCCAATATTTTTATTTTAAGCTGTTTCTGGTTGGATTATGAATTTTTCTAGTAAAACCACATACTTCAGTTTGTTACTTTTTTGTTGATTCTTTCTATGTTTTTTGTGGGGGACTCTTAATTCATTTAATTTTGCTTTAATTTTTGCTATCTTTTTGATATATGATGTACCAGAGAGACTTGACCTATAATAATAGGTAAAGATTTAAAAGAAAAATGTGAATATATCTCTAATTTATAAAATTTTATTTTTTTATAGAACTTTATGAGATCTTCCTTTCAAGAGCAAAAGAACGATGGAAAAGCTTCAGTGAAACAAGTTCAGATAATGATATAGAAGGTGTGTTCCTTTTTTCTTCTTTTGAAGAGTTTGAGGATGAAAATCCACTTACTTAATGATAATAGTGCGAATTTACACCATATATCAGTAAATGTGAAACTACTTTACAAATATTTTATCATTTAATCTTAATCTTTTCAGTAGCTGGTATCATTTTGAATTACAGAAGAGGAAATTGGGACTTAGAGTAGTTAAGTTATAAATTGAAAAGATGAGATATAAACCATATTAGTTATACTCCAAGTTTAAATTACAAGGTTAATCTGACAAAGTATCAGGCCAAGCTCTTTCTTTTTTCTTTTTTTTTTTTTTTTTGGCCAGTCCTGGCTTGAGCTCAGGGCCCGAGCACTGTCCTTGGACTTTCTCAAGGCTAGAGCTCTACCACTTGAGCCTCAGCACCACTTCTGGCTTTTTTCTATGTATGTGGTACCGAGGAATCAAACCTGGGTCTTCATGCATGCTAGGCAAGCATTCTACCACTAGGCCAAACTCCCGGCCCAGGCCAAGCTCTTTTTAAATACAGATATTCTTCACATTTTATTTATGACCTCTTTACCTTTCCCCATCCATTGGTTTTATTTATTCCCCAATCTATTACTTATAATTTTTATTATTCCTTATTCTTTGTATAATTCACTCACAGTCCTATCTTTCCTTCCATACTCTTTAGTTGATTTTCTAATCATTTGGAAGTAAAAACGAACATTTTTCCCTCTATCATTATAGTTCATTAATTTAGGTAGATTTATTGAACTATCTGTTGTTCTTGGATAATGAAGAACAATCTTTAAAATGTTTTTACTCCATAAAAGTAAAACTATAACTAAAAGAAACGCAAAGATCTAAGAAATCTTGTGCTGGTTTCAAAAGAAGCAAATTTTTAGGAATTGTAATGACAAGTATTAACATGAGATATTTTATGAATAAATAATTTGGACTCCAGTAGAAATTGGTTGAATGAAGAATTATTAGAGTCAGTAGCAGTATTCTTTTTTTGTTGTTAGTTGTGGGGACTTTCTCTGAGCTTTTCACTCAAGACTAGCACTGTACCACTTTGAGCCATAGTTTTGCTTGCTGTTCATTTTCTGGCAGTTAATTGGAGATAAGAGTCTTGTGGCCTTTTCTGTCTGAGCTGGCTTTGAACTGAGATCCTCAGATCTCAGCCTCCTGAATAGCTAGGATTACATGTGTGAGCTACTAGTGTTTGGCTAAAAGCAGTATTCCAAATTACTGTTCTCTCATTTCTAAATGATGATGATGATGATGATTTGTAGATCATGAGGCTTGAACTCTGGGCCTGGGCACTGTCCCTAAGCTCTTGAGCTCAAGGCCCTATCCCTTGAGCCACAGCCCCACTTCCTGTTTTCTAGTGATTAATTGGAGTTAAGAGTCTCACATTCTTTAGTGCCCAGGCTCATTTGGAACTGAGATCTCAGGCAGGCTCCTGAGTAGCTAGGATTACAGGCATGAGCAACCGCACCTGGCTTAGATTATTTTATTTTTTGCCAGTCATAGGGCTTAAACTCTGTGCCTAGGTACTGTCGTTAAGCTTTTGTGCTCAAGGCTAATGATCTGTCATTTTGAGCCACAGCTTTACTTATAGTTTCCTGGTAGTTAATTGGAGATAAAACAGTCTTACAGCCTGTCTAGACTGGCTTGGAACCATGATCCTCAGATTTTAACCTCCTGCATGTGATCCACCAGTCCCTGGCTTCTGGAGTTTAAATTCGCAGTTATCATTTAACTTTTTGGTCATTTGCTTTGCAAATATTGCTTTAACTCCATCTTCCTGTTGTTCTTCTCATAATCTTAATTATCTCCATAATAGAGGATTCAACAATGTCCAACAAACCTCTTGTACTGTTTTCTCTCTGCTTCAGTTTGAATTTTACTATCTATGATTAGGACCACTAATCTTTTCTTCTGCTTGATCTCATAATATATGAAATCTGTCTTAAGTTTTTAAATTTAGGTATTATACCTTAGAATGTCCTCTTTCTTGTTTTTATACATTCTATTTTTTTGTGTGTAAATTCTTTCACTTTCCATTCATACATTTTCTCTTCATCTTTTCCCTTTTCTTTAACATATTTGTTACCAGACAACATTCTTGCCTATTAATTCCTTGTCTGCATTATAGAATTATAGGTCTACTTCTTTGGGTTGGTGTCCCCTTAATTAGGTAACATATCTTACATCTTTGCATAGCTTAAGATTTTTAAATTGTACCTAGACAGTGTAAAGAAAAGGAACATAGAAATGGATACTGGTGTGTCCCCCATAGGGGAAGCATGCTCTGTACTTACAGACAGTTGAATTATGGTTTTTTCATAATTAATTGTACTGAATTGGGATGAGGTTGTAGCTTTCTAAAGATTGAATTCATTTTGGGTTTCAAATTTCTTAATGGAAAGAATTGCACTAATATGATTTTAAGGCTTCTCCAATGAAAGGTTCTCCCGAGGATAATGTGACTAGGGCTATTTTCATTCTGCCTTTCCTTCCACATTGACTTCATGAATTCAAAGAAAAGTCCAGAGAGGGAAAAAACAGATACATATATTCAGAACTCTACAGATTGGTATTTATCTCATCCATTTGCCCAGAAAAGCTTCTCCAAGTTTTTCTTTCCTGGAGCAGGGTACATGTGCTATGGCAAGCTCTGTTCTAAACTCAATCCCAGATGCAGCAGAGGCCCCTAGAGGGGATAATGGGCACTAGTGTCCACTTATACAGGAAAAGCTGTTCCCTTTCTGGAATTTAAATGGTCTAGACTTCTGTTAACTCTGAGGTCATTTTAAAATGGGTTATTTGTGATTGTTTGCTTTTTTTCTAGTTGTTATCATGAGAAAGATAAATCTATCCTGTACTCTATAAATCTGGAGCAGACTTCATTTACTGTCTACCTTCCTAATAAATATACAGACATTTTTGTCTCGTAAAGACTTTGAGTACTAGGAAAAACTATGGCATTTCTTAAATTTTTTATTACTCATTTACTTTCAATAAATAACACATACACTGATCATTCTGTGTTTACTTGTTACAGCCAAGTGATCATTTAAATTTTATCTACTTGGTAAATGCAGGTATATCTGTTGCTGACCGAGAGGCCAGTCTGGAATTAATTAAGTTGGACATATCCCGTACATTTCCATCTCTCTACATCTTTCAGAAGGTGAGGGTTTGTAACTAGCTTATAACTACTTTTTTTCTAAGTATTTCAATATCCAATTAGACAGATTCTCTAAATGCATTGCTATTATTTTTGTAAAGACAAAACTATAAAATGGGCAGTTTATATAAAAAGAAAATTCTAATATTCCACTGACTTAAATATATTGCAGTTAGTGCAGTATATACCTCTGTGTAGTAGCTATTTAACATAGTTTTATTGCAATCTATTTCTTATTATATTTTTTATTCTATGTCACTTGGAATTCTTAATGTTTTATTATATTCAACTGGTAAAATATAGCTAATATTGGCACAAACAAAACATTTTGCAATTACCCCTTAAGTTTTTTAAACATTTATTTTATATGAATTAACTATTTTCTGTAGTTACCATTAAAATAGTAAAGCAGCTCATTCATAAAGTAAGCTGGGTCATTAGCAGATTTCTGTATTACTAAGATTAAAATTGGTACAGTTTAATTTACTATATTTTAGTTGCTTTTTTTTTGCCAGTCCTGGGCTTGAGCTCAGGGCCTGAGCATTGTCCTTGTACTCTCTCAAGGCAAGAGCTCTACCACTTGAGCCTCAGCACCACTTCTGGCTTTTTTTTCCCCTATGTATGTGGTACCAAGGAATGGAACCTGAGTCTTTGTGCATGCTAGGCAAGCACTCTTACTACTAGGCCAAACTCCCAGCCAGTTGTTTTTCTTTTGCTGAAATTGCATATGTAAAATCAAGTGGAGCTAGGCACTGTTGGCTCAGGCCTGTAATTCTAGATGTTTAGGAAGCTGAGATCTAAGGATCATGGTTCAAAGCCAGTCTGGGCAAGAAAGTCCGTGAGTTTCTTACATCCAGTTAATAATTACCAAAAAGGTGAATGTAGAGTTGAGCCTGAACATCAAAACTCAAGAACAGTGCCTAAACCCTGATTCAAGTTCCAGGACTGGCATGCACAATCGGGCGCGCGCGCACACACACACACACACACACACACACACACACACACACACACGCAATACACACAGAGAATAATTAAATGGATTGGAGGGGTAGTTCAGTGGTAAAGCATAGGCAAAGCCCTGGAGTCAATCACTGGCAATCTCCTCTACCAAAAAAGAGAAACAATCTGTATTTATCATTTACTTATTATACCAGATCCAGAAATCTTTAAAATTGTTTTCAAATTATATAGCTTATATCCCTGGATGTTTGATTTCTTCTTTATTATTAGGAATCAGTATTTTTATTAGTTTTGAAAGTATCTTCATAGACTACTTCTAGAATCTTTTTGACAATTGTTAAATATACTAAAACTAGTTATTTAGGAAATGCTACAGTTTTTAACATGTTATATGTTAACTGAGAGACAATTATTCATAGTTTCAAATTTCATTTTCTCTCCTAAGGGTGGCCCATATCATGATGTTTTACATAGTATCTTAGGGGCATATACATGTTACAGACCTGATGTTGGTTATGTAAGTATTTGTTTTAATGTGGTTTTTGCATATAATCATTTCATCTGTACTCATCAAATACCTTATGTTGTGTTAGATGTTTACAAATATACCATTAAGTATCTATACCTCATTCTTGGGTTTTTTATTTTGTGTAAGGAGAAAACTTTACATCTCTTGGCCAGGAGCTTATGAGTGGACCACCAGCTTTCTGATAAGGCTGTTAGGGACCTCTCACCAGTCATTTTATATAGTTATTCGCAACAGTCAATATGGTGCCTCTACCTCTTTCCATTGACTCTGACTCCATAGAACAAAGCTTTTATGTTCTGCCAAATTAAGGGAAGCACTTGTATAGATAAAAAGAAGGAAAAGGATTTTCTCCTTTTACAGGATACTCTAATTCTGTTGTAGACCTGCCCTTCAATTTTAGAGGTATCTGATGACTTCAATTTTTGACCCAGACTTTGGTAGTTCAATTTTGCTTGCCAATTATTGACTTCTTCCTGTGGAGATATTTTAATTTTAACATTCTTTACTTAATTTTCTAAAATTCTACTGACATCTTTTATATATTATTCATATCCTTTTCTATTCTCTTTGTCATCCTAAGTAATACTTTTTTTTTTCTTTTTCCTTTTCTGGTTTGTTGTGGGGCTTGTTCTCAGGGACTGGGAGCTGTCTGAGCTTTTTTGCTCTCAAATCTAACACTACTTTGAACCACAGCACCACTTCCAGTTTTCTAGTGGTTAATTGGAGATAAGAGTCTTAGGGACAATTCTGTCCAGGCTGGCTTTGAACAGCGGTCCTTAGATCTCAGCCATCTGAGTAGCTAGGAGTTCGGGTGTGAACCACTGGAACTTGACCCTTTCATTTTTCTTTACTGTCATTTTAGTTGGATTTTGAAAGAGGACAAAGAAAAATTAAAGAGTTTAATTGCCATGTTTTACTAGAAGTTATAAACTTCATCTTTTTATATTTATCCTAGAAGAATTTTAGAGACCACACTAAAATAGCTATTTGACACAACTTTATTCTGTTGCATGTTCATTTGCACATGCAAACAAATATTTATATTCTTATTATTGGTACCTTTGTTCTTGGCAGTTGATCTACTCCAGGGAACAAAAAGTTTATACTTCCTATGATACTTGATATTTTAGCTTAGAAGGAGGAAACAGATAGTAAGCAACTATAAAGTACATATACTATATTAAAAAGTGATAAATACTGTGGAAAAAGTATGGCATGGGAAAGGGTGAGAATTATGTTTGGAGTGGGACAGGTTGTACTATTTTAAAAGATGGCCATATAGTCCTTATGTAAATAGTGAGATTTGAGAGTTTGTGATACATCCTAATATTGTCCAAAGATATTTGGCTCCAAGGAGACCACCATTGTCCTGTCCACCCGGGATTCATTTTCCTCATAACACTACCCAACTTCTGCTAAGACATTCTGCCTTTGAGCAAATCTAAAATTCTTTCACCTTGCCTTTTGGGCTCCATTTCTTTTTTTGAGAGGCTATTTTTACAAAATTATGGGCAGGAGATACTCAGCAGAGCACACAATGATTTAAACACAACTGACAATAATTTAGCACTGATTGAGAGCTTCTCCAATCAACTGAGCTATATCAACCACATATACTAAGTTAGTGAATAAGATGAGATTACTGCACACTACTTGTTTATTCTGCAAAATAATTGTAAAGCAGAGTATATCACATGTGTTTGGGTTTATACTTGCATTTTTCATAAGCTTAATTCTTACAAAGAATTCAAGTTTTAGCACGGGAGATTTTAGATTTCCTTAAAATGTATGTAATGGAATTAAAATACCATTATGATTTTCTCATGGTTAGATTCAGAAACATTTCTGACAGGAGTACTACCATAAATGACATTTCTTTTTCAGTGCATACATCATAAGTGGATGAGTATTTAGAATTGAACTCTGAAAAAACTATAGAAATTACTTTTTTCTCTTTCCCATATGCACAAGTAATATATGATGTTTACATTTTAAATAGCTTTTAGCATATAAATAAAATAAAAAAATTGTAAGTGATAAAACAGGTTTAAATGGAAGCATTTTCTGTTTCAGTTGTATGCACATTAATTTAATTAATAAGATCTTAGATTTAATTATCACTTTATCTCTTCTATTTGTTTTTCTACTGTAGTATTATAGATGGTTGATACTTGGCTCCTTATATCCATTCAGCAAATATTATAGTACTAAGAATACAATAGTGAACAAACATATTCTGATCTGTGTTACTATAATACCACAACTTAAGGACTTGTAACAGCACAAATTTTGACAGTTCTGCAGCTCAGAAATCTGAAACATTTCACTGAGTTCAAGACAAGGTGTTGAGCAGACCTCATTTTTTTACCTTTCCTTCCTTCTAGAGACTGCCTCCCTTGGCTCCTTCGTCTCATGGACCTCTGCCTCTTTAAAGCCAATATAGAATTCCAAATCTTCCTCTGAATCTCTTGCTTCCCCTTTTCACTTACAAAGTCCTTTGGGACGATTACTTAGTGCCAATTAATCTAACATAATTTTTCCATCTGAGCAAGGTGCTAGTAGCTTATATCTATAATCCAGCCACTCTGGGGCTGAGGTCTTTTGATCATGGTTTGAAGCTGGCTTGGTCAGATAATTTCTGAAGACTCTTTTCATGGGTCATAGGGCTTGCTTGAGCTCTGGGCCTGGGCACTGTCAGCTCAAGGCTACTGCCCTACCCCTGGGCCTGGGTGTTGTCCTTTCAGCCCCACTTGAGCCCTACCTCTTGAGCCACAGCCCCACTTCCCATTTTCTAGTGATTAACTGGAGATAAGAGTCTCACAGTCTTCAGTGCCTGGGCTGGCACTGAAGAGCAATCCTCAGATTTTAGCCTCCTGAGTAGCTAGGATTACAGGCATGAGCTACTCTGGAGGCTCTGGAGACTCTTATGTCTAATTAGTCACTAAAAAGCCAGAATTGGAGGTATGGTAGAGTTTCAGAAGTGAGTGAAAGAAAATGCTGAGCAAGGACACATGGTCCTCAGTCCAAGCCCCAGTACAGCCACACACACACACACACACACTCACAGGGATGCAAAATATCTTTCATCAAATACTGCAATGTTTTCACAAGTTATGGAGATTAGGACATGGGCATTTATGGATAGCTGATGCTTATTATTGTGTCTTTCCTCATGAAATTCTTACTATAGAAAGTTAAATAAGCTAATATTAATCTACAAACTACCCAGAAGAAGCCAGAGAAGTAGGAGGACAGCAAAGAAATACTGAATGGAATGTTGAATATTGAAGGGAACAGTTCTCAGGGTAGAAACCACCACTGGATTTTCTAGTAAATACCATTGGTCATGCTAGCAAGAAAATTCTCAACATGATATAGTAATAGTAATGAAGTATGTTAAAAAGTAAAAAAGAGAGTTAGGTGTAGTGGCACATACCTGTAATCTCAGCACTCGGAAGGTTGAGGCCAACCTGGGCTACATAGCAAGATCCTATCTAAAAAAGAAGGGGCAGGAGAAAGAATTGGGAAAATAGAGATGGTTTTTCTAAGTAACTCTTCAAATTATGTAGGTGGGAAGAAGACATATGTATCATCAATTATACTTAATGTATTTTCTCCTGATTTAACTAAATTATACAGATGTTCAATAGTACTTTTTGTTTTCTAAATTGAAATATAATTGCTGCTTATATCTCACAAGGAAATACTTGAATGACATTCTTTTACGTAAGGCCTTTTATAATATAAATAAATTTATCTTTGCCAAATGTCTTCTATTATTTCCATTATAAATCTTCTAATTGTGCTGTTCCTGATGTTCCCATTTCTATGTCTTGGCCTATGATTCTTTTCCATCTTGAAATGGTTTTTAACCCACTTTCTTTTCTTGCTTTTCCTGAGATTCTGGTTATATCAATCCCTCTACCTCTTATTTTTTGGAATTTCAGCAGCACATCTCTTATTCTTTGTTACCCATTTTTCTATTCAGACAGTTACGTTAGGATAATGAAAGCAATCACCTGATTTTCATTAAACTTTATGATTTTGTACTATATTTTGAACAAGTTTAGAATTAGAAGAAATAAAAACTAGTATCTCAAGCTTTTTGTCCTGTTTTTAAAGTAATTTCCTTAATACTTATTAGCCATATCATATGAACAAGAAAGTGTAAACATGGGGATTATGGGTTCTCTATTTAGTTTTGCTACGGAGAAAAAAAATAAATCTGGGTTAAATTCTACTTTGTAATGTCTCTTTGTAATTTTTCTGGAATACAATTAAGTAAACTGCAAAAATAACCACTTAAAATCTGTGTGTTTGTTTTTTTTTTTTTTAATTTTGAAGGTCCAAGGGATGTCCTTCATTGCAGCAGTACTCATTCTCAATTTAGAAGAGGCAGATGCCTTCATTGCATTTGCAAATCTCCTGAACAAGCCATGCCAGCTGGCCTTTTTCCGTGTCGATCACACCATGGTATGAACATTTGGAATGCATTCTGTTTTCTATTAAGTTTCTGTACTTTGACTTCCTTTTAGAGTGAGAACAGAATGATTACAGGACTAAGATAATTGATCTAATGTAAAATAAAATATTTATTAAATTAATTTTAGGAATGCTTGGTGATAATACTCAGAGTGTAAGCAAACAAGATTTGTCTTATACTAAAGAGTTTTGTTTCTCCATTTCTAGAGTATTCTTTCATGATTTTCCCATCTCTCCGTTCATAAATTTATTGATTTCCTATCTGTAGATGCTGAAATATTTTGCAACATTTGAAGTATTCTTTGAAGAAAATCTGTCCAAACTATTTCTCCATTTCAAATCTTACAGTCTTACACCAGACATATACTTAATAGACTGGTAAGTCATAATAGTCATAAGTAATAATGAAAAAGAAATAAAGTATAGCTATAGTAGATGTCTTTCACAAGATTACATAAATAAAAAGAACTTGCCTTTGTAAATAGAGAAACTCAAACATTTTTATGGGGATGTAATTGATTAAGAGGATGAACCAGGTTGAAATCAGACTAATGCAGCTATTTTTCTCCTAGGACTCAGGGTACTTTGACTTGTTATGCCCTAGTTCTCCCCCTCCCTCCTTTCAGTTGCTTTTGAGACAGGGCCTTGAGCTTTCTGTGCAGTCTAGCCTTACATCATAATCCTCCCTTTTATGCCTGTATTATAGGCATGTACCACCAGACCTAATTCTCAAAAGCCTCAAACTGGGATCCTCCTGATTTCTGTCTCCCTGGTAGCAAGGAGTATAAGTATGTGCCCCCTAGTCTGGCACTCTGTTCCTTTTATTTAAAAAAAAAAATCATCAAATAGTTATACAAGGTGTTTAACATTCATTTATATGTACAATGTACCTCAATCAGAGTTAACCCTTACATCTTTCTCATCCTTATCCAATTTCTTATATAGAAAAGAGAATAGTCAGATCTGCATCTTGGGTTGTATTGGGAGAGTGAGTTCTCACATTCAATACCTAGCACTAAGATGGTTTTTAGAGGTTTTTTTTTTGCTATCTTTTATTTATTTTACTTTATTTATTTATTTTTGCCAGTCCTGGGCTTGGGCTCAGGGCCTGAGCACGGTCCCTGGATTTTCTCAAGGCTAGGGCTCTACCACTTGAGCCACAGCATCACTTCTGGCTTTTTGCTACGTATGTGGTACCGAGGAATCGAACCCGGGTCTTTGTGCATGCTAGGCAAGCACTCTACCACTAGGCCAAACTCCTGGCCCCTAGAGTTTTTATTTCTTTATTAGCATACAAGGACAATGATAGTGTTTCTACAATAAGAGATATTTTTCAAGACTTCATCCAGATTGTTTATAGTTTTAATGTTTTATTTTTTTTCCAACTTTCTAATTCAAGACTTTCTGTTGTAACTTGGAGGGTTTTCCTGGTATTTATTTCATTCTAAAATGGTAGGTATGATTTGCCAAAAAGATGACTCAGTTGAGTCATCTTAAGATAGGATATCAAAAATAGATACAGTTTTAAACTTTAGATTCTAATAATCAAAACTAGTCAGTGTATGTACAGGATACTAAAAGGGTTTTTGTTGTTGTTGATGTTTATATGTATTTTCGTATTTCCTTCATGCTAGATAGATGTTAAAACTGAACATCCAGACCTAATAGTAACTTTTGTGTGTGGTGGTACTGGCGCATGGACTTAGACCAGAGCACTCTAGAGTTTTTGTTAAAAGCTAGTTTCTCTGCTTGAATCATACCCCCCACTTCCAGACTTTCCTGCCCTGGCTGGCTTTGAACTGTGATCCTTACATCTCAGCTTCCTGAGTAACTAGGATTGTAGGTGTGAGTCATAGCATCTGGCTAATATATCAGATGTATACTATACAATATTGGCTCAAGTGGTTGAGCACTTGCCTAGCAAGCATGAGACCCTGAGTTCAAATCCTCATACCATCAAAGAAAAAAAATGCTCAAATAAACAAGATTAAAGACCCCAATGGAACAATCATGACTGATATCCAAGAAATTCAGTCCATTATGAATAAGTACTACCAGGGCCTATATTCAAAGAAACAGGAAAATCTAATAGAAATGGATGATTTCTTAAATAAATATAGGCTACCCACATTGAACCATAAAGAGGTAAACAAATTGAACAAACCAATTTCATACAATGAAATAGAAGCAATCAGGGAAATGCCAACCAAAAAGAGCCCAGGTCTAGACGGTTTCACTGAGGAATTCTAAAAGACGTTTAAAGATGAAGTAATACCTATACTGTTGAGACTCTTCTGAGAAATAGAAGCAGAAGAACAATACCAAACTCATTTTATGAAGCTAATACTATACTCATCCCCAAACCAGGGAAAGGCCCAACAAAAACAGAGAACTATAGACCTATCTCTCTAATGAACACAGACGCAAAACTCCTCAATAAAATACTAGCCAACAGAATCCAGAAACAAATTTTAAAAACTATACACTACAATCAAGTAGGCTTCATCCCGCAGATGTAAGGCTGGTTTAACATTTGTAAATCAATTAATGTAATACATCATATCAATACAGCTAAGGATAAGAATCATATAATTTCTCTGGACTCAGAGAAGACAGTTGACAAAATACAACATCCATTCATATTGAAAGCACTAGAAAAAATAGGAATAAGAAGTACATTCCTTAAAATAATTAAAGCCATATATGACAAACCTACAGCTAGTATTATACTGAATGGAGTAAGACTGGAAACATTTACTTTAAAATCAGGAACTAGACAGGGATGCCCACTCTCTCTACTTCTCTTCAATGTAGTGCTGGAACCCTTAGCCAGAGCAATAAGGCAAGAGAAAGACATCAAAGGGATCCACATAAGGAAAGAAGAAATTAAACTATCCCTATTCACAGATGACATGATCCTCTACCTGAGTGACCCAATAAGCTCCACTCCCAAACTTCTAGAATTAATAAACCACTTTAGCAAAGTGGCAGGATACAAAATTAACCTTCAGAAGTCAGTAGCCTTCTTGTATACCAACAGTACACAAACAGATGGCCAAATCAAGAAAATGATCCCATTTGCAATAGCCCCAAAAGAATAAAATACTTAGGAATTAACTTAACCAAAGATGTAAAAGGAACTATTTAATGAAAACTATAAAAACAATAATGAAAGAAATTAAAGAGGACACCAGGAAATGGAAAGACATCCCATGCTCATGGGTAGGGAGAACCAATATAGTGAAAATGGCCATACTGTCAAAATTGATATACAAATTTAATGCAATCCCCATCTGCGGCGCCCGGCACCCCTGACCAGCAGGGAAGAACGGACACCACACGAGGATCCTTCTCGATCACGCTTTTTAATGAAGAGCCACTTGGTTAAAGGGAAAGAATGAAGCGGAGGGGCGCGGGGCAGGGAAGTGCAGCTGCTTATAAACAATCAAGGAACGCGGGACTTTTGCCATTGGCTGCTCTGTCATAAAACTCGGGATTGGTCAGGCCTCTGACGTCATACGCGCAGACGCAGCGGAGCGAGCAAAGGCTCTGCACTCACACACCCACTAAGGGGAACTAAGAAATTTGTATACAATGAGCGAGGCAGGGGACAGGCGCCGTCTTGGCTGCTCCGGCTCCCCACATCTCCCCCTTTCTGTTTTAACGCAGCAGGCCAACATACCTGTTGTGAAGAGAGTAGAGGTGCTGTCCTCCAAAGTAAAACTTGAGGTCCTACTCTAGAGGAGTGACCCAGGCGGCCAACCCTGGATCCCTCCCCTCCAGGTCCTCTTTTCCCTTTGTGGAGATGGGCTAGGGGCGCAGACCCATATGCTGACGCACATGCTCTCCCTGACCTGTCAGGGTCAGGAGTGGTACTTTGTCCATCATTTCACAACTCTTGGCTGCCTATACTCCTATTCCTCGTGCAATAGACTAAGGTCTCGAGGGTGCAAAGGCAGTACAGGGCACTTTTAGTTGGCCTTTAAAGCTGCAAGCCAAATTTTGGGGGAGTGTCCCTGCTCCAAGGCAGTGAGTGCATGAACAAGCATTGCTCTCTCTCTCTTATTGCGAGATCTCATTTGACAGAGCAACCAAAGGCTAAAGACACAAAACCCAAAACAAACTGCAACAAACATTCACAGGAACTGGAACAAATGTAGGCAACGGCTCCAGCATTGACTCAATTTACACTCTATGGCAGAACAATTTAAAATAATCAGAGCGACCCAATTTTTGAGAAACCAGCCTAACACAGAAGGACAGATTTTTTTTTGACAGGGTAAGGCATAGGGAACCTTGCAGTGAAGTTGCAAGGAAGAATTGGTGGCACAAAGGGGAAAATGGAAGAAGCATTAGTCACAGGCATTGGTAATGGAAAGGTCTTCATCACTGCCCACATCGTCCTTTCTTTGTTGCTTTTTCCCTTCTGTCTCTTCATCCAAAGTCGTGGCAGCAGAAGAATTATTAACAGGATTATTCCCAGGATTTTGTTTCGCATCATCCTCTTTAGGCGTTTGATTTTCCTCCAATATCCTTACGAGGCGCTGCGGCACCCAATGGGGGGATTCCTGTCCCTGTGGAAAAACACAAACAGCTCCCCTGGATCTCTGAATTACAGGATCCGGTCCATACCATTTGTTATCGATAACATTTTTCCACATTACTTTTTGTGTGGGTGGTATTGCCATTTTTCCAGCATGCCGATCAGCAGCTGATTGTCCATTGTCATCCACTGTTACATAATTTAAGGTAAACAGTGCAATGGCCAGCCTTTCTCTGGGGGAGGCATCTCGGCCTATTCCCTCCTTTTGTTTAAATAAAAGTTGTTTAAGTGTTCTATTGGCGCGTTCCACAATTTGGCGCTGATGGATTTACACGCAAGAGTTGTGCATTTTCTATGGCCTGTTCAAGACGCTGAATGGAACTCTTAGCCTGAACAGTCAATTTTCTAGGTGAAGTAACATCCGGGTCTCCCTCCAATAAGGAAAAGAGGGGCAACAATTCAGAGCGAGGGACATTAAGAAAATTTCGGACCCAATTTACGTCCCCCATTAATTTTTGAAAATCATGAAGGGTATGCAAATGCTTTGTTTTCAAGACGACCTTTTGGGGTGTCACAGCTATGGGAGAAATTATGGAACCTAAAAACTGAACCTTTTCTGAAAATTGCACCTTTTCTGGTGCCAAGTTTAAGCCTGCCTTTGCAAGGAGTTTAGACAATTTACTAAATACTTGAAAAAGGATATTCTGCTCTGGGGCAGCTATTAGAATATCATCCATATAGTGAAGAATTCTAACAATGGGAAATTGCTGTCTCACAGGGAAAAGAACTGTGTCAACATATAGTTGGCATATTGTAGGGCTATTAGCCATTCCTTGTGGAAGAACCCTCCACTGAAATCGTGCATCAGGTTGTTCATGATTAACAGAAGGCAGGGTAAAGGCAAAACGTTCTCTATCCCTGGGATGCAAAGGAATAGAAAAGAAACAGTCCTTAATATCAATAGATATAATGGGCCATCTTTGGGGCAAAGCAGAAAGCAGTGGGAGGCCGCGTTGGACTGACCCTAATATTTGCATTTGAGCATTAATGGCTCTGAGATCATGTAATAGTCTCCACTTGCCTGAGGCCTTTTTAATAACAAAAATAGGGGTATTCCATGGAGAAACAGAAGGCTCCACATGTCCAAACCTTAGTTGTTCCTGTACCAATTGAGTTATAGCCTCCAATTTTTCTTGGGACAGGGGCCACTGAGGCACCCACACCGCTTTAAAGGAACTTCCCTTTGGGACGTAGGGGGGTGGGGCAGAGGGGGCAGGTCGGGCCTGGCCATTGTCTGCACCAAATCCTCCCCTGGGGCTGTATGCGGCAGCCTGTTCCTCTAACTCCTCCTCTTCCTTTGAACTTAGCTCCTCCGGGAGCCCATCCCCCTCATTTTCTGTGCTTTGATCTGACTCTCCTGCATCCTGATAGAGGGAGCTCCTTGGTCCCTCCTGTTTTTTCTTTTCTCTTCTCTCCTCCTCCTGCACTGTACTTTGTGAGGGCTGCAGTCCCTCAATTCCATTCTTTTGTTTTCTCTTACATTTTACCCCACTCTTGGTGGTCCCTCCTTCCTTGTACGATGACTCCGAGAGACTATCCTGGTGCTTAATTAATACCTTCCTCCCTTCTTTAATAATCTCAGTATTTCTGCCCTCCTCCAAACAAGCGCGCACCATTCTCCATATGGGCAACGTGGCGCGGGAGACCCCTCCCTTTTCTAGAGCTCTATTCAGGTCCTCGCCTAATATATCCCAACAGGCCAGTGAGAGATCTCCAGACTCCGCAAACCATGGGGCGTGTATCTCAATATCTGTTAACACTCTATGTATTGTGCCGCGGGAAATTCTCAGCCCACGCTGTTTAAGAAGGGCTTGTAAGGGGGCACAGAAGTCCCTTATACGGCACACACTTCCTGAAGAGTTACCCATACTGATGTTTAAAGACCGAGTTAACACAAACCACAGAGGAAGAACGATAACAAGCACCCAGACAGGAACTTCTCAGAACAACATACCTAGAAGGAGTCCTCTTCACGTGTCAAGTTCTGGATCCTCTTCGGCCCCTCCGCAGGTCCCGGGTCTCGGCACCAGTTGCGGCGCCCGGCACCCCTGACCAGCAGGGAAGAACGGACACCACACGAGGATCCTTCTCGATCACGCTTTATGGAAGAGCAACTTATTTGAAGGGAAAGATGAAGCGGAGGGGCGCGGGGCAGGGAAGTGCAGCTGCTTATAAACAATCAAGGAACACGGGACTTTTGCCATTGGCTGCTCTGTCATAAAACTCGGGATTGGTCAGGCCTCTGACGTCATACGCGCAGACGCAGCGGAGCGAGCAAAGGCTCTGCACTCACACACCCACTAAGGGGAACTAAGAAATTTGTATACAATGAGCGAGGCAGGGGACAGGCGCCGTCTTGGCTGCTCCGGCTCCCCACACCCATCAAAATCCCAAAGACATTCTTTATTGAAATAGAAGATATAATTAAAAGGTTCATATGGAACAAGACCTACAAAAGTCAAAACAATTCTCCGCAAAAAGAGCAATGCAGGTGGTATTACAATACCAGACTTCAAACTCTACTATAGAGCCATAATAACAAAAACAGCATGGTGTTGGCACAAAAATAGACCAGTAGATCAATGGAACAGAATAGAAGATCCAGAAATAGAACCACATACCTATGGTCAACTTGTATTTGACAAAGGAGCCAAAGTTATACAGTGGAACAAACACAGCCTATTCAATTATTGGTGCTGGCAAAACGGGGCAGCCACATGTAGAAAACTAAAAATTGACCCTAGCCTTTTGCCATGCACATGCATTAACAAAGTGGATCAGAGAGCTCAATGTCAGACCGAAAACCTTGAAACTGATACACGATAGAGTTGGGGAGACACTGGAACTCATAGGCACAGGCAAAAACTTCCTGAACAGAATCCCAGGGACACAGCAGATTGGAGAAAGACTCGATAAATGGGACAACCTAAAAATAAAAAGTTTCTGGACAGATAAAAGCATAGCTACTAATTTAGAAAGACAGCCAACCAACTGAGAAAAGATATTTTCCAATAACACATCAGACAAATGCTTAATATCCAGTATCTACAGGGAATTCAAGAAACTAATCCTCCCCAAACCCAACAAACCATTTACTAAATGGGCAAGGGAACTAAAGAGAGACTTATCAAAAGAAGAGGTTAAAATGGCAGAAAAGCATATGAGGAAATCCTCATCATCCATGGTCATAAAGGAAATGCAAATAAAAGCAACCCTAAGATACCACCTTACCCCAATAAGAATGGCCAAGATTTTGATCTCAGACAATGACAGATGCTGGAGAGGTTGTGGAGAAAAAGGAACCCTACTGCACTGCTTGTGTGATTGTAAGCAAGTTCAGCCATTCTGGAAAGCAGTATGGAGGTTTCTTAAAGAACTGAAAATAGACTTCCCCTATGATCTATCCTGAACATTATAACCCAGGGTATGATAAGGACACCTGCTCATCTATGTTCATCTCTGCACTATTCATAATAGCCAAATGATGGAAACAATCTAGATGCCCTACTGCACATGAATGGATACAAAATGTGGTGTGTGTGTGTATATATATATATATATATATATATATATATATATTCAATGGAATTCTTCATAGCCAACAGATAAGACAAAATAATGGCATTTGCAGCGAAGTGGATGAATCTAGAGCGAATCATGTTGAGTGAGAGAAGTCAAGACCAAGGGAACAAAAAGTGCATGGTATCCTTAATATGTGGCTATTAGATCCAATACAAGAGCGAGGACTCAATATTTGCGTACCCAATGCTATGGACATGGTATTGGAAATATAAACACAACTACATAGACATAAAATTTTGTGACTCTATATACATAATGTTTTATTACATATATTAATATGTATCTATGACATACAGACCCTCAGCCTAATTTTATTTATGGTCTAAAATCTAAGTGCCAGTGATTGTATATAGAGATTCCCTTCTTGAATACTTGTTTGTTAAATATGTCATTTGAAATATGATGTAAAAATCAATGTTAATAAATTCTTTAATAAAAAAAACACAGGCATACCCCTATGTGGGAAAATGATGCCAGTGTGTGTCATGGACTTTCCAGAAAAAAAAAAAGGCAAAATAAGAATAACGAAATGATGAGATATGATGTCTTATAGATGCTTTTGGCTGTTTTTAAAAGAAAATTTTTTTTTTGTTAAGTGGATAGTTTTGCTTGCAGGACTGAACTTTACCCCTAGCTCTGAGCATTTCTTGTATGCCTTACCCCATTCTGAATACTCCATATTTATTTACTCCTTTAATTTTAAAAATTGTCCTAAGACAGATGCATTATTATTGAGTTTACTAATGAAGACACTGAGGCACACTGAGGCTTGTTCAAGGTCACATTACCAAATGACATATTCAAGATTTAAACTCAGGCATTTTAGTTTCCAAGCCATACATATTCTTAGATTGTGAATTTACATTTCTATTATTCAAATTTGAGAGGCCAAGTATTTGTTTGTTTAGTGCCTGCGTCTTGAACTCAAGGTCTGGGTGCTGTCCATAGGTCTGTCTTGCTCAAGGTTATCCTTCTATAACTTGAGCTAGAGCTACACTTCTGGCTTTTGGGGGTAGTTTTTTTTTATTGGAGATAATAGGCTCATAAACTCTTCTACCCATGCTGGCTTTAAACTATGATCCTCCCTAATTAAATACTATCCTTCCCTCCCACCCAGAGATATTTAATGAATCAAGGAATGAGATGTTTCAGTGACTTTTTTTCTCCTTAATTTTAGGATCTTCACACTATATAGCAAATCTCTACCACTTGATCTGGCTTGTCGAGTCTGGGATGTATTTTGCAGAGATGGGGAGGAGTTTTTATTTAGGACTGGATTAGGAATCCTTCGGTTATATGAAGATATTCTCCTACAGATGGATTTTATTCATATAGCACAGTTTCTAACCAAATTGCCAGAAGACATCACATCAGAGAAGCTGTTCAGCTGTATTGCAGCCATTCAGATGCAGAATAGTACCAAAAAATGGACTCAGGTAGTGTCTTTTTAATGTTTTTCTGTAAAATTTGGGGCTGGAAGTGTGGCCTTTGGGTAGAGTGCTTGCCCAGCATGCATGAAGCCCTGGGGTCTATTCCTTGGTACTACAGAAAAAACTGGAAGTAGTGCTATGGCTCAAGTGGTAGAGTGCTTAACCTTGAGAAAACTCAAGGACAATGTGTAGGCCCTGAGGTCAAAGCCCTTGACTGCAGAAAAAAAAAAATCTGTAAAATTTCTTTTGTTCAGAATTCTAATAAATGTATTAAAATAAGCATTTGGCATTTTGTACAATAGCTAGATATTTCTCAAATGTTACTGTTTAAACTAAAAGTAATTTCTGGCCTGGGTGCTTGTAGCTCACACTTGTAGCTACATAGGAGGCAGAGTACCTGTAAGCAAAAACCCCAAGTTCAAGCCCCACTACCAGCTCAAAAACAACCGTGTGTGTGTGTGTGTGTGTGTGTGTGTGTGTGTGTGTATAAAATGTGCATGCTATATAACAAGGATTTACATAGAAAGCATGTAATGTATGATCTTGGCTTTTTGAGACACTTAAGTCTTGTTTGCCAAGCAAACATACTGACAATCCAAATTAAATGACAAAAAAGCAGTATCATTTGATCTGTGAATGACAAGTAGCTTATTGTAGGGTCATATATTTACTGATTATGGAATGAAATGCTAGAATGAATATTGATTCAGAAAAAGTTCTGATATCAAATAGTAACATCAGAATATTTGCAGTTGATGGAAAGTGAAATTTATATTCCATATAATTGACCATTAAAATGATGTTTATTTATTTATTAAAATTATTTTTTTTGCCAGTCCTGGGCTTGAGCTCATGGCCTGAGCACTGTCCTTGGACTTTCTCAAGGCCAGAGTTCCACCACTTGAGCTTCAGAACCACTTCTGGCTTTTTTCTGTGTATGTAGTACCAAGTAGTCGAACCTGGTCTTTGTGTATGCTAGGCAAGCACTCTACCACTAGGCCAAACTCTCGGCCCTAAAAATGATAATCTTTAATAGAACAGAATCAAGTGTACTACTACTTTTTCATGTTTATGAGGTATAGTTAGTTGAATTTCTTATGGGTTTCTTAAATCTCTTCTAGGTTTTGAGAATTAATTAAGTTTACTTACTTTCCAGGTATTTGCTTCTGTGATGAAGGATATTAAAGAAGGAGACAAGAATTGCAGTCCTGCTCTGAAAAGTTAGTCCTCAAAATTAACAGGCTGATACAAAAAGTATTTTTTGGGTAAAAGTTTTCTGTTTCCTGTGTAAAAAGCTAGAAGAAAATGGGAAATCTAAAAGAATCAAGAGGTGGAAAACTGCTCATTTAAAATTCCATGTCTAAAGCAAATAAGTAATTTATTGACAGTATTAATGAACTAAAATTATTTTGTAGGGAGAGCCATTTTTCAGAGTAAAAATTTTAAGTAGGCATTTCATGTTCCATAATTTGGAGTATATAATTTGAATGCAATAATAAGTGTTTAATAGCTTCAGAGATACTTCAAATCATTTTATTCCTTCCTTTTTCAACAGTTACAACAAAGACACTTTTGAGTTCAAAGGAAGATTATTAAATATACTACTCTAATTTTAAAAATGCTGCAGAGTAGAAATTCTGTTTCTGCTTTTGAATACATTATAGGACAAGGTAAATAACTGGATGTAAATTAAAGTCACTGAATTTCTTTTATCTTTGTTCACAGGTTGGGGAAATTTTGAGTTATCTGGGAACTTGGAAGTATTGGTGGGAGATTATATTTGTTTAAGGTGTTTTTTCACTATATCCTACTTGTTTTTGAAGGGAAGAGAATTCTCATTATTGCAAGAATTTTAGCTTTTTTATTTATAGCCTAACATTGTTTATCTTGTAATTTAGTATTAAACAAACTAAATATTTGGTAGAATGAAAGTTTCTTTTTGCACTTTATTGGTCTAAAGACTTGACTTTGGGAATAAGTCCAAAAATATAAGTGAGATTTAACTTCATTTATGAGAATAAAAGGTAATGAAATCTGAATTTTTAAGTACTATGTCACAAGACTTTACTTTTTCTAGATAAATTCCTCCTCTGTAGAAACAAATTTTATAAATTCCAGTTTGAAATTTGAGAGCTTACATATCTCTAAATCCATGATTTGTATAACACTATGTATAATTTTTCTAATCAATGAAAATAAGAGTAAAATGAATCTTTTTCTAAGTCTGATGGCATAGTAGGTAAGCAAATTATTAATCATTGGTAAATTTATTATACTGAATTTATTACATTGAAATTTTCAGCATAAACTAAATCATTTGAATGTTATGAGTAAATCTATATAACATGCCACTTGGTTAATAATTATTTTATATTTTTATGTTGCAGTTTGATTTGAAACTAAACACAATTTCTGTTAGTGGTATACTGTAGTCTTCAAACTAACAAGCCTGAGATCCTTGTTAGTGTAGTGACTGCCTCTTTAGGAGTATGGGTCCAGTGGGTGCCCATTTATTTTTACCCTATGGGTCATTCTAGCCTAGGGGACGATTAGTGGAGCCCTCAGAAGTTAACTCCTGTCACAGGGGATAGCTTAGTGGTAACTGGTAGTATAATAACATATTGAGGAAATCAACATATTGAGGAAATCGTCCAGGGTCTTAATAGGTTTAGGATGACCTTTTAACTCTGGTAACTATTTTCTTGGTATTGGGTCCCTGATAGAGGAAATGTATCCTCTGGCAGTAATCTCATTGAGGTTTTACTACCTGCCTATATTTAATATTACTTTTATGTATTTGTTTCTTGAAGCAGATCTAAGTTACTATGTTTCTTTTTCTTTTTTTAATTGTACAGTTTCTTTACCTTAAAGTATAAATGTATATATAAAATGTAAATATAAAGAGTTAACTAAAAACCACTAGTAACAATTACTATGTAAATAAAACATATAAGCAGAGTTATTTGAAGTGAGTGTTTATTACTTTGAAGATATTCTGATTTAGTTAACCAGAAATACACTTTTTGTGGGGGAGGGGGAAAGTCGGTAGAATGGGGTGTCAAATTTCTCTTACAAAGGAAGCAATAAGCCTTCAGTCTTTTGAGACACTCAGTACTGGCAGCTAAAATACTATACTGTTAACTTTCCTTTTAACCTCATATGTAGACAAACATATAGTTTGGCACGTTTTTGTCTTTTGGTTAAGTATATTTTTCCTAAAATATCCAAGATAATGTGAAATTTAATAAGTTATTTCTGTTGCTTGTCTACTTAAATATGTTGCCCCTTTCCTTCATTATTCCTTTAGTCTGTTATTCTTTCATTACTCCTTTATTATTCCAGGCTACAGTGCATTATTTTAAAAGCTTCTGACTTTCGGATAACAGCTCTTCATGTAGGTTGGGAATTAATAATGCTTTTATTTACAACTGTTAACTCTTTAGAGTTCATGCTATTGGAGGTTATAATTCTTTAAAGTACAAAATTATGGTAATTTTTTACATCATAATACCATACAGTTTATCTTTATTTTTCTACTTTTTGGTAAGATAAAATTATTTACCAAGAGCATATTCAGATAGCAGGGTTGATTTAAAAAATTAGAAAGATGTGAAGTAGCATGAGAAAATCTGTTAGGTTTTAATTTAACTTATAGCCAAGTGACAATTGTGTTGGAATCTCTAGGAGAAAAAATTGATGTTTGATGTAGGTATTGAATTCGTTATTTTGCTGTTTGTTAGTCAATCACTGTCTAAAAGATAAGTTCTCATAGTAAAACCATACTAATTAAAACTTGACTTTCACAGCATGTGAAACTAAAATGAAGTTATCTAAAATGAAGTTATTTCAATTTATCAGGGAAACTGGCTACTTCAATAATAAAGAAGCTTCTGTGCTCTTTAAAAATATCGTTTACCAAGTGCAATTGCAATAGAAGCAAATGAGATGGAAATTTGAATTTATTCAATAGCACTTGTTAAGCACAGATTATGTGCCAATTTTTGCCTCTTTGTATTTTGTTAAATTATATAAAGTTGTATAACTTGAGAATCTAGCAAAATTGCTTCTCTTTCCAAACATTTGGCTGTTTATATTGTCGTTTTATCCTGATTACTAATGTTTTACTGTATACAGTTTTTTTGTGGGCTAGGGTTTTCTAATAAATGCTAGAAAGGAAATTTGACTTTTTAGAAAACTGCATTGCAGAAGCGTTTCATTTGTTGAACATTAAACAGAACTGTCATGACTTAAGTATAAAGACTTTTGTACTCATAAATGTATTTGGAAAATCATTTTTGTAATAAAAATTTTAAATGATAAGACACACTTGAAGGAGTATATAAAATTGACAAGGATGGGATATATACATTTGTTTGTAATTTTAATCTTGAACTTTGAAATGAAGCTTCAGCCAGATGCTAGTGGCTCATACTTGTAATCTTATCTACTTAAGAAGCTGCAATCTGGAAGAGCATAGTTCAAGGCTAGCAGAGCAGAAAAACTCACTAGACTGTAAGGTTAGAGTAGGGATGGAGATAGGACTAAAGTTGTAGCACACCACCTCTAAGAGGTCCTGAATAAACTCCAGTATCTCCAAAAATGAATAAAATAATGAACCAAATCCTGTAATTTCTCGCTCAAGACCCTCTAATGACGTTCCTCACAATAAGAGATCCAGATTCTCTATTCTGGTCTACTAGGTGCTACTTGACCAGATCTGAGTCCACCTCCAGTTTCAAATGCCACTTAACTCCCACTATTGCAACTCCAAAGATTGAACCCAGGGCCTTGTGTGGTCTAGGCAAGGACCACTCACTGCGATAATGCCCAACTCAAGCTCATTTTTATACACATTATGCTTCTTGTCATTTCTCATTCTATGGAGGATTTTACAACTACTTAGTCTTACTTTTTCCTCTGAAAAACTCCTTGTAATGTCTTTATATGGCTTATGCTTTTCATTTCATTCAGGTCATTGTGTAGTGTTCTGTTCTCTGAGGAAGACAGTACTTTAACCATCTCTATTTTCCTTGCCTTATTCTGCTTCAAATTTGATTATAACACCTATTATTTATCACTGACATCTATTTATATAGTTGTTACTTCTGCTACCTTATTTCCTTGGTGATTAAAAAGTATTGTCTGTCTGAATGGATTAGTATTGAATTGCTATTACTCAGATCTTGGTACTACCAGTGGTAGATACAAATAATGAGATTTTGAAAAATTCTAGTCTATTCCCTGCCAAATTTATCTTTCATTTAAGATTCTTAAGAGAAAGAATATAACTGACTAGAAACTCAGATTACTTCTGGTTCACTCAGAAAATTCAACTTTTAAAAAAGTGTTGTGTGTTGGGCCAGGAGTTTGGCCTAGTGGTAGAGTGCTTGTGTAGCATGCACGAAGACCGGGGTTCGATTCCTCGGTACCACATACATAGAAAAAAAGCTGGAAGTGGTGCTGAGGCTCAAGTGGTAGAGCTCTAGCCTTGAGAAAGTCAGGACAGTGCTCAGGCCCTGAGCTCAAGCCCAGGACTGGCAAAAAAAAAGTACTGGGCTAGGAGTAAAACTCAGAAGTAGTGTCCTTGTCTAAAATACTTGAGGTGCTCTCAGCACCACACAAAAAACAAAACAAAAAACGAAAGTGGGAGTGTAATGCCCCCTCTGCAGGACCATCACCAAGAAGACCACCAAGAGCCAGACATTCTGAAATGCAAAAGCAAGTTTTTATTCAGGCGAGCTGCAGCTCGGGCCTCATCCTATACACCACCAACACAATGGAGCTTAGGAGGAGGGCCCCAAGTTCAAATTTTACAGGGCTTGTAAAGGCAAAAACCACAGAATTACAGCAACCAGGTGTTTGAGCAAGATAAGGTGGGGGGATAGGGACATTCCAGGGCGGTTAGAGCTAATGGGAAGTTCCCAAGCAGGTTGGGTCCAGGAATTTATGTGCACAACAATTCTGTAATTTATGTGCGCTCTGGGTCATAGTTTAATATAAACAACAAGGTGGCTACTGCCTGGAAATAGAGGTACTTTAGCTCTTCAGGAGGGGGGGCAGGTGGAGGGGCTGCATGGAACCGGAGCGCGTCCACACAAGTGTCGTTGGCCAAAGTTGTGATGCTAGACATAACTAGCCGGTTTTTAAAGGAAGGTATACAGCTGGCCAACAGGCAGGGGAGTGCGGCTTCATCCTTGCACAAATGCACACCAAAGCTCCTGATCAGGCTCGCCGCCTCTAGCCTGCGTAGCTCCTTTAGCCTGCAGTAATCCTAAACTTCCTGTCCCTTCTCTCTTCCGACACACTCAAAACTCAGCGTCATTCCGGGAGGGTTTTCCCGCGGGGGCCGGCGAGGCCGGCGGTGGTTCTTACCTCCCACCTGGACACTTGAAAGGGCGTGGGCTGTGGGTGCGCCTGGCAAATGCCTCACAGCAGCACTAGGTTGTCAAGCAATTCGGAACCTTCATCGACTACGGGAGAAAACCGGGCCCCCCGGAGTCGGCAAACTTCCCGAGATCCCGGCTCTAGGAGGTGGACAACTCAGTGTCCGGGGTTCTGCCAGACATGCGCATGCGTAGCGGCTGTAGGTCCCACAACGGCGGCGGAAGCCAGTCGAGCCGCTGCGAGCTGGGGGTGGGGAGCTGGAAGTATCGCGAGAGGACAGTTTTCCCGCGAAGTGGAAGCGCGCGTTTTTCTGGACTGGGTATTTAGCGCGCAGCCTGCGTAGGACGGGCTCGGGGGCTTCCTTGCGGGCGCCGTGAGAAGCTGCCGGTTGCGTGCGAATACACCGCCATGCCCGCGGAACAGCCTGCCAGCAGCAGCGGTGAGTGCGGTGCAGCACAGGGGGCCGCGCGGGGAGGCAGTGGCCGAGCTGACGGGGGCAGAGACTGAGGAGGGAGTGGAGGGACGAGAGTGGCGGGCGAGGGGAGCGGGGACGTCCCGGGACCTAACACCCGTGCGGGGCGGGCAAGGTCTCACCGCGAGCCGCGCGCTCCCCACGTTGAAGCCGGGCTGCTGCAGAGAGTCGGTGAGGAGTTTGCTGGGGACGCCGGGGAGGTAGAAAAAGCCACCGCCTCAAAGTCTTCCCGCTCTTAAAGAGTCCCCAGCTCCAGAAATGGCTGAAGAAGTGGTCCCGGCTGTGATTACCCCGGCCATGCTGCAGGAGGAGGAGCAGCTGGAGGCCGCGGGGCTGGAGAGAGAGCGGAAATTGTTGGAAAAGGTAATCCCCAAACTCAGTTCCTCGGCTCTGTTAAATGCCTCGGCCGCGAGGCTTCTCTTCGGGTGACCCTTATCTGCCAATTTCATCAAAAGAGCACAACAAACTCTTGCACGTGCTTTGCGCGGTCTATCCTAAAGCGCTCTCAGCGCCTTTACGTGTTTCAGGGTCGGCGTTTGGTCATTCTAGTTCTCACAAACGCGGTAGTGAAAGTTTCCTTTGTCATCTTCATTTTTTGTTTTAGCCTGCATGCCCGATGGCAAACACAATCTGTAAAATCCTGTAATAATTACCAGACCCATGGTGGTAGAAATTACTATTACCAACCACCAGCTGGGCTGGAATCCAGGGCTGATTTTTTTTCCCCAGGTTAGTGGTGTAAAACAGAGAGATCAGCCAGCTTTTGTTTTCTTGAAATAAGATTCTTTAGTTAAAAATGAGATGTCCAGGTTATTGTATTTGTGGTCTTCTCGTACTGGGAATCTTTTTTTTTTTTTTATTTTACTAAAAAAAAAAATCTAGATTACTAAAAGCACTTTAAACCCTAGATTTACTTGGTTAATTTGCAAGAAAAGAATGGGTCTGGGTAGAGATCTTCTTGTGTTTAATTAGTCCAAACATTTCTGGAGTACATACATATTCTTTTGATATCTACTTTACAAATGAACAAAACAAAGACAGTTGGTGACATTAAGTGTTGAGAGTCACCTGCGAACTTTTTGTCTCCAAAATTCCTCTCAGGAAAGGTATGCGAATTGAGTGTTCAATTAGCATAAAACAAGTTATTTAATGTAGGAAATTTTGCACTCAGATGATGAACCACATATTCTCTATTTCATATAATGGTCAGCATTGTTAATACCTCATAAATTTATTACATCTCATATTGTTTTAAAGGCTTTATATGTATGTATTTACACATTTAATCCTTAGCTGTTTTATGAGGTAATGATATTAACCTCATTACTATTATTAAGCTGACCAAGTTTAGTTGTTAGTACCAACTATGAAGATAAATTGAAGAATTCTGTGAAGCAGATTGTTTTCATTTTATAAATGAGAAAACAGATTATTTAACATCTGATAACTAGCAAATGATAGTCAGGATTTGAATATAGGCTATGTGGTTCCAGAATAAGAGTGAAAAATAATCCTTATTTTGAGTAGTCTGATTTATTTAGCCAGTCATAGATCCTAAACTCAGGGCCTTGGCACCATCCTTAAGCTTTCTCAAGGGTAGCACTATACCCTTATAGCGCCACTTCTGTCTTTTTCTGGGTACGGGTGGTACTAAGGAATCTGATCCAGGGCTTCGTGCATGCTGGGACAGCACTCTCCCACTAGGCCATACTCCAGGTGCCTTCAGTTTTACTTTTTTATGCAACTGAAGAGAAGATCAATGCTACATACCTTCTGGTACATGGGCTAGTTTAAGAGGGAAAAAAATGTTCTTAGCACATTCAAAAAAATTTCAAAATTCAAAATACTATGTAGATACACTGTATTACTCATGAAATCAAGTAGGAGTCAGAAGTGACTTCCACTGTCCCTATCTCCTGTGGGGATGGAATTCATGGCATTTAACATGCCCTAAACTGGTACTGTATCAACTTGCATCTACTAGCCCTTTTAGTGATGTTATTTTGTATGTGCATGTGTGTATATGTGTATGTGTGTGGCATGCATGTGCTGGTGCTGGAAATGAACTCAGCCTGCATGCTGTCCCTAAGCTTTTTCCTAAAGGCTTGTGCTCCACTATTTGAGCCACAGCTCTACTACTTTTGACTTTTTTGAGTAGTTAATTGGAGATAAGAGTTATGCAAACTTTCTTGCCCAGGTAGGCTTCAAACCATGATCCTCAGATCTTTGCCTCATGAGTAGCTAGGATTACATGTTTGATATCAAAGATACATGGCTGGATGCTTATTGGACCCAGTGCATAATATATAACAATAGTACCTAAAATATTTTGCCCCAGACCAGAAGTCAACTGATGCTTTTGCTCAGTGGCTGGCACTCTCTTGCCTCCAAAACACAAGAATATTTTTCTTTCTTTCCTGCTCTAGTGTTTGGTTTGAAAAAGTCTTTAGAAATCAATCTCAGAATAATCTTTGTTTTCTCATTACTTTTAGGAAATGTCTTAAATCTAGTGAGTATTTGGCGGGTTTTATTAATCTTTTTTTTTTTTTTAAGTTGTCAGAAAAATTCATCACTTACAGAAATTTCTCTTCGGATAGGCTCGCATATCATGGGACAGAGAATCCACTGAAATTCGGTATCGTAGGCTTCAACATTTGCTTGAGAAGAGCAACATCTACTCCAAATTTTTACTGACGAAAATGGAACAGCAGCAATTAGAGGTATGTATATGTGATTTGTACATCTAGTAGATATAGAAATATTTTTAGAACAGCTTTCTTGAGATGTATGTACAGTAAATTGCACATATTTCAAGCTTATTATACATGAGTTTTGACCAGTGAGTGTATTGACCTCTTTGACCAACTGTGCTATAAAGATAATCTGCCTTTCCATTTCTAAAAATTCTTATGTACCACCGGTGAATCATGTGAACTACTGAGATGCCTTCTGTCAGTATGGACCAGTATAGCTTTCCAGAATATTATTTAATCATTGTATTATGAAATACACATTTTGATTCATAATCTTTCCAAGTCTTTGGAATCTCTAGCTTCTATTTATGTTTTTGTTTTGTTTGTACTGGCTGGGACTTGAACTTGGCCTGGGTGCTGTCCGTTAACTTTCTTTCTGCTTAAGGCTGATGTTCTACCACTTGAGCTACTGCTCCACTTTCAGTGGGAGTTCAGAGTCTCATGAACTCCTTTTCCCCAGTCTGGCTTCCAACCTGATCTTCAGATCTCAGCTTCCTGAGTAGATAGGATTACAAACATTAGTACCAGAATTGATTGGTTGGTATGCTGATGAGCCCCTGGGTAGCTTCAGAATGGAGACTAGTTACCAGAAAGCCAATGGATTATTGGGACTGTGTGACCAACTCCTTGGCCTCTTGGGAGGGAAGAGGGATTTGAAGGTTTATTAGCTGGTCACTTGTGAAAAATTGATAACTTCAAGTAGAACCTCTACAAAGCCAGAAGAGAACAAGACTTGAAAAGCTGCCAATTAGGTGACACATGAGTTTCCTAGAAGTATCATTACTGAGAGTTCTAACACTATGGCTGACTGTATCTTTTTTACTAGGTCTTTATTAGTGTCTCCTTTGTACTAAACTAGCGACTGTAGAGAAATGTTTTCCTCCTGGATTGTTCACACCTACAATCCTAGCTGTTTAGGAGACTTATATCTGAAGATTTCTGTTCAAGCCAAAATATCTCAGTGAGATTTCCCTGGCAACCCTAAACAATGTTAGAACTTTTGATCCCCTTTACCTTCTTTGTCATCTTCCCACTGCACTGTGATATGTTGTATAATTGCATTTACCATTTATCTTGCTAGAATATATGAAGTGTTATGCACTTGTTTGTTGAGAGAGTACAATAAATTCCTTACTCTATTTTAAAGCTGGGCACGGTAATCCTAGCTACTCAGGAGGCTGAGTTCTGAGGATCACAGTTCAAAACCAGCTTGAGCACTAAATAAAGTCCGTGAGACTCTTTATCTCCAGGGTTAGGGTGGTAGCCTTGAAGAGCTACCTGAATAGCGCCCAGGCCCAGAGTTCAAGCTCCATGACCGACAAAAAAAAAAAAAAAAGTCAGGCACTCTTACCACTTGAGCCATGCCTTTCCTTTAGCTTTAAATTACTTCTCAAATAGGATCTTTGGCTCATGGGTCTCAAAACTGTTGCTCTTGCTGTAGTTAGGACTACAGGTACATACCAGCATATCTGTCTTGGTTCTGATGTGTTGTTGCAAACTTTTTGCACTGGCTGGTCTCTTGATCTCTTATCTGTCCAAGTAGCTTGAGATTACAGATGTGAGACATCACATGTGTATCTTGGTCCTCTGGGATTGATGCTGGAAATATTACCACTATCTCGTTTTTGAATTTTGAGTCCTTCAGTCAGTGGAGCTTGAATCTGTTTGGATTCTCCATTATTTGCACTTGGAAATTTCCTTCAGCAGTAAGCTGGGCAGTAACAAGATGTACCTCATTTGGTTTCCTTTGTCAGTGTTTGCTGTTCTTTTAAAAACTATTCTAATATTTGATTTGCTAATATCAAGAGGATGAATCTGTTTCATTCTATAAAAGTGTGAAGCAGTGGCCAGGAAGCATGGCCTAGCGGTAGAGTGCCTGACTAGCATGCATGAAACCATGGGCTCTATTCCTTGGTACCACATACATAGAAAAAAAAGCTGGAAAAGGTGCTGTGGCTTAAGTGGTAGAGCGCTGGCCTTTAGAAAACCCAAGGACTGTGCCTAGGTCCTGAGTTCAAGCCCCAGGACTGACAAATTGTCAAAAGTGTGAAGCTTCAATGATTTTTTTTCTTGTATTTCATTTAATATGTTCTTTATTGCCTACTATGATACAACAGAGTTGAGGTGCATATTTTATATATTGCATTTCCCACTGTGATACAAAGAAAAAATTATGTTATAGGAACAGAAGAAGAAAGAAAAACTGGAGAGAAAAAAAGAATTCTTAAACGCTTCAAAGGTAATACAATAAGTCACAATTGTTGCACCCAATATAGTATTGAAGCCAGAGCCTCGTGTTTGTTAAGCATATGCTTAGTATGGAAGGACAGCACCTATTCAGTCAGAATAGTTTGTGTGTTATCTTAAATACTGCAAAAGTTTCTTTGTGTTCACTTATTTGTTATTAACTTACTTAACTCATTCTTTGTGTTAACTATTTCATTTTAATTAACCTACTTGCATCATAGAAACATTTAAAATCAATTCCTCTATCAAGAAGTAGGAGAATATAAGCTTTTATTTTTGTCAATTCAGATTTTTATTGACAAAATTTGACTTCCTTGAGAAAAATGTATAAATGTTACACTTTAAAAGATTGACATTATGTTGAAAATAAGCTATGTAAGTTGTAGAGGATGGGGCAAGGGTTTGGAAGAAAAAACACCAGGAGAAGATGATGGAAGAGGGTGGCACACTATTCAAAAAGAAGTGTAGTTAATACACTTAATTGTAACCCCTCTGTACATGACCTTTACAATAAAAAAAATACATTTAAACTAGTTTTTCAAAACTGATGATTTAATAAATTTACTAATTCTGGGAATTTATCTTTGGCTTCTGAATAACATATTTTTATGATTGTTTTGTTGGTGATTTAAAAAGAAGTACTTCTTTCGGGCCCAGACAACTACCAGGATTATGTCCATCCCACCTTGTCACCCTTCTCACCTTGTCCCTTTTGTTTGAAAGTATCAGTCATCTTGCTCTGCCTGTTTTCTCTTTGGATTCTTTTTTTAATCTTTATAATTTTAAGATAATTTAAAATCTTCATTTTATTTGGTCATTTTGGTTTCCTAATATATGTTTTCTAATGTTTTTTGTGCAATGCCTGGGCTCTGTTCTGGAGCTTTTTTCCTTAGGGTTAGCACTCTCCCACTACTTCTGACTTTTTGCTTGTTAATTGGAAATAAGAGTCTCAATGCATTTTTTTTTTGCTTAGGCTGGTACTGAACTGTGATCCTCAAATCTCAACCTCCTGAGTAGCTTGGATTACAAAGCATGAGCTTACCAGCACCCAGTCCATCTATTCTTACTATGGGATTTTTATCCCGATGCCATTCTGAAATATCATAATCTTCTTGGACTAATATTTTTCAGTTGATTTTTTTTTTTTTTTTTTTTTTACCAATCATGAGACTGGAACTCAGGGCATGAGCACTGTTCTTGGCCTTTCTTAAGGCTAGCACTCTACCACTTGAGCCACAATACCACTGCTGGCTTTTTCTGTGTATGTGGTACCAAAGAATCAAAACCAGGGCTTTGTGCATGCTAGGAATGCATTCTCCCACTAGGCTATTCTCCCGGCCCTTCAGTTGAAATTTTTATGCTGAATTATATTTAAGCCAAGTCTCTTTAATGGCCAGGATAGAAATGTTCATTGAAGGGAGATGTGCATAGCATTTGAAAATTTTAAAAATGCTTTGTACATTGAATTTTGAACTTGATGGGACAGAAGGGGAACTTTACCTTTAGGTAAAGTCATGAAGTTATGGTAGGGAATATAGTAGATTACATGTAGATAGATAGAACAGTGAGTAGTAGGGATTAGAATTCAACTGCTAGGAAAATATTTTTTTCTCCAGTACATTTTTAAGCAGTACTTTTTAATACGCAGTACAATAAAGTAAAAGTAGCATTCTACATCTTTGTTTTATAGGGTAAAAATTCAATTGATGCTAGTGAAGAGAATCCAGGTAAAATTTTTTTGTTGTGGTTTTTAAAGAACATCTGTTTATATTTCTGTTTTAATTGCTGTAAAATTTTTTTATAGTTGTCAAAAAGAAAAGAGGAAGAGAAGATGAATCATACAATATTTCAGATGTTATATCAAAGGAGGTAAGCTGTAACAATTACTGTTAGTTTTTCAGCATGTTGTAAACACTTTTCTGAGCACTGTCCCTTGGGCTTTCTCAAGGCTAGCGCTCTACTACTAGGCCAAACTACCGGCCCCTAGAATACTTTAATATAAAACATAAACTTACAGGAAAATGGAGAAGAAAAGACACTTAATTAACAGCTTACGAACTCTGGGAAAAGAAAAGAGAGCCTTAAGTCTGAGGACAATGTGCAGGGAATCATAGAGCTTAAGAGTAAGAATGTTTTCAGGTGGAGAGTGTAATTCTGTGTAGTTTTTGTGTGCTTTGCTTTTCATACCCCACCTTTTTTTTTTTTTTTTTTTAAAGTTGGTTGTGGGACTAATTCTGGGCCTGGGTGCTGAACTCTATCTAGCTCAAGGGTAACCCTCTACCTCTTGAGCCACAGAGTCACTTCTGCTTTTCTGTTGGTAAACTGGAGATGAGTCTCAGAGACTTTGGGGACTTTTGTGCCTGCCCTGGCTTTGGACTTATTCAGATTTCAGCCTCCTCAGTAGCTAAGAATTACAGGTTGAACCATTAGCATCTGGCTTGTTCTCACTTTTGTTTTTTTGATTGTCTGGCTTGAACTGAGAGCCTGGATACTATCCCTGAGCTTTTGTGCTCAAAGCTAAAGCTCTGCCACTTTGAGCTGCCATTCCACTTCCTGTTTTTAGATTTTTTTTTTTAATAAAAAGATCTGGAAATTTGGATTGATGTTTGATAATATTTTATGATTGAAGTTCATTAACCTATGATTTCCAAATGTTCACCAAAAATGGTGAGCTGATTCGAAAGAATGCTTTCATCAGTTCTTTATTTTTTTATTTGAAAGACAATGCTTTTGTCGATTCTTTATTTTTTTATTTTTATTTTATTTTGCCAGTTCTGGGCCTCAAACTCAGGATCTGAGCACGGATCTGGGCACTGTCCTTGGACACTTACTGCTTAAGGCTAGCGCTCTACCACTTGAGCCACAATTCCACTTCAGGCCTTTTCTGTGTATGTGGTACCAAGGCCATAGTGCATGCTAGATGAGCACTCTACTAGGTTATGCTCCTAGCTCAGCGATCCATTTTTCATATAAAACTTTCTCCTGTCTGTTAGCCCTGGTTAGCTTTCACACCAGGATTATCAGATCTTAGCCTCCTGAGTAGCTAGAAAAACTAGGTGTGATCCACTAGCACCTGGGTAAGACCATCAGTTTTGAGGTTTTGATTTGAGTAATTTTGCCTTATTCCAACTTGACTTTATAAAACTTGCAAAATAAGTATTTAACTCTTGTAAATTATTAATTTGACTTTTTCAATCCTCTAGGAAATTTTATAAAACTTGCAAAATAAGTATTTAACTCTTGTGAAATATTAATTTGACTTTTGCAATCCTCTAGGAAATTTTATCTGTGGCTAAGAAAAGCAAGGAGAATGAGGTAAGATGTTTAAATAGAAAATTAAATTTGGGAATTTTTTAGTTCCCGATTATGAAGTAAGCACTCTTAATCACTGCTATACATTTTTCTCATCATTTCGTTCATTTCTCTACCTTTGGAAAAAGAAAGACTATTCATTTCTTATTTTAACCTTTTTTGCTGGCTCCAGAGCTTGAACTCAGAGTCAGTACAGTGTCCTTGAGCTTCTTTTCCTCAACACTAGCACTCTACCAATAGAATACAGTACTGCTTCCAGCTTTTACTGAGTAGTATATTGGCAATAAATGCCCTAATGATTTTTTTGTGCCCCAGCTACCTCTCAACTGTGATCCTCAATGTCATAACTTTATCTGTTCATTACATGGACTTTGATGTATAAATATTTTAACTTACAAGTTCCTATCAGGTGATAGCTATGAAGGATAATTTCATCTTGTTTCTAATCTTAAAGCCCCTGTGGTGCTTGCCTGTGGTCCTAACTATTCAGGAGGATGAAATCTGAGAATCGAGGCTCACAGTGAGCCTTGGTAGGAAAGTCCATGAAAATTTTATTTTATTTTTACTTTTTTGGATAGTCCTGGTGCTTGAACTCAGGGCCTGGACACTGTCCCTGAGCTTTTTTTTTGCTCAAAACTAGCATTCTACCACTTGAGACACAGTGCTGCTTACAGCCTTTTGGTGGTACTAAGGAATCAAGCCCAGGGCTTTATGCATGCTAGGAAAGCATTGTACCACTAAGCTACCTCCCTAACCCACCATGAAATTCTTATCTCCAATTACCCATCAGGAAACCAGAGGTGGAGCAGTGGCTTAAAGTGGTAGAGTGCTAGCTAGCCTGGAGCAAAAGAGCACAGTACCCAGGTCCTAAGTTCAAGCCCCGTGACCCATTAAAAAAAAGAAAAAGAAGATTCTCCATAGTTCCATTTGAAAAGGCTTGAGTTTTGTTGCTATTATCATCTACATACTTCTGTCCATCCCCTCTGTCTTCCCACTGATTTATATAGGGTTGCTAAATATTTTTATTTATTTTTTGCGGTCATGGGCTTGAACTGGCCTCGGCACTGTCCCTAAGCTCTTCAGCTCAAGACTACCACTCTACCCTTGAGCCAAGCCCCACTTCCCATTTTCTAGAGGTTAATTGGAGATAAGAGTCTCGGGTCTTTTGTGCCCCTGCTGGCTTTGAACCTTGATCTTCAGATCTCAGCCTCCTGAGTAGCTAGGATTACAGACATGAGCCTGTTAACTGTCTTCTTGAAAGCTCCTTATTTCAAGATCCTATAACCAGGACTTAATGCTCTAGTTCAGCTTTCTTCCCCTCACCCCTTCCACTTCCCTCCCCAGGCTTTTGTGCTCAAGGCTAGCACTCTACTCTCTACTCAGTCCTAGACTGGGTAGATTATTTTCTAGTAAGTGAGTGGTGAGTATAGGAACATTTTCTGTCAAGCATGTAATTAAATTCTTTTCTTTGCAGGATGACAGCCCTTCCTCTACTAATCCCTGTGTAGAAGAACTTGAGAAAAATAAAGATTCAAATAGTATAATTAAAGATAGATTGTCTCGAACTGTTAGACAGAATGCTAAATTATTTTTTGACCCAATTCGAAAGTATAATGGACAGCCAGTTCCCTTTCAACAACCAAAGCACTTCACAGGAGGAGTGATGCGATGGTACCAAGTAGAAGGCATGGAATGGCTTAGGGTAATGACTTTTCATTTTTAATATAATATGTTGATGTCTAAGTAACAATGTATCACAACTTGATGTTTTGCAAACTTATTACTGTATATAAAACAAATATTTGTATACTTGGATGACTTGTTTACTGTGAATAATTTAAAGTGAAACAATTGTCTTATTAGACTCCAAATACTTTTTATGGCTTTGATAAATGATTTCCTATAGTTGTTACAATATATGATATGAATGTCAGTGTCATCATAATTATACTTAAGTGTGCTTTTAGAAAAATAAGCTGTTACTAATTCAGGACATGATTATATTAGAATTTTAATATGATGTATATTCTTTTGTCCAGATGCTTTGGGAAAATGGGATTAATGGCATTTTGGCAGATGAAATGGGATTGGGTAAGACCGTTCAGTGCATTGCTACTATTGCTTTGATGATTCAGAGAGGAGTACCTGGACCTTTTCTTGTCTGTGGTCCTTTGTCTACACTTCCTAACTGGATGGCGGAATTCAAAAGATTTACGCCAGAAGTAAGATATGTTTCCTCACATGAAATATATTTTTGTCCATATTTTTTGTTGTAGGAAATAGATTCAAGACCTGCTACTATAACTTGATTTCTACAAAAGCATTGTGTCAGATTAGATGTAGCAAATTTTGGCACATTCTTTCTTTAACCCTTTCTTTTCTTTTTCTTTCTCTTTCTTCTGTTTCTTTTTCCTTTTTTGATTTTTTTTTACAACTTTTTTTTAACAGCATAAGGTACTGGAAATCAGATATTTTGCTTTAAAAAAATTACTTTTTTTGGTTAGTCCTGAGGCTTAAACTCAGGGCCTGGGCAGAGTCCTTGGACACTTTTTGCTCAAGGCTAACACCCTGCTACTTGAGCCACAGCTCCACTTCTGGCTTTTTTGGCATGTGTATGTGGTACCAAGGAATCGAACCCGTGCATGCTAGACAAGCACTCTACCACTAGGCCAAACTCTCAGCCCTTAAAATAATCTTGTGTAGTTCCCTTGCAATATGCATATAATACTTTTCCCATCTGCTCTTTAGCCTTTTTGTTTGCTTTTTGTGGCCTTTATGTCTCCCTTCCCCCCTCCCCCCCAAATTATTTGATCCATAATTTCCATGTCATTTTTATATTTTTGTTCTGAAACATAGTAAAATCTTTCAGATTCCTACTCTGTTATACCATGGAACCCAGCAGGAGCGTCAAAAATTGGCAAGGAAAATTCATAAGAGAACTGGAACACTACAGATTCATCCAGTGGTAATCACGTCATTTGAAATATCTATGAGGGACCGAAATGCATTACAGGTATAGATTGTTTCTTTATAATCTGGAAATTATATTGTAAAAATTTAATTTGTATCACTATCACAGTGTAGCATTAAACACTTTCTGCTTGAAATAATAGACTATATTGTGCATATTTCTCTCGAAACTGGAGCCTTTTGATAAATATTAGAAGAAGGGTGTAGTTTGTTAAATAAAAATTAAAAACCTGGGGCTGGGAGTTTGGCCTAGTGGTAGAGTGCATGCCTAGCATGCATGAAGACCCGGGTTCGATTCCTCGGTACACATACATAAAAAAAAGCTGGAAGCGGTGCTGAGGCTCAAGTGGTAGAGTGTTAGCCTTGAGAAAGTCCAAGAACAGTGCTCAGGCCCTGAGCCCAAGCCCAGGACTGGCAAAAAAAAAAAAAAAAGAAAAAAAAATTAAAAACCTGTGGCATTTTAACTTGTAGCCATAAGTTTTTAAATCAGCAAGACGTAGATCTAATCTGAATATATTACAGATGTGTTTGTGTTTTTTCAGTATATAGAATTTACCAATCTCCTTTTACTTTGTTCAAATAGGAATAGAATATTTTAAGGTGTTATATTTAAACTATCTTAATGGTAGTGTGATATTTTCTTCTATTCTCGCAATTATAGCTGCTTAGTAATACTCTGTTATAATGAAGTGGGAAAGTTGACTTTTCCTCATTGCTAAACTCATTACATATACACATGCTTTACTTTTCCTGTGTGATATCCCTGCTAACTGACATCTCTTCCTTTTCTTTTTACTTGCATGAATAAGGAAACTAACTTAAATAATAGAAAATTAAAATAGTAAATTCAAAACATAGGTCATAAGTAGAATTAAGTGGTACCAGATACTTGTTAATGTTCCACTTATATAAGTGAAGCTTTGCAGATTGTTTTGTAGCATTTTTAGACCAAAAATTTAGCACCAACATCATAAATGTATATAGTATTGAGATACCAGTCATTTTTTAAAAGTAAAAGTAGTATATACTGTTCATAGAAAAAATGTATAGATGGAGGTAAGAGAACCTAAGTTTCTACTTCAGAACTTTACTTTGATAATAAAGAATTAATCTTAACATATAGGTATTATTTATACATAGGAATATACTATAAGTACTTTTTTAGAATATACTATAAGTACTTTTTTAGAAATAGCATTTCCTATAAAAATATGTAACATGAAGAGTTACCTCAGTTTCTTCTCCCCATTGAACCCATAGTGAAACAATTCAGAACCCAGGAACCATTGGCACACACTTGTAATCCCAGCTACTCAAGAGTCAGATCTAAGGATCATGGTTCAAAACAAGCCTGGGCAGGAAAATATTTTTTTTTTTCCCAATTGTGGAGCTTTGAACTCTGGGCCTGGGCACAGTTCCTGAGCTCTTCTACTCATCCCTAGTGTTCTGCCACTTTGAGCCACAGTATCACTTCCAGTTTTCTGGTGATTAATTGGAGATCAGCATCTCACAGACTTTTGTGACCTGCCTGGCTTTGAATCTCAGTCCTCAGCCTACTGAGTAGCTAGGATTATAGGTACGAGCCACCAGCTCCCCGCTCTAAGACCCTTTAGCCCCATTAAACCACTAAAAAGCTGGAAGTAGAAGCTCATCTTGAGCCGTAGCCTTGAGTAAAAATGACAGAAACAGGACCTAGGCCCAGAGTTTAAGCCAGAACCTGCAAAAGGAAAAAAAAAGAGGGCTGGGACTTTTGGTCTAGTGGTAAAATGCTTTCCTAGCATGCATGAAGACCTGGGTTCAATTTCTCAGTACCACATACATAGAAAAAAGCTGGAAATGGTGTTGTGGCTCACGTGGTAGAGCTCAGGTCTTGAGTTCAACCTCTAGGACTAGCAAAAAAAAAAAAAAGGCTACCTCCTTGCCAGTTCTGTTTGCGAGTGACTTTTTCTTTTCTTTTTTTGGCCAGTCTGGGCTTGAGCTCAGGGGCTGAGCTCTGCCCTTGGGTTTTCTCAAAGGTAGAGCTCTACCATTTGAGCCACAGCACCACTTCCTGCTTTTTCTATGTGTGTGGTATTGGGGATTTGAATCCGGATCTTCATGCATGTTAGGCAAGCACTCTACCCCTCCACCAAACTCCCAGCCCCATGCCAGTGACTTTTCTTTTTCATTGAGCTTTACTTACCAATTTAAGAGTTTTGAGGGCTGAAAGCGTGGCCTAGTGGTGGTAGAGTGCTTGTCTAGCATGCACAAAGCCCTAGATTTGATACCTCAGTACCACATACATAGAAAAAGCCATAAGTGGTACTGTGGTTTAAGTGGCAGAGTTCTTGCCTTGAGCAAAAAGTCTCCACGGACAGTGCCCAGGCCCTCAGGTTCAAACCTTACTATTGGAGAAAAAACAGTTAATTTTAGAGGGCTATGAGAGTGTGATTCTGAAGCTCCTGTTTGAATTATTGCTCACTTATTTGTTTTCAGGTTCTTCCTCATTTACTTTCCTATATTCTTTCACTTATTAATTACAAAGGGTGTTTTACAGTTTAGCTGACAGTATTAGACAGATGTCTTCAAGTGAAAAATCATTCACATTATCTGGTTTGGTAGATTGCCAGAAAATTAAGTCTTTTGCAAGTCAGTACAAAAGTAATTGTCATTTTTTTCCTATTAGTAATCTAAGAAAAAGTTACATGCAAAGATGAATTTTTACATTTTTGTTTGCCACTCTTATTGTTCAAAGATACCTATTGAAATGGTATTTATGTTTTCAAAATTATTGCCTGTTTTGCATTTTTAAGAAAGAATTAGAATACTTGGTAAGTTAGAAGTCAAAAGGGAAAGTATATTGAAAATTGGGGAAAAAAATCAGGACATCTTTACTAAAATGACTGAGTAACTTAAAATACCAGTTACTAAAACTGGCTCCAGAAAAAAAAAGAAAGACCTAAAAATTAGAGAAGAAAACTGAGAACACTGGGATAAAGAGAATATCAATCTTATGTTGCAAAATGCAAATATTAACCATTGTAAAATTTCAGAATACATGAAATTAATGAATTTTAATTAGACCTATTTTTAAATCTAATTTTAAAACTTGATAAAACATTGGAAAGAAAAGTCAAATTACTTTGGCTACAGAAAGAATGAGACACTCTTGGCATCAAATATTATTTCCTGACTATGAAATCTGTTTTCAGAATATATTGGTTTTAGGAATCCATTAATTTAACTCATTGTTATATCTTTGAAAATATGTTTATCTCAATAGATACCAAAATGATATTTGATAAGATTCAGCATCTATACATCTTCATAAGAGTTTATTTTATAAATGCTTTTCAGAAGAAACCATATTAAACATTTTTTCCCTCATTTTCTAGCATTGTTATTGGAAATACTTAATAGTAGATGAAGGACACAGGATTAAGAATATGAAGTGCCGTCTAATCAGGGAATTAAAACGGTTCAATGCTGATAACAAACTTCTTTTGACTGGTACTCCTTTGCAAAACAATCTATCAGAACTTTGGTCATTGCTGAACTTTTTGTTGCCAGATGTATTTGATGATTTGAAAAGGTAGGTAAACTGTTATTGTTTTGTTTTTCATGGCTTTTTTTCTGAGTAGCTGAATTTAAGTGCTATCTTTTGGTAGATTCTTCGTAATATATATTAAATATTCATCTTTTCATATAAAATGTGAGAGCAGATAAATAAGAACTTAAACTTATGCATTAATTACAAGAAAACTAAAAATATTGCAGTAAGTATTTCCAGGATTTTGTCTTGGCTTTCTTAAAAAACAGCCCTATATATATTTTTATTCTTTGAGCCACAGCACCACTTCCAGCTTTATTTGTGTAAGTGATTTGGAGGAATCAAACCTAGGTCTTCATGCATGCTAGGCAAGCACTCTACACTACACTAGGCCACACTCCTGGCCCCTATATTTCTATTCTTAAAAGACAATTCAAGGCAAGGTACCAGTGGCTCACACCTGTAATCCTAGCTACTCGGGATGCTGAGATATGTGGGTCTAAAGATCAGTTTGAAGCCACCCTGTTAATGTTTGTGAAACTCTATCTCCAATAAACTAACCCTAAAAAGCTAGAAATGGAGCTGCTGCTTAAATGGTAGAGTTGCTGACTTTAAGCAGAAAAGCTCATGGATAGCACCCATAGCTCATGTATTGTAAAAGCTATGGGATTGGTCCACTATGCACACATACACAGGCACCAAAGAAATAGCTCTGAAAACCACGGAAATCGAGATGTCCCACATTTCCTTTCATACTAACATAGGCATCAAGTTTTTTTTTTTTTTTTAATATGATTAGTTAGCACCAGAACAAAATTAAAGGTTTTCCAAATTCAGCTATCACTTTTTATGGTAGAACCAGTTTGAGTTCTACCTTATATCATGAAAGAAAAAACAATGCTTTCAGAAAATGAATATCCCTAGAATGGCAAAGATAACTGTAATTAAGATGTCTAGGTACCAGTGACTCATGCCTATGTTCTAGTTACTATATCCTTGTTTCATTTACAAGCTAGACTTGTAGCTCAGTAGTACAGTACTTGTCTAGTATACATACAGAACTCTGAGCTGATTCCTTAGAACCGTAAAAAATTTTTTTTTGTAAAAATGGGTCAGATTTCTTTGACTATATAGATGTAGATCATAGACTTGGTTCAATAATAGCTGTTATTTCTGTAATTACTCATAGTGTTTCATAAAATGACTTGCTTTTGGCCTGAGGTTAAGGCATAATGTCTTGGATTTCATTTCCATCACCATGAGACAGAAACAAATCTGTACCTTAGTTTTTAGTTTATCTTTTTACTATTATAGAATATTAACATTTTTAACTTGGAAAAAAATCCCTTTTTTAGATTGCAGTTTTAGATTATTGATTCAAAACAATCATTTACATCCTTTTTGATTGAATATTTTTTTTCTTTGGTGGTTCTAGAATTGACCTCAAGGCTTTGTACTTGCTAGTCAAATGCCTTATGACTTGATCTGTGTAATCAGTCCTGTGTTCTTTTTCATTGTATTACAAATGGCATATGAGGATTTGGTAATTACATGCTTTATAATAAACTGAAATTTAAAACCATGTCTTAAGACAATATAATTGAGTTTATATGATAGGTTAACTTGTAACTGTTTCTCTTTTTTTCCCCAGCTTTGAGTCTTGGTTTGACATCACTAGTCTTTCTGAAACTGCTGAAGATATTATAGCTAAAGAAAGAGAACAGAACGTATTGCATATGCTACACCAGGTGTTGACTGTTTTCTTACTCTGCTTATTCTATCCTCATAGAAAAAGTTCTAGAGAGTACCACCCATTGTTGTATAGACTTAAAAGGTGAAATGAGTTTCCCTAAGTTGAAATGATTTTCCTACCTTTTCCCTTCCTTCCAGAAGTCAGTTTTATGGCTAGTAAGTGCAGATGGTGGCATTCTTTTTTTTCTTTTCCTTAATTAGCTAGCAAGTCTCTTTTTTTGTTACTTCTTCCTTATGTTTAGAATAACATTTGTAGTGTAAGAGACAACACAATATAGGAAAAAAGTGTAAGAAGTATGGATATGATAATCCCTGAAGAAAGGACTACTTAATGTTTGTATTTATTCATGTTTAAATTTTAGATTCTAACCCCTTTCTTACTGAGAAGACTGAAATCTGATGTTGCTCTTGAAGTTCCTCCTAAACGAGAAGTAGTTGTTTATGCACCACTTTCAAAGAAACAAGAAGTCTTTTATACAGCTATTGTGAACCGAACATTTATGAAGATGTTTGGTTCTAGTGAGGTAGTATATGTTTTTAAATACAATACAAGTAAAATACAGCATAAAATTTTTGAGAAGACTTGTCTCCTCAACTATTTTCAGGACTTCTATGGGTGAATTTCTAATTGAAGAATAAGACACAAAGCCACCATCAAAAGTTGTTTGCTAAAATTTATGGTACTGCTAAAATTAAATGACAATCCCTCATTTGCTTTGTCGTCATCTAGAAATATATCAGTTTCTTTACCAGAAATGTATCCATGGGATTAGTATAGTAGTTGAAAAATATTGTAGTCACGTGCATATTACAGGGAATGGCTTTTATGTAAGTGAAGATTAGACTTTAAACTGTCAAGGTAATTAAACATTTAACAGAACATTTATATTTGGCACCAGATTATGAATTTCTTGTGACTTGGAGAGTTATTAAACTTGACAAAGATCAGTTTTCTTTAAATCTTGAAGTCATATACATTAACATTTTGTAGATAAATTTCTTGTTTATATTCAGAACTTCGGTGTATGGGGTTTTAAACAGGCATTTAATTATCTTTCAGAAAGAGTCAGTGGAACTAAGTCCTACTGGACGACCAAAACGAAAAACCAGGAAATCAATAAATTATAGCAAACTGGATGAGTTTCCTAATGAATTGGAAAAATTAATGAGTCAAATACAGCCAGAAGTGGAACGAGAAAAGTGAGTTTAAGCATAAATTTGAAATTATTTAAACTATGTCTTTCACAATACTTATATATTATATTTTTGATAGGACTGTTGTAGAAATGAATATTCCTGTAGAATCCGAAGTTAATCTGAAATTGCAGAATATAATGATGCTACTTCGTAAATGTTGTAATCATCCATATTTGATTGAGTACCCTATAGATCCTGTCACACAGGAGTTTAAGGTAAATAATGTTTTCTTTTTTATACTGGAGCACAATGTTACTTGTTTGGTTTAGTATTATTTAACATAGAATCTTTACTTGCTTTCTCAAAATTATAATCCTTTCTGTAATGTGAGAATGGTGGTCAGTGGTGGTTGCTTTCAGTGTGCTTAGCCAAGTGGTTTTTGGTTTTGGTTTTTTTTTTTTTTGCCAGTTCTGGGGCTTGAACTCAGGGCCTGAGCACTGGCCTTGGGCTTTCTCAAGGCTAGAGCTTTACTACTTGAGCCATAGCAACGCTTCTAGCTTTTTCTATGTATGTGGTATGGAGGAATTATACCTGGGTCTTCATGCATGCTAAGCAAGCATTCTACCACTAGGCCAAACTCCCAGTCTCTTTGTTTTTTTTTCTCTTCTTTTTTTTCACATATTTTTTATTGTAATTAATAGAAGGGTTGCATTATATTCACCAGACATAAGGTGCATTACTTCACAAACATTGATACCCTTTCTCATGTCTTGGTCCCCATTTCCCTCTTGTTTGTTTTTTTCTTGGTCAGTCATGGGCCTGAGCTCTTTAGCTCAAGGCTAGCTCTCTTATCACTTTGAGTGACAGCACCAATTCCAGTTTTCTGGTGATTAATTGGAGATAAGACTCTCATGGTCTTTTATTCCTGGGCTGGCTTTGAAACAGGATCCTCAGATCTCGGCCTCTTGAGTAACTAAGATTACAGGTGCCCCAGCTAGTATTGACTTTTTGAGCCAGATAGCTCTTGTTTGGAGGTAATGTCCTGTGGACTGTATTTAGTAGCATCTCTAGCCTTTGGGTGGCAGTAGTATATGTATTCCCCATTTGTGACAACCTAAAATGTCTATAGATACTGCTACATATCCCCTGGAAGCAGGGGAAAATGCTATCATTTGACATAATACCTTTTACATAAAGGAAGATAAATCTTAGCTTTTCATTAAAAATATCTTTCAGATTGGATAATATTACCATAGGAAGAAAATTGTCTTTAGTGTGAATAAGATTGCTTATAAACTCGTATGCTTCCTTTAATTTGAATTAAGAACTCTGGTAGCAATTTTGTAAGTATCTTAGTTGATTATAAAGGAAAAAAAACCCTCAGCTTGTACAGTAAGTTTAAACTTACGTTCTCTTATACAAAGCCTTCTGTTGTTGGTCGTGGGCCTTGAACTCAGGGCTTGGGCAATGTCCCTGAGCCTCTTTGTGCTCAAGGCTAGCACTCTCCTACTTGAATCACAGCACCACTTGAGGTTTTTGAGTGTTTGGAGATAAGAATCTCAAGGAAACCTTTCTTCCCAGTCTGGTTTCACCTTCAATCCTCAGATCTCAGCCTCCTGAGAGCCAGGATTACAACCATGAGTCACCAATGCTCCGCTATACTAAAGTTTTGATACAAGAGTAAGATAGATTTGTTCATGGATAGATTCGTGGTTTCAATTGAACTTAATTTACTTTTCATTCTACTATATGTTTTCCATTAGAATCGGTGATCTCTATTGAAAGGTTTTTGTTGTTGTTTTATAATGAATCACCATTTTAAAGGAAAGTATTCAGATGTTTTCCATGTTTCCAGGCAAATGGTTAATAACTATAATGACAGTTTTATCCTTTTTTTTTCCCACTTTCAAGATTGATGAAGAATTAGTAACAAATTCTGGGAAGTTCTTAATTTTGGATCGAATGCTGCCAGAACTTAAGAAAAGAGGACACAAGGTGGCAATTTTAATTGGACTTTCAATTGCTTGTGCTTTATGAGTCCGTGTATATACATTAAGATATATTTAAATTTCAGGTGCTGCTTTTCTCACAAATGACAAGAATGCTGGACATTTTGATGGATTACTGTCAACTTAGAGATTTCAACTTTAGTAGACTTGATGGGTCCATGTCATATTCAGAGAGAGAAAATCATGTAAGACTTTTTGTCATCCATCAAATTCTTTGTGTCATCTGACTTGATTTTTGAAGTAATGTATAAATAAGACATCTAAGTTGACGAGAAATGGACAAAAACTCTATAAAAGTTAGCATTTTGATTTTTGTATTCATAACTTGGTGTTTGGCTCTCGTGTGTATGTGTGTGTGTACATGTACATATCTTGAGATATATAGCATCTATAGGTACATCTATATGTATAGTCACATGTGAAGAATATAAATATAGTCACATGTGAATAACATTCAGATAATAGGAAAATATTTTCCTCTCAAAAATTTCTTCATGTTCATTGTTTCATTAAACAAATTTCAAGTCTAAAGTGAAGGAGAAAGCACTCATTGCTATTCCACCTAGAATTTGCTATGAAAATAGTTTTTTTGCCTGGTCCTAGGGTTTGAACCCAGGGTCTGGCCCTTGTTAAAGACAGCCATTTTACCTCTGATCCATAGCTTAACCTTGCCATTAACATTTGATTATATTTTGTTATTATATTTCTAAAACAAAAATGTTATATATCTGATACAGTATCAGGTCATTGAGGTATATCTATTTGGCATTTGGTCTTTCCTTTATTTTGGGGTGATAAGTTTGACTCATAGACCCATATTTTCTAGTCAGGGCATCCTACATTAGTTTGGCCAAGTTTGGAAAAGTCTTTTTATACCTCCTCCTCAACTAGTTGATTACTTTCCATTTGTTATGTTTTATTATGTTTTCATCTTTTCTGCTTTTAGATGCAAAGCTTCAACACAGATCCAGATGTGTTTCTTTTCTTAGTGAGTACACGAGCTGGTGGCCTGGGCATTAATTTGACTGCAGCAGATACAGTTATCATTTATGATAGTGACTGGGTAAGTTGGAACTCTCATATCCAGATCTTATTTCTGTTCTGAATTTTCAGTTCTTAGTTGTACAAGTTACAGTTTGGTTTGGACTTTATTGCAGTTCAACCTTGTTATACCATTTCTCATTTGATTGTGTATGTAAATTAGTCTGTATCTTAGACTAATTTAATTTTTTCCACTTTTTTTAATTAAAGAATTTATTAGCATTGATTTTTATATCATATTTCAAATGACTTGTTTAACAAACAAGTATTCAAGAAGGGAATCTACATACAATCACTGGCACTTAGATTTTAGAATATAATCAAAATTAGGCTAAGGGTTTGTATGTCATAGATACATATTAATCTATGTAATGAAACATTATGACTATAGAGTCATAAGCTTTTATGTCTATGTAGTTGTGTTTATATTTCCAGTACCATGTCCATAGCATTGGGTATGTGAGAAATGAGTCCTCACTCTTGTACTGTTTGGGTGTAATAGCCACATATTAAGGATCCCATGCGCCTTTTGTTCCTTAGGTCTTGACTTGTCTCAGTCAACATGATTAGCTCTAGATTCATCCACTTCCCTGCAAATGCCATTATTTTATCTTGTCTGTTGGCTATTTAGAATTCCATTGTATACATATACCACATTTTTTGTATCCATTCATGTGTTGCAGGGCATCTGAATTGTTTCCATCACCTGGCTATTGTGAATAGTGCAGAGATAAACGTAGATTAGCAGGTGTCCTTATATTTGGGTTATGGTGTTCAGGATAGATACTCAGGAGTGGTATTGTGGGATCGTAGGGAAGGTCGATTTTCAGTTCTTTAAGAAACGTCCACATTGCTTTTCCAGAGTGGCTGAACTAGTTTACAATCCCACCAGCAGTGCAGTAGGGTAGACTAATTTAATTTTTAATGTAACACTGTTAAATGTCATTCTTACTTTAAAGAATCCACAGTCTGATCTTCAGGCCCAGGATAGATGTCACAGAATTGGTCAAACAAAGCCAGTTGTTGTGTATCGCCTTGTTACAGCAAATACTATTGATCAGAAAATTGTGGAAAGAGCTGCTGCTAAAAGAAAATTGGAGAAGTTGATCATCCACAAAAGTAAATGATGCTCTGTTGACTTTTTTTGCTTAATTGACATTGTATATGTGTAATCCTGTTAATGTCATTACTGTTACCTTCATTACTAAAGGAATTAGTGTAGAATTATGTGACAGGATTTAAATCAGTAGAGGAGGATTTGGAGCTCCTAACAGCCTATGTTAAGTTGATAATCATAGAAAGAACATTACTGTTTTTCTAAATGTGGCGTAGAGAAAGGAATAAAAGATAATTAGAAAGTGAAGCATCTTAAACTCTCAGTGGGGAATTTGACATATTAAATATTTCTGGGCTGGACACTGGCTCATACCTGTAATCCTAGTTACCTCAGGAGGCTGAGATCTGAGGATCACGGTTCAAAGTCAGCCCAGGCACTAAAGGCTGAGACTTTTATCACTTAACTACTAGAAAACAGGAAGTGGAACTGAAAGGGGAGAGCGGTAGCCATGAGCTGAAGAGCTCAGGGACAGCATCCAGGCCCCTAGTTCAAGCTCCATGACCAACCAAAAAAGAAAAAAAATTGTTTACTAAAAGTTTTAAAGAAAACTACAAGTTCTCAATATATTAAGCATTAAAGTATTAATGGTATATTCAACTAGTTCTATTGAAAGCCTGTGTGCATTGGTATAGAGAGAATTCAAAGTTGGTAAGCTGAGGTGACTCCAGTGGGGTCTTTTATGTTACATCATTTGGGATTCCTTAGTAAGTTTTACTTTTACTTGTCTCAACATAAAATTGATTTAGTTGATTAAGTTAATGACCTAATCATGATTTGAAAATTGCTTCTACAAATAGTCAAGCCTAGAGAAATTCGAGTATCTTAATATTAGAAAACAGTGTTGAAAGTTAACTGCCAGTTAATTTTACAATACTGCTTGCTTATGCTTATAATATGGTTTTAAGGAAAAGCAGGTTATGTTTTAGGTAGAGTAATTTGACTACAACAGTCAAGATGGAGAGATGGAGTTGGAATTGTAATGGGGATAAAATGAATCAACCTAATACATTTTGTGTAAACTTTAAATGTTTTTACATGTGTTACTTTAGAAATTCAAAGGATGAGATAATATATTGCTTTAAGTATTAAATTTCTTTTTTTTTTTTTTGCCAGTCCTGAGCTTGAGCTCAGGGCCTGAGCACTGTCCTTGGACTTTCTCAAGGCTAGCACTCTACCACTTGAGTCTCAGCACCACTTCCGGGTTTTTGCTATGTATATGGGGTACTGAGGAATTGAACCCGGGTCTTCGTGCATGCTAGGCAAGCACTCTACCACTAGACCAAACTCCCGGCCCCCTAAGTATTGAATTTCTTTAAGTAACTTCATTATTACCCTTTCACAAATTTTGTTTTGAGGTTAATATTGTACTAAAAAATTGAAAGATGGGGCTGAGAGCATGACCTAGTGGTACAGCATAGCATGCTTGAAGCCCTGGGTTAGATTCCTTGGTACCACATACAGAAAAAGCCACCAGTGGTGCTGTGGCTCAAGATGTAGAGCACTAGTCTTAAGAAAGCCCAGGGGCAGTGACCAGTCCCTGAGTTCAATCCCCATGACTGGCAACAACAATAAAAAAAAAAATTGGGGAAGATATTATGAAATTCTGGTACTTTCTTGTTGTACACATATAGTAAAATATACAACTCTTACATTTATAGTTGGATGAAATGTGTATATTCAGTTACCTAAATTAAGAGAATGAATATTTTTATATAATATTTTTTCATACACCATTTTTGGCCATTCTCTGTGCTCTCTGCCATTTATTTTGAGATTCACTGTTGGGATTGTTGTCACATTTTTTTTATTGTAATTAATAGAAGGGTTACATGATATTTGCCAGATAGATGGTGCATTAATTCCCATACATTGATACCCTTTCACATGTCTTGGTCCCCATTTCCCTCCCCCCCATCCCCACCCTCACATATTTTTTTTTCTCATACTATTCTGAGATTTATATAATTGAATTAGAAGGTTTATTTTGCTAAATAGTTTGCATTTGGGGGGGGTGTTCAGTCATGAGGCTTGAACTCTGGGCCTGGGCATTGTTTCTGAACTCTTCAGCTCAAGGGTAGTGCTCAACTTCTTGAGCAGTGCCACTCTGTTTTTTTTGGTGATTAGTTGGAGATAAGAATCTGAAGGGGACTTTCCTGCTGGACTGGCTTTGAATTGAGATCCTCATATCTCAGCTTCCTAAGTAGCTAGGGTTATAGGCATGAGCCATTAGCACCCAGCACTGAATAGTTCATTAATGGACACTTCAGTTGTTTCCTGATTTTATTGTCAGATTATAAGTCATTACATTTCTAATACATTGTAGTATAGCTTTAAAATGAGTTTTTAATGTTAATTTGATATTTTTTTTTAGATCACTTCAAAGGTGGTCAATCTGGATTAAATCAACCTAAAACTTTCTTGGATCCTAAGGAATTGATGGAATTATTAAAATCTAGAGATTATGAAAGGTAAAATTACTTTTCTCTGTGTGTATGTGTGTGTGTGTGTGTGCGCGTGTGCATGCATGCATGTGTGCGTGCATGTGCTTGTGTGCATGTGTATAACTGAGGACTGAACTTGAGGACTTGTGCTTGCTAGGCACTCTACCATTTAGCCTATACCCTTAGCCTTTTCAGATTTCTTCATAAAAGTAGAAATTTCTTCATAAAATTAGAAGCCATCATTTTAATTTATAAATGTACACTTGAATATTTTGTCTTTCTAGGGAAGTAAAAGGATCAAGAGAGAAGGTCATTAGTGATAAGGATCTAGAGTTGTTGTTAGATCGAAGTGATCTTATTGGTAAGTATTTGTGATGGATTGTTTTTTTTTATTTTTTTTAAATTTTATTTTGGTGGGTCGTGGGGCTTGAACTCTGGTCCTGGGCACTATCCCTGAACTCTTCAGCTCAAGGCTACTGCCTTACCCTTGGGCCACAGCCTTACTTCCCATTTTCCAGAAGTTAATTGGAGGTAAGAGTCTCATGTTTTTTAGTGCCCAGGCTGGCTTTGAACCTCAATCCTTATATTTCAGCCTCCTGAGTAGCTTTGATTAGAGGCGTGAGCCACCGCGCCCAGCTCATGTTAGTTTTGTCTCATTGCCATTTCCCTTTCATTAATCTCAGTAATTGTAGCAAACCCATATGTAGATATCTTTTACTGAAAAGAACTCCTCCCCTCCTCCCATTCCTGGAGCTTGAATTCAGGTTCTTGAGCCTCTTTGTGCTCAAGCATTCTACCACTTGAACCACAGTGCCAATTCTGTCTTTTTCTAAGTAGTTTATTGGAGATAGAGTTTCATGTATTTTCCTGCCTAGGCTGGCTTCAAACCTGGATCCTAAGATCTCAGCCTCCTAAGTAATTGGGATTATAGGCATGAGCCACTGACATCCAGCTAAGAACATAGTTTTAGAAATACCTACTATATAATTTCTAGAGAATTGGCTTTGATACCTTTATTTCATCTATCATACCTGTTTCAGACTTTTCCTATTGAATTTTATAGCATTTAAATCAGGATCCAAATTGCATTGTTATATATAGCATTCCCTTTTTGGTTTTTTTTTTCCTTACCATTATTTGTTGAGAAACATGTGTTCTTTCTCTGTAAAGTGGCTTACATTTCTTTAAGCAGCTGGTTCTTTCCCACCATGTTTTTGTTCTTCAGTGTTTATTTGTTATAGTAGCTCTCTTAAAGTTCTCTGAGTAGAATGGAGAAAAACGGTGCTTTGATAGGTTGTTCTTTTTGTTGTTTTTTAAAATTTTTTTTTGCTAGTCCCAGGGCTTGAACTCAAAGCCTAGACATTGTCCTTGAGCTTCTTTTTACTCAAGGCTTACTAACATTCTACCACTTGAGCCAGAGTGTCTCTTCTGTTAATGTGGTGTTGAGGAATTGAGCCCAGGGCTTTATGCAGTCAAAATAAGTACTCTACCACTAAGCCACATTCCCAGCTCTTCTTGATAGGTTTTTTTGTTGGTGGTGATGTTTGTTTGTTGTTTTTTTTTTGTCGGTCATGGGGCTTGAACTCTGGGACTGGGTGCTGTCCCTGAGCTCTTCAGCTCAAGGCTTACCTAGACCATAGCACCACTTTCAGCTTTCTGGTGGTTAATTGGAGATTAGTGTTAATTGGAGATGAGAATGTCATAGACTTTCCTGGGCAAGGTGACTTTTTGAACTTTGATCCTTAGAATCTCAGCCTCCTGAGTAGCTAGGATTACAGATGTGAGCCACCTCGCCCAGCAATTTCTGGCTTTTTTTCTGTTTAGTGATACGAAGGAATCAAATTCGGGCTTCATTTATGTTCAGCAAGCACTCTACCACTCTCACTTCTCAGCTCCAAATTTAGTGTCTTGAATGCACTAAAGTGTTATGTTTTGTTGGAGTCCATTCTAATTTTACCAAGTTTTTTTTTGTCATAATTTGTGTAATGCTTGGGTGAGATGACAAATGCATCTGTGACATACAAGCAGCAGTAAGAGAATCTCAGCCCAGGCCTGCCCATGTATAAAGCAAGAGTCTACCTTGAAAATAACCAGTGCAGAAAGGAGTGGTTTAAATGATACAGCACCAAGTTCAATCCACATGACTACCAAAAGAACAAAAAATTCAAAGTACTATTCTGTTTATTGTTTTAAATTTTTTGAATCTTAAACTCAAGTGTGTGTGTGTTTGTTTTTTTTAAGCATTGACAATCTTTATTCCATTTATATAAAAATCAAAATATATTTGAAACAAATATAGTAACAATAGTTATCTCTTAAGATAATAAAAAAGGTGGAACTAGGTTTTTGGGTTTTTTTATATTCTGATTTTTTTCTATAACCAACAATAATTTTGAATCAATTTTTAATTAATTTTTAATTTTGAAAAGAAAAATTAACGTTTCTTTTGTTTTTGGTGTTATTGGGTTTGCATTAAGGGCCTTGTGCTTGCTAAACAGGAGGAGTCAGTTTCTTTAATGCTGGAACTTTGTTAATATTGAAAAATTTCACAAAACATCTTTGGTTGACATTCTGCAAATGGTGCCATCCAGTAAGGCCCCAATACTCTCTTCTTGTGAAGATAGTTTATATATCTTTTTGACTTCTGCAATATTTATTTCAGGAAGATTTTCCAGAGAAATCTGGTGACCTTCTACTTGAGAGATAAGACATTCTTGATTTATCTGTTTTTCTCCTCCCTCAATGTAAACACGTAGAACTGAATGAAGTATCATTTGCTAAGATACCAAATTTTTTCAAAGCCTCTGAAATATTGTTATTTGGGGAAAGGTTGAAAATAACTTCCGTAGACAGAGTTCTTGTCTTCGTTTTTCCCAGTTTGTAGAGGTGAACTGCCTTATTTGCTGTCACAAGTATCTGAAATGGATCGACAATCACTGTAGGAATTATCAGTGAGCTGTCCAAGGTGCCTTCCATGGCCTTTTTTTTATCAAGTCTCCAGCATTTTTTTACGTCTTTAAATAATAGAAGGGTCACCCTGCATTCAGGAAATAGGTCTAGTTGATGTGTTAACTACATTTCAGACAAGTAGGAATCTCTCCTTGCGGTCCGTCCAGGAAGCATGTTTGTTTTGTTTTGCCAGTCCTGGGGCTTGAACTCAGGGCTTGAGCACTGCCCTTGGACTTTCTCAAGGCTAGAGCTCTTCTACCACTTGAGCCACAGTACCACTTTGGCCTTTTTCCATGTATGTGGTACTGAGGAATTGAACCTAGGACTCTACCACTAGGCCAGACTCCCTGCCCCAATCTCAGTAGGTCATTATTATTTTTTAAGTACATGCTTTAATATTTTTTTCCCATAGATCAAATGAAAGCCTCTGGACCAGTTAAAGAGAAGACAGGAATATTCAAGATATTAGAAAATTCTGAAGATTCCAGTCCTGAATGTTTGTTTTAAAGTGAAGCTTTAAAAAAAAAAAAAAGCCCCCCCCCTTTTTTTTAACATTCTTGTGTATATTCAGCAATTTTGTTACATTGGTTTTGAAGTCCATTTTGTCCACTTCACATTTTTGATTATATCAGTTTGTATATTGTAATTGATACCGCCACATACTTAAGAATGTAATTCTTTGAGCCTTATTAAGAACAAAATTCCTAACAAGTTTAGATTTTTAGTTACTTTTTCAGGTTAGGTATTACTCTTAGGTATGGCCTAATGTTTACTTAACCATTGCCAGATTTATAGTCTTCCTGTGGAAGTTTAGTAAATGTCTCTTTTGCCCCTCCTTTCTCATAGTAGTGATGTAGATGAAGGAATTGACACTTCTGTTATGAAGTACACTTTCAAGAGGGAGGATTGAATGAGGTTGTACTTTTTGTCACTAAAGTAAAAAATTGTTTTTACTTTAAGAGTCTATAGTTTACCAAATAAATGTTTCTTATAAAATGATTTTATCAAATTACTTTGTCAGAAAAATAAAGCGAAGTGAAATAACACAAACATGACTAGTTTTGATATTCAACATTATGCTCTCTTGGTTTCATTCACCAGTACGTATAAGCATGTTGTAGAAAATTTTCAAGTGATGGTTTCACAAAGGATACTGAAAGAAATGAAGCATTTTGGCAAAACACCAAAACTTGGAAATGGTAGTATATTGTGAGAGAAAAGTCATTGAAAATTTATAGAAAGGTCATGAGAATCAGTACAATGAAAATAAGGCCTAGAAGTTTAACTCGAAAAAGATTATAAAGTGAACAACATAGGGCCCATGTAAATGGTTATAAGCCTGTGAAGAAGACTAATCCTAAACATTTATCCTGGGAAGGGGGAACATGCTTCCTAGAGTATGTAATTTATTATTGGTTAGTATCTCTTGGAAAACTCAATTGTATGTTCATGTTTAAATTACATTGCTATGGAAAAATGAAACCAGAGGTCTGGTTCTGGTTTGAGAGACCACTTAATTTAAGACTACAGAGCAATTTATTTTGTGTGTTTTTTTTTAAATAAATGAAAATGTTCATTCACAAGCTCATTTCAAAATCATTGTGACTTAGATTCTTTTATATTGTACCAACAGCTTCATCTCTCCTCAATACCTCTTCCTTTCCTTGTTCTCTGTATTAAGAAAATGGTGTCAGTCAGAAAAGAAGTTTTAAAAGATGTATTTAGTGCATTTCTTGTTGATCCTTATTTATTTTTCCATTATTGTCCTACCCAGACCCAATAGGAAAGTTTTTTATTTTTCTTCTGATAGCAAAAGTAGTTGTAAAACTTGTCTCTATTCATTGTCTACAATTTACTCTCTCCTATTTTTTTTCATTCTGGTCAGATTTCCATCTCTATGACTCCACTGTAATTATTGATATCCCAGTGACCTGGTTTTATTTGATCTGTCAACATCATTTATGTATTTGCTTTTTCTTTAGAAAAGAATTGGTTGGCTTTTTAGCAGACACATTGTCTGAATTTTCATTCTACTGTTTTTTGTATGTTTCTTGCGTGGGAAACCTCTAAGCATTAGAATTTCCCAAAACAACTTGGTAACATTCCTGATCTTACCTTCCTGATGTTCTTACCCTGTATCTTAATTTAATACTAACAATTCTGATGAGTCTTACTTGTATTCTCAGTCAAAACCTTCATTCTCAACTGTGAATACAGTTCCCTTCTTGTGTTGTTTTTTTGTTGTTGTTGTTTTGTTCTTTACTTGGTAGAATACGTGATAACTGAAACTACTCTAAATCTAAACCTAAACATTTGGTCTTGGGTTACCCCTTTATATTTTCCTATTCTAGTAAAAGTCAGCTTCTTCCAGTTTTAGTAGAACTGGAAGAAACTGACTTTTCCTTTTCCTCATACTTCACAACTGAATATATTCTTAATAAATATGTTCACAATACCAGCTTAATATGTTCACGATACCACCATATCTTTTAGCATGTAATCATGGGCCCTGTATTTGATTAGGCACAGAATAACTTGTGACTAAACATCTCGATAATCATCCTCTGAAATCAATAGTTTATTTAATAACTATTAAGTAGGAAGATCAGATATGTTCATTGGTAACTTTCCCTCTTCCTGTGTGAACGCAAATAAGCATTTTTTCATATTTCTCAAGTATTTGTTGAAAAACTTAAGTTACATTGTCACACATGCATGCACACATCTGTATACCTCATGCTAAAAGGGATACCTACTTATCTGGCCATTTCATTGTTGAGGTTACTGCCATTGATCTGGGGGCTTTCATTGGCTCTTAACCAAGCATGGAAAATGGTGAGATATGTTCACAGAATGAATAATCACTTAAGATTCCCTAGTGTCTTCCCAATGACCTCATCCTGGTGTAGGAGCTCACTGTTGAAGTTAGAGATGACTTCATCCCAGATACTGAAACTGCTCTTCCAACATTCTGACTGATTTGTCCATGAATCTGATATATTCTGCCAGAGAGAAAAATCTTTTAAGTCTTAGACTATGTTTCTTACAAAATCATATGTTGAAACAACTTCATGTTTAGAAAAGTGAAGGCTTTGGGCAGGGCACAGTGGCCCATGTCTATAATCCTAGCTACTCAGGAGGCTGAGATCTGAGGATCAAAGTTCAAAGCCAGCCCAGCACTAAAGACCATGAGACTTATCTCCAATTAGTAGAAAACAGGAAGTGGGTCTGTAGCTCAAGGAGAGTAGGGCAGTAGATGAGCTAGAGAGCTCAGGGACAGCACCTAGGCCCAGAGATCAAGCCCTATGACCCACAGTGCAGACTTTGGGAGGTAATTGGCATGAGTAGCCTAACAGTAAGAAGGTGATTGTCCATGCACCAGAAAGTTGTGCCCACATGTCATATTTTAAATTTATATCTGAATTGTGAAAAATAAACTTATCCTTGTCCAAATGGATGACAGGGTTGCTCTGCCCGTGCCATTTTAAAACCAGTAGACGTTTTGCCCAGGGAGTACCTGCCTCATATCAACCTCTTGATCCATGGAGGAGAAAATGACCATTCCTCTGTCCTGTTCTTTCCAGATCTCATTGATTCCTGCCCTGAATCTTGAACCATAATCATTCTTTTCTTTTTCTTTTTTTTTTTTTTTTTTTTTTTGCCAGGGGCTTGAACTCAGGGCCTGGGCACTGTCCTTGGACACTTGCTAAAGGCTAGTGCTCTGCCACTTGAGCCACAGAGCCATGGCTTTTTCTGAGTAGGTGGTACCAAGGAATCAAACCCTGGGCTTTGTGCATGCTGGGCTAGCACTCTACCACTAGGCCATGATCCTGGTCCCATTATTCTTGATTAAACATAAGAACTACCCTTTTTTTTTATTTAAAAAGAATAGTTTATTGCTTTCCCTCAACCTTTATGAACTTATACCAAAAAATGGGGGAAGAATCCACTAAATAGAAAAAATGCAACTGCCTAGTTGATACTAAGATTTCAAGAGGAGAGGAGGAAATGGTACAGGCTCTTGCTTTAGTAGGAGTGCTGTAAAAATGGAATTTTCCATTCATTTCTGGAAAATATGCCAATAAGTTCATTTTGGTCTGTTTTATACAACATCATTTAACTTGATGCCTTTCTAGCTGTGTTTTTTGCTGTTTTGCTGTATTGATTAGTATTGAAGTTGCTGTTCTTGGACGTCTTTCTGCTGTGCTGTAGATGTAAGCAAGATCTGAACCCCAGTGATCTTCATTTTCTCATTTTTCTGCTTTATAAGTTGGTAAACTCAATTATTTTTACCAGCATAAACCTTCAAATCTTTATATCCCTTGAGCTCTGTGTTTTGAGTGCAAACCTCTACTTCTGCTTATTAAAGTACAGCCTTTCTTCCCCCAGTATGTTCTTGGCCTTTGCCTTTTCCAAATTTGCTAGAGAAGTTTTGCTCTCAAGAAGTGAGGCAATCAGGAGGAAGTATGTCATTGGACCAAAAGGAAATAATAAAGTGCAGTTGCTTGTCATAGACACCCAGACATTGCTTATTCAATCAGTCCTTCCCTCCCTCCCTCCCCCCCTTCCTTCCTTCCTTCCATCCTTCCGTTCTTCCTCCCTCCCTCCCTCCCTCCTGTCCTTCCTCCCTCCCTCCCTCCATTCCTCCCTCCCTCCCTTCTCTTCTCCTTCCTTCCCTCCCTTTTGTCCTACCCTACCCTGCCCTGCCCCATCCCTCCCCATCCCTGCCCACCTCCCCCCAACTTTTGTGAGGCTTTGTTTTATTGTGAGGCTTGAACTCAGGGCCTGGGCATTGTCCTTGAGCCAATTTGTACTCAAGGCTACTTGAACTGTACCACTTCCAGTTTTTGAGTGGTTAAATGGAGATAAGAGTCTCAGAAGTTTCTGCCTGGGCTGGCTTTGAACTTCAATCCTCAGATCTCAGTGTCCTGAGTAGCTAGGGTTACAGGCATGAGCCACTGGCACTTGGCCCTTAACATTTCTCTTTTATTAATTTTTTCTTTTTTTTTTAATTTTTTTATTGTAATTAGTAAAAGGGTTACATGATATTTGCCAGATAGAAGGTGCATTAATTCACATACATTGATACCCTTTCACATGTCTTGGTACCCATTTCTCTCCCCCCTCTTTTATTAATTTTTTCTATTAGGGCTACAGAGAAGGTTTCATTATTACATTTTCAATACACATTGAAAAAGTTAAATAGTTATAAGGGTGATGTAGAGAGGGATTACCATTACATAAATCAAGTAAAGACTACATTTCATTTTGGACAATGTTGCCCGTTGAAGTTTGATCCTTAATATATTTTGGAGTCTATCCTTATTTGAAAAACTTTCCATAGAGATTTTCTTCCTCTTCCTCAAGCAATCTTCCTGAATCTACTTGGATTGATTGGTTCTCCAGTACAACTGTGAAGTATTTTCCTGTGAATAAATTGTTCAGGTTTTTTCATTTCTAGCCACTCTTGTATAATTTGTTTTGAAATCATTAACTGCTTTTAAACTAAATAGGCATGTAAATATCATTTTAGAGAAAAAAGTTATACATGTAATCTGAATACCACATTTTATAATTTTCCTTTTAGTAAATCATTATTCTCTTTTCATATAAAACATGTGTAACCCCTTTACTTGATACTTCACAAAATTCTAGTATGTGTTTATATCATAACTCCTCAATTTTTACTTTTCTCCAATCCCCCTCCTATCTATCCTAGTGCTTAAACTCAAGGCATCACTCATTCTAGGCAGATACTCTGCCAGTTGAACTGCACACCCTGCTCTTTTGTTTTACTCATTTTTATACTAGGGTTTATGTTTATGACCAGGTCAGCTTGGATCACAATCTTTCTTTTTACCCTTTCTAAGTAGCTAAGATATAAAGCACTGGGTTCACCTATTGATTGCATAGCAGTATTGTGAACATTTTGCCTAATCCTCAGTTTTTCAGTATCTTTTTTTCTTGTTGGGGGAAGGGTCATGGGGCTTGAACTCGGGCCTGGGCATTGTCTCTGAGCTCTTAAGCTCAAGGCTACCACCCTATCCCTAGACCCACAGACCCACAGACCCACTTCCCCTTTTCTAGTGATTATTTGGAGATAACAGTCTCATGGTCTTTAGTGACCGGGCTGGCTTTGAATGGGGATCCTCAGATCTCAGCCTCCTGAGTAACTAGGATTACAAGCATGAGATACCACACCTGGCTTCTCAGTAACTGAAGTAACTAGGAATACATGTGAGAGCTACCATGATTGGCTCTAATTACAAACAATTAAAACACATGAACTAAGTTTTAGTGATTTAAAACACATGAACAAATTTTTAATAATTTTAAATGTTGATTTGGGGGACAATAGGTGCTTTTAGTTTCCTAGGTTCAAATTTCACACACAAAAAATTAACTTTTTATTTCCCAAAGTTAAGAAAGCAGATAAGTTAAGGGAAAAAAAGGTGGTGTCCTCCCACAGGGCCCCTGTCTGCTTTGGCTTCAAACCTGCAGCTCTTCCCTCCTTCTCCTGTGCCATGTCCTCAGAGACAGCTCTGAAACAGTCAGCCCTCCCTTCTACCCCCACCTTTTTGCCAGATGGGGTAAATTGAAGCCCCCAAGACAGGAATTTGTCCACTGGATAGAGTCAGGGTTAGAACCTAGGGCCCTAGGTGCTCAGTCCTGCACTTTTATTTCAAATTTCCATACTTTACAGGCAGTCTTCCTTTCTGTTGCCCTCTCCTGTCCAGCATTCTCTGACTTTGGAGGTACACTGACTGCATACCTGTATCCCAGGGTGTGATGTCTTGGGTAGGACTGGTTCCCTCTTCACCTCTGCTCCCCACTATCACCCTGATCTGCTGATCCTGGTGTTTCTACTAAGGTCAGTCCCTTTTGTATTTTACCATTTGCCTCCCAGCTCCCCTTTACCTATTCAGCTTTCCCCATTCTGTTTCTTTGTTGAGTCCTGTGGATTCCTTGGGGGGTGAGTGCTATGATCTTCTTGGAGCTTCAGGTCCCTTGGATGGGGTGAAAGGTGAATTTCTGGTTCTTGAGGAACTTGCCACTTGTGACTCTCCAGGAGTATAAAGTTGTCCCGGTGGAGGGATCCCCCAAAATGTTCCAGAGCAGGCTAGGATGCCTGAGGCCAGGATGCCCCAGGCATCCTTCTCTCCTGTAAACTGATGGGACAATGCCCACGCCCAGGTGCAGAGCGGCATCCTTGGGATGAAGAGTTCTGGGACAGCACCCAGGCCAAGTTCATGCCCTGTGAAATTATTTTCTGAGGAATCCCTTATCCATGGTTCTGTACCTTGCTCCAGATGTACAATCAATTTAGGTTTGGGAAAATAATGCTCCAAGGAAACGAGGTTGCTGTAGTTCTCCAGCATTACATCTCTATACAGGGTCCTCTGAGCAATGTTTAGATTCTGCCACTCTTCACAGCTGAAGTCCACAGCTACATCACCAAATGACACCATCTCCAGAGACCTTTTCATTCTTTCTTGCATTTGACAATGAACAGAAGATTCTGGCAGCATGGCCAGACAGAACGCAGGGACCAGCTGCTTCCCCAACCTCCAGGGTGGCACCAGGTGCTGCTCAGGATGCAAGGTGCACAGCCCCTATAGGCAGGAAGACCTGGGCTGCCAGTACCAGAGCCACTGCCTGCACAAGCTGCCTCTCCTTCTGCCTCCGCAGGGCCCCTCAGCCCTACCACGCCCAGCCGGCAGCCCTGTGCCCACTACAGGACAGGAGCGGGGCAGTGAGTCCCCAGTGGAGCTGGCAGCAGCCCTCCAGCTCCAGCGCATGGGCACTTCCTCCACTTGTTCAGATTTTTTAATTGTTATCTTTGAGAAAGTGAAGCTAGATTAGCTAATATTCATGGGCAAATACAGGTACAGAAATGAAAGGCATTCTTGCTCAATAGCACAACTCTTGCCCTACTATGAGTCATTAGAAACAGGACTGGGCAGCTCAAACTTTTCTTGTTCTTTTCCATGATTACAAAGATTCAACTCATTAGAAGCGTCCCAGAATCAGCAGTTTGTAATGTTGGATCCGTATGCAAATGAGCCTGAAATTCAGTGCAAGCTCTGCAGTCTTGTTATACAGTTTGATCTGGCTGACCACAAAGGTGTATAGCATAGCTCCTCTGAATTCTGTTGGCTTCTTTGCTTATAAACCTTGTTGCTCTGGCCTAGAGTCAGGAGTAACACAACATGATTTGGGACTGGTCTGGATCTCAGAGCCAAGATATGTTGCTAAATTTTGAAGAACTCGGCCTTGCTCCTAAACTTTACCAGGAAACCTTGAAGATATTCTTGACTTGATTTCAGCTCTGCTGGCAGAACTACCTTTAGCTTGTCCTCCAGTATGGACTGTGCCTTCCAGTATGTTCCAGGATTGACCGCGTCTGAGGTACAGGTCAATATAATGAGTCATGGGAACACAATGAGTAAATGTTGGTGAGTCCAGTTGATGTGCATATCTTGCTGGAGGGAAGGGCACAAGGAACATGGGTTTCAGCCTCAGCTCTGCCAGCTGCATGCAGCTGTGTATACTTCACCAAAGCACAGTGTCTAATCTCCCTTTACCGTAGGTAAAGGAACTCGGGGGAATCCCAAAGGAAATTATGGATGTGAAATTATTAGGAGTTCCTATAAACATGACTAATAAAACAATGTAGGGACTGGGACTACTTGCCTAACATGCGTGACGCCCTGGGTTCGATTCCACAATACCACATAAATAGAAAAAAATCAGAAGTGGAGTTGTGGCTCAAGTAATAGAGTGCTAGCCTTGAGCAAAAAAAGCTCAGGGACTGTGCCCAGGTGCTGAGTTCAAGCAAGCCCTAGGACTGCCAAAACAAATAAAACAACATTGTCTATCTAGGAGCTTGACAAAACTTAAATTTCCTTACTGTGGATTGAAATAGCTCCAGTAATCCAGCATTATTTATGATAGCCAAGATACAGAAACAACTAGATTGTCTATCAACAGATGTTGTAGTCTTTAGCCTTAGAAACACTTTAAAAAAAATGTTTGTTTTTTGCCAGTCTTGGGGCTTGAACTCAGGGCCTGAGCACTGTCCTCGAACTTTCCCAAGGCTAGAACTCCACCACTTGAGCCACAGAACCACTTCTCGCCTTTCTGTGTATGTGGTACCCAGGAATCAAACTGGCCTTTGTGCATGCTAGGCAAGCACTCTACCACTAGGCCAAACTCCTAGCCAGTCTTCTGCCTTACAAAAAGAAGATAGTACCATTTGTGGGGCCAGTGAATAATATTGAGATCTATTAGTTTTGTTTATGAAGATGTCATAAAGAATCTCACTGAGGAGGGACAGGGAAAGAAAGCAACAGAAGGAGTTACTTTGATGAAAGTTTATGCACATGAAAAATGCCATGATGAGACTCTGGCATTTATACATTATACATTATAAATATATCAAAGGGTGAAATCCTTTGGTGTAATTAATATATACTGAAAAAAGAATGACAGGAGAGTAAAACAAGCTCTGTCGTGTGTGTGGTGGGGTAGAGTTACCAGTGAGAGTGGGGAGGATGAATAGAGAGGGTGAATGTGTTTAGATACTTCATATGCATATATGAATACAGAACAATGAATTCTGTTAAAACAATTTTTAAATTTACTGTAACTATCAAGGTGATGTATACAGGTACCAATTACATGAGCCAGGTAATGAATACATTTCCTTTCCTACAATGTCTTCCCTTCCTCTCCCCCATTCCCAACCTCCTGTCTCCATCTGTGAGTAGTATAGTTCATTTTCATCATTGTCCAGTGACATCTATTATTACACATTTTTGCCTTTTTTCTTCCAAGTTCTGTACCATCACCCCACCCTCCTGAGGATATACACATGAATATACCATGCATGAAGAAAAGAAGACAGAATCATCAAAGAAACTTAAAAAATTTGAAGACTCATTTCCGTAACTTGAAGTTCATTTCTCTCTCTCTATATATATACATACATACATAAATATTATATAAATATGAAGAGGGGTATAGGCATTGCACCTTTGTGTGCTGAGACAATTTTTAACATGTAGAGGATAAGGGAGAATATATAGAAGGGATGAGGCTGATGGAGTACATTGTATGCATGTATGGAAATGCCACAATAAAACTCCTCTTGTACAACAATATATACTTACAAAAAAAAATCTTAAGTTTAGATGCAGACATTTCGATTTGCTAGTCAACTAAATGGAAACATAGAGTAAATTGGTAGTTACCAAGAGTGGAAAGATGAGGCAATGAGGTGAAACAGATCAAATGGTACTACTTGCAGTGAAGATAGGTAATTAAGTCTAGAGACCTAATGTATACCCTAAGGATAGTGAATAACACTGTATACTGAAAATTTGCTACAAGAGTAGGGTTTTGGTGTTTATAGACCCCCCTCACTCCCAACAAAGGTAGGTAAAATGATACACACACACACACACACACACACACACATGCATACCTGTACCCACACTGAGATATAGTAATCATTTCATTATGTAGATTCTAATATAGTAAATAGAATCAGAGAAACCAGTGTTCTAATCAATGTAGAACAAACATAGTGATATCTTAGCAAAACATGCCTCTGCAAAGAAGTGACACATAGTATTCCACAGGTAATTCACACTTACCTTTCAATAAAGTATATTGCTAGAGGCAAATCATCCCCTATGGATGATTTGATGTTTTCGTCAGATCAATACAATACACTTACCCATAAAGAAGCACCGAAATTTTAAGATTCAAAATATAAAATGCTACATCAACTGGATGTCATCTGGTTGGGTGTGCTCCTCTGGGCTGTGGCTGCTGCTCATTGAAGTCCCCATCTTCCATCTACCGCTGACATTGCAGTTCTTCTCTAGTGGTCTTTCTGATCTCCTTCCTTGCCTGCTGTGCATTACTGTACACTTTCATTCCTGACCTGTAATGACAGGCAACAAACAAAACAACAATTTTTAAAACCCCACAAAGCAACAGAAACAGCTGTTAGTGCCTAACTGGAGGCCTAGGGGTGAAAGTTTTCAGGGGTGAGGGGAAGGGCTTCCTTTCTTAAGCCCTCTCCACTAAATTCTCTGAGATTGGCTCTACTCAGGGAGAAGGCAGAGCCTGACAGTAGACTAGTATCCTTCTATGATTAAGTCTTCTTTCCTGAATGAAAACATCAATTTGAACAACTATCCAGACCTGAAAATAACCTTCACTAGGGCTGAGGCAAGCAGGTAAATGTTCATAACACCAGATTATTGCGTGGTAATAAGAAAGGGGTGGAAAGAAATCCCATAGTTTTAAGGTTGCCATGTCACCCCTCTCTCACCCCTGGGCTGAGCTGACAGTTTCAGTCCAAAAGTGGGAATAAGGAAGGCAAGCCCAGGCAAAGGACTTGGTCATAGACTAACCATGAACCTGAGCAAGTTTTACCTCTGCAGTGATGAAGAAAAACTATTTTTCTTTGTTTTTTTTTTCTCCCAAAAAAGGCTTTAACCAATTATTTTGTGAATGTTATGATGTACTTGTAGAGTAATGCAATTAGGGTTTTGTTTTCCCAAATTGTTCTCCAGTCAGCTGTGGAGAAGCCATAGGGCACCACAGTTGACTCGAAGATCTTACTCAAATCCCAGGTCAGCTTGCTGTGAACTGTGTAAGGGAACAGGTATCTTATTGTCTCAGAAACACCTTTTCCTCAGTGGAAAAAAAAAAGACAGAAATACCCTGCCTGCAGGTGCTCTGTAGAGTGTTTAATGGTCAAAGATATGCATATTTATTAGCTAGTTAGTTCATATGTGCTTAGTCATTAGAGCTGTATGATGTTACATGTTGCTTAATAGTATTGGAAAACATTTCAAAAGACCTTCATTTTCTAGGAAGGGTTTGGGAACATTCCTGAATAATCATTATTTTATGTTCAGTGGATAAAGGTCTTGAATTGTTTTCAATGTCATCAATTCTTAACTCAGCCCCCTGAGTAGCTAGGATTATAGCAATGTTTTCATTTCCAATATCATAAGCTTATGAATAGATTAAATACACAGAAAAAAATATATTCTTTACAGCATGCCTATGATATGTAAACAAATCTATCTTAAGCCCATACTCCCAATTACTTTTATCAAATTCTCATGGACCATGTCAATATTCTTGCTCTAAATAACCCAAGAAACCCTATCTACCACAGTTTTTCCAACTATCCAATCTTAAGCTTACCTTTAGCATACCTGCCCTCTATCACCCATTCCTTTTCATACAAACCCCAACCAAGTTTCTATTCCTTGCTTTCCTTTTGTCTGCTTCTCTCTTAGTATATGTTCTATACAAAGATGAACCTTTCTGACAGGTACTGACATAAGCCTTGTTTTTAAGGACAGTCTATTTAAGAGCAACTTTGATTTGATGACTTTATCCCATCTGAATAGGAACACAAAAAAATTGATTTGACTTGGAAGACTGGTGGTAATTGCCAATCTCTACACTATCCCCATATTCATCTGTGAAGTGTTTGTCACAGTAGGTCAGATTTTCAGCTCATATTCCAAATTGCGTTGTATCTTTTAAATGAGGTAAAAATTAATAGAAACTTTTATTATGGAACACACACACAGAATCTCAAATTAATAATTCCAAATACTCTCTTATCTTCTTAGGTAAAATAAATACATTTTTCTTTTTTTTTGCCAGCAGTAGAGTTTCAACTCAGAGCCACTCATTCTTGCTCAACATTTTTTCCTCACAGATGATGCTCTACAACCCTCCCTCCTAGTTACTGCCCACTAATTTGTTTTATTTTTCTATGACATCAACATGTTTAGCCTTTAGCAGTATTTGTGTCTTTGATGTACTTCATTAAATACAATGTTATTTCATAATTTTTATGTGATGACAGGATTTTCTTTCCTTTTTTTTTGTCAGTAGTAGGGCTTGAACTCTGGGCCTGGGCACTGTCTCTGAGCTCTTCTATAGCACTGTTTGTTTTCAGTTTTCTGGTGGTTAATTGGTGATGAGAGTGTCACAGACTTTAGTGCCTGGACTGGCTTTGAACCGTGATCCTCAGATCTCAGCCTTCTGAGTATCTAGGATTACAGGCATGAGCCACCCATGCCCAGCTGGGGTTTTATTCTTTTTATTTTATATCTTAAGCAATTTAAACATTCTCCAAGTGATCTGTGGGTTTTTTTAAGTACGTTCATTCCTTTAAAAGATCTGCAAACATTTTATATAAATCTTCAGCAATTGTTCTGCAGACATGTTCAGAATTGCAATATTTTATAAAAGCCAACCATGACAAATGAAAAAAAATGAAGCAGTTTCAGATTGTAGAAGTGAGGTAAAAGTGGAAGTGGTGCTGTGTCTCAAGGGTTGGGCAGGAGCCTTGAGCTGAAGAGCTCAGGGACAGCGCCCATGCCCAGAGTTCAAGCTCCACAACCGACAAAAAAAAAAAAAAAAAAAAAAAAGAAAGAAAAAAAAGAAATGTGGTGGTAAAAGACTCATCCCAGAAGCAAAGCCTGAGGGTTCAGTATGGTAGATCTTGGCTGTTCTGTAAAGATGTCATTCTTTTTAATGGCTGAAAGATATCCCACTGGTTATAACTGGTTATATATTACTACAGTTTTTGTCTAGCTAACCATGCCTAGGGGCATTTCTGTCAATCCCATTTCTTCAGTGTTGTGACTGACATGCATAGTTATTCTTAATTTCATGTGAATTTGTAGGCTCTTCACATTTAAAATTTCTTGATGATTTGATTTTTTTGTTGTTGTGGTTGCCAGTTCTGGGCCTTGAATTCAGGGCCTAGGTGCTGTCCCTAAGCTCTTCAGCTCAAGGCTGGTCTTCTACCACTTGACCCACAGCTCCACTTCTGATGATTTGATTTTTAAATTTAATTTATAATTTCATTTAAAATTTCCTCAGGATATTTTCTAAAATTTCTTTCTCTATAAATGGATAAAATTTACTTAAGGAAAGGTCAAATTATAAAACACTATCCTTGTGATATAGAGCAGTTAACCCAGAATCCCACAAGAGGGCAGACTTTCCCTATAAAACGAAAATTGGGATTTGATTGTTAATGGATACTATTTTCTAGAGCAGGAAATGTTTTTTGTTTTTAATATTGAAATAAAAATGAAAAAAAAAACTTTGTTTAGTTATTTTATTTACATGTTTTCCGTGTAATTTAAATTTGAAATGAATATTTCTTATTTCATTCTTATTTGGGGTGAACAAGTCTATCTTCTTGTAATTTGTATTCATTTTTAAGTTTTCTTTTTATATACCTGGTTGTCTTTTATACTTTCACATCCATTTTCTCGGCTAACTTCATTTTCCATAGTCTAATTTTCCACTGTTGATTCTAGATGCAATTCCTTCAACTGTTCACTATGTATATAAGTTTTTCAGGTTGCTGTTTGCTTCCTATTTATTTATTTTTGCCAGTCTTGGGCTTGAGGTCAGGGCCTGAGCACTGTCTTTGGGTTTTCTCAAGGCTCGAACCTTACTACTTGGGCCACAGTACCACTTTTGGCTTTTCTATATATGTGGTACCAAGGAATCAAATCTGGGTTTTCATGTACTCTAGGTCAAACTCTGTTGCCAGGCCAAACTCCTGGTTCCTTTTTATTTTAATACTTAGCTGTTTTTCTGATTTCTAAGGCAATATGATTCTCTGCTGCTAACATTAATTATGAAGTATTTTAGGTGACTTCCTAGTACCAGACGTATGGTTCAAATGGTAGAGCCCCTGCCTAACAACTATGAGGTTCTGAGTCTAAAGCATAGTGCCAAAAAAAGTGACTTCTTTCTTTTTTTCTCTCCAAAATAACAATCACCTTTGGACAGAATAGTGTAAACAAAGGTAGTGATGTTAGGAGAGTATTTGGGTAGCTGCTGTTAGATAAGATAGGCTGCAATGATTAATTTAGGTCTAAAACTAATGTGCTGATTTAAGTATGCTGAAGTTTTATGGATAGGGAAGGTCTAGGTAAATACTGTCAGATTTTTCAAATGATCTTTTTCTACTACTAAGCACAAGGTTCCGTGTGTGTGTGTGTGTGTGTGTGTGTGTGTGTGTGTGTGTATACATATATATGCATATATATGTTAACAGTTATGTTAATGTTTCCAATTCTTCAGGTTCACCCTATGATCACACTTTTTTTAACATATTAAAAGTTTTATAGCATCTGTCCAGAAAAGATTATACACTATACAAACTATTCAAGTCATACGAAACCATTTTTCAGAGTCTTTTCAACTGAGAAGAATCTTATTCAGCACACTTCTCCTCCTGAGGTGGTTCATACTGAGCAAGCTTTGCTTTCAGTTTTTTATTTTCTTCTACAGTAGCTTCATATTTTTCTTTCATTGCTGCCAATTCTGGGTGAAGCAGCTCTATTTCTGCATTTTCTGGGGTGGCGGCTTCTACGTGATGCTTTAAAAAATCCAAAGCACTATTAGGTTTCTCTGGTTTTTCATAGAAGGCTACCAACGCTTTGTTAGTGTGTCCAGCACCCCCGACTTCTCCAATTATCTCCGGAACTGCTCACGCTTCTGGTCTGTGGCTTTGTAATGGGCCATAGTGACAGCGGTGTCGCTGGCGCCGAGACTCGGGCTGGAGGGCTCAGAAGAGCAAGGCTCACGTGCGCAGGAGCCTACTATGATCACACTTTTATCCCGGTTGTGCTCCCTGCAGTGTGATCTGCTCCATTATTTTCAAAAGCCATTTTGACTATAAAGACCAGAATTTTCTTAACTTGATGGAAAAATTCAATGAAAACCTTAGACTTATGAGTACCCCATGGATCCAGGTGAGGTCAAAAGCCCTTCTTGAAAAATACCTGCTCTGTTCTCTGACCTGTTCATGTTTATAAAGCAGATCTGCACATCGATGTGTCTGCCTGTGAAGTGACAGTTGAATAGCACTGTCCTGCTCAGATCTTAACAACATGCGAAGGACAACTCAGAAAGTTGTTGCCTTTGCTTTAACATGCAAAAGCCTAAACACAGGCTAGTGCTTTTTCCACCAATCTACAGTTTCCAGGCAGCACTTTGGTGACTGTTCAAAGCACTCAGTAGATAGTGAGTGCTTTTTCTTTCTTTCTTTCTTTCTTTTTTTTTTTTTTGCCAGTCGTGGGCTGGAGGTCAGGGCCTGAGCACTGCCCTTGGACTTTCTCAAGGCTAGAGCTCTACCACCTGAGCCTCAGCACCACTTCCAGCTTTTTTCCATGTATGTGGTATCAAGAAATTGAACCCGGGTCTTCGTGCATGCTAGGCAAGCACTCTACCACTACTAGGCCAAACTCCTGGCCCATATTGAGTGCTCTTATAGAAAAGCATCCATTAACCACAGGCTTGTCTGCCAGTCAAAACAGTTTTCTTCATCACATTACTTGGCCTAAATATGCTAAGTTAGGGTGTCAAAAGTGGAAACTGTTTGGGAGCACAGATGTTGACAAGAAACCTCTGAAGAGTCAGGATTCCAAGTCAAAGACTCAAAGTCTGTGATTGGGATACTAAAAAGTCACCAGGGTCAGATGAGCACAGTGGCTCATGCCTAAAATGGCAGTAGATGGAAGTGGGAAAATTGCAAATTCAAGGCAAGCTTAAGAAAAGTCATCCAGACCAAAAGGAAAAAAGTGAAGGCACCACCGATGGTTTGCTTAGCACCAATGATTGTGTGCACACAATCCACTCATTACTGACAGACTTACAGTCTCATCAGCATGGCCACAATTCCTGAAGCTCTAACATTCAGTTATAGGAATCATAGAATATAAGTGTATAATTTATAATAAAACAGAGTCTAATTGTAATGTGAAGTTATTCATAAAGCACTGCCAAATGATCGTGTAGGAATTTATAGAATCTTATTGTGTTGACATTAATAAAACATTTAATAAACTTAAAAAAAAGTCAGCCAGACTCTGTCTCAAAAAAATCTGAATTTCACTTAATATGATTTTTTCCAAAGTAAAATAGGCTCAATGGTTTCCCTCATTTGTAATTAGTACAAACCTAAGACTCTCCTAGCAGAGGACTACAATAGCTCAAAACCTAGATACATAAGGCCATACAGGATAAGGCTAAATGAAAGGATCTCCAGGATGAGGAAACAAGAGCTTTATATTATGTGATTGTTGTTCTTATTGTACTAATGTTATTTCTCTTTTGTTGTCCTTTGGTTAATCTCATATTATTACAGTATCTGACTTTGTTACCTGGTATATTGTATATATGTTTATTTGTTTCCTTGAAATAAGAAAGGGAAGGGGGGGAAAACAAGATGATTGGGAGGGGTGGGAGGAGGGAAATGGGACAAAAACATGAGAGGGAGTGTCAATGTGTAAGAAGTGATGTACCCGCTGGCGAATGTAACTGTGACCCCTCTATACATTACAATGAAAAAAAATTTAAAAAATCAGAATAAAAGAATCAGGGGAGTAGTTGAAGTAGTAGAGCATGCTTGTGAAGCACGTGTGAGGTCCTGGACTCAATTTTCAATACAAAAAATAAAGAAAGGAAGGAAGGGAGGGAGAGGGAAGGACATGATGAAGTATAAGTAGGAAGATCACAGTCCCGGTCAGTCTGGGCCTAAAGCAAGATCTAGTTCAAAAGTAAATAGTAAAATGGTTGGAGGTGTAGCTCAAGTGGTAAAGTGCTTATCCAGCAAGCTCAAGGCACTTGAACTCAGTCCTCAGTTGTATCAAGAAAGACAGCCAGCGAGTGAGTGAACAATCATTAGAGAAGCAAGGAAGGGAGATAGGAAGGAAGAAAGTAAGAGAGGGAGGAAGGGAGCAAAAAAGGAAAGATGATAAGATGGTATAAACTACAAACAAACATTACAACATCACCTTCTGTGGAGCTGATACATCCTATCCTTTGAATACAGGTAATTTTTATGACGTTATCGAAGTAATTTAACCACTGATGTGTCCAAGTACTTACCTATATAATGTTGAGTTGGAATCATATTTTCTTTGCACTCCTCCCATGATTCTAGTCCTGAGATTGATTACTAGTTGTAGAAATTGCAGGGAGTAGCTCTGTGCGTTATGTCAGGTTTCAGAACCTTCCTTAACCTTTATTCTCATTACGAGGTATGTGAGGCATCGTAATTCATGCCTTTCTACATTTCTGGGTTGAAGGTGAAATGAACAGTGTATACAAAGGTACCTTAATACATTAAGATCATTGCATGAAAATAAGATAAGGTTATTTTTTATCAGCTTTTGTCATTTATCAGTTTATTCCCATCTCCTTGCCAGCAGAGATGATTCTTTTGCATGTTATTATACACATGCAAATGTTTCTCCTCACATTAAAGACTGCTTTTACATTCACCCATTTTAAAACATGATTTACTTACTCATGTCTTTATGTTTTTGGTTTCATGAATTTTTTTTCATCTTTTAGGTCTGCAATACTTTCCCCATTATCATTGATTATCTCCCAGAGAGTCACAGCAAAATTCTTAAAAACTTTGCTGATGTAAAAATTATTTTTTGGAAAAAGTAAAAGAATATCAAGAATCCCTAGATAGCAACAATCCTCGGGACTTCCTTGATTGTTTCCTAATCAAAATAGAACAGGTGAAATGTTCTTTCTTTCTTTCTGTACCTATCAGTGAAATGTATTTTGTTTCCTATTTCTTGATAAGAACAGTAGTTAAGCACTTTACCCACTATGTATCTAGATTTGGACTAAACATCATGGAAGATGTAAAATTTAATGATTGCACTATTCATATACACAGGTATCGTTTTTTAGGTACTAATATTTTATCTGAAAAGAAGAATGTACAACTGAAGTACATTAGAAATACAAATAAGTTAGAAAATACAATTTGTCAAGTCTAAAACAAAAGTGGATAGATCCTATCACAAAAACAGGAGCATGAAAGGTTTAACCTAGTCAGGTTTCTCATTTAATCTGAGAAGTTTAAGTAAAGGACCTTGAGAGGAGATTTTAAAGGGATAGGTGGATGATGTATTGAGATAGAGGGAGATGGCTTGGTTGTTCATACTCAGAAATGAATCTAGACAAACTTATTTCACCTAGTAGTGCAGATACCTTGCAAGTACTCTGAAAACCTGAGTGTTGACATTAAGTTGAATGTATGTATGTATGCATATGTAAGAGTCAGAACAAGAATGAAATTCAGATAATGCCTAGGGAAAATAATCCCTAAAGTTCTATAGAATGATCATAAGGTGAGACTTGAGATCAAAATATGAGCTTTGAGATTTATTATCTGTTTGCATTGTGGCTTGATAAATGTCTGGATTTTGGAAACATAAATTCTTTTTTTCATGTATTTTTTATTGTAATTAATAGAAGGGTTACATTATATTCACCAGATAGAAGGTGCATTACTTCACAAACATTGATACCCTTTCTCCTGTCTTGATCCCCATTTCCCTCCCCCCACCCTTGCCCCTCATCTTGTTTTCTCCCTTTCCCTATTCACATTCAAATAACCAAATAAGCATATATACAATATATTAGATAACAAGGTAGAATACTGTAACAATATTAGATAACCAAGGGACTGCAAAAGAGATGAGAGATAACATAGTACATTAAGGACAACAATCACTCATTATATGGCTTTTGTTTATATATCCTGGAGGTCCTTTCATTTAGCATCATACTGTATGGCCTTATATATCTAGATTTTGCTCATATTGTAAATCTCTGCTAGGAGAGCCCAAGGGAAACATAAATTGTGAAGCAAATTCAAGGTGTCCATCTTGTTATAGGTTTCGATGTTACTATAGGTTTTAGTTTTTGAAGTCAATAAGAGCCAAATAATACTATGTAGAAATTTTCAATAATGACATCTATTTACTTGATCAGTTTAATTGAAGAGGAAAGTATGGATAATATGAATTTGAATAGTGTTTGGATAGGTTTGGAAACTGATGGAAAGCACAATATAGATCCCTTAAAATAGTTACCTAATTTCAAAGTCCTTGTATTAGGGTAAGATGAAGTCCAAAAGAATCTGAAAAGAGCTGACTGTGGAGAATAAATCTATCCCTGGGCCTGTTGTCAGTTTACCCCATCACTTTGTAGCATTAGGCAGAAACAAAGAAAACCGCAAGAGATTAAGATACTGATTTTGGTAACTTTCAGTTTTTCCAGCTGGGCACTTTGGCTCATGCCTGCAATCCTAGCTACTCAGGGGACTAAAATCTGAGGATCACAGTTCAAACCAGCCTGGACACCAAAGACCATTAGACTCTTATCTCCAATTAACCACTAGAAAACCGGAAGTGGTGCTGTGGCTCAAGGGGTAGGGTGGTAGCCTTTGAGTTGAAAAGCTCAGGGACAACACCCAAGCCCAGAGTTCAAGTGCCACTACCTACATTTTTTTTCCTCAGAATTTGAGTTATTTAAATTATATGTTCTAGATGGAATAAAGTGAAGGAGAAATAGTTGGGAGAAGCTGGTTCTGCTAAGGAGCAGAATATTTTTATTCTCTGCCTTTTTTCGCTGTAGGGAAGAATTATTAGTGTATTTGGATTTCATTAAGAATCTCATTAAAAATCTAATTGCCTCACCAATACTTAGAAAAAAGCCGTAAGTGGTGCTGAGGCTCATGTGGTAGAGCTCTAGCCTTGAGAAAGTCCGAGGACAGTGCTCAGGCCCTGAGCTCAAGCCCAGGATTGGCAAAAAAATAAAAATAAAAGTGATTATTTTACGCCTTTCTCCACAGGTAAAATTCATTTCTGTTCCTACTTTGGAAGATAAGGTAACTTTAGGATCAAAGATATCTTTCGTAGTCTAGCTGTTTGTACGTTGTCCTGACTATCATTTCCAATGCCCATCCACTTTCACTGATGGTCTCAGATCTTCCTCATTAGGCTAATTTGAGAATGTGAAGTGGTAACTTTGCAATTATTTCTCAGCATATTGTTCTTGCTATACTTATAACCATGAATTTTGGACAGTCTTATTGCTAAGTTATTTAGTACTGAGAAGCCATGCATAGAGTCTCCTTCCATTTTTGCTAGGTGTTCCATGCAACAGACTTGAGCCCTTCATTCAATGAACTCACACAAAACAGGACTCAAGATGATCTGAGCTTTTTGGACATATACATCTTATGAGGAAGCTGCCTGAGATGATCACAAGGATCATACAGAGAAGATGACACGAGACATATGCCCTGAAGTATCACAGCAATGCTTCTTAGCCAAACAGGACAGAAGGAAACAGGATTTTCCTTTGATTAATTGAGACAAGAGTCTCAAGAACTTTTCCACTGGGTTGACTTCAAAACCCTGATCCTTAGATCTTAGCCTCCTGAGTAGCTAGAATTACAGACATGAGCCACACTGCCTGGCTTCTTGCATGCATGTTTATTCAACCATCTTCCCAGTCTTTCTATATTTGATCTATCCATTCAAATGACTATAGACAAACTAGTGACTGAATCATTGGGGGGACAATGTATAACATAAGTGTAAGATACAAATCTTGTTATTTTTCAGGAAGAAGGATGTGTGCAGGATAGGGCACGGCTCATATTGAGTTGTTTTTGTTGCTGACCACCATCTTACAGAATTTTAACCTGAAACCTCCAGTTGATCCAAAAAACATTGACACTACCCCAGTTGTCAGTGGGTTTGGTCATGTGCCAACTTTGTACCAGCTCTCCTTTGTTCCTGTGTGAAGAGTAGGGTGCTTAGGTACAACTGTGCTGTCACCTATAACTCTTCTTCCACCCAGCCATTATCCACCTCCTTTCCAATATCACTGATACCTTTCCTCAGCTTTTCTCTGTCCTGTGCCTATTTCCTCAAGATCCACTACACATACAGCTCTATTTAAGAGAGATAAAGAAGGGTCACCACACAGTTGATCCACAATTCTCTTTATATCTTGTGATACTCAAATTGCATACCACAAGGGATAATAACTTATCTGATGCCAAACGGTCAAACAGCAAAATGACCAGAATATGACAGTTCAGAGCTATTTGTTCCTGAACATTCTGAATAAAAATCATTAGTAAATTGCTGGAACAGTTCTCAGACTTTTCTTATTTGGTGCATAATGAAGGTAAGATATACAAAATGTGTGCTATGAATAAGGTTAAGCGGGGGAAGATGAATGGAGAGGGGAAAGGTTCGTGGATGTGGTCATAGCAGCAATGTACATATGTGAAAACAGGAGCAGGGAAATTGAGGGTATGGGTCGAGTTGGATGAGATGGGAGAGAATGTGGAAAGATGCATTGTACACACAAACTAACATGTTGACTTGAAACTCTTTTGTGCAACTACAGGTAGTTAATAAAATACCTAAAAAATAAAGAAACAAAAAAATATAGTTAAAGAGAGTCTTCTCTGAAGAAGAAACAAAAATGGCCTATAGACACATGAAGAAATGCTCAACATCTCTGGTCATAAAAGAAACGCAAATCAAAACAACTGTAAGATTCCACCTCACTCCAGTTAGAATGGCCAGGATCAGGAAAACGAATAACAACAGATGCTGGAGGGGATGTGGCCAGGAGGGATCCCTACTACACTGTTGGTGGGAGTGCAAACTCGTTCAACCACTATGGAAAGCAATATGGCAGTGCCTCAAAAGGCTAAACATAGAGCTCCCCTATGACCCAGCAATTCCACTACTTGGCATTTACCCAACCATCCAGAAACTAGGGCATACTAAATCCACTACCACAACACTGTTCATTGCAGCATTATTCACCATAGCAAAAATATGGAGCCAACCTAGATGTCCCTCAGTTGATGAGTGGATCAACAAGATGTGGTATTTGTACACAATGGAATTCTATGCTGCTGTCAGAAAAAACGACATTGCCCCATTTGTTAGGAAATGGAAAGTCTTAGAAAAAATCATATTAAGTGAAGTACGCCAGACTCAAAGGAACATAGGCTCAATGGTTTCCCTCATTTGTCATAATCAGTAGAAACCTTGGGCTCTACTAACAGAGATCTGCAATAGAGCAAAACCTTGATACATAAGGCCATATAGTATGAAGGTAATTGAAAAGACCTCCAGGATATTGAAACAAAAGCCATACAATGAATGATTGTTGTCCTTAATGTACTATGTTATGTCTCATCTCTTTTGCTGTCCCTTGGTTATCTCATATTGTTACAGTATATCACTTTGTTATCTGATATATTGAATTTATTTGTATTTGGTTATTTGAAGTTGGATAGGGAAGGGGGGAAAACCAAGACGGGGGGAGGGGGTGGAGGGGAGGGTAATGGGGACCAAGACATGTGAAAGGGTATCAATATATGTGAATTAATGCACCTTCTATCTGGCAAATATCATGTAACCCTTTTATTAATTACAATAAAAAGATAATAAGAATAAAATAAAATGGAAAATAAAACAATATTAAAAAAATATAGTCTCAAGGCACCATGCTGATTCTCCTATGACATTCTTTGTAGAATAATACTTTGCATAGAAAATAGCCAAAGAGGAGAGGGTAGAAATCTGTCTTACTGGAGATTTGGATGTGAAAGAGAGAAACTACATCCAGGTAGTTCTGTAGGAAAAAATTGGGCAGGAGAGTCTGAGGCATAACATTAGGTATTAAAACTCATACCTATGGCTTGATTACTGTGAATACAAAGTACTGTTTCCAACATAGAACTAAAAAGGAATTTATGTGTCTATATTGTTTATCTTATATTCTGACTGCTATTCTTTCTTCAAACAAGAACAAAATCCCCGGCAAACTTTACCAGATTATGTTAGTTTTGTACTTTCTACATCTTGCTTTACATTTATTATAGATGTAATGGTTCTGGCCCACGAAGTTGTTTACCTCTTCCCATTTTTAATGCATAGAATACTGAACACATTATATACATCACACTCTAGTTATCATTTTTTTTTTGTCAGTCATGGAGTTTGAACTCTGGGCCTTGGCATTGTCCCTGAGCTCTTTAGCTCAAGGCTACTGCCCTACCCCTGGAGCCACAGTGCCACTTCTGGTTTTCTAGTGGTTAATTGGAGATTGAGTCTCATGGAGATAAGAGTCTTCAGTGCCAGAGCCGACTTTGAACCGTGATCCTCAGATCTCAGCCTCCTGGGTAGCTAGAATTATAGGCATGAGCCACCATGCCCGGCTCATTTTTCTTTACTCTAGCTTGAAGTTTATAAAATGAGAATGACATCACTCCTTTTTTCCAGATCTTCTGGAAGGTGATCTATGCATTTACAAGTCAAGACGCAAACACAGATGTACGTATGTGCCTGTACATACATGTTTACATTGTTTACACTCATGTTACATGTCGTGTACATGCAACACTGAAAGTGGTTCCTAAGAAGTAGCTCCTTTTACACAAGTTGATTGGCAGCTTGCTGTTGTTCTGTGCTCAGCAGTGTACCTGAAAGACTTCTAAAGAAATGAAAAGGGAAACATGGGCAAAGGATTTGATTGGATATATTACAGAAGAAGAAATAGAAATGACTATTAAACATATGAAAAAGCCTAAAAACAAAGTGGTAATTATGACTATTAATTTCATTTGAATCCTCTTGATTAAAAATGAAAAATTTTAATGCTTTAGGCAGGTGTGAGAAAAAAGGCAATCTTCTTCGCTTGTGTAATGTCATGTGTCAGTCTCATTGATTTTTACATGAAATGTTATATTCTTTTATTCTATTTACATTGCAGTTAATTAGAACTTTCTGATCAAGTTTCTTAAGGTGGATGCTTAGACTTAATCTCCTATTCCAAGCGTCAACTTGCAGATGACATGATTTTATTCTTTCTTGCTGAACTATACTCTATTACATATATAACATATTTTATTCAGTCATCTAATTATAAATACCTGGGCTGACTCCATATTTAGATTATTATGAATATTGCCTCAATAAATGTGAGTGTGGGTTGGGTTTTTTTGTGTAGTTAGATCTTATTATGTAGCCTTAGATCACCATGTAACAAAAACTGACTTTGAACGTGCTGTTCTTCTGAAGTCTTGGCCTTCTAAGTGCTGGGATTACAGGTGTACATACCACAACAGAGTGGCATTCTTCACAGAACTAGCAAGAACAATCCTGATACTCATAAGGAAGTACAAAAGGTCCCAAATAGACAGTAAAATCTTGAACCAAAAAATTCAGTGCTGGAAGTATCAAAATATCAGAATTAATCATTATATGATAGAGCCATAATAACAAATACCCTAAGGTACTGGCACAAAAAACAGACCCTAAGATCAATGGAATAGAGCAGAAGACCTAGAAATGAACACACACACCTACACGCAAAATTTTGATGAATGGATCTACAAGATATGTTGGGGAAAAGATAGCCTCTCCAAAAAGCGGTAAATGCTGAGCACCACTGGCTCATGCCTGTAATCCTAGCTACTTAGGAGGCTGAGACCTGAGGATCACAGTTCAAAGCCAGCCTGGGCTCAAAAGTCCTTGAGGGTCTTATTTCCAATTCACTACCAGAAAACTGAAAATGGCACTGAGGCTCAAGTGGTAGATAGCCTTGAGCTGAAATGCTCAGGGACATTGCCCAGGCCCAGAGGTTCAAGCCCCACAATCAACCCCTCTCCCCCAAAAAAGTACTAGAAAAAAATGAAATCCTTTCATACAATTAATATATACTAATCAACTTAAAAAATACTGCTGAGACCTACAGCAGATTAGTTACACAAGAATCTCCAGGATTGGGCAATAGGAAGGAGAACAACACATTATTTTTGTTTTTATAGTGGTCAAAGTTCAGTTAGGAGACTAATAGCACTTTGCTGATCGCTTACTCATATAAACAGGAAACAAGTCGTAAATTAGGTTTGCAGAGGACATTATAAAAGCACTGGAGTTCAAATCTACAGTTGTCTCAGAAAGAAAAGAAGGCCTCCATGGATACAGTCCTGGTCCTGGTGCTCACTCTCTCCTGCCTGCTTCTTCTTTCACTCTGGAGACAGAGCTCTGGGAGAAGGAGGCTCCCTCCTGGTCCCACTCCTCTCCCAATCATAGGAAATATTCTGCAGATTGATATTAAGAACATTAGAAAATCCTTCACAAATGTAAGTATGTTCTGTGCTGCTCTAGTGAGAAAATGAAATTAACACCTACTTTTGAATAAAGGGCATTGCTGGAGACAAGTTATTAAACTTGTTTATTACAAAGCTAACATTCCTTGTGGATGTGATTGTTTGGTGTGTTGCCAGACGTACTGGAGCGACACAGTGCATTTTGCCAGTACAGAAACACTTAAAAGGTAAAAAAGATTTGCAAATAGAAAGCACTGCTAACTCTTCTTTGTTTCAGTCATTTGCTATGATGTTTTGTCTGAGGTAAATGATAATAGAAATGTTTAGAGAGATTAGTGTTGTATACTGTATATGATGTGTACTTTGGTTCGGTTGGCAGTCATATTAAAACGTTTCCAAGAAGCAAACTATGTCAAGTCTAGGAAATGCCTGTGAATCTACAGTAAATATATATAAATACAGTAAATATATAATACAAATGAGTGAAAGGAAGAGAGAAATGGATTTTGGTGCTGTACAAAACAGTGTTACTTCTGAGTGAACAGTAGGGAGTAAGTTTCCTTTCATGTCATGAATCATGTCTTCTTATTGCCAGCTCTCTGCCTGAGTTACTACTACCAGCAGATCCAAACTTGACTATGTACTAGTGACATAGGGGATTAAAAAATATAGATTAATACTATTTATCACAGGGCTACTGAAATCCTAATAGAACAGCTGTCTTTATAGCAGCTTGATTTTGCACCAAATGTAAGCAAATGTAAATCACTTGAGTAAGTATCAGAGATTGACTAAGCAAAGTTAATATTTGGGCCTTTTGTTTATCGACTATTGTATTGGGAGAGCAATTAGAAATTCTTTGAATCTCAAATTATTTACCTATAAGAGAGAGCAAATGAATGTAGCTTAAGGAGGTGACTAGTTGTGATAGTTTGAATAGTATTTCCTTGGTGGTTTTCTGACAAGGAGGAGTTATGCTGCAAGTGGTATGGGTAACAATTACCATCTTATATCTGTACAAAATCCTCCAACATTTGAAGTTGTGTTTGACAATAGAAATATCAATGGTATGAGGACATAATTAGTGAATTGTGTACAATGGATAGTCCAAATACTGACTTTCCTACCCTGTTCTTTTAATCTTCTTTTCACTTTGAAGTTCTCAAAAGTCTATGGCCCTGTGTTCACTGTGTATTTTGGTATACAACCCACTGTGATAGTGCATGGATATGAAGCAGTGAAGGAAGCCTTGGACGACCTTGGAGAGGAGTTTTCTGGTAGAGGCAGTTTCCCAATTATTGAGAGAAGCAATCAAGGCTGGGGTAAGTGTGCATGTACATGTGTGTCCTGTGTGCAGTGGGCAGGTCTTGGGGATGAGACTTGAGTTCCTCAGGCAGTTCTTGGCCATCCACATGGCTTCCATGTACCTTCTGCTGCTTCTTTGTCTGAGATCTTTCTCCTAGCTTGTTTCTCATTCTGATAGGAATCGTTTTCAGCAACGGAAAGAAATGGAAGGAGATGCGACGCTTCTCACTTATGACCCTGAGGAATTTCGGAATGGGGAAGAGGAGCATTGAAGAACGTGTTCAAGAGGAAGCCCGCTGTCTTGTGGAAGAGTTGAGAAGAACCAATGGTACTTATGCATATTTCTTTATAACATTTTTTTTTGTGTAGTGGTGCATATGGTCAAGCCCAAGTTTGTGCACACTAAGAAAGTGTTTCTACCTTTGCGCCATGTCAGGGTTTTTAGTCCTCGGTCCCTCCCAACCCCCAGGAGGGATAGAGAGAACACGCCCAACCAGGACAAGCCGAGAAAGGAGAGGGCCAACTGACCAACTGCACCCAGCCCTCCCTCGCAGGAAGACAATCAGACGCATCAGGGAGACCTGACAAGGCAGGAGCTGGTTTACTGAGCTAATATAGGGTGCAGGAGCCTATCAGCACAAAGATGGGCAGGGCGGGGGAGGTCCACGTGTTTACTCTCACTATCGGTCTCAGCAGAGAGTGATAAAGCAATAACACATTCGTACCCAATGGTAATCAAGTCTCAGCAGAAAGTGATTCACAATACCAATGCTGTAGCTTAAAGTTAGACATGACTTCATACATGACAGCTCATTTCTTTGTGTGGTTATCTTACTCAGTGGTGCAGATTCAAGTGCCAGCCTGACCCTGCACTCGGCTCCCAACAGAGCCATAGCTCTAGCCTAGACACTTTTCACATGGATTACCCCTAATTATAATGTGAATTTGAAGGCTTTTATGTTTGATTCATTGACTTGAAGACCAGAATTAAGTTGATAATATTGCCTATCCAAAATTTTCCTCTATTTTAATTTCTTTTCACTTTTGGTGTATTGATAGAATGGACCTGAGTGATGGTTAAATTTTAAAACTTACAGTGCCATCCAATATTCTGTTAGTGGCTACATAGAGTTGTAACCAAGAATTCGACAGGAAGACAAGCCTTGAACAAATAAACAAAATGTAGGATCTTATTGGTAAGGGTGGATTTTATATTTTAGAGCAAGAAATTCTACCTTTTTCCTTTTAAATACTGAAATAAATAAAAGAATTTGGTTCATCCATTTAACTTTTTTGTATTTTCTCCAAATAGATTAAAGTAACAATTCTTTTTTTTTAAATGGATTTAAATTTTAAAATGAAGGTTTCTTATTTCACTGTTGTTTTGTTCCCACATATATGTGCTAATTCTAGAAGTATTTGTTTTCATGTAATATTCATGGTTTTTGTAATTTTACATTGATTCCAGGAAATACCTGTATTTCCTATGGTCTTTCTTTTAGTCTTCCTTTACTGCATATACACAGAGTTCCTTCAACTGCTCATTATTTATGAAAGGATTTCAGGTTTCTTTTTATTAGTTAGCTGTTTACAAGCTTTCCAGATAGATGTCATTCTTCACTAACAATCCGAATTATTTCCTGTTTTTGAAAATGTCCATGTCAAAACTTTTTTCCTTTAGCCCTTTAAAATATGGGCACCTTGTGTCAAAATCATGTACACAAAGTGATGTTATATAATGACATGGATTCTTAGCCACTGGAATTTAGATAGTGATTATTAAATGTAGTGTGATAATGGCCAATAGAGGTTTAAGGAGAGAGTGACATTGAGTTTAATCATATAAAAGTTATTCCTGCTAGGCAATTTCTGTGTCAAAATGCTGTAGAGGGCAACCGGGTTGTTTCTATTGCTTGGCTATTATGAATAGTGCAGAAATGAACATGGCTAAACAGGTGTCCTTACCATATCCTGGGTTATGATGCTCAGGATAGATACCCAGGAGTGCTATGGCTGGATCATAGAGGTCTATTTTCAGATTTTTAGGAAACCTCCAAACTGCCTTCCAGAATGGCTGAACTAGTTTACATTCCCACAGCAGTGTAGCAGGGTTTCTCTTTCTACACATCCCCACCAGCATTTGTCATTGTCTGAGTTCAAAATCTTGGCCATTCTTATTGGGGTAAGGTGGTATCTTAGAGTTGTTTTTATTTGCATTTCCTTTGTGACCATTGCTGATGAACATTTTCTCATATACTTTTCTGCCATTTTAATCTCTTCTTTTGATATGTCTCTCTTTAGTTCCCTTGCCCTTTTAGTTAATGGTTTGTTGGGTTTGGGTGGGGGAATTAGTTTCTTGAGTTTCCTGTAGATAGTGGTTATTAAGCATTTGTCTGATGTATTCATCTTTTCCCAGTTGGTTGGCTATCTCTCTACTTTAGTAGCTATGCTTTTATCTGTGTAGAAACTTTTTATTTTTTAGGTAGTCCCATTTATCGAACCTCTCTCCAATCTGTTGTGACCCTGGGACTCTGTTCAAGAAGTTTTTGCCCGTGCCTATGAGTTCCAGTGTCTTTCCTACTCTATCATGTAGCAGTTTCAAGGTTGCAGGTCTGATATTGAGGTTGTTGATCCATTTTTGAGTTGATGCTTGTGCATGGCAATAGGCTGGAATCAATTTTTAGTTTTCTGCATGTGGCTACCCAGTTTTGCCAGCACCAATAATTGAATAGATAGAAAAAATGTGATATATATATATATATATATATATATACAATGGAGTTCTACATAGCCAACAGACAGGACAAAATAATACCATTCACTGGGAAGTGGATGAAACTAGAGTGAATCATATTGAGTGAGTTGTCAAGACCAAAGAAACAAAAGGCGCATGGCATCCTTAATATGTGGCTATTAGATCCAAACAGTATAATAAGGATGACAACTCAACATTGGGGCACCCAAGGTTATGGACATGGTCTTGGAGATATAAACACAACTACATAGACATAAAAATATATGATGGGATATAGACTCTATGGACATAATGTTATATAGATTGATATGTATCTATGGCATACAAACTCTCAGCTTAATTTTAACTATGTTCTAAAATCTGTGCCAGTGATTGTATATAAAGAATTCCTTCTTGAACACTTGTTTGCTAAACGACATTTGAAATATGATGTAAAAACCAATGTTAATAAAACTTTTTAAAAAAGAGGTAAAAATGCTATAGAGGGTTTAAAATTACTGTTCATTGTAAGCTCAAACACAAGGACTTTGATATTTATGTATAAGTAATATTAAATATGTTTCCAATTCTTCAGGTTCACCCTGTGACCCCACCTTCATCCTGAGCTGTGCTCCCTGCAATGTCATCTGCTCTATTGTTTTCCAGAATCGTTTTGATTATAAAGATCAACATTTTCTTAACTTGATGGAAAAATTCAATGAAAACTTCAAGCTTTTGAATTCTCCATGGATGCAAGTGAGACTAAGATATTTTTTCCTTACAAACCATTTATGCTAATTTCTTTTTTTAAATGTTTGTCTTTATTTTCCTAGATCATTTAATTTATTCACAGATTTTTTTAAAATTATTTTTTTGTTTATGTGGTACTGTGGAATCAAACCCAGGGCCTCATGCATGCTAGGCAAGCACTCTACCATTAAGCCACATTCCCAGCCCATTTATGCTAATTTCTTTGATAAATCCAACATTCTACCTAGTGTTCAATGTGTCTGCTTTCCAAACATTCATCCCTTAGCTTGCTTTTCAGATTTTTTTTTTTTGTGGGTCATGGGGCTTGAACTCAGCCTAGGAGCTGCCCCTGAGCTCTTCAGCTCAAAGCTACCACTCTACCCTTGAGCCAAGCCCCACCTCCCATTTTCTAGAGGTTAATTGGAGATAAGAGTCTCAGGTCCTTTTGTGCCTGCGCTGGCTTTAAACCTTGATCTTCAGATCTCAGCCTCCTGAGTAGCTAGGATTATAGGCATGAGCCACTTACCCCACAGCTTTACAGAATTTTATTTGGAAGTGAGGCTGTGGCTCAAGGGGTAGGATGGTGGCTTTGAGCTGAAGGGCTCAGGGACAGGCTGAGGCCCTGAGTTCAAGCCCCATGACCACACACACACACACACACACACACACACACACACACACACACACACACAAACCCAAAACAAAAAAACCCCAGAATTTTATTTGGAAACCAGACTTTGCCTCCTTCTTGATTTTTTTTTTTACTTTGATTTTATCTTTTGTTATTTGTTAGTCTCCCTTTTCTCCCTCCATCTTCGTTTCTCTTTTAACTCCCACCTTGACTTTCTTCTTTCAACATTTGTTGTCTGACTTTTTAAAATTATCATGAAGGGTACTGAGGCTCAAGTGGTAGAGCTCTAGCCTTGAGAAAACCCAAGGACAGTGATCAGGCCCTGAGCTCAAGCCCAGGACTGGCAAAAAAAAATGTGAAAGGATAAAATTATCATGAAGTGTGTGTATGCAGCTAGTTTATTTGTTTGTTTGTTTGTGTGTATGTATGTATGTATTTATGTATTTATTTATGTATTTATTTATTTATTTATTTTGTGGGTCATGGGGCTTGGATTCTGGACCTGGACTTTATCCCTGAGCTCTTCAGCTCAAGGCTACCACCCCACCCCTTCAGCCACGATCCCACTTCCTGTTTTTTAGAGGTTAATTGAAGGTAAGAGTCTCAGGTTCTTTAGTACCATGCTGGCTTTGAACCATGATTCTCAGATCTCAGCCTCCTGAGTAGCTAGGATTACCACTATGCCAGGCTCAGCAGCTAGTTTTGGTAAAAATTTCTTTGAATATGAGGAATCAAAAAGAGAAAAAGAAAAGGACAGGTAGGAAGAGGGACTAAAAGTGTAAAGAAGGAAGGATAGATAAATGGTAGGAAGAAGCAGGGTAAAACATCTATCTTGGCTGTGTGCTGAGGCATTAAGTAATGCTCACTGTTATCAGTTGCTTACTGTTAAGCCTGGCCTTTAAGTCAGCAGAGGTCTTGCCAGGTCTTTTTGTAGCACATCTCATGCACTGGGCATGTTCATTTTAGGTCTGCAGTATTGGGAGCTTCTGAATATCATCCTTTTCAAAGATATTCTCGTCTCACCTGTTATTTCTAGGGTTTTGATATCTACTATATGCTTTAAATGTGGGTAGGTGGTGTTGTATTGCCTTGTGACAATAGAAGGCTACAATATTTCTTGGTTCTTAGAAACATAGTCTCTGTTGCTCTGGAACCAATAACTAGGATCCTACCCCAGGAACAAGGCTGCTGTTGTCAGGCCACTGCCAAGCCCAGAAGGAAAGTGGGACAAAGACAAAGACAATGCCACAAGGTTTTCCTATCGTTTCAGTTAGTTTGTTTGTTCTTGGAATTCAGCTTTTCACTAGTTTTATAAGCCTTTGACTCTTCCAGAGTTTGTACAAAGCACATTATGACAATTTCTTGATTCACTTGAAGGTTTTACGGAGAGTTGGACCTTGGAGTTGTTTAATAGGAGGTGACTATTTGGATATCACAGTCCTGGCCTGGTCTTAGCATCATGCCAGGAACATGTGAAAAAGAAAATTGAGGCCTTTATTTTTACAAAAGCTGGAATATAGGACTAGTTAGTCAAGCCCATTGATTGGTGATTTTTCTTTCACCAACCTAGTTTCCAGGCAGTTCTTTGGTGTCTGTCCAAGTGTACCTAAGTCCTCAGTAAACTTCCAGAGTTCTTATTGAAAAGCTTCCATTATGCATGACTAGTCTTCCAGTCAACTCTTGAGACTTCTTTATCACAATTAGTTGTAAGAAATTTTAATTTGTGATATCAAGTATGTAGATGGGAACATAAAGCCGTCAGGAATCTCTGATGCTTCAACAGGGATCCTAGTTGAGAGATGAAACAGGATGAAAAAATTATTAGATTTTGTTTGAAGGGGAGGAACCCAACCAAACATTAGAATATCACCCTTTTGAGGTGCCAAGTCCTCTATTCACCTATAAGATAATTGTATGACTTACAGAGGGTAATTTAACCACTGTAACGTATTGGTACTTATCCATAAAACTCTGAGTTAAGACCATGTTACCTTTGGCCCCTCCTGGTTATAAAATTATGATTCTATGCCTGAGGGTGGTTGCTAGTAGTTAAAAGGGGAAGGAGTGGCTCTGAGTTGTCCAAACTTCATTAATCTTTGTCCTCATGTATAAAAAGAGAATCAGAGCCAGGCGTCAGGTGCTGGTGGCTCATGCCTGTAATCCTAGCTACCCAAGAGGCTGAGATCTGAGGATTGTGGTTCAAAGCCAGCCCAGATACTAAAGTCCGTGAGACTTTTATCTCCAATTGGCCACCATAAATCCAGAAGTGGTGCTGTGGCTCAAGGGATAGGGCAGTGGCCTTGAGCTGAAGAACTCAGGGACAGTACCCAGGCCCAGAGTTCAAGTCCCATGACTGACCAAAAAAAAATCAGAGAAATTCATGACATTTTTTTATTTCCAGGATTATAGGTAAATGAAAGCCCCAGTCAAGAAAACCATGTGTGTTGAGAGCCGAGTGACGCCATGTCTAATAACTTTCTGCTGAGACCTGTAGTAGGGGTAAACAAGTGGACCTCTTTATCCTGCCCACCTGTTGTGCTGATAGGCTCCCACACCCAATATAAGGAGGAGGGAGGTTTGGAGAGAGAGATTTTCCTGCCTTGATGAAGCTGCGTGGTGTCTCTGTTCGTGCTCTGGGGAAGGAAGGCTGAGTGCGGGAGACAGGGGGCCTCTCCTCTCGCAGCTTGGCCTAGTCGGGGTGTGCTTTCCTCATCCCTCCTACTAGTGGAGAGGGACTGGGGATGAAGGACCCTGACATACTGGCGCCCAACGTGGGGCTCGAAAGAAGCACGAAAGGGGTATGATTATGAGTTGAGTCAAGCAAGAAATATGAAGGAAAGACCTAAAAAACAGAGAAACCTGAAAGGCACAAAGAAAAAGAAAAAGGAGAGACTGAAGAGCCAGGGAAACCAGAAGGGAAAATGCAGGCTGAAGTGGCTCACAGGGAAAGAGACAGGCAGGAAGACAAGGAGAAAGAGCGGGACAAAGAAAAAGAGAAAGAAAAAAAAGAAAAAGAAAAGGTGGTAAATAGGAGAAAATAACTGCAAAAGTCAAAGAAGTAAGAAAAACTCAAAGATTGAAAAACCGCGAATGTGTGTGTGAAAGGTAAATCTAAACAGTTTAAGAACAGGTGAAAGTCTGTAGTAAAGAAGAGAAAGGGAAGCAACTACCTGCAAAAGTCAAAGTAAGAAAAACTCAGACTGAAAAACCAGAGAAACCTGAAAGGCACAAAAAAGACTGAAAAACCAGAGAAACCTGAAAGGAAGATAATGCAAAGAAAAAGGAGGGACTGAAAGGCCAGGGAAACCTGAAGGAAAAATGCATGCTGAAATTGCTCACAGGGAAAAAGACAGGAAGACAAAACTCAAAGACAAAATCCAGCCAATGTGTGTGTGAAAGAGATATTCCCAGATCACCTCCGAAGCGCGGGTCACTTCGGGCATGGTAGGGAGGAACCTCGCGGGAGCAGTGTAAGGGCGAGGATATTTTAGAGTAGAACTGAATGGGTTCAAACCGGAACGACCGCGAATGTGTGTGTGAAAGGGAATGAATGTGTGTAAAGAGATTTTAGAATAGAACTGAATGGGTTCAGACCGGAACTACCACGAATGTGTGTGTGAAAGGTAAATCTAAGTCTATATGGGAGTAAACAGTTTAAGAACAGGTGAAAAGCGCAGACTTGAGAAAGAAAGAATTAAGCAGTGATTTTAAAAGCCTGTGCTCCGGTGCAGAATAGTTGAAAACAGGCTAAAGCTTTTTAAAGTCTCTGACAAAATATAGAGACGATGCTCCTGAGTCAGCTTGAAGTTACAGAAAATGGATCTTTGCCCATAACCCCCTTAAAATGAAGGGACCAGAGTCATTTCTGGACAGTTGTTTAAAACAAAAAGGGGGGAACTGGAAGACTCCCAATTGTTCCATTACCCTGCTATTCCCTACGGCTTGGGTGAATGTTGTTATCTTAGTTACTGTTGGAATGTTTCCTTGTTTTCTCTGGCTATTGTAGTCAGAGCCCCTCCGTATATTAGTGCCTGTATAGGTGGAGGAGAATGCTTTCCTGCTCATCAGTAAAAGAGACTTTGGTGTTTTCCTGACCGTGGTGGTGACCATTGCCACATCTGTAGCTGCCGTTACTGCTGCGAGTATTGCCCTTGCCACTGCGGTTCCTACAGAGAATGCTTTGAATAAGCCATTAATCAGCATGTGAGGAACTTGATCAAAGATGGGCAGGATTGATTGGTTTGGATTTATTTTTATGCACTATAATTGTAATATGTCTACATTGCCTGCCTACAAAGTTAACGCAGAAAGTGCTAATGTGACAGGCATCTGCTCCTATGGAAATAGGTGCATCCTCTCAGGTCCGATTTGCTTAAATGGACGGCTGGTAGCCTATCAACCTAAGACAGGAGCCAAGTAGAAAGGACTTGGCGATCCCATGACGGGTAAGAAGACTAGAGAGCTTGGAGTCACCTAAGACAGGCACAGTTGATCTGATATGATGGTAGCCCCACATATCCTAGGTTTTTTTCTTTTTTCTAAAATAAAAACAGGGGAGATGTTGGGGGCCGAATAACGCCGTGTCTAATAACTTTCTGCTGAGACCTGTAGTAGGACTAAATAAGTGGACCTCTTTATCCTGTCCACCTGTTGTGCCTGATAGGCTCCCACACCCAATATAAGGAGGAGGGAGTTTTGGAGAGAGAGATCTTCCTACCTTGATGAAGCTGCGTGGTGTCTCTGTTCGTGCTCCGGGGAAGGAAGGCTGAGTGCGGGAGGACAGTGGGCCTCTCCTCTCGTGGCTTGGTCTAGTCGGGATGTGTTTTTCCCCATCCCTCCTACTAGTGGATGAAGGACCCCGACACATGTGGACACAGTCACATACAGCAAAAGGAGTTTATTGTCAGCAGTGGCTGACAAGGCCAATTCTCTCATGGGAGTGGGAGAAATGGCACCTGTCATTTGTTTAGGGGCATTTTTTTTTCAGGGGACTAGGATCAGGGAACTTTTATTAGGGGTGGGGTTTTCTGATTGTTCACAGTTATAGTTAGGCAGTATTCCACGGATGCATCTGGGGCCTAGAGATACTAACAGTAAAAGCAATAGAATTGACTTAAACATTTTTTTTTTTTTGCCAATCCTGGGCTTGAGCTCAGGGCCTGAACACTGCCCTTGGACTTTCTCAAGGCTAGAACTCTACCACTTGAGTCTCAGCAACACTTTCTGGCTTTTTTCTATATATGTAGTACCTAGGAATCAAACCTGGGTCTTCGTGCATGCTAGGCAAGCACTCTACCCCTAGGCCAAACTCCTGGCCCCCTTAAACATGTTTTCAAAATAAAAATATTACTGAGATTTCTTATTGTATTCAATCACCTGATCAGTTTTCTACCTTTGTTTATACAGAGGATTCTCTTATTCACTTAATCAGATGCTATTGGTTAAAATGGAGACAGATTTTATTCTGTAGTTTGGAATATTATATGTGTGAATCAATATATCTATAATTTAATTATTTTAAGATGAAGTCTACGTTACCCAGGCTGGTACCAAATTTGTAGGCTTAAAGGATTCCATCTGAACTTCTGCAGTAGCTAGGACTGAAGTGTATGCTATTATATCTAACCTCACAAGTGTGTGAGTGTGTGTTTATGTTTTTCTCTTTAAGGTCTACAGTATTATACCAGGTATCAGTAAATATCTCCCAGGAAGTCATAATACAGTACTTAAAAATTTTGCTGATATAAAAAGTTATATTCTGGAGAAAATAAAAGAACATCAAGAAACCCTGGATAGCAATAATCCTCGAGACTTTATTGATTGCTTCTTGATCAAAATGGAGCAGGTAAAATGTTATTTGCTTGCATTTTGTGTTTTTACATTAATTTCTACACTTATTAGGATAACTGGTTAGATGATAAACACTTTAAGAACTTTTTTTTTTTTTGGCCAATCTTGGGTTTGAGCTCAGGGCCTGAGCACTGTCCTTGGACTTTCTCAAGGCTAGAGCTCTACCACTAGAGCCTCAGAACCATTTCTGGCTTTTTTCTATGTATGTGGTACCAAGGAATCAAACCCGGGTCTTCGTGCATGCTAGGCAAGCACTCTACCACTAGGCCAAACTCCCGGCCCCATTTTAAGAAATTTTGTGTGCATGGATCTGCACAAAACATTATAGAAGATTTCAAATGCAGCTGATAGTAACTGATAATATTTAAAACACAAAGTTTGTACTTCTGTTTTGATAAGTATTTAAGAAAAGATGGATTTTTCACATTAGGTGAATTGGAAACACAAACAAGTTAGAAAATACGAATTATCAATCCTTAAAATAAAAATGAGAAGGATCATACCAAAGTGTATGAGAGAATTAGGGGATAGAGTTTAACCTGGTCACCTTCTTTTATCTCATGTAGCTTGATACGAATCTTCATGGATGTGCAGTGAAGAATATGGGAGGGGATTTCAGATGGGTTGAAGAATGAACTTAGAAATTCAGGGAATTCTGGGAAAAAGAATTTTCAGCAAAATACAAAATTTTAAAGCATTCCTTTAATTTTGTAATTCTTTACTGTGGAATAGCTCAGGATGTCTGTTCTAAGTAACATAATTGATAACTGTGCAAGAAAAATAATTTGGATTATAAAGTTTTTGCTTTAATAAAATTCCTTAACTAGTGGGGAAAAAAAATTCAGATGTGTGTAGGGCAAAGAAGCCTTAGTTAAATGTAACCAGTAATGAATCTTGACACATAGGAGGCAGAGATGTCTTCTAGTTTCTTAGCAAACCTGAATCTTGGCATGAAGTAGTTTGATTTGACTAGGTTCTTGTGTGAACCACAACATATATACTTACATATTTAGGGAATATAATGTCTTGGGAGTTTAGTAGAATGATTTTCTGAGATGAAATGGAGTCCAAGGACCAGGTAGAAAAGTTTTCACTTCTTTGGGATTTGGCATGATGAAAATCTAGACTAATGAAATAAAATTGAGTCATCAATTTTATAGTAATGTCAAAGTTGCATGGGTATTAGTTTGGTTAGAGGATTATAGGGGTGCCAAATGATAGTCTGTATGGGAAATTACAGTAATATGCCATTTATTGTTCTTTGGTAAATTTACCCAAGGAAGAATTGATTAGGATTATGACATGGAACAATATGGGTGGAACCTGGGTGAGAGCCAGAATACAAATGAGATAAAGATATTGAGTATAGGTATAAGTATTCCTTGAACGGGGCGGGGAAATGCCCAGAAAGAGCAGAAGAGGTTAAAAAAAAAACCAGAATAAATCCATTATCAGACCACCATAACTTTGTTCTACCATTTTGTAGCATAGGGCAAGGATCCAAAGAGCTGGTGAAGGTGACTTTCAGAGAATTGTTTATGAATTTGGGTGGGGCATATATTCTTTTTATTTTTTATTTTTGTGGGTCATGGAGCTTGTACTCAGGCTGGGCGCTGTCCCCAAGTTCTTCAGCTCAAGGCTACTGCCCTATCCCTGTGCCTGGGCTTTGCCCATGAGCTCTTCAGTTCAAGGTTATCACTCTACCCTTGAGCCAAGCCCCACTTCCCATTTTCTAGAGGTTAATTGGAGATAAGAGTCTCAAGTCCTTTTGTGCTCAGGCTGGCTTTGAACCTTGATCCTCAGATCTCAGCTTCCTGAGTAGCTAGGATTAAAGGTGTGAACCACTCTGCCCAGCCATGGGGACATATATTCTTGATGGAGTGATAAGAGAATAATTTTAAAATTTGGGGGAAGAATTAACTCTTTTGTCAGACTAGGGCAGTGAGTCTTATCTTCTCTGGTCTAAATGAATTGGAGAATCCAATTAAAGTTATGGACACCTTACCAACAGAATGTACTTACTTGAATTCTCTTTATTTTGATCACATACAGAGTTTAATATTTTGAAGTATTGTTATAAATACTGGTCTACAGAGGGCTCAATGGTGTTTGACACTCCAATTATCAGGGACTGTTTGCTGTGTACTATATTTTAAAAATGTTTTATTATTTGAATTTCTGTAAAGTGTTCAAAAAATAAACTTATTTTCTATTTTGGTAATATTTTGACTTTTTTTTTTGCCAGTCCTGGGGCTTGAACTCAGGGCCTGGGCACCATCCATGAGCTTTCTCAAGGCTAGTGCTCTACCACTTGAGCTATAGCACCACTTCCAGCTTTGTCTGTGTATATGGTATTGAGGAATCGAACCCAAGACTTCCTGCATACTGGGCAAGCACTCTACCACTAGGCTTTGATTTTGATTTGCATGTTTTGAAAGTCTTTAAATGTTGCAATTGAAATTTTTGTATGAAATAATACATTTTATTCTTATATTTTAATACATGTATACAATGTATTTGTTTATATTCAACTCTTCCCATTTCTTTCTTGTCTTCTTCCTCCTTACTCCCCTGTTGATTTCTTTTCCTCTTTTAAAATAGGCTTTTCTTCACGCGCGCGCGTGAGTGTGTGTGTGTGTGTGTGTTTGCTGATCCTGAGGCTTGAACACAGCCCCTCACTTTTTGCTCAAGGGTCGTGCGCTGCCACTTGAGCCATGGCACCACTTGTGGCATTTTCCGTATAGGTGGCACTGAGGAATCGCACCCACGGTTTTGTATAGGCTAGGCAAGCATTCTTCCAGGTTATGATCCCAGCCCTCCTTGAGCTTTTTCGCTCAAGGCTAGTGAGTTACCTACTACTTGAATCGCAGCTCCCATGAACTTTCTTGCCCAGGATGGCTCTGAACTGCAATCCTCAGATCTCAGTCTCCTGAGCACCTTAGAGGCTTAAGTCACCAGTGTCTGGCCGTTCATGTATCTAGCCTTAATTCTTTACATATTCATGCTCCAAGGTGATACTTAGACCACTTTACTGTCACATATGTGTTTTATGTTGAGAAGGAAAAGATTGCAGCAGAGGTTCTTTCTATTTGTTATTTACAAAAACTGTTTTGCATGGCCAACATAGCTATTAAAAACATGGAAATGGAATTTTAAGGGAGGGAAAATGGACATCTATCTATATATATACTGTAGAGTTGCGGTAGCAAGTATATCTACTCTGCATTTTAAAGTTTGTATATCTTTATACAAATTGGATTATTTTAGGTTTAATTTGCTCTGTAACTAATAAATAATCACAAATTCCTAGGAAAAACATAACCAGCTGTCTGAATTTGTCATTGAGAACTTGGTGGCAAGTGTAAATGATGTGTTTGTAGCTGGAACAGAGACAACAAGCACTACCCTAAGGTATGGACTTCTACTCCTACTGAAGCACCCTGAGGTCACAGGTAAGATCACGTAGATGAAGGTGAGAAAGCTAATCTCCAGATTCTCTCCATCTCCTTATGTGCTAGAATTTGGTACTAGAATTTGAACTCAAGGCCTCTTGCTTAGGCATTTTTTTTTGCCAGTCTTAGAGCTTGAACTCAGGGCCTGGACACTATCTCTGAGATTCTTTTGCTCAAGGCTAGCATTCTATCATTAGAGCCACACCTCCACTTTTTCTGATTATGTGGTGCTAAGGAATCAAACTCAGTGCTTCATGCATGCTAGGCAAACACTCTACCACATTCCCAGCCCCTAGGCATAGTTTTTTTTTTTTTTACTACATTTTTTAAAAAAAATTTATTAATGTTGATTTTTACATCATATTTTAAATGACAAGTTTAACAAACAAGTGTTCAAGGAGGGAATCTCTATTTACAATCACTGGGACTTAGTATTTAGAACTTAATCAAAATTAGGCTAAGGGTTTGTATGTCATAGAAATATATTAATTTATGAAATAAAACATTGTCTATAGAGTCATAGGTTTTTATGTCTATATAGTTATGTTTATATAGTTTTTAGAATTACATTAAATATTTTTATAAATGGGTTCACTTTCTCTTCCTTCCTTCCTTCCTTCCTTTGCCAGTCTTGGGGTTTGAACTTGGGGGCTGGTTGATATCCCTGAGCTCTTTTGCTCAAGGCTAGCACTCTACCGCTTGAGCAAGAGCTTCATTTCCAGCTTTTTTGGTAGCTAATTGGAGATTAGAGACTCATGATCTATCCTGCCTGCACAGACTTCAATCCACGATCCTCAGATCTAAGCCCCCTGAGTAGCTAGATTATAGGGTTAAGCCACCAATGGTAGACTTGGAGAATATTTTTTAAAATTTTATTTTATTGTCAGGGTGATGTATAGAGGGGTTCCAGTTACATTCATAAGGTAGTAAGTACATTACTTCAACTGGAGAATATTTTTGAGGATGAGTAATTTAATTTTTGCAAATAACTTGATTTTTTTTGTTTGTATTCTAGTAAATGTCAAAGAACAGATTGTTAGCCCTATCCCATTATGGTTTTCTGGGTTAGGATCCCATTGAAATGATCATTAAATACAAACAATTTAATTTTTTTTTTTGCCAGTGACAGGGCCTAGCCCTGTCACTGGGCTTTCTCAAGGGTAGTACTTTACCACTTGAGCCACAGCACCAATTCTGGCTTTTTTTTTTTCCTATGTATGTGGTACTGAGAAATTGAACTTGGTTCCTTGTGCATGCTAGGCAAGCACTCTTATCACTAGGCCAAACTCCCAGCCCTACAAATGATTTCTTAAAGTTGTTTTTGTTGTTGTTATAAATTAGAAGAGTGTGGGAAACAGTCAGCAAGTCTTTTTAAAAACCTAAAACACTGAAGTTGAGAGATAATTATCCAGGCAGAAAAGTTGAAATTGTTCCCTAAGTGTCATAATAGAAGATTTATTATGGATGAATAGGCCAGTTTGTATCCCTATAATTGTTATAAAGTTTAGTATATTGAAGAACTAAGTGCCAAAGGAAGAATGAGGCTACTAACAAGAGACTTTCCTAATCCAGGTTCTCTCCACATCACCACTAATCAGTATCTCTTTTCTCCCAGATATTAAATAGGGAGGGTAACTGAGACTAACTGAGCTCCCAGAGTTTAAGCACACAAGGCACAAAATGAATTGGAGAAATAGCCAACTGCATAAGGAAGCACTAAGTAAGAGTCCATCTGAATTCCGAAATCTTCTGTTACTTTAATACCTATAATCCTAGCTATTCAGGAGGTTGAGACCAGAGGATCATAATTTGAAGCCAGCAAATAATGCAACTAGGTATGAGTCAAGAGGTAGAGTATAGCTGTGAGCATAAAAAAGAGGGCAAGAGTACAAGGCCCTGAGCTCACAAGTTCACACACACACACACACACTGAATGTCTATGGGGAGAATGAGGATGAAAAAGAATACCCTTAGGAGTTAAGTGCATACATATACAAACATATATCCATACACATCCATATACACACATAAAAATGTTAGTGCCATTCGTTTTTAGGGCACTGTTGTTATTTTGATGTAAAAGTAATTTATGTTTTCTGTTTTGGTTTCTGTGATGACAGTAATATTTGCATTCATATGTGCTAGATATTTATGTATTGAAACCTTTCATTCTTCTATTTGCATTAATTACCCTTACAGTAACGTATGGTATTGGTAGATTTTACTGCCCGTGTATGATTATATTGTCATATTTTCTCTAATTCTAAGTGAACTTATTCCTTTGACACACCTTCTTCCTGTGTCTCATCAGTTGGGTTTGGATTCCTGCCAGATAAGCCATTTTTCTCTTATTTTACCATTTTTTACTTCATCTTATTAGCTAAAGCACAGGAAGAGATTGAGCGTGTGATTGGCAGGCACAGGAGCCCATGTATGCAGGACAGGAGCCACATGCCCTACATGGATGCCACTGTGCATGAGATCCAGAGATACATTGACCTCATCCCCAACAATGTGCCTCATGCAGCTACCTGTGACATTAGATTCAGGAACTATTTCATCCCCAAGGTATGCTTCTTTCTCCTACATTGTACTTTAGTTCTCTTGTAGTTTCTGGACTCATGGTATGGTTTTAGTCCTCTACCATTAAAAGATGAGAGAAGTATGAAACCTGTATGTAAGGCAGATTCTATGGCTTTGTGCTGTCTTCAGTTTGGAATTATAATAAAACTTTGTGCCAGGCACAGTGACTCACGCCTGTAATCCTAGCTACTCAGGAGGATGAGATCTGAGGATCAAGGTTCAAAGCCAGCCTGGGCACTAAAGACTGAGACTCTTATCTCCAATTAACCACTAGAAAATGGGAAGTGGGGCTGTGGTTCAAGGGGTAGAGCAGTAGCCTTCAGCTGAAGAGTTCAGGGGCAACACACAGGCCCAGATTTCAAGTCTCACGACTGCCAAAAAAACCCCAAAACAGCTTTGTAGTATTTTGGTAACCTGTGTCTTCCAAATCTGTTCTTCTATAGTAAATTTTTAGATATTCTCAAGTATTTATAGCTCCAAATTAATGATAAAAATTACAACTTGTCAATTTCCCAGGTATCTTTTATGACTTAAAAAATCAGTGTGTCATTCATATAGATTAATTAGGAAATTATTGATATTATAGCATGCTATCTTTTTAAAGAAAGGATAATTAATTAATCATGCATATGATTATGTTACCAATGTAACATAAAATTTAAATTTTTTTCTCAGAAATGTTCGGTTTTCAGTGCAATGACTTGTGATCTATTATTTTTGTCCTAAAACATGAGATTTAAAATCGCATGATAATTGTGTACTTTTAAAAACACTTTGCTTCTTGAACTGGGTACTGCGAGCTTACTCCTGTAGTAATAGCTACTCAGGAGGTTGAGATCCAACTTCAAGACCAACCCTGCTGGGAAAGTCCTCAAGACTCAACTTCAAAATAAACTGCAAAAACTCATGCTAGACGAGTGATTTGCTGGTATAGTAATCTAGGCTGGCAGGTATCTTCTTTCAGGTCTTAAAATACATCATTCCATATCCTTTCTGTTTTTATATCTGTTCTTACTCTGATTGGGTTTGCAATTATATGTGACACTGTGCTTTTCTCTGGAAGATTTCATTGGAATTTCTTTTTCATTTTATTCTTTTTATTAAGCTGTATTTTATTGTCTCGGTAATTCATAGAGGAGTTAGTTACATTCATCAGGTAGTGGGTGCATTACTTCTCGAACCTTGATACCACTTCTCATGTTTTTGTCCTCCTTTCCTTCCCCATACCTCCCTCCCAATCATCTTGTTTTCCCTCTTCCCTTCCCTATTTCAAATTAACGTATGTACAATATGCCAGGTATAGATACAGTAACCACATTAGATTCTTTATTTGATATATTCAGTTCTTAAGCTATAATATGATGTGAGAAGTTCCTTTCTTGGTCTTGTCTTTGTCAAGTCTTAAAAAAAAATCTATCCTTGGGTGTACAGTTTTCCTCAAGATTTGGGGAAATATCTCTTATTTTATTGGATGTATTTTCTGTACTTTAAGCTTCTATGACCATACTTAGTTTGGTCTTTACTGGTGTCCTAGAGGTTTGGTATTTTCAATTCATACTTTCTTTCTTATTCATTACAATTTTCTGGATGGTTTAATTCATTATCTTGTCTTTGTCTCTTCCTCCTTTCCATCTCTCTCTATTCCTTCCTGCCCCTACTCTATGGTATCTTCTCTTTTGACTCTTCTCAGTCATGAATCATGCTTCTAATCCAATATTTTCACATTCCTCAATTTATTCCTTGTGCTCATCTAGTATCTTATTTTCCTATTGTGAAATGTACCTTCCATTGCAACTTAAAATTACATTCTTGGAAGTTCCTTCTTTGAAAATATATGTGGTTAGGGCCGGGAGTTTGGCCTAGTGGTTAAAGTGCTTGCCTAGCATGCATGAAGACCCGGGTTCAATTCCTCGGTACCACATACACAGAAAAAAGCCAGAAGTGGTGCTGAGGCTCAAGTGGTAGAGCTCTAGCCTTGAGAAAAGCCAAGGACAGTGCTCAGGCCCTGAGCTCAACCCAGGACTGGCAAAAAAAAAAAAAAAAACAAAAAAAACCCCCAAAACGAAAATATATGTGGTTAGAATTTTAAACAAGTAATATGAAATTGTCTTAAAATTAACATTACAGATCTAAATATGATAAGCTTAAAAGAATGGAGCATCTCCTCCCATTTTGAATTAGAATATTAAAATATGTCTATAATTTAAAATTTAAAATATGTGTATTGATATATACAATAAAATATATATATGTACATTATAATCAATCTAAGAATTAATGCATGTGTATATATATTAATGTATCTATTAAATACCTATCCATCTATCATCTCTCTTATCTAATATACTTAAAGTTTAAGTACTTTAGTATGAATCTATGTATGACGTGCCTTTGTTTTTAGATTGTAGGAAACACACATTGAATTCCAATGATAAACATTCAGTAGGTGTTACTGTACCTGTTCATATCATTCTAGATAATCATCATGAGTTAGATCATGTTTCCAAATGAATTATAAATATCCTTGAGTGAGCTTCTATTTTAAACCATCATTCACGTGAATTGTGTGAAAACTGAAGTGATTAAATAGATCAGCAGATGAGAACAGGCACCAGTGGTTGCACTGGGTGATAGTGGAGATTTCAAAAGTGTTTTCATTTGTGCTGTACTGGGATTTGAACTCAAGCAAGCACTCTGAGCTTACCTACTAACTAGACCCAGAAGGTTTTGTACTCTAATTTCCAAGTAGTCAGTCCTTGATCTGAAACAGGAATCACAATAGCAGATTCAGGGACATAGTCTGTTTTAAACTCCATTTATTACTTGGCATGCCTGTATGGATATTTTACTGCTGTTCTTTGAGTCCAGGGATCCCCTTTGTAAATGAAAAACTTCATCTAATGATGATATGAGTTTTTTAATTTCTTCCCATTGCATAAACTCCTGTTGTTTCCAGGGCACCCTCTTAGTAGCATCTTTGACATCTGTGCTTCATGACAACAAGGAATTTCCCAACCCAGAGAAATTTGACCCTGGACATTTTCTGGATGAAACTGGCAACTTTAAGAAAAGTAATTATTTCATGCCTTTCTCAACAGGTAATAAAGACTCATTATATTTGTATATCAAGAACGAGATAAAATTCTAAAATTTCAAATTGTTACTATAAAGGTTATGTACAAAGGGGTTAAGTCAGGTAAAAGTGCAGTTCTTTTTTTTGGCATCCCTTCTTCCCTTGTTCTCTCCCACTTAATTTTTTTCCTGTTTGATTGGTCATTTTGTTTGAACATGAGGCTTGAGGGCTGCACCTGAGCTGCTTTGCTAGTGTTCTACCACTTTGAGGCACAGCACTGGTGCCCAGCTTCTTTCTTTTAGGATGAATTTTTGAGGCATCATGTTGCCCTAGACCATGAAATCAATCCCAGTCCAAGCCTCACCCCCTGAGAATCTGAGATATGTATAGGCCACCATTGCCTGGCTTCAGAAAATAAAAATTCGACACTAAGTGCAGGGTCCATGGTACCTCTTCTGGTGGGAGCACCTCCCTCAATGCACAAATTTTGTTTGATCATGATCCATTCTAAATTTTGGTCCATGTTAGTGGGGCTTTGCAAAATGTCTCACCAAATATCCCAAGTTTGAGCAAGAATAGAGGCCAATTGAATTCTGCCTCTAGAAATGTCATTGAGCTGCCCAGGAGTTTCAAGCCAGTAGATCACACCTGTAATCCTAGCCACTCAGGAGGCTGAGATCTGAGCATCGAGATTCGAAAATCCGTGAGACTCTTATCCCCATTTAACCACCAGAAAACTGGAAGTGACGCTGTGGCTCAAGGAGTAGTGTACTAGCCTTGAGCTGAAGAGCTCAGGGACACTGCCCATGTCCAGAGTTCAAGCCGCATGACTGACCAAAAAAGAAAAAAAAACGAGATTCAGACTTCTTGCCCCTAGAAAGCTAAGTTGACCGTATCTCTCCCGTGGTGTTCCTCACTTTCAGACTAAGCTCTGGGGAATGCAAGAACCCTAGAGAACACAATAGTCTCAAGATATGGACACCTGAGTTAGGGAAGCAGATTGCTGAAACCCAGTGAGGCTAGTGCTGTGAGGGAAGGATGTACAGGTTTCTGGGGAGCTAAAATGGAGTCATTGTCTACATTCTTTTTTCCTTTTTCTTTCTTCTTTTCCCTCCCTCCCTCTCTCCCTTCCTGTCCCTCCTTCCCTTCCTTCCTTACCCTTCTCCCCTCTCTTTTCTTTTCCTTCCTTCCCTTCCTTACCCTTCTCCCCTCTTTTCTTTTCCTTCCTTCCTTCCTTCCTTCCTTCCTTCCTTCCTTCCTTCCTTCCTTCCTTCCTCTCTTCCTCTCTTCCTCCCTTCCTCCCTTCCTCCCTTCCTCCCTTCCTCCCTTCCTCCCTTCCTCCCTTCCTCCCTTCCTCCCTTCCTCCCTTCCTCTCTCTTCCCCTCTCTTCCCCTCTCTTCCCCCCCTCTGCCCTCTCTTTCTCTCTCTTTCTTTCTCTTCCCTTCCCACATCTATCTATCTTTTTGACAGTCCTGGTCATGAACTCAGGACCTGGCACTATCCCTGAGGAAATGACATAGGACATAGGTCCTATATTATGAGCAGGATGATGAGTTTTGAAACTTCATGAAAATGGAGATGAGGATGGCTATGTACAGACTTGAGAGAAGAAATATGAGGGATGAAAGAAGATTGGACCCTAGACGGGGAACAGAATATAAAAGGCCAGGGGAATCAATTTAGACCTTTTCTCAATAGGACAGGAAGAGGAGTCTCTTAAAAGTTTTAAAATATCAGAGGTTCACACTTAAGATCTTGAAATTATACTAGAGGTAAATATTTGAGCCATTTCCTCTCAGCCTTTCTTCCTTCAGCTTACTGATCAATCCATAGATGAAAACTTAAAATGTTAAAAGAATAGTTTTAGTGTGTGAATGGTTATTGTAATACAGAGCTGGTGAATAAAAGATGCCTGATAAAAGGTGATGTCAAATAGATAGTAAATGTGTCTAGTCTTGTGTCTATCTGTCTGACTATTCTTTATACTGACCTGTATTCTCCACCCATGTGTCCAAACATCACCAAAGTGAATGCATACTTTTGTTAACAGCTCAGAAATGACTATTTAAAGAGAAATTTCTGCTTTTTATTTTTTAGGAAAACGAGCATGTGTCGGAGAGGCTCTGGCCCGCATGGAGCTGTTTTTGTTCTTGACAACAATTTTACAGAATTTTCACCTGAAATCCTTGTTTGACCCAAAGGACATTGAAACTGGCCCAACAGCCAGTACGTTTGGCAATGTGCCACCTTTGTACCAGCTCCGCTTCATTCCCCTCTGAAAAATGGCAGGCTGTCTGGCATTGTCTGCAATGTCAACTATGGCTTCTGTTCCACAAGAGACATAGCCCACTTCCTTCCCATTATTAAGGAAACCTCTCATCTGTCCCCTCCCAGGTCCCAGTGCCTCAAGATCTAGTGAATCAGCCTTTATTAAAGAAAGTTTCCTGGCTCATTGAACTAAGCTTTAGTACTTGTATTGACTATATAGTCTAACCCCTATCAAATGCTGATTATTCATATGTTGTTAAAACAACAAAGTGATTAGTATATGACAATACATTGCCATTTCTATTCTGCTTATTTCAAGTAAAAGGCATTATTACGTGCTAGTCCTGTAGTCTGGCTTCTTTGTGTATAATACACATAAGAAATAAAAAAATGAGACATAATCTCTAAGATGGCCATTTCAAAATGAAAATTTAAAAAAGCAACATTATCTGGGGCTGGGAGTTTAGCCTAGTGGTAGAGTACTTGCCTAGTATGCAAAGCAACGCTATCGAGCATTGGTGAAAATATGTAGAAATTGGAATTCTTTTGGTTATGTTGGTGGTGAAGCTGAGGGCTTTATGCCTGCTAGTTGGTATTTTATGCCATCAACTATTTTTATTGCAGCTATCTCTATGTATGTTCAGGCTTGCCTGGACAGTGATCTCCTGTTTTATACTTCTTGCATAGTTAGGATGACAGACATCTACCATGAAAGAAAAGCATTTTTATATTTCAAGTAAACAGTAGCAAAAAAAAGCTAAGGTTTGAAATCAATGATTATATATATATATATATATGTGTGTGTGTGTGTGTGTGTGTGTGATGGGAATCAAATCAAATAATATAAAACACCAAAAGTTAATGGTATGAATTAAGCATCAAGAAATCTCTGGATAGTCCAATAAAGAGCAAAAGAGAAGAGACACATTTTACTCATGTCATAATTTTAAAAGGCCATTACTACTAGGACACTGGTGGCTCAAGCCTGTAATCCTAGCTACTTGTTGAGATCTGACAATCATGATTGAAAGCCAGCACAGGCAGAAAAGTCCAGAAACTCATCTCTAACCACCTACAAACCAGAAATAGAACTGTTGTTCAAGTGGTACAGGACAGCACCCAGGCAGGCTCTCAGTTCAAGACTCAGGACTGGTACACACACAGGCACAAATGTTTCTGATACCAGAAACATGAAGAGAATGAGAGTATTTCAGGAAGCAGAGTATGATGGTGATTAAGTTCCATTGGTTGTTCCCCCAAGTTACAGTAAGATGAACAGTTATTCAAATAGCAAATAACCTTCATAAGAACAAAGGAAACCAGGTGAGAATGCCTACTTTTAGTTTAGTGAAAAGTCACTCCTCCAGTCCCAAGAGAAGGGAGAAAGAATTAAGTACAGACTTTAGACTTGAAACCTAATATCAGGCTGCACCGTGGTGAAACCCACTGACAAGCAGACTTCTGTCATTATCCCAGCACTGGCGGATTAAGCCCCTAGTACTGTGTTAAGTAGGTGGCAGAAACTGCCTTCATTCTTTAACCTCAGGTGGCAAAGAATGAGAGCAAGCATGAGAGCTGGGGAACAAGACATGAAAGCAATCACAGTTCAATGTCAGATCTGCAAAAGGCAGAAATCAGTGGCCCTATATGCAGTTCAGAGCTCATAGAGAAATCTGTCTTCCTGTTCTAGTAGTACCATGCAGGAATCTGCACACGGATGGAACAGACCTTCATTGCCTACCTGAAGGACTGTGAGGTTCTCAGTGGCTCTGAGGTTCCAGCAAGATCTGGCTTAGCATCTGCCTTGATGTCCATGGCACTATCTCTGATTCTTCTACTCTTGTCAGGACAGCTCTCACCAGCCAGTACTTACAGAGCTCTTGCTTTGCCTTAGCAGCAGGGACAGACCTGTCACACTCCACTGGATCAATTTGCATCTTGGCCCGAATCACTGCCAGACAGAGTAGAAACCTCAGTGCATTCCTATGACAATGCAAGCCCTAGAACTATGAGATTCTGGAATGAGGCAGCTTTGTATCAGCCTAAGAAGCCAAAGGATTACCTTTACCAACACTTTCCCAGCATGGAGCAGCACAGCCTGAAGCAAGTTCACATTTGCCCTGCACTGTATGCTGGAAGTTGATGCTAAGCACATGAAACCTAATACTAGGCGGATCCCAGTGACTCTTACTCCCAAGCATGCTTCTACATATCTGTAATAGTCTTGATGGCAGGCAGTGGACACAACCCACTGAACATCTTTCCAGCCAGCATTACCTATGTTGATTGCTGAGGTCTTAGGCAACAAGTCCATCTAACCAGAAGGCAACTCAATAGCCTGATGGTACAGGTTGCTACAGCTATGGTATAGGAACCTGGAGCTTGTACAACCATGAAGGTTCTACCTAGAGTCAGGCAGGATACTGTAGTGCTGGATCACAGGCTAGTGACTGTAGAGGAGGCATCTGGGCCTATCTCATTTATCATAGAGAGGCTAGTGGGCATTGACTATCTTCTCAAGAGACTCTCCTTGTTCATTCACTATACTTGGGACAAAGCTGGGCTTGGATTATCCTTTAGTGCACAATCTGAGACAATACAGTATTGATATGAATGCTAGCTAGATTTGCAATAAGGGAAGTTAAGTGTCTATAGGCTGTGACAAAATGAGCAGTCTGCTTAGAATTTTTTTGAGAGACAAATTCAAACAAAGCCTTATTATGAAGACTGGAAAGAAACCACTCGATCTTTGAATTCCCAGATGATTTTTCAACATCAAGACTTTTCAGAAAGCTATGCAGCATGTAACAGTCAAAAAATAAGGTTCCCCAAACTGACCAGATAGTAATCTGTGTAGTATGGCTAAAAGATAGAAAATGGAAATATCTGTATGAACAAAACTCAACAAATTTCAAGAACATGTGGAGAAATGATTCAAAACTCTAATACATAAACAGAGCAAAGAGATGGAAGCAAAAAAAATGAGACAGAAATCTTTGCCGTGACAAATGTACTGTCAACTTAAAAACTTGGTAGAGGCATTAATAGTAGTATAGATTAGCCAGAAGAAATGATTCATGAGCTTGCAGATAGTCTATTGGAAAATACACAGTTGGAGGAAAGAATTACAATATTTTTATATGCAAGTTATAAAATATTGATTTTCCTGAGAGATCATATGTGACCAGATGGTCAATAAGCTGAGAAACCAGAAATTCTGAATAAATGTATAATATCAAATGAAATTATTTTCTTTAGAGTATTCAAGCATGATCTGGCACTATCAATTTTTTTCACTTTACATAACTGAGCTTCAACCCTATACAATAAACCACACAACCTACAAGGTAAGTCCTTAAAAGAGAATAAAGGTAAAGAATATTATTTCTATTATTGAAAGTGAGATTTAAGTGCTGACATAGCTGACTGATCACTTATTTATCAGCAACTCACGGATGTATTAGCAGGAAGCATTATAAAAGCTCTAGAGTAAGCCGGGCGTCAGTGGCTCATGCCTATAATCTTGGCTACTCAGGAGGCTGAGATCTGAGGATCAAGATTCAAACCAGCCCAGTCACAACAGTCCATGAGACTCTTATTTTTTAATTTATTTTTTATTGTAATTAGTAAAAGGGTTACATGATATTTGCCATATAGAAGGTGCATTAATTCACATACATTGATACCCTTTCACATGTCTTGGTACCCTTTACCCTCCCCCCCCGTCTTGGTTTTCCCCCCTTCCCTATCAAATTTCAAATAACCAAGTACAAATAAATTCAATATATCAGATAACAAAGTGAGGTACTGTAATAATATGAGATACCCAAGGGACAGCAAAGGAGATGAGAGATAACATAGTACATTAAGGACAACAATCATTCGTTATATGGCTTTTGTTTCAATATCCTGGAGGTCCTTTCAATTAGCTTCATACTATATGGCCTTATGTATCAAGGTTTTGCTCTATTGCAGATCTCTGCTAGTAGAGCCCAAGGTTTCTACCGATTATGACAAATGGGAAACCATTGAGCCTAAGTTCCTTTGAGTCTGGCTTACTTCACTTAATATGATCTTTTCTAAGTCTTTCCATTTCTTATTTTTAATTAACCACCAGAAAAACAGAAGTGGCACTGTGGCTCAAGTGGTGGAGTGTTAGTCTTGAGCTGAAGAGCTCAGTGGCAGCACCCAGGCCCAGGCTCAAGCTCCACAGCAATCAAAAAATTAAATAAATAAATAAATAAATAAATAGACTAGACTGTAAGCTCAGTATCATTTGAGGTAGGGAATCATAGTGCTTAGAGTAAGAATGCTTTCAGATGAAGTGCGTAATTCTATTCAATTTTCTGGGATTTGCTTCTTGTATCCCACATTTTCTTGCTCTTTTTTTTTAATTTTAGGTTTTATGTGGTCTGAACTCAAGGCGTAGGTGCTATCCCCGAGTTTTTTTTGGGGGTGGGGGGTGGGGAATGGCCTGGGCACTGTCCCTGAGTTCTTCAGCTCAAGGCTACCACCCTGCCCTGAGCCACAACCCCACTTCCCGTTTTCTAGTGACTAGTTGGAGATAAGAGTCTCCTTGGATTTGTATTACCTGGGCTGGCTTTGAACTGAGATCCTCAGATCTCAGCCTCCTGAGTAGCTAGGATTATAGGCATGAGCCACTGCACCGGGCTGCTATCTCTGAGCTTTTGTGCTTAAAGTCACTTTATCACTTTGAGCTATAGCCCCATTTATGTCTTTCAGATGGTCAATTGGAGATAAGACTTCTATGAACTTTCCTGCCCAGGCTGACTTTGAGCCATGAACTTCAGCTTTCAGCTTTCAATTCACTAGGATTCCAGGCATGAGCTGGATTTTTTTAAACCTATCATCTAGGAGTTTGTGATTGATATTTAATATTTTTTACAAGAATAGCTAGCTGGTGTTATGCTATTGATTTCCAAACTTTTCTCCAAAAATGGTCAACTGATTGGAACAATACTTTTGTCTGTTCCTTATGTAAGAATCTGGTTTTCTGCCCTGGCTAGCTTCAAACCAAGATTCTTAGATCTTAGCAAGAAGCTGAAAACCCTGGTGCGACCCACTAGCACCTGGCTAGGACAATCAATTTAATTTTTTTCCCAATCCTGGGACTTGAACTCAGGGACTGATCACTGTCCTTTGGGCTTTCTCAAGGCAAGAGCTCTACCACTTGAGCCACAGCACCACTTTGGGCTTTATTTATGTCTGTGATATTGAAGAATCGAAGCTGGGTCTTCGTGCATGGTAGATAGGCACTCTACCACTAGGCAAACTCCAGACCAAAGACAATCAGTTTTGAGATTGTAATTTCAGTAATTTTCATTACTTCAGTGCTATATCCCTATTTGATAACATAAGAGTTTTACAGAATAAATATTTGTTAATCTCATGAATTATTAATTAGACCTTTTCATTCTTCTAGGACATTTGTCTGTGGCTAAGAACAGCAAGGAGAATCAATAAGGATATTTAAGATAAAAAATTAAATTTAGAAGTCTCTCTGGGTTTCTGATTATGAAACACTTTTAATCACCACTATGCATCTTATCATTTACTTCATTTACTGTCCTATAAAAAAGAAGAACAGAATAGTCATCACTCTTTTCTTATTTTAACTTAGAAAATTTCTATATAAAAAGATGATGTAGAGACGGGTTGCAGTTATATGACAGGTAATTAGTACATTTCTTTTTGAACAGTGAGACCTCTCTCATTCTTTCACTGAAGGGCATGTGGGTTGATTCCATATCTTGGCTATGGTAAACAATGTTGCAATGAACATAGTTGTGCTGGTAGTTTTAATGAGACCTGGTTTGTGGTTAAAGGATATTGACACTGGCCCAATAGCCAGTGGGTTGATTCATGTGCCACCTTTGTACCAGCTCTGCTTCATTCCTCACTGAGGAAAGGCAAGCTGCCTGGAGATGTCCATATTGTCAACTGTAGCTTCTTTTCCACAGGGGACATAGCCCACTTCTTTCACATTATTAGGGAAACTTCTCATTTTTCCTCTCCATGCTCCAGTGCCTCTTTAGTTAGTGAATCAACCTTCAGTAAAGAAAGTTTCCTGGCTCAGGAATTAAGCTATAATACTTGTATTGACCATGTATGATAATCTTTATCAAATGCTGATTATAAACCATTAGTATATGACAAGACATCGGTATTTCTACATTTTAACTTGTTACATTTTTTAATCAGCCAGACATAGACCTAACCTGTGAATATATGACAGATGTGTTCGTGAAATATAGTTTGAGTATATGGACTTTTCCAATCTAATTCTGCTTTGTTCAGAAAAGAATAGAATATTTTAACATAAGTTATAGCTAGATTATCTTATAGTGCTGTAACATTTCTTTTTTATTAATGTTATGGGTATGTACTTTGTAATGCTTATGTGATAATGCAGCTAGAAAGTTGACCTTTCTCCCTCACTGTCGAATTTATTATACATATGAGAAATTAGTGCTTTATTGCTTTGTTTTTCCTTTACTTTGACCATGTGATATCCCTGATAAGTGACATGCCTTTTATTTTTCTTACTTGCATAAATGAAGAAACTAACATGTAATAAAGGCAACATAAAATCTAACTATAGGTCATAACTTTGCAATGTGTTTTGTAGCATTCTTGGATCAGTTGTTTGGCAGTAAATGCATAGTAATTTTTTTTGCCAGTCCTGGGTGTGGGCTCAGGGCCTGAGCACTGTCTTTGGGTTTTTCTCAAGGCTAGGGCTCTACCACATGAGCTGCAGCACCACTTCTGGCCTTTTTTCTATGTATGTGGTACCGAGAAATTGAACCTGGGTCTTCTGGCATGCTAGGCAAGCATTCTACCACTAAGCAAAATTCCCAGCCCCATCAGTCATTTTTTTCCACAGTAAAAGTAATATGTACTCTTCATAGAAAAATATGTGTTTGGAGATAAGACAAAAATATGTATATGAGATTTTTACTTTGATAATAAAGAACTGCCCCTAATAATATACATGTATAATTTACACATAGGATCATACTATAAGTGCTTTTTTAGGAACAGTATTTTCTACAAGAAGACTCATCTCAAGTTCTTCTCCCTATGCAGCCCACACTGAAATAGTTAAGGAGCCAGAAGCCCAGTGGTGCACACCTGTAATCCTATCTATTCAAAAGTCTTGGATCTAAGATCATTGTTCAAAGCTAGCAGGCAGGAAAGTCCCTAAGGCTCCGATCTCTATGTAACCACTAAGAAGCCAGAAGTGGAGCCATTGTTCAAGTGGTAAATCACGTGAGCAAAAAACCTCAGGGACAGCACTCTAGCCCTGAGTTCAAGCCAGGACCTACCAAAAAAAAAAAAAAGAAAAGAAAAGAAAAGAAAAGGAAGCAAGCAAGGAAGGAAGAAAGGAAGGAAAAAGAAAAAGAAAGAAAAAAAGAAATAGGCTTCCCTGTCAATTCCATTTACCAATGGCTAGAATTTTTTAGATTTTTCTTTCACTGAGCCTTATTTACTATTTTAAGGATTTTAATTTTAGAGGATGACAATAGTGCAGTTCTGAGGCTCCTGTTTAAATGACAGCATAAATATTAGCCATCTTGCTAGTTTGTTTTCAAGTTCTTCCTTCCTTAATTTTTCTCTTTTCTTTCACAAAGGATGTTTTATAGTTTATCTAATAGTTGTAGATATGTGTTTAAAAATAAGACATTATTCAGATAATTCAGTTTGCTATATTTCCAGAAAAATAAATCTTTTACAAATCAATATACTGAAATAATACCATTTTTCCTATTAACAATAGTAAGAAAGACAGGTACCAGTGAATCAATCATACCTATCTTCTAGTTACTATGTCCTGTCTCAGCAATTAGAGTGCTAGAGTTGTAGCTCCATAATAGAGTGCTTGCTTAATATACTCAAAGTTTTGGATTGATCGCTAGAATCACAATTTTTTTTTATTGTTGTAGTGGGTAAAATTTCTTTTCTTTTCTCTTTTCTCCCTCTCTCCCCCTTTCCTTCCTTCCTTCCTTCCTTCCTTCCTTCCTTCCTTCCTTCCTTCCTTCCTTCCTTCCTTCCCTCCCTGCCTCCTTCCTTTTTGGTGGTGGGGCTTGAATTCAGGGACTGGTCCTGTCCCTTAGCTATTTTGGTCAAGACCAGCACTCTACCACTTTGAGTCACAGCTCTACTTCTGATTTTCTGGTAGTTACTTGGAAATAAGAGTCTCCCGGACTTTTCTGCCCAGGCTGACTTTGAACTAGCTATCCTCAGATTTTAGCCTTCTAGTAGCTCTAATTATATGCTTGAGCCACCAGTTTCCAGCATGTAGTAGGATATATTTTCCTTCATTTATAAGGATTGACTATATTCTTGGTTCAGCAATAGTTGTCATTTCAATACTTGTTCAGAATGTTTCATATAACACTTGGTTTCAGCCTGAGGTTATAGCATTGTGGTATAGCACTTGTCTAGCTAGCTTGATGTCTTGGGTTCCATCCCAGCACCACAAAGGAGAGGAAAATCTGCAACTAATTTTTTATTTGATGTCTTTACTATTATAGGGTCATACTAATATATTTTAACTTAAAAAGTCCTCTTTAAGATGACAAGTTTTGATTATTGAATTGAAACAATCATTTACATCTTTTTTGTTTGAATGTATGTTTTCTTTAGTTGTACTGGAGTTGATCAAGGCTTTATTCTTGCTAGGTAAATTCTCTACTACTTGATCTAATCACCAGACGTGTATTCTTTATCACTGCATTAAAAATGGCATTTGAGGATTTGGTAATTATCCATATACTTCATAATAAGTTACGGAATTAGAAACCATGTTTCATGGTATTATAATTGAGTTTATGCAATTGGTTAACTGTAATAATTTCTCTTTTCCAGCTTTGAGTCTTGGTTTAATATCATTAGTCTTTCTGAAACTGATGACGATATTATAGCTAAAGAAAGAAAACAGAACGTATTGCATATTCTACACCAGGCATTGAATCTTTTCTCACTCTGCTTGTTCCATGCTCATAGAGAAAGAATTCTGGAGACCACTACCTCATTGTTGTATAGACTTAAAAACGAGTCTCCCTAAGTTGAAATGATTTTCCTACCCTTTCCCCTACTTCCATAAGTCACAGGATTTTATGGCTGTTAACTATAGATGATAATGGGCTTTTATTCTTTCCCCTAAATTGCTAGTAATGGTCTCTTTTTGTGCTACTTCTTCCTTCTGTTTATAAATATGATATATCATTTGTAGTGTGAAAGAATTTTAAGCCTGAGGATCTTAAGGAAATGACCTTTAATATCCCTAGGTTATTTGGCTTTCTAAATATACTGTCCACTTAAAAAAATGGTAAAGCAGGCAATGGTAGTGTAGATAAACCAGAAGAAATGATTTGTGAGCTTGAAGTTAGTCTCTGTGAAAATACACAGTTGGAGGAGAGCATTGCAGTATTTTTATATGCTTGTTATAAAAATACTTATTATCCTGAGAAATCATAAGTGGCTAAATGATTATAAAGCTGAGAAACCAGAATTCTGAATAATCTTTTTTTAAAATTTTGCCAGTCCTGGGCCTTGAACACAGGGCCTGGGCACTGTCCTTGGGCTTTCTCAAGACTAGAGCTCTACCACTTGAGCCACAGCACCACTTCTGGCTTTTTTCTATGCATGAGGTACCGAGGAATTGAACCCGGGTGTTCGTGCATGCTAGGCAAGCACTTTAACCACTAGGCAAAACTCCCGGCCCCTGAATAATCTTTTAATACCAAATTTTCCTTAGAGTTAATACCATATTTTTCCTTTAAGTTTTCAAGCACAATGGGGACATTTTAACAACTTAAAGAAAAGCTTTATATAACTGAACTTCATCCCAGTGCAATTAAACCATACAACCTTCAGGGTGAGTCCTCAAATAAAAGACAACAAAGGTAAAAAGTATCTTATCACTATCATTGGGACAAAGTCCACTTGAAAGTGAGATTTAAGTGTGTATAGCTGACTGGTCACTTATGTATCAACAGCTCACAGGCACATTAGCAAGAAGCAGTTTTAAAGCTCGCCTTCGCAAGCTCACAGTTGTCTCCGCAAGAAGAGAACGAATCAATGGATGCAGTCGTGGTCCTGGTGCTGGGTCTTTCCTTCCTGTTTCTCCTTTCACTCTGGAGACAGAGCTCTGGGAAAGGGAGGCTCCCTCCTGGTCCCACTCCCCTCCCAATTATAGGAAATATCCTGCAAATAGATGTTAAGAACATCAGCAAATCCTTGGCAAATGTGAGTATGTTTGGGGCTCTTGTACTGGAATGAAAAGGGAAATGAAAACTGGGTGCTGGTGGCTCACATCTATAACCCTAGCTACTCAGGAGGCTGAGATCTGAGGATTATAGTTCAAAGCTAGCCCAGGCAAGAAACTCTGTGAGACTCTTATCATTGATAAATTACTCAGAAAAAGCTGGAAGTGGTGCTGTGATTCAAGGAGTAGCATGCTAGTCTTCAATAAAAGAATCTCAAGGACAGCTCCTCAGGATAGCTCCACTTCTAGCTTTTTGGTGGGTTAATTAGAGATGAGGCTCTCAATGACTTTCCTAGCCTGGATGGCTTTGAATTGCAATTCTCAGATCTCCGCCATTCAGGTGTAAGCCCGCAGCACCAGACTTACTTTATATTTATTTATTTTTTTATGTTGAAATGGGATCTCTTGAACTTTTCACCTGGGCTTGCTTTGAATTACATTATCTCAATCTTCATTTCCTGAACACTTAAGATTACAGGCATGAGTCATGTAGGTAGCTAAATACAGGTTTCTAGTGCTCATCACACCGCCCTTGAGCCAGCGTCTGCATGGAAAGAGCTTTATAGGTACTCCTGAAGCAGTTGTCTATGTATTAATGTTAAGAGGTATGGGGAGATGATCAATGGCATACACTGAAGACACTGGATAAGCATGGTTCAAATTCGGATCTTCTATGTGTGAACTGTGGGATTCTTAAAAAAAGTGGTTTAAAATGCCTGGCCTGTGGTTCTCTTCTTTGTAAAACAAGTCCACCATACAAGTCAAATGTACTCATTCATTTAAGAATAAATTGAAATCGGTTCACTAACCACCTGAGCCATTGCCTGGCACATTTCGGCCATGTGACAATTGTAGCCATGACAGGTATGGATACATTTCAGAAACTCTTGAGGCATTGGTAGAATAAAGTTTTCAAACATAATCATCATATTTATAAGAATTGATGATGGCATAAGGAGGAAATACCAGCAACTTCTGCTAATTTTTGAATCTATTTTCCATTTTCCAGTTCTCAAAAGCCTATGGCCCGGTGTTCACTCTGTATTTGGGCATGAAGCCCACTGTGGTGTTGTATGGGTATGAAGCAGTGAAGGAAGCCCTGATTGACCATGGGGACACGTTTGCTGGACGAGGAAGTGTCCCCGTGCCTGATAAGGTTAATAAAGGCCTTGGTAAGTGCGCACAAGTGTGTCAGGCAGTTGTCACTGGGAGAAGGAAAATGAAACACAGGCTGGAACTGCAACTCAGGCAGAGCTAGGCCATCTGAATGGCTGAGATATGACAGCATCCTCCTTTTCGTGTGTGATCTTCTTCCATGTTCCTATATACTGCTTCTTTTAGGAGTTGTTTTCAGCAATGGAGAGTCATGGAAAGAGATGCGACGTTTCTCCATTATGACCCTCAGGAATTTGGGGATGGGAAAGAGGACTATGGAGGACCGAGTTCAAGAAGAAGCGCTCTGCCTTGTAGAGGAGTTGAGAAAAACCAATGGTTGGTGTTAATTCCCTCTATTGATTTCAACACACTGTGGTCTTCTTATGTAAGATCCTGGGGAGCAGTTCCAGGGTGGCTGGATCTTTCTCCTGGGCTTGTGTCTGTGGGTTCCAATGTAGACTAGGGATGATTGAAATAGAGAGCCAAGGAAGTTTGTATGTCTGTACCGAGTGTACAGGCATATCTAATGTGGGTGCAAAGGAATCTTTTAATGTCTTTCAGATACCAAGTTAGTTTCTTTTGTTTTCAAATAAGAAATATGGATGTTTTGTGTTTATTTTCTGATGAGCAAGGGAGTATTGTTTTCTCTTTAGTCTAAACAAGGATAATAGATAATTTACTCCACATAAACTAGAGAATATCGAATAGGGTGGCCATGATTCCACCACATTGGTTTTGTTTCTGTTTTTTGCACCAGTCCTGGGGCTTGAACTCAGTGCCTTCTTTTCATTTCCTTCCTTTGTTTTCTTTCTTTCTCTCCCTCCTACTTTCTCCCTTCCTCACTCTTTTCCTCCCTCCCTCCCCTCCTCCTTCCTTCCTTCTTTCCTCCCTTCCTCTCTCTTCCTCTTTCTCTCTTTCTCTTTCCTTTTTTTCTGTTCTCTCTTTTTCTTCCTCTCTTCCTCTCTTTCTTGCTCTCTATTTCTTTTTCTCTTTCTCTCTCTTTCCTTCTTTTCCTTCCCTCCCTCTCCCTTCCCCTCCCCTCCCCTCCTCCTCCTCCTCCTCTCTCTTTTCTTTCTTTTTTCCTTTCTTTCTGCTTAATACACTTGAACCACAGCTCCACTTCCAGTGTTTCCGTGGTTAATTGGAGAGAAGAGTCTCAGGGACTTTCCTGACTGGCTTCAAACTACAATCCTCAGGCCTCAGCCTCCTGAGTAGCTAAGATTACTACCACGCTCCAATAGAGCAGGAATGACGTGGTATCCATCTTCATTTAATTAGACAATCTTTGTTTAACCCATTTATACACATATTTCAGAGTTTCTTTTACCCTTATAAATACAGATCTGGCAGAAACTCAGCTATGCACTATTTCTGTGACTTGGCTGTATCTCAGTAAAATAAGTTACCCGTGTAAGATGCCATTACTTGCCATATACAAATGTAAATTGGGAACTTGTTACTTATAAAATTTATGGGTCATTTGATTACAGCAATATCAGTATGGAGATATTCACAAAAATAACATCTTTAACTAACTTAATTCATGTAATTATAAAAAAATAAACTTGGTACATGTAATGGGTAGATGTTAGAATTTATTAAAATGTAGTAATCTGGTTTTGTATAGCTAATACAGTATCCTGTTATCCATAGAGTTTCAATTGCCAAATTAAATTTAGAATTTGATTAGAAAAGGTGGAAACTTCTATTTTCTAAGGAAGGATTTTTTTCCCCAATCCTGGGGCTTGAACTCAGGACCTGGGGCACTGTCCTTGGGCTTCCTCAAGGCTAGTGCTCTGCCACATGAGTCATAGCATTACTTCCGGCTTTTTCTGTGTATATGGTACCAAGGAATCAAACCTAGGGCTTCATGCATGCTAGGCGAGCACTCTACCACTAGGCTATGCTCCTGGCCCCTAGAAAAGGAATTTTTTAAGAGAGTAAAATGAGAAATAAAAAAATACTTTTCAACTCTCTGTTTTTACTTGCCTTAGTTATGATTTATATCTAAATAAAAATTATCTTTATCTTTTTTTTTTGCCAGTCCTGGGCCTTGAACTCTGGGCCTGGGCACTGTGCTTGGGCTTTCTCAAGGCTAGAGCTCTATCACTAGAGCCACAGTACCACTTCTGTTTTTTTTCTATGTATGCGGAACTGAGGAATCTAACCTGGGTCTTCTTGCATGCTAGGCAAGCACTCTACCACTAGGACAAATTCATAGCCCTCACTTTATCTTTTAGATAATTAAAATCTACCTTATATTTGTTTATTCAATTGTTTATCCAATTTATTTATTCAACTATTTATTATGAATAAAAAGTTTCTTGTTCCTCACAATTTTCTCACTCCCTATGTAGTACTATATTTTCTATAGGATTTGAAAGTAGATGTGATTCTACCCTGAGCTAATTAAATTATTGGAATTAAAAAATCTTTTTCTCCCCCAAACCATAGACAGATAGGATTAAAAGTGAGTAAATAAAGACAATAGGTACACACTGAGCATATTAAATTTCATCATTGAACTAGATTATGATGACCAATGTAAGTTTGAGATAATAGCATTGTGTTTGCAGTTATCTCTTTTACATGATTCACATTCCTTCAGGTCTACGCCCAAGAGTGCTATGGTAATGTCATAAGATAGGTCTGTATTTCATTTTTCAGAAACTTCCATACTGAATTCCATAGTGGTTGCACTAGTTAGATTCCTACTAAGAGTGTGTGAGGGTTCCTTGTCTTCCCACATTCTCACATTTGTTGTTGTTTGTTTTCTTGATGATATGGAAACTTAGAGTAGTTCAGTTTTACATTTCCTTTATGGCAAAAGATGTCAACTGTTTACATATATTTTAGCCATTTATACTCTTATACTTCTGGAACTTCCTTGTTCTTTTCATCTGCCCCTTTCTAAGTTAGATTAACTTCTTTTGTTGTCTATTTTGTTGAGTCTTTGTATCATTTGGATGTTAATCATTTATCTGTAGAACAGCTGGTAAAGATTTTCTCCTATTCTGTCTGTTGACTCTGGTAACTATTTATATTTATTTATTTATTTATTGTGAGTCATGGGACTTGAACTTGCCTGGGCGCTGTCCTTGAGCTTTTCAGCTCAAGGCTATTGCCCTACTCCTGGGTCTGCACATTGTCCCTGAGCTCTTCAGCTCAAGGCCTCCACCCTACCCTTGAGCCAAGCCCCACTTCCCATTTTCTAGAGGTTAATTAGAGATAAGAGTCTCAGGTCCTTTTTTCCCTGGGCTGGCTTTAACCTTGATCCTCAGATTTCAGCCTCCTGAATAGCTAGGATTACAGCCATGAGCCACCATGCCCAGCTAACTATTTCTTTTAAGGTACAGACTTTTAAATTTGATTTAATCTCATTCTTTTTAGTTCTTATTTCCTGAGCAAGTGGAGTCTTATTCAGAAAAGAATTATCTCTTTCTATATCCAGAATTTTCCCTATGTTTTCCTGTAGTAGTTTCAAATTTTCAGATCTTATGTTAAGATGCTTGATCCACTTCAAGTTGATTTTTGTATAGTTTGAGATAAGGATCTAGTTACGTCTTCTGCATGCAAATAACCAGTAATACAACCCACCAAACACTAAAAGGGGATGAGAAAGAGGGTTTTGTGGAATTTAAAAGAGAATGTAAATTTGTTCAAAGCATGCCACACTTATCCATGGGATTACTGCAATGAATTACTCTATTAGAAGTACCACTATTGGAATTACCACTTTAGGCTATAATTTAAAACATTATTTTGTAGGCTCGCCCTGTGACCCCACCTTCATTCTGGGCTGTGCTCCCTGCAATGTGATCTGCTCCATTATTTTCCAGAATCGTTTTGATTATAAAGATCAGGATTTTCTCAATTTGATGGACAATTTAAATGAAAATGTCAAAATTCTGAGCTCCCCATGGATGCAGGTGAGGCTGAACCTTTTCTTCCTCGGAAAACTCTTATAAAGTTTATTTCATCGAAGTCCAAAATTCCATAGGTAGCAAACTGTGAACTGAATGTTTGCACAACTTGGTGCTGACTAGGTGAGAATTGGGAAAAGATGTCTGAACTCATCACTTTATATCAGTAAAGCAAAGGCTTCACCATTGGGCTGACTTTCAAACATAGGCTTTCTCATAAAATCCCAGAGTATTTTCCTGTAAATCATCATGGTCAAAACTCAGAAGAAGCTGGGCACTGGTGGCTCTCCTGTGATCCTACCTACTCAGGAGGCTGAGGATCACGGTTCAAAGCCAGCCAGGGCGTGAAAGTCCATGAGACTCTTATCTCCAATTAACTACCATAAAACTGGAAGTGGTGTTGTGGCTTAAGTAGCAGAGCATTAGCCTTGAGCTGAAGAGCTCAGGGACAGTGCCCAAGCCCATAGTCAAGACCCACAACCGAAACAACAACAACAATAAAACTCAACAGATACTCAAGTGGTTCAGTGCATATCCAGGTCCCTTTGTTGTCCAGTCACCACTTGTTTGCCTTTGCCTTGTAAGAAACTCCTCTACCACTGAGCTATAGAGCGTTATTATATATCTATAATAACTGGTGGTCCATATTTTATTCATATTTATAGTCATAATTCCCAGCCAAGGATTGTGACATGATACATATATCTCCCATCATGCTTAAAAATTAATATATTTTATTTTGCAGGTCTGCAATATTTTCCCTATTCTCATTGATTATCTACCAGGAAGTCATAACAAATTATATAATAATTTCAATTTTTTAAAAAATTATTTTTTTGAAAAAGTAAAAGAACACCAAGAATCACTAGATGTTAATTGTCCACGAGATTTTATTGATTATTTCCTGGTCAAAATGGAGCAGGTAACAATGTTAACATAAGAACATAACTTATTTGATTATTTTGTAGTTTTATGACTATTTTGGTACTTACTGATGCTGAAGCAGCTAGGTTAACAGTGGTTGATAAGTACTCTGGGTGTCTGTTCTATTGAATTTCAGTTACATTCTGTTCAGATCACAGATGATATGTTGAACAATTTTGATATTTTAAGGTATATTGAAGCCAGGCACTGGTGGCTCATGCCTGTAATCCTACCTACTCAGGAGGCTCAGAACTAAGGAATGTGATTTAAAGCCAGTCTGGCCATGAAAGACTGTGAGACTCATCTCCAATGAACCACCAGAAAACCAGAAGTGGTGCTGTGGCTCAAATGGTAGAATGCTAACCTTGAGCTGAAAAACTCATGGGACGGGACCCCAGGCCCAGAGTTCAAGCCCCATGAATGATCAAAAAAATTTATTGAGCTTTTTAAATAGCCTAATATGCAGTCTATCCTGGAGGCAGTTCTCTGGGCACTTAAGATTGTATAATCTGCCATTGGTGAGTGAAGTGTTTTCTTGTAAGTGAGGTGTTCTGTATATGTGTTAGGAATAGTCAGTGTCTATTGTTTATATATATATGTGTATATTAAAAATACATATATGGATTATTTTCCATATGGTTAGTTTATGAGGCCATTGCTTTAGAGTAATTTTAAACTTGAGTTAGATTTTTAAGAGAAATTTCAACTTAATGACCTCAGTCACATGAAGTTGAAATGACCTAAGCAACTTCTGTTCCCATTTGGACTGCAACATTACTGTCTCGTTCTATTTTGTGATCCATTCTCTTTACATTATCGCCTCTGTGTTACGCTGCCATATTAGTTTTTTTTTAAATGTTCATACTAATAATGTTTCTGCAGGCAACATTGAGCCTACCTGAGTTTTTTGTTTGTTTGTTTTGAGTAAGAATATTGTAACAAACTCAGGCTGAAACCATTTACGTGATACAGTCTTCATTTCTTTGGAGTATGTTCCATGTGCTGCTGAGAAAAGAATGTATAAAATTTCATTGTTGGATGGAAGACTCTGTGTATATCTGTTAAGCCCAGCTGGGCTATGGTGTCATTCAAGTTGGTGGTGTCTTTGCTTATCTTTTGTTGAGTTGACCTGTCATTTGGTGAGAGTGGTGTATTGAGGTCTCCCACTATGATTGTGTTTGAGTCTATCTTGTTCTGTAATTCTAAAAGGGTTTGTTTGACGAATTTGGGTGCTCCCTCTTGGCTCCATTTTTATGAAAATATCTGTTCTACTCACTCCTTCACAATTCTGTTTAGATAAGAAGAGGTACTTGCATACAACATAATATATTTACTTACTGGTTTATAAGCTTAGTGCTAGTTTCTATGTAAGAAGGAAAATATGCAATCTTTTTCTGTCTGGGCCTGACTTACTTTGCTTAACATAATTTTTTTCTAGGCCTTCCTATTTCTTTGCAAATGGCACAATATTATTCTTTCTAATGGACAAGTAAAAATCCATTGTATATATATATATATATATATATATATTTATGTGTGCATATATATGTATATGTGCCTCACATATATGTGTATATGTACATATGTATGTATATAGATGCCCCATTTTCTTGATCCATTCATCCACTGAAAGGTATGTGGACTGATTCCAGACCTTGGCTATGGTGAATATTGCTGAAATGGTTGTGCTGGTGGCTTTATTGTATCCTGGTTTGCAATCTTGTGGACAAATGCCTATGAGTGGAATTGTTTGATCATAGGTCATTCTATATTTAGTTTTTGGAGAAACCTCCATACTCCTTTCCAGAATGTTTGAACAAGTTTATATTCTCACCAGCATTGTAGGGTTCCCTTCTGGGCACATCCTCACCAGTATCTGTTATTGTTTGTTTCTTGATAATACCCATTCTAACTGGAGTGAAGTGGAAAATCAATGTTGTTTTGATTTGCATTTCCTTTATGGCCAGTGATGTTGAATACTTCTTCATATATCTATTGGCCATTTTTTGCCAGTCCTAGGGCTTGAACTCAGGGCCTGAGCACTGTCGTTGGGCTTCTCAAGGTTAGAGCTCTATTATTTGAGCTTACAGAACCACTTCTGGCTTTTTCTATGTATGTGGTACCGAGGACTTGTACCCTAGTGTTTGCACATGTTAGGCAAGCACTCTATACTAGGCCAAACTTTGGCCCTCTATTGTCACCATTTTTACTTCTTCTAAGAAGAGTTTCTTTAGCTTGTTTGCCCATTTTCTAATTGGGTTGTATAAATGAATAAACAAATATACTAGTTGTTATTCAAGTGTACATAAAAGTATAAAATCAAAGGGAGAACTCAAATAGTGTAGTTCATTAGAAAGCTAAAGTCAGAATTCAATGAAATGAACATCAGGGGATGAGTCTTTTAAAGGAGTGGTGTTAGGGTCAGACATGGGGAGATGGGCAGATGAATGAAGAGGAGAGGGGAGGATAATTCAGTCAAAAATTCAATATATAAAGTGGGTGACATCGATCAAGATCCACTGTACTCATAAATTGCTTTGTTAAGGGCCAGGAGTTTGGCCTAGTGGTAGAGTACTTGCCTAACATGCATAAAGGCCTGGGTTCGATTCCTCAGTACCACATGCATAGAAAAAAGCTGGCAGTGGTGTTGAGGCTCAAGTGGTAGAACTCTAGCCTTGAGAAAGTCCAAGCCCAGGACTGGTAAAAAAAAATTGTTTTGTTAAGTGACAACTTTTTATACAACTACTTAAAGATAAAGATATTTTAAAAAAGAAGAGAGGAGGCAGCAATAGACTTTGGTTTCTATTCTATCTTAGAAAAGAGATTTTGCTTTTCTGACACTCACCTAGCTATAAAGTCACATGAATGATGTTTTAGGTAATCAGGAAATGAAAAAAATCATCTGATCTGTAGTCTCTTCCATATCAAACAGTAGCTTCTTCTGATGCTGCACTCCTAAGGTCTGTGTTTTGTGAACCTTATAGCATTGTGAGTTAGTTTGGATTACTATTTGCCAGGTCTTGATAAGTCAACTATTTTTTAGGAAAAACACAATCCGCAGTCGCAGTTTACTTATGAAAACTTGATATTCACGGCATCTGATCTGTTTGGTGCTGGGACAGAGACAACCAGCACAACACTGAAATATGCTCTGCTGCTCCTGATGAAGCATCCCCATGTCACAGGTAGGACCATGGATGGAGAGTTAAGTGAATTCTATCTAGACAGGTGCTGGGAAGATACTATAGTGCCTTTCGTCTCTTTTGTCTTAGAGAAGCTTCATTATTTAATCTTACATGCCACTTGTTTCCCATCTGTCCATATTTAAGGAGTGGATTGAAATAGGATATGTTTGCCTAAAATAGAGGAAGTAGAATGAGGAAAGTGAAGACGGCATGATAGAGAGGAAAAGGCAGTGAAACTATTGTACTGCAACCAGAATTGCATTGACATGACAAATCCATCCTTTTTCCCCCCTCTCATTCCCTATTTCTCACTTGTATCTAACAAGCTAAAGTGAAGGAAGAGATTGACTGTGTGGTTGGCCAGCACCGGAGCCCCTCCATGCAGGACAGGAGTTGCATGCCCTACACGGATGCAGTGCTTCATGAGATCCAGAGATACATTGACCTTCTTCCCACCAGCTTGCCCCATGCAGTGACCTCTGACATTAAGTTCAGAAATTACCTCATTCCCAAGGTGAGCGTTCTCCTTTCTTTCTGCATCTCAGTGGTCTTGCTTTCTCCTGATATATAGTCAGATTCAAATGTTCAATTTACCCACCATGAGAGAAATGCGAAATTTTTACTTACTGAAGCCCAATTGACTTTGTGTTGTTTTAAAGACAGCCAGGATCCAAGAAGAAGGCTTAGCAGTCAATCAATTAGGAAGCTAAATCTTCCCAGGCCCCCAAATCTAAGCACATTTAAAGAGGTCTATCAGTAACAGTGCTTTAGCGATATTTAATGGTGCTTGTACAATGGTCTCATCCAGTTGAGCTTTCTGCAATGATGTTGTTGCACCTTGTGTGTTTTGGTCCCATCAGAAGAAAATTTGCCATCATCTTTCAAATTTTTTTCTTTGTATTTTCCTAGTAATTTTGTTGCATTCACCATTTTTTCATCAGTCCTGGGGCTTGGACTCAGGGCCTGAGCAGTGTCTTTGGGCTTTCTCAAGGCTAGCATTCTCCCACTTGAGCCACAGCACCACTTCTGGCCTTTTCTGTGTGATACCGAGGAGTCGAACCCAGGGCTTCATGCATGCTAGGTTTTGCATTTGCTCTTAAATTAATATTAATAACTATTTTCAGGTTAAAGGCTACTTCTAGTATAGGGTATGAGTCAGGCTTCCTATGTTTCCTATTCTTCTTTATGAATTAGCATTTGCAATTGTTTTGAATTACCTCTTTTATCTCTAAAGAAGCCCTTTCATATATTAATTACAGTCAACAGATGATTTTAAATGAAATTATGGACATAATGTATAATAAATTTAGTCATAGAAGGTTTCCCTCCTCTGTATTAAAACAATCACATGCAGCCAGGCTCAGGGGCTCACATCTGAAATCTGAGCTATTTGGAGGCAGAGAACCGAAGGATCATGGTTCAAGGCCAGTAAGAGAAAAAATGTAAGGAAGACTTCACCTCAACAAGAAAATATTGTGTGTGGTAGGGCACATGTCACCTCAAGTGTACTAGAAGTAATAGGATTGCTGTTCAAGGCTGGCCCTGGGAAGAAATGCAAGCCATATCTAGAGAAATGATAGAAGAAAAAGGGGTTTTGAATGTGATTCAAGGGGTAAAGTGCCTGCCTAGAAGATGTAAGACCCTGAGTTTAGCCCTACTACTGCAAAGAAATCAAAACAAACAACAAACAAAAATCACCAACAAAGACACCTTAAATCTAACTGACATGGTAAAGAACTACTTTATTATCTATCTATCTATCTGTCTGTCTGTCTGTCTGTCTGTCTGTCTGTCTGTCTGTCTGTCTGTCTATCTATCTATCTATCTATTTATCCATCCATCCATCTAGCTTCAATGTTTCAGTATGCATGTGCTAAGAAGAAGGGTTTTTCTAATATAGTAATAACAGTATTTAAACTCAGGAATTCTGATTGGCACAAGGATATTATCAAGCACTCTACCACTAGGTGACACTCTTGGCTACAAGTTTTGAAATTCAGGTTCTATTTAAAGGACAGTTCTATAAGGGTAGTCTATACAGGGTGCCATTTAGGCCTCCAGTAATCAGAAAAAGTTAACTTATCATGGTTGGTTGGTTTTTTCTATGTGATGATCTTATTGAAGAGCTCCAGCTAGACATTTAAAATGTTCTTGAGGCTGGCTAGGTATGATGGTTTTTGAGAAATTAGGTTACAGTTATGCCTTTGCTAAAACAAACATATCCCACATAGCTGTTTTTGTCTGTATTAATCATTTTGAGAGGTGGGCATATATAATCTTATTGATGTCATTATTTGTTATGACAAGTCTTCATGTGTTGAGGTTGTATCTATTTGATATTTTAATTGCAGAGATGCTGCTCTTATACATAATTAATGAAAATATGTGACATAGTGCTTCAATCCTGCTTACTTAATCACTTGCTCATTTTAATTTTTCCTTGTCTTTACTGATGATCCTCACTGAGTCATTTTCAAGTTATGACATTTCTAATTTATCATCCCTTTTGTTTTGTTCAAATTGCCTTAATTCTAATAATTATTACACACACACACACTGTAAATTAAGGCAAATAAAATAGAAGACAATAAAAAAGCTCATTAGTGTTTGTTATATTGGTTTTAGGCCTTACTATCATTCCACAAGAAGACATTGTTAACTATTAGCAAATGCTCATGTGTAAAAGTTCTATGGGGCCACATACCCCAGATATTTAGGTGCAAATATACTCTTCAGCTTGAATCCCTATTCCACATGGAATGATGTGAAACTGAAGTAATGAGTTAAACCTCAGCTGCTAACAGACATCCGGGCCAGAAATTAATGATGAAGAGAAGACATTCAAAAGTTAGGGTAACAGATACTTAGTATTTCAACTGATATCCGAGGACATTTCAGTAAAATGACTGCCACTGGCCTCTAACTAATTTTTGTTTGTTACATGGTTTGTTTGTCAGAATCTGTTGCAGCTTCTGTTTCTTTGGTTTTTCTTTAACACTAAAAGCATTGAACTAGTTGATATGCACTGCATCTCCCAGCTGTATGACTTATATATAATAAGGCTTATTTGTTGTTTCCAGGGCACAACCATAGTAACATCACTGACATCCGTGCTGCAAGATCACAGGGAATTCCCCAACCCAGAGATGTTCGACCCTGGCCATTTTCTAGATGAGAATGGCAACTTTAGGAAAAGTGATTACTTCATACCTTTTTCATCAGGTACATCAGGGGACAAGTATAAACAGTTATGCTTATATTATATGCAAGAAGTGAATATATCCCTTGTTTATTTCCAGGAAAACGAATTTGTGTGGGAGAAGGCCTGGCTCGCATGGAGCTGTTTTTATTCCTAACCACTATTTTACAAAACTTTAAACTGAAACCAGTGGTTGACCCAAAGAACCTGGATATCACCCCAGTTGCCAACGGATTTGCTTCTGTGCCACCTTCATACCAGATCTGTTTCACTACTGTATGAAGGGGAAGAGGTAGTCTGCTTGCTTCAATGCTGGTCTACAATCGGTCTTCTCTCTTCTCTATCGTTCCTTTGACTGTACGCATATTCTTCTGTGGTGTTCAGTACCAGAACTACAAGATTAGAATTGGGGGATATTTCACAGACTGGAGGCCTAGATGTGGACTAATTATTACAAATGAAGGAAACAAAGGAGCCTATTTTTTTTTGGATCTGGCTTACTTCACTTAATAGGATTTTTTCCAAATCTATCCATTTCCTTAAAAATTGAGCAATGGCATTCTTTCTGATTCCATTGTGTAGAAATATCACATCTTCTTGATCCACTCATCTACTGAGGGACATCTGCATTGGTTTCATATCTTAGCTATAGTAAATAATGTTGCAATGAACATGGTTGTGCTAGTAGCTTTAATATGTCTTTGTTTATGGACATTTGGGTAAATGTCCAGGACTGGGATTGCTGGGTCATAGGGGAGCTCTATGTTTACTCTTTGGAGGAATTGCCATACTGCTTTCCAGAGTGGTTGAATGGGTTTACACTCCCTCCAACAGGGTAGTAGCCAGTGTAGTAGTATTCTCTTCTGGCCATATCCCCTCCACCATCAGTTGTTATTAGATTTCTTGATATTGGCCATTCTCATTGGAGTGAGGTGGAATCTCAAATTTTTTTTGATTTACATTTCTTTTCTGGCCAGTGATGTTGAGCATTATTCCATGTGGCTATGGGCCATTGTTATTTCCTATACAGAGAAGTCTCTCTTTAGCTCTTTAGCCCACCTATTAATGGGATGGTTGGTTTTTTTTGAGGATTTGTTTTTGAGAGATTCAATTTTTTTGAGCTGAAGGTATATTTTAGATATGAGACCCTTGTCTGTTGTATGGCTAGTGAATATCTCCTACTCTGTGGGCTTTCTATTGAACTTCCTAGGTATGTCATTTGCCATACAGAAGCTCTGCAGTTTCATGAAGTCTCGTTTGTTCAACCATTCTTTGATTTGTGGTATTCCTGGGCCTTTATTAAGAAAGTTTTGACCAGTGCCAATGGGCCCTAGTGTATTTCCTATTCCTTCCTCTAAAATTTTCAGGGTGTCTGCTTTTTACCTCAAGGTCTTTGATATATTTGGAATTAATTTTCACACCAGACATTTTTCACCTTTATTTTCTGACTTTGTTTCTATGGTTGTATGAGTGACACAGTAACTTACTGCTTTTGTTGCCCTGGAAAATAGGCTCACAAACACTTGGAATTAGTGAAGTCCTAAAGTTATCATACCAAACTTTCCTGACCTCCATTTTACTCAACTACTTCTATAAATATTAACTAAGGTTATGTTTATTTTAGAAGACATTGATGAGGATACATCACAAAATGTTAAAACATAATAAACTTAGTTGACACTAGGGAATGTGCTTTTTCTTTTTATTCCCTTGTTTTATATTCTTTCTGCTTACCCTTCATTGATTGTACATATTGATGGTTTTCAGGTGGAATTTCTCCATGCACACGTACAGCATGTATATTCCTTGATATACTTTTTGTCTCCCCATGCCCTGTCCCTCACACACATGGCGCCCAAAATAATAATCATTATTAACAATTCATTGTCCACCTTTGAAATGAGAACATGCAGTACTTCTCTTTCTGTGCCTGGCTTTCTTTACTTACTTCCATCCATTTTTCCATAAATGACAAGATTTTACTCAACTTTACATCATGCCAATTCCCCACAATCTACATTTTCTTTATCCATACACCTGTTGAAGGACAGCTAGCTTGATTCTATCTTAGATGCTATCAGCAAAATGAGTGTACAAGAGACATTCCTGCTATTCTGCTGTAATTTTATGTGGACAAAGAGTCTAAAATGAGATACCTGGATCTATGACCTAGTTTTAGATTTTTTTTTTAGGTTTTTCATTGTGGGGCATGAAGTCAGGGCCTGGACTCTGTCCTTCACCTCTTTGCTCAAGGCTAGTACTCATCCATTTTGAGTTTCATTTCCACTTTTGGGTTTTGGTTAGTTGGTTGGAGATGAGTGTCACAGAGAATTTTGTTTCTGGGCTGGTCTTGAACTGTGATTCTCAGATATCAGCCTCCTGAATAGTTAGATTTATAAATGTGAGTCCCTGGCACCGAGCTTAGATCTGAAATTTATTAATGCATTTTAATGATATACACACACACACACACACACACACACACATATATAATTTGTGGAGGATCTTCCATAGTGTTCTTAATAATGGTTATAATACATTCTATTTCCATCAACATGTACAAGAAATGCATGTGTTTTTTTTAAAATATTTTTATTGTAATTAATAAAAGGGTTACATGATATTTGCCAGATAGAAGGTGCATTAATTCACATACATTGATACCCTTTCACATGTCTTGGTACCCATTACCCTCCCCACATCCACCACTCACTCCTCGTATTGGTTTTCCCCCTTCCCTATCAAGTTTCATGCATGTGTTTTTTTATGGTTCTTTTTTTTTATTGACTTACATTAGTTATACAGGGGCATAGTGCATTGTTTCATTTCCACATAGGTTTATATCAAATTCTAATCATTCTCACCCCTTCCATCACTTTCACTATTTCTGCTCCGTTTTCCCAAACCAATTAAAAAAGTTTCATTATTCTGTTTTAGGGGGGTGTAGGGTTGGTCGTGGGGCTTGAACTCAGGAGCTGGGTGCTGTCCCTGAGCTCTTCAGCTCAAGGGTAACTCCCTACCAACATTATTCTATTTTTAAGTTACAAATAAATCTATTGAAATAAGGATACTGGGTCTCAGTAACATTGCCTAATTTTTATTGCCATCCTACTGATTTGTGGCTGGTGGGGGCTTTTCACCCAGCTTTGAAAAGACTGGAGTGGTAAAACAAGCTACTCCTTGAATTGCAGAAGTGGCATGCTGTTTAGGTTAGGAAGGTTTGCTACAGAGAATGCTTTCCCTTACATATTCCCTTTTGTTGGGCCTACCCAACAAAACATGGAACTAACCCAAACATGTAGTTCTTTCCTTTAAAAGCTTTGTACAGGGCTGGGAATATGGCTTAGTGATAAACTCCTTGCCTAGCCTGGGTTTGATTCCTCAGTAACACATAAACAGAAAATGCCAGAAGTGGTGCTATGGCTCAAGTGCTAGCCTTGAGCAAAAGATGCTCAGGGTCAGTGCCCAGACCCCGAGTTCAAGCCCCAGGAAAAAAAAGAAAAAGGAAAAGAAAAGCTTTGTACAAGCTGTATTCGGGCTGCAGGCCTTTGGGCGAGAGATAAAGTACCCCTAATCAGCCTCACAAAGTGTGGCTTCTCTGTCACAGTTCAATTTCTGTATACCAGTGACAAGGGTGGCATCTGTGTTCCTTGAAGCCCCTGGGAGACTGCCTATATGAGCCAGTTGCCAAGGGACAGAAGACTGCCAAGGAAAGGCACAGTTTGAGACATTTCTGAGGGCCTGTTGGCTCTCCACCACTCAGACAGCCAGATCATGGCCACAACATTTCTTTGGAGTCATTCAGCAGAATAAGTTTCTGGTTTTCTGATTAGAGTTCATTTTGTGCTGGGGATTGAACGCTCTGGAATGGTTCGGGGTGGGGAGTGCATACTTATTAGTCCTGCCATGAGGCTGTCAAGTGTGGTGATCACACAGATGGTTTTGGGTTCTGCTGAGGTAGGACATCTCAGAATCAAGTCTGTCCAGCTGTCTCTCCTTCTCTAGAGAGTTTTGGGTTCTGCTGAGGTGAGTGATCTCTGCATCAGGCCTACCCATCAGGCTTCAGTGGTTGTGTTTCTGTTTGATCTTAGCCTGTTCTCTTTAGAATTGGTACCAGTTTCTAATGTGCATCCTTGTTTTCTGTTTTTATTTCTTAGACATCTTTGGGGGGTTTGTTAAATTTCTAATGTTCAGTTGGGGTCACAGTTCCCCATAAATTGAGAAGTTTTGCATTGCCTGAATTACTCGAAAGTCTAATGCTTTTTTATTTTTTCTGATAAAATGTATATATTTTTATTTTGTGTAAATAATTTTAATTTTAATAATTTTAATTGTGTTTTATTGTCAGGGAATGTACAAAGTGACTACATTTACATTCGTTAGTTACAACCCCATTAATTGCATCATCTGTGTCATTACAATGTTATTGCTGTTTCTGTGTGGGGAAACTAGGACTACGTGATATCTAGTGCAACTCTCAGCTTCATGATTTATTACTAACCTGGTTTTCCATATTGACATTTGTGCTACATGATAACAAGGAATATCCCAACCCAGAATGTTTGACCCTGGCTACTTTGTAGATAAGAGTTGTAACTTCAAGAGGAGTGACTACTTCATGTCTTTTTCAACAGGTAATCGGCTACTGTTAGTCCACTTGCCTATGTAACACCCAATCCAAATTCCACCCAACAGTCATATTCCCTGGGGCAGATGCAGGCACTTTCTTAATAAGGACCAAGAAACACAACAAATCAAAGAAAGGCTGGATAAGTGGGACTGCATTAAACTGCAGAGCTTTTGTATGGCAAAGGACATAGCTAGAAAATTAATTAGGAAGCCTACAGAATGGGAGAAGATCTTCACTAACCAAACAACGGACAAAGGCCTCATATCTAAAATATATCAACAGCTCAAAAAATTGAATTACTCCCAAACTAATCTCCAAGGAAACAACCATCCCATCAAAAGATGGGGCAAAGACTTAAAGAGAATCTTCTCTGAAGAAGAAATAAGAATGGCCTATACTTGAAATTGGATGGGGGGGGAGGGGGAAACCAAGAGGGGGTGGGGGGGAGGGTAATGGGACCAAGACATGCGGAAGGGTATCAATGTATGTGAATTAATGCACCTTCTATCTGGCAAATATCATGTTACCCTTTTATTAAATACAATAAAAAAAGAAAACAAAAACAAACAAACAAAAAAAGAATGGCCTATAGACACATGAAGCAATGCTCAACATCTCTGGTCATAGAAGAAATGCAAATCAAAACAACTCTAAGATTCCACCTCACTCCAGTTAGAATGGCCAGGATCAAGAAAACTAACAACAGATGCTGGAGGGGATGTGGCCAGGAGGGGTCACTACTACACTGCTGGTGGGAGTGCAAACTCATTCAACCACTATGGAAAGCAGTATGGCAGTTCCTCAAAAGACTAAACATAGAGCTCACCTATGACCCAGCAATTCCACTACTTGGCATTTACCCAACTGTCCAGAAATAAGGACATACTAATTCCACTAGCACAGTTATGTTGATTGCAGCACTATTTACCATAGCAAAGATATGGAACCAACCCAGATGTCCCTCAGTTGATGAGTGGATCAACAAGATGTGGTATTTTACACAATGGAATTCTATGCTGCTGTCAGAAAGAACGACATCTCCCCATTTGTAAGGAAATGGAAAGACTTAGAAAAAATCGTATTAAGTGAAGTAAGCCAGACTCAAAGGAACATAGGCTCAATGGTTTCCCTCATTTGCCATAATCAGTAGAAACCTTGGACTCTTCCAGCAGAGATTTGCAATAGAGCAAAACCTAGATACATAAGGCCATATAGTATGACACTGAATGAAAGGACCTCTAGGATATAGAAACAAAAGCCATATAATGAGTGATTGTTGTCCTTAATGTACTATGTTATCTCTCATCTCTTTTGCTGTCCCTTGATTATCTCATATTGTTACAGTATCTCACTTTGTTATCTGATATATTGGATATATGTGTATTTGGTTATTTGAGATTGGATAGGAAAGGGAGGAAAACAAGATGAGGGTGTGTGTGGGGGGAAATGGGGACCAAGACATGAGAAAGGGTACCAATGTACGTGAAATAATGCACCTTCCATCTGGCTAATGTAATGTAACCCTTCTATTAATTACAATAAAAATATACAAAAAAAAGAATCTCACAGCTTTGTATTGCCCTGGCTAGCTTTGAACCACGATCCTCAGTACTCAGCTTCCTGAGTAGCTAGGATTACAGGCATGAGCCACTGAGCCCTGCTCCAAAAAGATGGTTTTAAATTTAGAATACTTGATGCCAACAGTTGTTCGTATCTTTGTAAGAGGAAATGTTCATGTGGTAAGAAGAAAAGTTCAGCAGAAAGAGAAGCACAGAAGGGACATCTATTTCTCCAGACATAAACATGTGCTATGTTCCCATGGAAACTACTCAGCTTGTTTCATTGAAAATGAGGTGGTGTGATTCTTTTTGCATTTAAAGATATTTGGTTCAGGCTGGAGGTTCCTATTTATTTCTTTTGAGAAATTGTGTTTACCAGAATCTGGGATGACTAAAACTGTACAGGTTATAAATTCAGACTTGTCTAACCTCCATATTAATTATTAACTCAGTGGGTATTTATTTGAATGTCAGTAATTAAGAAAATAATAAATATTTAGCCATAGTACATAGTCAGCAAGTTATTTGCAAACACAGTTGAACTGAATGTTTTCCTTAGGGTGAAGTGTATAAAATGTAGGAAACATGTTTTTCAGCCTTAGCTCTAGACTCAAATTTCTAATCCCTAGTTGGGAACCATTTTACTGTAGAGGAAGAAAACTTAGGCAATACACATGATTATAGGCACATAGGATCTCCAAATTTCCATATACTTACATGGAAACTTGTACCTGGATGTTAACAAGCCTTAATTTTCCATACCAATGACAATACGAGGCCAAGTAGTGCTGCTCAGGTCTATCAGTCTGAGGCAACTGGCACTTAGGAGGCAAAGATTCAGAGGACTGCAATGTAAGGCAACTTGAGCAAATAGCAAAGCCCTGCCTCAACAATCAAGCCGGGCTTGCTGGTTCATGCTCTTAGTTTTACCTTTGGTGGGGGGATAGGTGGGAAGACTATATTCCAGGATAGCTTTAGGAAAAATAAATTGAAGACTGCTTTTAAAGGAACAACTGAAGAAAGGGCAGACATGTAGCTCAAGGGTTGTAGCACTTTGCAGTACCAAGTGTTAGGCTTTGAGTTGAATCCCTAGTACCACCACTATTAAAATTTTAAACTACCCATGGTACTCAATTTAGAACAAATCTAACATCCTAAGCAACATACTTTAATATATGCATTAATTTTCTAACCACTGTGTTATTTCAATAGTATTTGAACCTTTCAATTTTGCATTCTGTGGTTGATTTGTAATTAAGTGTAAACATTGTTGTGACCCATTCTTGATTATCTGTGCATATTTATGTAATCTGTGCGTATTAAGTAATGCTTGTTCTAAATACTTTCCCTTCTTTACTGTACATTTTTATTGGTATCAATCATATTGGCATGTGCATTCATGCAAACATCTTATGTGTTTCATTTCCTTTAAATGAGAGACTGAAATCAGCCTAACAACTTTTCTGATTTTGGAGGCAAAGTAGAGAATGCATCAATCCTCACACCTCACCATGGAATCACATGGCTTTCCATGTGTATATGGAGTTCCAAAAATGTATATTTGATGGTAGGTATATTCCATTTAGGTAGAAATAAAAATAGGTGAGTCTACCAACTGGTTGAAGAGTCTACGTACTTAGAACACATCTCAAGATGTTATATACAGTGAACCACATGTTTAAATATTCATTTCATGGAACATACAGAATATCCACATATTCATAACTTCCCAATTGCTCACTAATCTGATCATCAAGATATATACTCTTCATCTGACTTCTGTAACACCTTTATAAAACGCCTTTATAATAATAATTTGAAAAATGCATGAAAAGAAAACCATTTCTGGAGTAATGCTCCAGATGTTGTTGACTTTAGTACTTCTCAATCATGACTGTACATTTACAACCATGGATGTTTGTATTTTAAATAGCAATATTTGATCATCAACAAGTACAACTAAACCATAATCTCCCATGTTCTCTCTTGAAAGAGACACATGTCTACAGGTCATTCCACCTTTATCTCTATCATCAGGACAAAGTCTAATCCAAAGAGATAGGAAAGTGTGTCCACCTAATCCATTACAAACACATTCTAGAATCATGCAGTCTTAGGAAGCATTATAAAAGGTTTGCACTGCAAGCTCACAGGACTCTCAGCAAGGAGAGAAGACCTCCATGGATCCAGTAATTGTCCTGGTGCTGGGTCTCTCCTGTCTGCTTCTCTTTTCCATATGGAGACAGAACTCTGGTAGAAGGAAGCTCCCTCCTGGCCCCACCCCTTTCCCAATCATTGGAAATATTCTGCAGATTGATATTAAAAACATCACTAAATCCATAAGCAATGTAAGTACTCTGCATGATCCCCTGTGGTCTCTGACAAGAGAGAAATTAAGCCATATTTTAAACCTACTGATGAGGGTGCACTAGAATAATTGATTCTTATAAGGTAAAACACTTATATAAAGGTATATATGCCCGTGCCTTTTCCAATTTATATTTTAATCATGGAATGAAGTAATGTGTTATAACAGTGGGTTATTGTCCATTGGAGTCTCAGTCACAAAAATGCAAGTGTTATGGTTTTTTCTCCCTACCTCAGGTCAAAAGACATGTTTTAATGCTTTTTTTCCCTTGATGATCCATGCTTAAGAACGTGTTGTGATTAATATGTCAATTAAAAATACATATAGCATATTAGACATGGATTTTGATTCAGAATCTTCCTGAAAGTTGCACTTCTTTTAGAACTTATGGAGGATTGTGAAGATGAGATAACATTAAAAGGAAAGACCCTTAGGGGAATTCTGATGTTGTCAAAATCTACTTGGATTTTTTTGTAATGTCTTTATGTGGGACCAGGAATGCTGCAGGGAGAGAAATGATTTAGGAAGATGTTTCATGCACTGGCGCAGCCTGTGGGGCCCACCCTCTGTTTCTACTGCAAGCAGACCCCAAGTGTACCTGTGCTGAGTTTAAAATGCCACTTTCCCTTGTCCTTGGAAGATTCTTAACAGTAAGAGCTTCACAGGTTATTCAGAGCCAGTTATCGGGATATTGATTTGATGGGCAAAAGAGCAAAATAATTCTCATGCATGAAATATTCAATAAGCAAAAGTTGAAGTATGAATCTTGTCTTCATTATCCATGGTGCTCCAGAAATTTAGATTTCACAGGCCTCTGTTTCTTTCTTTGTGAAACATGACATGCCTGCTATGCATTTTTATTTGATGATGAATTAAATGGTGTATCAACTGCCTGATCCATTGCATGGCGCATTGTAAGCCATCTCTATGTGACCATTGTAACATGTTCTCTGTAATGAGTAAACATTGGAAGTATTCGAAGTTGTGTTGGAAATAAAAAGAAGCATACAAATACAGTGATGGCATCACTTTTAGTGAGGCTCCCTCTAAGGAGGAAATGGTGACTTCATTTGCTAGTTTTTTTTCCCTTCTTATTTCCAGTTTTCCAAAGTCTACGGCCCCGTGTTCACTCTGTATTTGGGCATGAAGCCCACTGTGGTGTTGTATGGATATGAAGCAGTGAAGGAAGCTCTGATTGACCATGGGGAGGAGTTCTCTGGCAGAGGCAGGAATCCATTGGTTGAAAAATTCACTAAAGGCTTTGGTAAGTATACATATGCATGTGTGGGTGTGTATATTTGTGTGCTGGGCAGAGGATGTATTGATAAGGAAGATGGAAAAAGCAGCTGATCTTTAGTCAGAGTTTTGCAATCCCCGTGGCTCTTGTCTGTTAGTTTGTGCTTACTTTTGGTCTCCATCCATGTTTCTGCTTCCCTTCCTCTAGGAATTGGTTTCAGCAATGGGAACAGATGGAAAGAGATGAGGCGCTTCTCACTCATGACCTTGCGGAACTTTGGGATGGGTAAGAAGAGCATTGAAGGGCGTGTGCAAGAGGAAGCCCACTGCCTGGTGGAGGAGTTGAGAAAAACCAATGGTAGGAGCTGCTTTACATCTCTACACAGGGATAGAAACAGCTCCATTAATTGCCTTCTGTCTGAGATATGGATTCTTTTCGTTTTCACAACAGAAATCATGAATGGATGTTTCTTTTCTTTCTTGATGCTGATAACAAATGAAGGCTGCAATATGAGCTTTAAACCTTTGCACAGCTCATGGCTGGTGCTCTACCATTTGAGCTACACCTTCAGCTTTTCTTCTGGTGAATTATTATAGGCATCATCGATTGGCACTGATTTGGGTGCCTGGGCTTGTTGTCAACCAAAATTCACAGATTTTAGCCTCCTGAGTAGCTGGGACAATACTAACAAAGCACTTCAGTGCTTGGCTAAATAGTTGTTTTCATTTTCTTCTCTGAAGTCTTAAAGAACCATTCTGCCCTTTTGGTCATTATAGGAGAAAGAGCCATCTAAATGAACAGGTGGTAATGACCTATTGACTCTCAGAGATCCACACACAGATGCATCTACATGGTTGCTCATTTTCCTTTTGAATATAATTTAATTTTAATGTCTGGAGGTGTTACAGTTGTATTTGCCAGATAGAATGTGCATTACTTCTCACATATTGATACCCCTTCTCATGATTTTGTCACCATTTCCCTCTGCTAGCCCCTTCCACTCATCTTTTCTCCTCCCTATTTCAAATATACAACTAAATGTATATATAATATACCAAGTAAGAAAGTCAGGTACTGTAACAATTTGAGATTAACCAAAGTGCAACACTAGAGAAGAGAAAAAAAATAGTACATTAAGAGCAACTGTCACTCATAATTAAGCTCTTGTTTCCATGTCCTGGAGGTCCATTAATTGGCCTCATCCTATATGGCCTTATGTATCTAGGGTATGATGGTTGCTTATTTTCACAGGCATTTCAGGGATTCCTCAGTAACTATCTTTGTAATTTTGGGTTGTCATAGTGTTGAGCAACATATGATTTTATTTCTTTCATTGTCTCCTAATATAATTCACAATAAAACTTATTTCTCTGCAAGGACCATGCAGTTGCAACAGATCAACATTAGTTATTTTTTCTTATCTTGTACTTTTGAGTTTTGTTACACATTTTTTGAATAACTCTACTATGTCATGAATCTGTAAAATACACAATTTGAGTTGATTAGATTTCAACAACTAAAATTCTTTCTTCAGGCTCATCTTAGTATATCTTGGTTCAGTTGTCAGTTTTACCTATACCGTTTCTGAATGTTTATTGGGTTTTATGTTAAAAATCTCAGTAATGACTCCTATCACCCAATGTACTCACCTATCAACTCCTACTCACAATGGATGTGATTGTCCCCTTGGATTCTAAATGAGGTGGCTCTTTAAATTCATTCTTCCAAATAAAATGAAGGACTGAAAATCAAACATAACCTGTGACTGACGCATGTGTTGTCATAGAAAATCTCCACAACTTTTAGAAACAAAAGCCATATAATGAGTGATAGTTGTCCTTAATGTACTTTGTTATCTCTCATCTCTTTTGCTGTCCCTTGGTTATCTCATATTGTTACAGTATTTCACCTTGTTATCTGATATATTTTATATATGCTTAATTGGTTATTTGAAATTAGATAGGGAAGGGGGAAACAAGTTGAGTGGCGGAGGTGGGGGTGGGGAGAGGAAAATGGTGACCATGACATGAGAAAGGGTATCAATGTATCTGAAGTAATGCACCTTCTATCTGGTGAATATAATGTAACCCTTCTATTAATCACAATAAAATATATGAAAAAATAAAAATAATAAGTATAAACAAAATCTCCACAATTTCCCAAGTAAACATCCCCATCATAGTTAAAATAAAGCTCTTTTTGACAGCTTATTCAAATTTAAGTCATTAAGTAACCTACCTACACGTAACCAACTCAGTGACCATTCTGTAATGCAAACGACTCAAACATGATATTTTAGGGTCAATGAAGTAGACTCAGTGGCAATTTATATATTCATTATTTTCTAATAGCAATTTCACTATCCAGAGAATGGACAAAATAGTCCTTTTCAAGATTTATCTGTTAAATGATGGGTATAACCTCAGAGATAGACACATTTGAAAAATATAACATATTATTCATCCCCAAATCCCAAATGTTCATCCTTATCCATAAATTGAATTTCATATTTGATTAGGCTTATTGTCTATTCATTTCCTGAGGATAAATTCACTTTTAAATACTAAATTGAAAAAGAAGATCCCATTTATGAATTTTTCATTTAATAAAAGGTTATTATTTTTTCCCTTATGTAACATGAATGCATTCTACTTTGTGCTTTGATTTCTTCTAGTATTTGAGCTGTAGTAAATCACTCTTTATTTTCTCTGAATTGATGATTCAAAAAAGGTACATTTATGTGACAATCTGTTCCTTTCTATCTCAGTGCTGTTTAGTATCAAATTTGCAAACAGATGTAGTATCACTCAGAATGCTTGACTCTTAGGCTCTTAGGTATATTTTGTCCAAGTAGCATACAGCTGGGATTACAAGACTTGTCCTATACCTATAGGCAAATTCAATTAGTTTGTACTATCCCAGTCATGCTTCAGGGAAAGTGATAGTCCAGTTTAATTGCAAGTGGATGTTTGGCTGTTAGAGGAATTAATAAGTACAGCAGTAGAGATGACAAAGGCTAAGTATTTCACATGAATATCTCATTTGTTTCTAACTCTTCAGGTTCCCCCTGTGACCCCACCTTCATCCTGAGCTCAGCTCCCTGCAATGTGATCTGCTCCATTGTTTTCAAGAATCGTTTTGATTACAAAGACCAGACTTTCCTTAACATGATGGAGAAATTGGATGATAATGTCAGGATTCTCAGTTCACCATGGATACAGGTGAAGCCAAGATATTTCCTTCCTAAGAAAACACTTGTCTTCCCTTCCTCAACCAACCAAACTTATATAAAGAGCTCATAGTAAGGTCAACACTCGGCAATGACAGTGCTACCTAGAGAGCCATAGAGTGCTATTCAGGAAGTTCCTGCCTATGCCACAGTGTTCTAGTGTTTTTCCTATTCTAGTTTTGTAATAGCTTCAAACTTTGCCATTTTATGTTAAGGCTCTTTATCAATGTTGAGTTGATATTACTATAGGGCAAGAGAGAGGGATGTACTTTATTTTATGCCATTCCAAAATGGAACAATGATGCTTCTTGGAATTGTCCCAGGAAGCAGGGAAGGGAGGCTGAGAGAGAGCAGCAGGGGAGCTGAATATATCTGGATATATTGTATGGCCGGGCCCTGTTGACTCCTGCCTAAAATTCTAGTTACTCAGGAGACTGAGACCTGGAAGATGGAGCCTGCCAGGGCAGAGGAGTCTGTCAGACTCCATTTCCCCAATATCCAGCAAAAAATCAGGGCAGGAAATGTAGCTCATGCAGCATAATGCCAACCATGAGCAAGAAAGCCAAGCAAGAGCCTGAGTCCCTGAGGACAATCCCTGGTACTGTCACCAAAAAGAAATATACATTTCATTTACATAGGGGCAAGTCAAAATGAAAGCCTAGGACAATTAATTGATGGTAAGGAAAAGGAGAAAATGGTTATAAGCTTCTGAGAGGGATGTCTAAGCCTATAGTTTACTCCTACTGAAGAAAAAACAAAAATATAGGATGAAATCCACCTAATGAACTCAAGCTATTAATTTGCTATTTCTCATTAAATCCCAAAGGCATATTGCTATAAATTCCTCTGTTCCATTGCACAAAGATGCCTAGTGGATCAGAGGATATCTAGGTCTTTCGTGAAAGCTTATATTTCCCACTGGTTTATTTTCCAATCTGATAGCTCCTATTCATGTCATTACTGGGCAAAAGTATTTTTCCTTGCAGAGGAAGCCTGTCTGTTACAATGGAAGTTATAGGAATCACTGAGTAGAGTCAGAGCCTTTGCTGATTCTGATGCAACTTAGCGGACAAGGTACCCTGGGTAGAAATGACAAAATTGTACTATAAAACGTCCTCACAATGTTTTCCTTGTATTGATTTGGCTACCCTAAACTCTGCAAAAATTAATAACTATAATAATTCAGTTACATGCTCTAAAAGGAGATTGCGTTTTTGGGCCTCCTTCAACCCCTTTTAGTTTATATGTTCCATCAAAAATTCCCTTTAACCCTAGCTACTCAGGAGACTGAGATCTGAGGATCGTCTTTCTATGCAATCCAAGAAGGAAAGTTTGTGAGATAGTTATTCTTAAATAAACTACTCAGAAAAAAGGAGGAGTGGCCCTATGTCTTATGTGATAGAGTACAAGCCTTGAGGTAAGAGGCTCAGGACAGAGCCGAGGCCTTGAATTCATACCCCAGCACTGGCCAAAGAAATAAAATTTCCTTTGATTGCAGGTATATAACATTTCTCTTTACAGATATATTTTCTATCATGAACACATACACAGATATATTGTATATATCTAGTATTTATACACAAACATTAACAATGTTTTATATATCTTTTTATCAAAGTAACGTACAGAGCAGTTACATTTACATTTGCAAGATAATAGGTGCATTACCTGGCACACACTGATACCACTTCTTATGTTTCTGTCCCTGGTTCTCTCCCCCAACCCCCTGCAATCATCTTTTCCCACTTCCCTTTCCTATTTCAAATAAACAAATAAACTTATATACAGTATACCAGGTAACAACATCAGATACAGTAACCATATGAGATTAACCAAAGGGCAACAAAGGAGAAATCACTCAAGGTAAGGCTCTTGTTTCCATATCCTGGAGATTCTTTCATTTATTCTTATCCTATATGACCTTATGTACCTAGGTTTTGTGCTATGATAATTCTCTGCTAGGATAGTCCTAGATGTGTACTAATTATTACAAATGAGGGAAACCATTGAGCCTATGTTCCTTTGGGTCTGGCTTACTTCACTTAATATGATTCTTTCCAAGTCTTTACATTTCCTCACTATTGTGGCAATGTCATTCTTTCTGATGGCATCATAGAATTCCAATGTGTATAAGTACCACATCTTCTTGCTTCAATCATCTACTGAGGGGCATCTGGGTTGGTTGCATAACTTTTACTATGGTAAATAGTGCTTCATTGAACATTGCTGTGCTTGTGGCTTTAATTTGTCCTTGTTTCTGGATGTTTGGGTAAATGCCAAGGAGTGGAATTGCTGGGTCATAGGGGAGCTCTATGTTTAGTCTTTTGCGGAACTGCCATACTGCTTTCCATAGTGGTTAAACAAGTTTCACTCTCACCAACAATGGAGTAGCAATCCCTCCTGGCTATATCCTGGTTGATCATGACCATTCTAACTAGAGTGAGGTGGAATCTGAAAGTTGTTTTGATTTTCATTTCCTTTATGGCCAGAAATGTCGGGCATTTCTTCATATGTTTATAGGCCATTCTTATTTCCTCTTAAGTGAAGTGTCTCTTTAAGACTTTGTCCCATCTTTTAATGGGATGATTTTTCTTTGAAGTTTTGTTTTGGAGAGATTCAATTTTTTGAGCTGTAGATATATTTTAGATATGAGGCCTTTGTCTGTTGTATGGTTAGTGAACATCTTCCAATCTGTTGGCTATCTATTTAACTTGCTAGCTGTATCCTTTTCCATACAGAAGCTCTGCAGTTGAATGTAGTCCTGTTTGTATACAAACATTTTTATTTAATAAATTATTGTTTTGACTTTTAGATCTACAACCTCTTCCCTGATGTCATTCATTATCTACCAGGGAGTCATAAAAGTATATTGAAAAATGTTGCTTATATGTACAATTATATTTTGGGGCAAATAAAAGACCATGAAGAATCACTGGATGTTAACAGTCCAAGAGACCTCATTGACTGCTTCCTAATTAAAATGAAACAGGTAAAATGTTAAAAATCTTCACAATTATCTGAATCCTTGAGCATTCTGTAAACAATGAGTATCTGGTGTTATGAGAGGTGTCTAATCAATCAGACCAGTAACATCTGAAATAATAACTTATCACTCATGTAAACATCTCAAGAAACTTAAAATTAATTCATTAAATAATTAGAATACTTCCTCTTTTCTTTATATAAAAATCTAAGCTGGGCATGGTGGATCACATCTGTAATCCTAGCTATTCAGGAGGCTGAGATCTGAGGATCTCAGTTCAAAGCCAGCCCAGGCACTAAAGAGACTCTTATCTTCAATTAACCACTAGAAAAGCAGAAGTGGTGCTTTGCCTGAAGGGTAGGGGGGTAGTCTTGAGCTGAAGAGTTCAGGGACAGTGCTCAGGCCCAGAGTCCAATGATGAATAGGAAAACAGAATCTAAATAATGAGATCTTCAATGAGCTAGAAACCACAGAAATAGAAACAATTGCCATGCAAAGTATTGTGTAATTATATAATGATGTGTGTCATTATTATATACTATATAGAGTAGAATACCTAATTAGGTTGGACTTTCTGCATCTTCTGTAAGATAGAATTGGCTTGGAGGAAATAATTCTGATGATCCTTAATTAGTCATGATTCATCATCCTCAAAATATGTTTTTCCATTGTGTATTAAGATATATCTATAGACACATGTTATATTATTACATTTTTTGCCTATTTATTTATTTATTTTTGCCAGTACTGTGGCTTGAACTCAGGGCCTGAACAACATCCTTGGGCTTTCTCAAGGCTAGTACTCTACCACTAGAGCCACAGCACCACTTCCAGCTTGTTACTATGTATGAGGAATGGAATCCGGGTCTTTTCTACCACCAGGGCAAACTCTGGGCCCTTCATGTATTTATTAGCATAATAATTTGTTAATGGCGACTCTTGTGGTAATATAGGTGAACATAATATATTTTAGTCAGCTTCACCACTCCCATTACCATCTGCTCTTCTCTCTTGGTATACAGAGTTTCACTATGATCTTTCACATAAACATACAATGAATGTATTTTACATGTAGCATAGGTGTATAATAATTTCATAGACAATGAATAGATGATATATATATACACATAAATATGATGTGCTGAAATGAACTAATTAAGGTTGATAACTTGTTCGTTCCAATGGTGATTATTATAAAATATTTATGACAATGTATTTGAAATTACAGCAAATTCTGATTACATATTTAATCCTCTCTTTCCTCCAATTGCACCCTCTTATGTTGTTTTTTCACAATTTACATCTTTAATATATTGGATAATGATAACATTCATCTATGATTTTTACTTCCCATATTTCCTTTAAAAATGTGCATAAACTAAATAGAAGTTGAATACAAAATACAGTGTAATTCACATTCATATTTATCTATAGGGTTCTATTCACCAAGGATATATATTTATTGATAAGGTATTGATTTGTTATTCAATGTCTTTAGTTTCTACTTTCAAGCTGACTCCCCTTAGCATTTCTTGTATGGTATTGCTATTCATGAGAGATTCTTTTCCCATTTTACCCCAGGAGTATTAATTTTCCCTGCATGGTTGTGGGATATGAGACAATATTAGCATTTTAGTCCATGACAGGGAATTCTTTCCACCGCTTAGATTTTCATTAATTTTTCCCAGCATTTATACAGCCTCTATTATCTTAGATAATGTTCCTGGCAACTAGTAAATCTCCAAATTCATTTAGAAGAATGGAAGTTTTCATATTGGTGTTTAAACACCCTAGAGAAATTTTACTTAATATTGAAGAATAATGTAACTTCACGATCATAGAAAAGTATGTAAAGTTGGGCCAGGAGTTTGGCCTAGTGGTAGTGTGCTTGCCTAGCATGCAGAAAGACCAGGGTTCAATTCCATGGTACCACATACATAGAAAAAAGCTGGAAGTGGTACTGAAGCTCAAGTGGTAGAGCTCTAGCCTTGAGAAAGTCCGAGGAGAGTGCTCAGGCCCTGAACTCAAGATCAGGACTGGCGGGGGGTGGGGGGGTATGTAAAGTTGATGCTACCATAGTTTAATTTGATGAACTTAGAACATATCTGAAATTGATAGTGTTAAAGGAGATGACTCTTTTCCTAGCAAGTACAAGTTTTGAGGTGTTCAGTTTATTTTAATTACTTTAGTACATAATATTACACCCACCACAAGTCATCTGGAGATTATAAAAGCGTGATGGATTTAATGCTGTCCCAGAGACAAGTTAGAAAATAATGTATTTAATGATTTCCTCATTCAAAATTTAAACTGCAACTTTGTTGACAGCTTAATGTTGCACCATCTTCCAGTCCTTGGTCACTGCCTTATCCATTCTCTCTTTATGTCAATGACAAGTTAATGTGACCATTTTTTCCCACCCCTTCTGGGACTTGGGTCCTGAGCACTGTCTTTGGGCTTTCTCAAGGCTAGAGCTCTACCACTTGATCCACAGCACCACTTCCAGCTATGGAGGAACTGAACCCAGGCCTTCATGAGTGCTAGGCAAGCACTCTACCACTAGGCCAATGTCGCAGTCCAATGTGAACAAGTTTGTCCTCATGGTTTAGAGCCTCTTCAGCTAATGCAGTCCTAATCATTGCTTCCCAAGTTCTCTACACCCGGCCACTTGGTTCTTATGTCATTCCTACTGCCTGTCAAGCCGAGGTTTTGTGCCTTTTGGCATATTTAGCATTTTAAATCTTTGACGCAATAACTTAAATTGCAATGAGTTCATACTTGTAATCCTAGCTACTCTAGAGGCTGAGATCTGAGGCTCAATGTCTGAAGCCAGCCTGGGCACAAAAGTCTCTGGTACTCTTATGTCCAGTTAACCAGCAAAAAGGGGGGAACGGAGTCCTGGTTCAAGTGCTATCCCACTAGCCTTGAGCAATAAAGCTCAAGTACACCACCCAAGACTTGAGGTGAGGTGAGTCCCCAGGACAAAACATTATCAACAAAAAAGTTTAATTGCAGATTCTTACTTTAGACTTGTAATATCTATATGTCTAATTTTCCTCCTTCTAAAAATTGATTTTCTGCTTCTTTGAAAATTGGAAAAAATGTAGGTATTAGTGGCTTAAGTGAGAGGTGAGTTTCATGACCTCAAATCCAGAGTCACTGCACCATATTGGTTTAAGTAGGGATAATACAATAGCCCCTGGATCTTTAGGCTCAAATAGTGTCACCCCTGCTGTGTCATTGTTCATTTCTCTTAGTCCTTTGCTCTCCAGGTTCCTATGAGATTCTGTAGATGCACTGTAATTATGGGTGCTGGTAAATAATATATAATTGTATCCAATCCTAGGAGCAGGAAACTCACAAGGAGCCACTGGAATATACGACTGAGAATTTGACAGTTCTTACAAATGATTTATTTGGTGCTGGGACAGAAACAATGAGCACAACCCTGAGATACTCCCTGCTGCTCCTGATGAAGCATTCCCATGTTGCAGGTAGGTGAATTTCAGGTAAACTTGGGTAAGGTGCATGTCATTTGCATGTCATTAGGTATGTCTCACAAAATAACATTCCATGTCAGCAGAAATCAGAGGGAAGTGAGGAGAACAAGGCAGTAGGAAAAGCAATATTTATTATAACAGAGTACTATAATTATGGAGTAGCTATGATAATATACTTCTTGTATATTACATAAAGTCATTGTACTTCAATATATAAAGTATGTGACATGTACATGCTTGGTCTTAGCCCGCCTCAGTCTGCAGTCTCAATGGCCTGGTGGAGGGGGTTGTTGGGGGAAGGGGCAGGATTCTGAGTTCCTTGTCCCCCCACCTCGGTAATTCCCAATCTTTCTTGGGTGGGGATGAGTGGGGTCTGGGTTAAGTTCTGTAGCTCATCACCAGCTCTGCTTTCCCGAGGGTTTGGGGGACCCCATGGGCTACTTACTCATCAGAGTTTGTCTGTGAGCTGCTCTGTGGTGTTGGAGGGTCGGTTGTTCATCTCCTCTCTGGTGTCAGCCGATGTCTGTGCTGTCTTTCCAGGCTGTGTGAGATTCCGGCATCTGGATTCTGCAGATTGCTGGAATTCAGGGGTTCCTGGCCCTGGCAGGGCGTAGAGGCTGTGTGGTGAGGGGTGGAGGAGGGGTCCTCGCGTTTTTATTCTTTGATAATGTTGCTTATAAGCAATATCTGTGTTTCTTTTCCCATTTGAATTCTTCTCTATTGCTTCTTAAATTTGTAGTTGTTGATTTCTTAATATTGTTGGCTCTTAGGATTGCCCAATTCTCTCTTTTAGTGGGAGAGAGCTAGGCTGGGTCCCTACTCATTCCATCATTGTCCTCCCTGTTTTTTTTTTTCTTTTTCTTTTTTGAGAAGGTAAACCCAGCCAGGCACTGTGGCTCATGCCTGTAATCCTAGCTATTCAGGAGGATGAGAGCTGAGGATCAGGGTTGAAAGACAGCCCAGGCACAAAAGGACTTGAGATTTTGAATGCAATTAACCTTTAGAAAATGGGAAGTGGGGCTTGGCTCAAGGGTAGGGCCATAGCCTTGAGCTAAAGACCACAGGGACAGTGGTCAGGCTGAGTTCAAGCCCCATGACGAAGGAGGAGGAGGAGAAGGAGGAGGAGACAGAGAAGGAGAAGAAGAGGAAGAAGAGGAAGAAGAAGAAGAAGAGTAGAAAAGAAGAAGAAAAAGAAGAAGAAGAAGAAGAAAAGAAGAAGAAGAAGAAGAAGAAGAAGAAGAAGAAGAAGAAGAAGAAGGAGGAGGAGGAGGAAGTGGAGGAGGAGGAGGAGAAGGAGAAGAAGAGGAAGAAGATGAAGAAGAGTAGAAAAGAAGAAGAAAAAGAAGAAGAAGAGGAAGAAGAAAAGAAGAAGAAGAAGAAGGAGGAGGAGGAGGAGGAGGAGGAAGAGAAGAAGAAGAAGAAGAAGAAGAAGAAGAAGAAGAAGAAGAAGAAGAAGAAGAAGAAGAAGAAGAAGAAGAAAGCTAAACTCTATGGCACTATTAAGAAATTATAAGGTTATTTAGCAAGTGCTTACGTGCATCCAGGTAAGTATTCTATGAGGCATATATATTTATTTAAACCTGGAATCTTGTTGAGATACACTATCATACTTTATGTAGCACTGAATTACCCTGATCAATGTGTCACTTTCCTCCTATCTCACCATTCCTTGTTTGTATCTCAACCAGCTAAAGTGAAGGAAGAGATTGACCAAGTGATTGGCAGGCACCGGAGCCCCTGCATGCAGGACAGAAGCCGCATGCCCTACACGGATGCAGTGCTGCATGAGGTCCAGAGATACATCGATCTCTTACCCACGAACCTGCTCCATGCAGTGACCCGTGACGTGAAGTTCAGAGGCTACTTCATTCCCAAGGTGGGCTTATTTCTTCTCTGTGAGCTTCCATAGGAGACTGAGTTTCTGGGTTCACTGCGGGATTCTGCTCCTCCACACCACAGGAGAGAGCTGCAAAGTCTCACAGTTGGCTGTCCAGGAGACTTTGTGTTATGGGAAGTTTGGGGGTTTTACATCCATGCAAGTAGAGCTCTGGAATCTGAAATTGTGAATTTTCAAATTTTGATTTCCCACTTAATTTCTTTGTTTTTGGGTCCTCTTCTTTTTCTTCCTTTGTTCTTTTTTCCTAATTTGGGGGGTGTCTACTTAGTGTTTGTATTTCCAAATGAACAGACAAGCTTATTTTTATCCATTTCCCAATATGCTCTGCTGGGATGTTTATTATGCCTATAGAAAAATTATAGATATATTGGGGGAAATGTTACCTTAGTTTAATCAGTTCATGAATAAGTCCTACTATACTTCCAAATTATCTATGCTTTACTTTATTTTCCAAGTAATATTTTGTTTTCAATAAAATTGATTACAAATATTTTCATAGACTTTCTCAAAACACTTGGTTTCAACTGTTATTATTTTATTCTTTTGTTGGACCTGGGACTTGAAATCATGGCATGTGTGCTGTCAGTAAGCTCATTAGCTCAAACCTAGTACTCTACCACTATGGCCCACAGTACCATTACCAGTTTTCTGGTAGTTAAGTGGAGATAAGAGACTCATGGACTTTCCTGTATGGGGGCTGGCCTTAAACCACGAGCCACAGATCTCAGACAACCAAGGAGCTAGGATTACAGTCATGAGCCACTCGTTCCTGGGTTGATTGTTATTATTTATAAGGTGCCTTCATATCCTTTGTACCTGATACAGAGAAACATAATTGCTTTAATCATTCTGATGACCTCAAAGTAAGTAAACTTATGGCATTTCCAATCATTGCTGATAATTCACCTGTAGAATTGTTTAGATTTTTTGGGTGCATAATAAATGGGGTAATATTTTTTTGTGTGTGGGTCATGGGGCTTGAACTCAGCCTGGGTGCTGTCCCTGAGATCTTCAGCTCAAGACTACCCCCCAACCCTTAAGCCAAGTCCCACCTCCCATTTTCAAGAGGTTAAGTGGAGATAAGAATCTCAGGTCCTTTTGTGCCCAGACTGGCTTTGAACCTTGATCCTTGGATTTGAGGCTACTGAGTAGCTAGAATTATAGGCATGAGTCACTGTGCCCAGCTGGGATAATTTTTTTCTTCTTGTTGTACTTCTTTATTTTTCACCTAGTTCTTCATATGATGTTTCTAATATATCTATTTTGTCCTTGATCTCTGATATAATTTTTTCTGTTTGGTCCAATGTTTTCCACTTTTTTAAAAATTAGTTTTAAAACCCTGCGTGGTGGTTCAAGCCTGTAATCCTAGCTACTCAGGAGGCTTAGGTCTGAGGATCAAGGTTCAAAGCCAGTCTGGGCATAAAAGGACCTGAGACTCTTATCTCCAATTAACCTCTACAAAATGGGAAGTGGGGTTTGGCTCAAGGTAAGAGGAGAGTCCTTCAGTTGAAGAGCTCAGGGATATTGCCCGAGCCCAGGGATAGGGTAGTAGCCTTGAGCTGAAGAGCTCAGGGGTAGCGCCCAGTCCCAGTTCAAGCCCCATGATCGCTCCCACCAAAAATTGTTTTTACCTAGCTATCCAGTTCTAAAATTTCACTTTAACTCTTTCTTAAGGTTTTTGTATCTTTATTGAACTCCTCACTTGAATATGGCATGGTTTGCCTTACTGCATTCAGCTGCTTATTTGACTCTGCTTCAGATTCTCTCATTTTCAATAATGTACTTTGTTATTGAAATCATTGTACTTGTAATCAAGCTTTGAGTTCTTTGACTCTCTTCAACATTTTTAAAATCTATATCCATGAATTGTTAAATTTTGCAGATATTTGCATATTTTCTATGTTGTTATTTATCTGCTCTGAAGCCCATTCATTTGTGGAAAGTCTTCATTACCTGTAGGTCTAGTGAAGATTTTTTTTACAGAAGATTGAACTAAGAGATTTTCACTGTATTTCTTTAACTGTTTTTGTTGATCATAGAGCTCTAACTATTCTAACACTTTGAGTCACAGAGCCACTTCCAGTTTTCCGGTGGTTAAGGGCCATTAAGAGTCTCACAGACTTTCTTCCCAAGTTGGCTTTGAACTGCAACCCTCAGATCTCAGCTTCCTGAATAGCTAGGTTTTGTGGTTTGAACCACAGGCACCCATATATGTAAGTAACTATGTATGTATATGTTTATATGTATATGTACATCCATGTATATAATATGTATACATACATACATGTACACACACAAACACAGTGTAGCTTCTTTAACCTGTGTGTGTTGTGTCCAGGGCACAACCATATTGACATCACTGACATCCGTGCTGCATGACCACAAGGAATTCCCCAACCCAGAGATATTTGACCCTGGACATTTTCTGGATGAAAGTGGGAACTTTAAGAAAAGTGATTACTTCATGCCGTTTTCAACAGGTAATGCAATTTTATTTCCATATCTCAAGATCTCTCTGGGGGTCGGGTTCATTTGGCACTCATGTGGTGCCTCCTTTGGGGCTGGCATACTTGTACTTAGCTCATGATTAGTAGTGGCACTTTGATGGCTCATGAACTTTTCCCTGTTCATGCTATATCCTTATGGCTTCACCAGAGCAGTGGGCCTTCAGTTAGTCTGTGTTTTTCTTCCTAGAAGAGCAAGGAAAAGCATAGAGCCTTTGCAGTCTTTCTTTGCATATGTCATAATGATATGTTCCTAAAAAGTGAGCCTCATTCAGACTGCCTTCATTTACCATCAGGTCCCTCCCAAGTCTTTTTGTGGCATTTGTCACCCCCTGGTTCCTCTATAGCATGCAAGGTCTCCCAAAACTCAGGGAACACTGACAGCAGCAAGAGAAAACAGCCACAGATTACAAAACAGCAGGATTGGTGAGGGGGAATATTAGCCAAGTTATTGCTTTCTCCTACTTTAATATTAAACAGAAAATGGAGTAAGGAACATCTTGGACATTTGCGGGAGTTCAAAAGGGATTGAGAGTAGATGGCAGATAGAGCACAGCATTCTTTAAAAAGTCATAAACCACACAGCAGAACATTTGCTCTCAACCCAGATTGTCAAAACTGTCACATAATCTTAGGGACATATCAGAAATGTGTGGCAAATATCTTTTTTTTTTTTTTTGCCAGAACTGGGGCTTGACCTCAGGGCCTGAACACTGTTCTTGGGCTTTCCTCAAGCCTAGCACTCTACCACCTAAGCCACAGCACCACTTCCAGTTTTTTTTTAATCTATGTGGTACTGAGGAATCGAACCCAGGTCTTCATGCATGCTAAGCAAGCACTCTACCACTAGGCCAAACTCCCACCCATGTGTGGCAAATGTATTACAAAGATTCCAGAGCACTCTCTGCTCTTCTTTCATTTCATGTGTCTTGGATATTGTATCTCCACAGCTCCAGTATGTATGCTATGTGTCTGGATATGGAGCAGCCTTCCTTCTCCGATGCTGTGACTTTTGTCTGTTTGCCTGTCTGTCTGTCTGTTTGTATGTTTGTTGACAGTAAGGATTGAACTCACGGCTTGGGCCTTGTTCCCCACCTTTGTTGCTTAAGGCCACTGCTCTGCCTCTTAAGGCCAAAACTCTACTTCTGTTTTTTTTGGTGTTTAATTGAAGATGAGAAAGAGTGTCCTACACTTTATTACCCTTAGCTGACTTGGAATCAAGGTCCTGAGAACGTAGTCCCTGAGCAGCTAGGATTGGAAACGTGACTCTCTGGCCCCCAGCTAATGCTGCCTGTGGTATCTGGTTTAGATGTCACGGGGATAGGCAATGATCACTCTTCAAAAATTCACTTGTTTTATACAAAGGGAAACATTTTAACTACTGAGTAAATCATTCTTTCAGATGATTTGGTATATCAGTGAAAATCTGAACAGGATAATTGGGAAGCTGACTGAGGGCAGATTACATTGCTCAATGGTACACAAACAGTACACAAAGGACAGGAAATGTCGTCCATGTCTTCATGTCTGTAAGTGAAATGTAGCACAACCAAAAGGATTCTCATGATACAATACTTTTAACTTATGGACTGGAGGCTGATAAAATGAAGAGCTAGGCAATATATTAAAATGCAAAAAGTCTTCCCTGAATATTTTTCTGTGTACAGGTTACATGAGTAGTATGAATGTGTTCTTTTACTGAAACACAGATGTCTCTGAAATAGATAAAGTTTAGCATAGGAACCTAAAAATCAAATGTTTATAAATAGTATCATAAAACCCATGAAACTTGTACCATATTAAAGACTATTACTACTTGAATTTATCACCAACACTTCATGAAGAAATTATTAGCAAGTCTATTTAATGTATGAATAAACTAAGGCTCAGCTAATTTGAATAACTCCACCATATGGGCAGTGAGTGACAGAGTCAAGGATTTGACTTGTGAGTTGACTTCAATAGCAGCGTTTCTCATCAGTATCTTTACATGTGATGAATCCCACTTGGAGTCTAGGGTAGGTTTAATTCCTCCACCCCTGCATGTATGTCACCCCATAGAGCCACAAGTTTGGAGGAATCGCCAAGTACATGGTCACAGGTCTTCCTGATAGATAGGCATAATACTAAGAGAGAAGGGATGGGAGTCGGCCTCCTGGATAAGCACAACCTGTATTAAACCCTCTTCTCAACCACAGGGAAAAAAATGCTATTGGAAGTATAATTGTCCTTCAGAATTATGGGCCCTCTTCTTAGTAGAGAGCATATTTGAATAACTGACATAATAATTCAGCAACCCTAACCCAGCATAGAAAGAAAGACAAAAGGCAGAAAAAAATTAATAAAGAGCATCTATCATGTAGAAATAATTACATGAAGATAGTATCTTTTTTCTTTTCTTTTCTTTTCTTTTTGTTGCAAGATTTTAACACTGATTTTTACATCATATTTCAAATGTCATGTTTAGCAAACAAGTATTCAAGAAGGGAATCTCTATATGCAATCACTGGCACATAGATTTTTAGTACATATGAAACTGAGGGTTTGTATGTCATAGATATATATTTATATAATAAAACACTATGTCTATAGAGTAAATATCCCATCATAGATTTTTCTGTCTATGTAGTTATATTTACATCTCCAAGACCATGTCCATAACCTTGGGTACCCAAATATTGAGTAGTCATTCTTGTACTCTTTGAATCTAATATCCACATATCAATGAGCCTATGCACCTGATTTTCCTTTGGTCTTGACATATCTTACTCAACATGATTTGCTCTAGTTTGATCCACTTCCCAGTGAATGCCATTATTTTATCTTGTCTGTTGGCTATGTAGAATTCCATTGTATATATGTACCACATTTTTGTCTCCATTCATCAGTAGTTGGGCATCTGGGTTGTTTCTATCACTTGGTTATTGTGAATAGTGCAGAGATGAACATGGCTGATCAGGTGACCTTATCATATCCTGGTTTATGATGCTCAGGGTAGATCCTCAGGAGTGGTATGGTGGGTATCGTAGGAAGGTCTATTTTTCAGATTTTTAAGAAACCTCCAAACTACCTTCTAGAGTGGCTGAACTAGTTCACATTTCCACTAGCAGTGCAGTAGGGTTCCTCTTTCTCCACAGCCTAACCAGCATTTGTTGTTGTCTGAGTTTAGAATATTGGCCATTCTAGTTGGGGTAAGGTGGTATCTTAGGGTTGTTTTTATTTGCACTTTCTTTATGACCATGGATGATGAGCATTTTCTCCTTTTCCCCCCATTTTAACCTCTTCTTTGTATAAGTCTCTCTTTAGTTCCTTTGCCTATTTAATGGTTGGTTTGTTGGGTTTGGGGTGAATTAGTTTTTGAGTTCCCTATAGATACTGTATATTAAGCATTTGTCTAATGTATTATTGGTAAATATCTTTTTCCCAGTTGGTTGGCTATCTTTTTACTTTAGTAGCTATACTTTTATCTGTGCAGAAATCTTTCATTTTTAGGTAGTCCCTTTATTGAGTCTTTTCCAATCTCTGTGACCCTGGGACGCTGTTCAGGAAGTTTTTGCCTATGCCTGTAAGTTTCAGTGTCTCTCTGACGCTATCATGTAACATTTTCAAGGTTTCTGGACTGACATTGAGATCTCTGATCCATTTTGAATTAATGCTTGTGCATGGTGAAAGGCTAGGATCAATTTTTAGTTTTCTGCATGTAGCTGCCAATAATTGAATAGGCTGTGTTTGTTCCACTCTATATCTCAGGCTTGTTTGTTGAGTATAAGTTGAATATAGGTCTGTGATTTCATTGATTTTCTGGTCTATTTTTTTGTGCCAATACCATGCTGTTTTTGTTATTATGGCTCAATAGTAGAGTTTGAAGTCTGATATTGTAATACCACCTGCATTGCTCTTTTTTTGGTGTGCCAGTCATGGGACTTGAATTCAGGGCCTAAGCACTGCTCTTGGACTTTTCTCAATGCTAGAGCTGTGCTACCACTTGAACCATAGCACCACTTCCAACTTTTTTCTATGTATGTGGCACCAAGGAATCGAACCCAGGCCTTCGTGAATGCTAGACAGGCACTCTACCACTAGGCCTAACACCCAGCCCTGTATTGCTACTTTTGCCTAGAATTGCTTTGGCTATCTAGATCTTCATTGTTCCATATGAACATCTGAATTACATTTTCTATTTCAGTAAAGAACGTTCTTGGGATTTTGATGTAGATTGCATTGTACTTGCATATCACTTTTGGCAGTAGCCCACCCATAGGCATGGGCTGGCTTTCCACTTCCTGGTATCTTCTTTAATTTCTTTCATTAGGCTTTTATACTTTTCATTAAACAATTCCTTTCTATCTTTGATTAAGTTAATTCCTAAACATTTTATTCTTGTGGGGGAAAATAGGATCATTTTCTTGATTTCTCATTCCGTTTGTTTATTGTTGGCATACAGACAATTAATGACTTTTGAAGGTTGACTTTTTTATACTGCCACTTTGCTAAAGTGGTTTATTAGTTGTAGGAGTTTGGGAGTGGAGTATATTGGGTCATTTAGGTATAGGATCATGTCATCTGGGACTAGGGATAGTTTGATTTCTTCTTTCCCTATGTGGATCCCTTTGATGTCCTTCTCTTGCCTTCTTGGTCTGGCTAAGGGTTCCATTGTTATATTGAAGAGAAGTGGAGAGAGTGGTCATCCCTGTCTAGTTCCTGATTTTAAGGTAAATGGTTCTAGTCTGTATCCAGTTACTATAATACTGGCTGTATGTTTGTCATATATGGTTTTAATTATTTTAAGGAATGTACATCCTGTTCCTATTTTTTCTAGTGCTTTCAACATGAATGGATGCTGTGTTTTGTCAGCTGTATTTTCTCAAATGCCTTCTCAGCATCCAGAGAAATTATTATATGATTCTTATCCTTAGCTCTATTGATATGACATGTTACGCTAATTGATTTATGAATGTTAAACCAGCCTTGCATCTCTAGGTTGAAGCCCACATGACTATGGTATATAATTTCTTAAATTTGTTTCTGGATTCTATTGGCTCGTATTTTATTGAGGAGCCTTTCATCTGTGTTTATTAGAGAGATTGATCTGTAATATTTTTATTTTGTTGGTTCTTTCCCTGGTTTGGGGATAAGATGACATTACCTTCATAAAATGAATTAGGTATGGCTCCTTCTGCTTCTATTTTCTCAGAAGAGTTTCAAGAGTATAGGTATTAATTCAATGTTTAAAAGTCTTGTAAAATTCCATAGTGTGATTGTCTGGACCTGGGCACTTTGCTTGGCAGGTATTTGATTGCTTCTTTTATCTCATTGTATGAAATTGGTTTATTCAGTTGACTTACTGCTTCTTAGTTCAATGTGGGTAGCCTATATTTATTTTCCCATTTGAATTCTTCACCATTGCTTCTTAAATTTGTAGTTGTCGATTTCCTAAGTACTTGGCTCCAATTCTTTCTTTTTGTGGGAGAGAGCTCAGCAGGGTCCCTGTTGTTTTGGCACCATCTTCTTTCTCCTGTTTTTCCTATAAATATAATTTGGTTTTATATGGTTTGCCTTCGAGTTTTTCTTTTAGAAATGTATCTTCAAAATGTAGTATAAATGAATACCAACTCAGGATAATTCTGTCTTAGGCTTCCTGTGGTGGAATTATAGTTGTGCTGAACAAATAACAAACTTTCCATGATGTATTCATTAATATTATACCTTGTTCGTGCACCTGTACATCTTTCCTCCTCTCCGTGCATCCACATACCCTACATTCGGAAATTCACTGAGAGAACATTGACACTGTCTTTTGCCAATTACAAATGCAGTGCCTCATGTGCTCATACATATAAGGAGTCATTTCCTGCTTTCATTTTTATTTTTTAAACATTTCAGGCAAGCGGATTTGTGTTGGAGAAGGCCTGGCCCGCATGGAGCTGTTTATATTCCTGACCTCCATTTTACAGAACTTCAACCTGAAATCTCTAGTAGATCCCCAGGACCTCAATACCACACCAGTTCTGAATGGGTTTGCCTCCCTGCCACCTCCATTCAAGGTCTGCTTCATTCCAGTCTGAAGAAGAGCTCTGCTGTGTGGCTCCAGCTGGGCAGCAATCTGCAGTTCCTTCCTCTGAGCCCCCACTCAGCACCTTCCCCTGTCAGGAATGCCTTCTCACATCTCCCCCCAGATCCTGAAGACCCATTCTCCATATGGAGGGTTTATTGTGTCACTACCTAATGATACTGACAGTTCTATCAGATTTATAACAGCTGGTCTTCCTGAATTGTTCCAATTTTAGCATGTGTGCTGCCTCAGCAAGAACCATGCTTACAATTTTAAACATATGTAAAGAAAAATCCTAAGCATTCTCACCCAGAGAACCCAGAGGGGGCTACAAGAACAAAGGTATCATGTCAATGTTCACCTAATTGTAGAAAACAATATTTATTAGATTGGACTCCAGGAAATGAAAACAAGAAGGGATAACAATATTTGAGAAGTAATGTACTCACTCACTACCTTGCACATGTAATTATATCCCCGCTATACATCACCATAACAATAAAATTTACTAAAACCCCCCAAAATGTGGCATGTATACACAATGGAGTTCTATGCTGCTGTCAAAAAGAATGACACCACCCCATCTGTGAGGAAATGAAAAAACTTGGAAAAAAGCATGTTGAGTGAAGTAAGCCAGACCCAAGAAACACAAGTTCCATGGTTTCCCTTGTTTGTAATACCTGGTATATCTGTAGGATTTTCCTAGCAGAGGACCACAATACCACAGTAGCTATGTACATATCTCCATATAAGCTGTGCTAGGGAAAATGAACTGCAGCACATGGAAGGAAGAGGTTTTACTTTGTGTGTACATGTTTTTTAATGTACGAGGTGAGGTTATTTCTTTTTTATTTCATTTTTTCCCCTTATAGCTTATCCCTTGTTGTCATGGTATATGATCTTGGTACCCTCTGTATTGCATATAGGTTTATTTAAATTGGGGCAGGAAAGATTAACAACAAAATGGTGAGATGAAGGACAAACTGTGAACCAGTGTAACAATGATACTCACAAAATATTGCGGAAAGGGACTTTACAACTTGGTGGAAAGGTGAGGGTTGGGGGGAAGGAATGCGGGAAGGATAACAATGTTTGAGAAGAAATGAACTTACTACCTTATGTATGTAACTGTAACTCCTCTGTTTATCACCCTGACAATAAAATTAAATAGAAAAAAGAGAAATCTCTTCTGCCAATCATAAATGAAACCAAGATCACCACCACCACCAGTTTTGTTTTATATCTCCTCTATCTTCCTGGTTTCAAGTGCCAAAAATCAGCAAAACAAAATTATAGACATAAGAATTGGCCCATTGAATTTACCCAATGTCCAGAAACAAGCACATGCTAAAGCCACTAGCACAGTGATGTTCGTTGTAGCATTATTTACCATAGTGAAGATATGGAACCACCGCAGATGCCCCTCAGTAGATGGATGACTGGATCAAGATGATATGATACTTATACACAATGGTATTCTATACTGCCATTAGAAAGAATGACATCACCCCATTCATAAGGAACTAGAAAGACTAGGGAAAAAATCATATTAAGTGAAGTAAGCCAGACCCAAAGGAACATAGGTTCTATAGTTTCCCTCATTTGTAATGATTAGTACACATCTAGGACTCTCCTAGCACTGGATTACAATAGCTCAAAACCTAGGTACATAAGGTCATATAGGATGAGATTAAATGAAAGGAACTCTAGGATATGGAAACAAGAACTTTATCCTGTGTGGTTGTTATTCTTAATGTACTATGTTCTTTCTCTTCTCTTTCTTTGCCTTTATGTTTAATCTCATTTTCTTACTGTATCTGATGTTGTTACCTGGTATACTGTATATAAGTTTATTTGTTTATTTGAAATGGAAAAGGGAAGGTGGAAAACAAGATGATTGGGATGGGGTGGAATAGGGAAATGGGGACAAAAACATGAGAGGGGGTATCAACATACTAGAAGTAATGTACCTACTACCTGATGAATGTAACTGTAACCCTCTATACATTCTCCTGACACTAAAAAATAAAAAATAATTGGCCCAGTGGGCAATGGATTTGCTTCCCTCTCACCCTCATTCCAGTTCTACTTCACTCTGTCTCAGGAGGCCCACCCTCTGTCTGATATTGTGTGTGCACTTCCTCTCAGACACTGGCTGCCCTCTTCACCCATGCAGGATGCCTTTCCTCTCCTCAACATTCACATCACCTCCACTGCTCGAGGTCCAGGAAACACATCTCCACTTCTAGAGTTTGTAGGGCCCACTGCACAAACATACCTGTTATTTGTCATATTCTCTTATAGCTGTTTGACCATGCCAATTTCCAGTGCATAGCTGCAGCTGGGTGGTTATCACTGGTATGTTATCACTGAAAAAACAACAAAATGATTCACAGATGCTATTTTGGAGTCATTTCTCCTCTGCTGTGTTCTTGATAATAAGGATTCTTGATGATTCTCACCATTCTCAGATTTTTCTTTCCCCTGTCAAGGAAGATGAAAGAAACCAGAAATGCAAAGAAGTTGCTTTCCTACACAGTGATAAGCATAGGGAATGTAAGGGGAGGATGGTAAAAGATAGAATCAGCTGAGTGTCACCCACAGTTTCTGGAGGCGTTAATTCAAACTAATGGTAATTCTTAGAAGGAGATCCAGCCTGTAGGGAAATAGAATAGGAAGGAAAATACATTGAAGTTAGAATTCATGACCCTGTTTTGATGTTACCGTGTGACTAGAGTGATGTGTGAATTTATGCTTCTGCATTTGAGTACTATTCTTCACTTTTTTTGTGTGCCAGTCTTGGGGCTGGAGCCGAGGGCCTGAGCACTGTACTAGGGCATTTTCCTCAAAGCTAGCACTCTGCCACTTGAGCTCATCACCACTTTTGTCTTTTTCTATGTATGGGGTACCAAAGAATCGAACCCAGTCCATGATACTCTTATATCCAATTAAGAAGCAGAAAACCAGAAGTTATGTTGTGGCTCTAGAGCTCAAGAACAGCACCCAGGCCCAGATTTCAAGGCCCACAACTCACCAAAAAAATGAGAGAGAATGAAAGAAATAAAAAAAGTAAATATATGATTCAATCCACCTAATGAACTCAAGCAATTAATTTGATATTTCTCACTAAATCCCAAAGGGATATTCTGATCAACTTCTTTGTGAAAACTTACATTTCCCGCAGTTTGTTTTCCCATCAGATATCTCATATTCATGCTATTACTGGGCAGAAGTACTTTTTCTCACAAAGGAAACATATTTGGGACAATGGAAGCTACCAGGAACCACTGAATAGAGTCAGAGTGTTTGCTGATTCCTCTGTGACCTGGAGGACAAAGCAGCCTGGATAGAAATGACAAACGAAGGCGCCAGGAGTTTGGCCTAGTGGTAAAGTGCTTGCCTTGCATGCAGGAAGACCCGGGTTCAATGCCTCGGTACCACATACATAGAAAAAAGCTGGAAATGATGCTGAGGCTGAAGTGGTAGAGCTCTAGCTCTACCTGAGCTCTACCTGAGCTCAAGCCCAGGACTGGCAAAAAAAAAAAAAAAGAAATGACAAACGACTATGAAACATCCTCACAAGGCTTTCCCTTGTACTGATTTGGCACGCCCTAACCCCTATATTAAATAACGACTGTGTGATCACAGAGATGTCAGTTAGATGCTCTGGAATGAGACAGAGTTTTAGAGTATTCTTGAATCCCTCTCACTTTATATGTTCCATCAAGATTTCCCTTCAAGTTGGGCACTAGTGTCACATGCCTGTAACCCTAGCCATTCAGGAGGCTGAGATTTGAGATCTTAGTTCGTGTGTTTCTAAACCATCCCAGGAGGAAAGTTTGTGAGACTCTTCTACCTAAATAAACTACACAGAAAAAGGCATAAGTGGCACTGTGCCTTAAGTGATATAGTGCAAGGCTTGTGGTCAGAGAGGCTCAGGGCAGAGCCCACCCAGGCCATCAGTTCAAGCCCTTGGACAGGGCAAAGAAAAAAATTTCCTTCAGAATGGAAGCCATATAGCATTTCTATTTCCAGCCAGATTTTCTATCATATACATATATTATCATATCTAAATGCGTGTGATATACTGTATGTATATGCTATATATAGTACGTATATACAAACATATTTTTATTTAATAAGTTACTGCTTTTATTTTTAGATCTACAACCTGTTTCCTGATCTTATTCATTTTCTACCAGGGTTTCATAAAAGAATATTGAAAAATATTGCTTATCCAAAAAATTTTATTTTGGGACAAATAAAAGACCAGGAAGAATAACTGGATGTTGCCAATCAAAGAGACTTGTTTTCCTGATTATAATAAAACCGGTAAAATGTTAAAAATCTGCACAATTATATACATCCGTGATCATTTTGTGAACAATGAGTAGCTGATGTTAACAGAGACGTTTAAACAATCAGACCTTAATGTTCGAAAAATCTAAGTTATTAGTCAACTAAAGGCTTCTCCACTAAACATCCCAGAAAACTTAACATTAATTTATTAAATAATTTGAATACTTACTCTTTTTTATTCTAAAGTCTCACATGCTTTTTATCCCTGCCCAAAGATTAGCCTATGGTTATTCAGAGTCCTTTGAAGGCTTTAAAACACAAGACTTGAAAATGTTCCTCCACTCAACATGTAGACATCTTTTCATTACTTACATGAATTCAGGAAGATGCTTCCTTCTTCCAGGACGGGAGATTGTTTGGGACAACGAACGTTGCCAGGAATTCTGATATAGGGTAGGGTGAAAGACATTCAATTCATTCTAGCTGCAAAGATTACTGGGACAGGGATGTCAAAAAGATTGGAATTATGGAGTATAAACTATAAAATATCAAGGTCTCTATGATGAATTAGCATGTACCCTACTGTTTCTAAATAATGCTTGCATGATTTCGAAAATCTGTTTAACTGTTCTGAGACACAAACAGGTTCCAAGGCATCTTTGACTGTGTCCAAAAGACACATTCTGGGTTAAGGTTGAAACTGCGAGGACTATTTCATCTTCTACAAATCATTTCTTCTTCCTTCTGTGTTGAAGTGCATGAAATGAGACCTTTTTCTTGTTCCCCACCAGCAACAAAAGTGCCATCCATTCTTTCCATGTCCCTTATAACTGATTTAACAAGTTCTATGAGAACAGATCCTGTGCACTTTGAGATGGTGATTGCTGGTATCATATTGAAATGTGGAGGGACCAGGTGTTTGGTCTAGTGGTAGAGTGCTTGTCTAGCATGCAGGAAGGCCTGGGTTTGATTCCTTGCTACCACATACATAGAAAAAGGAAAAAATGGTGTGGTAGCTCAAATGGTAGAGCTCTAGCCTAGAGAAAGCACAAGGACAGCACTCAGGCCATGACTTCAATTCTGGGATGGGCAAAAAAAAAAGAAAAAAAAAATGAAGGAAGGAAGGAAGAGAAAGAAAGAAAAAAGAAAGAAAGAAGGAAAAAAGAAAGAAAGAAGGAAAGGAAGAAAGAAAGGAAGAAATTAAGATGAATCCGGGTTCTAATTTGTGCCATGTTGGCATCATGGCAGATGATGAGGATTCCCAAAAACTCTTAGAGGTGAGACTCACTTCCCAGCCCTGCCCTTTGGTGATACGATTGCCTGAATTCCTAGAAGCAGTTGGAACTGCTAGACCTTTACCAGGAACTCAAGAGACTCTTTGAACTATCCTGTGTCCCTGCCTCACCCCTGCTGGCATTGTGCCATGGCTTGTGTCTCCTGACTCTCCCTGGGTCCCCATGGTATCCCTCTCCAACTCTTCATTACAGTGGATCTGGTTTGTTGACATTGTTTTTCTGCTCTTTCTTTACTACCTAACTGATTCAGTTTCCTCACAATCTAAGTAAGTAAGTTAGCTGAGAATGTAGAATTTTCATCAATCTTCTTGACTCAAATGACTAACTTTAGAACCTTCCAGGCATGTACATACTTGTATTTTTAATGACCAAACATGGACACTACCAAGTAAGATGATGTAACTTCCAAGTGTGCCCTAAAAAGAAGGATAAATCTGAGAACGTTTTGTCACTCATTTCTGTGAGTTATTAAAGTACATCAAATAGGTTTAATCAGTTGGTTTTTGAATTTTTAAAATTGTATTTTATTGTCAGGGTAACATACAGAAAGGTTACAGTTACATTCATCAGATAGTAGGGAAATTACTTCTTGAATACTAACACCACTTCTCATGTTTTTCATCTACTTTCCCTCCTCCAATACCTCCCAATCATCTTGTTTTTCCCATCCCTTTCCTATTTCAAATACACAAATAAACGTATATACAAAATACCATGTAACAAAGTCAGACACAGTAACAACATGACATTAACTATGTGGGGAAAAAAAGAGCAAAGAAATAACTTCACATAGTACATTAAGAACAATAACTACAATAATCACAACAATTCTCCTCTGCTATGAGAATCCTAGATATGCACTAATTATTACAAATGAGCAAAACCTTATTCCCTCATTTACCTACATTTCTTTGGGTCTGGCTTACTTCATTTAATAGGATTTTTTCCATATTTTTCCATTTGCTTACAAATGGGGTGATGGCCTCCTTTCTGATTCCATGTGTATAAATATCACATATTCTTGATCCACTCATCTACTGAGGGGCATTTGGGTTGGTTCCATATCTTACTTATGGTAAATAATGCTGAAATGAACATGGTTGTTTAGTTTGTCCTTGTTTATGGACATTTGGGTAAATGTCCAGGAGTGGGATTGCTGGATCATAGGGGAGCTCTGTGTTTTGTCTTTGGAGGAATCGCCATACTGCTTTCCAGAGTGGTTGAATGAGTTTACACTCCCACTGACAGTGTAGTAGCATTCTTTTCTGAACAGATCCCTTCTACTCTCAGTTATTAGATTTCTTGATAATGGCCATTCTCACTGGTGTGAGGTGGAATCTCAAAGTTGTTTTGATTTGCATTTCTTTTCTGGCCAGTGATATTGAGCACTGTTACATATGTCTATGGAACATTCTTTTTTTTTTTTTTTTTTGCCAGTCCTGGGCTTGAGCTCAGGGCCTGAGCACTGTCCTTGGACTTTGGACTTTCTCAAGGATAGAGCTCTACCACTTGAGCCTCAGCACCACTTCTGGCTTTTTTCTATGTATGTGGTACCGAGGAATCGAACCTGGTCTTCATGCATGCTAGGCAAGCACTTTAACCACTAGGCCAAACTCCCGGCCGGAGCATTCTTATTTTTATAGAGAAATCTCTCTTTAGAGGTCTTTAGCCCACCTATTAATGAGATGATTGTTTCTTTGAGGATTTGTTTTTCAGAGATTCAATTTTTTTATTTATTGACATTGATTTTTACATCATATTTCTAATGACGTGTTTCATAAACAAGTATTCAAGATGGTAATCTCTAAAAACAATCACTGGCACTTAGATTTTAGAACATAATTAAAATTAGGCTGAAGGTTTGTATAACATAGATACATATTGACCTATGTAATAAAATATTATGTCTATAGAGCCATAGATTTTTATGTCTATGTAGTTTTGTTTATGTTTCTAATACCATGTCCATACCTAGATTCAATTTTTTGAGCTGAAGATATATTTTAGATATGAGGCCCTTGTCTGTTGTATGGCTAGTGAAGATTTCCTACATTGTGGGCTTTCTATTGAACTTGCTAGGTATGTCATTTGCCATCCAGAAGCTCTTCAGTTTAATGAAGTCTTGTTTGTTCAACCATTCTTTGATTTGTGGTATTCCTGGGCCTTTATTAAGAAAGTTTTGACCAGTGCCAATGGGCCCTAGTGTATTTCCTATTCCTTCCTCTAAAATTTTCAGGGTATCTACTTTTACCTCAAGGTCTTTGATCCATTTGGAATTAATTTTCACACCAGACATTTCTCACCTTTATTTTCTGACTCTGTTTCTATGGTTGTATGAGTGACACAGTAACTTACTGCTTTTGTTGCCCTGGAAAATAGGCTCACAAACATTTGGGATCAGTGAAGTCCTAAAGTTATCAAACCAAACTTTCCTGACCTCCATTTTACTCAACTACTTCTATAAATATTAACTAAGGTTATGTTTATTTTAGAAGACATTGATGAGGATACACCACAAAATGTTAAAACATAATAAACTTAGTTGACACTAGGGAATGTGCTTTTTCTTTTTATTCCCTTTGTTTTATATTTTTTCAGCTTACCCTTCATTGATTGTGCATATTGATGGGTTTCAGGTGGAATTTCCCCATGCACACATACAGCATGTATATTCCTTGATATACTTTTTGTCTCCCCATGCCCCGTCCCTCAAACACATGGTGTCCAAACGAATAATCATTATTAAAATTCATTTTCCACATTTGAAATGAGAACATTCAATACCTCTCCTTCTGTGCCTGGCTTTCTTCCCTCACTTCCATCCATTTTTCCATAAATGACAGGATTTTACTCAACTTTACATCATTCTAATTCCCCATAATCTACATTTTCTTTTTCCATACACCTGTTGAAGGTCAGCTAGCTTGATTCTATCTTAGATGCTATCAGCAAAATGAGTGTACAAGGGACACTTCTGCTATTCTGCTATAATTTTATCTGGACAAAGAGTCTAAAATGAGATACCTGGATCTATGACCTATTTTTAGATCCAAATTGTTTTTGATTATGGAGCACAAAGTCAGGGCCTGGGCTCTGTCCTTGACCTCTTTACTCAAGGCTAGTACTTATCCATTTTGAGTTTCAGTTCCACTTCCAATTTTGGTTGGTTGGTTGGTTGGAGGTAAGAGTCCCACAGATACTGTTTCTGGATTGGTCTTGAACTATGATTCTCAGATATCAGCCTCCTGAGTAGTTAGGTTTATAAATGTGAGTCCCTGACATCCAGCTTAGATCTAAAATTTATTAATCCATTTTTATGATACACACATATCATTTGGGGAGAATCTTCCATAGTGTTTTCAATAATGGCTTGGATACAGTCTATTTCCATCACCAAGAAAAGAATATGTTTTTCAAGGTCCTTTTTTATTGGCTTACATTAGTTATACAGGGGGGTGGTGCATTGTTTCATTTCCACATAGGTTTATGTCAAATTCGAATCATTCTCGCCCCCTCTATAGCTTTCAGTGTCTCAATTCCTTTTTTTCAAACCAATTTCAACAAGTTTCATTATTCTATCCCTTGAATTGCAGATGTGGCATGCTGTTTAGCTCAGGAAGGTTTGCTACAGAGAATATTCTCCCTTACATATTCCCTTTTGTTGGGCCTGAGTGGCTACCCTAAACATGCAGTTCTTTCCTTTAAAAGCTTTGTACAGGGCTGGGAATGTGGCTTAGTGGTAGAGTGATTGTCTAGCCTACATAAAGCCCTGGGTTTGATTCCTCCGTACCACATAAACAGAAAATACCAGAAGTGGTTGTGTGGCTTAAGGGCTAGCCTTGAAGAAAAGATGCTCAGGGTCAGTGCCCTGACCCTGAGTTCAAGCCCGAGGACTGAGCAAAACAAAACAAAACAAAACACTTTGTACATGCTGTATTTAGGCTGCAGTCCTTTGGGCTATAAGTCCACCTGCAGTGGCTGGCTTTGTGATCAATACCCCTATTTTACCTCTTTAAATGAGGCTTCTCTGTCACAATTCAATTTCTGTATAACATTTGGAGGCCCCAAAAAGTACCCAGCGACAAGGGGGGCATCTGTGTTCCTTGAAGCCATTGGCAGGCTGCCTATTTGAGCCAGTTGCCAAGGGACAGGAGACAAAGGGAAGGCACAGTTTGAGATATTTCTTAGGGCCTGTTGGCTCTCTGACAGCAAGATCATGGCCACAACATTTCTTTGGAGTCACTCAGCAGAATAAGTTTCTGGTTTTCTCTGTTTTCTGATTAGAATTCATTTTGTGCTGGGGATAGAACCCTTTGGAACGGTTGGGGTAGGGAGCATATACTTATAAGACCCACCATCAGGCTGTCAAGTGTGGTGATCACACAGATGGTTTTGGGTTCTGCTGAGGTAGGACATCTCAGAATCAAGTCTACCCAGTTGTCCCTCCTTTTCTAGAGAGTTTTGAGATCTGCTGAGATGAGTGATCTCTGGATCAGGCCTACCCATCAGGCTTCAGTGGTTGTGTTTCTCTTTGATCTTGTCTTGTTCTCTTTAGAATTGGTACCAGTTTGTAATGTACATCCTTGTTTTCTGTGTCATGATCTTTTACTTCTTAGACATCTTTGGGGGTTTGTTAAATTTCTAATGTTCAGCTGGGGTCACAGGTACCCATAAGTTGAGACATTTTTTGCAATGCCTGAATAACTTGAAATTCCAATGATTTTATATTTTTTCTCTGAAATTGTGTATATTTTTGTTTGTTTAAGTAATTTTAATTGTATTTGATTGTCAGGGTATGTATAGAGGGACCACATTTACATTCGTTAGTTACAGCCCCATTGATTGCATCATCTGTATCTTTACAATGTTATTGCTGTTTCTTTGGAGGCAAACTAGGACTACATGATTTTACAGTGCAACTCTCAGCTTCATGATTTATTACTAACCTGGTTTTCCATATTGACATCTGGGCTACATGATAACAAGGAATGTCCCAACCCAGAAATGTTTGACCCTGGCCACTTTGTAGATAAGAGTTGCAACTTCAAGAGGAGTGACTACTTCATGTTTTCTCAACAGGTAATCAGCTACCGTTAGTCCACTTGCCTGTGTAACACCAAATCCAGATTGCACCCAACAGTCATATTCTCTGGGGCAGATGCAGGCACAGGAATCAATTTTGTAAAAGTTACATACCAGGAGTAACTACACAGCTGTTTTTGTTTCTGTAGGAAAATGGATTTGTGCACGAGAGGGTCTGAACCAAATGCATGTTTTCATTCCTGATTACCATTTAACAAAACGTTATACTTAAACCTCTGGTTGACCTGAAGACCTCAACACCATCCCAGTGGCCAAGGGATTTGCTTCCCTGATACCCTCATACCAATTCTGCTTCATTCCTGTCTGGGGAGGCGCACTGTCTGTCTGAGCACTGTCTGTGTGAGCACTTCCTGTCAGACACTGGCTGTCTTCTTCACCCATGCAGGATGCCTTTCCTTCCCTCAGCACTCCTGCCACCTCCTGTGCCCAAGACCCAGGAAACCTATGCACCACTTTGTAGAGTTTGTAGGGGCCCACTACACAAACACACCTGCTATTCCTCATGTGTTACTACAGTTGCTTTGGCTGTGCCAATTTCCAGTGCACAGTTACAGCTATGTGGTTACTATGTAATCACTGAAAAAAATACCAACATGATTCACCCATGCTATTTTGGAGTCAATTCTGCTCTGCTATGGTCTTGGTCATAACATTCTTGATAGTCCTGATCATCCTCAGATTTTCCTTTCCTCTGTCAAGGAAGATGAAAGAAACCAGAAATGCAAAGAAGCTGCTATCTGACAGTCATAAGCTTAGAGAATTTAAGGTGGGCATGATAAAAGAATCAGCTGAGTGACACCCAGAGTTTCTGGCGGTTTTAGTTCATACCAGAGTGATGATCCTTAGAAGGAGATCTAGTCTGTCGGGCATAGAATAGGAATGAGTTAAGGGAAGGAAAATACATACAGAAAAGTTGGAATTCATGGCTCTGTTTTGATGTTACTGTGAACCAGTAAGACTCCTTGAAATATAAGTTAGCCAACGTAGAGCAATGTGTGAATTGATGCTTCTTTATTTCTGAATGTTTTTCTTCACTTTTTGAATATACTTCTTTCACCCTAAGGAGACATAAACCTCACAAAACATATCATTTTCTACATTCCACATATTGTTTTATATTCAATCGGTCAGTACTTCCAACAAGCAGATTAGAGGAATCCAAAGCTGCAATATGGTCATCTTGATTGTACTGGCAAGATTCACAATTTCCTTCTTTCTTTCTTTTTTTCTTTTTCTTTCTTTCTTTCTTTCTTTCTTTCTTTCTTTCTTTCTTTCTTTCTTTCTTGCTTTCTTGCTTTCTTGCTTTCTTGCTTTCTTGCTTTCTTGCTTTCTTGCTTTCTTTCTTTCGTCAGTCATGAGGGTTGAATTCTGGGCTTGGACACTGTCCATGAGTTCTTCAGCACAAGGTTACCACCTTATCCCAGGGCCTGGGTGCTGTCCTTGAGCTCTTCAGCTCAAGGGTACTGCCCTATCCCTTGAGCCCCAGCACCACTCTTGGTTTTCTAGTGTCTGATTGGAGATAAGAGTCTCATGACTTTAGTGCTTGGGCTGGCTTTGAACCATCATCCTCATACCTTAGCCTCCTGAGTAGCTCAAATTATAGTCTTGAGCCACCATGCTTGGTAAGATTGATATTACTAGATACATACTACAACATGCCTCTTCCAGAAACCTTAAAACCATGGTGGTGCTTTGGGGCAGTAGGTTTGATATGTAAGGCTGGCTTCTCTAAAGAGAAATGTGTTATTGCTCCTCAGTCTCAGGGGTAATAATTAAGGGCAATCTGCTGAGAATGAGTTAGTCCAAGATTTGAAAGCAAATCATCATAGCTCAGGGAATCTTCGGCTAGCTTGCAACACTATTTGAACTATGACCAGAAGAGTTGGTGGTGGGTAGGGAGAAGGCCTGACATGGACCCCAGTGAAATTTCAGCAGCTCACGCAGTGAAGGGTGTTTCATTGGTCAGAATCTCAAAGGTCACAGTGGAGTCTAAGCTCTCAACCTGTGGGTAGCACAATCATTACAGAGTAAGAACAAAGTCAGAGGAATGAGGGGAGCTGGCCTACATTCAAGTCTTCTGATGCACAGACACTAACCAAGTCTTTGTGATAATGGATGGTAGAATACAAAAGAGATAGAGGAATATCGGCCAAGAGAAGATGTTCACAAATAGAAGAAAGTAACCTTTGAGAAATCCACCAAGTCATTTGGCTACAATCTTACCTTACCTTTCTGCCCTCTGCTCATTCCATAGGGAAAAAAATTTTTTGGGGGGGGGTTGGTGGGTCATGGGGCTTGAACTCTGGATCTGGGTGCTGTCCCTGAGCTCTTCAGCTCAAGGCTACCACCCTACCCTTGAGCCATTGCCTCACTTCCCATTTTATGGTGTTTAATTAGAAGTAAGAGTCTCATAGCTTTGTATTGTCCAGTCTGGTTTTCAACCTTGTTTTTCAGATCTCAGTCTCCTGAGTAGCTAGGATTACAAGCAGGAGCCACTCAGCCCTACTCAAAACATGTTTTGAAATATAGACTACTTAATGTCAACAGTCGTTCATATCTTTGTAAGAGGAAAAGTTCATTGGAGAGATGGAAAATTTCATGTGAGAAGAGGAAAAGTTCCACAGAAAGAGGAGAAACACAAAAGGGACATTTATTTCTCCAGCCATAAAAATGTGCTATTTTCCACCAAAACTACTGAGTTTCTTTCATTGAAAATGAGATGGTGGGATTCTTTTTGCATTTAGAGCTTTTGGGTCAGGCAACAGGTTGCTATTTATTTCTTTTGACAAAAGTGATTATCAGAATCTGGGGTGACTAAAACTCTACAGGTTATCAATTCAGACTCGTCTGATCTCCATATTAATTATTAACTCAATGGGTACTTATTTGAATGTCACTGATTAAGAAAATAATAAATATTTAGCCATAGTACATAGTCAGCAAATTATTTGCAAATATAGTTAAACTGTTTTCCTTAGGGCAAAGGGTATAAGATGTAGCAAACTTGTGTTTTAGCCTTAGCTCTACAAACTAGAATCACATCTTTCAATAATGTCCTTAATATCTAAGACTAAATTGCTAATCCCTAGTTGGGAACCATTTTACTCTAGAGAAAGAAAACTTAAGAAAATACACATGATTTGGGCCGGGAGTTTGGCCTAGTGGTTAAAGTGCTTGCCTAGCATGCACGAAGACCCTGGTTCGATTCCTTGGTACCACATACATAGAAAAAAGCCGGAAGTGGTGCTTAGGCTCAAGTAGTAGAGCTCTAGCCTTGAGAAAGTCCAAGGACAGTGCTCAGGCCCTGAGCTCATGCCCAGGACTGGCCAAAAAACAAAAAAATACACATGATCATAGACACATAAGATCTCTAAATTTGCATATACCCCAGGGAAACTTGTACCTGGAAATTAACAAGTCTTAAATTTCCATACCAACGATGATAAGAGGCCAAGTACAGCTGCTCAGGTCTATCAGGTCTGGAGGCAATTGGCACTTAGGAGGCAAAGATTCAGAGGACTGCAATGTAAGGCCAATTTGAGCAAATAGCAAAGCCCTGCCTCAACTATCAAGCCAGGCTTGCTGGATCATGCTCTTAGTTTTACCTTTGGTGGGGGCATAGGTGGGAAGACTATTCCAGGATAGCTTTAGGAAAAATAAATCAAAGACTGTTTTTAAAGGAATAGCTGAAGAAATGACAGGCATGTAGCTCAAGGGTTATAGCACCTTGCAGTACCAAGTGTAAAGCTTTGAGTTGAATCCCTAGCACCACCAGTGTTAAAAATTTAAACTACCCGTGGTACTCAATTTAGAACAAATCTAACATCCTCAGCAACATACTTTTATATAAGCATTAATTTTCTAACTACTGTGTTATTTCAATAGTATTTGAACCTTTCAGTTTTGCATTCTCTGGTTGATTTGTAATTGAGTGGAAACATTGTTATGATCCACTCTTGATTATCTGTGCATGTTTAAGTAATGATTGTTGTAAATACTGTCCCTTCTTTACTGTACATTTTTATTGGTTCAATTAGTTATACAATAGGACATTCATGCAAACATCATATATGTTTCATTTCCTTTAAATGAGAGATCTTACACCTCACCACGGAATCACATGATAGGGCTTTCCATGTGTATGTGGAGTTCCAAAAATGTATGACTGATGGTAGGTACATTCCATTTAGGTAGAAATAAAAATAGGTGAGTCTACTAGTTGGTTGAAGAGTCCAGGTACTTAGAACAGATCTCAAAATATTATATACAACAGAGGATATGTTTAAATATTCATTTCAAAGAACATTCAGAGTATCCACACATTCATAACTTCCCAATTGCTCACTAATCTGAGAATTAAGATATATACCCTTGATCTGACTTTTGTAACGCCTGTATAAAATGTCTTTATAATAATAATTTTATATTAACTTCATCATTGTTAATAAATTGTTTAATAAAAATAAAAATAATAATTTGAAAAACGCATGAAAAGAAAACCACTTCAGGAGTAATGCTTTTTTATGATGCTGTTTACTTTAGTACTTCTCAGTCATGGGTGTACATTGACAGCTATGAATATCAATATTTTAAATAGCAATATTTGATCACCATCAAGTACAACTAAACCATAATCTCCCGTGTGCCCTCTGGAAAGAGGGACATGTGTACAGGTCATTCTACCTTTATCTCTATCATCAGGACAAAGTCTAATCAGAAGAGATAGGAAAGTGTGTCTACCTAATTCATTACTAATGCATTAAAAAAGTTGGCCACTAGATTCTCAGGAAGCATTATAAAAGGTCTGCACTGCAAGCTCACAGGACTCTCAGCAAGGAGAGAAGACCTCCATGGATCCAGTAGTTGTCCTGGTGCTGGGTCTCTCCTGTCTGCTTCTCTTTTCCATATGGAGACAGAACTCTGGGAGAAGGAAACTCCCTCCTGGCCCCACCCCTTTTCCAATCATTGGAAATATCTTGCAGGTTGATATTAAAGACATCACTAAATCTTTAAGCGATGTAAGTACTCCTCACGGTCTGCCAGTAGTTTTTGACAGGAGAGAAATGAAATCATATTTTAAATCTACTCATGAGGGTGCAATATTATAATTGATTCTCATAAGGTAAAACTGTTGTATAAAGTTTTATATGCGTGTGACTTTCCCAGTTTGTGTTTTAATTATAGAATGAAGTAAATGCAAATGTTCTGTGTAATGTATAGATTTTGGAAGTTTTTGAAGAAGTTGTGTTGGCAAGAAAGAGAAACATACACATACAGTGATGGGGGGCTGGGAGTTTGGCCTAGTGGTAGAGTGCTTGCCTAGCATGCATGAAAACCTGGGCTTAATACCTCTGTTCCACATACATAGAAATGGTGATGTGGCTCAAGAGTAGAGCTCTACCCTTGAGGAAACCCCAAGGACAGTGCTTATGCCCTGAGTACAAGCCCAGGACTGGCAAAAATAAAAACATACAGAGATGGCATCACTTTTGCTGAGGCTCCCTCTGAGGAAGAAATGGTGACTTCATTTGCCTATTTTTTTCTTCTCATTTCCAGTTTTCTGAAGTCTATGGCCCTGTGTTTACTCTGTATTTGGGCATGAAGCCCACTGTGGTGTTGTATGGATATGAAGCAGTGAAGGAAGCCCTGATTGACCATGGGGAGGAGTTCTCTGGAAGAGGCAGGTTCCCAGTAGCTGAAAAAGTGAATAGAGGCCTTGGTAAGTATACATACATAAGTATGTGTGGATGTATATATTTGTGTGCTGGGAAGATGATGTGTTGATAAGTAAGATAGAAGAAGCAGCTGATCGTTAGTCAAAGTTTTGCAATCCCTGTGGCTCTTGTCTGTTGGTTTCTTCTTTCTTTCTTTTTTTTTTTTGGTCTCCATCCATGTTTCTGCTTCCCTTCCTCTAGGACTTGTGTTTAGCAATGGGAACAGATGGAAAGAGATGAGGCGCTTCTCTCTCATGACCTTGCGGAACTTTGGGATGGGGAAGAAGAGCATTGAAGAGCGTGTGCAAGAGGAAGCCCGCTGCCTGGTGGAGGAGTTTAGGAAGACCAATGGTATGAGCTGCTTTACATCTCTACTTTACACAGGGATAGAAACAGCTCCATTAATTGCCTTCTGAGATACGGGTTCTTTTTGTTTTCACATCAGAAATCATGAACGGGATGTTACATTTCTTTCTTGATGCTGATAATGAATGAGGGCTAAAGTCTGGGCTTTAAACCTTTGCACAGCTCATGGCTGGTGCTCTACAATTTGAGCTACACATTCAGGCTTTTTTGGGTGAATTATTATAGGCATCATTGATTGGCACCGATTTGGGTGTGTGGTCTTGTTGCCAACCAAAATTCACAGATTTTAGTCTCCTGAGTAGCTGAGACAATAGTCAGAAAGCACATCAGTACGTGGCTATATAGAAGTTTTCATTTTCTTCTCTGAAGTCTTAAGGAACCATGATGCCCTTGAAGTCATTACCGTAGAAAGAGCCATCTAAATGACCAGGTGGTAATGACCTATCAACTCTCAGAGACCCACACACAGATGCAACTACATGGTTGCTTATTTTCATTGGCATTTCAGGGATTCCTCAGGAACCATGCTTGTAATTTTGGATAGTCATGGTGTTAAACAACATATGATTTTATTTCTTTTATTGTCTCTATATTTTTTTCGTATTTCATATATTTTTATTGTAATTAATGGAAGGGTTACATGATATTTGCCAGATAGAAGGTGCATTTATTCACATACATTGATACCCTTTCACATGTCTTGGTCCCCATATCCCTCCCTCCACCCCCACCCCTCATCTTGTTTTCCCCCCTTCCCTATCTAATTTCAAATAACCAAATACAAATATATCTGGTATATCAGATAACAAAGTGAGATACTGTAACAATATGAGATAAGCAAGGGACAGCAAAGGAGATGAGAGATAACATAGTACATTAAGGACAACTATCATTCATTATATGGCTTTTGTTTCTATATCCTAGAAGTCCTTTCATTTAGCGTCATACTATATGGCCTTATGTAACAAGGTTTTGCTCTATTGCAAATCTCTGCTAGGAGAGCCCAAGGTTTCTACTGATTATGACAAATGAGGGAAACCATTGAGCCTAAGTTCCTTTGAGTCTGGCTTACTTCACTTAATATGATTTTTTTCTAAGTCTTTCCATTTCCTAATAAATGGGGCAATGTCATTCTTTCTGACAGCAACATAGAATTACATTGCGTACAAATACCACATCTTATTGATCTACTCATCAACTGAGGAGCATCTAGGTTGGTTCCATATGTTTGATATGCTAAATAGTGCTGCTATGAACATTGTTGTGCTAATGGAATTAGTATGTCCTTGTTTCTGGATGATTGGGTAAATGCCAAGTAGTGTAATTGCTGGGTCATAGGGGAGCTCTATGTTTAGTCTTTTGAGGAACTGCCATACTGCTTTCCATAGTGGTTGAACAAGTTTGCACTCCCACCAACAGTGAAGTAGATTAGTTTTGGAGTAATTCAATTTTTTGAGCTCTTTTAGATATGAGGCCTTTGTCCGTTGTATGGTTCCTGAAGATCTTCTCCCACTCTGTAGGCTTCCTAATTAATTTACTAGCTATGTCCTTTGCCATACAAAAGCTCTGCAGTTTAATGCAGTCCCACTTATCCAGCCTTTCTCTGATTTGTTGTGATCCTGGTCCTTATTAAGAAAGTTCTGACCTGTGCCAAGGAGGCCTAGTGTATCTCCTATTTCTTCTTATAAAGATTTCAGTGTGTCGGCTTTTACCTCCAGGTTTTTGGTCCATTTGGAGTTAATTCTAATGCAGGGTGACAAAGGAGGATCCAACTTTAGTTTTCTGCAGGTGCTTAACCAGTTCTGCCAGCACCACTTGTTGAAGAGGCTATCTTTCTTCCACTCTATATTTTGGCTCCCTTGTCAAAGATTAGGTGGCCATAGGTCTGTGGTTTAATATCTGGGTCCTCAGTTCTATTCCATTAGTCTTCAGGCCTGTTCTTGTGCCAGTACCAAGCTGTTTTGATAATTATAGCTCTGTAATAGAGTCTAAAGTTTGGTATTGAAATTCCTCCTGCACTGTTCTTTCTGCTAAGAAGTGCTTTTGCTATATGGGGTCTTTTATTATTCCATATGAAATTTTGGATTGCCTCTTCTACTTCTTTAAAGAATGACATTGGGATATTGATGGGTATTGCATTGAATTTGTAGCTAGCCCATGGCAAGATTGTCATTTTCCTGATGTTGATTCCTCCAATCCAGGAGCATGGGAGGTTTTTCCATTTCCTCAGTTCTGCTTTAATTTCCTTTTAATACCTTAACTAAGAATGCAAAGGACCTTTTTATTGTCTCAATATAATTCACATCAAAACTTATTTCTCTGCAAGCATCATACAATTGCAATAGATCACCATTAGTTATTTGTTCTTATCCCGTACTTTGAGTTTTGTTTCATATATTTTGAATAAGTGTAGTATGTCATGAATCTGTTAGATACACAATTATTTTTTCAATGAGGTGATTATATTTCAATTACTGAAATTTTTCTTCTGTCTTCTCTTAGTATATCCTGGTTCAGTTGTCAGTTTTGCCTATCACGTTTCTGCATGTTTATTGGATGTTATGTTAAAAATCTCAGTAAAGACTCGTATCACCCACTGTACTCCTCATCACAATGGATGTGCTTGTCTGCTTGGATTCTAAATGAGCTGGCTTTTAAATTCATTCTTCCAAATAAAATGAAGGACTGAAAATCAAGCATAACCTGTGATTGACACACGTGTAGTCATAGAAAATCTCCACAACTTCCCAAGCAACTATCCTCTTCAGAGTTACAATAAAGCTCTTTTTGACAGCTTAGTCAAATTTAAGTCACTAAGTAACCTACCCACATGTAACCAACTCAGTGACCATTCTATAATGCAAACGACTCAAACCAGGACACAATGCCTGAATTCATGACATTTTAGGGTCAATGGAGTAGACTCAGTGGCAATGTATATATTCATTATTTTGTCATAGCAATTTCACTGTCCAGAGAATGGACAAAATAGTCCTTTTCAAGATTTTTTTGCTAAATGATGGACAGACCACATAGATAGACACATTTGAAAAATATAATATCTTACTCATGCCCAAATCCCCAAAGTTCATCCTTCTCCATAAATTAAATTTAGTGTTTAATTAGGCTTACTGTCTATTTATTTCCTGAGGATAAATTTACTTTTAAATACAGAATGAAAAAGAAGATGCCATTTATGAATTTTACATTTTCATTTGCCTTACCTGACGTTTTCATTTAAGAAAGGGGTTATTATTTTTCCCACATATAACATGAATGCATTCTGCCTTTTGTTTTGATTCCTTCTAGTATGTGAACAGTAGTAAATCACTCTTTATTTTCTCTGCATCGATGATTCAAAAAAAGGTACATTTACATGATGATCTCTACCTTTCTCTCTCAGTGTTGTGTAGTCTATCAAATTTGCAAACAGGTGTATTATCACTCAGAATGCTTGACTCTTAGGAATATTTTCCCCAAATAGCATACAGCTGGGATTGCAAGACTAATGCTATACCTATAGGTAAAATCAATAAGTTTGTTCTATCCCAGTCATGCTTCAGGTAAATTGATAGGCTAGTTTAATTGCAAGTGGATGTTTCGCTGTTAGAGGAATTAGTAACCAAAAGTGTAGAAATGACAAAGGTTAAGTATTTCACATGAGTATCTCATTTGTTTTTAACTCTTCAGGATCCCCCTGTGATCCCACCTTCATCTTGGGCTCAGCTCCCTGCAATGTGATCTGTTCCATTGTTTTCAAGAATCGGTTTGATTATAAAGACCAGACCTTCCTTAACTTGTTACAGAAATTGGATGACAATGTCAGGATTATCAGCTCACCATGGATACAGGTGAAGCCAAGATATTTCCTTCCTAAGAAAATACTTGTATTTTTCCCCCACCCAGCCAAACTTAAAGAGCTAGTGGTAAGGTCACACCCGGCCGTGACAGTGCTCCCTATGCAGCCATATAGGGCCATTCAGGAAGTTCCTGCCTATGCCACCGTGTTCTAGTGTTTTTCCTATTCTAGTTTTGTAATACCTTCAAACCTTTAGACTCTTTATCAATGTTGAGTTGATATTACTATAGGGCAAGAGAGAGGGATGTAATTTATTTTATGCCGTTCCAAAATGGAACAATGATGCTTGTTGGAATTGCCCTGGGAAGCAGGGAAGGGAAGCCTGAGGCAGAGCAGCAAGGGAGCTGAATATATCTGGATATATTGTATGGCCAGGTGCTGTTGACTCCTGCCTAAAATGATAGTTACTCAGGAGACTGAGTCCTGGAAGATGAGGATTGGAGCCAGCAAGGGCAGAGGAGTCTGCCAGACTCCATTTCCCCAATATCCAGCAAAAAAACCAGGGCAGGAAAAGTAGCTCATGCAGCAGAACACCAGCTATGAGCAAGATAGCTAAGCAAGAGACTGAGTTCCTGGGGACAATCCCTGATACTGCCACCAAAAGAAATATACATTTCATTTACATAGGGGCATGTCAAAACGAAAGCCTAAGACAACTAAATGATGCTAAGCAAAAGGACAAAAAAGGTTATATGCTTCTGAGAAGGATATCTAAGCTTATTGTTTACTCCTACTGAAAAAAGCATAAATATAGGATGAAATCCACCTAACGAACGCTAGCTATTAATTTGCTATTTCTCACTAAATCCCAAAGGCATATTGCTATAAATTCCTCTGTTCCATTCCACAAAGATGCCTAGTGGATCAAAGGATATCCAGGTCCTTAGTGAAAGCTTACATTTCCCACTGGTTTATTTTCCAATCTGATATCTCAAATTCATGTCATTACTGGGCAAAAGTACTTTTCCTTGCAGAGGAAGCCTGTTTGTTACGATGGGAGTTACCGGGAATCACTGAGTAGAGTCAGAGCCTTTGCTGATACTGCTGTATCCTAGAGGACAAGGTAGCCTGGGTAGAAATGACAAAATTGAACTATAAAACATCCTCACAATGTTTTCCCTTGTATGGATTTGGCCACCCTAAACTCACCAAAAAGTAATTATAATAATTCTGTTACATGCTCTAAAAGGAGATTGATTTTTGGGGCCTCCTTGAATCTCTCTCACTTTATGTTCCATCAGAATTTCCCTTCAAGATGGGCCTGTAACCCCAGCTACTCAGGAGGCTGAGATCTGAGGATCATGTTTCTAAGCAATCCAAGAAGGAAAAGATGTGAGACACTTATTCCTAAATAAAGGACTCAGAAAAAGGCAGAAGTGGCCCTATGTTTCAAGTGATAGAGTACAAGCCTTGAGAGAGGCTCAGGACAGAGCCCAGGGCTTGAGTTCAAGTCCTTGGATTGGCCAACGAAAAAATTTCCTTTAGGATGAAGCCATATAATGTTACTATTTACAGCCTTCTTTTCTATCACATATTGTATATATATGCTATATTTATGTATATATGTATATACAAACATTTTCATTTAATAAATTATTGTTTTTACTTTTAGATCTACAACCTATTCCCTGATGTCATTCATTATCTACCAGGGAGTCATAAAAGAATAACAAAAAATATTGCTTATATGCACAATTATATTTTGGGGCAAATAAAAGACCATGAAGAATCACTGGATATTAACAATCCAAGAGACCTCATTGACTGCTTCCTGATTAAAAGGAAACAGGTAAAATGTTAAAAATCTGCACAATTACCTGAATCCTTGAGCATTCCTTGAACAATGAGTAGCTGGTGTTATGAGAATGTTTAAACAATCAGACCAGTAATGTCTGAAAAAAATAAGTTGTCACTCATGTAAAGGAGTCTGCAGTAAACATCTCAGGAAATTTAAAATTAATTCATTAAATAATTAGAATACTTCCTCTTTTCTTTATATAAAAATCAAAGCTGGGCATGGTGGTTCACATCAGTAATCCTAGCTATTCAGGAGGCTGAGATCTGAGGATCAAGATTCAGAGTCAGCCCAGGCTCTAAAGGACAAGAGACTCTTATCCCCAATCAACCACTAGAAAATCGGAAGTGGCACTGTGCCTCAAAGGTAGGGCGGTAGCCTTGAGCTGAAAAGCTCAGGGACAGTGCCCAGGCCCTGAGTCCAAGTCTTACGATAAATAGGATAACAGAATCTAAATAATGAGACGTTCAATGCACTAGAAACCACAGAAATAGAAACACTTGCCATGCAAAGTATTGTGTAATTATATGACAATGTGTGTCATTATTATGTACTATATCAAATAGAATACCTAATTAGGATGGACTTCCTTCATATTCTATGAGATAGAATTGGCTTTGAGGAAATAATTCTGAAAGGATCTTTAATTAGTCATAATTCATCATCTTCAAAATGTGTTTTTCTCCTGTGTATTATGATATAATTATATACCCATATTATATTATTAATACTTGTTGCACATAGGTGCACATAATATATTTTAGTCAGCTTCACCACTCCCCTTATGTTTACCATCTGCTCTTCTCTCTTGGTATATAGAGTTTCATTACGATCTTTTACATAACTATAAAATGAATGTATTACATATGTAGCAGAGGTGTACAATAATTTCATAGACAATGGATAGATGACATATATATATACACATAAATATGATGTGCTGAAATCAACTAAGTAATGTTGATTCCTTGTTTATTCCCATGGGCAGTATTATAAAATATTTATGACACTACAGTGTGAAATTACAGAAAATTATGATTACACATTCAATCCTCTCCTTCCTCCAACTATACCCTGCTTAGCTTGTTTTTTCACAATTTAAATCTTTAATACATTTGATAACCATAACATTCATCTATGATTTTTTACTTCCTGTGTTTCCTTTAAAAATGTACATAAACAGGCCGGGAGTTTGGCCTAGTGGTAGACTGCTTGCCTAGCATGCACGAAGACCTGGGTCAATTCTTCAGTACCACATACATAGCAAAAGTGGTAGAGCTCTAGCCTTGAGAAAGTCCAAGGACAGTGCTCAGGACCTGAGCTGAAGCTCAGGACTGGCAAAAACAAACAAACAAACAAAAAACAACAACCCCCCCCAAATGTACATAAACTATAAAGAAGTTGAATACAAAATAGAGTATCAGTAACATTCATATTTATCTATGGGAGTCTACTAAGGATATGTATTTATTGATAAGGTATTGATTTGTTGTTCAACATGTATAGTTTCTACTTGCAAGCTGACTCCCCTTAGCATTTCTTGTATGGTATTGCTATTCATGAGAGATTCTCTTTCCATTTTACCCCAGGAGTATTAATTTTCCCTGCATGATGGTAGGATATAAGACAATATTAGGATTTTAGTCCCTGACAGGGAATCCTTTCCACCGCTTAGATTTTCATTAATTTTTTCCCAGCGCTTATACAGCCTCTATTATATTAGATCATGTTCCCTGCAACTAGTAAATCAACAAATTCATTTAGAAGAATGGAAGTTTTCATATTGGTGTTTGAGCACACTAGCGTAATTTTACCTTAACATTGCAAAGTAAATGTAACTTGATGATCATAGAAAAGTATGTAAAGTTGATGCTACCATAGTGTAACTTGAACTTAGCACATATGTGAAACTGATAGTGTCAAAGATGACTCTTTTCCTAGCAAGCACAAGCTTTGAGGTGTTCAGTATATTTTAATTAGTTTAGTACGTAATATTAGACCCACCAGAAGTCATCTGGGAATTATAAAAGCGTGATGGATTTAATGCTGCCCCAGGGACAAGTTAGAAAATGATGTATTGAATGATTTCCTCATTCAACATTTAAACTGCAACTTTGTTGACAGCTTAATGTTGCACCATCTTCTGAGTCCTTGGTCACTGTTTTATTCATTCTCTCCTTTATGTCAATGACAAGTTAATGTAACCATTTTTTTTTTGCCAGTCCTAGGGTTTGAATTGGGGCCTGAGCACTGTCTTTGGGATAAGCTCAACCACTAGGCCAAAGTCCCGGTCCAATTTGAACAAGTTTGTTCTCGTGGTTTAGAGTCTCTTCAAGTCATCCATTCCTAATCATTGCTTCCCAAGTTCTCTACACTCAGCGACTTGGTTCTTAAGTCATTCCTACTGCCTGTCAATCCTAAGTTGTGTGCCTTTTAGCATATTTAGCATTTTAAATCTTTGACGCAATAACTTAAATTGCAATGAGTTCATACTTGTAATCCTAGCTACTCTAGAGGCTGAGATCTGAGGCTCAATGTTTGAAGCCAGCCTGGGCACAAAAGGCTCTGGGACTCTTATGTCCAGTTAACCAGCAAAAAGGGGGAAACAGAGTCCTGGTTTAAGTGCTATCCTACTAGCCTTGAGCAATAAAGCTCAAGGACAACACCCAAGACTTGAGGTGAGATGAGTCCCGGGACAAAAACTTCAACAAAATTGCAGGTCTTACTTTAAACTTGTAATATCTAGATTCTAATTTTCCTACTGCTAATAATCCATTTCCTGCTTCTTTAAAAATTGGAGAAAATGTAGGTATTAGTGGCTTAAGTGAGAGGTGAATTTCATGACCTGAAATCTGGAATCACTGCACCATTGGTTAGAGTAGGGATAACACAATACCCTCTGGATTTTTAGGCTCAAATAGTATTACCCCTGCTGTGTCATTGTTCATTCCTCTTAGTCCTTTGCTCTCCAGGTTCCCATGAGATACTGTAGCTGCACTGTAATTATGGGTGCTGGTAAATAATAAATCATATAATTGTATCCAATCCTAGGAGCAGGAAGATCACAAGGAGACATTGGAATATACGAGTGAAAATTTGACAATTCTTACAAATGATTTATTTGGTGCTGGGACAGAAACAACGAGCACAACCCTGAGATACTCCCTGCTGCTCCTGATGAAGCATCCCCATGTTGCAGGTAGGTGAATTTCAGGTAAACTTGGGTAAGGTGCATGTCATTTGCATGCCATTAGGTATGTCTCACAAAACAACATTCCATATCAGCTGAAATCAGAGAGAAGTGAGGAGAACAAGGCAGTAGGAAAAGAAGTGTCTGGAATTTATGGCAGGTAACTACTGGAAAAGAACTCCAGCATAAATTGACATACAATTATATATGAATTTTGGACCAAATATCTCGTTATTTTCTTATCTTTTTTCCCTTTTTTAACAATAGTTAAGTCCTTCTGCATATTTTTGCTCATTCTCCCAATTGTAATGCTTCCATAGGCCAAAGAGAACATTTTTCACTAATGCAACAGTAGAAGTCATAGAAATTAATGGAAGTGACTGACATAAATTCCATTCTAGGACATTTTCTAGAAAGAGACTAATTTTAAGGCTATTATTGAGGCAGAAAGTATACCTGAAGGAATATTATGAATTCGGTAGTAGTATTCTGTAAAAGTTATGTTTGATAACGTTAGAATTTCACAAGGTCATCTTTATAATTTTTATTTTTACAATGTTATTTTACATTTAAAGACCTACTATTAAGGGATGACTGTGCTAGAACTAAGGAAATAATGATGAAATAACTGGAAATGGGAATAAGCACTCTAAGGACAAAAAGGAGAATAATAAGCAAATACCAAAACTCTGACACTCAGAGTAGATACAGTGGTGATGAAATAACTGATGCAGACACTTGATGTTTTCACCTAAATGCAGCAAGAAAAGTTCTGAGGGAAGAAAACCCAAGCCATGTCTCTAAAATTCCCATAAAATTTCCTATTTAGAAATAACAAGTGTCGGGATAAAAAGCATGGCTTAGTGGTAGAGTGCTTGCCTTGCATGCAGGAAGCCCTGGGATATCTCAGTACTGCATACACAGAAAAAAAAAAGCTGAATGTGGTGCTGTGGCTCAAGTGGTAGAGCACTAGCCTTGAGAAAGCCCAAGGACTGCTGCCAGACCCCAAGTTCAAGGCCCAAAACGGTAGGAAAAAAAATAATGAATAAGCAGATGTCGAGGAAGATATGATAGAATTCATCAAGTAGACTCTCCATGCTCAAATTATTACCATACTTGCATTTACTAGGTGATAGAAATGCTCTCTCTCCAGAGAAGCTTAGGAAACTGGGAAAGTCCTTACTCAAAAAGACCCTGAAGTGTGAAGATGAAAGGTCTAGCAAAGACCTCATATTGTCTTTGAATATAGTTCCTGGAAGTACTTATTCAAAATAGACTGAATTTCTTTAATGTTGGTCATATTTGTTCCTGTAGGACCTCTAATCTTGTTTATTTGAGTCTCTGCTCTCATTTTTTGATTAATCCAGCCAAGGTCTGTCAATTACATTGACTCTTTCAAAGAACCAACTTGTTGATTTATTACTTTTATGTATAGTATATTTTATTTTGATATCTGAGATTTCTGATATTACTTTTTTATCTTTGTCTTTCTAGTTGTTTCAGAGTCAACTTTTTTCTTCCTCCTTTAGGTGCTTCAATTTCTTCTTTAGGTTGTTTATATGAGCTTCTTCTGTCTTTTTATTATGGGCTCCTAGCGTGATAAATTTGCTCCTGAAGACTGCTTTTGCTGTGTCCCATAAGTTCCTTTTTGATGTATCTCGATTTTCATTACATTCAAGAACGTTTTGAATTTCTTCTTTGATTTGTTCTATAACCCAGGAGTTATTCAGAACTGTTTTATTCAGGTTCCAAGTGTTTGAATATTTTTTACCCTTTTCTATGTTGTTCAGAATAGTCTGATTCCACTGTGGTCAGATAAAATGCAGGGTATTATATCAGTGTTCTTGTATCTGCTTAAGTTTTCTGTATGAACTACTACATGATTTATTTTGGAGTCTGTTCCATGTGCTGCTGAGAAAAATGGATAAAGCTTTGCCGTTGGGTGGAAGACTCTGTGTATATCTGTTAAGCCCAGTTGTGCTATGGTGTTATTTAAGTCAGAGATGTCTTTGCTTATTTTTTGCTGAACTGATCTGTCTTTTGATGAGAGTGCCATATTGAAGTCTCACATGATGACTGTGTTTGTCTGTCTTGTCCTGTAATTCTAAGAGAGTTTGCTTGACATACTTAGGTGCTTCCATGTTGGGGGAGTTAATGTTTATAACTGTAATATTCTGGTTATGAACTGATCCCTTTACTAATATGTAATGGCCATCTTTATCTTTATGTACTGATTTTACTGAGAAGTTAATTTTGTCGGAGATTAAAATTGCTACTACTGCTTCTTTGCTCAGTGCATTGGAGTGGAAAATTCTTTTCCATCCCTTCACTAGGAGTTTGTGTCTGTCACTAGCAGTGAGGTGGGTCTGTTGGAAACAGCATACTAATGGGTCTTGTTTCTTAAGCTAATCTGCTGTCATGTGTCTTTTGATTGGATTGTTCACCTGGTTCATATTTAGGGAAATCATGGAGAAGTGGTTAGCATCCTTGGCCATTATTTATTTTTCCTTTTGTGTTTCTCTCTCCCTCTCTCTGTCTCTCTGTCTCTCTGTCTCTCTCTCTCTGTCTCTCTCTCTCTCTCTCTCTCTCTCTCTCTCTCTCTCTCTCTCTCTCTTTCCATTTGTGCTTACTGATTTTTTTTCCTTTGGTCTTTTTTTAAAATTTTTATTGTAATTAATAAAAGGGTTACATGACATTTGCCAGATAGAAGGTGCATTAATTCACATACATTGATACCCTTTCACATGTCTCGGTACCCATTTCCCTCCCCCCCACCCCCCCACTGTGATTACTGATTGATAGGTGATAGCTTCTTGATGAGGATTCTTGCTGGTCTGCTCTTTGTTCCTGATTATTTAATATTGTTTTTGGAATTCTGCTGTGATCTCTTTAGTCATGTCCACAATCATTTCCTTGAACAGTCATATCTCATCTCTCCTCAAGGTGTCTTTTCTTTGGATGATGACTTCTCTCTCACCCTTCCACCTTTGTCTCCTTTTGGGATTTGTGTTTGGAGTTTGATTATTTATAAATTTCATGATTTGTCTCTGTGATTTCCACATTTGGAGTTCAGGGCTTGCTAATTACTGTTGTAGGTTTGCGCTGTCACCAATAGGAAATGAAGTTAACTTGGTTTGAGGCTGGGGGTTCTCTCTGGGTATCTGTATATGTGTGGTTCTCAGCCCGATTAATTCTGTTGCTGACTTCAGGTAGGCGGGTCCAGGTGGGGATTTGTGTTTTTGGTGTTTCTGGGGTCAGGAGGGGTGGACAGCTGATATTGCTTAATGGCTCAGTTATCCATGTGAGCATTTGGGATTCAGCTAGATAGAGCCTCTGTTGGGGCTTGTCCAACCTGTTCATAGCAGCAGGGACTAGCTGTTGATGTGCACATCACACACCTGCCTGTTCCAAATGGTGAGTGGCATTTGCTCTTTGAGTGTGTGCTCTGTTTTTTTTTTTTTTTGCCCTTAGGTGGGCGTGTTCTCAGTACCCAAGGGGGCGTGTTCTCAATTCCCAATAGGAGTGAGCTGCTATTGATGACAAGACCACTGCTTCTCAGTAAAGACCTGTAGTTGATGTCTGTGCCCACGCTTGTGAGTTAAATAGCACCTCTGTAGTGGGGTGGAGTGTCCTTCCGATTCTGGGTCTGAGCATGCAGATTTTGTGGATGTGCCCACGAGTTGTGCTCCTAGGTCTCAGCTAACCCAACCTGTGCCTGTTTGCCAGCCCTGATCTCAGTGGCTAGGCCCAGGTGAAGACATGGGCTCTGGGGTTTCCACAGTAGGGTGGAGCCCCGCCTTTTTGGTTCTCCAAGTGGGAGCTAGGCCCTTGCTGCTCTGCCCTCCAGTTCCCCACTGTGTTGCAAGGTTCCTATCCCTGCTCTTTCTGTTGTTCCATACTAGGGCAGAGTTCACCCATGATTTCCGCTGGAGGTAGAGGGTCATTTCTGGGTGAGAGTCTTTCTGTGTCTCCTTTGGGAGGCGCCCCTGGTGCTGTCTTGCCAGAGGTTCCCAGCAGAAGGGCGCCACTTAGTGTTGGCTCACTCAGATGCAGGCATGCAGGCACACACCCCCACCCGCTGGTGTAAAGCTTGGTCTTAGCCCGCCTCAGTCTCCAGTCTCAATGGCCTGATGGAGGGGACTGATGGGGGAAGGGGCTGAATTCTGAGTATCTAGCCCCCCCTCTTCCCAATTTTACTTGGTTGGGAGTGAACAGGGTCTGGATTAAGTTCTGTAACTCACCACCAGCTCTGCTTTCCTGATGGTTGGCGGATCCCATGGAGGGTTGGTTGTTTGCCTCCTTCTAGTGTCAGCTTCTGTCTGTGCTGTCTTGCTGGAATTCAGAGGTTCCATGGAAGGCAGGGAGGCTGTGTGGTGAGGGATTGGGGAGGGTTCTTCTCATTTTTATTCTTTGATAATCATGGTTATAAGCTTTATCTGTGTTTCTTTTCCCATTTGAATTCTTCTCTGTTGCTTCTTAAATTTGGAGTTGTTGTCCTTCCTGCTTTTTTATTTTTTAAGAAGAAGATAAACTCAGCCAGGCACCGGGCTCATGCCTGTAATCCTAGTTATTCAGGAGGATGAGAGCTGAGGATCAAGGTTCAAAGCCAACCCAGGCACAAAAAGACTTGAGATTTTGAATACAATTTATCTCTAGAAAATGGGAAGTGGGGCTGGGCTCAATGGTAGGGCCATAGCCTTGAGCTGAAGACCTCAGAGACAGTGCCCGGGCAAAGTTCAAGCCCTATGAACCAAAGAAGAAGAAGAAGAAGAAGAAGAAGAAGAAGAAGAAGAAGAAGAAGAAGAAGAAGAAGAAGAAGAAGAAGAAGAAGAAGAAGAAGAAGAAAAAGAAGAAAAAGAAGAAGACAGAAGGAGGAGGAGGAGGGGGGGGAGGGGGAGGGGGAAGGGGAGGGGGAAGAGGAGATGTTAAACTCTATGGCACTATTAAGAAATTATAAGGCTACTTAGCAAGTGCTTAAATGCATCCAGGTAAGTATTCTATGAAGCATATATATTTATTTAAACCTGGAATCTTGTTGAGATACATTATCATACTTTATGTAGCACTGAATTACCCTGATCAATGTGTCTCTCTCCTCCTATCTCACCATTCCTTATTTGTATCTCAACCAGCTAAAGTGAAGGGAGAGATTGACCAAGTGATTGGCAGGCACCGGAGCCCCTGCATGCAGGACAGGAGCCGCATGCCCTACACGGATGCAGTGTTGCATGAAGTCCAGAGATACATCAGTCTCATACCCATGAACCTGCCCCATGCAGTGACCCGTGACGTGAACTTCAGAGGCTACTTCATTCCCAAGGTGAGCTTGTTTCTTTTCTGTGAGCCTCCATAGGAGCGTGAGTTTCTGGGTTCATTATGGGATTCTGCTCCTCCACACCACATGAGAGAGCTGCAGAAGTCTCACAGTTGGCTGCCCAGGACACTTTGTGTTATGGGAAGTTTGGGGGTTATGTATCCATGCAAGAAGAGCTTTGGAATCTGGAACTGTGAATTTTCCAGTTATTTTTCTCCCTTAAATTCTTTTTTGTTTTTGGGTCTTCTTTTTCTTCCTTTTTCCTTTTTCCTACTTTTTCGGGGGGTCTATTTAGTTTTTGTATTTCCAAGTGAACATACAAGAATATTTTATCCATTTCCCAACATGCTCTTCTGGGATGTTTATTATGCCTATAGAAAAATTATAGATACATTGGGGGTAAATGTAACCTTGGTTTCATCAACTAATGCATAAGTCATACTATACTTCCAATTTATCTATACTTTATTTTCCAAGTAATATTTTGTTTTCAATAAAATTGATTACAAATATATTCATAGACTTTCTCAAAACACCAGTGGCTTCAACTATTATTATTTTACTTTTTGTTGGATGTGGGCCTTGAAATCATGGCTTGTGTGCTGTCACTAGCTCAAAGCTAGTACTCTTCCACTTTGGGCCATAGCACCATTACCAATTTTCTGGTAGTTCAATGGATATAAATGGACTTTCCAGAGTGGGCTGGACCAAGTAGCTAGGATTAGAGTCATGGGCCTGGGTTGATTATTATTATTCTTATGGTGTGTTTAATATCCTTTGTACCTGATACAGAGAAACATAAATGCTTTAATAATTCTGATGACATCAAAGTAAGTAAACATAAAATTTGCTAGTCATTGGTAATGATTCACCTGTAGAAATGGTTAGATTTTTAGGGTGCATAATACCTGGGATAGTAATTTTGTGTGTGTGGATCATGGGGCTTGAACTCAACCTGGATGCTATCCCTAAGCTCTTCAGCTCGAGACTAATGGCCTACCCTTGAGCCAAGCTCCAGTTCCCAGTTTCTAGAGGTTCAGTGGAGATAAGAGTCTCAGGTCCTTTTGTGCCTGGACTGTTTGAACCTTGATCCTCAGATCTGAGGCTCCTGAGTAGCTAAGATTACAGACTTTAGCCACCACGCCCAGCTGGGATAGTATTTTTCCTTTTTTTTTTTAACCAATCTTGGGCTGCTACTCAGGACTAGAGCTCTACCACTTGAGCCACAGCACCACTTCTAGCATTTCTTTGTATGCATGTGCTACCAAGGAATTGAACCCAGGTCTTCGTGCATGCTAAGCAAGCACTCTACCACTAGGCCAAACTCCCAGCTGCTGGGATAATATTTTTAAGCTATGCTTTTCTTTTGTCCATAACTTCGATTTGTTGGATTTTGTAATGGCAGCCAGGCTGGTATGAAACAAAATTTGTGGTGATGGTGATGTCAATTTCATTTTTGATTAGTAAAAGAAATTTCAAGCTTGGTATTTCAATATCAAGTTCTATATCTTAAGTGGATTTTAGTGTTTTCTTAAAAAATATAACATTAGTGGTATTTACTCACTATTCTTATTTGTGTATGAATTTTTAAATAAATATGTTTATATTTTGAATCAGTTCTATTCTCTTTAATAATTGGATTTTCTCTCATTTTTATTATAAAGATGATGTGCAGAGACTTCCAGTTACATAGTCAGAGAGAGTACTTACTTCTTGGTTAATGTCACCCCTTTCCTAGCTCTCTCCTCCATTTTCCTTGCCATCTCCAGTCACAAGTTGTATAGTTTATTTACAACATAGTGTCTGAAAGTACCACTGATGTATTTGCTTACCCTTTCTCCCTCCATTTCTGTACCTCCCCTTATAGTCCCAAGGTAAAGTTAATGATCAAACAGAAAAATAGAGGAAAGAAAACTAAAACAGCAGAAAAAGAAAAAAAAACTTTTGTGTTCATTTCCTGTAGTTCATTCCAATAAATATTGCTTTGTATGATCAGATGCACACAGACACTTAGTCTTTATGTCCTTTCCTAAAAGCATCTTCCTTTGGTCTCACTGTGTGTGAATGCCTAGGATTCTTTTTACATGTTGAAAATTATAAGCATAGTGCTGGCTTAGGCAGCACATATGATAAAATTGGAACAATTCCAGAAGCTCAGCATCAAACTTGCTTGAGGATTTGTGAAACATTCCATAATTTTATCAGAATGAAAACCAGGATATTGAAGCTTTGAGTGGGACACATCGGGCACAGAAATATAAGGAGGAAGAGTGAGCAAATGCAGTCGCTATATATTTCCATTGTTTTATGTCCTCCTTGCTTTTGACTTTTCTGCTGTTGCAAAATGTGCTGTTAGACTGATGGGCTTCCCACCAAAGACCACTAGTTGCTTTTCTTTTGCAGCTCTCGGTAATCTTTAATTTTTATGAATATTAATTTTAAATACTGTCTGTTTTCTGTCTATGCCTCATGTACCAGGACTCTTAAAGACTTGGGTAATATTGATTTCTTTTATTGATCTTGATTTCTATTCCTTTATCATGGGCCTCTTCTCCTTCTATTATGCCTATATTTCCTCAATTTGATCTTTCAAGTTTTCTTGGCTGAGTTGTTTATTCTTGTTATACTTCTTTACTTTTCACCTAGTTCTTCATCTGATGTTTCTAATATATCTATTTTGTCCTTGATCTTTCATATGATTTTTTTTCAGTTTGGTTCACTGTTTTCCACTTTTTAAAAAATTAGTTTTAAAACCCTGCGTGGTGGCTCACGCCTATAATCCTAGCTACTCAGGAGGCTTAGATCTGAGGATCAAGGTTCAAAGCCAGCCTGGGCACAAAGGGAACTGAGACTCTTATCACCAATTAACCTCTAGAACTGGGGCTTGGCTCAAGGGTAGGGGAGTAGCCTTGAGTTGAAGAGCTCAGGGACATTGCCCAGGCACAGGGATAGAGTGGTAACCTTGAGATGAAGAGCTCAGGGCAGTGCCCAGTCCCTATTCAAGCCCCATCAAAAATTGGTTTTACATATCTATCAACTTCTAAAATTTTAGTTTAACTCTTTCATAAGGATTTTGTATCTTTATTGAACTCCTCACTTGAATATGGCATTGTTTGCGTTATTGCATTCAGCTGCTTATTTTTCTCTTCTCCCAATTCTCTTATTTTCAATAATGTAATTTGTTATTGAAATCATTGTACTTGTAATCATGCTTTGAGTTCTTTGGGTCTCTTCAACAGTCTTAAAGTCTATTGCCATGAATTGTTAAATTTTGCAGATACTTTCCTTTTTTTGAATATTTTCAAGATGATATTTGTATGCTCTGAAGCCCATTCATTTGTGGAAAGTCTTCATCACCTTTAGGTCTATAGAAGATTTTTTACAGAAGATTGAACTAAGAGATTTTCATTGTATCTCTTTACCTATTTTTTGTTGATCATAGAGCTCTAACCACTCTAATACGTTGAGCCACAGAGCCACTTCTGGTTTTCTAGCGGTTAAGGGCCATTAAGAGTCTCACAGACTTTCTTCCCAAGTTGCTTTGTACTGCAATCCTCAGATCTCAGCTTCCTGAGTAGCTAGGTTTTGTGGTTTGATCCACAGGCGTCCTTATAGGTGCATAACTACATATGTATATGTACATATATGTATATATAATATATATATATACATACATGTACACACAGGCACACACACACAGTGTAGCTTCTTTAACCTGTGTTTGTTGTGTCCAGGGCACAACCATATTGACATCACTGACATCCGTGCTGCATGACCACAAGGAATTCCCCAACCCAGAGATATTTGACCCTGGACATTTTCTGGATGAAAGTGGGAACTTTAAGAAAAGTGATTACTTCATGCCGTTTTCAACAGGTAATGCAATTTTATTTCCCTACCTCAAGATATTTCTGGGGGTTGGGCTCATTTGGCATTCATGTGGTGCCTCCTTTGGGGCTGGCATAACTGTACTTAGGTCCTGATTTGTAGTGGCACTTTGATGGCCCATGAACTTTTCCCAGTTTGTGATATATCCTCATGGCTTCACCAGAGCAGTGGGGCTTCAGTTAGTCTGTGGGTTTTTTTGTTTGTTTTGTTTTGTTGTAATTTAGCAAGGAAAAGCATAGAGCCTTTGCATTCTTTCCTTGCATATGTCTTAATGATATGTTCCTAAAAAGTGAGCCTCATTCAGACTGCCTTCATTTACCATCAGGTCCCTCCCAAGTCTTTTTGTGGCATTTGTCACCCCCTGGTTCCTCTATAGCATGCAAGGTCTCCCAAAACTCAGGGAACATTGACAGCAGCAAGAGAAAACAGCCACAGATTACAAGACAGCAGGATTGGTGAGGGGAGTATTAGCCAAGTTATTGCTTTCTCCTACTTTTATATTGAACAGAAAATGGGGTAAGGAACATCTTAGACATTTGTGGGAGTTCAAAAGGGATTGAGAGTAGATGGCAGATAGAGCACAGCATTCTTTCAAAAGTCATAAACCACACAGCAGAACATTTGCTCTCAACCCAGATTGTCAAAACTGTCACATAATCTTAGGGTCATATCAGAAATGTGCAACAATTACCTTTTTTTTTTTTTGCCAGAACTGGGGCTTGACCTCAGGGCCTGAACACTGTTCTTGGGCTTTCCTCAAGCCTAGAACTCTACCACTTAAGCCACAGCACCACTTCTAGTTTTTTTTTTAAAGCTATGTAGTACTGAGGAATCGAACCCAAGTCTTCATGCATGCTAAGCAAGCACTCCACCACTAGGCCAAACTCCCAGCCCATGTGTGGCAAATGTATTACAAAGATTCCAGAGCACTCTCTGCTCTTCTTTCATTTCATGTGTCTTGGATATTGTATCTCCACAGCTCTAGTATGTGTGCTATGTTTCTGGATATGGAGCAACCTTCCTTCTCTGAAGCTGTGACTTCTGTCTGTTTGCCTGCCTGTCTGTTTGTCTGTGTGTCTGTTTGTTTGTAGGTTTCTTGATAGTAGGGCTTGAACTCAGGACTTGCTTATGTTGCTTATGTCTACTGTTCTGTCTCTTAGGGCCACAGCTCTACTTCTGGTTTCTTTTTTTCTTTTTTGGCATTTACATGATGATAATATTGTTCTATACTTCATTACCCTCAGCTGACTAGCAATCAAGTTCCTTAGAACTTAGTCTTCTGAGCAGCTAGGATTGGAAGCCTGAGCCACTGGCCCCCAGCTAATGCTGCCTTTGGTATCTGCTTTAGATATCACTGAGATAGGCAATGATCACTCTTTAAAAATTCACTTGCTTTATACAAAGGGAAACATTTTAACTAATGAAAAAACATTCTTTCAAATGATTTTGCACATCAGTGAAAATCTGAACACAATGTTTGGGAAGCAGAATGAGGGCAGATTATATTGCTTAATGGTACACAAAGAGTACACAAAAGATGGGAAATATGGTTGACCTCTTGGTTGAGGACAACCTCTATTAAACCCTCATTTCAGCCACAGGGAAAAAAAATGCTATCGGAAGTGTAATTGTCCCCTAGAACTAAGGTCCCTATTCTTAGTAGAGAGCATATTAGAATAACTGACATATTAATTCATCAACCCCAACCCAGCATAGAGAGAAAGAGAAAAGGCAGAAAAAAATTAAGAAAGAGCATCTATCATGTAGAAATAATGAAATAATGACATGAAGATAGTATCTTTTTCCTTTTCTTTTTTTATTTTTTATTCTAAAAATACACTTTATTTCTTTCCTCCAAGCTGATCATTAAAATTTATAGCTTATCTTGCTTACTAATAGCAACATACAGAGGAGACAGGTCTACTGATTTTAGAACCAATTATTGAATAGAAAAGGATGATAGGCTTTTAACACTTTTATTCCCCAATTGTCACCAACATTTTAAGCAATTTCTTTTTACTGAACAATTCTTCTTAGTGACCAGAATCCTACACAATATGCATTTTGTCAGATTTTTTTTCAATCTCAGTGTCATTCTTCAAAGTGTGAGGTGGTTAAAATAAGCAAAGATGTATAGATATTATATTGTGCTTAATTAATAGCTTCATTAATAGTTCCTAAATACTATGCATTGGCTATGGAGATATACTGATTTTTTTGAGGATTGTACTTTTAACCTATCTATACTTTTTGTTATTTTTACATTTATTTCTAGTTTAAAATTCTTCTGTGAAGTAGTTGTACAGAACGCAATTCAACATATCAGTTCAGAACTGAAATGTTTATTCTCTCCCCACTTCTCACATCCTCCTTGATTTCTAGGAATCCAATGAAGGCCTCTTTCTTGGTCCTATTGGGTTGGTCTAGTATCACAGACTCTGTCACAGAAACAGAGAATAGTATCACATTTTTTTAAAAAAATAATAAAGTCTTCATGAAGAGAAAGATCAGGTCAATGTCCTTGTCTCTATCCTTTACTCTTTTTTTCATATTTTTTATTGTAATTAATAGAAGGGTTACATGATATTCACCAGATAGAGATGCATTAATTCACATACATTGATATCCTTTCTCATGTCTTGGTCCCCATTTTCATCCCCCCTACCCCCACGCCTCATCTTGTTTCCCCCCCTTCCCTATCCAATTTCAAATAACCAAATACAAATATATCCAATATACCAGATAACAGAGTGAGATACTGGAACAATATGAGATAACCAAGGGACAGCAAAAGCGATGAGAGATAACATAGGGTATAGAAACAAAAACAAAAACCATATAATGAGTGATTGTTGTCCTTAATGTACTATGTTATCTCTCATCCCTTTTCTTTTCTTTTTATTGAAAGATTTTAACAGTGATTTTTACATCATATTTCAAATGTCATGTTTAAGAAACAAGTATTCAAGAAGAGAATCTCTATATGCAATCAGTGACACATAGATTTTAGAACATATGAAGTTGAGGGTTTGTATGTCATAGATATATATTAATCTATATGATAAAACATTATGTCTACAGAGTATATATCACATCATAGATTTTTCTGTCTATGTAGTTATGTTTGTATCTCCAAGACCACGTCCATAACCTTGGGTATCCAAATATATGCACCACATTTTTTGTCTCCATTCATCTGTAGTTGGGCATCTGGGTTGTTTCCATTGCTTGGCTATTGTGTATAGTGCAAAGATGAGCATAGCTGAACCAGTGTCCTTATCATATCTTGGGTTATGATGTTCAAGTTAGATATCCAGGAGTGGTATGGTGGGATCATAAGGAAGGTCTATTTTCAGATTTTAAAGAAACTTTCAAATTGCCTTCCAGAGTGGCTGAACTAGTTTACAATCCCACCCAGCAAATCAGTAAGTTTCCTCTTTCTCCACATCCCTGCCAGCATTTGTCTTTATCTGAGTTCAGAATATTTGTCATTCTAGTTGGGGTAAGGTAGTACCTTAGGGTTGTTTTTAGATACTGTAGATGCTGGATATTAAGCATTTGTCTGATGTATTCTTGGTAAATATCTTTTCTCAGTTGGTTGGCTATCTTTCTACTTCAGTAGCTATGCATTTATCTGTGCAGAAACATTTCATTTTTTAGATAGTCCCATTTCTCGAGTCTCTCTCTCCAATCTGTTGTGACCCTGGGACTCTGTTCAGGAAAGTTTTGCCTAGGCCTATGAGTTCCAGTGTCTCTACAACTGTATCATGTAACAGATTAAAGGTTTCAGTTCTGATATTGAGTTTGTTGATCCATTTTGAGTTAATGCTTGCTTGTACATGGTGAAAGGTTAGGATCAACTTTTATTTTTCTGCATGTAGCTGCCCAGCTTTCCAGCACCAATAATTGAATAGACTGTGTTTGTTCTACTCTATATCTCTGGCTTGTTTTTGAATATAAGTTGATTATAGGTGTGTGGTTCCATTGATCTTCTGGTCTATTTTTGTGCCAATACTATGCTGTTTTGGTTATTATGGCTCTATAGTAGAGTTTGAAGTGTGATATTGTAATACCACCTGCATTTCTCTTTTTCTTGTGCCAGTCATGGGGCTTGAACTCAGGGCCTAAGTACTGTTCTTGGACTTTTCTCAAGGCTAGAACTCTACCACTTGAACCACAGTACCACTTCTATGTATGTGGTAATAAGGAATCGAACTCAGACCTTTATGAATACTAGACAAGCAATTTATCACTAGGCCAAACTCCCAGCCCTGCATTACTTTTTTTCCCCCTTGAATTGCTTTGGCTATCTAGGTCTTTGTTGTTCCATATGAACCTCTGGATTATATTTTCCATTTCGGTAAAGAATGTCCTTGGAATTTTGATGTAGCTTGCATTGAACTTGTATATCAATTTTGGCACTATAGCCATTTTCACTATATTGTCTGTCTCTACCCATGAGCATGGGATGTCTTTCCATTTCCTGGTGTGCTCTTTAATTTCTTTCATTAGGCCTTTATGGTTTTCATTAAATAATTCCGTTACATTTTGGTTAATTCCTAAATATTTTATTCTTTTGGGGTCTATTTAAATGGGATCATTTTCTTGATTTCTCCTTCTGTTTGTGTATTATTAGCAAACAGAAAAGCTACTGACTTTTGAAGGTTGAGTTTTTATACTTCCACTTTGCTAAAGTGGTTTATTAGTTCTTGGAATTTGGGAGTGGTGTTGATTGGGTCGTTCAGGTATGGGATCATGTCGTCTGTGACTTAGGACAGTTTGATTTCTCTTCTTTCCCTATGTGGATCCCTCTGATATCCCTTTCTTGCCTCCTTGTTCTGACAAAGGGTTCTAAAGCTATATTGAAGAGAAGTGGAGAGACTGGGCATCCCTATCTAGATCCAGATTTTAATGTAAATGGTTCTAGTCTGTCTTCATTTAGGCTATAGGTTTGTCAAATATGTTTTTAATTATTTTAAGGAATATACCTCCTATTCCTATTTTTGCTAGTGCTTTCAACATGAATGGATGCTGTATTTTGTCAAATGCCTTCTCAGCTTCCAGAGAAATTATAATATTTTTCTTAATCTTAGATCTATTGATATGATGTATTACATTATTTGATTTGTGAATATTAAGCCAGCTGTGCATCTGTAGGTTGAAGCCTACTTGATCGTAGTGTATAATTTAAAAAATTTGTTTCTGGATTCTATTGGTAGTATTTTATTGAGAAGCTTTGCATCTGTGTTTTTTAGAGAGAATGTTCTGTAATTCTCTCATTTTGTTGAGTCTTTTCCTGCTTTGGGGATGAATGTGACATTAGCTTCATAAAATGAGTTTGATATGGCTCCTTCTGCTTCTATTTTTTTGGAAGACTTTCAAATGTATAGGTATTAATTCATTTTTAAAAGTCTTGTAAAATTCCATAGTGCAACTGTCTGGACCTGGGCACCTTTGCTTGGCATGGCGCTGATTGCCTCTTCTATCTCATTGTATGAAATTGGTTTATTCAGTTGACTTACTGCTTCTTAGTTCAATGTGGGTAGCCTATATTTCTTTTCCCATTTGAATTCTTCTCCATTGCTTCTTAAATTTGTAGTTGTTGATTTCTTAACTACTTGGCTCCTGGGATTCTCCAATTCTCTCTTTTTGTGGGAGAGAGCTCAGCAGGGTCCCTGTTGTTTTGGCACCATCTTCTTTCTCCTGTTTTTCCTTTATATATAATTTGGTATTGTATGGCGTGCCTTCGGTTTTTTTTTCAGAAATGTATCTTCAAAACGTAGTATGTGCTGAATACCAACTCAGGATCCTTCTGCCTTAGGCTTCCTGTGATGGAATTACAGGTGCTCTAAACAAATAACAAGCTTTCAATGATGTGTTTGTTAATATTACACCTTGCTCATGCACCTGTACAGCTTTCTCCCTCTCCATGCATCTACCTGCCTTGCATTCAGTAATTCACTAAGGGAACATTGACACTTTCTTTTGCCAGGTACAAATGCAGTACCTCATGTGCTCATACATACAATGAGTCATCTCCTGTTTTCACTTTATTTTTTAAACATTTCAGGCAAGCGGATTTGTGCTGGAGAAGGCCTGGCCCGCATGGAGCTGTTCATATTCCTCACCTCCATTTTGCAGAACTTCAACCTGAAATCTCTAGTAGATCCCCAGGACCTCAATACCACACCAGTTCTGAATGGTTTTGTCTCCCTGCCACCTCCATTCAAGGTCTGCTTCATTCCAGCCTGAAGAAGAGCTCTGCTGTGTGGCTCCAGCTGGGTAGCGATCTACAGTTCCTTCCTCTCAGCCCCCACTCGGCACCTTCCCCTGTCAGGAATGCCTTCCTGTCCTCTCTTCTCACATCTCTGCTCTCCCCTAGGATCCAGAAGTCCCTTTCTCCATATGGAGGGTTTATTGTGTCACTACACAATCATACCTACAGTTCTATCTGCTTTATAACTGTTGGTCTTCCTGAATTGTCCCAATTTTAGCATCTATGCTGCCTCAGCCAGAACCATGCTTAAAATTTTAAACATATGCAAAGAAAAATCCTGAGCATTCTCACACAGTGAACCCAGAGAGAGCTACAAGCACAAAGGTATCATGTCATTGTGTACCTGATTATAGAAAACAAAATTTATTAGAATGGACTCCAGGAAATGAAAACAAGAAGGGCTAACAATATTTAAGAAGTAATGTACTCACTCACTACTTTACACAGGTAACTACATCCCTGCTATACCTAACCCTAACAATAAAATTTACTAAAGAAAAGAAAATGTGGGCTATATACACAATGGAGTTCTGTGCTGCCATCCAAAAGAATGACATCACCCCATTCGTGAGGAAATGGAAAACTTGGAAAAAAGCATGTTGAGTGAAGTAAGCCAGAACCAAAGAAACACAAGTTCCATGGTTTTCTTCATTTGTATTACCTGGGATATGTGTAGGATTTTCCTAGCAGAGGTCCACAATAGCACAGTAGCTATGTACATATATCATCATATAAAGTGTGCTAGGAAAATGAACTGCAGCACATGGAAGGAAAAGGTTTTACTTTGTGTGTGTACATGCTTTTTAATGCACTAGGTGAAGTTATTTCTTTTTTTCTTTCATCTTTTTCCCCTTATAACTTATTCCTTGTTGACATGGTATGTGATCTTGGTACCCTCTGTATTGCATAGGTTTATTTAAATTGGGGCAGGAAAGATTAACAACAAAATGGCGAGATGAAGGACAAACTGTGAACCAGTGTAACAGTGATACAAGAATATTGCCAAAAGGAACTTTACAACTTGGTGGAATGGTGAGGGTTGGGGAGAAAAAATGTGCGAAACATAACAATGTTTGAGAAGAAATGTACTTATGAACTTATGTATGTAACTGTAATTACTCTGTTTACCACCCTAACAATAAAATTACATAGAAAAAAAGAGAAATCTCTTCTGCCAATCATAAATGGAACCAAGATCACCACCACCACCAGTTTTGTTTTATGTCTTCTCCATCCTCCTGGTTGCAAGTGCAAAAAATCAGCAAAGCAAAATTATAGACATAAGAATTGTCCCAGTGACGTTCAACCACTATGGAAAGCAATATGGCAGTTCCTCTAAAGACTAAACATAGAGCTCCCCTACGACCCAGAAATTCCTGTACTTGGCATTTACCCAACCGTCCAGAAACAAGGGCATACTAAATCCACTAGCACAATGATGTTCATTGCAGCACTATTTACCATAGCAAAGGTATGGAACCAACCCTGATGTCCCTGGCTTGATGAGTGGATCAACAAGATGTGGTAATTATATACAATGGAATTCTATGCTGCTGCCAGAAAGAACGACATCGCCCCATTTGTTAGGAAATGGAAAGTCTAGATTTAAAAGCAGAGGTATGGAGATTTCAGATCCCCAGGCTGAGAAGGTCTGGGAGGCCTTAACATGTGCCGCTTTAATGGCGGCCATTTTTTTCAATTGGGCCCCATGGGAGTGCATAGAGCTCCTGGTGAGAAGGAGGAAGATTAACGTGGGAGAAGACCCTGCCCTTGGGGTCTTCTCCGACCTTGTTTGCCCTTAAGGCCTCCTTCTATCCTGGCTCAGTTACATCTAGGGCCAAGGAATCTTTAATTGAGGAGTGCTCAGGGTTGTGGAGAGTTGGCCTCCCACTGCTCAGGAAGAAAAGGGTTTAGAGCCTCGCCCTGAGGAGGGATTTTTGGTCCCCTTTGATCCTGGGATCAGGCCCCAGAGCCCTATACCAAGTGCTCCTGCTCCGGAATTTGCGGCAGACAATTGGGGGTTAGAGGGATCCCCGCCATTGTACTATCCATCTTCCCTCCCTTCACCTCGTGTTAAACTGGAAGAGGAGGTTAAGCCGCCATATCGCGGCAGCTCCTCCCCTGAACGGAAAGTGTGGGTCAAGCCACCTTTTTACTCCTCCCCACCATGCTTGGAAAATGCTAACCCTGGGGCAATAGACCAGCCCTAAAAGAGCTTAAGAAAGCAGTCTCAGGCCGGGAGTTTGGCCTAGTGGTTAAAGTGCTTGCATAGCATGCATGAAGACCCGGGTTCGATTCCTCGGTACCACATACATAGAAAAAAAAAAGCCGGAAGTGGTGCTGAGGCTCAAGTGGTAGAGCGCTAGCCTTGAGAAAGTCCAAGGACAGTGCTCAGACCCTGAGCTCAAGCCCAGGATTGGCAAAAAAAAAAAAAAAAAAAAAAAAAAGAAAAAGAAAGAAAGAAAGCAGTCTCCAAAAATGGGCCTAATTCGCCCTGGGCCGAAACCATCCTTCAAGTCCTGGCTCATCAGCAGTGCACCACCCAAGACTGGAAAAATTTAACTAAGGCTGAGTTTCCTGGCCCCCTGTATCTCAACTGGTGTGCCTTTTTTAATGAGGAGTGCCATGCCCAGGCTGTTAATTCCCCAGTCCCTGTGACTTATGGGATGCTAATGTACTTTGTATTTTAAAGGAATATTTAAAAGTTTATCTCCTTATAATCTGGTTTCATGCTACCTTGCAATTGGACGTATTTTAGAAAAAGAAGGAAACTAAGTCCAGACTTAGACTTTTGGTGCACTGATGATGTTTGTAGTTCTTGCATTAAGAAAAAGTCTTATTTGAGTTTAAACTGTTGGAGTTCTGGGCAGTAATCTAAACTGAAGAAAAAAAGCCTCTTCCACAGGGTAAAGGGAGTGCCTTGAGCCCTAGGAGGCCTGGAGACAAAGGAAGTTCTTTGAGCCCTTAAAGGTTTTTTGAATGCAAATGAAGACTAAAGTGTTAAGTGTTTAAGCAAATATCTGTAAAATTTTAAAGAATGTTAGAAATGGGTTTCTGAACAAAATTTGAAAGTGAAGTTGTCCTTTAATTGGAGTATCATTGCCTTCTGTAGGACTCATTGATCTGAAAGCTGCAGTTTTGAGCCAGCCAGGGCAAAGCAAAGTCCCTGTGAGACTGTGGTGTCTAGTCTGCCAGCAGAAGAATGCTCAAAGTGGCAAAGTGCTAGCCTTGAGTTGGAGAACTGTAGGCACTCAGGCCCACCAGCCTCAGATGCTGGTCGAGGCCCTACAAGCCCAAAAGGCCTAGGCGTGCTTACCTCTTCCTAAGTTGCTGGGAGAGGATTTTGTTATGGCCAATTCGAAAGAGATAGCCCTGGGGGATGGATAAGGCCTGATCCCCCACAGGGAAGTCTTTCAGGCCAGGCAAAAGGCCTAACTCCACCTAAAATGCCCTGACCCCAGGGAGCTACAATCGCTTGCCTCTCAGGCCTTAAGTTCCCAGTTCCTAAAAACTGCAGCAGGCCCCAGCTCCTGGGTATAGCTGGCCTAACAGCATGTTAGCAATTGGCATGCCTCCTGTCCTGGCCAGAGACATTCAGCCGATGCTCTTAAAGAGGACCTGCCCTATAATCTCTAGGGAGAGACAAGATATGGATGTTGTGGCATTCTATGATGACTGCATTAGTTATGAACTAATGAGCATAGAACTGCTCCCCCAATTCTAGGGGCCACAGTCTAAATACATGGGGAGCAGTGGCCTATTGGCCAGAAAAACAATTGGAGCTACTAAAATTAATAAGGATCAGGCAAATGCAAGTTTCAAATACAGGTCTCTTCATGATCTCCCTGCAGTAAATATGCCCATGGGGGCCACCCAACCAGGGCTCCCAAGTCTTTCACCAATTCCTAATAATTTGTACATTTATGCTATTGAGATAAAAGATTGCTTTTTTCTAGAAACAGTGGTTTTCCTTTAACAACCTTTTTTGGAAAAGACACCCAGGTTTAAAGCAAAGGCCTCCGGAGGTAAGTAAAAGTCAGCCGACCACCCTGTATGTCTGTCTAAATAAGTTGTTTGGTGAGAGCATTCATTGTCCCATCTGGCGGGACATCAACTAGGGCCAAGAACCTAGAGGGAGGAATGAAGGGACAGGAGACACGAAGAAGGCAGCAAGACAAGCGTTCTGATCAAGCTGTGAATTTTATTTTTCACACAGGGGTTTATATACCTCTTCAGGAGAGGCAAGAGGGGGTTGGGGTACTGCTTGGGGTAGGAGGTCAGGTGATAGGATGTTTGCATATCAACACAAGCAGGCATGCCTTGCTTAGTAACCTAATTTACAAAATGTTGCCCTTGGGACAAGAAACTATGAAGGCACATTCTTTTTTTTTTAATTTTTTAAAAATATTTTTTATTGTAATTAATAAAAGGGTTACATGATATTTGCCAGATAGAAAGTGCCTTAATTCACATACATTTATACCCTTTTACATGTCTTGGTACCCATTACCCTCCCCTCATCCCCCACCCGTCTTGGTTTTCCCCCCTTCCCTATCAAATTTCAAATAACCAAATACAAATAAATTCAATATATCATATTGAAGGCACATTCTTATGCTAAGAATTCAGGGAGGGGGATAATGTCTCCAACAGTTCATCTGAGTTCCTGTTATTGTGTTAAATGTAAGTCAATGTCTGGTTCTGTTTGAGAGTAGGTTAAGATGGCCTCCGCCGGCCAGCTACCAATGAATGGAAATTTCCGTAGGGGAGGCACCCCCTGAATTCCCGATTCCAGGGCCCCACAGTCTTTCTGTCACTCTGGTAGTTTAAGGCCAGGCATGCCATCAGAAGTTTAGGAGTTTCTTGAAATTCTCTGCTTCTCTGTCTTTATTTCTGGAAAACAAAAGTTTCCTCCCCACTTGGGGTAGGTCTAGGGCCTGGTATGGCCCCTCCCACTCAGCTGCAGTGGAGGTGAGCCTAGGCCAGACAAAGCAGCTTCAGGCTTAGTAGTGACAGTCTAGAGACAGTTGGTGGCAGGACGCAGACTTCAGTCTTAGTTCTCCCAGGTTTAAGACTCCCACCCAACTTTCATCTGCAAAAAGTATTATGGTAAAATTGATAACCATCCTAAATATGGATCATTATGGCTTTTTGAATCCTTTTTAAAATGTATGGCCGATATTAATTTTGCATGCTTTAAGGTCTTTATGAATGTGTGTGTGAATGGGTGTGAGTAAACATGTTCAGGGTTAAATTGTCAGCATCCAAAACAATGGATAAATTCATAATTGAAACACAAGAAAATGGTTAATATGAATTTTCTAAAGATTCTAAAATCTTCATTTAAAAAGAAAAAAGATTGTGAGGACATGTAAATTGTACATACCATTTTTACAAGTCCCACCTCTACAATCCCCTGGGGTCAATCCCTGGGGCCTTAAACCTAACGTTATCTGGCAGACTGATGTAACCCACTAAGACCCTTTGGAAAATTATGTCTATAGATACTCATTCACATGCTTGTTGGGCTACTGCACATTCTGGTGAAAGACCTGACACGCTGAAAGCCTTTCTTTACAATGTTTTGTTATCTTGAGTTTACCTCTACAGGTTAAAACAGATAATGGGCCTTGTTTTAATAAAACAAAAAAGGGGGAGGCAACCCCCATGACCAATTGAGGACAGCTATGCTTACATTATTTTAAAATTTTCCAAGGATCAGCCTCTGACTGCCTTTCAGAGACATTGGTCTAATCAGACACCTTATTTAAAGGTTGGAGTCCATTGAAGAGATCCTCTTACTGGAGAGGCCCTGATCCCCTCATTAATGTGGGGAAAGGATTTGGATGTGTATTCCCGGTGGGAGAAACAAACCCAATTTGGGTACCGGCTAGAGATTTAAAATATTGTCAGCAAACAAAAAATTAATTGCCCAAGAGCACCCCTCTTGAGGTATGCTTTCTCCTCTTTCACAGGAATAAGACCATACCGGACGCCCTGCTTAGCTGTGATTGGAATTCTCAGTCACCTTCCTTCTCCTCACCCTGAGCATCATTATCCACGCTGCTCACAAAGACACTACCTACAATATCAGCTTGATTTCCTGACTGCAGGAGTCCTCCAAATAGTCGAGGCCTTGATCTGCTTAAAAAGGCTACAGGAGGTTCTCGACTGCCATCAAAATGAACTCGACGCAAACTATCTATGGACTGGACTATGGTTGGCTCCCTTACCTTTTCCCCTTTGTGGGAAAAGGTTACAGTGAGTTTTGTATTCCCATTCAGATCTTGTGTAATCAATAAGTTCCTTCAGTGTCTTAGAAAGCAGGATTGGAGAAAGCTGTTCAGCTAATGGTGTCTGTCAACAATATGCTGTGCTATGAGATGGCGGACCAGGAACTCTGTGAGGTTGACTCCCGCCCTTACCAGGATGTGCAGGTGTACTCCTTTGCTGACATTGGCCATCCCCCTTATTTCAAACCTCCGTTTGGGTCTGCCAACCCTACAGGTAAATTGCCTGAAGTTCTAGAGTGGTAGTCAATGACGGGTAAGATCTCCAGAGGGGGACAACCTAAGACAGGCACACTTCTCGAGTAAGGCAAATACCTGCTTAATAAAAGAGAGGAGATGTGGGGCACGTCACATCAAGGGTAAAAGGCCTACCTCGTGGCCCAGTGCTCACTTACTGGTTTTGGAGATCCAACCTGCCTGTCTCCTGGTTGGGAGGTTGGCTATGGTTTGTGAAAATAAGGCTACCTCAAACCCATGGATTGGCCCTGCCGCCCTCTCTGACCACACCTACCTCCCCCTGTCCTGCCTACTCCTGCTTCTTAGTTCCTTGAATTTCCCCAATAAACTGAGTCTGCTGTGACATTCTCCCTGGCGCGTCTGTGTCTTCCCTCTGAAGAAGGGAGGGCTGGGTGAAGGCAGCCAGCTGGCCTTATCCTTTCTTGTTCTCGTCTTAGTCGGGGCATGTTCTCTTTGCCCTTCCTGCTGGTCAGGAGGCAAAGAGTGCTAAAAACCCGACAGTGTTTAACAAACAGATATTCAAGAAGGGAATCTCTATATATAACCATTGGCACTTAGATTTTAGAACATAATCAAAATTAGGCTGAAGGTTTGTAGGAGGGAAAGCAGAGCTGGTGGAAAGCTATAGAACTTAACCCAGACCCCTTCCACCCCTCCCAAGAAAGACTGGCAATTGCAGGGGGGCAAGGAATTCAGAATCCTGTCCCTTCCCCCAACATTCCCTCCCCCAGGCCCTTGACTGGAGACTGGCAGGCAGGCAGGGGCCCACCAGGGAGCAGAGGTGTCCCTGCTCCTGCCTGCCCAACATCCTCCTCTCCCAGGCCACTGAAACTGGAGACTGAGGAGCCCTAAGTCCCTGCCTTCCAACAGCTGGTAGGGGTGTGCATGAGTCTGCTAGCCAGCATCTGCCTGACCCAACCCTAAGCATGATGCCCACCTGCTGGGAACCTCCAGCAAGACCACACCAAAGGAGCCCCATCAAGTCACAGAAAGACCCTTAGCCAAAAGAGCTGAACACAGCAGTTAACTGAAGGGCACTGATTCTAAAGTCTCACATGCTTTTTATTCCTGCCCAAAGATTACCCTGTGGTTATTCAGAGTCCTTTGAAGGCTTTAAAACACAAAGCTTGAAAATGTTCCTCCACTCAACATGTAGACATCTTTTCATTACTTACATGAATTCAGGAAGATGCTTCCTTCTTCCAGGATGGGAGATTGTTTGGGACAACAAAAGTTGCCAGGAATTGTGATATAGGGTAGTGTGAACGATTTTCAGTTCATTCTAACTGCGAAGATTACTGGGTTAGGGATGTCAAAAAGATTGGATTTATGGAGTATAAACCATAAAATATCAAGGTCTCTATGGTGAATTAGCATGTAACCTACCGTTTCTAAATAATACTTGTGTGTTCTCAAAAATATGTTTAACTTTTCTGAGACACAAACAGGTTCCAAGGCATTTTCAACTGTGTCCAAAAGATTCATTCTGGGTTAGGTTTGAAACTGCGAGGACTATTTCATCTTCTACTAATCATTTCTTCTTCCTTCTGTGTTGAGGTGCATGAAATGAGACCTTTTGTTGTTCCCCACCTAACAAAAGTGCCATCCGTTCTTTCCATGGCCCTTATAACTGATTTAACAAGTTCTATGAGAACAGATCCTGTGCACTTTGAGATGGTGATTGCTGGTGTCATATTGAAATGTGGAGGGACCTGGTGTTTGGTCTAGTGGTAGAGTGCTTGTCTAGCATGCAAGAAGGTCTGGGTTTGATTCCTTGCTACCACATACATAGAAAAATGAAGAAATGGTGTGGTGGCTCAAATGGTAGAGCTCTAGCCTAGAGAAAGAACAAGGACAGCACTCAGGCTGTGTGTTCAATTCTGGGATGGTCAAAAAAAAAGAAAAAGAAATGAAGGAAAGAAGGAAGGAAGAGAAAGCAAGCAAGGAAGCAAGCAAGCAATAAAGCAATAAAGAAAGATATTAAGATGGGTCTGGGGTCTAATTTACGCCATGTTGGCATCATGACAGATGATGACTATCCAAAAACGCTTAGAGGTGAGACTCACTTCCCAGCCCTACCCTTTGGTGATATGAGTGCCTGAATTCCTAGAAGCAGTTGGAACTGCTAGACCTATACCAGGAACTTAAGAGACTCTTTGAACTATCCTGTGTCCCTGCCTCACCCCTGCTAGCATTGTGCCATGCCTTATGTCTCCTGACTCTCCCTGGGTCACCATGGTATCCCTCTCCAACTCTTCATTACAGTGGATCTGGTTTGTTGACATTGTTTTTCTGCTCTTTCTTTACTACCTATCTGATTCAGTTTTCTCACAGTCTAAGTAAATAAGTTAGCTGAGAATGTAGAATTTTCATCAACCTTCTTGACTCAAATGACTAACTTTAGTACCTTCCAGGCATGTACATACTTGTATTTTTAATGACCAAACATGGACACTACCAAGTAAGATGATGTAACTTCCAAGTGTGCCCTAAAAAGAAGGATAATTGTGAGAACGTTTTTGTCACTCATTTCTTTGAGTTATTAAAGTACATCAAATAGGTTTAATCAGTTGGTTTTTGAATTTTTAAAATTGTATTTTATTGTCAGGGTAACATACAGAAAGGTTACAGTTACATTTGTCAGATAGTGGGGAAATTACTTCTTGAATATTAACACCACTTCTCATGTATTTATCCACTTTCCCTCCTCCAATCATTCCCAGTCATCTTGTTTTTCCCCTTCTCTTTCCTATTTCAAATACACAAATAAACATATATACAAAATACCATGTAACAAAGTCAGACACAGTAACAACATGACATTAACTATATGGGGAAAAAAGAAAGAAGAAATAACTTCACATAGTACATTAAGAACAATAACCACAACAATCACAACAATTCTCCTCTGCTGGAAGAATCCTAGATGTGTACTAATTATTACAAATGAGTGAAACCATATTCCCTCATTCGTCTACATTTCTTTGGGTCTAGCTTACTTCATTTAATAGGATTTTTTCCATATTTTTCCATTTCCTTACAAGTGTGGTGATGGCATTCTTTCTGATTCCATTGTGTATAAATATCCTATCTTCTTGATCCACTCATCTACTGAGGGACATTTGAATTGGTTTCATATCTTAGCTATGCTAAATAATGCTGCAATGAACATGGTTGTGCTAGTAGCTTTTTAGTATGTCCTTGTTTATGGACATTTGGGTAAATGTCCAGGAGTGGGATTGTTGGATCATAGGGGAGCTCTATGTTTAGTCTTTGGAGGAATTGCCATAATGCTTTCCAGAGTGGTTGAATGAGTCTACACTCCCACCAACAGTGTAGTAGCATTCCCTTCTGACCAGATCCCTTCTACCCTCAGTTATTAGATTTCTTTTTTTTTTGTTTCTTTTGCCAGTCTTGGGCTTGAGCTCAGGGCCTGAGCGCTGTCCTTGGACTTTCTCAGGGCTAGAGCTCTACCACTTGAGCCTCAGCACTACTTCTGGCTTTTTTCTATGTATGTGGTACCAAGGAATCGAACCCAGGTCTTCGTGCATGCTACGCAAAGCACTCCACCACTAGGCCAAACTCCTGGCCCATTATTAAATTTCTTGATAATGGCCATTGTCACTTGTGTAAGGTGGAATCTCAACTTTTCTTTCTGGCCAGTGATATTGAGCACTGTTCCATGTCTATGGAACATTCCTATTTCCTCTACAGAGAAGTCTCTCTTTAGGACTTTAGCCCACCTATTAATGAGATGGTTGTTTCTTTGAGGATTTGTTTTTGAGAGATTCAATTTTTTTATTTAAAGAATTTATTAACATTGATTTTACATCATATTTCTAATGACATGTTTCATAAACAAGTATTCAAGAAGGGAATCTCTATATACAATCACTGGCACTTAGATTTTAGAACATAATTAAAATTAGGCTGGGGGTTTATATTTCAGATACATAGTAATCTATGTATTAAAACATTATGTCTACAGAGTCATAAATTTTCATATCTATGTAGTTGTGTTTATGTTTCTAATACCATGTCCTTAGCAAGATTCAATTTTTTGAGCTGGAGGTATATTTTAGATTTGAGACCCTTGTCTGTTGTATGGCTGTTGCTGCTCTCGAGCAACAGGAGTATGAGAGGGACACCCAGGGTGAGCCTGAAGTCCCTGGAGAAGAGCGAGATGGCAAGAATCGATAACCCAGGCCTCCCCCCAATTACCGGGGAGAAAACAACACTGAGCCAGGAGCTGTGTCAGCTGTGAAAACGCACCAGATCTCAGGTTTATTGTGTCAGGCACTTAGTTATATACTGTTGGGGAAAGAGAAGGTGGGAAGTGGGAAGCTAGCCAATAGGAAGAGGGCCACTGTGCTATTACTAAGGGTCAGGGCACGCAGGCAGAGGACCTGCCCTAAGGGGGTTCAGTTGAGTCACATACACAGACATACCTCAAGAGAGGTATGCAAAGAATGTGAGGAATGCCTGGCCAAAGCCCATTAATGGCCATTGAGCCGGAATGATGAACAGGCCTAAGATGGAGATCAGGCCCCTACATATGGCTAGTGAAGATCATCTCGTACTCTGTGGGTTTTCTATTGAACTTTCTAGGTATGTCATTTGCCATACAGAAGCTCTGCAGTTTAATGAAATCCCATTTGTCCAACCTTTCTTTGATTTGTGGTATTCCTGGGCCTTTATGAAGAAAGTTTTGACCAGTGCCAGTGGGCCCTAGTGTATTTCCTATTCCTTCCTTTAAAATGTTCAGGGTGTCTGCTTTTACCTCAAGGTCTTTGAGCCATTTGGAAATAATTTTCACACCAGACTTTTTTCACCTTTATTTTCTGACTTTGTTTCTATGATTATATGAGTGACACAGTAACTTACTGCTTATGTTGCCCTGGAAAATAGGCTCACAAACACTTGGGATCAGTCAAATCCTAAAGTTATCAAACCAGACATTCCTGACCTCCATTTTACTCAACTGCTTCTATAAATATTAACTAAGGTTATGTTTATTGTAGAAGACATTCATGAGGATACATCCCAAAATGTTAAAACATAATAAACTTAGTTGACACTAGGGAATGTGCTTTTTCTTTTTATTCCCTTGTTTTATATTCTTTCTGATTGTACACATTGATGGTTTTCAGGTGGAATTTCCCCTTGCACACATACAGCATGTACATTCCCTGAGATACTTTCTGCCTACCCCCACCCCATCCCTCACGCACATGATGTCCAAACGAATAATCATTATTAAAATTCATTTTCCACATTTGAAATGAGAACATGCAGTTCTTCTCTTTCTGTGCCTCGCTTTCTTCACTTACTTCCATCTATTTTTCCATAAATGACAGGATTTTACTCAATTTTACATCATTCCAATTCCTCATAATCTACATTTTCGTTATCCATACACCTGTTGAAGGACAGCCAGCTTGACTCTGTCTTAGATGCTATCAGCAAAATGAGTGTACAAGAGACATTCCTGCTATTGTGCTGTAATTTTCTCTGGAAAAGAGTCTAAAATGAGATACCTGGATCTATGACCTATTTTTTAGATCCAAATTGTTTTTGATTGTGGGGAATGAAGTCAGGGCCTGGGCTCTGTCCTTGACCTCTTTGCTCAAAGCTAGTACTCATCCATTTTGAGTTTCATTTCCACTTTCAGGTTTTGATTAGTTGGTTGGAAATGAGTGTCACAGAGAATTTTGTTTCTGGACTGGTCTTGAACTGTGATTCTCAGATATCAGCCTTCTGAGTAGTTAGGTTTATAAACGTGAGTCCCTGCCACAAAGCTTAGCCCTGAAATTTATTAACCCATTTTTATGATACACACACACACACACACACACACACACACACACACACACATATATACATAAATATATATATAGATATGAATATGATTTGGGGAGAATCTTCCATAGTGTTTTCAATAATGATTCTAATGTATTCTATTTCCATTAACAAGAAATCAATGTGATTTTTACAGTCCTTTTTTATTGGCTTACAATAGTTATACAGGGGGATAGTGCATTGTTTCATTTCCAGATAGGTTTATGTCAAATTCTAATCATTCTCACCCCTACCATCACTTTCAGTTTCAGTTCCTTTTTTCAACAAGTTTCATTATTCTATCCATTGAATTGCAGATGTGGCATGCTGTTTAGCTCAGGAAGGTTTGCTACAGAGAATGTTCTCCCTTGATATTCCCTTTTGTTGGGCCTGAGTCGCTACCCCAAACATGCAGTTATGTCCTTTCAAAGCTGTACAGGGCTGGGAATGTGGCTTAGTGGTAGAGTGATTGTCTAGCCTGCATGAAGCCCTGGGTTTGATTCTGCAGTACCACATTAACAGAACATACCAGAAGTGGTGCTGTCGCTTAAGGGCTAGCCTTGAGCAAAAGATGCTCAGGGCCAGTGCCCAGACCCTGAGTTCAAGCCCAAGACTGACCAAAAAAAAAAAAAACTTTGTACAAGCTGTATTCTGGGCTGCAGGTCTTTGGGCCAGAAGTCCACCTGCAGTGGCTGCCTTTGTGATTGAGTACCCCTATTCAATCTCTCAAAATGTCACAATTCAAATGTTAGGAGGTCCCAGCGAGTACCCAGTGACAAGGGGGGCATCTGTGTTCCTTGAAGCCACTGGCAGGCTGCCTGTATGAGCCAGTTGCCAAGAGACAGGAGACTGCAAAGGGAAGGCAGGGTCTGAGACATTTCTGAGGGCCTGTTGGCTCTCCACCACTCAGACAGCCAGATCATGGCCACAACATTTCTTTGGAGTCATTCAGCAGAATAAGTTTCTGGTTTTCTCTGTTTTCTGATTAGAGTTCATTTTGTGCTGGGGATTGAATGCTCTGGAATGGTTCGGGGTGGGGAGTGCATACTTATAAGTCCCACCATGAGGCTGTCAAGTATAGTGATCACACAGATGGTTTTGGGTTCTGCTGAGGTAGGACATCTCAGAATCAAGTCTACCCAGTTGTCTCCCCTTCTCTAGAGAGTTTTGAGATCTGCTGAGGTGGGTGATCTCTGGATCAGGACTACCCATCAGGCTTCAGTGGTTGTGTTTCTCTTTGACCTTGGCTTGTTCCATTTAGAATTGGTACCAGTTTGTAATGTACATCCTTGTTGTCTGTGTCATGATTTTTAATTTCTTAGACATCTTTGGGGGGTTTGTTAAATTTCCAGTGTTCAGTTGGCATCACAGGTACCCAAAAGTTGACATGTTTCTGCAATGCTTGAATTACTCAAAAATCCAATGCTTTTTAGTTTTTTCTCTGAAATTTTATGTATTTTTAGTTTGTGTAAGTAATTTTAATTGTATTTGATTGTCAGGGTATGTATAGAGGGACCACATTTACATTCGTTAGTTACATCTCCATTGATCTCCTCATATGTATCTTTACTATATTATTGCTGTTTCTTTGGGGGGAAACTGGGACTCTGTGATATCCAGTGCAAGTCTCAGCTTCATGATTTATTACTAACCTGGTTTTCCATATTGACATCTGTGCTACATGATAACAAGGAATGTCCCAACCCAGAAATGCTTGACCCTGGCCACTTTATAGATAAGAGTTACAACTTCAAGAGGAGTGACTACTTCATGTCTTTCTCAACAGGTAATCGGCTACCATTAGTCCACTTGCTTCTGTAACACCCAATCCAAATTCCACCCAACAGTCACATTCTCTAGGGCAGATGCAGGCATAGGAATGAATATTGTAAAAGTTACATACCAGGAGTAACTACACTCTTGTGTTTTTGTTTCTATAGGAAAATGGATTTGTGTAGGAGAGGGTCTGAACCAAATGCATCTGTTTTCATTCCTGATTACCATTTAACAAAATTTCATTCTTAAACCTCTGGTTGACCTGAAGACCTCAACACCATCCCAGTGGTCAAGGGATTTGCTTCCCTGATACCCTTGTACCAGTTCTGCTTCATTCCTGTCTGGGGAGGCGCACTGTCTGTCTGATACTGTGTGAGCACTTCCTGTCAGACACTGGCTGTCTTCTTCACCCATGCAGAATGCCTTTCCTTCCCTCAGCACTCCTATCATCTCCTGTGCTCAAGACCCAGGAAACCTATACACCACTCTGTAGAGTTTGTAGGGGCCCACTACACAAACCCACCTGCTATTCCTTGTGTGTTACTACAGTTGTTTTGGCTGTGTCAATTTCCAGTGCACAGCTACAGCTGTGTGGTTACTATGTAATCACTGAAAAAAATACCAACATGATTCACACATGCTATATTGGAATCATTTCTGCTCAGCTGTGTTCTTGATAATTAGCATTCTTGATGGTTCTGATCATTCTCAGACTTTCCTTTCCTCTGTCAAGGAAGATGAAAGAAACAAGACATGTAAAAAAGCTGTTATTTGTCACAGGCATAAGCATAGAGAATTTAAGGTGGGGATGGTAAAAGATAGAATCAGCTGAGTGTCACCCTGAGTTTCTGGTGGTTTTAATTCATATCAGAGTGATAATTCTTAGAAGGAGACCTAGTCTGTAGGGAATAGAATGGGAATGATTGATGCGAAGGAAAATACATGCATTAAAGTTATAATTCATGGCTCTGTATTGATGTTACCACGAACAAGTAAGACTCTTTGAAATATAAGTTAGGCAACATAGAGCAATGTGTGAATTTATGCTTCTGTATTTCTGAATGTTTTCTTCACTTTTTAAAATATTCTTCTTTCTCCCTAAGGAGACATAAACCACACAAAACATAACCCTTTGTACATGTCACATATTGTTTTATATTCAGTCTGTCTGTACTTCCAACAAGCAGTTTAGAGGAATCTGAAGATGCAATTATATGGCCAGCCAGATTGTATTTGCAAGATTGACATTTCTTTTCTTTCTATCTTTTGTCAGTCATGGGGCTTAAATTCTGGACTTGGACATTCTTACTGAGCTCTTCAGCACAAGGTTATCACCCTAACCAAGGGCCAGAGTGCTGTCCCTGAACTCTTCAGCTCAAGGGTCCTGTCCTATCCCTTGAGCCACAGAATCACTCCTGGTTTTCTTGTGGCTGATTGGATATAAAAGTCTCACAGACTTTAGTGCCTGGGCTGGCTTTGAACCATCATCCTCAGATTTCAACCTCCTGAGTAGGTAGGATTACAGGTGTGAGCCACCACGCCCGGCAAGACTGACATTTCTAGCCACATACTAATCATGCCTCTCCACAAACCTTAATACCATGGTGGATATTTGGGGAGACTAACACTCCATAGGTTATAAATTCAGACTTGTCTAACCTCCATATTAATTATTAATTCAATGGGTATTTATTTGAATGTGACTAATGAAGAAAATAATCAAGAATGGATCATAACAATGTTTACAATTAATTACAAATCTACCACAGAATGCAAAACTGAAAGGTTCAAATACTATTGAAATAACACAGTGGTTACAAAATTAATGCTTATATAAAAGTATGTTGCTTAGGATGTTAAATTTGTTCTAAATTGAGTCCCATGGGTAGTTTAAAATTTTAATAGTGGTGGTACTAGGGATTCAACTCAAAGCCTTACACTTGGTACTGCAAGGTGCTATAACCCTTGAGCTACATGTCTGCCCTTTCTTAAGCTATTCCTTTATGAACAGTCTTCAATTTATTTTCCCTAAAGCTATCCTGGAATATAGTCTCCCCACCTATGCCCCCACCAAAGGACTTTGTAAGTCCTTTATACATCACATTTATAATAATAATTTGCTTTTACATCATCAATGTTAATAAATTTTTGAATAAAAAATAATATATTTTGAAAAATGCATGTAAAGAAAACCACTTCTGGAGTAATGCTTTTTTGTATGATGTTGTTGACTTTAGTACTTTTCAGTCATGGGTTACATTGACAGCTATGAACATCAGTATTTTAAATAGCAATATTTGATCACCATCAAGTACAACTAAGCCATAATCTCCCCTGTGCCTTCTTGAAAGAGGGACATGTGTACAGGTCATTCCACCTTTATATCTATCATCAGGACAAAGTCTAATTAGAAGAGATAGGAAAGTGTGTCTACCTAATTCATTACTAATGCATTAAAAAGTTGTCCACTATATACTGCTCAGGAAGCATTATAAAAGGTCTGCACTGCAAGCTCACAGGACTCTCAGCAAGGAGAGAAGTCCTCCATGGATCCAGTAGTTGTCCTGGTGCTTGGTCTCTCCTGTCTGCTTCTCTTTTCCATATGGAGACAGAACTCTGGGAGAAGGAAGCTCCCTCCTGGCCCCACCCCTTTCCCAATCATTGGAAGTATCCTGCAGGTTGATATGAAAGACATCACTAAAACTTTAAGCATTGTAAATACTCTTCATAGTCTGTCAGTGGACTTGTCAGAGGACAAGAGAGAAATTAAACCATATTTTAAATCTACTCATGAGGTTGCAATAATATAATTAATTCTTACAAGGTAAATCTCTTGTATGAAGTTTATATGCCTGTGACTTTTCTACTTTGTTTTTTAATAATGGAATGAAATAATGTATTATTAGTGGGTTATTGTCCATTGTAGTCTGTCACAAAATTGCAAATGTTATGGATTATTCTCCTTAACTCAGTTCAAAAGATATGTTTTTTTATAAGTCACTCTTTTTTTAATACTGTCTTTTTTATTGTAATTAATAAAAGGGTTACATGATATTTGCCAGAAAGAAGGTGCATTAATTCACATATGTGATACCCTTTCACATGTCTTGGTCCCCATTACCCTCCCCTCCACCCCCATAAGTCACTCTTTCTTTATTAAAGAACTTATTAACATTGATGTTTACATCATATTTGAAATGTCATGTTTAACAAACAAGATTTTAAGAAGGGAATCTATATACAATCATTGGCATATAGATTTTAGAACATAATTAATATTAAGCTGAGGTTTTGTATGTTATAGATACACATTATTATATGTAATAAAACAGCATGTCTAAAGAGTATATATCCCATTACTGAATTTTATGTATATGTAGTTATGTTTATATTTCTTGGCGATAAGTCATTCTTGCTAGTGTCTAAAACAAGGTTAGAATCATAGGGTTGTTCCTTAGGGTTCTTTGCAGTCTCCCATTTTCTCCTGTGAAAAATCCCTATGCTTACTGCTTTGACTGCTATTTGAATAATCATAGACAGCTCAAACAATAGACCTTTATTTCTAACAAATAAACAGACTTGAAAGCCAAAGGTCCATGTGCTACCTCATTCATTTCCTGGAGCCTCTTTGGTTCTTGATGCCTGGTAGATTTCAGTTGTCTCAGTCTATCTTCACACAACATAAAATACTGCATGGAGCAGGGAAAGGGCACTAATCCCTTCACTGTCTCCCAAATCCCCAATCTCTAATATGTTGAGTTAAGTGTTTCAACATAAGGATTTAGGAAAGGACACAGTTCACTCCATTGTACCTAATGTGTTTAATTCTGTAATTCTAGGCCTAAGCCGTTGATGACCTTCAAATATGTCCTTGGGTAGTGCTGAACTCAAGTCCCTATCCTAAATGTTCTCCTCAAGTATGGTATCATTTCCCCACTTAGAGAAATCAACATTCGTCTGCTAAGAAGCAAGTCCCTGTGTACAGAGCTGCCCCCTGGTCCTTCCAGTCCACACAGACCATGGAGGAGAATTGTCACTGGGCCCGGGCTTATCTCAAATGCAAGCCACTTTCCAACAACCTCCCTTGTCCCAAATCTGAGGTACATATGAGAGTGGTGGTATAAATCCCAGATCTGAGATCAGTTTGTACATTGCAAGAGACAATAGATATGTTTATTTTAAATGAAAATCCTTGCTAAGGAAGGTATTGTAATTAATAGCTCAATTAAACATACATATAGCATACCAGACATGGATTTTGATTTAGAAGTTTTCTGAAAGTGGATTTCTCTGAGATCTTATGGAGGATTGTGAAGATGAGAAAACATAAGACCCCTTTGAGGAATATTGATGGTGTCAGAATCTCCTTGGATTTTTGCATAAAAAATTTTTATCTGGGACCAGGAATGCTGCCGGGTGAGAAATGGTTTAGGAAGATGTTTCATGTGCTGGGGAAGCCTCTGTAAGCCCACCCACTGTTCTAAATGCAAATAGATCCCAACTACACTTGGCTCTAGAAGCACCTATGCTGACTTAAAAATGTTCCTATCTCTTGTTTGCCACAGGAAGTGAGATTCTCAGCATAAGAGCTCTCAGGTTTTCTGAGACATTAATCTGGCTATTCATTTTTTTGTGTGTGATGGAGAATCAAACATTTCTGAAACATGGAATGTCCAATAGACAGATGCTCAACTATGAGTATTCTCTTTATTATTCATGGGGCTGTAGAAATAGATTTAGAGTCCACAGACCTCTATTTCTTTCTTTATGAAACATGATGTGCCTGCTGTGTAGATGATTTGAGGATGAATGACAACCGTGTATCACCTGCCTGATCCACTGCTTGGCATATGATAGGCCATCTCTAAGTGACAGCTCTAGCAAATGTTTTGTGTATTGTACATATTTTAGAAACATTTGAACTTGTGTTAGCAATAAAAGGAAGCATAAAAATACAGTGATGTATGCCTGGGAGTTGGACCTAGTGGTAGAGTGCTTGCCGAGCATGCAGGAAGACCTGGGTTCTAAACCTCAGCATCACATACATAGAAAAAAGCCAAAAGTAGTAGAGCTCTAGCCTTGAGGAAACCCCAAGGACAGTGCTCAGGCCCTGAGCCCATGCCCAGACTGGCAAAAAATAAAAAATACAGTGATGGTATCACTTTTGCTGAGGTTCCCTCTGAGGAAGAAATGGTGACTTCAATTGCCTGTTTTATTTTTCCTTCTCATTTCCAGTTTTCCAAAGTCTATGGCCCTGTGTTCACTCTGTATTTGGGCATGAAGCCCACTGTGCTTTTGTATGGATATGAAGCAGTGCAGGAAGCTCTGATTGACCATGGGGAGGAGTTCTCTGGAAGAGGAAGGTTCCCAGTAGCTGAAAGTGAATAGAGGCTTCGGTAAGCATACATATGCATGTGTGGGTGTGTATATTTGTGTTGGGCAGATGATGTGTTGATAAGGAAGATGGAAAAAGCAGCTGATCTTTAGTCAGAGTTTTGCAATCCCTGTGGCTCTTCTCTGTTAGTTTCTTCTTCCTTGTTTTTGGTGTCCATCCATGTTTTTGCTTCCCTTCCTCTAGGAATTGTGTTAAGTAATGGGAACAGATGGAAAGAGATGAGGCGCTTCTCACTCATGACTTTGCGGAACTTTGGCATGGGTAAGAAGAGCATTGAAGAGCGTGTGCAAGAGGAAGCCCGCTGCCTGGTGGAGGAGTTTAGGAAAACCAATGGTAGGCGCTTCTTTACATTTCTACTTTACACAGGGATAGAAACAGCTCCATTAATTGCCTTCTGTCTGAGATACAGGTTCTTTTTGTTTCCATATCAGAAATCATGAACGGGATGTTACATTTCTTTCTTGATGCTGATAATGAATGAGGGCTGAAGTCTGGGCTTTAAAGCTTTGCACAGCTCATGGCTGGTGCTCTCCCATTTGAGCTACACCTTCAGCTTTTCTTCTGGTGAAATATAGGCATCATTGATTGGGTGATGGGCTTGTTGCCAACCAAAATTCAGATTTTAGTCTCCTGAGTAGCTGGGACTATAGTCACAAAGCACATCAGTGCTTGGATAGAGACATGTTTTCATTTTCTTCTCTGAAGTCTTAAGGAATCATGCAGCCTTTTTAGTCATTACCGTAGAGACAGCCATCTAACTGAACAGGTGGTAATGACCTATCAACTCTCAGAGACCCACACACAGATGCAACTACATGGTTGCTCATTTTCTTTTCTTTTTTTCTTTTCTTTTAATGTATAGGGGTTACAGTTATATTCTCCAGATAGAATGTGCATTACTTCTCACATATTGATATACCTTCTCTTGTTTTTGTCCCATTTCTCTCCCCCAATCCCCTTACCTCATCTATTTTCCCCTCCTATTTCAAATAAACAAATAAATGTATATAGAATATACCAGGTGAGAAAGTCAGATACTGTAACAATATGAGATTAACAAAAGTACAACAGTAGAGAGAGAAAAAATAATACATTAGGATGAACAGTCATTCATAATTAAGCTCTTGTTTGCATGTCCTGGAGGTCCATTAATTTGGCCTCATCCTATATGGCCTTATGTATCTAGGGTTTGAGGGTTGCTCATTTTCATTGGCATTTCAGGAATTCCTCAGTAACCATGCTGGTAATTTTGGATTCCTTAATGGTGTTAAGCTACATATGATTTTATTTCTTTTATTGTCTCTCAATATAATTCACATCAAAACTTGTTTCTTTGCAAGCATCATACAGTTTCTACAGATCAACATTAGCTCTTTCTTCTTATGCTGTACTTTTGAGTTTGGTTTCACATATTTAGAATAACTGTACTATGTCATGAAGCTGTAAATACACAATAATTTTTTCAATGAGGTGATAAGATTTCAACTACTAAAATTCTCTCTGTAGTCTTCTCTTAGTATATCCTGGTTCAGTTGTCAGTTTTGCCTATCACATTTCTGCATGTGTACTGGATTTTATGTTAAAAATCTCAGTAATGACTTCTATCACCCACTGTACTCACCTATTTACTCCTCATCACAATGGATGTGCTTGTCTGCTTGGATTCTAAATGTGCTGGCTTTTAAATTCATTCTTCCAAATAAAATGAAGGACTGAAAATCAAGCATAACCTGTGATTGACACACGTGTAGTCATAGAAAATCTCCACAACTTCCCAAGCAACTATCCTCTTCAGAGTTACAATAAAGCTCTTTTTGACAGCTTAGTCAAATTTAAGTCACTAAGTAACCTACCTACATGTAACCAACTCAGTGACCATTCTATAATGCAAACGACTCAAACCAGGACACAATGCCTTTAATTCATGATGTTTTAGGGTCAATGAGGTAGACTCAGTGGCAATGTATATATTCATTATTTTGTCACAGCAATTTCACTGTCCAGGGAATGGACAAAATAGTCCTTTTCAAGATTTTTCTGATAAATGGTGGACAGAACCACATAGATAGACACATTTGAAAAATATCTTACTCATGCCCAAATCCCCAAAGATCATCCTTGTCCATAAATTAAATTTAGTGTTTGATTAAGCTTACTATTTATTTCCTGAGAATGAATACACTTTTAAATACTAAATTGAAAAAGCAGATGCCTTTTATGAATTTTACGTTTTCATTTGCCTTATCTGACATTTTCATTTAATAAAGGGGTTACTATTTTTACCACATATAACATGAATGAATTCTGCTTTTTGCTTTAATTTTGTCTAGTATGTGAACTGTAGTACATCACTCTTTATTTTCTTTCCATTGATGATTCAAAAAAGGTACATTCATGTGATGATCTCTTCCTTTCTCTTCCTTTCTCTCTCAGTGCTGTGTAGTCTATTGAATTTCCAAGCAGGTATAGTATCACTCAGAACGCTGGACTCTTAGGAATATTTTTCCCAAATAGCATGTGCCGGGGCCTACCGGCAGCAAATTGGGGTTCCTGAAATAGGGGGCAGGGACTGGAAAAATTAGAAGAGAGACAAACACATCAGGTCCGGGAGGTCTGCAGCCCAGGCAAAAACTGCAGCACCCCGTTTATTCTCAACTCAAAGTTTATATCCCTTCTCGAGACCAGGGCACCGCCAGGTGTTACATCCAGATGGTTAATCAGGGAACTGTTGGGGGTTACATTCATATGGTAAATCTCAGATCAATTGAACAGGAGAAGGCCAAAAAACAATAAGACAATCAAGCAATTATCTGATGCAAATCAAAGTACAGTTTGATTCCACTCTTGCTCCCGACATATCCCCCATTTTTATTTTAAAAGAAACACAAGTGCAATTTCTATTCTTTCCACTATCTCTAATATCTCTAATTATCCTGTCTCACTTTCCAAAAATGACTGGTCCCTTCATCTAAAGGGGATTGATGGGCGGAGATTCAGCTTCTGTGACTTCTTCAAGCTGACTCAAGGGTGTTGTCTCTGTGCTTGACCAGGGACCTTAAGAAGCCTAGCCTGTTTTATCAGGGATTGCAAGGATTAGATATCAGGAATAATAATTTGCTCCAAACTGGAGATCATATTTAACATTTAACAACTGCACAAACCATCTTTGGCTACAATAGTGTAGTTTACATAGCACCCATTTGCAAAGGCCTTTTCTTGATTGTCTGGGGAACTAAATTTCTGCAACCTTAACAATGCTTCAGTTGTCAGATCTAAACAGATTAATAAAGACACAAGCCTCAGATCCACAAACTTTTCCTGAATTTGTGGCTGGTGTCAAAAATAAATAAATAAATAAATAAAAATTTCGCTCAATTAGGACTTTAAACTACCCACTATCACAGAAGATTGACAAGTTCCTGCCCAGTTATGAAAGGCACGGGCACTAGTAAGGCATGCTTACAAACTATTCTATGACCTCCCGGCTCTGATTAATATTGAATGGCCAAGCACGAGTGACTCTAGGATCTGACACCATCTCTGCCATCCACGCAGAGGCTTTCTGCATCTGGATACTTCATTGTCCCAGTAGTGTCTCTCCACACAGGGATAAACATCCCATGGGCATTTCACTTGCTTGGTTGCTGGACTTGAACTCGGGGTCTGGGTACTGTCCCTCAGCTCTCCAGCTCAAGGCTAGTACTCTGCCACTTTGAGCTCCAAAGCAACTCTGCCTCAGCATTCTGCTGGCAGATTAGACACCACAGTCTCACAGGGACTTTGCTTTGCCTGGGGTTGGCTCAGAACTGCAGTTTTCAGATCAGTGAGTCCTACAAAAGGCCACGTTTCTCCAATTAGAGCAACAAGGTGGTCGACACAGAAATAGTCTCTAAGCATGAGCTTACCTAGAACCTGGTAAAAGCCAAAGTTACATCTGAATAAGGATTGCTGTTCTTCTCCAATGGGCTAGCTGAAAGTTACAAGAGCAAGCTGAAATAGCAATTTAAGCAATTACTTTGGTAGTACTGATTTTCCTTTTTTCTCTTTCTTTAAACATTTAAGACAACTTCACTTTCAAATATTGTTTAGAAACCCATTTCCAATGTTCTTAATAACTTTTACTGATACTGGCTTAAACAATTAACACCTTAGCCTTTATTTGCAATTGAAAAACCTTTAAGGGCACAAAGAACTCCTTCTGCCCTCAGGCCCCCTAGGGCCCAAGGCACTCCTCTTGCCTTTTAGAAAAAAGGGGCTCTTTTGCAGTTTAGATTACTGTCTAAAACTCCAACAACAGTTTAAACTCAAATAACAGTTTTTCCCTAATGCAAGAACTATAGACATCAGTGCACCAAAAGCCTAAGTCTGGACTTAGTTTCCTTCCCTTTTTTAAAATACACCCAATTGCATGGAGATAAACCTTTAAACATTCCTTTAAAATACTAATCACATTATCCACATTTTACCATTAGATTTCTAGTGTCAGTTTGCAAGAAAAGACAGACAGGCAAAGTTTCTGACGTTAATGAACAATTTTACATTGAAATCTCTAATACATGTTTCCAAACTTTAACTTAAAGTAATAAATCCCAAATTCCCTAACACCTCTGTGCTAAACAGGATACAATGTTTACAATGTAAACAGCTGTATGCCTTGCAATAAAATGCAGATTTCAGGATCTAGAAAAATATTTACCAGCTTTTCTTTAAGACAATGCAATAAACCTTTGAGATATAGGAAACATTCAAACCTACTAATTTTTTTGAAGTTCAGACTTAGATTTACCCAATTCCCTTTTGTCGGGAGCAAGAGTGGAATCAAACTGTACTTTGATTTGCATCAGATAATTGCTTGATTGTCTTATTGTTTTTTGGCCTTCTCCTGTTCAATTGATCTGAGATTTACCATATGAATGTAACCCCCAACAGTTCCCTGATTAACCATCTGGATGTAACACCTGGCGGTGCCCTGGTCTCGAGAAGGGATATAAACTCTGAGTTGAGAATAAACGGGGTGCTGCAGTTTTTGCCTGGGCTGCAGACCTCCCGGACCTGATGTGTTTGTCTCTCTTCTAATTTTTCCAGTCCCTGCCCCCTATTTCAGGAACCCCAATTTGCTGCCGGTAGGCCCCGGCATCTGGCGCCCGAACAGGGACCCTGAAAATCTGGGACGACGGTGGAGGACCCCGCTGTGGTGAGTAACACATCGTAGGACTATTAAGAGAGGATCTTAAGAGAGTGTATAGTCAGGAGTAAAAATTATGGGTCAAGTTAATAGCCATAGGTCATTTGTACCGATCTTAACAGACCTACTTGAAGCCCACAGAACGTGGGTGGAAAAAGGGGTGCTTCAGAGCTTCCTACAGTTTGTCGAGGAGGCATGCCCGAGGTTTTTAGAGGAGAAATTCCAAAAAACCTGGCAGCAGATAGGAAAAAGAATTCAAGAATATTATAATGTATATGGCCCCGAAAAGACCCCAGTAGAGGCTATTGATGTATGGAATCTAGTAAATGAATGCATAGATCCTCAACATGAGAATGCTGAACTTAATCTTGAATTAAGGGAAATTTATGAGTTAAAGGACCCTTCTGAAAAACCTGAGGCTGAGCCATATGCAGCAGCCCAAGAGAGTCTAAGTGAGATCTTGAAAAGGGAACAACAACCAGTAGATATTGAGTATCAGAATTCAGGTTTGAATATCAAGGAGGAAAGTTATGATGAGTCAATGGAGGGCCGGGTGGCTACGATAGAGAAGTTAGAAGAAATGCTACATTTTCTATCAAAAATGGGGATGGAGCAGAGAGCCCCCCCCAGAAGTAGGAAAGAAAGATGACCCTCAGGCCACTATGGTGTCTGATTCTAAACCTTACCCCTCACACCCACCGCCACCGGCTGCAGCCTTACGGCCTCAATCCCTTTTTCAACCTTTAGGCAAGCCTAAAGGCCCTAGCAACAAGTCCCTTTTAACAGGCACTACAACCAGGCACAGTGCATCGCAATTAAACCTGACTCAGGCTGCTAGAGAGAGGGAAGATATTTCAGGGCCTCGATGCTTCCCTAGTTTAGTTGATCATGATGAACAAGTATACCATCAACCTGTTCCTGTTAAACTATTACAGGATTTAAAAAGTGCCTGCTCCCAATATGGGCCAACTGCCCCTTTTACTCAAATAATATTGGAGGCCGCGTGTGCTGGTATTGCATGCCCAAATGACTGGAAGAGGCTTGCCAGAGCATGCCTTAGTGCAGGAGAGTACTTATTATGGGAGACAGAGTTCACTGCACAGTGTCGGGCTAAAATTGAAACAAATGGGTCTAAGAACCTGCCTTACACTGTTGATCAGTTGTTAGGAGAGGGAACTTATAAAAACACCGAAGATCAATTGGGTTATGCAAAGGAGGCCTATTTACAAATAAATGCTGCAGCGAGAGAGGCTTGGAAAAGGTTATGCAATTCCAATCGTACAAAAAATCTAGTAGAAGTTAAACAGGGACCAAATGAACCTTATCTAGAATTTTTGTCTCGATTAATGGAAACTGCAGACCGCCTAGTACAAGATGAGAATGCAAGGAAGATTATAGTTAGACACATAGCCTATGAAAATGCCAACGCCGCCTGTCAGGCGGCTATCAGACCCCATAGGAATAAGGGAGGAATCACGGACTTTATTTCACTGTGTGCTGATATTGGACCCTCCCATGTACAAGGCCTTACTTTAGCCGCCGCTCCTCAAGGAAAGACTGTTACTGAATTTCTAAAATACAGAGGTCAGCGGCATTCTCAGGATGCTAGGCCCCCAGGGCGTTGCTTTTCTTGTGGACAAATAGGACATTGGATGATGCAATGCCCACGCCAGGCCAGGTTAAAGAGAGAAAAATCACCTGGCACATGTCCACGCTGTGGTAAAGGGAAGCACTGGGCTAAAGATTGCAAGTCAGCAACAAATCGCAATGGCCGCCCGTTTTCGGGAAACTGGAGAAGGGGCCAGCCCCTGGCCCCGCAAAACCATGGGGCAGTCCCTCCCTCTTCTCGGCCACAAGTGCATCTTCTAACAACCCCCCAAGATCAGTCTCCAGCCTCCTCCGTGCCACCCCAGGCAGTGCAGGATTGGACCTCTGTTCCTCCACCTGCTCAGTATTGACCCCAGAGATGGGGACACAAGCTCTCCCCACGGGGGTCTTCGGCCCCCTTCCCCCGGGAGTGGCTGGATTGCTGTTAGGGCGAAGTAGCTCAGCCCTTAAAGGGATAAAGATTACACCTGGCAAAATTGACCAGGATTTTACTGGAGAAATCAAAGTACAGTTTGATTCCACTCTTGCTCCCGACAAGCATGTAGCTAGGATTGCAAGACTAATGCTATATCTATAGGTAAAGTCAATTAGTTTGTTCTATCCCAGTCATGCTTCAGGGAAATTGATAGGCCTGTTTAATTGCAAGTGGATGTTTCGCTGTTAGAGGAATTAATAAGTACAGTAGTAGAGATGACAATGGCTAAGTATTTCACATGAATATCTCATTTGTTTCTAACTCTTCAGGCTCCCCCTGTGACCCCACCTTCATCCTGGGCTCAGCTCCCTGCAATGTGATCTGCTTTATTGTTTTCAAGAATCATTTTGATTATAAATACCAGACCTTCCTTAACCTGTTGCAGAATTTGGGTGATAATCTCAGGATTCTTAGCTCACTATGGATACAGGTGAGGCCAAGATATTTCCTTCCTAAGAAAACACTTGTCTTTTTCTCCCAACCAACCAAAGTTAAAGAGCTAGTGGTAAGGTCAACACCCGGCCATGACAGTGCTACCTAAAGAGCCCATAGAGTGCTAGTATGCCACTGTGTTCTAGTGTTTTTCCTATTCAAGTTTTGTAAGATCTTCAAAATTTCCCATTTTATGTTAAGAATCTTTATCAATGTTGAGTTGATATTACTATAGAGCTTAGAAAGGGGTGTAATTTATTTTATGCTATTCCAAAATGGAACAATGATGCTTGTTGGAATTGCTCTGGGAAGCAGGGAAGGGAAGGCTGAGGGAGAGCAGCAGGGGAGCTGAATATATCTGGATATATTGTATGGCCAGGCCCTGTTGACTCCTGCCTTAAAATGCTAGTTGCTCAGGAGACTGAGACCTGGAAGATGAGGGTTGGAGGCAGCCAGGGCAGAGGAGTCTGCCAGACTCCATTTCCCCAATATCCAGCAAAAAAACGGGAGGACATGGAGCTCACACAGCATAATGCCAGCCATGAGCAAGAAAGCCAAGCAAGAGCCTGAGTCCCTGAGAAAAATCCCTGGTACTGCCACCAAAAGGAAATATACATTTCATCCTTCTGAGAAGGATGTCTAAGCCAATAGTTTACTCCTACTTAAAAAAAGTATAAATATAGGATGAAATCCACTTAATGAACTCAAGCTATTAATTTGATATTTCTCATTAAATCCCAAAGTAATATTGCTATGAATTCCTCTGCTCCATTCCACAAAGATGCCTACTGGATCATAGGATATCTAGGTTTTCAGTGAAAGCTTACATTTCCCACTGGTTTATTTTCCAATCCGATATCTCCTGTTCATGTCATTACTTCCTGACAGAGGAAGCCTGTTTGTTACAATGGAAGTTAGTAGGAATCACTGAGAAGAGTCAGAGCCTTTGCTGATTCTGCTGTGACCTAAAGACAAGGTAGCCTGGGTAGAAATGACAAAATTGAGCTACAAAAGATCCTCACAATATAGAAGCAAAAGCAATATAATGAGTGATTGCTGTCTTTAATGTACTATGTTATCTCTCATCTCTTTTGCTGTCCCTTGATTATCTCATATTGTTACAGTATTTCATCTGGTTATCTGATATATTGTATATATGCATATTTGGTTATTTGAAGTGGGATAGGTAAGGGAGGAAAACAAGATGAGTGGCAGGGGTGGGGGGAGGGAAATGGGGACCAAGACATGAGAAAGGGTATCAAATATGTGAAGTAATGCACCTTCTATCTGGTGAATATAATGTAACCCTTGTATTAATTACAATAAAAATATATGAAAAAAAGAAACAACAAGTGTCAGGATAAGGAGCGTGGCTTAGTGGTAGAGTGCTTGCCTTGTGTGCAGGAAGCCCTGGGAGGGATTTCTCAGTACCACATACACAGAAAAAAACCGAAAGTGGTGCTGTGGCTCAAGTGGTAGCTCACTAGCCTCAAGAAAGCCAAAGGACTGTGGCCAGGCCCTAAGTTCAAGGCCCAGAAATGGTATGAAAAAAAGAGAAAGAAATAGCAAATGTTGAAGAAGTTAGGAAAGAATTCTTCAAATAGACTCTTCATGCTCAAATTCTTACCACACTTCCATTCAGCAGGTGGAAAGAAATGCTCTCTCTCCAGAGAAGCCTGAGGACCTGGGAAAGTCCTTACTCAGAAATTTTGGGTAAAGACCCTGAAGTGTGAAGATGAAGGGTCCAGCAAATACCTCATATTGCTTATGATACAGCATTTCTTTGCCAGTCCTGGAGCTTGAACTTGGAGACTGGCAACTGTCTAAGCTGTCTTAATACTAGTACTCTGCCACTTGAACCACAACACCACTTGTTGCTTCTTCTAAGCGATACTAAGGCATTGAACCTAGGGTTTTGTGCATTCTAAACAAGCACTCTACCATTAGGCCAAACTGCAAAATTGCACAGATTCTTATCTAACTCTTATTTCCTGAAATTCATCAGTAATTTATAACATCCTGAAAGAAGAAATGTAAGAATCTCCATAATTTACCAATTAAATAAAAAATTCTCTGTGAGTGTCTAGCCGAATAAAGGGAATTAAAGAATACATTCAGAATAAGGTTGAAGCATTCCAGAACACTAGGATTGGAACGATCATCACAATTTTCATAGAGACTCAACTAGGTCATATGTAAAGAGATGATGGAGATTGGATCAGTATTCTTTTTGTGTGTGGGGGGGGGGATCATGGGGCTGAACGTGGTCTGTGTGCTATCCCTGAGCTCTTCATCTCAAGGCTACCCTCCCCTTGGGTCAACCCCCACTTCCTGTTTTCTAGAGGTTAATTGGAGATAAGACTCTCAAGTCCTTTTGGGCTGGTACTAGATGGCTTTGAGCCTTGATCTGAGGCTCCTGAGTAGCTAGGATTGCAGGTGTGAGCCACCACACCCAACTTGCATCAGAATTCTTAAGAGTAACTGTTATCTGTGTATTGAAAAATGTGGGAAGATTAGACTTCCAAATCAGCCACAAACTTTCTACCTGACTTTCTCTTTTGGCACAGAATATGGTATAATGCATTTCATTCAGTTATCTAAAACCAAGTCAGAGAAAATCCTGGACTCCAGAAACTGAGAAAGAAAGGTCAAGGGGTCCTCTTAGACTGCCTCTGAGGTTGCTAGGAGCTCAACTTAACAAACACCCTAAGCGCAACAAACCAGAAGTGAATGATGCAAGCACAGAGCTGAGACACTGTGAATGAAACAGAAATGGCCGAGAGTTTCAGATTTCCCACTTATTATTTCCCACTTGCTATTGCTAGAAATTTTAAACCCCCATTTGTGGATGCTAGGCAAGCACTGTACCACTAGACCACACTCCTGACTCCACCCAACACATCATGCCTTGAGTCATAATTCATCTTTCATCATGTACTTTCATATATATTTTAACTTACATTGTTTACTTTTTTATTGCCAGTCCTTGGCCTTGAATTCAGGACCTGAACACTGTGCATGGGCTTTTCCCTCAAGGCCGGCGTTCTGTCCCTTTAACTACAGCACCATTTCTGCCTTTTTTCTATGTATGTGTTACTGAGGACTTGAACTTGGGTCTTCTTGCATGCTAGGCAAGCACTCTACCACTAGGCCAAACTCCTAGTCTACATTATTTAGTTCTTAAAATATAGTTTTACTTCTATTCATATCTACTACAGATGCAAAGCTATTTTCTATGACACATCAGATTTTCTGTAAATTGAAAGACATTGAAAATACCTACTGTAAAATAACCATTTTCATATTTCATGGTAAAACATGATAAGTCTGTTATCATATATTATGCTACCTATAAGTAACAAAAATATTTCTGAATTAGAACAAAATTGGGTTTTTTTAGCATCATAAAAATCATGCTGTTGTCTTAGACACATTTATACTAATGGCTAGTTCATGAATTATTATTCATATTTGTAGAGATTAGTGAATTCTGAAGATAATTGTATCATCAAAAATATACTTTTATTGTAAATATTCCCCTTATTTTGTAATGTTTTATTATAACACAGTACTGTAATCATGGAGTATCTATGATACTATACTTCTTATATATTATATAAATTCATTTCATTTCAGTATATAAAGTAGGTTACATGTTCAGTAATAGTTTTTTTAGTTTTTGGTGTTCTTTTTTTTTAAGAAGAAGCTAAACTCTATGGCAATATTAATGAATTAGAAGGCTACTTAGAAAGAGAGTGATGTATTTATGTGCTTCAATGTAAGTATTCCATGGATGATGTATTTTTTTTAACCTCCACTCTTGTTGAGATACATTATCACACTTTATGTAGGACTGAATTACTGTGATCAGTGTGTCACTTTCCACCTATCTCACCATTCCTTATTTGTGTCTCAACCAGCTAAAGAGAAGGAAGAGATTGACCAAGTGATTGGCAGGCATCGGAGCCCCTGCATGCAGGACAGGAGCCGCATGCCCTACATGGATGCAGTGCTGCATGAGGTCCAGAGATACATCAGTCTCATACCCATGAACCTGCCCCATGCATGACCCGGGATGTGAAGTTCAGAGGCTACGTCATTCCCAAGGTGGGCTTGTTTCTTCTCTGGGAGCCTCCATAGGAGCCTGAGTTTCTGGGTTCACTGTGGGATTCTGCTCCTCCATACCAATGAGAGAGCTGCAGAAGTCTCACAGTTGGCTGCCCAGGAGACTTTGTGTTATGGGAAGTTTGGGGGTTATATATCCATGCAAGAATAGTCTTGGTATCTGGTACTGTGAATTTTCCAATTTCGTTTTGTCCCTTAAATTATTTTTGTTTTGCCATGCGCTGTGGTTCATGCCTGTAATCCTAGCTACTCAGGAGCTGAGATTTGAGGATCAAGGTTCAAACCAGCAAGGACATTACAAAGCCTGGAGATGCTTATCTCCAATTAATCATTAGAAAATGGGAAGTGGTTTGTAATAATTAGTACAAAACTTGACTGTACTAGCAGAGGATTACAATAGCTCAAAACCTAGATATATAAGGCCATATAGAATGAGGCTAAATGAAAGAACCTCCAGGAAATGGAAACAAGACCTATATAATGCGTGAATGTTCTTCTTAATGTACTATGTCATTTCTCCCTTTTGTTGTCCCTTGGTTATTCTCATATTGTCACAGTATCTTACCTTTTAATCCGGTATATTGTATATATGTTTACTTGTTTATTTGAAATAAGAAAGGGGAGCAGGGAAATGAGGAAAAAACATGAGAAGGGGTATCAATGTGTGTGAAGTAATTCTTCTTCTATGGGGGCAAATAAAACTGCAATCCCTCTATTAATTACAATTAACGCAAGTTAAAAAAAAAAAAAGAAAATGGGGAGTGTGGGAAGTGGGAACTATGTGGCAGCAGCCTGGAGCTGAAAAGTTGAGGGACAGCGCCCAGTCCCAGAGTTCAAGCCCCATGACCCCCAAAAAATATTTCCTTTTGTTTTTCGGCCTTCTTTTTGCTCTTCCTTCTTCCTTTTTTTGTTGTACATTTAGTTTTTGTATTTCCAAAGGTATTTTTGTCCATTTCCCAACATGCTCTGCTGGGATGTTTCTTATGCCTATAGAAAAATTATAGATACATTGGGGCAAATGGTACCTTGATTTCATCAATTCATGAATAAGTCATACTATACTTCCAATTTATCTGTGCTTTACTTTATTTTCCAAGTAATATTTTGTTTTCAATAAAATTGCTTAAAAATATATTCATAGACTTTCTCAAAACACCAATGGTTTCAGCTGTTATTATTTTATTTTTTGTTGGACTTGAGACTTGAAATCATGGCTTGTGTGCTGTCACTAAGCTCATTAACTCAAAGCTAGTACTCAACCACTTTGGGCCACAGTACCATTACCAGAATACTGGTAGTTAAGTGGAGATAAGAGACTCATGGACTTTCCTGTGTGGGCTGGCCTCAAACCACAAGCCACAGACCTCAGACAACCAAGGAGTTAGGATTACAATCATGAGCCACCAGTGCCTGGGGTGACTGTTATTGTTTTTATGGTGCCTTTCTTATATATAGATACATAATATATAGACTATGATATATAGAAATATAATTGCTTTAATCATTCTGATGAACTCAAAGTAAGTAAATTTATACAATTTAGTAGTCATTGCTAATGATTTACCTATAAAATTGCTTAGATTTTTAGAGTGCATGATTTTTTGAAGAATTTATTAACATTAATTTTTACATCATATTTTAAATGACAAGTTTAACATACAAGTGTTCAAGGAGGGAATCTCTATTTACAATCACTGGGACTTAGTATTTAGAACTTAATCACAATTAGGCTAAGGGTTTGTATGTCATAGAAACATATTAATTTATGAAATAAAACATTATATCTATAGAGTCATAGATTTTTATGTCTACATAGTTATGTTTATACTTCTATTACCATGTCCATAGCTTTGGGTATGCAGTTATTGAGTCCTCGCTCTTGTACTCTTTGGATTTAATAGCCACATATTAAGGATACCATGCACCTTTTGTTCCTTAGGTCTTGACTTGTCTCACTCAGCATGATTCGCTCTAGATTCATCCACTTCCCTGCAAATGCCATTATTTTATCTTGTCTGTTGGCTATGTGGAATTCCATTGTGTATATATCCCACATTTTCTGTATCCATTCATCTGCAGTAGGATGTATTGAGGTCTCCCACTATGATTGTGTTTGAGTCTATCTTGTTCTGTAATTCTAAGAGCATTTGACGAATTTGGGTGCTCCCGTGTTGGGGGAGTAAATGTTTATAACTATAATATTATGTGCATGGATTGTACCCTTTACTTAATGGCCGTCTCTATCTTTATGTACTGATTTTACTGAGAAGTTAATTTTGTAGATTAAGATTGCTACTCCTGCTTTTTTGCATGGTGCATTGGAGTGGAAAATTCGTTTCCATCCTTTCACTTGGAATTTGTTTCTGTCTTTGGCAGTGAGGTGGGTCACTTGGAAGCAACATATAGATGGGTGGTGTTTCTTAATCCAGTCTCCTGCTCTGTGTCTTTTGATTGGATTGTTCAGCCCGTTCACATTTAGGGAGATTATGGAGAAGTGGTCAGTGTCCATTGTTGTTATTTATTTTTACTTCTAAGTTTCTTTCTCTCTCTTTTTCCCCCCTTTTGTGTTTAGTGAATTATAGATATTTGCTTCTTGATGGGGGTTCTTGAAGTTCTACAATTTGTTCTCGATTAATTAGTATTTTTTGTAACGCTGTTTTAGTGTACACGTATTCATAAAGCTTCTCTTTGGAGTGAAATATTCTTGTTTCTTCCTCAAATGCAAATGCTAGTTTTGCTGGATATATCAGTCTGGGTTGGCAGTTGTTGGTCTTCAGGACATCAATAATGTTTTTCCAAGCTTTTCTTGCATTTAGGGTTTGCATGGAGAGATCTGCTGTAATTTGAATTTTTTTCCTCATTGTAGTATAGCTCCTTCTTTGTTTTTGCAGCATTTAAGATCAATTCCTTGGTATTCGGGTCTAGTGTTTTTACTATGATATGTCTAGATGAGTTCCTTCTAGGATCTTGCCTGTTTGGAGTCCTGAAACCTTCAATAATGTGAATATTTTCCCTTTTGAGGTTGGGGAAGTTCTCTGCTATGATTTTGGTGAATAATGGTTGCATTCTTTTGTCCTGAAATTCTGTGCCCTCCTCAATCCCTATTATACGAAGATTAGACTTCTTTGCTGCATCTTCCAGTTCCTGGAGCTCTCTCTGGTGGATTCTGACTGATTTTTCCAAGGTGGCAATTCTCTTTTCCAGCTCTTGTGTTTTATATTCCATTCCTGACGTTCTATTCTCCATCTCAGTCAATCTGCTGCTTAATGCCTCCATTTTTGCTTGAAGTGTGGACACTGAGCTGATCATGTCTGCTGTGAGGGTATTAATCTTTTCTTCTATTTCTCTTTTGAATTAGAGGAGCTCTTTGGTGATTTCCTGCTTATGTTCGTGGAATTGTTTTTGGAATTCTGTTTTAATCTCTTTAGTCATGTCCACAATCATCTCCTTGAATAGGGTCATGTTTCGTGTCTCTTCAGGTGTCATTTCTTGGGATGGTGACATCTCTCTCGTCCCTTAGCTCTTGTTTCCTTTTGGGCTTTGTGTGGGAATTTGATTATTTATGTATGTCGTAATTCTTCTTTGTGCTCTCCTCGGCATCGAGAACTATTGATGTAGCTAGCTCTGTGGTCGGTAGGTGGTGGTCTTCACTTGGATTGTGATCGGTGGTTCTGGGAATCTGTGTAAACCTGTGGTTCTTGGCCAAATTGATTCCTCTGCTGATTGGGTCAGAGTTTGCAGTTTTTGCAGGTGTTTGGCCGGTTCCCAGAGGCTGTGTGCTGCTGCACCACTAGCTCTCAGCCCAACCAATGGCCTCACAGTGGGCCTTGGGTTGGATCTGTGCACTTCAGTCTCAGTGGGCTGGGCGGATGGTTGGTTTTCCTGTGCTGCTTCCAGCGGCAGCCCCGGCCAAGGGTCTGGGGTTTGGGAGTTTCCAGGGGCTCTCAGCAGGACCAGCAGGTGTCCAGTCTGTTCCCAGGGCGGGGCCCAGCCGAGGACGTGGGCTCCAAGGGCGGAGCCTCGCCTTTCTGGTTCTCAGAAGGTGAGCTCGGCTACTGGTCTGCCCTTCAGTTCCCTGCTGCGTTTCCACCGCTTTGTCCAGGAGTCTGTGACTGTGGGGGGCCCCTTGGTGCCGTCTTGCTGGGGATTCCCAGCTGGAGGGTGCCCGGCTCAAGATTTGAGGGGGACAGATGCTGGTTCCCAGACTCCCCCACACCCCACCCGCTGTTGGAAGGCAGGGTCTCAGTGCCCCCCCCCCACTCTCCAGATCCAGTGGCCTGGGAGAGGAACCTGTTGGGCGGGTGGGGGCTGGGACACCTCTGCCTCCCTTGGTGGGGTGCTGGGTCTTAGCGCTGCCCGCCTGTCAGTCTCCAGTCAATGGCCTGGGGGAGGGGGCTGTTGAGGGAAGGGACAGGATTTTAAATTCCTTGCCCCCCTGTCCTTGCCAGTCTTTCTTGGGCAGGGTGGAGGGGTCTGAATTAGGTTCTATAGCTTGGTACCAGCTCTGCTTTTCCGATGGGTTTGGGTCACGCTAGGCTACCCGCTGGGCTGCCCGCTGTGCTACTCACTCCTCTGCGGTTGGCTGTGGGCTGCTCCACGGTGTTGGAGAATCATTCACTCCCCTCGGGTCTCCACCGCTGCTTGTGGTCTGAGTCTGGGTTCTGCTGCTTGCTGTTCTGGTCTGTGCTGGTCCCTGCATCTGGCCTCTGGTGCCTGTTGGCCCGGTTCTATGTTGGTCCCTGCGGGGGTCGGGGCTGCCCAGCCCAGAGCCCTCCACCACTGCTTTTCCTGGCTTGGAGCTTGAATTCTTTGAGAAAGTTGGATGTAAGCTTTATCTGGATTTCTTTTCCAGCTTGAGTCCTTCTCTGTTGCTTCTTGAGTTTGTTGTTGTGGATTTCTTAAGGTAGTTGGTTTGTGGGATTCCCTTCTTCTCTCTTTTTGTGGGAGAGAGCTAGGCCGCGTCCCTATTGTCTCGGTGCCATTTTCCGGTGTCTAGGATAATTTTTTATGCTATGCTTTTTTTGTGTCCATAGTTTTGATTTGCTGAATTTTTGCACTGGCAGCCATGGTGGTATAAAACAAAATTTGTGGTAATAATGATCTCAATTTCATTTCTGATTGGCAGAAGAAATTTTAAGCTTGATATGTCAATATCAGCCTTTAGATTAAATGTATTTTGGTAGTTTTTTTTAAGTAATATAGAGAGCAGATGCAGTCATTTTATTCTAGATGAGTTGATTCCATTGCTTTATGTCCTCCTTGCTTTTGAATTTTCTGCTGTTGAGAAATCTGGTGTTATGCTGATGGGCTTCCCATGATAAATGACAAGTTACTTTTCTTTCCAGGTCTCAGTACTTTTTAATTTTTAGAAATATTTAATTTTAAGCTATAATATGTCATGGAGTGATTCTTTTCTGATATGGCCTATTTGCTGTCCTAAAAGCCTCCTGTACCAAGACTGCTACAGAGTTAGGAAATATTCTCCTATTATTTTATCGATTACATTTTCTAATCATTTATCTTGGGCCTCTTCTCCTTTCATCATGGCTTTATTTCCTCACTTTGATCTTTCAAGTTTCCTGGGTGGACTTGTTTGTTCTTGTCTTAATTCTTTTCACCTAGTTCTTCATCTGATATTTCTAATATACCTATTTTGTCCTTGAACCCTGATATGACATTTTCAATTTGCTCCACTGTTTTCCCTTGTATTTTTTGTCTTACATAGTTTTTCATTTCCAAAATTTTAGTTTAATTCCTTTTTAAGATTTCTGTATCTTTACTGAGCTCCTCATTTGAATATTACATTTTTCCTTACTGCATTCACCTAATTATTTGAACCATTTTCAAATTCTCTGATTTTGATAATGTACTTTGTTATTGAAATCATTATACTTGCAATCATTTGCTGTATTCTTTGGCTCTCCAACATTTTTCATGTCTATAGTCATAGAATTTGTTAAAAATTTGCAGATACTTACATTTTCCAGATTTTAGTGTTGCTATTTATCTGATCTGAAGCCCAATCATTGCCAGAATATCTTCACCATCTGTAGACCAGAAAATTGAACTAAGTGATTTTTCACTGTGTCTGTAACCTTTGTGACTATTTGTTTTGTTTTATGCTGGTCATGGAACTCTGACCACTCTACAATTTTGAGACAGAGAGCCACTCTGATTTTCTGGTGGTTAACTGCAGATAAAAGTCTCACTCACATGCTTTTCTGCCCAAATTGACCTTGAACTGCAATCCTCAGATCTCAACTTCCTTAGTAGCTAGGTTTTCCAGTTTGAGCCACTGACACCTATACATACATACATACAGACACACACACACACACACACACACACACACACACACACACACACACACAAGAGTTTAGCTTCTTTAACCTGTGTGTGTTGTGTCCAGGGCACAACCATATTGACATCACTGATATCCGTGCTGCATGACTACAAGGAATTCCCCAACCCTGAAATATTTGACCCTAGACATTTTCTGGATGAAAGTGGGAACTTTAAGAAAAGTGATTACTTCATGCCATTTTCAACAGGTAATGCAATTTTATTTCCATATCTCAAGATCTCTCTGGGGGTCGGGTTCATTTGGCACTCATGTGGTGCCTCCTTTGTGGCTGGCATACTTATACTTAGCTCATGATTAGTAGCGGCACTTTGATGAACTTTTCCCTGTTCATGATATATCCTCATGGCTTCACCAGAGCCATGGGCCTTCAGTTAGTCTGTGTTTTTCTTCCTAGAAGAGCAAGGAAAATCATAGAGCCTTTGCAGTCTTTCCTTGCATATGTCATAATGATATGTTCCTAAAAAGTGAGCCTCATTCAGACTGCCTTCATTTACCATCAGAAATGATATCTCATCAGTGGGTCTCTCCCAAGTCTTTTTGTGGCATTTGTCACCCCCAGGTTCCTCTATAACATGCAAAGTCTCCCAAAACTTAGCTAAGAGCACTGAGGCAGCAAGAGAAAACAATCATAGTCTATAAGACAACAGGATTTGTTGGTGTGGTAGTAATAGCCAATTTATCACTTTCTCCTACTCCAATATAGAATGGGACATGGAGTAAGCAACATTTTAATATATCTGAGGTAATTCAAAGGAGACTGAGTGTAGATAGAAGACAGAGAAGAGCATTTTTAAAGAAAGTCATGATCCACAGAGCAGAACATTTGCTCTCCACCTAGTGAGTGGGAAACTGCTTCATCTTAGGGACATATCTGGAACCTGTGGCAAAGAGCTTAGGAGGATCCCAGAGCACTCTGCTCTTCTTTTGATCCAGGACATGGGTCTTAGATATTGAATCTCCACACCTGCAGTGTTGTGTGTCTGGACAGGGAGCAGCCTGCCTTCTCTGATGCTCTGATTTTCAGTCTTTTCTTTGTTTGTTGATAAGAAGGCTTGAAGTCAGGGCTTGGTTCCTTTCACTCACCTTCGTTGCTTAAGGCTATTGCTTTGTTTCTTAGGGTATTTAACTGAAGATAAGAGTGCCATAGACTTTCTTACCCCTGGCTGACTTTGAATCATGGTTTTCAGATCTTAGTCTCCTGAGCAGCTAGGATTGGAAGCTTGAGCCACTGGTCCCTGGCAAAAGTTGTGACCTTTGATATCTGCTTTGTATAGATACCATGGGCAAAGGCAGTGATCTGTCTTCAAGTATTCACTTGTTTCCCCAATGTTATAGATGTGGTACTGGAAATATAAACACGACACAGACATAAAAATTTATGACTCTATAGACACAATGTTTTATTACATAGATTAATATGTATCTCTGGCATACAAACCCTCAGCCCGTGATTGTATATAGAGATTCCCTTCTTAAATACTTGTTTGTTAAATACGTCATTTGAAATACGATGTAAAGATCAATGTTAATAAATTCTTTAATAAAAAATTCACTTGTTTCATACAAAGGGAAACATTTTAAATAATGAGAAAAATTACTCTTTCAGTTGATTTTGTACATCAGTGAAAATCTGAATATGGTATTTGAGAAACTGAATGAGGACCAATTGTATCAAAAGGATTTTAATGATATAAAACCTTAACTGATAAAGGCTCATTCAATGGAGAGTTGGGCTTTATATTAAAATGCACAAAGTCTGCCTTGAACCTTTTTCTGGGTACAGGTTACATGAGTAATATGAATGTGTTCTCTTAGAGAAACATAGATGTCCCTGAATAGATGAAGTTTAGAATAAAATCCTGAAGTTCTGGGCCAGGGTGCATAGCCTAGTGGTAGAGTGTTCTCCTAGCATACATGAAGCCCTGGGTTCCATTCCTTGGTACCATGTACTCAGAAAACACCAGAAGTGGTGCTGTAGCTCAAATGACAGAGCACTAGCCTTGTGCAAAATGTGTCCAAGGACCGTGCCCAAGTCCTGGGTACAAGCCCAGGACTGGCAAAAAAAAAAATTCCTGAAGTTTAAATCTGCATAAATAGAATAATGAATTGTCCATTAAAATTGTAATACATCAGAAATCTATTATTATTTTAATCTATCCCTAACACTTCATGAAAAAATTATTTTTTTCTTTTTTTCATATATTTTTATTGTAATTAATAGAAGGATTACATTATATTCACCAGATAGAAGGTGCATTACTTCACAAACATTCATACCCTTTCTCATGTCTTGGTCCCCATTTCCCTCCCCCACCCCACCCCTCATCTTGTTTTCCCCCCTTCCCTATCTTATTTTCAAATAACCAAATAAGCATATATACAATATATCAGATAACAAGGTGAAATACTGTAACAATATGAGATAACCAAGGGACAGCAAAAGATGAGAGATAAAATAGTGCATTAAGGACAATAGTCACTTGTTATGTGGCTTTTGTTTCTATATCCTAGAGGTCCTTTCATTTAGCGTCACACAATATGGCTGTATGTATCTAGCATTTGCTCTATTGTTAATCCCTGCTAGGAGAGCCCAAGGTTTCTACTGATTATGACAAATGAGGGAAACCATTGAGCCTATGTTTCATGATGAAATTATTAACACCTCTGTTACTACATGAATAAACAAAGGCTCTGCTGGTTTGAATAACTTAGGCACATGGATAGCCAGTGACATAGTCAACATTTGAGTTTGTGATAATTGATGGTAGAATGCAAAAGGATAAATGAATAACAATCAAAAGAAGATTTTCACAAACGGAGGAAAGTAACTGTTGTGCCCTGTGATGGGGTCTCCAAAGAAAACACTGAGATTGAGGTGTCTGAAATGCAAAAGCAAGGTTTATTGCAGATACAAACCAGGCAGGGAACTCCTTCCTAAGGCTGGGACAGAGTTTTTAATCAGGGTCTACATGGTCTTTTTAAAGGCAAAAATTACAGATTTACAGCCATGGGGGGGGGGGTCAGATAAGGTAGGGATTAGGAAACTCCCTGGGCTAATGACCCATTCAACTGTCACAGAGTAGTTTTATGGCTTAGAAAAAAAATGCCATCCTTTGAATTTACCTGAGTTTTGGTTAATTTTAACACAGACAGGTCAGTTCCTGGGACTTAATGCCACCACAATTCTGTTTCTTTAATTTGTGTGAACTTTTGTGTCACTCATAGTTTATATAAACAGCAAGATGGTTACTATCTCAGAATGGGGGGCGCTTTTTTAAGCTCCTCATTAATGTTTGATAAATCTACCTAGTCATTTGGTTATCATCTTACCTTGTAACCACCTGCTCATTCATTCTTACTTGGTGTCAAAAAGGTTTTTAAATTCAGACTACTTGGTGTCAATGGTCATTCATGTCTTTGTAAGAGGAAGCATTCATGTGGCTTTCTCATTTCAGAAGTAAGTGGATGAAACTTAGAAAGGACATCGATTTCTCCAGGCATAAAAAGATGCTACTTTCCCACCAAAGCTATTGAGCTTGTTTCGTGGTGTGGCTTTTCTTGCCCTATGTGGGTCAGGCAGCAGGTTACTACTCATTTCATTCTACAAAATGTGCTTACCAGAATTAGGGGTCAATAAAGTTCTACATGTAGACTTTTCTGACTTCTAAATTAATTATTAACTAAATGCCTGTTTAGTTCAATGTCACTGATTAAGAACAAAATCAAGCATTTAGCCATAGTAAACAGTCAGCAATTTATCATTTAATTTAGAGGTCAGAAAAGTCCACATGTAGACAAAAATGTCAAAATACTTAGAACAGAGCTTGAAGTATTGCATAGAGGAAAAGATGTGTTTAAGTACTGATTTTAAAGAACACACAGACTATATACAAATTCATAATTTCCTGTCACTAATCTGAGAATCAAGAAATGTACTCTTTCTCTGACTTATTTAATTGCAAAACCACTGAACATCAGCTTTATAATGATAATTTTTAAATAAATGAAAGGAAAACCATTTTTGAAGTAATGTTCTTTTTTCATATATTTTTATTGTAATTAATAGAAGGGTTACATTATATTGACCAGACAGAAGGTACATTACTTCACAAATTTCGATACCCTTTCTCATGTCATGGTCCCCCATTTCCTTCCCCCTCTCCCCCACCCCGCACATCTTGATTTCCCCCCTTCCCTCTCCAATTTCAAATAACTAATTAAGCATATATAAAATATATCAGATAACACCAGGGTGCAAAGCTGGTTCAACATATGCAAATCAATTAATATAATTCAACACATCAACAGAGCAAGGACAAAAATCACATGATTGTCTCAAGAGATGCTGAAGTAATGTTCTTATTTATGAACTCATTGACTTTAGTACTTCTCAGTCATGGCTGTACATTGAAAGCATGTACATTTGTATTTTAAACTATACTTTTTTTGTCTTTTCTTTTTTGGCACTGGGGTTCGAACTCAGGATGTTGTACTTGCTAGGCAAGCGCTTTGCCACTGAGCTATATCCCAGCCCACATTTGTATTTTAAATAGCAATTTTTCATCACCAACAAGTGCAAATAAACCACAATCTCCTGTGTGCCCTCAGGGAAAAGCAACATGTGTACTGATCATTCCATCTTTATCTCTATCACCAGGATAAAGTCTAATCAGAAGAGATAGGAGGGTGTGTTTACCTAATTCATTACTAATAAATTAAAGATTTGGCCACTAGAGTCACAGGAAGCATTATAAAAGCCCTGTACTGCAAGCTCACAGGACTGTTAGCAAGGACAGAAGACCTCCATGGATCCAGTAGCTGTCCTGGTGCTGGGTCTCTTCTGTCTACTTTTCTTTTCCATATGGAGACAGAACTCTGGGAGAAGGAAGCTCCCTCCTGGCCCCACCCCTTTCCCAATCATTGGAAATATCCTGCAGGTTGATATGAAAGACATCACTAAATCTTTAAGCAAAGTAAGTACTCTTCACACTCCGCCAATGGTATCTGACAAGAGAGAAATTAAACCATATTTTAAATCTACTGCTGAAGATACTGTAGTATGATAATCATAAAGCAAAATCCTGTATAAAGTCTTATATGCCTGTGATTTCTCCAGTTTGTAATTTAATCATGAAATGAAGCAATGTATTATAATAGAGGGTTATTGTGCATTATAGTCGCAGTCACAAAATTGCAGATGGTGTGGATTGTTCTCCCCATCTTAATGTAACAGCTGTACTTATGGTCTTTTTTTTTCCTGAAGATCTTCACTAAGGAAAGTTTTGTGACTAAAAATTCAGCTCAAAAATTTTTGCCAAGTGTGGTGACTCATTGTCTGCAATCCTAAATATTCAGGAGACTGAGATCTGAGGATTGTGGTTCAAAGCCACCCAGGTACTGAAGATGGAGAGATTCTTATTTCCAATTAACCATAAGAGAACTGGAAGTAGCTCTGTGGCTCCAGGGAAAGGGCTGTAGTCTTGTGTTGAACAGCTCAGGGACAGCATCCAGACCCAGGATCCAAGGTCCTCAACTGAACAAAAAAACCTTCTTGTAGCATATTAGACATGAATTTTGATTCAGAATCATCATGAAAGTTAACTTCACTGAGAAGTTGTGGAGGATTGAAAGGAAATATCTGTCAAGATGAGATAACATAAAAAAATAAGACCATTTAAGGGAATACTGATAATGTTAGAATCCACTTGGATTTTTGCATAAAAAGTTTTATCAGTGGCCAAGAATGCTGCTGGGTGAGAAATGGTTTAGGAAGATGTTTCATATTTTTGAAGTTGTGTTGAAAAAATAAAGAAGCATTTAAAAATACAACAATGGCTTCACTTTTGCCCAGGCTCCCTTTGAGGAGCAAATGGTGACTTTATTTGCTAGTTTTTATTTCCCTTCTCATTTCCAGTTGTCAAAAGTCTATGGCCCTGTTTTCACTCTGTATTTGGGTATGAAACCCACTGTGGTGTTGTATGGATATGAAGCAGTGAAGGAAGCCCTGATTGACCATGGGGAGGAGTTCTCTGGAAGAGGCAGGTTCCCAGTAGCTGAAAAAGTTAATAAAGGTCTTGGTGAGTGTACATATGTGTGTGTATGGTAGTTGTATAATGGGAATGTGGTGATAAAGAGGATGGAGTAAGAGGCCTCAAGGGCTCTTTTGTCTACCTTGCCCATCCTTTTGTCTGCCATCTGCTGTCTTGTGCTTCCTTGCTTGTGTTCTCCATCCATGTTTCTGCTTCTCCCTCATTTAGGAGTTGTGTTTAGCAATGGGAACACATGGAAAGAGATGAGGCGCTTCTCTCTCATGACCTTGCGGAACTTTGGGATGGGGAAGAGGAGCATTGAAGAGCGTGTGCAAGAGGAAGCCCGCTGCCTGGTGGAGGAGTTGAGGACAACCAAGGGTGGGAGCTACTTTACATCTCTACTTTACACAGGGATATAGAAGGTTCCATTAATTCCCTTCTGTCCAGATGTGGATTTTTTTTCCACATCAGAAATCATGAATGTAAATATTGTTTGCTATTTTATACTGATACTGGGGTTTGAACTCTGGGCTTTAAACTCTTACTTACCTCATGGCTGTTGCTCTACCATTTGAGCTACATGTGTGGATTTTTTTTTTTCTAGTGTGTTACTATAGGTATCCTAGATTTGCAGAGTTTAGGTTCCTGGGCTTGCTTCCAACCACAACCCTCAGATTTCAGTCTCAGTGGTAGCAAGCATTATAGTCAGGAACTACTAAATGGCATATGGATGTTTTGAATTCCTTTTCAGAAGACAAGTAATAATGCTTCCCTCCTAATATAATTCCAGGTAACTAGTATTATCTTTACATGAGACTCATTACAGAGTGGAAATGATCCTATCAACCCTCCCTAGACCCCCACACAGATGTCACTATATGGTATGCTCATTTTCTTTGACATTTCAGTGGTTTTTCAATAACGAAGCCTGTAATTTTGGACTGTCATGGTGTGATGTAAGATAGGACTTATTTTTTATTGACTCAATATAATTCACATCAAAAATTATTTCTCTGTGAGCTTAGTACAATCTCCACATATCCAATTAGTTATTTCTTCTTACCCTGTATATTATAATTTAGATTCAAACCTTTTTTGTGTGTGCCAGTCTTGGGGCTTGAGTTCAGGGCCTGAGCACTGTCCTTGACCTTTCTCAAGGATAGAGCTCTATCATTTGAGCCACAACAAGAGTTCTGGCTTTTTCTGTGTATGTGGTACTGAGGAATCGGACCCAGGTCTTCATGCATACTAGGCAAGCACTCTACCACTAGGCCAAACTCTCAGCCCCTGATTTAAACATTTTGAGTGGCTATGTGCTCTATCATGAACCTGCAAAATATACAAATTTATTAAATTATTTGATTAGTCAGATTTAATCTATTACAATTAATACTTTCTCCAATCTTAGTGTGTTTTGGCTTAATTATCAGCTTAGCTTTTCACTTTTCTTCATGTTTATTTCATTTTATGTTGGTATCCTTAATATGTGGCTTTTAAATCCAAAGAGTACAAGAGCGAGGACTCAATATTTGCATACCCAATAGTATGGACATGGTAATGGAAATATAAACATAACTGTATAGACATAAAAACCTATGACTCTATAGAAATAATGTTTTATTTCATAAATTAATACATTTCTATGACATACATACCCTTAGCCTAATTTGGATTAAGTTCTAACAACTAAGTCCCAGTGATTGTATATAGAGATTCCCTTCTTGAACTCTTGTTTGTTAAACTTGTCATTTGAAATATGATGTAAAATCAATATTAATAAATTCTTTAATAAAAAAACAAAGAGAGAAACAGAATATAGACAATCAAAAAATTCTAATAGCAATTACTCCTATAGTCAACTCCACTTTGTTTTGATTCTAAATGATCTGGCTTTTAAAATTCATTCTTTCAGTATGATATAAGATTGAAAATCACACCTAACCTGTGAATAACACACACAAGTGTTCATAAAAAAATCTCAAATAACTTCAAAAAATAACACCCCCTTCATAGTTAAAATAAAGCTTTTTTTTCTGAAAGCTTAGACTCATTCTAATCATTAAGTAATCTATATGCATGCAACTATTCTATAAAACAAATGACCCACATCGATTCACAATGCCTTTGATTCATGACATTTTAGGGTCTCCAAAGTAAACTCAATAACAATTTGCACATTCATCATTTGCCCATAATATGATCACTGTTCAGAGAATGCAAAAAATAATTCCTTTTAATATTTATCTGTCAAATGATAGACCCTCAGAGATAGACAAATAAACCATATGTTGTTGGGGCCTAGCCTCCATATCTGAGGCCTGATTCTGGCTCAGCTGCAATTAAAGGGCTTTGTCCAGGCATTTGGTCTTTTGCATACCTCTCTTAAGGCTGTGTACGTGACTCGATTGAACCCCCCGCAGTTTCGCGGGTCTCGCAGCAGCTCAAGTCTCGGGAGCTTTCCTGCACCTGTCCTGCCCAGTACCTGAAAGCCCCACCCAGACCCTTAGTGGTAGCACAGAGGCCCTCTTCCTATTGGCTAGCTTCCCAGTGCCCACCTTCTCCTACCCTAACAGTATATAACTAATTGTCTGACTCAATAAAGAGAGGAGAGCATCAGAGAGCATCAGAGAGATCAGCAGAGATCAGCAGAGAGATCTGATGCGCTTTCATGGTTAACACTGCTTCTGACTCAGCGTGGTTTTTTCTTCCCCGGTGATTGGGGGAGGGCTGGGTCTTCGACACTTACCATCTCGCTCGGCTCCCGGGAGACTACAGGCTGGCCCTGTGTGTCCCTCCCCGTTCCCGTGTTGCTGCCCCGGAGAGGAGAGGAGCAACAATATGTAACATATTATCCATCCCCAAATTCAAAAAGTCTAGCCTTGTCCATAAATTAGATTTGGTGTTTGATAAGACTTACTATTTCTCATGGAGGGGAAATTCACTTTTAACTATTGAAATGAATAAGAAGGCTTCTATTTATTAATGTTATGTTTTCATTTGCCTTACCTGACTTTGTATTTAATAGAAGGGTCATAACTTTTTTCTTCATATAACATGAATGCATTACTTTGGTTCCTTCTAGTGTTTGAACTCTAGTACAAACACACTTTACTTTTTCTCCATTGATGATTCAAGAAGCTACATTTAGGTGATAATCTCTCCCTTTCTTAGTGCTGGGTCATCTATTGGCTTGGAAAACAGATGTATTACCACTTGGAATGCTTGACTCAGGTATATTTTTACAAAATAGCCTAGATCTGTGACTGGAAGATTTAGCCTATAGAGTTAATTCGTATGAACTGATATTATTTTGCTAGTTTGTATTATCCAAGTCAGGCATCAGGTAAAGTGATAGGCCAGTTTATTCAGATTGAATAATTTGGCTTTTAGAGGAATTTGTAAGTAAGACAATAAAATAAATTGGTAAAGATAACAAAGGCTTAAGTATTTCATAAGTGTACTACATTTCTTTCTAACTCTTTAGGCTCACCCTGTGACCCCAGCTTCATCCTGGGCTGTGCTCCCTGCAATGTGATCTGCTCCATTGTTTTCCGGAATCGTTTTGATTATAAAGACCAGACCTTCCTTAACTTGATGGAGAAATTGACTGAGAATTCCACGATTCTGAGCTCACCATGGCTACAGGTTAAGCCAACCCCCTTTTCTTCCTAAATAAATGCTTGCCTTTTTATTTTTTTCAACATATCCAAAATAATTAAGGAGTAAGGTGAATATCTGAACATGACATTTCTACCTAAAGAATCATTGAGTGCTATGTAAGATGTTCCTGCCTATGCCAACTTGTTCCAGTGTTTTTCCTATTCTATTTTTATACTAGTTTGAAAATTTCCTATTTTATATTAAGATTCGTGATCACCATTGAGTTGATAATTACTACTGGTTTAGAAACAGAGATCTAGTTCATTTTCTGCCATTTCAAAATGGAACAATGAAGCTTGCGGGAATTGGTCTGGGAAGCAGTGAAGGGAAAGATGAGGGAGAGTAGTTGAGGAGATGAGTCTCATCTAGATATAGTATATGGCAAGGACTTGTTGGCTAATGTCTAAAATGCTAGTCACTCAAGAGATCAGGATTGAAGCCAGCCAGGGCAGAGAAGTCTGCCAAACTCCATTTCCCAAATATCCAGCAAAAAAGGAGGCTAGGAAATGGAACCCAAGTACTAAAGCACCAGCCATAAGCAAGAAAGCCAAATAAGAGCCTGAGGTCTTGATTTGAAATCCCAGTATTAGCACCAAAAAGAAACATGCATTTCATTTATATACTTACATGTCAAAAATGAAAGCCTTTGATAAGTAATTGATGCTAATAGAAGTGAAAGAAAAAAATTATATAAACATCTGAAAAGAATGTCTCAGCCAATATTTTATACCTACGAAAATAGTGAAAATACAAGATTGACTCAAGCTAATGAACTCAAGCAATTAATTTGATATTTCTTATTAAATCCCAAAGGGATTTTTCTATAAATTGCTGTGTTCAGTTCCATAAAGATGCCTAAGTAGATCAGTGGATATCCAGGTCCAAGTGAAAGCTCACATTTCCTACTAGTTTGTTTTTTAATCAGACATCTCATGTTCATGCTATAACTGGGCAGAAGTATTTTTCCTCACAGAGGAAGCATATTTGAGACAATGGAAGCTAATAGGAATCACTGAATAGAGTCAGAGTATTTGCTGATTCTGCTGTGACCCTGAGAATGAGGTATTTTGTGTAGAAGCATCCTCACAAAGTTTTCCCTTGTACTGGTTTGGCATGCCCTACACTCTGTAAAAACTAACGACTGTGTGATTATGGAGAAGTCAGCTAGATGATCAACCCTGAGGTTGAGTTTTAGAGAATCCCTGAACCCCTTTCACTTTATATGTTTCATCAGAATTTCCCTTCAAGCTGAGCACCAGTGACTTATGCTTGTAATCCTAGCTGCTCAGTAGGCTGAGATCTGAGGACCACAGTTCAAAACTGGCCCTGACAGGAAAGTTAGTAAGATTCCAATCTCCTACATGAACTATTCAGAAAAAGGCAGAAGTGACACTGTGGCTCTAATCTAAACTAGAGCACTAGTCTTTAACACAAAGTGGCTCAGAGACAGAGCCCAGGCCATGAATTGAAGCCATAGGACAGGCCAAAGAAAAGTATTTCTCTTCAAGATGGACGCCATATAACATTTTTATTTACACATTTTCTATTATATATATATACTATGTATATACAAATATATTTTATTTAGTAAATTATCATTTTTACTTTTAGGTATACAACCTTTTCCCTGATCTCATTGATTATGTACCAGGGAGTCATAAAACAGTAATAAAAAATGTTATTTATATAAAAAATTATATTTTAAAGAAAATAAAAGACCATGAAGAATCACTGGATGTTAACAATCCAAGGGACTTCACTGACTGCTTCCTGATTAAAATGAAACAGGTAAAAATATTAAAAATCCTTGTGCATTTTGTGACACAGTGAATAGTTAGTGTTATGAGAGATGTTTAAACAATCAGACCAGTAGTGTTTGAAAAAATTAAGTTACCAATCATGTAAATGAGTCTACACTAAACATCCTAGGAAACTTAAAATTAATTTATTAAATAATTAGAATAATTACTATTTTCTTTATATAAAATATCTAAGCCAGGCACCAGTGTCTCAGGTCTATAATCCTAACTACCCAGGAGGCTTAGATCTGAATATTGTGGTTCAAAGCCAGATTGGGCAGGAAAATCCATGAAACTCTCACCTTCAATCAGAGGACAGAAGGTACTCTGTGGCTCTGAGTGGTAGAGCTGTAGCCTTAAACCGAAGAGTTCAGGAATAGCACTCAGGCTCTGATTTCAACCCTCATGACCGACCTTCCCCCCCCCAAATCTAAATAACAAGAAGCACAATGAAATTGAAACATCTAATTATGATGGGCTTCCTGTATATCCTATAAGATAGAATTGGCCTTGAAGAAATAATTCTGAAATGATCCTTAATTAGTCATAGTTTGTCATTCTTTAAAAGTTTTTTCATTGTAATACTAATATATATATATGTATGTATACATCAGTATTATACTTTTCATATATTTATTAACAAACTAATTGTACAATGGCTTCTATTGTGGTATCTTATAGGTACATATATTTTAGTCAAATTCACCTCTTTTAGCAACTCTCTTCTCTCTTATATATAGAGTTTAGTGGATTTCATGTTATTTTCACATAAACATGTATTATATATGTAGCAAATATGTACAAAAAGATAATGCAGTGTGTGTATATATATATATGTGTGTGTGTATATATACTGCAATCAACTACATAATATTGATTCCTTATTATTTCCTATGGGAATTACTATAAAAATTTATGACAGTGTAGTGTGAAATTACATCGAATTCTGAGTACACATTTAGTTCCACCCCTCCAATTGCATCCTTCTTAGATTATTTTTTCACAAACTGCATCTTAAACACATTGGATACTCATTTCAGTCATCTATGATTTTTACCTCACATATTTAAAAAAAATATATATATATATATATAAGGGGGCCAGGAGTTTGTCCAAGTGATAGAGTGCTTGCCTAGTATGCCTGAAGCCCTGGTTCCATTCCTTGGTACCAAATACACAGAAAATTCCTGAAGTGGTGCTATGGCTCAAATGGTAGAGCGCTAGCCTTGAGAAAGCTCACGGATAATGCCTAGCTACACAACTGGCCAAAAACCCCAAAAATGTGTATATAAAGCCAGGCACCGGTGCCTACACCTGTAATCCTAACTGCAGGGGAGGCTGAGATTTGAGGATCACAGTTCAAAACCAGCCAGGCACAAGAATCCTTGAGACTCTTATCTCCAACTAACTACCAGAACACTGGAAGTGGCCCTGTGGCTCATGTAGTAGAGTGATATCCTTGAGCTGAAGTGCTCAGGGGCAGCCCTCGGGCCAAGAGTTCAAGCCCCATGACTCACACCAAAAAAGTAAAATATAATATTATTAAGTCATATTTATCCATAGGGTTCTGTTTAACAAGGACATGTATTTTTAGATATTGCCTAGATTTGCTGTTTTTTAACTTCTATTGAAGGCTGACTCACCTTGGCATTTCTTGTCTGGTAGAACTATTCAGGAGAGATTCTTTTCCCATGTTATCTCAGGAGTATTAATTTCTCCTTCATCATAGTAGGATATGACATAAAAGTAGTATTTTAGTCCATGACCTGGAATCATTTCCACCTTTTAGATTTTCATTAATTTTTCAAGATTTATACAGATTAGATTACATTAGGCTACATGCCATGCAAATATTGTATCTCCAAGTTCATCTTGACAGATGGGTGTTTTCATATTAGTACTTGAGCACAAATCTTAAATAGTCTTAAAATTTTGGTGTAATTTTAACTTGATGGTCATAGGAGAGTACATAAAATTGATATTACCAAAGTTAGTTAATTTGATGAGCTTAGAAATTATATGAAGTTGATATTGTCAAAGAAGATGACTCTTTTCCTACCAAGCACAAGAGTTGAGAGGTTTGGTTTATTTTATTACATAATATTAGATATACCACAAGTCATCTGAAGATCATAAAAATGTGATGGGCTTAATGCTGTCCCAGGGACCATTTAGAAAATGATGTATTTAATAATTTCTTCATTCAACATTTAAAGCTGCAACCTTGTTGACAGCTTAATGTCACACCATCTTTTCAGTCCTTGGTCACTGCTTTGTCCATTCTCTCCTTTATACCAATGAAAACTTATGTGAACATTTTTGTCTTCATGATTTAGTTCAACTCATGCTGAACTCATTGCAGGTTCCCTGGGCCTCGTGATTTGTTATTTAATCCATTCTTACTCCCTCTGAATCCTAGGTTTTACTTCCTTTCCACATGTTCACAAGCAATGTGTAGTATTGTAAATTTTTCATACAAGAAGTTAAGTTGCCCTGAGGATCTCATGCCTGTAATCCTAGTTACTCAAGTGGCTGAGATCTGAGGATCAATGTTTCAAGTCAGTTGGGGCACAAAGTGTCTGAGACTCTTATATCCAGTTAACTAGCAAAAAGGGGGAAATGGAGCTGTGGTATCCTACTAGCCTTGAATAAAAAAAGCTCAAGGACAACACTCAAGGCTTGACTTAAGCCCTTGGGTCAACAACTTTATCAACGAAAAAATTCAATTGCAGATCCTTGCTCTAGACTTGTAATATCTATGTGTCTAATTTTCCTACTTCTAATAATCCATTTCCTGCTCCTTCAAAAATTAGACAAGCTTTAGTTATAAGTGGTGTACATGAGAGATGAGTTTCATGATCTCAAATATAGTCATAGTACCATATCAATTAGAGTAAGAACAGCACAACAGCCCTGAGGCATTAGACATCACCCACCCCCACTATGTCATTGTTCATTTCTCCTAGTACTTTACTCTCCAGGTTACTACTATGTGATACTGTAGATTCACTGTAATCACAGGTATTGGTAAATAATATATCAGATAATTATATTCAATCTTAGGAGCAGGAAAATCTCAAAGAGCCATTGAACTTTACTAAGGAAAGCTTGGCAGTTGTTGCATTTGATTTATTTGCTGCTGGGACAGGAACAACAAGCCTAACACTGAAATACGCCCTGCTGCTCCTGATGAAGAACCCGCATGTCATAGGTAGGTGAATTTCAGGAAGACATGGATAAGATACAGCTAATGATTTGCATGTCATTAGATATGCCTCACAAAACAACAGCCTATGTCATCAGCTGAAATCAGAGAAAAGTGAGGAGAACAAGGCAGTAGGAAAAGCAATGAGACTCTGGTCTGATGTCTGGATTTTATGGCAGGTAATTGTGGGAAAACAGCTCCCGCATAAATTCAGATACAATTACAAATTGATTTTACACCAAAAATTCCAGCTTTCACAATAGGTAAGTTCTTATGTATACTTTTCCTCATTGTCAAAATTCTAATCCTGCCATAGACCAAAGAGAACTCTTGTCACTAATACATAAGTAGAAGTGCTAGAAATTAATAAGGATATCTGAGATAAATTCCATTCTGAGACACGTTCTAAAAACAGAGACTCATTATAAAGATATTATTGACATACCTCAAGGAAATGTACAATTTCAAAAGTCTAATTCTGTAAAAAAAATTTTGATAAAGTAAAAATTTTACAAGGGCATCCATAATGTTTGTCTTTTACAACATTGCTTTCCATTCAAAGAGTTCTCCTTGTGGAAATACTGTGTTAGGATTTAGGAAATAATGATAAAATGATTTTAAATGAGAATAAGGCCTTTGAGGACAAAAAAAAGAGAGAAGAGGAAACAGATAAGAAGTCTTCACAAAAATTCTGAGACTCAGAGTAGAGATAATAGTGATGAACTGAGCCAGACATATGGTGCTTTCATCGAACTGTAGCAACAAGAAAAGTTCTGAGGGCAGAAAAACCAAGCCATGTCTTTAAAATTCCCAGAAAATTTCCTACTTAGAAATAACAAATGCCAAAGAAGATAGTAAAAGAATTTAACAAACAGATTCTCCATGCTCAAATTCCCACCACAGCTCCATTCATAAGGTGAAAACAAAGGCTCTCTGTCAAGAGAAATTTGAATACTGGAATCTGTATACTCAGAAATTTTGAGTAAAGATGGTGAAACATTAAGACGAAAGGTCCAACCAAGCCCTTTTGTTGTTTGTGATGCACAAATTTTTATCTGATTCATTTTCTCTAATTTATCAACTGTGTATTACCTCCAGTGTGAAGAATTGTAAGAATCTCTATACTTCACCAATTTAATAAAAAATTCTCTCCAAGTGTCCAGCAGAATAAAAGCATTCACTCAATATAAAGTTGTAGCATTCTAGTCCACCAGCATTGGAAAGATCATCACAACTTGCAAAAAAGTCACAACGCATTGCATCTGATTTCTTAAGAGTAACTACTACCTGTGTACGATGAAGATGGTGGGAGAAGTAGACTTCCATATAAACCACAAACTTTATATCCCATTTTCTTTTTTGGCACAAAATATAGTATAATGCATTTCATTTAGTTACCTAAAACCAAGTGAAAGAAAATCATGGACACCAAATCTGGGAAAGAAAGGTGATAGGTTACACTGAGACTGTCACTGAGGCCCCTGTGAATGAAGCAGAATGGTCAAGAACCTCCGATTTCCCACCTGCTACTGCTAGAAGTTTTAAATACCTACTTGGATATTTGCAAATAATTCTAACTCAAGAAATCGAAAACCATAAACTGATATGAAAGAAGTAAAATAAATGAAAAGTAATCCTAGTTTCCACCCAGAGAACAAAAGTTCTGTAGCCAAAATGATTGAAACTATGACTATTAGTTTAAATACTCAAATATTATACCTAGTATATTGTTAATGAAGTGAGGGGAAGTGTGAGGGTGTGTGTGTGTGCGTGTGTGTGTGTGTGTGTGTGTGTGTGTGTATGTGTGTGTCTATGCATCTATTTGCAGACTTGCCTAAATGTGTGAAATGGAGATGTAAATGCACATTTTGATCTCACATACTAGGAAAATGTTTTCTAAAAATGATTAAATAATCACTTGGGCACCGGGCCCACTGGCTCACGCCTATTCTTCTACCTACTCAGGAGGCTGAGATCTGAGGATTGTGATTTGAAGCCAGCCCAGGCAGGAAAATCCATGAGACTCATCTCCAATAAACTACTCAGAAAAAGTCAGAACTGGTTCAGTGGTTCAAGTGTTAGAGGCTTAGGGACAGAGGTCCAGGCCCTGAATTCAAGCCCCAAGGCCAGAAAAAAAGAAAGGAAAGAAAAAGAAAAAGTAAAAGAAAGAATAATTGTTTATTAATATGAAGATAATTTTCAGGAGCAGATTCATTTTTCATTGTTTGGATAATGTATAGAGGGGTTACAGTTACATTTGTCAGGTAATAGGTGCATTACTTCTCACACATTGATACCCCCTCTCATGTTTTTTCCCCATTTCCCTTCCCCACCACCTCCCAATCATCTTGTTTCCCCCTTCCCTTTCCTATTTCAAATAAACATATATACAATATTCCAGGTAACAAAGTCAGATACAGTAACAACATGAGATTAACCAGAAGAACAAAAAAAAAGAAGAGAAATAACATAGTATATTAAGAACAATCACAAAAGATAAAGCTCTTGTTTCCATATCCTAGAGATCCTTTCATTTAGTCTCATCTTTTGTGACCTTATGCTCCTAAATTTTGAGTTATTGTAATCCTCAGCTAGGAGAGTTCTAGATATGTACATATTATTACAAATGAGGGAAACCATTGAGCCTATGTTCCTTTGGGTCTGGCTTACTTCACTTAATATGATTTTTCCCCAAGTCTTTCTATTTCCTTATAAATGGGGCGATGTCATTGTTTCTGATGGCAGCATAGAATTCCATTGTGTATAAGTACCACATCTCCTTGATCCAGTCATCCATCTCCTGAGGGGCATCTGGGTCGGTTCCATTCCTTCACTATGGTAAATTATGCTGTAATGAATATCATTGTGCTAGTGGCTTTAGTATTTCCTTGTTTCTGGATATCTGGGTAAATGGCAAGGAGTGGAACTGCTTGGTCATAGCTCTATGTTTAGTCTTTGAGGAACTGCCATACTGCTTTCCATAGTGGTTAAACAAGTTTACACTCCTACTAACAGTGTAGTAGTGATCCCTCCTGGCCAAATCCCCACCAGCATCTCTTGTTATTAGATTTCTTAATCATGGCCATTCTAACTGGAGTGAGGTGGAATGTCAAAGTTGCTTTGAATTGCATTTCTTTTATGGTCAGAGATGTTGATCATTTCTTCATGTGTCTATAAGCCATTCTTATTTCCTCTTCAGAGAAGTCTCTCTTTAAGTCGTTAGCCCACCTTTTAATGGGATGGTTGTTTCTTTGAAGATTTGTTTTGGAGAGATTCAATATTTTTAGCTGTAGATATATTTTACATATGACGACCTTGTCTGCTGTATGGCTAATGAAGATCTCCCATTCTGAGGGTTTTCTATTTAACTTGCTACCTACATCCTTCACCATTTCAGTTGCAGATTCTGTGATGTCCAATATGACTATTATTAGAAACCAGTTGGATAAGCATTAGTGCATATTGCTGATATGCATACACCATACACAAAGACACACACTATTTGTATAATGTTTAAGTGATCACAATCAAAAAATAAAAATACTGAATAGTTATTTCTTAGTTTTCTGTGAGTGCTATCATTTTTTCTGAATTTTTATTACTATATATTGACTGTGCAAAAGCATTTAATGTTGATACTTCTATAAGTACATACTGTATATTTTCTTTTTTATTATTATTAAGTATTTATATGAAAGGGTTTCAGTTCAACACATTAATTCTTGAGCTACAATTCATCTTGATCAGTGTTGGGAGCCAGAGTGGAATCAAACTGTACCTTGATTTGCATCAGACAATGGCTTTATTGTCTTATTGTTGTCTGGCCTTATTCTGTTTAAATGACCTGAGATTTACCATATGAATGTAACACCTGGAAGTTCCCTGGTTCTCAAGGAGGGAGATGAGCCTGGAGTGGAAAATAAACGTGGCAGTCTTTACCTGGACTGCAGACATCCCGGACCCGGTGTGTCTGTCTCTCTTCTTTTTCTTCCTAGTCCTTGCCCCCTATTTCAGGAACCCCAATCTGCGAACCCTGGTTTGCTGCCGGCTGGCCCGGCAGATCAGTATAACAACATCCTATACTTTAATTCATATTGTTATTTTTTTCTTTATATTTTGAAATGTACACTCCTACTCACATCATCTACACAAGCTAAACATTTTTTTTAATTTTAACCTTATTTATTTGTTTGTTTTGTTTTTCATTGCTGTTGATTGTCGTGGGGGTTAATTTTATTTACTTTTTAAATTTTGTTTGATTGTTGGGGTAATATAAATAGGGGTTGCATTTACATTCATCAGGTAGTGGGTACATTACTTCTTAAACATTGTTACTTCTTCCATGTTTTTCTCCCACTTTCCCTCCCCCCACCCCCATCCCACTCATCTTGTTTTTCTCTTATCTTACCTTTTTCAAACACACAAATAGACACATATACAATATACCAAGTACCAACAGTAACAACATGAGATAAACCTTAAGAGAAAAAGAAGAAAAAGGAAATAGCTTCACATAGTACATTGACAACAACAGTCACAAAACTAAAAACTTTTTTAAAGACACATCACTTGTTCTGTATATTAATAGAGATTGAAAAAAGTTATGGTAAATTCAAATTTTAACATATTTTATGATAAAATATATGATGAATATATTATTGTATTTTGCTATATGTATACCAAAATTTTCTGAATTAGAACAAAATATACATAGTTTTAACATCTTTTTTTTTAGTCAGTCATGGGACTTGAACTCTAGGCCTGGGCATTGTCCCTGAGCTCTTCAGCTCAAGGCTACTGCCCTCCCCCTTGAGCCACAGTGCCACTTCCTTTTATTAACATCTTAAAAGCTATACTGTTGCCTTAGATTCATTTATATTATTGTCTGGAACATGAATTTCCATTCATATTTGTGGAGATCAGTAAACTATGGAGTTATAAGTGAAAATCATTGTTTCCCCAAATATATTACTTTATTGTTAATAGTTTATTCCCTTTTTGTATTGTTTTATCATAACACAGTATTGCAAATATGTAGTACATATGATAATATACTTCTTATACTTCTCATATATTATATAAAGGCATTTCACTTCAATGTATAAAATACACTGCATGTACATTAAGTATTTCTTTTTTTTTTTTTTGACAATCCTGGTGCTTGAACTCAGGTCCTGGGCACTGTCCTTGATCTTTCTCAATGCTATCACTCTACCACTTGAGCCACAGCACCACTTTTGACCTTTTCTGTGGACATTATACCAAGGAATTGAACCCAGGGCTTTCTGCATGCTAGAAAAACACTCTACCACTAGGCCACACTCTTTGCCTTTTGCAATTTTTTAAAGCAAGTAGTTAAACTCTATGGCTGTATTAATGCATTATAGCATTGCTTAGTAGGAGAGTGATGTGTGTATATGAAGAAGTATAAGTATTCCATGGGGCACATATTTATTTATTTATTTATTTTATTTATTTCTTTTTTTTGCCAGTCCTGGGCTTGGAGTCAGGGCCTGAGCACTGTCCTTGGACTTTCTCAAGGCTAGAGCTCTTCCACTTGAGCCTTAGCACCACTTCTGGCGGTTTTTTTTTTCTATGTATGTGGTACCGAGGAATCGAACCCGGGTCCTCGTGCATGCTAGGCAAGCACTTTAACCACTAGGCCAAACTCCCGGCCCCCATATTTATTTTTTTAACCTCCAATCTTGTTGAGATACATTACCAGGCTTTATATAGCACTGAATGACAGTGATCAATGTGTCACTTTCCTCCTATGTCACCATTCCTTATTTGTGTCTCAACCAGCTAAAGTGAAGGAAGAGATTGACCAAGTGATTGGCAGTCACCGGAGCCCCTGCATGCAGGACAGGAGCCGCATGCCCTACACGGATGCAGTGCTGCATGAGGTCCAGAGATACATCGATCTCATACCCATGAACCTGCCCCATGCAGTGACCCAGGATGTGAAGTTCAGAGGCTACGTCATTCCCAAGGTGGGCTTGTTTCTTCTCTGTGAGTCTCCATAGAAGCCTGAGTTTCTGGGTTCACTGAGGGATTCTCCTCCTCCACACCAATGAGAGAGCTGCAGAAATCTCACAGCTGGCTGCCCAGGAGACTTTGTGTTATGTGAATTTTGGGGCATACATCCATGCAATAATGGCCCTGGTCTGGCACTGTGGATTTTCCAATTTTTTCTGCCCTTTAAATTCTTTTAGTTTTAGAGTGTCGTTTTTTGGAGGGGGAGGCTATGTTTAGTTTCTTTTTCCAAATTAATGTACAAGTTCATGTTTATCAAAATTGATAAAAAAAAGAATTGAGAAGAAGGATGTTTATCATTCCTACAGTAAGATTATAGATGCATTTGGGGGAACAAGTTATTTTAATTTCTTCAATCATGAATAAGTCATGCTCCCAATTTACCTATACTTTATTTTCCAAGTAATATTTTGCTTTAAATAGAGTGGCCACCAGATGAGGTGGCTCACCCCTGTAATCCTAGCTACTGAGGAGGCTGAGATCTGAGGATGGTGATTCAAAGCCAGTCCAGGCACTACAGGCTTAGAGACTCTTATCGCCAACTAACCACTAGAAAACTAGAAGTGGCCCTGTGGTTCAAGAGGTAGGGTGGTAGCCTTGAGCTCAAGAGCTCAGGAACAATGCCCAGGCCCAGGGGTAGAGAGGTAGCCTTGAGCTGAAGAGCTCAGGGGCAGTGCCCAGGCACAGATTCCAAGCCCTATGACCAACAAAAATAAAAATAAAAAAATAAATAATAGAGTGGCTTGGGCTGGGAGTTTGGCCTAGAGGTAGAATGTCTGCCTAGCACTCACAAAGATCTGGGTTTGATTCCTCAGTACCACATATACAGAAAAAGCCAAGTTGAGCCACAGCACATTTTTGGTTTACTGGTGGTTAATTGGAGATGAATGTCTCTTGGACTATCCTGACTAGACTGGCATTGAAATTGAACTGGGATCCTCAGATCTCAGCCTCCAGAATAACTAGGATTTCAGGTGTGAGTCATTTGCACTCAGCTCTCTCTCTCTCTCTCTCTCTCTCTCTCCATATATATATATATATATATACATTAATGTGTATATATATGTATATTGGAACAATGCAGAGATTAGCATGGCCCCTGCACAAGGGCGACACACAAGTTTTTGAATCATTCCATATATGCATATATTATATAAAACTTATATAAATATAACATAATGCATATACATATGTGTATATATGCATATGTATATATGTATATGTATGTGTGTAGATATTATATATTATACATAATATATATATATTAACTTAGCTTATCTGTATGTTTTGTTTCCAGGGCACAGCCATATTGACATCACTGACATCTGTGCTGCATGACCACAAGGAATTCCCCAACCCAGAGTTGTTTGACCCTGGACATTTTCTGGATGAAAGTGGGAAGTTTAAGAAAAGTGATTACTTCATGCCTTTCTCCTCAGGTAATACAATCTTATTTCCTCCTCAGGTAATACAATCTTATTTCTGTGGAGGAGGTTCAGTTGGAACTCCTGCAAAGCCTCCTTTGGAGCTCAACTCCCTTAGCTCATGTTTAGGAGCAGCACACACAAGGCCCATGCACTTTCCCTGCTTACAATACTTCCTCAATGTTTAATGGGGTTTCAGTTTGTCTGTGCATGTCTTCCAAATAGAGCAAGGTAAAGCCTAGATCTTTTGCATCATATTTATGTCTTCCCAAACAGCCTTCACTCGCAACGAGAAAGAGGATCCCCTCACAGCTCCCTCCCGAATCTTTCTGTGGCACTTCTCACCTCCTGCTTCCTCTATGGAATGAAATGTCTCTCAAAAGACAGAGAAGAAGTGGCACTGTGGCTCAACGTGATAGAGCACTAGCTTTGAGTTGAAGAGCTCAGAGACAGCACCCAGGCCCAGAGTTCAGGCCCCAGACCCCATGAAAAAAAAAAAAAAAAGACAGAATAGTACCTAGGACAGCAGCAAGAGAAGAAAATCACAGACGACAAGACAATAAAATTTGTGCGGAAGGCAGCAAAAAACAATTTATCCCTTTCTCCTAGTCCAATATTAAGCAGAAAATAGAGAAAGCATCACTCTAATACACTTGAGGTACTTCAAAGGGGACAGGGAGAGCGAGAGACAGCGAACATTTTTAAGGAGTCATGAGCCATAAGAGCAGAACATTTACTCTTAACCAAGAGTATCAGAAATAATCTTACGGACATATCAAGAACATATGTCAACCTACAAATGACATAGAGTTCCCTGCTCTTTTTCCAGTCCAAGACATGTGTCTTGAATATTGTATCTCACACCTGCAGTATATCCTGTGTAGCTAACCAGAGAGGAGCCTTCCTTCCCCAGTGATAAGACTTACTATCTTTTTTGGTGTGCCTTTTTATCTTTTGGGTTTTTTTTGGTTGGCTGTGGGACTTGAACGCAGGACTTTTTTGCTCAAGATAAGCACGCTACACTTTGAGCCACAGATTCATTTCCCATTTTCTGGTGGTTAATTGAATCTAAGAGCCTCATATCCTTTCTTACCCTGGGGTGGCTTTGAATCTCAGATCAGCCTGCTGAGTGGGGAGGATTACAAATGAGAGCCAGTGGCCCCCAGCTAACGCTGTGATTTTTGATACATGCTTTACATCTGTCAATTAATTACAATGTGAAAAGGCAATTTCACCTGTTTCACACAAAGGGAAACATTTTAAATAATGAGAAAATTATCTTTTTAAATGATTTGGTATTTCAATGAAAATCTGTGTATAACATTTGGGAAACTGAATGAGGGCAAGATGATATTGTTCAAAGAGACACAGAGAATACAAAAAAGAATTGTCTGTGTCTTGATGTCTGTAAGGAAAATGTAACAGAGCTAAAAGGAATTGCATGATACAATACTTCAAACTCGTGCACTATAGGCTGATAAAATGGAGAACTGGGCTGTAGATATCAAATTGCAAAAAGTATTCACTGACGATTTTTCAGGGAAAAGATCACCTGAGCAATATGAGTGTGTTTTCTTAGAAATAAAACAGGTGTCTCTAGAACATACATGCTTGCCATAGGAACCCAAAACTCAAAAAATTTGTAAATAGAATAAAGAAACTCTGATTAAAATTGTAATAACAATCTACTATTATTTTAATCCCTCACCAACACTTCATGAAATAATTATTAGCATCCCCATTTAATATATAAAGAAACTAAGGCTCAGATTGTTTGCATAACACAGCCACATGGGTAATATGTGCCGAAGTCCAGATCTGACTTGTGAGTTGACTTCAAAAGCAGTGTTTCTCATCACTATCTTTCCATGTGATGAATCCCACTCAGAGTCGAAGGAAGGTTTAATTCCTCCACCCCTGCATGTATGTCACTCCATAGACCCATAAGTTTGGAGGAATCGCCAAGTACATGGTCACAGGTCTTCCTGATAAGCAGGGATAATACTAAGAGAGAAGGGATGGGAGTTGGCCTCCTGGTTGAGGACAACCTGTATTAAGCCCGCATCTCAACCACAGGAAAAGATAATACTATAGGAAAATCGTCTTCCAGAACTATGTTGAGCAGGGAACATATTAGAGTAACTGACATAATAATTCAGCAATGCCCAACCTGGCACAGAGAGAAAGAGAAGAATTAGGAAGAGCAGGAAAATTAAGAAACAAAAGGATTATCATGTCGAAATAATGAATTGTTTTCAAGAAGATAATAATCTGTTTTCTTTTAAATATAATTCTTTTTGAATGGTTTGCCTTTGAATATTTTTTAAGAGGATCATTTTCAAAATGTAGCCCAAATTAATTACCAACTCAAAATTCGTCCGTCTTCCCCTCCTATGGTGAAATTACAGGTGTGTGCTGCTCTTCTCAGATTTTCAGCAAAACAACAACACACTTTTAATGATGTATTCATTAATATTACACCTTGCCCGTGCACCTGAATAGCTTTCCTCCTCTCCATGCATTCAGTAATTCACTGAGGGAACATTGACACTTTCATTTCCCAGTTACAAATGCAGTGCCTCATGTACTCACACATACAAGAAGTCATCTCCTGTTTTCATTTTATTTTTTAAACATTTCAGGCAAGCGGATTTGTGTTGGAGAAGGCCTGGCCCGCATGGAGCTGTTTTTATTCCTCACCTCCATTTTACAGAACTTCAACCTGAAATCTCTGGTAGATCCCCAGGACCTTGATACCACGCCAGTACTGAATGGGTTTGCCTCCCTGCCACCTCCATTCAAGGTCTGCTTCATTCCAGTCTGAAGAAGAGCTCTGCTGTGTGGCTCCAGCTGGGCAGCCATCTGCAGTTCCTTCCTCTGAGCCCCCACTCACCACCTCCCCCTGTCAGGAATGCCTTCCTGTCCTTCCTTCTCACATCTCCCCTCTTCCCCTAGGTCAAAAAGTCCCATTCTCCAAATTGTGTCACTGCACAATCATACCTATAGTCCCCTATAACAGTTTTATTCACCACCCCAAGTGCTAATATTCTGTATTTACCCAATGTTGATTTACTAATATGCTAGTGCCACAATACCATAAAATGATTACCACATGACATCTCAGACTCATTTCTCTGTAGGTTCACAATAATAAATACGATTTTTCATTGCTGGAGTCATTCTTGGATTGTCCTACTTTATTCAAAATTCAGGGAAGCAATGAAAGAAACCAAAGACCCATATTGTCCACATTACAGCAAGCATTTGAAAAGAGAAGGGAAGATGGTAGGAAAGCTCTTTGTCACCTGTCATATCTGGAGAAGTGGATTTAATGAATAACAGTGGTATCCAGAAGCAGCTCCTCCTGTAGGAAAATAGTGAGAGGTGCAAACTTAGATAGGAATAAACACTAACGGCTAGTGTTCATGTATTTAGTGTTAGTGTAAGTTGGAAATAGTCTTCTCAATTGATGATTCCAAGTGAAAACCAGCTAAGAAAGTATGTTTTTATACTGCTAGTCATCTGCTCTATTATTTTAACTGGCGTACATCATTTGTAGATTTTAAAATGTTTCATATATGTGTAATGTACTTTGAACATATCATATTTTTCTTCATTTTTTGAAATACTAAAATTTAAAATCAGGGCCTATCTAGCTGTCTCTCATACTGTAGAAAGTTTCGGGTGTTACTGAGAGGGCAGATCTCTGAATCATGCCTACACAGCAGGTCTTTGTGTTTCTGTCTTGGTCTTGTCTTCTGTTTTCTGACGAATTGATACCAGTTTGAGATGATCCATTTTTCTGTGTCATTCTTCATTTTTTAAAATACTTCTATCTTCAGGGAGGCAAAGTTCTAGCATCCAGCTGGGATTTCAGGCCTGCTATGTCCCCTCCATGCAGAAGCAGATGGAGGTGAGGCATGGCTATCCATGGTCCTGGTTTGGACTCCTAGTTAGACTTGGTAGCTGGGAAGCTTATTTCTTTTCCTCTCTATTGTAGCTAATCAAGAGGCTAAGGCTACCCTCTGCCAAACTGGGCAGCAAAATCCATGAGACTCTTATCTTCTAATTAACCACCAAAAAACTCCAGAAATAGAGCTGTGGCTCAAGTTGTGGAGTGCTGCTCCCCTTGAGCAAAAAAGCTCGGGGTCACTGCTCTGGCCCTGAGTTCAAGATTAGGTTCAGCACACACACAAAAAGGATACATCTAGACATTTGAATGCTACTTTCAATCTACCTTTATCTAAAGAAAAATCATTCTTCTGTCATAATCGAGACCTCAGGTTCATTTTTTTGTAAAAAAGACATTAGTACTGTAAGCAGTAGAAGTGAGGTCAGATCCAGTAAACAATCATCTCATAATCTGCCCCATAGCTAAAACATTCATTTCAAACAAGATAGATATTCTCTGAGTTTGTACTGTTTTTCAGTATTCGTGCTAATCATTGATGTTCAAAATAGATAAAGGTTTCACAATTACAGTATCCATTGATTAAAATGGGGTTAGGAACATTTGGTGTTTTCATCTTGAGAAATTGCAAACACTTTTTAATGGATGAACTTTTTATCCAGGACATAAGTAAACAGTAACTTTTTGAGTTCACTCATTAAATCTATAAAGCTCTGAACTCTAAACCACTGGAATCCAATTTAATGCTAATAGACCAAAGTCTTTTATTTTAGATAAATTAAACTAGATGGCTCTTTTGTAGATTATTTACTTTATTCCCAATGATGGTTCCCACTCTCCTCTTTCATGTCACGATGCAAAGAAGGGTATTTGAAAGGCCTTACAATAGATAAATGATATGCAATGTACTGTAAGTTCCAAAACATGTATATACATACCTGATTTCAATATTATGTATATCATTATTAAACCCTAACATGGAGCTTGGAGCCAGTGACTCTTGCCTATATTATCAACTGCTCAGAAATCTGAGATATGGAGGGTTATAGGTTGAAGGCAACCCCAGCAGAAAAGTCAAGGACACTCTACCTCAAAAATTACTAACAAAAACCCAGGCTACAGGCATGCTTCAAATGATAGAACACCACCAAAGTATGCCTAGCAAGTGTAGAACCCTCAGTTCAAACTCTAGTTCCACCAAAAAAATAATGTGATGCTCCATAAATACATTTTATATTTTTATATATTAGCTAATTCAAATATAAAATGACTATATCCCATTTTTCCATATCTTGAGGGGTTAACTGTAATATTTTTCAACAGGAAAACAAGTTGTTCAGAATTCTTTTTCAGAGGCTGAGGAGTAGGCACTGGGGCTTAATGCAGGGCCTAGGCACTGTCCCTGAGCTTTTCCCCCAAGGATAGTATTTTATCAGATAAGCCACAATAGCATTTCTGGCACTTGTTAATAAATTTCAGATAAGAGTCTCATGGACTTTCTGTATAGGCTGACTTAGAACCATGAACCTTCCATTTCAGCCTCCTTAGTAGCTAGGATTATAGGCATGAGCCACCAGTATCTGTTCAATATACTTTCATAATAATCCCAATTTTATATTAAAAACACACACAATGTCTATTTATATCCTATATAAACAATTTATATCCTGAACAAGCACACATTATGTATATAAATATGAAAAACTATTCACTGATTTATGTATAGACTGTGTGTGCCTTTAAGCCCTAACATAATGGCTTAAAAATTGCAGGGCCAAAGAGCTTCATCTGGAGAATGAGTCTGGCAGAAGGGATGAATGATATTACCTCTTGTGTGAAAGGAAGGAAATTGTGCTTTATAAGCACAATTGTGAATGTTTGAAAAGTTAAATGGAAGAAGCAATTTCAGTGCCCTTATTATAATTATCATCACATTTACAATGAGTATAATTCAATGTGTAGAAAGTGGAAAGCCACTGGAGAATATGCTCCAATCAGTAGAGTTCTAGTCTAGGAAGAACAAGCCCCTGGTTTTTTTTTTATATATTTTTAATGTAATTGTAATTGATAGAAGGGTTACATTATATTCACCAGATAGAAGGTGCATTACTTCACATACATTGATACCCTTTCTCATGTCTTGGTCTCCATTTGCCTCCCCCGCCCCGCCTCTCATCTTGGTTTTTCCCCTTCCTTAATCGATTTCAAATAACCAAAAACACATATACACAATATATCAGGTAACAAGGTGAAATACTGTAACAATATGAGATAACCAAGGGACAGCAAAAGAGATGAGAGATAATATAGTGCATTAAGGACAACAATCACTCATTATATGGCTTTTGTTTCTATATCCTAGAGGTCCTTTCATTTAGCATCATTCTATATGGCCTTAAGCATCTAGGTTTGTTCTATTGTAAATCTCTGCTGGGGGGGCCCAAGGCTTCTACTGATTATGACAAATGAGGGAAACCATTGAGCCTATGTTCTTTTGAGTCTGGCTTACTTCACTTAATCTGATTTTTTCTAAGTCTTTCCATTTCCTTATAAATGGGGCAATGTCGTTCTTTCTGACAGCAGCATAGAATTCCATTGTGTATAAATACCACATCTTGTTGATCCACCCATCAACTGAGAGACATCTGGGTTGGTTCCATATCTTTGTTATGGTAAATAGTGCTGCAATGAACATCGTTGTGCTAGTGGATTTAGTATATCCTTGTTTCTGGACGATTGGATAAATGCCAAGTAGTGGAATTGCTGGGTCATAGGTGAGCTCTATGTTTAGTCTTTTGAGGAACTGCCATACTGCTTTCCATAGTGGTTGAATGAGTTTGCACTCCCACCAACAGTGTATTAGTGATCCCTCCTGGCCACATCCCCTCCAGCATCTGTTATTATTAGATTTCTTGATCATGGCCATTCTAACTAGAGTGAGGTAGAACCTTAAAGTTGTTTTGATTTGCATTTTTTTATGGCCAGAGATGTGGAACATTTCTTCATGTGTCTATAGGTCATTTTTATTTCTTCTTCAGAGAAGACTCTCTTCAAGTCTTTGAAGGCCCTGAATTTAAACATTGGTACTGACAAAAATGAAAGAAAATATGATTTTGTCAAAGCATATTGTACACGTGTATGAAATACCTTAAAATATACAAGTGATGTACATCAATTAAAACAATAGAGCAGATGATTAACTATATAAAAACATAAACTCACATTTGGTTTTCACTTGGAAACATCAATTAAGAAGAATATTTTTAAGCTGGACACTGGTGCATTATGCCTGTAACCCTAGCTACTCAGGAGGCTGAGATCTGAGGACTGTGGTTCGAAGCCTGCCTGGACATGAAAGTCTGTGAGACTCTCATCACCAATTAACCACCAGAAAACCAAAAGTGGTGCTGTGGCTCAAGTGGAAGAGTGCTAGCCTTGAGCTAAAAAGCTCAAGAACAGTGGCCAGGCCCAGAGTTCAAGCCCCATGACTAACAACAACAACAAAAAAGAATATTTCCAACTAGAAATGGCTCTGTGGCTCAAAATGGTAGGGCAAAAAGCTCAGGGACAGTGCCCCTGAGTTCAATCTCCATGGCTACCACCCCCCCCACCCCCACCAACAGCAAAACAAATAAAGAGGTGACAGATACAGTAAAAATCACTTAGTTTATGTTCTGGTCTACAGGTGATGAACCAATGAACTGTCATCAGAGCAGATAAATATCAACACAGAAAATGTGGTTAAAAATACAACTGTCTACGAAGTTTAATAATTCTATAACTATAGACATAAAATGCTTAAGGAGAGCCCAAAAAACTCAAAAGCATGATTGCAAGTATAATCATTTCAATAAAGTGAAAAAGAACATGCATTTTAAAAAGACTGAATTTGGGCCAGGAGTTTGGCCTAGCAGTAGAGTGCTTGCCAAGTGTGCACAAAGACCCAGGTTTGATTCCTTAGTACCACATACATAGAAAAAGCCAGAATTGGTGCTGTGGCTCAAGCGTAGAAGCTCTAGCTTTGAGCAAGCCCAAGGACAGGCCCTGAATTTAAGCCCCAAGACTGAAAAAAAAGTGAATTTGAAGATAATACAAATAAACAGTTGAATACAGTAAAGAAAATAATGCAGTATGTCGAGGAGTTCAGTAAAGAAAAAGAAAATTAAAAAAAGAATTAAGCTATATTTTGGAAATAAAAGCTATATAAATAAGAGAATAGAAAACAATGGATCAAGTTGAAAATAGAATACAAACAGAATAGAAAACAATGTATCAAATTGAAAATAGAATATCAAGGGTCAATGACAAAATAAGTATATTAGAATATTCAGATAAAGAACTAGGTGAAAAGTAAACAAGTATGAAAGTCCATCTGGGAAGAATCATTACAGAAAAGAGAACTGATTCAAAATATATTCATATTTATGTTTATATTCATATTTATGTTTATATATTTATATATAATGAATGATTGTTGTCCTTAAGATACTACGTTATCTCTCATCTCTTTTGCTGTCCCTTGGTTATCTCATATTGTTACAGTATCTCACTTTGTTATCTGATATATTGGATGTATTTGTATTTGGTTATTTGAAATTGGATAGGGCAAGGGGGGAAAACAAGATGGGGGAGTGGGGGGAGGGTAATGGGGACCAAGACAGGTGAAAGGTTATCAATGTATGTGAATTAATGCACCTTCTATCTGGCAAATATCATGTAACCCTTTTATTAACTACAATAAAAAAGATAAAAACATTCACACATAAATAAGAATACAGAGTAATGTTATTAAAAAAAAAAACCAGCTACCATTCTGGTGGCTGTGAGGCCATCCTTGATGAATGTCTTAACCCAAATGGAATCTCCAGATGTGAAAGGATGGACTGGATTTGAGCTAGGCAGCAGGTGGGTTTCCAGGATACTTTACACACCTCTTGCTGAGTTACCTGGAAGTTCTGTTGAGATGTAATGAAGAATTACAGACTTAAGGCAGGGGCTTTGTTTTAGTGGAAGCTCCACTATTTTTCTGGTTGCTTTCTCTGAGTATATCCACTTGGATGGCAGGCTGGAGCCAGCATGACAGCATGATAGATTTTGTGCTGTGTACAGTTTGGGACTATTAATCTTTTTTTTTTTTGCCAGTCCTGGGCTTGAGTTCAGGGCCTGAGCACTGTCCTCGGACTTTCTCAAGGCTATAGCTCTACCACTTGAGCCTCAGCACCACTTATGGCTTTTTTCTATGTATGTGGTACTGAGGAATTGAACCCGGGTCTTCATGCATGCTAGGCAAGCACTTTAACCACTAGGCCAAACTCCCAGCCATGGGACTATTAATCTTGACCATGGATTTTGATACTTATAGTGCTAGTGGCTCACACAGTAATCCTAGCTATTCAAGAAGCTGAAATCTGAGGATCATGGTTCAAAGTCAGCCTCAACAAAAATAACCATGACACTCTTACCTCCAAAAAATTACAAAAAAAAAGATAAAGAATGCTAATGTTGAATAAAAGCAGCTGAAGAACAAAGCCCAGGCCATAAGTTCAACCCCAGGATCACCACACACACACACACACACACACACACACACACACACACTGCACATAATTTTGAAAAACCTCATTATTTCCTTCAAATTATGGATAATACTCTGTCCCTAATTCATTTGGACGGTACTTCATTTTTTTTTGTAATGCTGTGTTTTTAGCATTGTAGCTTGTACACATTTTTGTTGTTTTCCTATATAATTAACATTTTTGTTCTTATTACATTATCTTTATTTTTAAGTAATTTCTTTGTGAGTTAGAATTTCCATAGACAACCCATGCTAGCCTCAAGTGGGCATCCTCTTGCCTCAGCCACCTGATATGCTTCCATACTTGATGCTCTATGTAGATATCTCTACTTTTTTGTTTGCTTGTATGCCAGTCTTGTGATTTGAAGTCAGGCCCTGGTCTCTATTCCTGAGCTTCTGCCCTTGTTCTGCCACTTGAGCCATAGCTTCTACTCATGGCTTTTTGGCAGTTTATTGGAAATAAGAGTCTCCCAGACTTTCCTGCCAGATCTGGCTTTGAACTGGGATCTTCAGATCTCAGCTTCCTGAGTAGCTAGGATTACAGAGAGGAGCATTACCCTCCATTGATGCCTCACTTTTATTCTCCTAAATCAGGAACTATTCGCTTATCTCTGAGTATTTCTTTCAGTATACTGACCTTCCGAAAGAACCAAACTAGCAGCATTTCCAAGATTTCTTTCTTTTTTTTTTTTTTGCCAGTCCTGGGCTTGAGCTCAGGGCCTGAGCACTGTCCTTGGACTTTCTCAAGGCTAGAGCTCTACCATTTGAGCCTCAACACCACTTGCGGCTTTTTTCTATATGTGGTACCGAAGAATTGAACCTGGGTCTTCATGCATGCTAGGCAAGCACTTTAACCACTAGGCCAAACTTCTGGCCCATTTCCAAGGTTTCTAAGGGTGATTTTGTGCCACTGTTTTCTGTAAATTAGATTCATAACTAGATTCATTCATGGATTAGATTCATAATTAGATGTACTAGACATAATTCATGATGAAGACAGCACAGTATGAAACTCAATCACAATGGTGAGGTGGAGGCAATAATTTTATCTCCTCTACAATCTTTTATGGTAACTCCCTCATTTAATAAGGTAGTGTCTGGCAGATCCCTATATTGTAGATGTTTGAAATTTATATGTTATGCAAACATGGCAAAGTACTTACTACCAGCTAGGAAAAAAACATGCCAAGTTACCCTCTATCTGCTTTTGCTTCATTGCTAATCTGCGCCTGACCCAGTGATGCTGACCTAGAATGCTTTTTTTAAAAAGGATGAAATGTATCATTTTAGCTTTACTTTTCTTTCCTCAAAGGTTTAATATTTCCTAAAGAATTTTCTGGAGAGTGGGGGGAGAGAAATTGGGAGAAAAACATAGGAAGAGGCATCTATGTTCAAGAAGTAATGTATTTACTACATGATGAATGTAACTGTAACTCCTCTATGCATCATCGTGACAATAAAACACATTTATTAAATTAAAAAAGAATAAGTAGGGCTGGGAGTTTGGCCTAGTGGTAGAGTGCCTGCCTAGCATGCACGAAGACCCGGGTTCGATTCCTCAGTACCACATACATAGAAAAAGCCAGAAATGGTGCAGTGGCTCAGGGTAGAACACTAGCCTTGAGGAAAGCCCAAGGACAGTGCTCAGGCCCTAGCTCAAGCCCAGGACTGGCAAAAAAACCAAAAAAAACAAACAAAAAAAAGAATAAGTAAATCTGTCATCTGAGAAAAGAATGTTCTTGTAATATAACAGCCTAGATTTAAAAGAAAAAAAAGAATTGTCTGTATTTTTTCAGATTTAATTATAACAGGGCTTTAGATCTGCTGTTTGGACTTGTTTTCCTTTTAGAAAACCTGATTTTTTACATGTGTTTATTGTTATTATAAAGGTGAGGCACAGAGGGTTTATAGTTACAAAAGTCAGGTAAAGAGTACATTTCTTTTTGAACACTGTCACTCCCCCCACCCCTGCACTTTCCCATCACTACCCACGATTTAAATAGTTCATTTTCAACATAGAGTGTAGTGAATACAATTGCTCCATTTGTTCACTCATGTGACACTTATTTTTAAAGTACTATAAATATATGCTCTGAAAATTCACCCATTGAACAAAGTCTAACATTGAATCCGTAACCCACAAGTGTCTCAAAGAAAAATACAATGACAAACTGAAGTCGGAGGTGAGATGGCCCCATGCTTGAAGAAAAAGTGAGCAGGTTCAGAGGATTTTACAATCTGCAAGTGGTTGGAAATTCAAATGATTTTTGAGGGTACATCATCGTAATCTTTGCCCCTATTCTCAAAAATACTCCCACTGCATCATCTGTGTCACTGAAAATGTCACTGCCCTTTTCTTGGAAACTAGAATTAAGTGATTTCCACTGTAACTCTCAGCTTCATGCATTCTTTATTGACCTGATTGTCCATATGTGTTATTGATTCTAAGAATATGAGATTTTTTTCTGCCAGTCCTAGGGCTTGAACTCTGGGCTTAGAAACTGTTTTTGAGCTACTTGTGCTCAAAGAGGTTACAGTGCCATTTTGGCTTTTTTGAGTAGTGTATTGGAATAAGAGTCTAAAAACTTTCCTGCCCAAGCTGGCTTTGAACCAATGGCACTTTTGCTCAAATGGTAGACTTGCCTTGAGCAAAAGAAGCCCAGGGACAGTACCAAAATCCAGAGTTCTTGCCCCAGGACCTCAATAAACAAACAAATAAATAAAAAGAATGATTCAAGATATATAATTTTCTGATTGAAAGTGGAAAAATTCAAAGCACAATAAATTAAATAAAAGAAAACAATTGGTTGAAAGTCCTACTATTAGGAAGGATAAAGTCAAAATGAGAAAATCAGGAACGGAAGACAAATAGTGTGAGCATCTCAAGCAGTGAAGCGTGCTTCAGTGGTCAGAAGCCCTAAGGTCACAATAGAGCCCAGTCACTGAACCCTTGCCTGGCACAGTCAGTATGGAGGGAGAACAAAGTCAAAGAAATGAGAATAGCTGAGTTACTTTCAAGTCTTCTGATGCACACACTCGAACCAAGTCTTCATGATAATCGATGGCAGAATACAAAAGGGAAAAAGAAATAGAGGCCAAGAGAAGATTTTCACAAACAGAGTAAAGTAATCATTGAAAAATTCACCTAGTCATCTATAACAATTTACCCTTGTCACGATTTTACCTTGTGAGAGGAAATTTAGATTACTTGGTTGCAAAAGTTTTCATATCTTTGTGAGACAAAAGTTCACGTGGCATTCTCATTTCAACAGAAAGAGGACAAAGTAGACAAGGGGCATAAAGATACTACTTCCCCACCAAAACTGCTAAGCTTGTTTATGCAAAATAAGGTGGTGTGATTCTGTTTCCATTTAGAGCTATGTGGGTCAGGCCACAGCTTCCTACTCATTTCATTCCACAAAATGTACTTACCAGGATCTGGGGTCACTCAAATTTGACAGGTTATGAATGCAGAGTTTACTTCCCTCTATATTAATTATTAACTAAATGCCAAAGGTTAAGAACAAAATCAAGTATTTAACCACAGCAAATAGTTGGTAAATTATTATTTGTAAACACAACTGAACTAAAGGTCTTCCTCAGGGGAGAGTGTAAGACATAGAAAACATGTGTTTTGGCCTCAGCTTTACCAACTAGGATTTATGTCTTTCACCAATGTCCTCAATATCTAAGATGCAGTTTGCTAAGATGCAGTTTCTAAGCCCTTATGAGAAACAATTTAACCATAGGCAAAGAAAAATGAGACAATGAATATGGTTATGATAGCTACATAAAATCTTAGAATCCCCATATATCAGGCTAGTAAAATGGTAGGTAACTGAATATTAGCAAGTCTTAATTTCCATATGAAGGTAGATAACAGGCCAAGCACAATGCTCAGGCCTGTAATCCCATCATAGGAGGCAAGTGCCACATAAGAGACAAAGATTCAGAGGACTGCAATTTGAGGCCAACTTGAGCAAATAGTAAAATGCTGCTTCAAAAATCAAGCCAGGGGGGCTGGGAGTTTGGCCTAGTGGTAGAGTGCTTTTCCTAGCATGCACGAAGACCCAGGTTCGATTCCTTGGCACCACATACATAGGAAAAAAAAAATGGAAGTGGTACTAGGGCGCAAGGAGTTCTAGCCTTGAGAAAGTCCAAGGACAGTGCTCAGGCCCTAGGCTCAAGCCCAGGACTGGCAAAAGAAAAATCAAGCCAGGCATGTTGTTGTGTGCCTGTAGTTTTTGCTTTGGAGAACAGATATGTAGGAAGATTATAGACCAGGATAGCTTTAGTAAAAAATAAATATAGAACTCTTTTTTCAAGGAAATAACTAAATCAAGGACAGGCTAAGGTATGTCTTAAGGGTTATAGAACCTTGCACTAGTAAGTACAAGGCCTTGGGTTCAATTCCCAATACTACCAAAATGAAAGTTTAAAAGTGTAGTTTTAAATATGGTCAATTTAGAACAAATATGATAGTCAATTTAGGACAGATACAGCAATCAATTAGACCTCATGTGATATCCTTAAAAATATACCTTTATTTAAGCATTCGATTCTTTTTTTTTTATTGTAATTAGTAAAAGGGTTACATGATATTTGCCAGATAGAAGGTGCATTAATTCACATACATTAATACCCTTTCACATGTCTTGGTACCCATTACCCTCCCCCCACCCCGCCACCCATCATTCCTCTAAATCGCATGACAAGGCTTTTCCCTCAGTGATACTGAGCAAGTTTCAACTCTGCAGGGATGTGAAGAAAATTCCAGGACTATTCTTCAGGAAGCTATTGTGCAGTGCACTGGCCGTGAGACAATCCCAGCAGAACTGTGACTCTTCCACCTTGTACTCCTGATTCTCCCTTAACTCATTAGAAAAAGAAAAGCAATAATGATTGTGGCTTTCCATTTTTCTTTTATATAATGGTCAAGGACCTGCAACTTTTGGTCAGTACATAATATATATTTAGCTTTTCAAAATGTGTGACTGATACTAGCTACATGTAGTTAGAAATAGCATTTAATGAGTCTACTAACATGTTGAAGAGACCCAATATTGAGACCACATCTCAAAATATTGTATAATGCAAAAATTGAATAGAACATAAAGAATACTCTTAAATCCATAACTTTCCAACTTGCCACTAATATGAGAACCGAGCAGTGTACTCTGTATGTGACTTATTTAATTAAAACCCTCCGTACATCACCTTTATAATAACAAAAACTGAAAAAGGATAAACATGTTTTGAGTAATGTTCTTAAATATCAAACTGTTGACTTTGGCACATATCAGTCATGACTGTACATTGAAAACATGTAGATTTGTATTTTGAAGAGCAATATTTGATCACCCAACAAGTGCAGATAAACCCCAATCTTGTGTCCCTTTTGGAAAGCAGGACATGTGTCCAGGTCATTCCACATTTATCTCTATCTATGGGGCAAAGTCTATTCAGAAGAGAGAGGAAAGAGTATGTTCCTAACTAATTAATGTATTAAATAGGCATTCACTGAAGTCTCAGGGCCCTTTATAAAAGGTCTGCACTGCAAGCTCACAGGACTGTCAGCAAGAAAGGAATACCACCATGGATCCAGTAGCTGTCCTGGTGCTTGGTCTCTCCTGTCTGCTTCTCTTTTCCATATGGAGACAGAACTCTGGGAGAAGGAAGCTCCCTCCTGGCCCCACCCCTTTCCCAATCATTGGAAATATCCTGCAGGTTGATATGAAAGACATCACTAAATCTTTAAGCAAAGTAAGTACTCTTCACGTTTCGCCAATGGTCTCTGACAAGAGAGAAATTAAACCACATTTTAAATCTACTGCTAAAGGAACAGTAGTATGATTGATTCTTTTTTTTTTTTTGCCAGTCCTGGGCTTGAGCACAGGGCTTGAGCACTGTCCTTGGACTTTCTCAAAGCTAGAGCTCTACCACTTGAGCCTCAGCACCACTTCCGGCTTTTTTCTATGTATGTGGTACCGAGGAATCGAACCCGGGTCTTCATGCATGCTAGGCAAGCACTTTAACCACTAGGCCAAACTCCCGGCCCCGTATGATTGATTCTTATAAAGAAATTCTTGTATAAGGTTTTTATGACTGTGACTATTCATTCCAGTTTGTATTTTAATCATGGAATGAAGTAATGTATTAGAAGAGTGCATTATTGTCCATTGTAGTCTCAGTCACAAAATTGCAAATGTTGTGGATTGTTCTCCCCATCTCAGTTCGACAGACATGTTTTTAATGTTTTTTCCTGAAAGTGTTGTGATTAATGACTGAATTCAAAATTACTTACAGAATATTAGACATGGATTTTGATTCAGAATCTTCCTGAAAATGAACTTCTCTGAGGAGTTGTGGAGGATAACATAAGACCCTTTAGGGGAATTCTTATGATGTCGGAATCCATTTGGATTTTTGCATAAACAGTTTTATCAGTGGCCAAGAATGTTGCTGGGTGAGAAATGGTTTAGAAAGATGTTTCATGTACTGGGGCTGCCTCTGTAGGCCCCACCCTATGTTTCTTTTTTTAAAATTATTTTATTTAATAACTAGAATGTCCTAAGAACTTTATTTTGCCAGTCGTGGGACTTGAACTCAGGGTCTGAGCACTGTCGTTGGACTTTTCTCAAGGCTAGAGCTCTATCACTTGAGTCACAGCACCACTTCCAGGTTTTTTCTATGTATGTGGTACAGATGAATCAAACCCAGGTCTTTGTGCATGCTAGGCAAGCACTCTACCACTAGGTCAAACTCCAGGCCCACCCCACCCTCTGTTTCTATTGTCAATAGATCCCAAGTGCACTTGGCTTTAGAAGCACCTGCGCAAACTTAAAAATGCCACTTTTTCTTGTCTTCTCCAGGAAGTGAGATTCTCCACAGTTAGAGTTTCACAGGTTATCCAGAGGCAGTCATCTGTATGTTCATTTGGTATGCAAAAGGGAATCAAACATTTCTCAAGCATGGAATGTTCAAAAAGCAGAGGTTGAATTATGAGTCTTCTATTCATTATCCATGGGGCTCTAGAAATGAATTTATAATCCACAGATCTCTATTTCTTTATGAAATATGACAAGCCTGCTTGTATTTTGATGTGAAGATGAATTATACTGTTGTATCAACAGCCTGGTCCATTGCATGGCACATTGTAGGCCATCAGTAAGTAACAGCTGTAACAAACGTCCTTTGTAATGTATGAACTCTGGAATACTTGAAGTTGTGTTGGTAAAAAAATTATAAAAATATATAATTTATCTGTTTCTCAGGCTCACTGTGAGGAGCGAAGTGTGAATTCTTTCACTAGAATTATTTTCCTTCTCATTTCCAGTTGTCAAAAGTCTATGGCCCCGTGTTCACTCTGTATTTGGGCATGAAGCCCACTGTGGTGTTGTATGGATATGAAGCAGTGAAGGAAGCTCTGATTGACCATGGGGAGGAGTTCTCTGGCAGAGGCAGGTTCCCATTGATTGAAAAAGTTAATAAAGGTCTTGGTAAGTGCACATATACCTGTGTGTGTATATTTGTATGTTGGGCAGAGGATATGTTGAGGTGGAGAATGGAAAAACAGTTCTGAAGGGTTCTTTAGTCAGAGTTTTACTACTCTTGTAGCTGCCATCTGCTGTCTTGCGCTTCCTTGCTTGTGTTCTCCATCCATGTTTCTGCTTCCCCCTCATATAGGAGTTGTGTTTAGCAATGGACACACATGGAAAGAGATGAGGCGCTTCTCTCTCATGACCTTGCGGAACTTTGGGATGGGGAAGAGGAGCATTGAAGAGCGTGTGCAGGAGGAAGCCCGCTGCCTGGTGGAGGAGTTGAGGAAAACCAATGGTAGGAGCTGCTTTACATTTCTACTTTACACAGGGATATAAAAAGCTTCATTAATTCCCATTGGAGTCAGATATGGATTCTTTTGTTTCCACATCAGAAATCATGAATGTAAATTTTCATTTTTGTCTTATGCTGATACTGCTTCTTGAACTCTGGGCTTTAAACTCTTGTTCAGCTCATGGCTGGTGGTCAGCCATTTGAGCTACACTTCCAGTTCTAGCTTTTTGCTGGTGAGTTGCTATAGGTGTCATTGATTTGCACAGATTTGTTCCTCTAGGCTTCTACCAACCACCATCTTCAGTTTTCAGCCTTGTGAATAACTAGGGTTCTAGTCAGCAACCACACCAGTGTCCGGATAGATATTCTGAGTAACTTTTCTGAAGAGTGAAAGAACTGTACAGCCCCTCAGCATAACTCTGGGAACCAAGTGCAATCATTACATGAAAGTCATTACAAAGGTGTTAATGACCCTATCAATGCTCAGAATCCCCCACTGTACACATTTTCTTTGGCATTTTTGGTGATTCCTTGCTTTCTATGCCTATAATTTTGGATAGTCATGGTGTAGTGTAAGATACAATTTTATTTGTTCTATTTTTTCTCCATTTAATTTACATTAAAATCATTTTTTGCAAACAGTCCAGTTGCTACAGATCAACATTAGTTATCTTTTCTTACCAATAATATAGAGTTTTTATTTACATATTTTGATTAACTATATGCTCTGTCATGAATCTGTAAAAATACTTAAAACTGATTGTTACTAAGTTAGCTAGATTTCAACTATAAGGAGAAACTCTTTATCTAGTCTTCTTTTACTATGCTGTAGCTCAATTTTCAGTTTTTCCCATCACTTTTCTCCATGCTTATTGGATTTTATGGTAAACATCTTATGGTAGTTGCTCCCACAGCCAGTTTCTAACCTATATTCGCAATGAATAGGATTGTTCACTTGGATTCTAAATGCCCTGGCACTTTTTAATTCATTCTTCTAATTAAAATAAAGGACTAAAATTCAGATTTAACCTGTGAATGACACAAACATGCAGTTATAGGAAATCTCAACAACTTCCCAGCAAACCATCTTCTTCATAGTTACATTAAAACATTTTTGAGAGCTTAGACTCATTTCAATTATTATCTAGTCTATACACATGCAACCAACTCAATGGCTATTTTATAATCCAAGCAACCCACACCAATTCACAATGTCTTTAATTCATAGCTATTTGGGGTCTATGATTTAAACTCAGTGGACCTTACATGTTGATGATTTGCTCACAGCAATTGCACTGTTTGGAGATTATGGAAAATAATCCTATGTCTGCCAAATGATAGATCCTAAGAGACAGACAAATTTAAAGTATATGTGTTACATATTATGTATCCAAGAATTCTAAAAGTTAAGTTTAATTTGGTGTTTGAGTCAATTTACTGTCTACTTATTTCCTAAGAAAGGAAAATTTACTTTTACATGTTAAAATGAAAAAGAAGGTCCCCATTTCTTAATTTTATTTTTGCCTTACCTGAGATGTTTATTTAACAAGAGGCTTAAGTTTAGTTTTTACATTTTTTCTCTTACAACACGAATGCGTTCTGCCTTTTACTTTGATTCCTTTTAGTATTGGAAGTCTAGTACGCTCCATTGATGATTCAAAAATGCACCATTTATCTGATAGTCTCTCCCTTTCTTTCTCAGTGCTGTGTAGTCTGCAGGCTTTGCAAATACTCATATTACTACTCTGGATAGCTGACCAGTAGGTATTTAAAAGTCTTCTTTTTCCAAAATAGTATATGTCTGGGGTTGAAAGATTATAGGTAAAGGCAATTTGCATGAACTGTTATTATTTTGCTAGTTAGTTTATACTAGCGAAGTCAGGATTCAGGTAAAGTGATAGGCCAGTTTAATTCATATTGAATATCTGGCTGTTAGAGGAATTTATTAGCAAAACAGTAATAACAATTGATGAAGGTGACAAAAGCTAAGTATTTAATATGTATATTTCAATTTGTTTCTAATTCTTCAGGCTCACCCTGTGACCCCACCTTCATCCTTGTCTGTGCTCCCTGCAATGTGATCTGCTCCATTGTCTTCCAGAATCGTTTTGAGTATAAAGATAAGACCTTCCTTAACTTGGTAGAGAAATTGGATGAAAATGTCAAGATTCTGAGCTCACCATGGGTACAGGTAAAGCCAAGATCTTTTCTTCCTAAGAAAACAGTGTCTTTTTTTTTCCCCCAGCAGACCCAAATCAAATAAAGAGGACACAGTACGGTGAAGAGTTGGACTTGGTAGTCCTACGTAAAGAAGCATGGAGTGCTATTCGGGAAGTTCCTGCCCATCCAATGTGTTCTAGTGTTTTTCCTATTCTAGTTTTGCAGTAGCTTCAAAGATTCTTGTTTTATATTATATTAAGGTCTGTGATCACCTTTGAGGGGTTACTACTACAGGTCAAATTCTAAGATGTAACAATGTTGAAATTTGTTTGGGAAGTATGGAAAGGAAGAATGAGGGAGAATAGCAAAGGAATTCAGTATTATCTAAACATATTGCAAGTCTGGGCTCTGTTGGCTCTTGTCTAAAATGAAAGTTACTCAGGAGACTGAGACCTGGACGATCAAAAACTGAAGCTAGTCAGGGCAGAGAGTTCTGCCAGAATCCATCTCCTAAATATCCAGCCAAAAAGAAGGCTAGCAAATGTAGCTCAAGTAGTGGAACACAGATCGTGAATGAGAAAGCCAAGCAAGAGTTTGAGCCCCTGAATTCAAACCCCAATACTGGCACCAAAAAGAAATATGCATTTCATTTATATATGGAAGTGTCAAAAATGAAAGCCTTTCATAAATAGCTGATACTAATAAAACATGGAAGAAAAATAATGTAAACATTTGAAAAAGATGTCTTAGGTTATATTTATACTCACTGAAAAAAAGTACAAATATAGAATTGACTCAAGCTAATGAACTCAAGCAATTAATTGGTTATTTCCCATTGAAGCCCAAAGGGATTTTGCTATTAGTTGCTTTGTTCAGTTCTAGAAAGATGCCTAGTTAATGAGTGGATATCCATGTCCTTAGAGAAATTTTACCTTTCCCATAAGTTTGTTTTCCAATCAGACATCTCATATTCATGCTATTACTGGGAAGAAGTGTTTTTCCGCACAGAGGCAGCCTATTTGGGACAATGGAAGTCACTACAAATCACCAAGTAGAGCCAGAGTGTTTGCTGATTCCACTGTAACCTAGAGGACAAGGCAGACTGGGTAGAAATTACAAAATTGAACTACAATAGATCCTCACAATGTTTTTCCTTGTACTGATTTGGCATGCCCTAAACTCTGTAAAAGTTTATAATTATGTGATCATGGAGAATTCATTTAGAGGCTCTGGCATGAGGCTGTTTTAGGGGATCCTGAAACCCCTCTCACTTTATGTCCCATTGAAATTTCCCTCCAAGATGGAAGCCATATAACAGTTCTCTTTATAACCAAGTTTTCTGTAATATGTATACTATGTATATGTGACTATATGTAATAAATTATTGCTTTTGCGTTTAGATCTGCAATCTTTTCCCTGTCCTCATTGATTATGTACCAGGGAGTCATACAAGAATATTAAAAAATTCTGATCATGTAAATAATTATATTTTGGAGAGCATAAAAGAACATGAGGAATCACTGGATGTTAACAATCCAAGAGACTTGATCGATTGTTTCCTGATTAAAATGAAAGAGGTAAAATATTAAAAATCTATACAGTTATTTGAATCCTTGAACATTTTGTGACACATTAAAAAGTATGTGTTACTAGAGATGTTTAAACAACCAGACCAGCAGTGTTTGAAAAGATAGTGATATAGTACCAGCCTTGAGAAAAAGCACAAGGTAAATACCCACAACCTGAATTCAAGCCCCAAGTCCAACAATATTAACAAAAAAGCTTAATTGTACATTCAGGCTTATAAAACCTTTTCCTCTAATTTTCCTACTTCAATTTTCTGATCCTTTAAGGAGGAGAAAATTTAATTATTACCATATCAAAGTAAGGACAATTTAATTATTACCATATCAAAGTAAGGACAGCACAGTAGCTGGAGATATTAGGCTCAACTAGAGCACCACCTCCACTGTCACTGTTCATTTCTCTTGGTCCTTTACTCTCCAGGTTTATACCCCTGAGAGATACCGTAAATTCACTGTCATCTCATATTCTGGTAAATAATATAATTGTATCAAACCCTAGGAACAGAAAAGTCACAAGGAACAATTGGAATTTACTAATGAAAGTTTGAGAACTGTTGCAGCTGATTTATTTGGTGCTGGCACAGAAACAACCAGCACAACACTGAAATATTCCCTGCTGCTCCTGATGAAGCATCCCCATGTGACAGGTGGGCAAACCTTTGAGAAAATAGAAGAAAGATGCTGCTAGTGATTCGCAGGTTGTCAGATATGTCTCCCAGTTCAATGTCTCGTGCCACCAGCTGAAATCAGAAAGAAATGAGAACAAGACAGTAGGAAAAGGAATGAGACTCTGGTTTGATATCTGCATTTTATGGCAGGTAATTGTGGGAACACAGCTCTAGTGTAAATTCAGATACAATTACAAATTGATTTTACACCCAAAATTTCAGCTTTTACAGTAGGTAAGTTCTTGTATATACTTTTCCTCATCTTCACAATTCTAATCCTGCCATCGACCAAAGAGAATTCTTGTCACTAATGCAAAGTAGAAGTGCTAGAGATAAATTCCATTCTGAGACAGGTTCTCAAAACAGAGACTCATTACAAAGGTATTATTGAAGCAGAAGACATACCTCAAGGAAATTTACGATTTCAGAAGTCTAATTCTGCAAAACTTCTGTTTCATAAAGTGAGAATCTTACATGGGCAGCTATAATTTTTATCTTTTACAGCATTCCTTTATATTCAAAGAGTTCTACTTGTGGAAACACTATTCTAGGATTTAAGAAATAATGATGAAATGATTTTAAATGAGAATAAATCCCCTGAGGACAATAAGGGGAGAATAGAAAACATAAAAGAAGTCTTTACCAAAATTCTGACATCAAAGTAGAGATAATAGTAATGAAATAACTGAGCCAGAAACATGATGCTTTCACCTAAATGTTGTAACAGGAAAAGCTCCGAGGGCAGAAAAGACAAGCGATGTCTCTAAAATTCCCGTAAAGTTTCCTAGTTGGAAATAAGAAGTGTAGAAGAAGATAGAAAAAGTATTTAGCAAGCACACTCTCCATGCTCAAATTCTCATCACAGTTCCATTCATCAGGTAACTTGCTTTCCTCCATAAGAAAAGAAGGGCCCTTTCTCACAGAAATTTGCAACTGGGAATCTGCATACTCAGAAATTATAGGGAAATATAGTGAAGTATACGTATGAGAGGTCTGCAACAAAAAAGTATGAGAGGTCTAGAAATGACTACTTGATTTTTTGTGATGCACAACTTTCTATCTTTTTCATTTCTGGAAATTCTTCCAGAGTGAGGAAATAAAAGAACTCCCATCTTTTGTCAATCTGACAGAATGAAGTGTGTTAAAGCGTTCACTAAGACTAAGTTTGTAGCATTCTAGAACACCAGAATTGTAAAGATCATCATAATTTTCAGAAAGTCACAAATAGGTCATATGTAAAGAGAAGATGAAGAGTGCATCAGAATTCCTAAGAGTAAGTACAGCCTATGTATTGATGAAAAAAGGTGAGAGAATTAGTCTTCCCTATCAGCCATACAATCTATACCCCATTTTGTCTTTTGGCACCAAATACGATATAATGCTTGTGGTTCAGTTATTTAAAATCACGTCAGAGAAAATCAAGGACTCCAGAAACTGGAAAAGAAAGGGCATAGGATACACGGAGACTGTCACTGAGGCTGCTAGAAACTCAACTTAGAAAACACCCACATCAGACCAAACCAGAAACAAATGATGCAAGGAGAGAGGGAAACACTGTGAATGAAGCAGAATGGCCCAGAGTGTCAGATATCCCACTTACTATTTCCCACTTATTATTGATAGAAGTTTTAAACATTTATTTGTGTATTTGCAATTAATTCTAACTCAGACAATGAAAATCATAAGCTAATAAGAAAGACAAGGAAGTACAATAAATGCAAAGTCATCCTAGTTTCCACTCAAGGAAATTGTAACTATTGGTTTCAAAATTCAAATATTATACTTAGTATATTGTTGTTAATGAAGGGAAGGGGACTGTATGTGTGTAGCTCTATGTATCTATTTGTAGATTTGGCTAAATATACGAGATAGAGATGGCAATGTATATTTTGACCTCAGATAGTAGAAAATCAAGAAATATCCTCTAAATGTGATTTAAAAAATATCAACTAGGCACCTGCATCAGTGGCTACTCAGGAGGCTGAGACCTGAGGTTTTGATTGAAGTTTGAAGCCAGCTTGGGCAAGAAAGTTCATGAGCCTCATACCTCCAATAAGCTACTCAGGAAAAGCCAGAAGTGGTTCTGTGGCTCAAGTGGTAGAGTGCTAACGGTGAGAACTAAGAGGCTCAGGGACAGCATCCTGACCCTGAATTCAAGCTCCAGGTCCAGCAATAAGAAAACAAAAAGAGGGACTGGGAGTTTGGCCTAGTGGTAGAGTGCTTGCCTAGCATGCACAAAGACCCGCGTTCGATTCCTCAGTACTACATACACTGGAAAAAGCTGGAATTGGTGCTCAGGCTCTAGCCTTGAGAAAGTCCAAGGACAGTGCTCAGGTCCTAGGCTCAAGACCAAAACTGGTAAAAAAAAAAAAAAAAGACAAATGAGTCATTATTTAGAAATATGAAGATAAGATAAAATTCAGAAGCAGATACTAGGATAACCAATATCTCTGTCAGAAGAAAGTGATTTTGTAATGGAAGTATTACTGCACATTGTACATATGCAAATACAAAGACCCACATTACTTACATAATGTTAAATTACTAAAAATAAAAAATAGTATTTACTTTCTTTTTTTGTCATTTCTTCTGCATTTTATTACTGTACATTAATTGTACAAAAACATTTAATGCGGATACTTCCATATATGCATACAAATATTTTCCTTCTTTATTATCAGTATATAATGTACAAAGAGGTTTCAATTCAGCACATGAGTTCAGGAGTTACAATGAATCTTGACCAATGTCAATCCTTATAATGTACATTGAGTAAGCTATGTGCCAGTCTAGATAATGTACTTTCATTCAGGTTTTAATTAATCATGCCCTATATGTTTTTGAAATATGTTTTTATTTCTATTCATTTCAGCTACAGAAGTGAATCTCTATGTTTAAAATACATCATTTGTTCCATAACTAACAGAATTTGAAAATCATTTTAGGTAAAAATCACCTCTTTTATCAGCAAAAATATTTCTGAATTAGAACAAAATGGGTATATTTTATTAACATCTTAAAAGTCATACTTAAAGCCATTTATGCTATGGTATAGCCCATGAATTCCCATTCATATTTGTGGAGCTTTATGAAATTTGGAGACATATGTGAAGATAATTGTGTCCTAAAAATATTTTTATTGTTAATATTTTATTCCTTTTTTTCCTAAAGTTCTATTATAATGTAGTATTGTAAGTATATACTACCTATAATCATATTCTTCTTCAATATGTTAAATAAAGGTATTTTATTTCAATATATAAAATAAATTACATGTGTATTATTAGATTTTTTGTGTTTTTTTAACAAGAAGATAAACTCTATGGCCATAATGATGCATTATAAGGTTAGTTAGTAGGACAGTGATTCGTGCATATAGAGAAGTGTATTCTGCGAGGCATATTGTTTTATTTACCTCTAAACTTGTTGAGACACTCTTTATGTAGCCCTGCATTACCGTGATCAGTGTGTCACTTTCCTCCTATGTCACCATTCCTTATTTGTGTCTCAACCAGCTAAAGTGAAGCAGGAGATTGACCAAGTGATTGGCAGGCACCGGAGCCCCTGCATGCAGGACAGGAGCCGCATGCCTTACACAGATGCTGTGCTGCATGAGGTCCAGAGATACATCGATCTTATACCCATGAACCTGCCCCATGCAGTGACCCGTGATGTGAAGTTCAGAGGCTACGTCATTCCCAAGGTGGGCTTGTTTTTTCTCTTGGAGCCTCCATAGGAGCCTGAGTTTTGCGTGCCTTGTGAGAATCTATTCCTCCACCACCCCACGAGAGAGCTGCAAAGGTCTCACAGCACAGTTGGCTGCCCAGGAGACTTTGTGTTTTGGGGAATTTGGACTTACACATCCATGCAAGAATAGCCCTGGTGTGTGGCACTGTGAATTTTCAGATTGTTCGGCCCCTTAAATTGTTTCTATGTGGTGCGTTTTTCTTTTTTCCTTTTTATTTTTTTTTGGGGGGGGGCTAGTCTCAGTCTTTGAATTTCTAAATGAACACACAAGCCCGTATTCATCAACTCCCTAAAATGCTCTGCTTGGGTGTTTATTATGCCCTCAGTAAAATTATAGAATACATTTGAGTAAAAAATGTAACATTGATTTCTTCAATTCATGAATAAATCATGCTTCCAAATTTATCTATGCTTTACTTTACTTCCACAAAATATTATGTTTTAAATAGTCACTCAGGGGCCGGGAGTTTGGCCTAGTGGTTAAAGTGCTTGCCTAGCATGCATGAAGACCCGGGTTCGATTCCTCGGTTCCACATATAGAAAAAAAGCTGGAAGTGGTGCTGAGGCTCAAGTGGTAGAGCTCTAGCCTTGAGAAAGTCCAGGGACAGTGCTCAGACCCTGAGATCAAGCCCAGGACTGGCAAAAAAAAAATAGTCACTCAGAAATATATTCATCGACTTTTTCTAAATACTGAGTTTTCAACTGTTATTATATTATCTTCTTGTTGGACTTGGGACTTGAATTGGGGCCTGTGCAATGTCCCTGAGCTCATTTACTCAAAGGTAGTGCTCTACCACTTTGTGCTACAGTAACACTTCCAGTAATGAACTGGAGATAAGAGACTTGTGAACTTTCCTGCCTGGAGTCATGGCTTCAACCCATGAGCCACAGATTTCAGCCTCTTGAGTAGCGAGGAGTTGAGCCACCAGTGCCGGGCTTGATTTTTATTTTTATGGTGGCTTTGTCTTTCTTTGTACCAGATATATAGAAACATAATTGCTTTAATCATTCTGATGACCTCATAATAAGTAAACTCAGGAAATTAACTAGTCATTGCTAATGATTTATCTATAGACTTGTTAGAGATTTGAGGGTAATATCTGGATTAATATTTTTATGCCTGATTTTCCAAGTCTTGTGTCCATAGCTTTGTTCTGCTGAATTTTTGCCCTGGCAGCCAGGATGGTATAAAAGAAAATTGGTGGTGGTGGTGATCTTCTTTCATTTAGGATTGGCAGAAGAGATTTCAAGCTTGATATTTCACTACCAAGTTTTGTTTCTTACATATTTTGGTAGTTAAAACAATATCATTAGGGAAGTTTACCCTGTATTCTTATTTATGTGTGAATTTTGAACTTAAATATGATTATATTTTGAATCAGATCTATTCTCCATGATTCTTTTTAAAGTTTCTTTCCTTTCTTTTCTTTTTTCCTTCCTTCCTTCCTTCCCTCCCTCCCTTCCTCCCTCCCTCCCTCTCTCCTTTCTTTTTCTTTCTTTCTTTCCTTCCTTCCTTCCTTCCTTCCTTCCTTCTTTCTTTCTTTCTTTCTTTCTTTCTTTCTTTCTTTCTTTCTTTCTTTCTTTCTTTCTTTCTTTCTTTCTTTCTTTCTTTCTTTCTTTCTTTCTCCATTCCTTGGGCTTGTACTCAGCGCCTAAGAATTGTCCTTGGGCTTTCTCAAGGTTATGTCTCTACCACTTGAGCCACAGCACTGCTTCCAGCTTTTCCTGTTTGTGGAACTGAACCTGGGTCTTCATGCATTCTAGGCAAGCACTCTACTACTAGGCCAATCTCCCAACCCTTGCCTTCTTTTGTTGTTTTGGGGTTTTTGGTAGTTTTTATTGTGAAGGTGACGTACATGGCTGGGAATGTAGTAGTATGCTTGCCTGTCATGCATCAAGCTCTGTGTTTGCTTTCTCAGTACCAGAAGTGGCGTTGTGGCTCAAGGCATAGAATGCTAGCCTTGAGCAAAAATGTTCAAGATCAATATCCAGACCCCAAGTTCAAAATTAAAGCCCTAAGTCTGGCAAAAAAATGATGTGCAGAGGCATTAGTTATTATAAGTCAGGTAGAGTAAATTTCTTCTTGGACAATGTCACCTGTTCCCTGGCTTTCTCCACTTTTTCCTTCCCATCGCTACCCACAATAGTTGTATACTTTATTTCCTACATAGTGTCCAGTGAGTACCACTGATGTATTTGTTTACCCTTACACTCCCACAGATAGATAAATAATCAAATGGAACAAAAACAGGAGGAAACCCACTCATGTTTTCATTTCCTTCAGTACATTCCAATAAAGATAATTTTGTATGATCATATGCCCATAGACATTGAACTTTTTGTTCCTTTCCTGAAAGCATCTTCCTTGGATCTCATTGTGTGAATGCCTAGGATACTTCTTTTTATATGTGGAAAATTGTAAGCATGGTGCTGGCTTAGGCAGCACATATGCTAAAATTGGAACATTCAGGAAGCTCAGCACCACCCTTGCACGAGGATGGAGCTCCCTTTTGTGAAACGCTTCATAATTTGATCAGAACGAAAACCAGGAAATGGAAGTGAGGACACATGGGGCACAGGAAGGGAAGGAGGAAGAGTGAGCAAATGCAGTCGTGGTATTCTAGATGGGCAGGAGTTCACTTTCCATTGCTTTATATCCTCCTTGTTTTTGAGGTTTCTGTTGTTGAGAAATCTGGTGTTATGCTGATGGGCTTCCCACCATAGACAACTGGTTGTTTTTCTTTAGCAGCTTTCAGTACTCTTTAATTTTTCTGAATATTTAATGTGAAACTACACTGTGTCATTGAGTGATTCTTTTATGATATAGTCTGCTGTCCTAATGGCCTCCTGTACCAGGACTGCTAAAGATTTCGTAAATATTCTATTATTTCACTGAATTTGATTTCTTGTCCTTTATCATAGGCTTCTTGTTCCAGTATAGCTGTATTTCATCAGTTTGATCTTTCAAGTTTCCCGGATGGATGTGTCTGTTCTTGTCATAATTTTTTACTTTTCACCTAGACTTTTTGGACTATTCGAATATATCTGAACATTTTAATTTATGCATTCAATTTGATCAACTGTTTTTTCATTTTATTTACATAACTTCATTTCCAAAATTAATTTTTTTAAGATTTCTGTACCTTTATTGAAATTTTCATTGATATATTGCAATATTTTCCTTCCTTCACTCAGCAGTTTATTTGTACTCTCTTCAAAATCTCTCCATTTTAATACATGCCCTTCTTTACGTTATTGAAATCATTGTCATTGTAAGCATGCTTTTGAGCTCCTTGGGGCTTTTTTTAATGTCTATTGCCATATAGTTGTTAAACTTTGGAGACTTTCATTTTTTCCATATTTTCCGTGTTGATATTTATATGATTTGAAGGCAATTCATTGGTTGAAAGTCTTCATCACCTGTAGACCAGACAATTGAACTAAGTGATTTTCACTGTATCTATCACGTTTTTAACTATTTGTTTCATTTCTTGCTGGTCATGGGCTTGAACTCAGTGCCTGTGACTGTGCTGAGCTCTTTTGCTCTACCATTTTTGGACCACAGAGCCACTTCTGGTTTTCTGGTGATAAAATGTCTCAGAGAACTTTCTGCCAAAGCTGGCTTTGAACTGCAATCTTCAGATCCCAACTTCCTGAGTAGCTAGGAACTGGCACCCAGATACATAATTATAGAAATAGATATCAATATCAATATAGATGTAGATATAGTTGTGGATATAAATATAGCTAGATAGAAAGATAACAACTAGAATCACTTATCTGTGTGTGTTGTTCCCAGGACACAACCATATTGGCACCACTGACTTCTGTGTTGCACGATCACAAGGAATTCCCCAACCCAGAAATATTTGACCCTGGCCACTTTCTGGATGAAAGTGGGAACTTTAAAAAAAGTGATTACTTCATGCCTTTCTCATCAGGTAAGAAAGTTTCATTTTAATATTTCGAGCTAACTCTGGGGGTCTGGGGTTCAGCTTACGAGCTGCACTTTCATGGCCCATGAACTTTCCCTGTTCATGATACACCCTTGACTGCTTGACAAGACTAGTAGGACTGTTTCAGTTTGTCTGTGCATTTCTTCTAAAACTGGGCAAGGTATAGAATAGATCTTTTGCATTGTTTCTTTCCATATATCATAGCAATCTCTTCCTAAACAGTAAACCTTATTTAGACTGCCTTCATTCACAATGAGAAAGGATATCTTCACAGAGGCCCCTCCAAAATCTTTTTGAGTTATTTGTCACCCCAAGGTTCCTCTATAGAATGAAAAGTCTCCCATAAGACAGAGAAGAACACTGAGGACAGTGAGGGAGAACAGTCACAGACTACCAGAGAACAGGGTTTGTGAGGGGGAGTATTAACAAATTGTTTTCTCCTATTCCTCTATTAAACAGAAAATGGAGTAAGCAATGTTTTAAGATAGTTGAGATACTTCAAAGGGGACTGAGAGTAGACAGAAGACAGAGCAGAACATTTTTTGTTGTTTTTTTAAAAAGATTTAGATGTACATTTTATTCTTAATTTTTAAATCTGTTCCATTGTTTTCTTTTCCTTTTCTTGATTTTTATTTTTTATTTTTTATTGTAATTAATAAAAGGGTTACATGATATTTGCCAAATAGAAGGTGCATTAATTCACATATATTGATGTACAGAAGGTTTACAGTTATATAAGTCAAGTAGCAAGCACATTTATTCATATATATGATGGAAAGTACAGAAATAATAAAACACAGACAAAGTGGGGAAAGCAGAAAAACCCACTAGAAGTAAAATAAAAAACCTAGTAGAGATCTTCTCCCTTTCTGAGGGCTTTCTATTTATCTTGCTAGCTCTCTCTGTTGCCATGCAGAAACACTTCAGTTTAATGCAATCCCATTTCTCCAGTCCTTTGATTTGTTGTAAGGAAATGGAAAATCTTTCCATGCTCCTGGATTGGAAGGAATAATATTGTGAAGATGTCAATACTGCCCAAAGCTATGTACAAATTCAACGCAATACCCAACACAATTCCAACAACATTCTTCAATGATATAGAAGAAGCAATAACAATTCATATTTAATATCAAGACTTAAATAGCAAAAATAATCCTTAGCAGGAAGAACAGTGATGAAAGAATATCAATACTAAACGTCAAACTCTATACCAAACCATACCAATTAAATAGCTTGGTATTGGCACAAGAATAAGCTTGAGGACCAATGAAATTGAACATAATATCTAGAAAGGAACCCACAGACCTGTAGCCAACTAATCTTTGATAAGGGTGCCAAAAACATAGTATAGAAGAAAGAGCCTCTTCAACAAATGGTGCAGGCAGAGTTGGTCCTTATATAGTGCTCAGCACCAGAATCAATTCCAAATGTATCAAAGACCCCAATATAAAAACAGATTCCCTGAAAATATTACTGCAGGGTATATTGGAAATAAAAGGGCTGCTTGGAATGTCTGAAACTTCTTTTTTCATATATTTTTATTGTAATTAAAGAAGGGTTACATTATATTTGCCAGATAGGAGGTGCATTAATTCACATACATTGATACCCTTTCTTATATCTTGGTCCCCATTTCCCTCGCCCCTTCCCCCACCCCTCATTTTGTTTTCTCCCCTCCCCTATCCAATTTCAAATAAACAAATACAAATATATCCAATATATCAGATAACAAAGTGAGATACTGTAACAATATGAGATAACCAAGAGACAGCAAAAGAGATGAGAGATAACATAGTACATTAAGAACAACAATCACTCATTATATGGCTTTTGTTTCTATATCCTAGAGTCCTTTCATTCAGCGTCATACTATATGGCCTTATGTATCTAGGTTTAGAGCAGAACATTTTTAAGAAAGTCATGAACCACAGGAGCAGAACATTTACTCTCAACTCAGCTTGTCAGAGACTGTCAAATAATTTTATAGAACTATCAGATCATGTGGCAAATCTATTACAAGGATCCCTGAGCAACTTGCTCTTCTTTCAACCTAAGACATGTGTGTTGGATATTGTATCTCCACATCTGCACTATGTGTGTTGTGTGTCTGGACAAGAAGCAGCTGTCTTTCTCAGTAGCTATGATTATTTTTTGTCTTGTTTGTTTGTTTGTCGGTAGTAGGACTGGACTCAATGTTTAGGCCCAGTCTCTGATCTTTGTTGCTCAAGGCTAGTGCTCTGCCTCTTTGAGCCACAGATCTATTTCTGGCTTTTTAGTTTTTAATTAAAGATAAGAGTGTCATAGTCTTTCTTCCCCAGGATGGCTTTGAATCACAATTCTCAAATCTCAGCCTCTGGAGTAGCTAGGATTACAGGTATGAGCCACTGGTACCCAGCTAATGCTGTGACCTTTGATATCTTCTTTACATCTGTCACATAGATAACATAGGGAAAGGTAACAAACTCTCTTCAAAAATTCACTTGTTTTACACAAAGGGAATCATATTAACTAATGGGGAAATTATTCTTTCTGATGATTTTGTGCTTCAGTAAAAATTGAATATGACATTTGTGAAACTAAATGAGTGCTGAGGGGCTGAATACTTGAAGGGTTACAAAGAATACAAACAGGAAATCAAATTGGTCTGTGTCTTGATGTCTTTAAGGAAAATATAGCATGACAAAAAGGAATTGCATGTTATAATACTTTAAATTTGTGTACTATAGGCTGATAAAATGGAGAGATAGGGCTGTAAATATTAAATGGCAAAAAGTGTTCATTGAACATTTCCAGGGAACAAGTAACATGAGTGATATAAATATGTTTCCTTAGATAATCATAGATGTCTGTAGAACAAAGTGTATCATAGAAACCAGAACCTCAAATCTTTATAAATAGAAAAATAAAACTCCATGAAACATGTGCTACATAACAATCTATTATTATTTTAATTCCTCACCAATACTTCATGAAGGAATTATTAGCATCCACATTTAATATATGAAGAAACTAAGGCTCTGATAGTTTAAATAACACAGCCATATGGATAGTGACAGAGTGAACATTTGACTTCTGAGATGACATCAAAAGCAGTGTTTCTCACCACTCCCTTTACATGTGATGAATTCCACTCATAGTCTAGGGAAGATCTGTACCCTTCACTCCTGCATGTATATAAACCCATAGGTTTGGAAGAAATCCCCAAGTACATAGTCACAGGTCTTCCTGATACACAGGGATAATACTAAGAGAGAAGGGATGGGAGTCGGCCTCCTGGTTAAGGACAACCTATATTAAGCCCTCATCTCAAGCTATTGGAAGCTTAATTGTATCCAGAACTGTGATCCCTCTGTTGAGCAGCGAACATATTAGAATAACTGACATAATAATTCAGCAACCAGCAACCCGGCAGAGAAAAAGAGAAGAGGTGGAAATAGAGGAGGAAAAATAAGGGAAAAAAGAGCATTTATCATGTAGAAATATTTAATGAAATGTTTACATGAAGATGGTAATCTATTTTTTATTTAAAATATCAAATTTGATTTTGTATGGTTTGTCTCTGGATTATTTTAAGACAGGATATTAAAAATGTAACCCAAACTGGTTACCGCATCAAAATTCTTCTGTGTTAGACTTCTGTGGTGGAATTACAGGTGTGTTGTGTGCTGCCATTCACATTTTACAAATCACAACTTTTCATAATGCATTTGTTAACATTACTTCTTGCCTTCGTGCCTTTACAGTTTTCCTCCTCCAGGATGCATCCATCTGCCATGCATTCAGTGATGCAGAGAAAACCCGGACATTTTCTATTACTGGGTAAAAATGCAGTGCTTCATATGCTCACATTGTATAAAAGGAGTCATTTCCTGCTTTCATTTTTATTTTTTAAACAACATTTCAGGCAAGCGAATTTGTGTTGGAGAAGGCCTGGCCCGCATGGAGCTGTTTTTATTCCTGACCTCCATTTTACAAAACTTCAACCTGAAATCTCTGCAGGATCCACAGGACCTTGATACCACACCAGTACTGAAGGGGTTAATTTCAGTGCCACCATCATACCAGCTCTGCTTCATTCCAGTCTGAGGAAGAGCTCTGTTTTGTGGCTCTAGCTGGGCAGTAATCTGCAGTTCCCTCTTCTGAGCCCCAACTCACCTCTTTCCCCTGTCAGAAATGCCTTCCTGTCCTCCCTTCTCCTGTCTTCCCTCTCCGCCCAGATCCAGAAGACCCATTCTCCATATGGTGGGTTTCCTGTGACACTGCACAATCATTCCTACAGTCCCCAGTGCTTTATAAAAGCTTTATTCACCATGCCAAGTGTTCATACTTATCTAATAATGATTTACTAATATGCTCATATCACAAAACAATAAAATGATTACCATATGATAACTCAGACTCATTCCTCTATCTATTCACAATAATAAATATTATTTATCATTCTCGGGGTCATTGTTGGACCCTCCTTCTTTGTTCAAAATTCAGGGAAGCAGTGAATCAAACTAGAAACCCACAATAGCATGGTAGATGGTAGGAAAACTCTCTGGATATATCATCTGTAATATCTAAAGATTTTCATTTAACAAACCCAAGCAATGTCCAGAAGCAGCTCCTCCAGTAGGAAAATACTGGGAGACACAGACATAGACAGGAATAAACGTTAAAAGCTAGCACTCATGTCTTTACTTTGGCTTTAGTGGCAACAAAAAATAAAATTTCAAATATTCTGCTCAATTGATGTTTCCAACAGAAAGCCAAATATGAATTTGTTTTTATATTGCTAATCATCTGCTCTATTACTTTTGCTCTATTATTTTTATTGTGGTACATTATGCATACGCTTTAAGACATTTCATACATGAGCACAATATACTTTGACCATATCATTTTTTTCCTTCACTTTTGGCAGGACTGAAGTTTAAGTTCAGGGCTTTGTTATTCCTAGACAAGGACTCCACTGATTAGAACACATCCTCTATGTGTTTTTCTACTTTCTACACATTGTTTTCCACTTGACATAAATGTGATGATAATTATAATAAGGGCACCAAACCCCTTCTCTCATTTCATTTCAAGCTTTCACAAACATGCATCTAACACAGGATTCCCTTTCTTCTACATTGCCATGCACCACATGACTAGTAAAGTCATTCATCCTCTCTGCCAGGCTCACTCCCCAGACAAAGCCCTTTGGCCCTGCAATTCTTTTTTTTAATTAAAGAATTTATTAACATTGATGTTTACATCATATTTCAAATGACATGTTTAACAAATGAATATTCAAGAAGAGAATCTATGTAATCACTGGCACTTACTTTTTAGAATATAATCAAAATTAGGCTAAGGGTTTGTATATCATAGATACATATTAATTTATGAAATAAAACATTATGTCTATAGAGTAATAGGTTTTTATGTCTATGTAGTTATGTTTATATTTCCAATACCATCTCCATAGCATTGGGTACACAATATTGAGTCCTCTCTCTTGTACTGTTTGGATCTAATAGCCACATATCAAGGATACCATGCGCCTTTTGCTCCTTTGGTCTTGACTTGTCTCACTCAACATGATTCTCCCTAGATTCATCCACTTCCCTGCAAATGCCATTTTATTTTGTCTGTTGGCTATGTAGAATTCCATTGTGAGTGTGTGTGTGTGTGTGTGTGTGTGTGTGTGTGTGTGTGTGTGTGTGTATGTATCACATTCTGTGTGTCCATTCATCTGCAGTAGGGCATCTGGGTTGTTTCCATCGCCTGGCTATTGTGAATAGTGCAGAGATAAACATAACTGAGCAGGTGTCCTTATCATATCTTGGGTTATGATGTTAGGGTAGATGCCCAGAAGTGGTATGGCGGGGTCGTAGGGAAGGTCAATTTTCAGTTCTTTAAGAAACTTCCACACTGTTTTCCATAGTGGCTTTATTAGTTTGCAAACTAATAGTAAGGTTCCTTCTTTTCCACAACCCCACCAGCATCTGTCATTCTTTGAGTTCAAAATCTTGGCTATTCTTGTTATGGTTGATTTTATGTGCATTTCCTTTATGACCGTGGATGATAAGCATTTTCTCATATGCTTTTCTGCCATTTTAACCTCTTCTTTGGTCAAGTCTCTCTTTAGTTCCCTTGTCCATTTAGTGAATGGTTTGCTGGGGTTGAGGAGGGATTATTTTCTTGCATTCCCTGTAGATATTTGATATTAGGCATTTGTCAGATGTTTTATTGGTAAATATCTTTCCCCAGTTGGTTGGCTGTCTCTGTACTTTTGTGACTATGCTTTTATATTTAGGTAGTCCCATTTATTGAGTGTCTCTCCAATCTTTGTGACCCTGGGATTCTGCTCAGGAATCTTTTGCCTGTGCCTATGAGTTCCAGTGTCTCTCCTACTCTATCATGTAGCAGTTTCACAGTTTCCGGTCTGACATTGAGAGGTATTTAATCCACTTTGAGTTAATGCTTGTGCATGGTGAAAGGCTAGGGTCAATTTTTAGTTTTCTGCTTGTGGCTGCCCAATTTTTCCAGCACCAATAATTGAATAGACTGTGTTTGTTCCACTGTATATCTTTGGCTCCTTTGTCAAATACAAGTTACCTATAAGTATGTGGTTCTATTTCTGGGTCTTCCATTCTGTTCCACTGATCTTCTGGTCTGTTTTTGTGCCAGTACCATGGGGTTTTTGTTATTATGGCTCTATACAAGAGCTTGAAGTCTGGTACTGTAATACCACCTGCATTACTCTTTTTGCCTAGAATTGTTTTGGTTATTCTAGGTCTTTTATTGTTCCATATGAACTTTTGGATTGTATTTTCTGTTTCAGTAAAGAATGTCTTCAGGATTTTGATGGGGATTGCATTGAATTTGTATATCAATTTTGGCAGTATAGCCATTTTCAATATGTTGGTTTTCCCAAGCCATGAGCATGGGATGTCTTTCCATTTCCTAGTGTCCTCTTTAATTTCTTTCATTAGTCTTTTATAATTTTCATTAAATAATTCCTTTACATCTTTGGTTTAGTTAATTCCTAAGTATTTTATTCTTTTGGGGGCTATTGCAAATGGGATCATTTTCTTGATTTGGCTTTCTGTTTGTGTATTGTTGGTGTACAAGAAGGCTACTGGCTTCTGAAGGTTAATTTTGTATCCTGACACTTTGCTAAAGTAGTTTATTAATTCTAGGAGTTTGGGAGTGGAGCTTGTTGGGTTGCTCAAGTAGAGGATCATGTCATCTGCGAATAGGGATAGTTTAATTTCTTCTTTCCCTATATGGATCCCTTTGATGTCCTTTTCTTGCCTTATTGTTCTGGCTAAGGGTTCTAGCACTATATTGAAGAGAAGTGGAGAGATTGGGTATCCCTCTCTAGTTCCTGATTTTAAGGTAACTGGTACCGTCTTTCACCATTTAGTATAATACTGAGTGTAGGTTTTTCATATATGACTAATTATTTTAAGGAATGTACCTCTTATTTCCCTTTTTTTCTAGTGCTTTCAAAATGAATGGATGTTGTATTTTGTCAAATGCCTACTCTGCATACAGAGAAATTACCATATGATTGATAGATATTCTTATCTGTGTTGATGTGATGTATTACATTGATTGATTTGCAAATGTTAAACCAGCCTTGCATCTGTGGGATGAAGCATACTTGGTCGTAGTGAATAATTTTTTAAATTTGTTTGTGCATTCTATTGGCTAATATTTTATTGAGAAGTTTTGCGTCTGTCTTCATTAGAGAGATAGGTCTGTAGTTTTCTTTTTTTGTTGGGCCTTTCCCTGGTTTGGGGATGAGAGTAATATTGGTTTCATAAAAAAAGGGTTTGGTATTGCTCCTTCTGCTTCTATTTCTCAGAAGAGTTTCAAGAGTATAGGTGTTACTTCATCTTTAAACATCTTGTAGAATTCTGCAGTGAAACCATCTGGACCTGGGCTCTTTTTCATTGGCATTTCCCTGATTGTTTCCAAAATGTCATTGTAAGAGATTGGTTTGTTCAATTTGTTTACCTCATCGTTGTTCAGTGTGAGTAGCCTATATTTATTTAGGAAATCATTTCTACTAGATTTTCCTGTTTCTTTGAACATAGGCCCTGATAGTACTTATTCATTACGGATTGAATTTCTTGGGTAGCAGTTGTGTTTGCTCCCATGGGGTCTCTAATCCTGTTTATTTGAGTCTCCCCTCTCCTTTTCCTGATTAAACTTGCCAGGGTTCTGTCTATTTTGTTGACTCTTTCAAAGAACCAACTTTTTGATTTATTAATTTTGTGTATAGTAGATCTTATTTCAATCTCTGGTATTTCTGATTTTATTTTTGTTATTTCTGTCCTTCTAGTTGTTTTAGAATTGACTTTTTCTTGCTCCTCTATGTGTTTCAGTTTCTTTTTTAGGTTGTTTACATGCTCTTCTTCTGTCTTTTTAATATGCACTCCTAGTGTGATAAATTTGCCCCTTAGAACTACCTTTGCTGCGTTCCGTAAGTTCCTTTGTGATGTCTCTTGATTGTCATTACATTCAAGGAAGTTTTGAATTTCTTTTCTGATCTGATCTGCAACCCAGGAGTTATTCAGAAGTGTGTTGTTCAGCTTCCAAGTGTTTGAATTTTTTTGACTTTGACTGCGTTGTTCAGAATTAGTCTGACTCCACTGTTGTCAGATAGCATGGATGGGATCATATCAGTCTTCTTGTATTTGCTTAAGTTTCCTGTATGAACTATTATATGATCTATTTTGGAGTGTGTTCCATGTGCTGCTGAGAAAAATGTAAAAAGTTTCACCATTGGTTGGAAGACTCTGTGTATATCTGTTAAGCCCAGCTGGGCTATGGTGTCGTTTAAGTCGATGGTGTCTTTGCTTATCTTTTGTTGAGTTGACCTGTCATTTGGTGAGAGTGGCATATTGAGGTCTCCCACTATGATTGTGTTTGAGTCTATCTTGTTTGGTAATTCTAAGAGAATTTGTTTGACATATTTGGGTGCTCCCGTGTTGGGCGAGTAAATGTTTGTAACTGTAATATTATGGGTATGTATTGTACCCTTTACTAATATGTAGTGGCCATCTATATCTTTATGTACTGATTTTACTGAGAAGTTAATTTTGTCTGAGATTAAGATTGCTTCTCCTGCTTTTTTGCATGGTTCATTGGAGTGGAAAATTCATTTCCATTCTTTCACTTGAAATTTGTTTCTGTCTTTGGCAGTGAGGTTGGTCTCTTGGAGGCAACATATTGATGGGTTGTGTTTCTTAATCCAGTCTGCTGCTCTGTGCCTTGATTGGATTGTTCAGCCCATTCACATTTAGGGAAATTATGGGTAAGTGGTCAGTGTCCATTGTCATTATTTATTTTTACTTCTATGTTTCTTTCTCTCCTTTTTTTCCCCTTTTGTGTTTAGTGAATTATAGGTAATTGCTTGTTGATGAGGGTTGTTGATGTTCTGCAAATTGTTCTTGATTATTTAATATTTTTTGTAATGCTGGTTTAGTGTGCATGTATTCTGACTAAACACTTGAGGCATACACACTGGACTTTTCTAACTCAGTGGAAAAACCAACAAGCAATATACAATGCCTAGATAATAACTAAGGGCAATCTGCTGAGACTGAGTTCATTGAGAGCTTGAAAACAAATCGTCATAGCTCAGGGACCATTAGAAGAACTCGGGACACTGCTTGCAATATGAATGGAAGAGTTGGTGGTGGGCAGGAGGAAGGCCTGCCATGGATCCACAGCGAAGTTTCAACAGCTCAAGCAGTGCAAGGTACTTCAGTGGTCAGAAGCCCTAAGGTCACAGTGGAGCTCAAGCACTGAGCCCTTGGCTGGCACAGTCAGTACTGAAGGAGAACAAACCCACCGGAGTGAAAAGAGCTGACTTACTGTCAAGTCTTCTGATGCACAGACACTACCATGTCTTCCTGATAATGGATAGTAGAATACAAAAGGGATAGAGGAATAGAGGCCAAGAGAAGATTTTCACAAATACAGGAAATCCACCAAGTCATTCGGTTACAATCTTACCTTTCTCCCCTCTGCTCATCCCATAGGGAAAAAGAGTTGTTTTTCAATTCAGACTACTTGGGGTCAATGGTCATTCATATCTTTTGAAGAGAGGAAGTTCATGTGACTTTGTCTTCTTGGCAGAAAGAGGAGAAGCTCAGAAGGGACATCTGTTTCTCCAGGCATTAAAAGATGCTACTTTCCTACCAAAACTACTGAGCTTATTTTATGCAAAATAAGGTGACATGATTCTTTTTTCACTTAGAGCTATGAGGGTCAGGCAGTAGGTTACTATTCATTTCATTCTATAAAATTTGCTTACCAGGACCAGGGGTCACTCAAATTCTACAGGTTTTGAATGTAGACTTTTCCAACTTTTATATTAATTATTAACTAAACTTGTATTTATTTGAACATCACTAAGAACAAAATAAAGGACATAACCACATAGTACACAGTCCGCAAATTATTTTCAAACACAGTTACACTGAATGTATTCCTCAGAGTGAAGGGTATAAAATGTAGAAAATACATATTTTAGCCTCAGCTCTACCAATTTGGATTTATGTCTTTCACCAATGTCCTCAATATCCAAGATACAGTTTTCTAAAATACAGTTTCTAAGCCCTAAAAGGGAAAAACATTTACCATAGGCAAAGAAAATTGAGAGAATAAAAATGGTTGTGATAGTCACATAAAATTTCAGAATCTGGCCTGGAGCATGGCCTAGTGGTAGAGTGCTTTCCTAGCATGCATGATGCCTTGGTTCTATTCCTTGGAACCACATATACAAAAGCTGGAAGTGGTGCTGTGGTGCAAATGGTAGAGCGCTAGCCTTGAGAAAGCTCATGGACATTGCCCAGGCCTGGAATTCAAGCCCCAGGACTGGCAAAAAAAAATCTCAAAATCCCTGTACACCAAGCTGATAAAATGGTAGATAACTGGATTTTTAACGAACCTTAATTTTTAATATCAAGGTAGATAAGAGACCTAGTACAGTGGCTCATGCCTGTCATCCCATCACAGGAGATAATTATCACTTAAGAGGCAAAGATTCAGAGGACTACAGTTTGAGGCCAACTTGAGCAAATAGCAAAACTCTGCCACAACTATCAAGCCAGGCTTGGTGGTGTATGCTCATAGTTTTATCTTTGGTGGAGGTATAGGTAGGAAAACTATAACCCAGGAGCTTTAGTAAATATAAATGTAGGCTCTATTTTTAACAGAATAACTAAACAAAGACTGAGGTATGCCTGAAGACTTATAACACCTTGCACTAATAAGTGCCTGAATCCACATGGATTTTTGCATAAAATATTTATGTGGGGCCAGGAATGCTGCCGGGTGAGATTTGAGTTTGTAAGATGTTTCATATACTGGACAGCCTCTGTGGGGGCCCACCCTCTTTCTAATGTCAATAGATCTCAACTGTAGTTGGCTATAGAAGCACCTGTACTGACTTTAAAATGCCACTTTCTTTTATTGTCTCAGAGAGTGAGATTCTCCACAGTAAGAGCTTCACAGATTATCCACAGGAAGTCATCTGGATATTCATTTGGTGTGCAAAGGAGAATCACACATTTCTCAAGCATGAGATGTTGAATAAGAAGAGGCTCATCTGTGTGTCTTCTATTCATTATCCACGGGGCTCTAGAAATGAATTTAGAATCCACAGACCTGTTTCTTTATTTGTGCATTTTGATGGGAGGATAAGTTAAAATGATGTATCAACAGCCTGGTCTATTTCATGGCACACTTGGACCATCTCAAGTGACAGCTGCAACAACAACAAAAACCTTATAATATTTGAACTTTGGAAATATTTGAAATTGGCTTGAAACAAATAAAGAAGCATAAGAAATAATAATGGCACCACGTTTGCTCAGACTCACTCTGAGTAGCAAAGTATGACTTCTTTCGCTTGTATTTTTTCTTCTTATTTTCAGTTGTCAAAAATCTATTGCCCTGTGTTCACTCTGTATTTTTGGCATGAAGCCCACTGTAGTGTTGTATGGATATGAAGCAATGAAGAAAACTCTGATTGACCATGGGTAATTGTACATATGTCCGTATGTGTATATTCGTATGTTGGGCAGAGTGTATGGTGATAAGGAGGATAGAAAAAGGGGCATGAAGGGTTCTTTAGTCAGACCTTGCCCGTCTTTTTGGCTGCCATCTGCTGACTTGCTCTTCCTTGCTTGTGTTCTCCATCCATGTTTCTGCTTCCCCTCATTTAGGAATTGTGTTTAGCAATGGGAACAGATGGAAAGAGATGAGGCGCTTCTCTCTCATGACCTTGCGGAACTTTGGCATCATGGGCAAGAGAGCATTGAAGAGCGTGTGCAAGAGGAAGCCCGCTGCCTGGTGAAGGAACTGAGGAAATCCAAGGGTGGGAGCTGCTTTACATCTCTACTTTACACAGGCATATAGAAGGTTCCATTAATTCCCTTCTGTCTCAGATGCGGATTCTTCAGTTTTCAAATTAGAAATCATCAATGTCAGTTTTCTTTTTTGTTTCTGGCTGATATTGAGGTTTGAACTCTGAGCTTTAAACTCTTGCTTAGCTCCTGGATGGTGCTCTCATTGGAGCTGCATCTCCACCTGGTGACTTACTATCCATGGCATAGATTTGCACAGGTTTGGCTTTCCCACTTCAATCCTCAGATTTCAGTCTCCCGAGTAGCTAGGATTCTAGTTACAAACCAGCAGTGTCTGGATAAGTAGATATTGGGAGTTTCTTTTCTGAAGATTTATGGAACAAGGCATCACTCTTAGCATAATTCAGGATACCTAGTATCATCATTATATGACAGTGCTTACTAAATGAACAGGGTGGTCACAGTTATATTAAGTAGTAGGTACATTCCTCCATGAACATTGATACCCCTTCCCATGTTTTTCTCCCACTCTCTATCCCAAACCCCTCCCAATCATCTTGTTTTCCCCTTCCCTTCCCTATATCAAATGCGTATACAATAAACCATAAGGGGAAATAAAGAAAAAAGAATTAACTTCACATAGTATATTAAGAATGATGCCACAAAGATAAACTTCTTGTTTCCATATCCTGGAGTTCATTTCACTTAGCCTCACACTACATGGGCATACATAGCTTTTCAGCTATTGTGATCCTCTGCTAGAAGAATTCTAGACATATGCTAATTATAACAAATTTGGGAAACCATGGAGCCTATGTTTCTTTGGGTCTGGCTTACTTTACTTAATATGATTTTTCCCAGGTCTTTCAATTTCCTTACAAATGAGCTGATGTCACTCTTTCTGATGACAGCATAATTCCATTGTGTATAAATACCACATCTTGATCCATTTCCTGAGGGAAATCTTGGTTGGTTCCATATCTTAGCTATGGTAAATAATGCTGCAAATGAACATTGATGTGTTAGTGGCTTTACTATGTCCTTGTTTCTGGACGATTGGTTAAATGCCAAGGAGTGGGGTTGCGGGGTCATAGGGGAGCTCTGTGTTTAGTCTTTTGAGGAATCGCCATACTGCTTTCCATAGTGGTTGAACAAGTTTACACTCCCACCAACCAGTGTAGTGTCATTCTCTTCTGGCCACATCCCTGACATTATTTGTTGTTATTAGATTCCTTCATAATGGTCATTCTTCCTGGAGTGAGGTAGAATCTACATATCATCACAGAAATTACCATGATGGATACGATATATAAGCAAGAGGTTTATCTTTGTGATTATTGTTCTTAATGTATTATGTTATTTCTTTTCTCTCTTTTTTGCTGGTTATGGTTAATCTAATGTGGTTACTGTATCTGACTTTGTTACCTGATATATTGTATGTATGTTTATTTGTTTATTTGAAATAGGGAAGTGAAGGGGGAAACAAGATGATTGGGAAGAGTTGGGGACGGAAATGGGGACAAATACATGAGAATAGGTATCAATGTGTGAGAAGTAATGCAGCTGACAAATGTAACTGTAATCCTTCTATACATTACTCTGACAATAAAAGAAAATTAAAAAAAGAAATTACCAAGATCTAGAACATCATAAGGGAATATTTTTCAAACCTTCATGCCAGCAAATTTGAGAATCTGAAAGAAATGGATGAGTTTCTAGTAAATATTGATATAACCAAACAAAACCAAGATGACCTAGATCAAAAAAAAAACTCAAAAGACCCTTTTCAAGTAATAAAATAGAAATGGCAATAAGAAACCTCCCATCAGAGAAAAACCTAGGACCTAATAGATTCACAGCTGAATTCTACAAGTCTTCAAAGCAGAACTCACACCAATGCTTCTCAAACTCTTCAATAAAATTGAAACTGAAAGGTCTCTACCAAACTCATTTTTATGAAGCTAGCATAATCCTCCTCCCAAAATCACACAGGGAGACTCATTAAAGGAAAAGAACTATAGACCCATTTCTTTGTTGAACATCAATGTAAAACTTTTCACCAAAATACTGGCTAATCAACTTCAACAACTCATCAAAAAAGTTATACACTGTTGGGGCCTGACCTCCATCTCTGAGGCCTGATTCTGGCTCAGCTGCAATTAAAGGGCTTTGACCAGACATTCAGTCTTTTGCATACTTCTCTTGAGGCATCTCTGTTTACGTGACTCAATTGAACCCCCTGCAGTTTCGCGGGTCTGGCAGCAGCTCAGGTCTCACGAGCTTTCCTACACCTGTCCTGCCCAGTACCTGAAAGCCCCACCCAGACCCTTAGTGGTAGCACAGAGGCCCTCTTCCTATTGGCTAGCTTCCCAGTTCCCACCTTCTCCTACCCCAACAGTATATAACTAATTGTCTGACGCAATAAAGGCATGAGAGCATGAGAGCATCGGAGAACATGAGATCAGCAGAGATCAGCAGAGAGATCTGATGCGCTCTCATGGTTAACACTGCTTCTGACTCAGCGTGGGTTTTTTCTTCCCCGGTGATTGGGGGAGGGCTGGGTCTTCGACACCTACCATCTCGCTCGGCTCCCGGGGGACTACAGGCTGGCCCTGTGTGTCCCTCCCCATTCCTGTGTTGATGCCCCGGAGAGGAGCAACAATACACTATCATCAAACAGGATGCAAAGCTGGTTCAATATTCACAAGTCAATTAATATAATTAATTACATCAGCAAGAACTAGGACAAGAACCACAGGATCATAACAATAGATGCAGTAAAAGCACTTGATAAGTTCTAGCACCACTTTATGCTAAAAGCTCTGGAGAAACTAGTAACATTCCTACTATCCAGGGAACATTCCTCAGTATAATAACGTCTGTGTATGACAAACACAGCTAGCATCATGCTTCATGGTGAAAAGCTGAAGCTATTTCCTCTATCATCAGGAATGAGACAAGGATGCCCACTTGCTCCACTCCTCTTTAACATAGTATATCCTCTTTAACATAGCATTAAAATTCAATGCCAGAGCAATAAGGCAAGAAGCAAGCATAAAGGGGATCCAAATAGGGAAACAGGAAGTGTAGCTTTCCCTCTTTGCAGATGACATGATTCTTTATTTAAAGAACTCTATATACTCCACTCCCAAGCTACTCAAGCTGATTTTAAATTTCGGCAAAGTAGCAGGGCATAAAATTAACATTCAAACATCAATGGCTTTTCTGTATGCCAACAAAAAGAAGAGTGAGGCAGAAACCAGAAAAGCAAATCCTGCTATAGCCTAAAAAGATAGGAATTATCTTAACCAAGGAAGTAAAGGACCTCTATGGGGAAATCTTTAAAAGCCAGTAAAAGGAAGTTAAAGCAGAACTAAGGAAGTAGAAAATCCTCCCAAGCTCCTGGATGAGAAGGATTAACATCGTGAAAATGGTGATCCTGCCAAAGGCTATCTACAAACTCCATAAAATACTCATCAAAATCCCAACCTCACTCTTTAATAAAATAGAGGAAGCAGTCAAAAAATGCATATGGAAGAGTAAATGACTCCATACAGTTAAAAAATCTTTAGCATAAAAAACAGCATTGGAGGAATATCAATACCAAACTTCAGACTGTATGACAGAGCTATAGTAATAAAGAAAAAAAGGCAGCTTGGTACTGGCACAAGAACTGGCCTGAGGACCAATGGAATAGAACTAAAAACTCAGAAATTAACCCATATTTTCTCAAGGGGTAGGGTGGTAGCCTTGAGCTGAAGAGCTCAGTGACAGTTCCCAGGCCAAGAGTTCAAGACACATGTCCAAAAAAAAATCAATGAGTAAACCAATCAGTTGAAAGTCTTTCATTATTGAGAACTCTCCACATGTTTCAAATGGCAAAGAAACATTTTTAAATTCACAATTCATAGAGCCTACAGAATATCCATAAAATCATAAATTTCCCACTGGTAAGTTAGCTGAGAATGTAGGGGCTTTTTAGAATGTGACTTTTTTTAATTTAATTTTATTGTCAAGGTGATGTTCAGAGTGGCTACAGTTACACAGGTGAGATAATGAGTACATTTCTTGTAACAAGAAAATGATGAGACAAAGAACAAAGGGTGAACAAATGCGATAGCAATACTCTCAGGTCATTATAGGTAGAATATACTGCTCCAATACTGTAATAAATAATTGCAAAGAAAAAGGCTTTCTGTAAACTTTGATTCACCACTAATCTTTTACAATTTTCCTTTGGCTAAAAACCATGGAATGAATACTGAATTTTTTTCAATAGAACAAAATTTAAATCTTCTGTGCTAATTATCAAAAGGAAAGAATAACCAAACTTGTGAATGCTTCTCTCCTTATTAGTTTTACAGTAACTGTGCATGATTTGGGGCTGAAAGTCAAGGGCAAAAAAGTGTTTTCATTAGACATTTTATTCATTAAGTCATGTATCATCTCTGTGTGGGTTGTGTTTTATTGTTGTTGATTGAAAGTTAAACCTTTATGAAAACTTAACTTACGCTTAATGCCAAGGAATTGCCTATAAATGTGAAAAAGCATAAGAAATTGTTGAAAGGCAATGAGTTAGGGCATACTTGATGGATGGTATCTAACTGTATTTGAACAAAAACATTGTCAGGAGCACAGATGATGCAAGATGGAAAAAATTATTCTTCCAAGTGATGTTTCATGTCCTGGGCTGCCTCTGGGAGACCTGCTCCCTGTGTTTGTTTTATATAGTATATTCCAAACTTGACTGGGCAGTGAAAGTCACCTGTTGTCTCAAACTGTTACTATTGGTAGGGCTTCAGAGCTAGGCTCTTTCACAACCACAGTGTCATAGTTTGTCCTGAAGCAGTTGTGATGTGTGCAACCACTTCAACAGGAGCCTGAAGGAACAATAAATTGGTGAAGCATCAAATGTTGAATAAGCAGAGGTTCAAATCTTAATCTTCTATTCAATAGTCAAGAGACATTGGGAATGACTTTTGACTTCTCAGAACACAGCTACATTCACTATGAAATGTGATATACTATTGACTACTATGAAACATGATAAATATGCTCATTGAGCATATTAGTGTATAGACCAATCTGTGTACCAGTTGTATCAGCAGGTACACAGCACATTGCTGGCTGCTCATAGAGTGCCAGCTATCAAGCTTACCACTGTATTCATGTATGGTCTTAGTCTGTGTCCTAGACTAAGAGCATAGACCTTCTAATAATAACATCTGTTTGAAATAGACCAATATTTGGTCTAATATTTGGGCTTTCCTTCCCATTTACAGTTAGCTAAAGTCTATGGCCCCGTGTTCACTCTGTATTTTGGTATGAAGTCCACCATGATGCTGCATGGATATGAAGCTGTGAAGGAAGCCTTGATTGATCATGGAGAGGAGTTTTCTGGAAAAGGCACACTTCCAGCAGTAGACCAGTTCTCTAAAGGGCATGGTAAGTGTGCCTGTGTGTGAGAACATTTGCATACTGGAAAGTGGGCACAGTGACAAAGACAAAGAACCCAGAGATGTGTGTGGCTTTCACCTTCCCCTGTCTGACCTGGGCTCTCCCTCTCAGTTTCTGCTACTCCTTCTTCTAGGAATCATTTTTAGTGATGGAAAGAGATGGAAAGAGATGAGACGTTTCTCACTCTTGACCCTGCGGAATTTTGGGAGGGAAAAGAAGAGCATTGAGGACAAAGTTCAAGAGGAAGCCCGCTGCCTTGTGGAGGAGTTGAGGAAAACCGATGGTGGGTGCTGCTTTCTCACTGACCCCTAGTGATTGCTCTCCTCACTTCTGGTGCCCTTGGGAACATTTCAGGAGCAGCCAAATCTCTCATGTGAGCTCATGTAGAACAGGGAGGGTATCCAGCCTGTATCCAGGCTGTGTATCCAGCCTCTTGAGCTCTGGGATTATAAACATTCCCTATTTTGCTCGCCTTAATTTTGAGATAGGATTGTACTAGTGTTTTGCCTGTGCTGGCTCCTTAAGTGCACCATTCCTATCTCTGTCTCCCAAGTATCTAGAATTACATATAAGTCATTTTGCTGTCCTCTTTTGAATTGTGTGTCAGAAATTTATGGTGTTTATTTTCCTACTATGGTCATCACTATTAATCTACTATGTAAATCATTCTCAAAGTCAATCTGATGACTTGTTTGGATCTACATGACTGCATTGGAATTCTCTCTTTGGAATAATGAGAAAAGTTGAAAATCAGATTTTTAACTGGTAATGATACACATGTAAACTTACAGTATCGATGCTTCCCAAATCATGATCAATATGCTGGGCTAAAATAATATAGTTTCTGATATATTAGAACACTTTAATATTTATGCAACATGGGATATAGGAACTTAACAAGTTTCTTATTCTCAAAGCCAGAACACTTTAAGCCATATCACCCTTAGTTAGGATCTATGTATGTTAATTTATGAGTTTGTTATACATAAAGCATATTGATCAATTGATCACAGCTATTTCACTCCAGAGGTCACAGCAAAAAAGAAACTGAGTAGAATTTCATTTCTTGATTATGTTACAGCAATAGAAACTTGGCCTAAGTGATGGATAAAATTCTGAATTTTATGAAACATTATTTAGTTGACAACTATGTACAATAGTACCTCAGAATCCTCAAAGGCCAACTATGCTGAAATAAATGAGTATTTGGATTTTACTGAAATTTATGTGCATTTTCTCCCTCAGGAGGAAATACATCATTTTTTTTTTGCCAGTCCCGGGCTTGAGCTCAGGGCCTGAGCACTGTCCTTGGATTTTCTCAAGGCTAGAGCTCTACCACTTGAGCCTCAGCACCACTTCCAGTTTTTTTCTATGTATGTGGTACCGAGGAATCGAACCCAGGTCATCGTGCAAGCTAGGCAAGCACTCTACCACTAAGCCAAACTCCCGGTTCCAGGAAATGCATCATTTTAAACATTGAGAAAAATGTCTCCCTTCTCCTCCCTTCTCTTTCCTTCCCCTTTCATTCATTTTCCTTCTTCTTCCTTTCTTCTTTGCTTATTTTTCCATTCTATTTTCCTCTTTCTTTCTTGTTCTTCTTTCTTCTTTCTTCCTTCCTTCTTTCTCCTGTCCTTTTTTTCTTTCTTCCATTCTTCTAACTTCCCTCATTTCTCTTTCTCTGTCTCTCTCTTTTCTTTCTTTCTTTCTTTCTTTCTTTCTTTCTTTCTGCTTCTTTTCTTTCTTTCTTTCTTTCTTTCTTTCTTTCTTTCTTTCTTTCTTTCTTTCTTTCTTTCTTTCTTTCTTCTCCATTTATCTGTCTGTCTTTCTGTCTGTCTGTCAGGCTGGCTAGTTAGCTTGCTTGCTTGGTTGCTTTCTGCAGTACTGGAATTGACCCCAAGGCCTCAATTTTCAAGCATATGCTCTAACACTTGAACCATTCCACTATTCATTTTCTTTAATTATTGTTTATATAAACTTTCTTTTTCCCCAGGCTAGTCTTGCACTGTTATTCTCCTAGTTTTGACTCTTGAAATCAGATTAGAAATGTGCACTGTGACACTCAGTCACCATTTCTTTAATGTTTTTTCTTTTGTTTCTTTATCTTGGAAGGATGTTGGAGTAAGAACTTTGGTTTACACCCAAAAATTCTGTATTGTGTTTTCTGCTGCTGCTTTTTACTTTTTCAACTCACGTACTGTCGGATCCGCTTTTCATGTTATTTCCTCCAATTCCTAAGTTAACCTTCTCTTTCTCACATTGGCTTTCTTATTAATTGGACATAAAATGTTCCACTAACGTATTACCTCTTCTTAGTGCTTTTTCTACTGGCTTCACAGAGAGATGGGATTTGGTCTGAATACATGAATTATCAGACATTTTTGAAATCCTCTTTTCTTCAAAATTTCAAGCATTGGAAAGCAGCGGCTGAGGGCTCCGGGCCCGGGAAGCCCAGAACTATAGCAACGCCAGCAAGTGGCAGAATCAAGATGCAGGAACCCCACACAGACCAGGCGCGGGCAGTACAGATGGCGGCGGAGATCAGAGGGGAAGCAAATGACCCAACAACACCGTGGAGCAGCTCACATCAAACCCTGTTGGTAAGTAGCCCAGCGGGTTACTCCAAACCCATCGGGAAAGCAGAGCTAGCGGCGAGTTACAGAACTTAACCCAGACCCCTCCCACACAACCCAAGAAAGTCTGGCAATTGCAGGGGGGCAAGGAATCCAGAATCTTGTCCCTTCCCCCAACAGCCCCCTCCCTGAGGCCATTAACTGGAGACTGACAGGCAGGTGGGCGCTAAGACCCAGCACCCAAAGAAAGGGGGTGGAGGTGTCCCTGCTCTGACCTGCCAAACAGCATCCTCTTCCAGGCCAGTGAAACTGGAGATTGAGCGGTGCTGAGATGCTGCCTTCCAACAGTGGGTGAGGGTGCACGGAGTCTGGGAGCCAACATCTGACTGACCCAAACCAGAGCCAAGAGTGGGGTGCCCTCCTGCTGGGAGTCTCCAGCAAGACAGCCCCAAAGGGGCCCCCCCATGGAGTCACAGACAGACTCTTTGCCAAAGTGGCTGAAACATAGCAGGGAACTAAAGGGAAGACCAGCAGGGGTAGAGCTCCACCCCTGAGAGCCAGAAAGGCGAGGAGCCCACATCCTTGGCTGGGCCCAACCCCTGGGAATGGGGCCAATACCAATATCCCAAACCCCAGGCCCTCAACTGAGCCCCCGCACCTGGGAACAGGGCAGGCAAATAAGCCATTTGCTGAGAATGAAGTGTACATCTCCATCCTACGCCCTACTGAGGGGCCACTGGTTGGGCTGAGAGCAAGCCATGCAGTGGCACCAGCCTCTGGGAACAGTCCGAACACCTGTAAAAGCTACAAAATCTGACCTAGTCAGCAGCAGAACCAATCTGACCGAGAACCACAAGTATACAGATTCCCAGAACCACCAGGCCCAAACCAAGTAAAGACCGCCACCTACTGACCACAGAGCGAACCTACAACAACAGTCATCGATGCCTCGGAAGCACAATGATGTATTATGACATATATAAATAACCGAAGTCCCGCATAAAGCCCAAAAGGAAACAAGAGCCAGGAGACAAGAGACACCTGAAGAGACAAGAAATATGACTCTATTCAAGGAGATGATTGTGGACATAACCAAAGAAATTAAAGCATAATTACAATAACAATTCCAGGAACATAAGCAGGAAATTACCAAAGAGCTCCTCAAATTCAAAAGAGAAATGGAAGCAAAGATTAATACTCTCTCAGCAGACATGAGCAGAACAATGTCCACAATTCAAGCAAAAATGTATTCATTAAGCAATAGATTGCCTGAGATGGAGAATAGGACACCAAGATCGGAAGATAAGAGCTGGAACAGAGAAAATCATCAGTCTGGAGAAATCAGTCAGAATTGACCAAAGAGAACTCCAGGACCTGGCAGACGCAGCGAATTAATCTAATCCTCGTATAATAGGGATTGATGAAGGGACCGAATTCCAGGACAGAGGAATGCAACCCTTATTCACCAAAATCATGGCAGAGAACTTCCCCAACCTCAAAAGGGAAAATACTCACATTATTGAAGGTTTCAGGATTCCAAACATGCAAGATCCTAGAAGGAACTCATCTAGACACATCATATTAAAGACACTAGACCCAAATAGAAAGGAATTGATCTTAAATACTGCTAAAACAAAGAAAGAGCTATACTACAACGGGAAAAAATTATAATTACAGCACACCTCTCCATGCAAACCCTAAATGCAAGACCAACAACCTGAAGACCAACAACTGCCAACCCAGACTGATGTATCCAGCAAAACTAGCATTAACATTTGAGGGAGAAACAAGAATATATCACTCCAAAGAGAAGCTATTTGAATATGTGCACACTAAACCAGCATTAAAATATATTAGTTAATAAAGAAAAACTAGCAGAACATCAAGAACCCCCATCAACAAGCAATTACCTATAATTCACTAAACACAAAAGGGGAAAAAAGAGAGAGAAAGAAATTTAGAAGTAAAAATAAATAATGACAATGGACACTGACCACTTATCCATAATTTCCCTAAATGTGAATGGGCTGAACAATCTAATCAAAGACACAGAGCAGCGGACTGGATTAAGAAACACGACCCACCCATATGTTCCCTCCAAGAGACCCACCTCACTGCCAAAGACAGAAACAAATTCCAAGTGAAAAGCAGGAGTAGCAATCTTAATCTCCAACAAAATTAACTTCCCAGTAAAATCAGTACATAAAGATATAGACACCATAATCACAATATTACAGTGATAAACATTTACTCCCTCAACATGGGAGCACCAAATACATCAAACAAACTCTACTAGAATTGCAGAACAAGATAGACTCAAACACAATCATGGTGGGAGACCTCAATATGCCACTCTCACTGAATGACAGGTCAACTCAACAAAAGTTAAGCAAAGACACCATTGATTTAAATGACAGCATAGCCCAGCTGGGCTTAACAGATATACGCAGAGTCTTCCAACCAATGGTGAAACTTTTTACATTTTTCTCAGCAGTACATGGAACACACTCCAAAATAGATCATGTAATAGTTCATACAGGAAACTTAAGCAGATACAAGAAGACTGATATGATCCCATGCATGCTATCTGACGACAGTGGAGTCAGACTAATTCTGAACAATGCAGTCAAATTCAAAAGAATTCAAACACTTGGAAGCTGAACAACACACTTCTGAATAACTCCTGGGTTGCAGATCAGATCAGAAAAGAAATTCAAAATTTCCTTGAATGTAATGACAATCAAGAGACATCACAAAGGAACTTATGGAACGCAGCAAAGGTAGTTCTAAGGGGCAAATTTATCACACTAGGAGTGCATATTAAAAAGACAAAAGAAGAGCATGTAAACAACCTAAAAAAGAATCTGAAACACATAGAGGAGCAAGAAAAAGACAATTCTAAAACAACTAGAAGGACAGAAATAACAAAAATAAAATCAGAAATACCAGAGATTGAAATAAGATCTACTATACACAAAATTAATAAATCAAAAAGTTGGTTCTTTGAAAGAGTCAACAAAATAGACAGACCCCTGGCAAGTTTAATCAAAAAAAGGAGAGGGGAGACTCAAATAAACAGGATTAGAGACCTCATCGGAACAATCACAACTGATACCTAAGAAATTAAGACCATAATGAATAAGTACTATCAGGGCCTATATTCAAAGAAACAAGAAAATCTAGTAGAAATGGATGATTTCTTAAATATAAGCTACTCACACTGAACAACGATGAGGTAAACAAATTGAACAAACCAATCTCTTACAATGACATTTTGGAAACAATCAGGGAAATGCCAGTGAAAGAGAGCCCAGGTGCAGATAGTTTCACTGTGGAATTCTACAAGACGTTTAAAGATGAAGTAACACCTATACTCTTGAAACTCTTCTGAGAAATAGAAGCAGAAGGAGCAATACCAAACTCTTTTTATGAAGCCAACATTACTCTCATCCCCAAACCAGGGAAAGACCCAACAAAAAAAGAGAACTACAGACCTATCTCTCTAATGAAGACAAACGCAAAACTCCTCAATAAAATATTAGCCAACAGAATCCAGAAACAATTTAAAAAATTATACACTACAATCAAGTAGGCTTCATCCCACAGATGCAAGGCTGGTTTAACATTCACAGATCAATCAAGGTAATACATCACATCAATAGAGCCAAGGATAAAAAATCACATGATAATTTCTCTGGATGCAGAGAAGTCATTTGACAAAGTACAAGATGTTTGTTAAACATGTCATTTGAAATATGATGTAAAAATCAATGTTAATAAATACTTTAATAAAAAAAAATTATAGACAAAAGAAAAGCATAGCATAAAAATATTATCCCAGCAGCTGGGAGTTTGGCCTAATGGGAAAAGGCTTGCCTAGCACACATGAAAACCCGGGTTCAATCCTTGGTACCGCATGCATAGAAAAAAAAGATAGAAGTGGTGCTTTGGCTCAAGTGGTTGAGCTCTAGCAAAAAATGAAAAATATTATCCGAGCTGGGTGTGGTGGTGCATATCTATAATCCTAGCTACTCTGAAGACTCAGATATGAGGATCACGGTTCAAATAGCCCAGGCACGAAAGGACCTGAGACTCATAGAATTACTTAACCTGTGGAAAATTGTAAGTGGAGCTTGGCTCAAAGGTAGGGCAGTAGTATTGAGCTAAAGTGCTCAGTGACAGTGCCCAGGCTGAATTCAAGCCCCATAATCTACACACAAAAATATATTATCCCAAGTATTATGCACGCTAAAAATCTAAACAATTCTACGGGTGAATCATTAGCAATCATTAGCAAATTTTATAAGTTTACTTACTTTGAGGTCATCAGAATGATGAAAGAAATTATGTTTCTCTGCATCAGGTACCAAGGATATCAAAGGCACCCTAAATATTATAACAATCAACGCAGGCACTGCTGGCTCATGACTTTAATCCTAGCTATTTGGTTGTCTGAGATCTCTGGCATGTGGTTTGAGGCCAGCTCACTCAGAAAAGCCCATGAGTCTCTTATCTCCACTTAACTACCAGAAAACTAGTAATGGTAATATGGCCCAAAGTGGTAGAGTACTACTTTGAGCTAGTGACAGCACACAAGCCATTATTTCAAGTCCCACATCCAACAAAAGAAGAAAATAATAATAGTTGAAACCATTGGTGTTAAGAGAAAGTGTATGAATATATTGTAAGCAATTTTATTGAAAACAAAGTATTACTTGGTAAATAAAGGAAAGCATAGATAAATTGGAAGTATAGTATGACTTATTCACAAACTGATGAAACCAAGGTAACATTTCCCCCCAATGTATCTATAATTTTTCTATAGGCATAATAAACATCCTAGCAGAGCACGTTGGGAAGTGGATAAAAATAAGCTTGTATGTTCATTTGGAAATACAAAAACTAAGTAGAGTCTCCCCAAAATAGGAAAATGGAACAAAGGAAGAAAAAGAAGATCCAAAAATGAAAAAGCATTTAAAGGAGAAAACAAAATTGGAAAATTCACAGTTCCTGATTCCAGAGCTCTTCTTGAATGGATATATAAGCCACCAGACTTCCCATAACACAGTCTCCTGGGAAGGCAACTGTGAGATTTTGCAGCTCTCTCATGTGGTGTGGAGGAGTAGAATCCCACAATGAACCCAGAAACTCAGGCTCCTATAGAGGCTCACAGAGAAGAAACAAGCCCACCTTGGGAATGAAGTAGCCTCTGAACTTCAGGTCATGGGACACTTCATGGGGCAGGTTCATGGGTAAGAGATCAATGTATCTCTGGACCTCATGCAGCACTGCATCCATGTAGGGCATGTGGCTCCTGTCCTGCATGCAGGGGCTCCAGTGCCTGCCAATCACTTGGTCAATCTCTTCCTTCACTTTAGCTGGTTGAGACACAAATAAGGAATGGTGAAATAGGAGGAAAGTGACACACTGATCACGGTAATTCATTGCTACATAAAGTATGATAATGTATCTCAACAAGATTCAATATATATATATATATATATATATATATATGCCCACAAAATTCGTACATGGAAGCATGTAAACACTTGCTAAGTAGCCTTATAATTTCTTAATAGTGTCATAGAGTTTACCACCACCACCTTCTTCTTCTTCTTCTTCTTCTTCTTCTTCTTCTTCTTCTTCTTCTTCTTCTTCTTCTTCTTCTTCTTCTTCTTCTCCTTCTTCTTCTCCTTCTTCTTGTGGGTCATGGAGCTTCAACTCAGCCTGGGCACTGTCCCTAGTTTTCGTTAAATAGTAGCTTTACATCTTTGGTTAATTTAATTCCTAAGTATTTTATTCTTTGGGGGCTAGTACAAATGAAATCATTTTCTTGATTTGGCCTTCTGTTTGTGTATTGTTGGTGTACAAGAAGGCTACTGAATTCTGAAGGTTAATTTTGTATCCTGCCAGTTTGCTGAATTTGCTTATTAATTCTGTGAATTTGGGAGTGGAGCTTATTGGGTCACTCAGGTAGAGGATCGTGTCATCTGCGAACAGGGATAGTTTAATTTCTTCTTTCCCTATGTAGATCCCTTTGATGTCCTTCTCTTGCCTTCTTGCTCTGGCTAAGGGTTTCACCACTACATTGAAGAGAAGTAGAGAAAGTGGGCATCCCTGTCTAGTGTCTGATTTTAATGTAAATGGTTCCAGTCTTTCTCCATTTAGTATAATACTGGTTGTAGGTTTGTCAAATATGGCTTTAATTATTTTAAGGAATTTACTTCTTATTCCTATTTTTTCCTAGTGCTTTCAACATGAATGGGTGTTGTATTTTGTCAAATGCCTTCTCTGCATCTAGAGAAGTTTTCATATAATTCTTATGCTTAGATCTTTTGATATGATGTATTACATTAACTGATTTATGAGTTTTAAACCAGCCTTGCATCTGTGGGATGAAGCGTACTTGATCATAGAAGAGAATGTTGGATATAAGCTTTATCTGGATTTCTTTTCCAATTTTTGTATTTCTCTGTTGCTTCTTGAATTTGTAGTTGTGGATTTCTTAAGGTAGTTGCCTCGTGGGATTCCCTGATTCTCTCTTTTTGTGGGAGAGAGCTAGGCTGGGTCCCTATTGTCTCGGCGCCATCTTCCAACTCCAGGTTTGAATTTTTGAGCTCTAAATATATTTTAGATATGAGGCCCTTGTCTGATGCATAGCTAGTAAAAAAAACTTAACCCATCCCATGGGCTTTCTGTTTTTCTTGCTATCTATATCTTTTGGCATGCAGAAACTTTGGTTTGATGCAATCCTATTTATCCAGTTTGTGATCTATTGTGATTCCGGATCTTTACCTAGGAAGTTTCAAACTCTGCCTTATTGTTAGGCAGAATGCTAAATTGTTTTTTGATCCTTTTCAAAAATATAATGGACAGCCAGTTCCCTTCCAACAACCAAATCACTTCACAGGTGTAATGAGATGGTACCAGGTAGAAGGCATGGAATGGCTTAAGGTAATGACCTCTTAGGTTTACTACAGTGTATTGATTTCTTTCTGTGATGTCTAAGAATCACAACGAATGTATTGCAACTTCTTGTTATTATATATGAGAAATATTTCTATATATTCAATTGAATGATTTGTTGAATGAATTTTTGTTTTTATTTTTAAAATTATTATTATTATTATTATTATTATTATTGTTATTATTATTTGCAAGTCCTGAGCTGTGAACTCAGGGCCTGAGCACTGTCCTTGGTCCTTCTCCAGGCTAGGGGTCTATCACTGGAGCCACAGCACCATTTCCAGTTTATATCTATATATGTGGTACCGAGGAATGGAACCCAGGTTTTCGTGCATGCTAGGCAAGCACTCTTACCACTAGGCCAAACTCCTTGTCCCTGTTGAATGTATTTTTAAGGTGAAAATTATCTTATTAGATTTCCAATACTTTTTATGGCTTTTTAATTTATTATGTTTTGTCAGTGGTAGGCCTTGAGCTTGGGGTCTGGGCACTGCCCCTGAGCTCATTTGCTCAAGGCTAGAGTCTACCACTTTGAGTCACAGTGTCACTTCTGGTTTTCTGGTGGTTAATTGTAGATTAGAATTTCCTATATTTCCATTCTTGTGCTGGTTTTGAACCTGGATCCTTGTATATCATCCTTCTGAATCTAGGATTACAGGTGTGAGCCACCAGCAACTGGATTTTTTATACTATTGAAAAATAACTTCCTATAGTTGTCACAATATATAGTATGAATGTAAGTGTCATCATAATTGTCCTAGAGTGTGCTTTTAGAAAAATAATCTGTTACTAATTCAGGACATACTTATATTAGAATTTTGACATAGTGTATATTCTTTTGTCCAGATGCTTTGGGAAAATGGATTTCATGGCATTTTGGCAGATGAATAGGATTGGGTAAGACTGTTCAGTGCATTGCTACTATTGCCCCTAATAATACACGTGCATAATTTACATGTAGGATCATAGTATAAGTGCTTTTTTAGGAATAGTATTTTCTACAAGAAGACTCATCTCAAATTCTTCTCCATATGCAGCCCAGGAGCCCAGTGGTGCACACCTGTAATCCTATCTGTTCAAAAGTCTTATATCTAAGATCATTATTCAAAGCTAACAGGCTGGAAAGTCCATGAGGCTCCTATCTCTATGTAACCACTAAGAAGCCAGAAGTGGAGCTATTGTTCAAGTGGTAAATCACTTGGCAAAAAAATCTCAGGGACAGCACTCTAGCCCTGAGTTCAAGCCAGGACCTACCAAAAAAAAGAAAAAAGGAAAAAAGAAAAGGAAGCAAGGAAGGAAGAAAGGAAGGAAAAAGAAAAAGAAAGAAAGAAATAGGGTTCCATGTCAGTTACATTTACCAAGGGATAGAATTATTGAAATTTTTCTTTCACTGAGACTTATTTACTACTTTAAAGATTTTAATTTTAGGGGATCATAATAGTGCGGTTTAAATGACAGCATAAATATTACCCTTCTTGCTGGTTTGTTTTCAGATTCTTCCTTCCTTAATTTTTCTCTTTTCTTTCACTTACTCATTTACAAAGGATATTTTATAGTTTATCTAATGGTCTTGGACATGTGTTTAAAAATAAGACATTATTCAGATAATCCAGTTTGCTATATTGCCAGAAAAATAAATCTTTTATAAATATATATACTAAAATAAAACAATTTTCCCTATTAACAATAATAAGATGGACAGGTATCAGTGAATCAATCACACCTATATTCTAATTACTATGTCCTGTCTCAGCAATCAGAGTGCTAGAATTGTAGCTCCATAATAGAATGCTTGCTTAATACACTCAAAGTTTTGGATTGATTCCTAGAATCACAAAATTTTTATTGTTGGAATGGGTAAAATTTCTTTTCTTTTCTCTTTTCTCCCTCTCTCCCTCCTTCCTACCTTCCTTCCTTCCTTCATGCCTTCCTTCCTTCCTCAATAGAGCTAAGGATAAGAATCATATGAAAACTTCTCTAGTCGCAGAGAATGCATTTGACAATATACAACATCCATTCATGTTGAAAGCACTAGAAAAAATAGGAATAAGAAGTACAGTCCTTAAAATAATTAAAGCCATATTTGACAAACCTACAACCAGTATTATACTAAATGGAGAAAGACTGGAACCATTTACTTTAAAATAGGAAACTAGACAGGGATGCCCACTCTCTCTACTTCTCTTCAATATAGTGGTGGAACTCTTAGCCAGAGCAATGAGGCAAGAGAAGGACATCAAAGGGATCTACAAAGGGAAAGAAGAAATTAAACTATCCCTATTTGTAGATGACATGAGCCTCTACTTGAGTGACCCAATAAGTTGCACTCCCAAACTCCTTGAATTAATAAACCACTTTAGCAAAGTGGCAGGCTAGAAAATTAACCTTCAGAAGTGAGTAGCCTCCTTGTACACCAAGAACACAAACAGAAGGCCAAATCAAGAAAATGATCCCATTTGTGCCTGGGCACAAAAAGACCTGAGACTCTTATCTCCAATTAACCTCTAGAAATTGAGCAGTGAGGCTTGGCTCAAGGGTAGGCAGTAGCCTTGAGCTGAAGAGCTCAGGGACAGTGCCCAGGCCCAGGGGTAGGGTGTTGGTAACCTTGAGCTGAAGAGCTTAGGGCCAGCGCCTAGGCTTAAAGTTCAAGCCCCATAACTAATAGAAAAAAAAATAAGTGTGAGAGACTGGGAGTTTTGCTTAGTAGTAGAATGCTTGCCTAACATGCACGAGGACCTGGGTTCAATTCCCTGATACCATATACATAGAAAAAGCCAGAAGTGGTGGTATGAAACAAGTGGTATACCTTTGGCCTTGAGAAGCCCAAGGACAGTGCTCAGGCCCTGAGTTCATGCTCCAGGACTGGGAAAAAAAAGAATTAGTTGTGAGAATATAACATATGTGTGGAATATATATTGAAAATAGTGAGCAATGACACCCCTTTTACTTCTCATTTCTTTTTTTTGTGTGTATATGTGTGCCCATGAGTCTGGGTGCTTGTATCATATACTCTCAGCCCAATTAACAACCAAAAAGCCAATGACACTACCCTTGAACCAAAAAATATAAGGACACTAACCCAAACCCTGAGTTCCAGTTCCTCTACAGTTCCACAAAACAAACCCTAGAAAAACACCCATAATGTCTAATAAAAAGTAGATAAACTTGGTTATGATTATATAGTGTCTATTTTACAAAGAGAGAAGAAATCATTGAATGGTATAACCCCCCCCCAAAAAAAATTATAAAAATGTAAGTTTACCACAAAAGCAGAGACAGCCAACCAACTGGGAAAAGATATTTACCAATAATACATGTGACAAATACCTAATATCCAGTATCTACAGGGAACCCAAGAAACTAATCCCATGCCCCGCCTGAAACCCAACAAACCATTCACTAAATGGGCAAGGGAACTAAAGAGAGACTTGACCAAAGAGGTTAAAGTGGCAGAAAAGCATATGAGAAAATTCTCATCATCTATGGTCATAAAGGAAATGCACATAAAATCAACCCTAAGATACCACCTTAGCTCAAGAAAAATGGCCAAGATTTTGAACTCAAATAATGACAGATGCTGGCAGGGTTGTAGAGAAAAAGGAACCCTACTGCACTGCTGGTGAGATTGTAAATTAGTTCATCCCCTCTGGAAAGCAGGTGGAGGTTTCTTAAAGAACTTAAAATTGACCTTCCCTACGACCCCTCCATACCACTTCTGGGCATCTACCCTGAACATCATAACCCAAGATATGATGAGGACACCTGCTCAGCTATGTTCATTTCTGCACTATTCACAATAGCCAGGTGATGGAAACAGTCCAGATGCCCTACTGCAGATGAATGGATACAGAAAATGTATATATATATATATATATATATATATATATATATATATATATATATACAATGGAATTTTCATAGCCAACAGACAAGATAAAATAATGGCATTCGCAGGGAAGTGGATGAATCTAGAGCGAATGATGTTGAGTGAAACAAGTCGAGACCAAAGGAACAAAAGGCGCATGGTATCCTTAATATGTGGGTATTAGATCCAAACAGTACAAGAGCAAGGACTCAAAAGTTGCATACTCAATGCTATGGACATGGTACTGGAAATATAAACACAACCACATAGACATATAAACTTATGACTCTATAGACACAATGTTTTATTACATAAATTATTATGTATCTATGATATGCAAACCCTTAGCCTAATTTTGATTGTTCTAAAATCTAAGTGCCAGTGATTGTATATAGAGATTCCCTTCTTGAATACATTTTTGTTAAACACGTCATTTGAAATATGATGTAAAAATCAATGTTAATAAATTTTTAATAAAAAATGTAAGGCTACAAATATGCTTAATCTAATGGGAACTTCATGCATCTTGAAATATGATGTGTTTACACAACATTTTAATATAATAGTTGAAATTTACTTAAAATATGTAAAAACTCATATCGTACTGGATGCTTGTGGATCACACATGTAATCCAAGCTACTCAGAAGGCTGAAATGGGAGGGTTTGGGTTTAAAGCATCCCAGGTAGGAAAGTTTTTGAGGCTCTTACCTCTAACAAACTACTCAAAAATTCTGAATTGGTATATAGTTGATATACAGAAGGACTGCAGTTATATTAATCAGGTACAATTCTTTTGGAAAAATTTCTCCTCCTCCACTCTCCCATTCTTACTTTCCTCTTCCCACCTATAGGATATATAGTTCATTTTCTATATACTGTATAATGAGTATCCCTGTTGTTTTTCTTCATCCAGGGTCTACCTGCTGTGTGCCTTCCTTAACTCTCCTAAATACAAACTAACAAGACAAAAACAATTCAGAATTGGTGCTGGCGCCATGTGCTGGCACTGGAGTGCTCTCCTTGAGCAAAAGAGCACAGAGACAGGGCCCAGAGTTCAAGGACAGGTCCCCACCAAAAATCCTATCTCATATTTTTATAATCTTCAAGGTTTTTCTGGAATGTAGTGTAGCAGCCCAAGAACATGTTGTACAAAATTAAGGTACTACATGCTGGCTGTTAAGTATTCTTTTTTACTTTACCTATATTTATTATAAAACAATGTTAAAGTAACATAACAATAAAACACATTCCCATAAAAATAATCTGCAATAGTACTTGAATTTTAAAAACATGGATTATGATAGTGAGTATAATTGGAAATCCAGTTTTCAATCTACATGTAGATATCTTCTACATTCAATTTCATATTAACTTAGTTAAAACGTCCTTTAAAATAAAACTATGGTAATCCGCTAATTTGTTCCTGATACTTTATGATATTTTAAATTTCCAACAGTTGATAAAATAATGCTATAAACGCTTCTGTAAGGAATTATATTTATAAAACTGTAACTCTAAAGAATGTCTAATATATGGGTCTGTGTCTGTATACACATGTAGGTCCAGATACACATACCCACAAACAAAGTAGTTTCAAGTACAAATTGTCTGAAAGTGTTGTTCTCATCGGACAGAGCAGGAAATAGAATGAGAAGTTAGTTTGATTTTAATATTTCAAAGTGAAAGCAAAGGAAAAGAATTGCTATCATGTTTTAGGTGTACATTTTGCACATAGTGTGCAGATTTGTAGGATAATGACTTCAGGTCTTGCCCTTAACATTTAGATTGACTAAAAATATGTAGAATGTAGAAAAATAATAGAAAAGAAGATGATTTCTGTGTTCTTGGGGAGAAAGAATACTCAAAAAGTGAAGAATAGGCCAATAGTTTGGCCTAGTGGTAGAGTGCTTGCCTGGCATGCACAAATACCAGGGTTCGATTCCTCATTACCACATACAGAGAAAAAGACAGAAGTGGTGCTGTGCTCAAGTGGCAGAGTGCTAGCTTTGAGGAAAAAGCCCCAAAACAGTGCTTAGACCCTGAGCTCCAGCCCTAGGACTGACACAAAATACTGTGAAGAATAGTACTCAACTGCAGAAGCATAAATTCACACATCACTCACTCCCGGTTGGCTAAATTACATTTCAAGTTTTCTTACTTATTCATAGTAACATCAAAACAGGGTCATGAATTCTAACTTTAATGTATTTTCCTTCCTTTTCTATTTCCCTACAAGCTGGATCTCCTTCTAAGAATTAAAGCCTCCAGAAACTCAGAATGACACTCAGCTGATTCTTTTACCATCCTCCCCTTACATTCCCTTTGCTTATTACTTCATAGGAAAGCAGATTCTTTGCATTTCTGGTTTCTTTCATCTTCCCTGACTGGGGAAAGGAAAGTCTGAGAATGGTCAGAATCATCAAGAATGCTTATTATCAAGAACGTAGCAGAGGAGAAATGACTCCAAAATAGCATCTGTGATTCATTTTGTTGTTTTTTTCAGTGATAACATACTAACCACTCAGCTGTAGCTATGCACTGGAAATTGGCATGGTCAAAACATCTGTAAGAACATGACAAATAACAGGTATGTTTGTGCAGTGGGCCCTACAAACTGTACAAAGGGTTGAATGTATTTCCTGGATCTTGAGCAGTGGAAGAGATGTGAATACTGAGGGGAGAAAAGGCATCAGGCATGGGTGAAGAAGGCAGCCAGGGCCTGAGAGGAAGTGCCCACATAATATCAGACAGAGGGTGGGCTTCCTGAGACAAGAATGAAGTAGAACTGGAATCAGGGTGACAGGGAAGCAAATCCATTGGCCACTCAGTCAATCCGTGTTTGTGTGTGTGTGTGTGTGTGTGTGTGTGTGTGTGTGTGTGTGTGGAGAATGTATAGACGGTTACAGTTACATTCGTCAGGTATTAGGTGCATTACTTGTCACACATTGATACCCCCTCTCATGTTTTTGTTCCCATTTCCCTCTCCCACTTCCTCCCAATCATCTTGTTTCCCCCCTTCCTTTCAAATAAACAAACATATACAGCATACCAGGTAACAAAGTCAAATACAATAACGATATAAGATTAAAGGCCAAAAAAAGAGAAGAGAAAGAACATAGTACATTAAGAACAGTAATCACACAAGATAAAGCTCTTGTTTCCATATCCTAGAGTTCCTTTTACCGAGTCTCACCCTATAGGGCCTATGTACCTAGGTTTTGAGCTATTGTAATCCTCTGCTAGGAGAGTCCCAGATGTGTACTAATTATTACAAATGAGGGAAACCTTTGAGCCTATGTTCCTCTGGGTCTGGCTTACTTCACATAATATGTTTTTTCCCCCAAGTCTTTCTATTTCCTTATGAATGGGGTTATGCCATTCTTTCTTATGGCAGCATATAATTCCATTTCATATAAGTAACACATCTCCTTGATCCAGTCATCCATCTACTGAGGGGCATCTGGGTTGGTTCCATATCTTCACAATGGTAAAAAATGCTGCAATGAACATCATTGTGCAAGTGGCTTTAGTATGTGCTTGTCTCTGAACAGTTGGGCAAATTCACTGGGCGAATTCTTATGTCTATAATTTTGCTTTGCTGATTTTTTAAATATATTTTTATTGTAATTAATAGAAGGGTTACATGACATTTGCCAGATAAATGGTGCCTTAATTCCCACACATTGATACCCTTTCACATATCATGGTCCCCATTTCCCTTCCCCCCTCCCCCACCCCTCATCTTGTTTTCCCCCGTTCCCTATCCAATTTCAGATAACCAAATACAAATATATCCAATATATCAGGTAACAAAGTGAGATAGTGTAACAATACGAGATAACCAAGGGACAGTAGAAGTGATGAGAGATAACATAGTACCTTAAGAACAACAATCATTAATTATATGGCTTATGTTTACATCATATTTTAAATGACAAGTTTAACAAACAATTGTTCAAGGAGGGAATCTCTAATTACATTCTCTGGGACTTAGTCTTTAGAACTTAATCAAAATTAGGCTAACGGTTTGTATGTCATAGAAACATATCAGTTTATGAAATAAAACATTATGATTATAGAGTCATAGGTTTTTTGTCTATATAGTTATGTTTGTATTTCCATTACCATATCCATTGCTTTGGGTATGCAGTTATTGAGTCCTCGCTCTTGTACACTTTGGATTTAATAACCGCATATTAAGGATACCATGCGCCTTTTGTTCCTTAGGTCTTGATTTGTCTTACTCAACATGATTCGCTCTAGATTCATCAACTTCCCTGCGAATGCCATTATTTTATCTTGTCTGTTGGCTATGTAGAATTCCATTGTGTATATATACCACATTTTCTGTATCCATTCATCTGCAGTAGGGCATCTGGGTTGTTTCCATCGCCTGGCTATTGTGAATAGTGCAGAGATGAACATAGCTGAGCAGGTGTCTTTATAATATCCTGGGTCATGCTGTTCAGGATAGATGCCCAGAAGTGGTATGGCGGGATCATAGGGAAGGTCAATTTTCAGTTCTTTAAGGAACCTCCACACTGCTTTCCAGAGTGGCTGAACTAGTTTACAATCCCACCTGCAGTGCAGTAGGGTTCCTTTTTTGCTTTGCTGATTTTTTGCACTTGCAACCAGGAGGATGGAGAAGGCATAAAACAAAAATGGTAGTGGTGGCGATCTTGGTTTCATTTATGATTGGCAGAAGAGATTTCACTTCTTTTCTATTTAATTTTATTGTCAGGGTAATAAACAGAGGAGTTACAGTTACATATGTAAGGTAGTAAGTACATTTCTTCTCAAATATTGTTACCCTTCCCATGTTCCTTCCGCCCAACCCTCACCTTTCCACCAAGTTGTAAAGTTCCTTTCCACAATATTGTTGTATCACTATTACACTAGTTCATCCTTCCTCCTTCATCTTGCCATTTTGTTGTTAACTTTGCCTGCCCCAATTTAAATAAATCTATGCAATACAGAGGGTACCAAGATCACATACTGTGACAACAAGGGATAAGACACAAGGGGAAAATGAAAGATAAAAGAAATAACTTCACTAGTACATTAAAAAACATGTATACACACAACAAAACCTCTTTCTTCCATGTGCTGCAGTTCATATTCCCTAGCACACCTTATATAGTGATATGAACATGGCTACTGAACTACTGTGATCCTCCGCTAGGAAAGTCCTACACATATACCAGGTGTTACAAATGAGGGAAACCATGCAACTTGTGTTTTTTGTTTCTGGCTTACTTCACTCAACATGCTTTTTTCCAAGATTTTCCATTTCCTTATAAATGGGGTGATGGCACTCTTTTTCACGGCAACATAGATCTGCATTGTGTATATATGCCCCATTTTCTTTTTTTTTGTAAATCTTATAATTATGTATAACTGGATATAGTTGCATGTGTAACATGTGTATACATGCCACATTTTCAGGGGTTTTAATAAATTTTATTATTATGGTCATGTAAAGCAGGGATATAATTACATGTGTAAGTTAGTGAGTGAGTGAGTACATTACATCTCAAATATTGTTACCCATTCTTGTTTTCATTTCCTGGAGTCCATTCTAATAAATGACATGACAATGACATGATACCTTTATGCTTGTAGCCACCTCTGGGTACACAGTGTGAGAATGCTTAGGATTTTTCTTTACAATTTTTTTTAAAGTTGGAAGCATGGTTCTGGCTAAGGCAGCATACATCCTAAAATTGGAACAATTCAGGAAGACCAGCTGTTTTAAAGCTCATAGAACTGTAGGTATGATTGTGCAGTGACACAATAAACTCTCCATATGGAGAATGGGTCTTCTGGATCTAGGGAGAGAGCGGAGACATGAGAAGGGAGGACAGGAAGGCATTCCTGAGAGGGGAAGGTGGTGAGTAGGGGCACAGAGGAAGGAACTGCAGATTGCTGCCCAGATGGAGCCACACAGCTTCTTCAGACTGGAATGAAGCAGACCTTGAATGGAGGTGGCAGGGAGGCAAACCCATTCAGAACTGGTGTGGTATTGAGGTCCTGGGGATCTACCAGAGATTTCAGGTTGAAGTTCTGTAAAATGGAGGTGAGGAATAAAAACAGCTCCATGCGGGCCAGGCCTTCTCCAACACAAATCCGCTTGCCTGAAATGTTTAAAAAATAAAAAGAAAGTAGGAAATGACTCCTTGTAGGTGTGAGCACATGAGGCACTGTATTTGTAAATGGCAAAAGAAAGTGTCAATGTTCCCTCAGTGAATTACCAAATGCAAGGCAGGGGGATGCACAGATAGGAGGAAAGCTGTACAGGTGCATGAGCAAGGTGTAATGTTAATGAATACATCATGGAAAGTTTGTTATTTCTTCAGCACACCTGTAATTCCACCACAGGAAGCCTAAGACAGAAGTATCCTGAGTTGGTATTCAGCTCTTACTGCGTTTTGAAGACACAAATTTTAAAAGAAAAATCCAAAGGCAAACCATACAAAACCTAATTATATTTAAAGGAAAAACAGGAGAAAGAAGATGGTGCCAAAACAACAGGGACCAGGCTGAGCTCTCTCCCACAAAAAGAGAGAATTGGAAAATCCCAGGAGCCAAGTACTTAAGAAATCAACAACTACAAATTTAAGAATTAATGGAGAAGAATTAAAATGGGAAAAGAAACATAGGCTACCCACATTGAACTAAGAAACAGTAAGTCAACTGAATAAACCAATTTCATACAATGAGATAGCAGAAGAAATCAGAGACGTGCCAACCGAAAGTGCCCAGGTCCAGACATTCCACTATGGAATTTTACAAGACTTTTAAAGATGAATTAATACTTATACACTTGAAATTCTTCCAAGAAAACAGAAGCAGAAGGAGCCATACCAAACTGATTCTATGAAGCTAATGTCACATTCATCCCCAAAGCATGAAAAGACCCAACAAAGTAAGAGAACTACTGAGCAATCTTTCTAAAAAGGACAAATGGAAAACTTCTCAATATAATACTATCAACAGAATCCAGAAACAAATTTTAAAAATTATACACAATGATCAAGTAGGCTTCAATCTACAGATGTAAGGCTGGATTAATATTCACAAATCAATTAATGTAAAACATCGTATCAATCAATCTAAGGTTAAGAATCATATGATAATTTCTGTGGATGATGAGAAGGTATTTGACAAAATACACCATCCATTCATGTTGAAAGCACTAGCAAAAATAGGAATAGGAGGTACATTCCTTAATTCCAACCATATTTGACAAACCTACAGCCAATATCATATTAAATGAAGAAAGACTAGAACCATTTACATTAAAATCAGGATCTAGACAGGGATGCCCACTGTCTCCACTTCTCTTCAATATAGTGCTGGAATGCCTAACCAGAGCAAGAAGGCAAGAAAAGGATATCAAAGGAATCCACATAGGGAAAGAAGAGAAATCAAACTATTCTTAGTCACTGATGACATGATCCTCTACCTGAGTGACCCAAAAAGCTGCACTCCCAAACTCCTAGAAATTAATAAACCACTTTAGCAAAGTGGCAGTATAAAAAAATCAACTTTCAAAAATGAGTAGCTTTTCTGTATGCCAACAATACACACACAGAAGGAGAAATCAAGAAAATGATCCCATTTAAAATAGGCCCCAGAAGAATAAAATATTTATAATGTAATGGAATATTTAATGAAAACCATAAAGGCTTAATGAAAGAAATTAAATTGGACACCAGGAGATGGAAAGACATCCCATTCTCATGTGTAGGAACAGACAATATAGTGAAAACGGCCATATTGCCAAAACTGATATACAAGTTCAATTCAAGCTACATCAAAATCCCAAGGAAATTCTTTACTGAAATAGAAAATATAATCCAAAGGTTCATATGGAAAAACAAAGGCCTAGATAGCCAAAGAAATTCTAGGCAAAAAAAAGCAATGCAGGGCTGGGAGTTTGGCCTAGTGGTAAAGTGACAGTCTAGCATTCATGAAGGGTCAAGTTCCATTCCTTGTTACCACTTAAATAGAAAAACGCTGGAAGTGGTGCTGTGGTTCAAGTGGTAGAGCTCTAGCCTTGAGAAAAGTCCAAGTTCTGTGCTTAGGCCCTGAGTTCAAGCCCCACAACAGGCACAAAAAAAAGAGAAATGCAGGTGGTATTACCATATGAGACTTTAAACTCTACTTTAGAGCCATAATAACAAAAACAGCATGGTATTGGCACAAAAATAGACCAGAAGATCAATGGAACCACATCCCTATAGTCAACTTATATTCAAAAACAATTCAGAGATACAGAGTGTAAACAAACACAGTCTATTCAATTTATTGGTGCTGGTAAAACTGGGCAGCCACATGCAGAAAACTAAAAATTGATCCTAGCCTTTCGCAATTCACAAGCAATAACTCAAAGTGGATCAACAACCTCAATATCAGATCTGAAAACTTGAATCTGTTACATGATACAGTCGGAGTTACACTGGAAGTCATAGCAATATGCAAAACTTTCCTGAACAGAGTCCCAGGGTCACAATGAATTGGAGAGACTCAACAAAGGGGACTACCTAAAAATTAAAGGTTTCTGCACAGAATGAAGCATAGCTACAGAAGCAGAAAGACAACCAACCAACTAGGAAAATATATTTACCAGAATACCTCAGACAAATGATTAATATCCAGTAACTACAGGGAACTCAAGAAACTAATCCACTCCCTCAAACACAACAAACCAATCACTAAATGGGGAAGGGAACTTAAGAGAGAATTATCCAAAGAAGAGGTTAAAATGGCAAAAAAAAGAAAAGAGAGAAAATGCTCATCATCCATGGTCATAAAAAATGCATATAAAAACAACCCTAAGATACTACCTTTCCCCAACTAGAATGACCAATATTCTGAACTCAGACAACAACAAATGTTGGTAGGGATGTGGAGAAAGGGGAAACTTACTGAACTGCTGAGTAGGAATGTAACCTAGTTCAGCCACTCTGGAAGGCAATTTGGAAGTTTCTTAAAAATCTTAAAATAGACCTTCCACAATCCCCACCATACCACTCCTGGACATCTAACCTGAACATCGTAGTGCAGGATACAATAAGGACACCTGTTCAGCTATGTTCATCTCTGCACTATTCACAATTGCCAAGCAATGGAAACAAACCAGATGCCAAACTACAGATGAATGGAGGCAAAAAATGTGATACATATATTTAGGTACCCAAGGTTATGGACATATGGAGATATAAACATAATTATATAGACAGAAAAATGTATTATGGTATCTATACTCTATAGACATAATGTTTTGTCATATAGATTAATATGTATCTATGACATAAAAACCTTCAGCTTCATATGTTCTAAAATCTATGTGCCACTGATTGCATATAGAGATTCTCTTCTTGAATACTTATTTCTTAAACATGACATTTGAAATATGATATCAAATTCAGTGCTTCCAAGAACAGGCCTGAAGAACAATGGAATAGAATTGAGGACCCAGATATTAAACCACAGACCTATGGCCACCTAATCTTTGACAAGGGAGCCAAAAAAATAGAATGGAAGAAAGACAGCCTCTTCAACAAGTGGTGCTGGCAGAACTGGTTAAGCACCTGCAGAAAACTAAAGTTGGATCCCTCTTTGTTACCCTGTACCAGGATTAACTCCAAATGGATCAAAGACCTCAAGGTAAAAGCTGACACAGTAAAAACTTTACAAGAAGGAATAGGAGACACACTAGGCCTCCTTGGCACAGGTCAAAACTTTCTTAATAAGGAGTAAGAATTACAACAAATCAGAGAAAGGCTGGGTAAGTGGGACTGCATTAAACTGCAGAGCTTTTGTAAATTAATTAGGAAGCCTACAGAATGGGAGATTTCACTAACCATACAAAGGACAAAGGCCTCATATCTAAAATATATCAACAGCTCAAAAAATTGAATCACTCAAAAACTAATCTCCAAAGAAACAACCATCCCATTAAAAGATGGGCCAAAGACTTAAAGAGAGTCTTCTCTGAAGAAGAAATAAGAAAGGCCTATAGCCACATGAAGCGTGATCATTGCCTATCCCCATGACATCTAAGCAGATACCAAGGCAACATTAGCGGGTGTCAGAGTATCAGGCTTCCAATCCTAGCTGCTCAGGGACTACGTTCTCAGGACCTTGATTCCAAGTCAGCTAAGGGTAATAGAGTGTGGGACACTTTCATCTTTAAGTAAATGCCAAAAAAAAAAAAAAAAAAAAAAAAAAACCCCAACAACCAAAAATCCAAAAGCAGAAGTAGAGCTTTGGTCTTAAGAGCAGAGCAGTAGTCTTAAGCAACACAGGTCGCGAACAGGGCCCAAGCCCTGAGTTCAAGCCCTACTATCAACAAATATACAAACGACAGACAGACAGGTAAACAGACAAAAGTCACAGCTTCCGAGAAGAAAGGCTACTGCATATCCAGACACATAGCATACATACTGCAGCTGTGTAGATACAATATCCAAGACACATGAAAGAAGAGCAGAGTTCTCTGGGATCTTTGTAATGTATTTGCCACACATGGGCTGGGATTTTGGCCTAGTGGTAGGGTGCTTTCTTAGCATGCATGAAGATCTGGGTTTGATTCCTCGGTACCACATACATCAAAGAAAAAGCAGGAAGTCGTGCTGTGGCTCAAGTGGTAGAGTGGTAGGCTTGAGGAAAGCCCAAGAATAGTGTTCTGGCCCTGAGATCAAGCCCCAGTTCTGGCAAAAAAAAAAGATATTTGCCACACATTTTACATATGTCTCTAAGAATATGTGACAGTTTTGACAATCTGGGTTGAGAGCAAATGTTCTGCTATATGGTTTATGACATTTTGAAAAATGCTGAGCTCTGTCTACCAGCTAGTCTTAATCCCTTTTGAATTCCTGCAATTTTCTTAATGTTCCTTACTCCATTTTATGTTTAATATTAAAGTAGGAGAAAGCAATAATTTGGCTAATACTCCCCCTCACAAATCCTGCTGTCTTGTAATTTGTGGCTGTTTTCTCTTGCTGCCATCAGTGTTCTTCTCTGAGTTTTTGGAGATCTTGCATGCTATAGAGAACCTGACAGTGACAAATGCCACAAAAAGACCTAGGAGAGACCCCTGATGAGATATCTTTTCTGATGGTAAATGAAGGCAGTTTGAATGAGGCTCACTTTTTAGGAACATATCATTATGACATATGCAAAGAAAGACTGCAAAGGCTCTATGCTTTTCCTTACTCAACTATGAAGAAAAACACAGACTAACTGAAGCCCCACTACTCTAGTCTAGCCATGAGGATATATCATGAACAGGGAAAAGTTCATGAGCCATCAAAGTGCTGCTACTAATCATGAGCTAAGTACAATTATGCCCAAAGGAGGCACCACATAAGTGCCAAATGAACCCAACCCTCAAAGATATGGAAATAAAATTACATTACCTGTTGAAAACGGCATGAAGTAATCACTTTTCTTAAACTTCCCATTTTCATCCAGAAAATGTCCAGGGTCAAATATTTCTGGGTTGGGGAATTCCTTGTGGTCATGCAGCACCGATGTCAGTGATGTCAATATGGTTGTGCCCTGGACACAACACACACAGGTTAAAGAAGCTACACTGTCTGTGAATTTGTGTTCATACATGTATATATATATACATATAAACATATACATATATATAGATATATGTATATGGGAGCCTGTGGATCAAACCACAAAACCTAGGTACTCAGGAAGCTGAGACCTGAGGATTGCAGTTCAAAGCCAACTTGGGCAGAAAAGTCTGTGCAAGTATCTGCAAAATTTAACAATTCCATGGCTATAGACTTTAAAAAATGTTGAAGAGAGCTAAAGAACTGAAAGCATGATTACAAGTATAATGATTTCAATAACAAAGTACATTATTGAAAATGAGAGAATCTGAAGAAGAGTCAAATAAGCAGGTGAATGCAGTAAGGAAAACAATGCAGTATTTGAATGAGGAGTTCAGTAAAGACACAAAAACCCTAAGAAAGAGTTAAAGTAAAATTTTAGAACTGGATAGAAATGTAAAACCAATTTTTGGTGGGAATGATCAAGGGGCTTGAATTGGGACTGGGCGCTATCTCTGAGCTCTTCAGCTCAAGGCTACTACCCTATTCCTGTGCCTGGGCAATGTCCCTGAGCTCTTCAACGTAAGGATACTCCCATACCCTTGAGCCAAGCCCCACTTCCCATTTTCTAGAGGTTAATTGGAGATAAGAGTCTCAGGTCCTTTTATGCTCAGGCTGGCTTTGAACCTTGATCCTCAGATCTTAGCCTCCTAAGTAGCTAGGATTACAAGTGTGATCCACCACACCTGGTTTTAAAACCAATTCAAAAAAAGTGGAAAACAGTGGACCAAACTGTAAAAATCATATCAAAGATCAAGGACAAAATAGATATATGAGAAACATCAAATGAAAAATTAGGTAAAAAGTAAAGAACTACAACAAGAACAAACAAGTTTACCTAGGAAATTTGAAAGATCAAACTGAGGATATATAGCCATAATGGAAGAAGAAGAGGCCCATGATAAAGGAACAGAAATCAAAATCAATAAAAGAAATCAACATTTCCTAAGTCATGAGCACTCCTGGTACATGAAGCCTTTAGGACAGCAAACAGACCATATCAAAAAAGAATTTCTCCACGATGTATTATAGTTTAAAATTAAATATTCATAAAAATTAAAGAGCACCGAGAGCTGCAAAAGAAAAGCAACTAGTTGTCTATGGTGGGAAGCCCATCAGTATAACAGCAAATTTTGCAACAGCAGAAAACTCAAAAGCAAGGAGGACATAAAGCAATAGGAAGTGAAGTCCTGCCATCTAGAAGACAGTGACTGCATTTGCTCACTCGTTCTCCTTCTGTTCCTCTGTCCCATGTGTCCCCACTCAAAACTTCAATGTCCTAGTTTTCATTCTGATAACATTCTGGAATGTTTCACAAATTCTCATGCAAGGATGGTGCTGACCTTCTGAAATTGTTCCAATTTTAGCACATGTTCTGCCTAAGCCAGCACCATGCTTACAAATTTCAACATATAAAAAGAATCCTAAGCTTTCACACACAGTGAGACCACAGGAAGATGCTTTTAGGAAAGGAAACAAAGACAAAGTGTTTGTGAGCATCTGATCATATAAAGCAATATTTATTGGAATAAACTACAGGAAATGAACGCAAGTTTTTTTTTTCTGCTGTTTTAGTTTTCTTTTCTCTATTTTTCTGTTTGATCATTCACCTTACTTTGGGACTATAAGGTGGGAGGTACAGAAATGGAGGGAGAAAGGTTGAGCAAATGCATCAGTGGTACTCACCAGACACTATGTTGTAAATAAACTATACAACTTGTGGCTGGGGCTGGCAAGGAAAATGTAGGAGAGAGCTAGGAAAGGGCTGACATTACCAAGAAGTAAGTACTCTCCCTGACTTATGTAACTGTAACTTCTCTGCACATCATCTTTATAAAAAATTTTAGAGAAAAGCCTAATTATTAAAGAGAATAGAACTGATTCAAAATATAAACATATTTATGTTAAAATTCATAATAAATAAGAAGAGTGGGTAAATTTACCTAATGTTATTTTTTTAAAAAACACTAAAATCCACTTAAGATATAGAACTTTATATTGAAATATCAAGGTTGATATTTCTTTTGTAAATCAATAATGAAACTGACATCACCATCACCACAAAGTTTGTTTTATACCACCCTGGCTGCCATTACAAAAATCCAGCATATCAAAATTATGGACAAAGAAAAGCATAGCATAAAAATACTATCCCAGCAGCTAGGAGTTTGGCCTAGTGGTAGAGCACTTGCCTAGCAGGCATGAAAACCCGGGTTCAATTCCTTGGTACCACATGCATAGAAAAAAAAAGCTACAAGTGGTGCTGTGGTTCAAGTGGTAGAGCTCTAGCCCTGAATTCCAGCCCAGGATTGTTTAAAAAAAATATTATCCCAGCTGGGTGTGGTGACTCATATCTGTAATCCTAGCTACTCTGGAGCCTCAGATCTGAGGATCACGGTTCAAACAGCCCAGGCACAAAAGGACCAGTGATTCTTATCTTCATTTAACCTCTAGAAAATGGTAAGTGGAGCTTGGCTCAAGAGTGGGACAGTAGTCTTGAGCTAAAGAGCTCAGGGACAGTGCCCAGGCTGAGTTCAAGCCCCATGATTCACACACACAAAAATATTATCCCAGGTATTATGCACCCTAAAAATCTAAACAATTCTACAGGTGAATCATTAGCAGTGATTAGCAAATTTTATGTTACTTACTTTGAGGTCTTCAGAATGATTAAAGAAATTGTTTCTCTGTATCAGGTAAAATGGATATCAAAGGCATCATAAAAATACTAACAATCAACCCAGGCACTGGTGGCTCATGACTGTAATCCTTGCTACTTGGTTGTCTGAGGTCTGTGGCTTGTGGCTTGAGGCCAGCCCACACAGGAAAGTCCATGAGTCTCTTATCTCCACTTAACTACCAGAAAACTGGTAATGGTACTGTGGCCCAACGTGGTAGAGTACTACTTTGAGCTAGTGACAGCACACAAGCCATGATCAAGTCCCACATTCAACAAAGGAATATAATAATAATAGTTGAAACTGTTGGTGTTTTGAGAAAGTCTATGAATATATTGGTAATCAATTTTATTGAAAACAAAGTATTACTTGGAAAATAAAGTAAAGCATAGATAAATTGGAAGTATAGTATGACTCACTCATGAACTGATGACACCAAGGTAACATTTACCCCCAACGTATCTATAATTTTTCTATAGGCATAATAAACATCCCAGCAGAGCACATTGGGAAGTGGATAAAAATAAGGTTGTATGTTCATTTGGAAATACAAAAACTAAGTAGAGTCCCCCAAAATTAGGAAAAAGCAACTAAGGAAGAAAAAGAAGACCCAAAAAGAAAAAGCATTTAAGGGAAAAACAAAATTGGAAAATTCACAGTTTCAGATTCCAGAGCTCTTCTTGCATCGATATATAACCCCCAAACTTCCCATAACACAAAGTCTCCTGGGCAGCCAACTGTGAGACTGTGGTGTGGAGGAGCAGAATCCCACAGTGAACCCAGAAACTCAGGCTGCTACGGAGGCTCCCAGAGAAGAAACAAGCCCACCTTGGGAATGAAGTAGCCTCTGAACTTCACATCACGGGTCACTGCATGGGATACATTCATGGGTATGAGATCAATGTATCTCTGGACCTCATGCAGCACTGCATCCGTGTAAGGCATGAGGCTCCTGTCCTGCATGCAGGGGCTCCGGTGACTGCCAATCACTTGGTCAATCTCTTCCTTCACTTTAGCTGGTTGAGACACAAATAAGGAATGGTGAGATAGGAGGAAAGTGACAAATTGATCACAGTAATTCATTGCTAAATAAAGTTTGATAATATATCTGAACAAGATTTCAGGTTTAAATACACATATATATCCCACAGAATCCTTACATGGAAGCATGTAAACACTTCCTAAGTAGCCTTATAATTTCTTAGTAGTGCCATAGAGTTTAGCTGCCTCCTCCTCCTCCTCCTCCTCCTCCTCCTCCTCCTCCTCCTCCTCCTCCTTCTCCTCCTCCTCCTCCTCCTCCTCCTCCTCCTCTTCCTCCTTCTTCTTCTTCTCCTCCTTCTCCTCCTCCTCCTCCTCGTCCTCCTCCCCCCTGCTCGTCCTTGACCTCGTCCTCCTCGTCCTCCTCCTCTTCCTCCTCCATCATCTTACTCTTACTCTTACTCCTCCTCCTCCTTTCTTCTTCTTCTTCTTCTTCTTCTTCTTCTTCTTCTTCTTCTTCTTCTTCTCCTTCTTCTTCTTCTCCTTCTTCTTCTTCTTCTTCTTCTTCTTCTTCTTCTTCTTCTTCTTCTTCTTCTTCTTCTTCTTCTTCTTTCTTCTGGGTCATGGGGCTTGAACTCAGCCTGGGCACTGTCCCTGAGGTCTTCAGCTCAAGGCTATGGCCCTACTCTGAGCCAAGCCCTCCTTTCTGAGTTAATTGTATTCAAAATCTCAACTCATTTTGTGCCTGGGCTGGCTTTGAACCTTGATCCTCAGCTCTCATTCTCCTGAATAGCTAGGATTACAAGCATGAGCCATGGAGCCTGGCTGAGTTTATCTTCTTCTTAAAAAATAGAAAAGCAGGGGCCAGGAATTTGGCCTACTGGTAGAGGGCTTGCCTAGCATGCACGAAGACCTGGGTTCGATTCCTCAGTGCCACATACATAGCAAAAAGCCAGAAGTGGTGCTGTGGCTCAAGTGGTAGAGCTCTAGCCTTGAGAAAGTCCAAGGACAGTGCTCAGGCCCTGAGCCCAAGCCCAGGACTGGCAAAAAAAAAATAGAAAAGCAGGCAGGACAAAGATGGAATGAATAGGGACGCAGCCTAGCTGTCTCCCAAGAAAAGAGAGAATTAGGGAATCCCAAGAGCCAACGATACTTAGAAATCAACAATACAAATTTAAGAAGCCAAAGAGAATTCAACTGGGAAAGAAACACAGATAAAGCTTATAACCACAGTTATCACAGAATAAAAATGCAAAGACCCCTCCTCCACCCCTCCCCACACAGCCTCCACATGGGCCAGGGCCAGGAACCCCTGAATTCCAGCCAGCTGCAGAATCCAGACACAGGAATCTCACACAGCCTGGACAGACAACACAGACATCAGCTAACACCACAGGGGAGGCAAACAACCGACCCACCCTGTACATCCCAGGGAAATCAGGGGTGCACTCTGCCCTAGTATGGAACCACAGACAGTGCAGAGATAGCAACCGCACAACACAGCAGGGAACTGCAGGGCAGAATAGCAAGGGCCTAGCTCACATTTGGAGAACCAGGACTGCACAGCTCCACCCTACTGTGGGTCTGGCCACTGGGATCAGGGAGGGCAAACCAGCACCAATTGTACTAGCTGAGACCTAGGAGCACAACTTGTGGGCACATCCACAAAGTCTGTGTTCTCAGACCCAGGATCTGGAGGACACTCCACCCCACTACAGCGGTGATATTTAACTCACAAGCGTGGGCACAGACAGCAACTACGTGTCTCCACTGAGAAGCAGCTGCATGTCAGCAATAGCAGCTCATTCCTATTAAGAATTGAGGACACATCCCCATGAGTACTGAGAACACACCCACCTAAGGGCAGAAACACCAAAAGAGAGCATATACAGCGGGCTTTCTACTGGTCACCAGGTGTACAAGTCAATCACAGTTGTGCTACGCAGCTGAGGTCCATGCACACACTCAAAGAGCAAGTGCCATTCACCATTTGGAATAGGCGGGCTTGTGATGTGCCCATCAACAGCTAGTCCCTGCTGCTGAGAACAGGGTGAACAAGCTCCAGCAGAGGCTCTATCTAGCCCAAATGCTCACACAGATAACTGTGAGCCACTAAGCGATATCAGCTGTCCACTCCTCCTGACACCAAAAACACCAAAAACCAAAAACACAGATCCACACCTGGACCCACCTACCTGAAGGCAGCAACAGAATCAACTGGGCTGTGAACCACACATATACAGATAACCCAGAGAGAACCACCAGCTGCAAATCAAGCAAACACCATCTCCTTCTAGTGACCACAGCACAAACCTACAACAGTAGTGAGCAAGCCCTGAACTCCCAATGCGAAAATCACAGAGACAAATCACGAAATTTATAAATCATCAAACTCCAAGACAAATCCTGAAAGGAGACAAAAGTGAAAGGGTGAGAGAAGTCCAAAAAAAAGACACGAGACTCTTCAAGGAGATGATTGTGGACATGACTAAAGAGATCAAAGCAGAATTCCAAAAACAATATTAAATAGTCAGGAACAAAGAGCAGACCAGCAAGAATCCCCATCAAGAAGCTATCACCTATAAATCACTACACACAAACCAAAAGAGAGAGAGAAAGAGGAGAAAGAGAGAGAGAGAGGAGAGAGAGAGAGAGAGAGAGAGAGAGAGAGAGAGAGAGAGAGAGAGAGAGAGAGAGAGAGAGAGAAACACAAAAGGAAAAAATAAATAATGGCCAAGGATGTGAACCACTTCTCCATGATTCCCCTAAATATGAACCAGCTGAACAATCCAATCAAAAGACACATGACAGCAGATTGGCTTAAGAAACAAGACCCATTAGTAGGCTATTTCCAACAGACCCACCTCACTGCTAGTGACAGATACAAACTCCTAGTGAAGGAATGGAAAAGAATTTTCCACTCCAATGCACCGAGCAAAGAAGCAGTAGTATCAGTCTTAATCTCTGACAAAATTAACTTCTCAGTAAAATCAGTACATAAAGATAAAGATGGCCACTACATATTAGTAAAGGGATCAGTTCATAACCAGAATATTACAGTTATAAACATTAACTCCCCCAACATGGAAGCACCGAAGTATGTCAAGCAAACTCTCTTAGAGTTACAGGACAAGATAGACTGAAACACAGTCATTGTGTGAAATTTCAATATGGCACTCTCATCAAAAGACAGATCAGTTCAGCAAAAGATAAGCAAAAACACCTCTGACTTAAATGACACCACAGAATAACTGGGCTTAACACATATACACAGATTCTTCCACCCAACGGCAAAGCTTTATCCATTTTTCTCAGCAGCACATGGAACAGACTCCAAAATAAATCATATAATAGTTCATACAGAAAACTTAAGCAGATACAAGAACACTGATATAATCCCCTGCATTTTATCTGACCACAGTGGAATCAGACTAGTTCTAAATGACATAGTAAAGGGTAAAAAATATTCAAACAGTTGAAACCTGAATAAAACAGTTCTGAATAACTCCTGGGTTATAGAACAAATCAAAGAGAAATTCAAATCTTTCTTGAATGTAATGAAAATCAAGATACATTAAAAAGGAACCTACAGAACACGGCAAAAGCAGTCTTAACGAGCAAATTTATCAAACTAGGAGCCCATAATAAAAAGACAGAAGAAGCTCATATAAACAACCTAAAGAAGAAATTGAAGCACCTAAAGGAGGAAGAAAAATTTGACTTGAAAACAACTAGAAAGACAAAGATAAAAAATAAAATCAGATATATCAGAGATTGAAATAAGACATACTATACATAAAAGTAATAAATCAAAAACTTGGTTCTTTGAAAGAGTCAGCAAAATGCACAGTCCCTGGCAGGATTAATAAAAAAAAAATGGGAGAGGAGACTCACTCAAATAAAGAAGATTAGAGATCCTACAGGAACAAATATGACTGATATTGAAGAAATTCAGTCTATTTTGAATAACTAGTTCCAGGGTCTATATTCAAAGAAATAGGAAAATGTAATAGAAATGGATGATTTTTTAAGTAAATAAACATAAGCTACCCACATTGAACCAAGGAGAGATGTCAACTGAAGAAACCAATCTCATACAAGGAGATAGCAGAAGCAATCAGAGACATGACAACCAAAATGGACCAGGTCCTGATGGTTTCACTACAAAATTCTGCAAGACTTTTAAAGATGAATTAATACCTATACTCTTGAAAGTCTTCTGAGAAAATAGATGCAGAAGGAGCCATACCAAACTCATTTTATGAAGCTAATATTACACTCACCCTCAAACCAAGGAAAGACCCAACAGAAAAAGAGAACTACAGACCAATCTCTCTAATAAACACAGATGTAAAATTCCTCAATAAAATACTAGCCAACAGAATCCAGAAACAATTTTAATAATTATACACTATGATCAAGTAGGCTTGATCCCACAGATGTAAGGCTGTTTAACATTCACAAATCAATTAATGTGATACATCATATCAATAGAGCTAAGGGTAAGAATCATATGATAATCTCTCTGGTTACTGAGAAGGCATTTGCCAAAATACAGCATCCACTCATGTTGAAAGCACTAGAAAAAAATAGGAATAGCATGTACATTCCTTAAAATGATTAAAACCAGGGAGGGGGAAGGAAGATGGCACGGAGACAATAGGGACACTGCCTAGCTCTCTCTCACAAAAAGAGAGAACCAGGGAATCCCATGAGCCAATTACCTTAAGAAATCCACAACAAACTCAAAAAGCAACGGAGAAGGACTCAAACCGGAAAAGAAATGCAGATAAAGCTTACATCCAACTTTCTCAAAGAATTCAGAACACGAGGATCCCTCCCCCACCCCTCCCGCCAGCTCCAAGCTGCGAAAAGTGGCGGCAGAGGGCGCCGGAGGGCGCCGGGCCGGGAGCCCAACCGGTGCAGAAACCAGCACAGGACCGGGCCAGCAAGCCACGGAAGCAGTGGAACCCAGACGCAGAACCAGAACAGCAAGCAGTGGAACCCAGACACGGAACACAGGTGGCGGGGGAGACCCGAGGGGAGTGAAAGACTCCCAACCACCATGGAGCACCTACAGACAGAACGCAGAGGTGTGAGTAGCACAGCGCATCCCCAAACACATAGGGAAAGCAGAGCGGGTGCCAAGCAATAGAACTTAACTCAGACCCCTCCACCCCACCCGAGAAAGACTGGCAGGAGCAGGGGGGCAAGGAATTTAGAATCCTGTCCCTTCCCTCAACAGCCCCCTCACTCAGACCATTGACTGAAGATTGACAGGTGGGCCGTGCTAAGACCCAGCACCCCACCAAGGGAAGCGGAGCTGTCCCAACTCCCACCCGCTCAATGGGCTCAACTCCCAGCCCTCTGACTGGAGACTGACAGGCAGGCAGACCCTAAGACTCAGCACCCCACCAGGGGAGGCAGAGCTGTCCCAGCTCCCACCCGCCCACCAGGCTGCTCTCCCAGGCCACTGGATCTGGAGAGTGGAGGGCGCTGGGACCCTGCCTTACAACAGCGGGTAGGGTGTGCGGGAAAATAGGAGCCAGCAACTCCCCCCCCCTCAATTCTTGAGCGGGGCATCCTCCAGCTGGGAATCCTGAGCAAGACAGCACCACGGGGCCCCCCACAGTCACAGACTCTCTGACAAAGCAGTGGAAACACAGCAGGGATCTGAAGGGCCAACCAGCAGCCAAGCTCCCCTTCTGAGAATCAGAAAGGCGAGGCTCCACCCGCGGAGCCCAGGACCTCAGCTGGGCCCCGCCCCTGGGAACAGAGGGGTCTCCTGCTGGTCCTGCTGAGAGCCCCTGGAAACTCTCAAACCCCAGACCCTTAACAGTAAGGAGCACACAATATACCAACTCCTTTGGGACACAGCAAAGGCAGTACTCAGAGGAAAATTTATAGCGCTGAGTGCCTACAACAACAAGTTGGAAAAATCGCAAACCAACAAGTTAATGTCTCATCTTAAGCTCCTGGAAAAAGAGCAACAAACAAACCCTAATCCCAGTAGAAGAAAGCAAATTATTAAAATCAAAGCAGAATTAAATGATTTGAAATCCAAAAAAACTAAAGAAAGAATCAACAAAACAAGGAGTTGGTTCTTTGAAAGCATTAACAAAATTGACAAACCCTTAGCAAATCTTACCAAAAAAAGAAGGGAGCATATCGAAATAAACAAAATCGCAGATGAAAATGGTAATATCACGACAGAAATTACCAAGATCCAGAATATCATGAGGGAATACTTCTCAAACCTTTATGCCAACAAATTTGAGAATGAATTTGAGGATGAACTCCTAGCCAATATTAACATACCCACACTGAACCAAGAAGAACTAACCCAACTCAACAGGCCTATTTCAAGCTCTGAAATAGAAATGGCATTTAGAGAACTTCCACCCAAGAAAAGTCCAGGGCCAGATGGATTCACAGCTGAATTCTATAAGCAGAGCTCACACCAATACTCCGCAAGCTCTTCAAAGAAATTGAAAATGAAGGTTCCTTACCAAACTCATTCTATGAAGCCAGTATAACCCTGATCCCCAAACCAGACAGAGATTCATCAAAGAAAGAGAACTATAGACCTATTTCTTTGATGAACATCGATGCAAAACTTCTCAACAAAATACCGGCCAACCGTCTAAACAACTCATCAAAAAATTATACACTATGTTCAAACTGGATTCATCACAGGGAGGCAAAGCTGGTTCAACATACACAAATCAATTAATATAATTCAACACATCAACAGGAGCAAGGACAAAACTCACATGATTTTATCAATAGATGCAGAAAGGGCATTTGACAAGATCCAACACCCCTTTATGTTAAAAGCTCTGGAGAAACTAGGAATCCATGGAACATTCCTCAATATAATAAAGGCTGTGTATGACAAACCCACTGCTAGTATTACACTTAATGGTGAAAATCTAAAGCCATTCCCTCTAAAATCAGGAACAAGACAAGGATGCACACTCTCTCCGCTCCTCTTTACCATAGGATTAGAATTCCTAGCCAGTGCAATAAGGCAAGAAGCAAGCATAAAGGGGATCCAAGTAGGGAAAGAGAAAGTAAAACTATCCCTCTTTGTAGATTACATGATTCTGTATTTAAAGAATCCTATAGACTGTACTCCCAAGCTCCTTGAGCTGATTCAAAACTTTGGAAGGGTAGCAGGATATAAAATCAACCCTCAAAAATCAACTGCCTTCCTTTACGCCAACAGTGAGAGGAACGAGGCAATAATCAGGAAAGCAACTCCTTTTGCAATAGCCTCAAAGAAAATAAAGTACCTAGGAGTTAGCTTAACTAAGAATGTAAAGGACCTTTTTGATGAAAACTTTAAAACCCTGAAAAAGGAAATTAAAGCAGAACTAAGGAAATGGAAAAACCTCCCATGCTCCTGGATTGGAAGAATCAACATCGTGAAAATGACAATCTTGCCAAGGGGTATCTACAAATTCAACGCAATACCCATCAATATCCCAATGGCATTCTTTAAAAAAATAGAAGAGGCAATTCAAAATTTCATATGGAATAATAAAAGACCCCGTATAGCAAAAACACTTCTTAGCAGAAAGAACAGCGCTGGAGGAATTTCAATTCCAAACTTTAGACTCTATTACAGGGCAATAATTATCAAAACAGCTTGGTACTGGCACAAGAACAGGCCTGAAGACCAATGGAATAGAACTGAGGATCCAGATATTAAACCACAGACCTATGGCCACCTAATCTTTGACAAGGGAGCCAAAAAAATAGAATGGAAGAAAGACAGCCTCTTCAACAAGTTGTGCTGGCAGAACTGGTTAAGCACCTGCAGAAAAGTAAAGTTGGATCCTTCGTTGTCACCCTGCACTAGATTTAACTCCAAATGGATCAAAGACCTCGAGGTAAAAGCTGACAGACTGAAAACTTTACAAGAAGGAATAGGAGATACACTAGGCCTCCTTGGCAGAGGTCGAAACTTTCTTAAGAAGGACCAAGAATCACAACAAATCAGAGAAAGGCTGGGTAAGTGGGACTGCATTAAACTGCAGAGCTTTTGTATGGCAAAGGACATAGCTAGTAAATTAATTAGGAAGCCTACAGAGTGGGAGAAGATCTTCACCAACCAAACAACAGACAAAGGCCTCATATCTAAAATATATCAACAACTCAAAAAATTGAATCACTCCCAAACTAACCTCCAAAGTAACAACCATCCCATTAAAAAATGGGCCAAAGACTTAAAGAGAGTCTTCTCTGAAGAAGAAACAAAAATGGCCTATAGACACATGAAGAAATGCTCAGCATCTCTGGTCATAAAAGAAATGCAAATCAAAACAACTCTAAGATTCCACCTCACTCCAGTTAGAATGGCCAGGATCAGGAAAACGAATAATAACAGATGCTGGAGGGGATGTGGCCAGGAGGGATCACTACTACACTGTTGGTGGGAGTGCAAACTCATTCAACCACTATGGAAAGCAGTTTGGCAGTGCCTCAGAAGGCTAAACATAGAACTCCCCTATGACCCAGCAATTTCACTACTTGGCATTTACCCAACCATCCAGAAACTAGGGCATACTAAATCCACTAGCACAACAATGTTCACTGCAGCACTGTTCACCATAGCAAAGATATGGAACCAACCTAGATGTCCCTCAGTTGATGAGTGGATCAACAAGTTTTGGTATTTGTACACAATGGAATTCTATGCTGCTGTCAGAAAGAATGACATCGCCCAATTTGTTAGGAAACGGAAAGACTTAGAAAAAATCATATTAAGTGAAGTAAGCCAGACTCAAAGGAACTTAGGCTCAATGGTTTCCCTCATTTGTCATAATCAGTAGAAACCTTGGGCTCTACTAGCAGAGATCTGCAATAGAGCAAAACCTTGATACATAAGGCCATATAGTATGAAGCTAATTGAAAGGACCTCTAGGATATTGAAACAAAAGCCATATAACAAATGATTGTTGTTCTTAAGGTACTATGTTATCTCTCATCTCCTTTGCTGTCCCTTGGTTATCTCATATTGTTACAGTACCTCACTTTGTTATCTGATATATTGAATTTATTTGTATTTGGTTATTTGAAATTTGATAGGGAAGGGGGGAAAACCAAGATGAGGGTGTGGGGGGGAGGGTAAAGGGTACCAAGACATGTGAAAGGGTATCAATGTATGTGAATTAATGTACCTTCTATATGGCAAATATCATGTAATCCTTATATTAATTACAATAAAAATATAAAAAAATGATTAAAACCAAATATGATATTTGCTGGGAAGTGGATGAAACTAGAGCAAATCATGTTGAATGGGATAGATGAAGACCAAAGGAACAAGAGGGGCATGGTCTCCTTGATATGTGCATATTATATCCAATCAGTACAAGAACAACTACTCACTTTTCGGGTACCCAAGATTATGGACATGGTCTTGGAGATATAAATATAACTTCATAGACAGAAAAATCTATGATGGCATATATACTCTCTCTATATAGGGTTTATTATATAGATTAATACAAACCCACAGCTTCATTTTAATTATGCTGTAATATCTATGTGTCCGAGATTACATATAGAGATTCCCTTCTTGAATACTTGTTTGTTAAACACTTGAAATATGATGTAAAATTCAATGAGAAATTCTTTAATAAAACAACTCCAAAAGCTGAAAATCTATTCATTCACATGTAACATACTTTATATATTGAAGTAAAATGACTTTATATAATGTATAAGAAGTATATTATCATAGATACCCCATAATTATACTATTGTGTTATAATAAAACATCACAAAATAAGGGGAATAAGTTATTTGCAGTAAATGCATATTTTTGATGACACAGTTATCTTCACTTATGTTTCCAGAATTCCCTAATCTCCACAAATATGAATGGTAATTCATCAACTAGGCCTCAGTATAAATGTATCTAAGACAACAATATCATATTTATAATGCTAGTAAAATGTATTCATTTTGTTCTAATTCAGATATATTTTTGCACCATATATAACACAAAATATTATAAGAGATTTGGCACATATTTTACCATAAACTATGAGGTTTGGCCTAGTAGTAGAGTACTTGCTTAGAATGCACAAAGGCCTGGGTTCTGTTCCTTTGTACCACGTAGTCAGAAAAATCAAAAAGTGAAATTGTGGTTCAAGTGGTACAGTACTACTGTTGAGAGAGCTTAAGGACAGTTCCAAGGTCTAAGTTCAAGACCCAGGACTGGCAAAATTGTTTCTACATAATAAACAACATGAGGTCTTTGCTGGACCCTTCATCTTCACACTTCAGGGTTTTTCCCAAAATTGTTCAGTAAGGACTATCCCAGTTTCCTAGATTCTCTGGAGAGTGAGCATTTCTTTTAGCCTGGTGAATGGAAATGTGGTAAGAATTTGAGCATGGAGAGTCTATTTGAAGAACATTTTCCTATCTTTTTTGACATTTGCTAATTATTTCTTTTTTTTCCTTACCATTTCTGAGCCTTGAACTTAGGGCCTAGCCATAGTCCTTGGGCTTTCTCAAGGCTAGTGCTCTACCACTTGAGCCACAGAACCACTTTCAGCTTTTTTTCTATATATGTGGTACTGAGAAATCCCTCCCAAGGCATACTGCATGCGAGGCAAGCACTCTACCACTAAGCCATGCTATTTATCCCGACACTTGTTATTTCTAAATAGGAAATTTTATGGGAATTTTAGAGACATGGCTGGGGTTTTCTTCCCTCAGAACTTTTCTTGCTGCATTTAGGTGAAAACATCAAGTGTCTGCATCAGTTATTTCATCACCACTGTATCTACTCTGAGTGTCAGAGTTTTGGTATTTGTTTATTATTCTCTTTTTTGTCCTTAGAGTGCTTATTCCCATTTCCAGTTATTTCATCATTATTTCCTTAGTTCTAGCACAGTCTTCCCTCAAGAATAAGTCTTTAGGTGGATAAGTGGGACTGCATTAAACTTCAGAGCTTCTGTATGGCAAAGGACATAGCTAGCAAATTAACTAAAAAGCCTACAGAGTGGGGGAAGATCTTCACCAACCACACAATGGACAAAGGTCTCATATCTAAAATATATCAACACCTCAAAAAAATTGAATCACTCCAAAACTAATCTCCAAAGAAACAACCATCCCATTAAAAGATGGGCCAAAGACTTAAAGAGAGTCTTCTCTGAAGAAGAAACAAAAATGGCCTATAGACACATGAAGAAATGCTCAACATCTCTGGTCATAAAAGAAATGCAAATCAAAACAACTCCAAGATTCCACCTCACTCCAGTTAGAATGGCCAGGATCAGGAAAACGAATAATAATAGATGCTGGAGGGAATGTGGCCAGGAGGGATCACTACTACACTGTTGGTGGGAGTGCAAACTCATTCAACCACTATGGAAAGCAGTATGGCAGTTCCTCAAAAGACCAAACATAGAACTCCCCTATGACACAGAAATTCCACCACTTGGCATTTACCCAACCGTCCAAGGACATAGTAAATCCACTAGCACAATGATGTTCATTGCAGCACTATTTACCATAGCAAAGATATGGAACCAACCCAGATGTCCCTCAGTTGATGAGTGGATCAACAAGTTGTGGTATTTGTACACAATGGAATTCTATGCTGCTGTCAGAAAGAATGATATCGCCCCATTTGTAAGGAAATGAAAAGACTTAGAAAAAATCCTATTAAGTGAAGTAAGCCAGACTCAAAGGAACATAGGCCCAAAAGTCTCCCTCATTTGTCATAATCAGTAAAAACCTTGGGCTCTCCTAGCAGAGATTTACAATAGAACAAAATCTAGAGACATTAGGCCAAATAGTATGACACTAAATGTAAGGACTTCCATGATAAGGAAACAAAAGCCATATAATGAGTGACTGTTGTCCTTAATGTACTATGTTATCTCTCATCTCTTTTGCTATCCTTTGGTTATCTCATATTGTTAGGATATTTCACCTTGTTATCTGATATATTTTTATATGTGCTTAATTGACTATTTGAAATTGGATAGGGAAGGGGGGAAATCAAGATAAGCGAATGGAGGGTGGGAGGGAAATGGGGACCATATCATGAGAAAGGGTATCAATGTTTGTGAAGTTATGTACCTTCTATCTGGTGAATACAATATAACCCTTCTATTAATCACAATAAAAATTATTAAAAAAAAGAATGTCTTCAAATTAAAATAACATTGTAAAGATAAAAATTATATAGATGACCTTGTGAAATTTTAACTTTATCAAACATAACTTTTATGGATTAATACCACTGAATTCGTATCTTCAGGTATACTTTTGCCTCAATAATACCCTTATAATTATTCTCTTTTTTAGAAAATGTTTTTAGAAAATGTCCCAGAATGGAATTTATCTCAGTCACTCTCATTAATTTCTATGACTTCTACTGTTGCATTAGTGAAAAATGTTCTCTTTGGCCTGGGGCAGCAGTAGAATTGGGAGAATGAGCAAAAGTATATAGAATGACTTAACTATTATAAAATAAAAATAAAAGAGAATGAAAAGGAAAGAAAGAAAAAAGAAAAGAAAAACAGATATTTATGCTGGAATTGTTTTCCAGTAGTTACCTACCATAAATTCCAGACACCAGGCCAGAGTCTTACTGCTTTCCCTACTGCCTTGTTTTCCTCTCTTCTCTCTGATTTCAGCTGACATGGGATGTTGTTTTGTCAGACATACCTAATGACATGCACCTTACCCATGTTTACTTGAAATTCACCTACCTGTGACATGGGGATGCTTCATCAGGAGCAGCAGGGAGTATCTCAGGGTTGTGCTTGTTGTTTCTGTCCCAGCACCAAATAAGTCATTTGTAAGAAATGTCAAATTTTCACTCGTATATTCCAGTGGCTCCTTGTGATTTTCCTGCTCCTAAGATTGGATACAATTATATGATATATTATTCACCAGCACCTGTGATTACAGTGCATCTATAGTATCTCATAGGAACCTAGAGAGCAAAGGACTAAGAGATATGAACAATGACACAACAGGAGTGACACTATTTCCACCTAAAGATCCAGGGGGTATTGTGTGATCCCTACTCTAACCAATATGGTGCAGTGACTCTGGATTTCAGATCATGAAACTCACCTCTCACTTAAGCCACTAATACCTACATTTTCTCTGATTTTTAAAGAGGAAGGAAATGGATTTTTAGAAGTACGAAAATTAGACACCTAGATATTACAAGTCTAAAGTAAAAAGTAAAAGTAAAAGTAAAAAAAGTAAACATTTTTGTTGATAAAGTTTTTGTCCCAGGGACTCACCTCAGGTCTTGGGTGTTGTCCTTGAGCTTTTTGCTCAAGGCTAGTGGGATAGCACTTGAACCAGGACTCCATTTCCCCCTTTTTGCTCGTTAACCAGTCATAAGAGTCCCAGAGACTTTTGTGCCCAGGCTGGCTTCAGACATTAAACCTCAGATCTCAGCCTCTACAGTAGCTAGGATTCCAAGTATGAACTCATTGCAATTTAAGTTATTGTGTCAAGTTTTTAAAATGCTAAATATACCAAAAGGCACAAAACCTAGGCTTGCCAGGCAGTAGGCATGACTTAAGATCCAAGTGGCCGAGTGAAGAGAACTTGGGAAACAATGAATAGGAGTGCATTAGCTGAAGAGACTCTAAACCATGAGAACAAGCATGCCCACACTGGACCAGGTTGTTGGCCTGGTGGTAGAGTGCTTGCCTAGCATGCATGAAGGCTTGGGTTCGATACCTCCATAGATGGAAGGGGTTCTGTGGCACAAGTGTAGAGCCCTAGACTTGAGAAAGCCCAAAAACATTGCTCAGGCCTCGAGTCCAAGTCCCAAGGGGTGAAAAAAAATGGTCACATTAGCTTGTCATTGACATAAAGGAGAGAATGGATAATGGAGTGACCAAGGACTGAGAAGATGGTGCAACATTAAGCTGTCACCAAAGTTGCAGTTTTAAATGTTGAATGAGGAAATCATTAAATACATCGTTTTCTAACTTGTCCCTGGACAGCATTAAATCCATCACGCTTTCATAATCTCCAGATGACTTGTGGTTGTTCTCATATTATGTACTAAAGTAATTAAAATAAACAAAACTTGTACTTTCTAGGAAAAGAGCCATCTCCTTTAACACTATCAATGTCACATATTTTCTAAGTTTATCAAACTATGCTATGGTAGCATCGACTTTACATACTTTTCTATGATCATCAAGTTACATTACTCTGCAATGTTAAGGTAAAAGTACTCTAGCGTGCTCAAACACCAATATGAAAACTTCCACCTTTCTAAATGAATTTGGAGATTTACTAGTTGCGGGAAACATGATCTAATATAATATAGACTGTATAAGCGCTGGGAAAAAATGAATGAAAATCTAAGCAGTGGAAAGGATTCCCTGTCATGGATTAAAATACTAATTTTGTCTCATATCCTACCATCATGCAGGGAAAATTAATACTCCTGGGGTAAAATGGGAAAAGAATCTCTCATGAATAGCAATACCATACAAGAAATGCTAAGGGGAGTCAGCTTGCAAGTAGAAACTAAAGACATTGAACAACAAATCAATACCATATCAATAAATACATATCCTTGTTAAATAGAACCCCATAGATAAATATGAATGGTAATGATACTCTATTTTGTATTCATCCTCTGTTTAGTTTATGTACATTTTTAGAGGAAATACGGGAAGTAAAAATCATGGATGAATGTTATGAATATCCAATGTATTAAAGATGTAAATTGTGAAAAATCAACCTAAGCACGTGCAATTGAAGGAAGGAGAGGGTTGAATGTATAATCAGAATTTTTTGTAATTTCACACTGCATTGTCATAAATATTTTGTAATATTGCCCATGGGAACAAACAAGGAATCAACATTATTTAGTTGAGTTCAGCACATCATATTTATGTGTGTATATATATATATATTTACCATCCATTCCTTGTCTATGAAATTATTGTACACCTATGCTATATATATAATACATTCATTATATGGTTATGTGAAAGATCATAATGAAACTCTACATACCAAGAGAAAAGAGCAGATGGTAAACATACTAAGAGTGGTGAAGCTGACTAAAATATATTATGTGCACCATTAACAAATTAATTTGCTCATAAACATGTGAAGGGCCCGGAGTTTGGTCTAGTTGTAGCGTGCTTGCCTAGCATGCATGAAGGCCTAGATTCCATTCCTCATACACAGTAAAAAAACTGGAAGTAGTACTGTGGCTTTAGAGGTAGAGTACTAGGCTTGAGAAAGCCCAAGGACAGAGTTCAGTCCCTGAGCTCAAGCCACAGGACTGAAAAAAAAATGAATAAATAAATAAATAGACAAAAAGTATAAAAATAGAATACGTGTATAGAGATGTATCTTAATACACCAGGGAAATGACAAGTGTTTCTATTTCTGTTGTTTCTAGTGCATTGACCATCTCATTATTTAGATTCTGTTTTCCTATTTATCCTGAAACTTGGACTCTGGGACTGGGCACTGTCCCTGAGGATTTCAGCATAAGGCTATTGCCCTACCTTTGAGGCACAACGCCACTTCCGATTTTCTAGTGGTTGATTGGGAATAAGAGTCTCTTGGCTAGTTTTGAATGAGATCCTCAGATCTCAGGCTCCTTAATAGCTAGGATTGCAGATGTGAGCCACCATGCCAAGTTTTGAATTTTATATAAAGAAAAGAGGAAATATTCTAATTAATTTTAAGTTTTCTGAGATGTTTACTGCAGACCCCATTACAGGAGCGATAACTTATTTTTTCAGACATTACTGGTCTGATTGTTTAAACATTCTCATAACACCAGCTACTCATTGTTCAATGAATGCTCAAGGATTCAGATAATTGTGCAGATTTTTAACATTTTACCTGTTTCCTTTTAATCAGGAAGCAGTCAATGAGGTCTCTTGGATTGTTAATATCCAGTGATTGTTCATGGTCTTTTATTTGCCCCAAAATATAATTGTGAATGAAAGCAAAATTTTTCAAAATTCTTTTATGACTCCCTGGTAGATAATGAATGACATCAGGGAATAGGTTGTAGATCTAAAAGTAAAAACAATAATTTATTAAATAAAAATGTTTGTATATACATATGTACATAAATATAGCATATATATATATATAATATGTGATAGAAAACATGGCTGTAAGTAGAAATGTTATATGGCTTCATCCTAAAGGAAATTTTTTCTTTGGCCAGTCCTGGGACTTGAACTCAAGACCTGGGCTTTGGCCTAAGGCTATCTCAAGGATTGTACTGTATCACTTGAGACACAGGGTCACTTCTGCCTTTTTCTGAGTAGTTTATTTAGGAATAAGTGTCTCACGAACTTTCCTTCTTGGATTGCTCAGAAACACATTCCTCAGATCTTAGGCTCCTGAGTAGCTAGGGTTACAGTCCCATATTGAAGGGAAATTTTGATGGAACTTATAAAGTGAGAGGGATTCGAGGAGGCCCAAAACCTCAATCTCATTCTAGAGCATGTAATTGAATTATTATGATTATTATTTTGTGGAGAGTTTAGGGTGGCCAAATCCATACAAAGGAAAACATTGTGAGCATGTTTTGTAGCTCAATTTTGTCATTTCTTCCCAGGCTGCATTGTCCTCTAGGTTACAGCAGAATCAGCAAAGGCTCTGACTCTGCTCAGTGATTCCTAGTAACTCCCATTGTAACAAACAGGCTTCCTCTGCAAGGAAAATTCTTTTGCCCAGTAATGGCATGAACAGGAGATATCAGATTGGAAAATAAACCAGTGGGAAATATAAGCTTTCACTAAAGACCTGGAAATCCTCTGATCCACTAGGCATCTTTGTGGAATGGAACAGAGGAATTTATAGCAATATGCCTTTGGGATTTAATGAGAAATAGCAAATTAATAGCTTGAGTTCATTAGGTGGATTTCATCCTATATTTATGCTTTTTAAATTAGGAGTAAACTATAGGCTTAGATATCCTTCTCAGAAGCTTATAACCTTTTTGTCCTTTTTCTTACCATCATTTAGTTGTCATAAGCTTTCTTTTTGACATGCCACTATGTAAATGAAATGTATATTTCTTTTGGTGGCATTACCAGGGATTTTCCTCAGGGGCTCAGGCTCTTGCTTAGCTTTCTTGCTCATGGCTGGTGATCTGCTGCATGAGCTACATTTCCTGCCCTGGTTTTTTGATGGATATTGGGTAAATGAAGTCTGGCAGAGTCTCTGCTCTGGCTGGCTCCAATCCTCATCTTCCAGGTCTCAGTCTCCTGAGTAACTAGCATTTTAGGCAGGAATCAACAGCGCCTGGGCATACAATATATCCAGATATATTCAGCTCCCTTGCTGCTCTCCCTCAGCCTCCCTTCCCTGCTTCCCAGAGCAATTCCAACAAGCATCATTGTTCCATTTTGGAACAGCATAAAATAAATTACATCCCTCTCTCTTGCCCTATAGTAATATCAACTCAACATTGATAAAGAGTCTTAACATAAAATGGCAAAGTTTGAAGCTACTACAAAACTAGAATAAGAAAAACACTAGAACACTGTGGCATAGGCAGGAACTTCCTGAATAGCACTCTATGGCTCTTTAGGTAGCACTGTCATTGCCGAGTGTTGACCTTACTATGAGCTCTTTAAGTTTAGTTGGTTGAGGAAAAAAAACAAGTGTTTTCTTCGGAAGAAAATATCTTGGCCTCACCTTCATCCATGGTGAGCTGAGAATCTTGACATTTTCATCCAATTTCTGCAACAAGTTAAGGAAGTTCTGGTCTTTATAATCAAAACGATTCTTGAAAACAATGGAGCAGATCACATTGCAGGGAGCTGAGCCCAGGATGAATGTAGGGTCACAGGGGGAACCTGAAGAGTTAGAAACAAATGAGATATTCATGTGAAATACTTAGTCTTTGTCATCTCTATTGCTGTACTTATTAATTCCTCTAACAGCCAAACATCCACTTGCAATTAAACGGGCCCATCAATTTCCCTGAAGCATGACTGGGATAGAACAAACTAATTGACTTTACATATAGGCATAGCATTAGTCGTGCAATCCCAGCTCTATGCTAATTGAGAAAAGTATTCCTAATAGTCAAGCATTCTGAGTGATAATATACCTGTTTGCAGATTTGATACTAACCAGCACTGAGAGAGAGAGAGAGGAAGAGATCGTCATGTAAATGTACCTTTTTTGAATCATCAATGCAGAGAAAACAAAGAGTGATTTACTACTGTTCAAATACTAGAAGGAATCAAAGCAAAAGGCAGAATGCATTCATGTTATTTGTGGGAAAAATAATAACCCCTTTATTAAATGAAAATGTCAGGTAAGGCAAAGGAAGTGTAAAATTCATAAATGAGATCTTTTTTTATTCTGTATTTAAAAGTGAATTTATCCTCATGAAATAGACAGCAAGCCTGATCAATCACCAAATTTAATTTTTGGTCAAGGATGAACTTTGGGGATGAATAATAATATGCTATAATTTTCAAATGTGTCTATCTCTGTGGTCTGTCCATCATTTAACAGATAAATCTTGAAAATGGATATTTTGTCCATTCTCTGGACAGTAAAAGTGTTATGACAAAATAATGAATATATAAATTGCCACTGAGTCTACTTCATAGGCTCTGAAATATCATGAATTAAAGGCATTGTGAGACCTGGTTTGAGTCGATTGCATTATAGAATGGTCACTGAGTTGGTTACATGTAGGTAGGTTACTTAGTGACTTAAATTTGACTAAGCTGTCAAAAAGAGCTTTATTTTAACTATGAAGGGGATAGTTACTTAGGAAGTTGTGGAGATTTTCTATGACTACACATGTGTCAATCACAGGTTATGTTTGATTTTCAATACTTTACTTTTTTTTGAAAAATGAATTTTAAATGCAGGCTCATTTAGAATCCAAGCAGACAATCACATCCATTGTGACTAGCAGTTAATATGTGAGTACCGCGGATGATAGGAGTCTTTACTGAGATTTTTTTTTTTTTGCCAGTCCTGGGCTTGAGCTCAGGGCTGAGCACTGTCCTTGGACTTTCTCAAGGCTAGAGCTCTACCGCTTGAGCCTCAGCACCACTTCCGGCTTTTTTCTATATATGTGGTACTGAGGAATCGAACCCGGGTCTTCGTGTATGCTAGGCAAGCACTTTAACCACTAGGCCAAATTCCCAGCCCCTTTACTGAGATTTTTAACATAAAACCCAATAAACATGCAGAAACGTGATAGGCAAAACTGACAACTGAACCACGATATAATAAGAGAAGACTGAAGAAAGAATTTCAGTTGTTGAAATCTAATCACCTCACTGATAAAATAATTGTGTATTTTACAGATTCATAACATAGAACAGTTATTCAAAATATGTGAAACAAAACTTAAAAGTACAGGATAAGAAGAAATAACTAATGTTGATCTGTTGCAACTGTATGATCCTTGCAGAGAAATAAGTATTGATGTGAATTACATTGAGAGGCAGTAAATGAAATAAAATCATATGTTGCTGAACAACATGACAGTCCAAAATTACCAGCATGGTTACTGAGGAATCCCTGAAATGCCAATGAAAATGAGCAACCATCAAACCGTAGGTACATAAGGCCATATACAATGATGCCAACTAATGGACTTCCAGGACATGGAAACAAGAGCTTAATTATGAGTGACTGTTGCTCTTAATATACTATGCATTTCTCATCGCTAGTGTTGCCCTTTGGTTAATCTCATATTGTAACAGTATTTGGCTTTCTTACCTGGTATATTCTATATATGTTTATTTTTTTATTTGAAATAGGAGAGGAAAAAAGATGAGGGGAGGAGACTGGGAGAGGGAAATGCAGACAAAATCATGAGAAGGTGTATCAATATGTGAGAAGCAGTTTACCTTCTCTCTGGCGAATATAACCGTAACCGCCCTATACATTAAAATTAACTTTAATTAAATTAAAAAGAAAATGAGCAACCATGTAGTTGCATCTGTGTGTGTGGGTGTCTGAGTGACAATAGGTCATTACCACCTGTTCAAATAGATGGCTCGCTCTCCTGTAATCACTAAAATGGCTGTATGATTCCTTAAGACTTCAGAGAAGAAAATGAAACATGTATTTAGCCAAGCACTGATGTGCTTTGTGACTATAGTCCCAGCTACTCAGAAGACTAAAATCTGTGAATTTTTGTTGTGAACAAGCCTGTGCACCCAAATTAGTGCCAATCAATGATGCCTATAATTCACCAGAAGAAAAGCTGAAGCTGTAGCTAAAATGGTAGAGCACCAGCCATGAGCTGTGCAAAGGTTAAAAGCCCAGACGTCAGCCCTCATTCATTATCAGCATCAGGAAAGAAAAGAAACATCCCATTCATGATTTCTGATGTGGAAACAAAAAGAACCCGTATCTCATACAGAAGGCAATTGATGGAGCTGTTTATATCCTTGTGTAAAATAGAGATGTAAAGAAGCACCAACCATTGGTTTTCCTCAACTCTTCCACCAGGCAGCGGGCTTCCTCTTGCACACGCTCTTCAATGCTCTTCTTACCCATGCCAAAGTTCCGCAAGGTCATGAGAGAGAAGCGCCTCATCTCTTTCCATCTGTTCCCATTGCTAAACACAATTCCTAGAGGAAGGGAAGCAGAAATATGGATAGAGACCAAACGCAAGGAAGAGGAAAGCAACAGAGAAGAGCCACAGGGATTGCAACACTCTGACTAAAGTTCAGATGGTTTTTCCATCTTCCTTATCAACACATCCTCTGCCCAGAACACAAATATACACACCACATATGCATGCATATACTTACCAAAGCCTCTATTCACTTTTTCAGTTAGTGGGAACCTGGCTCTTCCAGAGAATTCCTCCCCATTATCAATCAGGGCTTCCTTCACGGCTTCATATCCATACAACACCACACTAGGCTTCTTGCCCAAATACAGAGTGAACACAGGGCCATAGACTTTGGATAACTGGAAATGAGAAGGAAAAATAAAACAGGCAATTGAAGTCACCATTTCTTCCTCAGAGGGAGCCTCATCAAAAGTGATGCCATCTCTGTACTTTTTATTTTTTGCCAGTCCTGGGCTTGGGCTCAGGGCCTGAGCACTGTCCTCAAGGATAGAGGCTACCCTTGATTCATACCAACATTTCTGGCTTTTTCTATGTTTGTGGAACTGAGGTATTGAGCCCAGTTTTTCACGCATGCTAGTCAAGCACTCTACAACTAGGCCAAACTCCCAGCCCCCCATCACTGTATGTTTATGCTTCTCTTTCTTGCCAACACAACTTCTTCAAAAACTTCCAAGATCTATAAATGACACAGAACATTTGCTACAGATGTCACTTAGAGATGGCCTACAGTGTGCTATGCAATGGATCAGGCAGTTGATACACTATTATCATTCATCCTCAAATCATCTACACAGCAGGCACATCATGTTTCATAAAGAAAGAAATAGAGGTCCTTCGATTCTAAATCTATTTCTCCAGCCCCAAGAATATTAAAAGAGAATACTCATAGTTGAGCATATGCTTATTGGACATTCCATGCTTCAAAAATGTTTGATTCTCCATCACACCATCACACACATAAAAAAGAATAGGCAGATTAACGTCTAAGGAAACCCTGAGAAGCTCTTACTATTGAGAATCTCACTTCCTGGGGCAAATAAGAGAACTGGCATTTTTAATTCGGCATAGGTGCTCCTACAGCCAAGTGCAGTTGGGATCTACTTGCATTAAAAACAGTGGGTGGGGTTACAGAGGCTGCCCCAGTACATGAAACATCTTCCTAAACCATTTCTCACCCGGCAGCATTCCTAGCTCCAGAAAAAACTTTTTGTGCAAAAATCCAAGGAGATTCTGACACCATCAATATTCCTCAAAGGGATTTCTCATCTTCACAATCCTCCATAAGTTCTCAGAGAAGTTCACTTTCAGAAAGCTTCTGAACTAAAATCTATGTCTGGTATGCTATATGAATCATTAATTGAGCTATTAATCTCAATGCATTACTTAACAAGATTTTTCATTTTAAAAAACATTTCTGAAAGGGTATCAATGTATGGGAATTAATGCACCATCTATCTGGCAAATATCATGTAACCCTTCTATTAATTACAATAAAAATATATGAAAAAAGAGGGAATAAAATAAAATAAAATGTCAGGTAAAATCACATGTTAAAAAAACATTTCTTTTGAAGTGAGATGGGGAGAACAATCCACAACATTTGCAATTTTGTGACTGAGACTACAATGGACAATAACAAACTCTTCTAATACATTACTTCATTTCATAATTAAAACACAATTTGGAAATGTCACACACATATAAACCTTTATACAAGAGTTTTAACTTATAAGAATCAATCATTTTATTGCACTCTCATCAGTAGGTTTAAAATATGGCTTAATTTCTCTCTTGTTAGAGACCACAGGGGATCATGAAGAGTACTTACATTGCTTATGGATTTAGTGATGTTTCCAATATCAATCTGCAGGATATTTCCTATGATTGGGAAAGGGGTGGGGCCAGGAGGGAGCTTCCTTCTCCCAGAGTTCTGTCTCCATATGGAAAAGAGAAGCAGACAGGAGAGACCCAGCACCAGGACAACTACTGGATCCATGGAGGTCTTCTCTCCTTGCTGAGAGTCCTGTGAGCTTGTAGTGCAGACCTTTTATAATGCTTCCTGAGAATCTAGTGGCCAACTCTTTAATGCATTAGTGATGAATTAGGTGGACACACTTTCTTATCTCTTCTGATTAGACTTTGTCCTGATGATAGAGATAAAGGTGGAATGACCTGTACACATGTCCCTCTTTCAAGAGGTCACACGGGAGATTATGGTTTAGTTGTACTTGCTAGTGATCAAATATTGCTCCCTAAAATACAAATGTCCATAGCTGTCAATGTACAGCCATGAGTGAGACCTGCTAAAGTCAATAACTTCCTGCAAAAGAGCATTGCTCCAGAAATGATTTTCTTTTCATGCATTTTTCAAATTATTATTATTTTTATTAAAGAATTTACTAACATTGATGATGTTAAAATCAAATTATTATTATAAAGGCATTTTATAAAGGTGTTACAAAAGTCAGCTGAAGAGTAATTCTCAGATTAGTGAGCAATTGGAAAGTTATGAATGTGTGGATATTCTGAATGTTCTTTGAAATGAATATTTAAACATGTTGTTTGTTGTATATAATATTTTGAGATCTGTTCTAAGTACTTGGACTCTTCAAACAGTTAGTAGAGTCGCCTATTTTTATTTCTACCTAGATGGAATATACGTGCCATTAGTCATACATTTTTGGAACTCCATATACATATGGAAAGCCCTGCCGTGTGATTCCGTGGTGAGGTGTGAGGACTGATGTATTCTCTACTTTACCTCCAAAACCACACAAGTCGTTATGCTGATTTTGGTCTCTCATTTAAAGGAAATGAAACGTATATGATGTTTGCATGAATGTCCTATTGTATAACTAATTGATTCCAATAAAAAAATACAGTAACGAAGGGCAGTATTTAGAACAAGCATTACTTAAATATGCACAGATAATCAAGAATGGATCACAACAATGTTTACACTAAATTACAAATCTACCACAGAATGCAAAACTGAAAGGTTCAAATATTATTGAAATAACACAGTGGCTAGAAAATTAATATTTATATAAAAGCAACATGCTTACGACGTTAAATTTGTTCTAAATTCCTCCCACGGGTAGTTTAAAATTTTAATAGTATTGATACTAGAGATTCAACTCAAAGCCTTATACTTGGTACTGCAAGGTTCTATAACCCTTGACGTATATGTCTGACCTTTCTTCAGCTATTCCTTTAAAAACAGTCTTCAATTTATTTTTCCTAAAGCTATCCTGGAATATAGTCTTTCCACCTATCCCCACCAAAGGTAAACTAAGAGCATGAACCAGCAAGCCTGGCTTGATTGTTGAGGCAGGGCTTTGCTATTTGCTCAAGTTGGCCTTACATTGCAGTCCTCTGAATCTTTGCCTCCTAAGGGTCAATTGCCTCCAGACCTAATAGACCTGAGCAGCTGTACTTGGCCTCTTATCGTCATTGGGATGGAAATTTAAGACTTGTTAACATCCAGTTACAAGTTTCCTTGTGGGTATATGGAAATTTGGAGATCCTATGCGCCTATAATCATGTGTATTGTCTCAGTTTTCTTTCTGTACAGTAAAATGGTTCCCAACTAGGGATTAGCAACTTGAGTATTAGATATTGAGGACATTAATGAAAGATATGATTCTAGTTTGTAGAGCTAAGGTTAACACACAAGTTTACTACATATTATACCCTTTGCCTTAAGGAAAACAATCAGTTCAACTATGTTTGCAAATAATTTGCTGACTATGTACTATGGCTAAATACTTGATTATTTTCTTAATCAGTGACATTCAAATAAATACCCACTGAGTTAATAATTAATATGGATATTAGACAAGTCTGAATTTATAACCTGTGGAATTTTAGTCACCCCTGATTCTGGTTAATACATTTTGTCAAGAGAAATAAATAGCAACCTGCTGCCTGACCCAAATACCTCTTAATGCAAAAAAATCACACCACCTCATTTTCAGTGAAAGAAACTCAGTATTTTTGGTGGGAAAATAGCACATTTTTATGACTGGAGAAATAGTTGTCCCTTTTGTGTTTCTCTGCTTTCTGCTGAACTTTTCTTCTTCTCAAATGAACTTTTTCATCTCACCACATGAACTTTTTCTCTTACAAAGATATGAACAACTGTTGACATCAAGTAATCTAAATTTGAAAACATCTTTTTGAGTAGGGCCCAGTGGCTCATGCCTGTAATCCTAGCTACTCAGGAGACTGAGATCTGCAAAAAGAAGGTTGAAAGTCAGCCTGGACAATACAAAGCTGCGAGACTCTTATCTCCAATTAAACACTAGAAAATGGGAAGTGGGGCAATGGCTCAAGGATAGGGCAGTAGCCTTGAGCTGAAGAGCTCAGTGACAGAATCCAGATCCAGAGTTCAAGCCCCATGACCACACCCGTGCCCAAAAAATAAACATTTCTTTTTTCCTATGGAATGAGCAGAGGGCAAGAGGGTAAGGTAAGATTGTAGCCGAATGACTTGGTGGATTACTCAAAGGTTACTTTCTTCTATTTGTGAACATCTTCTCTTGGCCAATATTCCTCTATCCCTTTTGTATTCTACCATCCATTATCACAAAGATGTGGTTAGTGTCTGTGCATCAGAAGACTTGAAAGTAAGTCAGCTCTTCTCATCCCTCTGACTTTGTTCTTCCTCAATACTGATTGTGCCAGCCATAGGTTCAGGGCTTAGACTCCTCTGTAACCTTTGACATTCTGACCACTGAAGCACCCTTCACTGCTGGAGCTGCTGAAATTCCACTGGGGTTCATGTCAGGCCTTCTCTCTGCCCACCATCAACTCTTCTGGTCATAGTTCAAATAGTGTTGCGAGCTAGCCGAAGATTCCCTGAGCTATACTGATTTTTTTCCAAGTCTTGGACTAACTCAGCAGATTGCCCTTAATCATTACTCCTGAGACTGAGGAGCAATAACACATTTCTCTTTAGAGAAGCCAGGCTTTCACATCAAAGCTACTGCCACAAATCTCCACCATGGTTTTAAGGTTTGTGTAAGAGGCATGTTTAGTACGTGGCTAGTAATGTCAGTCTTGCCAGGCATGGTGGCTCACACCTGTAATCCTAGCTACTCAGGAGGCTAAGATCTAAGGATGATGGTTCAAAGCCAGCCCAAGCACTAAAGTTCATCAGTCGTTTATCTCCAATCAGCCACTAGAAAACCAGGAGTGTTGCTGTGACTCAAGGGACAGAGCAGTACCTTGAGCTGAAGATCTCAGGGACAGCACCCAGGCGGCGATAAACTTGTGCTGAAGAGCCCAGACACAGTCTCCAGGCCCAGAATTCAAGCCCCATGATGAAAGAAAGAAAGGAAGCAAGGAAGGAAGGAAGAAAGAAAGAAGGAAAGAAAGAAAGTAGAGAAAGAAAGAAAAAAATGTAAATCTTGCCAGTACAGTTTGGCTGACCATATCATTGCATCTTTGGATTCCTCTAATCTGCTTTTTGGAAATACTGACTGATTGAATATAAAACAATATGTAGAATGAAGAAAATGGTATGTTTTGTGTGGTTTATGTCTCCTCAGGGAGAAAAGAAGAATATTTAAAAAAAGTGAAGAAAGACATTCAGAAATATAGAAGCAGAAATTCACACATTGTTTTATATTTCCTAACTTACATTTCAAGGAGTCTTACTTGTTTATGGTAACATCAAAACAGAGCCGTGAATTCTAAATTTACTGTATGTATTCTCCTTCCCATCACTCATTCCTATTCTATTCCCTACAGACTAGATCTCCTTCTAAGAATTATCACTCTGGTATGAATTAAAACCACCAGGAAGTTTGGGTGACACCCAGCTGATTCAATCTTTTAACCTCCCCATCTTAAATTCTCTATGCTTTCGACTATGTCAGATAGCAGCTTCTTTGCATTTCTAATTTCTGCCATCTTCCTTGACAGAGGAAAGGAAAATCTGAGAATGATCGGAATCATAAAGAACGCTTATTATCAAGGCCACAGAAGAGCAGAATTGACTCCAAAATAGCATGTGTGAATCATGTTGGTACTTTTTCAGTGAAAACATACTAACCACACACCTGTAACTGTGCACTGGAAATTGGCACAGTCAAAACAACTGTAGGAACACATGAGGAATAGCAGGTGTATTTGTGGTGTATAGGTTTCCTGGGTCTTGGGCACAGGAGGTGACAGGAGTGCTGAGGGAAGGAAAGGCATCCTGCATGGGTGAAGAAGACAGCCAGTGTCTGAGAGGAAGTGCTCACACAGCATCAGACAGACAGTGCGCCTCCCCAGACAGGAATGAAGCAGAACTGGGACAAGGGAATCAGGGAAGCAAATCCCTTGGCCACTTGATGGTGTTGAGGTCTTCAGGTCAACCAGAGGTTTAAGTATAAAGTTTTGTTAAATGGTAATCAGGAATGAAAACAGATGCATTTGGTTCAGACCCTCTCGTATACAAATCCATTTTCCTATAGAAACAAAAACACAAGAGTGTAGTTACTCCTGGTATGCAACTTTTGCAATATTTATTCTGTGCCAGCATCTGCCCCACAGAATATGATTGTTGGGTGGACTTTGGATTGGTTGTTACACAGGCAAGTGGACTAATGGTAGCCAATTACCTGTTGAGAAAGACATGAAGTAGTCACTCCTCTTGAAGTTGCAACTCTTATCTACAAAGTGGCCAAGGTCAAACATTTCTGGGTTGGGGCATTCCTTGTTATCATGTAGCACAGATGTCAATATGGAAAACCAGGTTAGTAATAAATCATGAAGCTGAGAGTTGCACTAGAAATAACATAGTCCTAGTTTCCCCACACAGAAGTAGCAATAACATTTTAATGATACAGACGATGCAATTAATGGGGTTGTAACTAAGGAATGTAAGTCTTTTTATTCTGAAGATCATCACTAAGGAAAGTTTTGTGACTATAAATTCAACTCAAAATTTTTGCAAAGTGTGGTGACTCATTGTCTGCAATCCTAAATATTCAGGAGGCTGAGATCTGAGGATCGTGGTTCAGAGCCACCCAGGGTACTGAAGATGGAGAGATTTTTATTTCCAATTAACCACTAGAGAACTGGAAGTAGCTCTGTGGCTCCAGGGAAATGGCCGTAGTCTTGTGCTGAACAGCTCAGGGACAGAATCCAGACCCAGGATCCAAGATCCACGACTGACCAAAAAAACCTTCTTGTAGCATATTAGACATGCATTTTGATTCAGAATCATCATGAAAGTTAACTTCTCTGAGAAGTTGTGGAGGATTGAAAGGAAATATCTGTCAAGATGAGATAACATAAATAAATAAGACCATTTAGGGGAATACTGATAATGTTAGAATCCACTTGGATTTTTGCATAAAAAGTTTTATCATTGGCCAAGAATGCTGCTGGTGAGAAATGGTTTAGGAAGATGTCTCATGTGCTGGGGCAGCCTCTGTGGGGCCCACCCTCTGTTTCTAATGTCAATAAATCCCAACTGCACCTGACTATAGAAGCACCTGTGCTGACTTCAAAATGCCACTTTCTCTTCTTGTCTCAGAAAGTGAGATTCTCCACAGTAAGAGCTTCACAGGTCATCCACAGGCAGTCATCTGGATATTCATTTGGTGTGCAAAGGAGAATCACACATTTCTCAAGCATGGAACGCTCAATGAGCAGAGGCTCAGCTACATGTCTTCTATTCATTATCCACAGGGCTCTAGAAATGAATTTAGAATCTGTAGACCTGTTTTTCTTTGTGAAACCTGACATGCCTGCTGTGTGATTTGATGTAAGGATGAATTACAAGGGTGTGTAATGCCTGGTCTACTGCATGGCACATTATAGGCCATCTCTATGTGACAGCTGTAAGAAATGTCCTTTGGAAGTTTTTGAAGTTGTGTTGGAAAAATAAAGAAGCATTTAAAAAAAAAAACAACAAACCACATTGGCTTCATTTTTGCCCAGGCTCCCTTTGAGGAGCAAATGGTGACTTTATTTCCTAGTTTTGTTTTTCCTTCTCATTTCCAGTTTTCCAAAGTCTATGGCCCCGTGTTCACTCTGTATTTGGGCATGAAGCCCACTGTGGTGTTGTATGGATATGAAGCAGTGAAGGAAGCTCTGATTGACCATGGGGAGGAGTTCTCTGGAAGAGGCAGGTTCCCAGTGTCTGAAAAAAGTTAATAAAAGTCTCGGTGAGTGTACATATATATGTGCATTCTAAAGTCGATGAGTTCATATATAAGAACATTACTTGGTTTTCCTTTCATTCATTATAAAGCTGATGTTTAGAGAAAAAATACATTTCTTGATTCTCAGATTAGTGACAGAAACTTATGAATTTGTATATATTCTGTGTGTTCTTTGAAATGAGTACTTAAACACGTCTTTTCCTCTATGCAACACTTCAAGATCTTTTCTAAGTATTTTGACATTTTGTCTACATGTGGAATTTTCTGACCTCTAAATTAAATGATAAATTGCCGACTGTTTACTATGGCTAAATGCTTGATTTTGTTCTTAATCAGTGACCTTAAACAGACATTTAGTTACTAATTAATTTAGAGCTCAGAAAAGTCTACATGAAGACTTTTATTGACTCCTGATGCTGGTAAGCACATTTTGTAGAATGAAATGAGTAGTAACCTGCTGCCTGACCCACATAGCTCTAGGGCAAGAAAAGCCACACCACGAAAGGAGCTCAGTAGCTTTGGTGGGAAAGTAACATCTTTTTATGCCTGGAGAAATTGATGTCCTTTCTAAGCCTCACCCGCTTACTTCTGAAATGAGAAAGCCACACAAAATTTTCCTCTTATAAAGATATGAATGACCATTGACACCAAGTAGTCTGAATTTTAAAATCTTTTTTAAATCAAGGAATGAATGAGGAGGTGGTGACAAGGTAAGATGGTAACCAAATGACTAGGTAGATGTGTCAAACATTACTTTCTTCTATTTGTGAAAATCTTCTCTTGATCTTTATTCATTTATCCTTTTGTATTCTACCATCAATTATCACGAAGACTTGGTTAGAGTTGGTGCATCAGAAGACTTGAAGTTAAGTCAACTCATCCGTCTGACTTTGTTCTCCCTCAGTACTGACTGTGCCAGCCAGAGGCTCAGTGATTGGGCTCCATTGTGTCCTTAGGGCTTCTGAGCCCAATTAACAACCAATTGTGACTACAGTGAACCCACAGTATCTCTGTACTGCTTTCTAGAGTGGTCAAACAAGTTCACATTCCTACCAATAGTGTAGTAGCATTCCCTTCTGGCTACCTTCCCCCCAGTATCTATTGTTATTAGATTTCTTGATAATGGACATTCTGACAGGGGTGAGATAGAATGTCAGTGTTGTTTTCATTTGTATTTCTTTATGTTCAGGGATGTTGAACATTTCTTCATGTGTCTCTTTGCCATTTGTATTTGCTCTTCAAAGAAGTATCTCTTAAAGTCTTTATCCAGCTTTGCAATGGGGTGGCTGTTACTTGGGGAATTTGTTTTTGAGGATTTTAATTTCTTGAGCTGCAGGTATTTTTTTTATTTACACTAATACCTAAGTAAAGACATGAATGTCAGTCTTTAATGTTTATTCCTCTGTAAGTCTGTACTTCATGGCATTTTCCTACAGGAGAAGCTGCTCTGGACATTGCTGTTATTCATTAAATCCATATCTCCAGATTTGACAGGTGACTTAACCAAGAGCTCTCCTCCCATCTTCCCCTTCAAGTTCTCAGTGCTCAGGGTCATGTGGACAATAGAGGCCTCCAATTTGTTCCATTGCTCCCTGGATTGTGAACGAAGTAGGAAAGTCTAATAATGACCTCAGGAATGAAAAATAGTATTTATTATTAAGAATATACAGAGAAGTGAGTCTGAGATGTCACATGGTAATCATTTTATGGTTTTGTGATACTAGCACTTTAGTAATGCAGTGTTGGATAAATATGAGCATGTGGGGTGGTGAATAAAGCTGTTATAAGTCATAGGGGACTGTAAATAGGATTGTGCAGTGACACAGGAGACTCTCCATATAGAGAATGGGACTTTTGGATCTGGGGGCATAAGGGAGATGTGAGAAGGGAGGACAAGAAGGCATTCCTGACAGGGGAAGGTGATGGGTGGGGGACAGAAGGGGGAACTAGAGATTACTGCCCAGCTAGAGCCACAGAGCAGAGCTCTTCTTCAGACTGGAATGAAGCAGAGCTGGTATGAAGGTGGCACTGAGATAAACCCCTTCAGTACTGGCGTGGTATGGAGGTCCTGTGGATCCTGCAGAGATTCCAGGTTGAAGTTCTGCAAAATGGAGGTCAGGAATATAAACAGCTCCATGCGGGCCAGGCCTTCTCCAACACAAATCCGCTTGCCTGAAATGTTTAAAAAATAAAATGAAATCAGGAAATGAGTCGTTGTATGTGTAAGCACATGAAGCACTGCATTTGTAACTGGCAAAAAAAAGTGTCAGTGTTCCCTCAGTGAATTACTGAATGAATGGCAGGCGAGTGGACGCATGGAGAGGAGGAAAGCTGTACAGGTGCATGTGTAATGTTTAATATTAACCAACACAGCATTGAAAGTTTACTAATTGTTCACAATACCTGTAATTTCACCACAGGAAACCTAAGATAGAAAAATCGTGAGCGGGGTACAGCAAGTGGGTTAAAAGGTGTAATACCTGTTGGGGGTCAACGTCTTCCTAGCTCTGGAGTTGGTGCTAGGCAAGAATGGTAGAAGGCTCAGAAAAAGCCTTCAGTAATCAGTTTATGCTAAGTTTTGAAGACAACTTTGTAGAAGAAAAATCAAAAGGCAAGCCATACAAAACCAAAATATATTTAAAAAAAACCAGATTACTATCTTCCTGTAATCATTTCATTATTTCTACATGATAGACCCTCCTTTTATCTTTTTGCCTTTTCTCTTTCTCATTATATGGGGTTGCTGAATTATTATGTCAGTTATTCTAATATGTTTCCTGCTACAGAGAGGGATCATAAATTCTGGAGGACAATGACGCTTCTAATAATACTTTTCCCTGTAGTTGAGATGAGGGCCTAATGAAGGTTGTCCTCAACCAGGAGCCTGACTCCCATTCCTTCTCTCTCAGTATTATCTCTGTTTATCAGGAAGACCTGTGACCATGTACTTCGGGATTTCTTTCAAATTTTGGGACTATGGAGTGACATAAACAGGGTCAGAAGAATCAGAACTACCCTAGGTGCATCTCAAGTGAGATTCATCACACATAAAAATACCAGAGAGAAACACTGCTGTTGAGGTCAATTCAGAAGTCAAATGTTGACTATGTCACTTACTATCCATGTGCCTGAGTTATTCAAACTAGCTGAGCCTTCGTTTATGCATGTAGTAACAGAGGTGTTAATAATTTCTTCATGAAACATAGGCTCAATGGTTTCCCTCATTTGTCACAATTAGTAGAAATCTTGGGCTCTCCTAGCAGGGATTAACAATAGAGCAAATGCTAGATACATACAGCCATATAGTATGCCGTTAAATGAAAGGACCTCTAGGATACAAAAACAAAAGCCATATAACGAGTGATTGTTGTCCTTAATGTACTATGTTATCTCTCATCTCTTTTGCTCTCCCTTAGTTATCTCATATTGTTACAGTATTTCACCTTGTTATCTGATATATTGTATATACGCTTATTTGGATATTTGAAATAGGATAGGTAAGGGAGAAAAACAAGATGAAGGATAGGGGAAGGGGGAGGGAAATGGTGACCAAGACATGAGAATGGGTATGAATGTCTGTGAAGTAATGCACCTTCTATCTGGCGAATATAATGTAACCCTTCTATTAATTACAATAAAAATATATGGGAAAAAAGAAAAAATAATCATTTCTTCATGAAGTGTTGGGGATAGATTAAAATAATAATAGATTTCTGGTGTATTACAATTTTTTATCAGTCCTGGGCTTAAGCTCAGGGCCTGAGCACTGTCCTTGGACTTTCTCAAGGCTAGAACTCTACCACTTGAGCCTCAGCACCACTTCCGGCTTTTTTCTCTGTATATGATACTGAGGAATCGAACCCAGGTCTTCCTGCATGCTAGGCAAGCACTCTACCACTAGGCCAAACTCTCAGCCCTGTATTACAATTTTAATGGACAATTCATTATTCTATTTATACAGATTTGAACTTCAGGATTTTTTTTTTTTGCCAGCCCTGGGCTTGTGCTCAGAGCCTGGGCATGGTCCTTGGACACATTTTGTTCAAGGCTAGTGCTCTGTCACTTGAGCTACAGCACCACTTCTGGCGTTTTCTGAGTATGTGGTACCAAGGAATGGAACCCAGGGCTTCATGTATGCTAGGAGAACACTCTACCACTAGGCTATGCACCCTGGCCCAGAACTTCAGGATTTTATTCTAAACTTCATCTATTCAGGGACATCTATGTTTCTGTAAGAGAACACATTCATATTACTCATGTAACCTGTACCCAGAAACATGTTCAGGGCAGACTTTTTACATTTTAATATACCGCCCAACTCTCCATTTTATAAGCCTTTATTAGTCCACAAGTTAAGGTTTTATATCATTAAAATCCTTTTGATACAATTGGTCTTCATTCAGTTTCTCAAATACCATATTCAGATTTTCACTGATGTACAAAATCATCTGAAAGAGTAATTTTCTCATTTAAAATGTTTCCCTTTATATGAAACAAGTGAATTTTTTATTAAAGAATTTATTAACATTGATCTTTACATAATATTTCAAATGATGTATTTAACAAACAAGTATTCCAGAAGGGAATTTCTACATGCAATCACGGGCTGAGGATTTGTATGTCAGAGATACATATTAATCTATGTAATAAAACATTGTGTCTATAGAGTCATAAATTTTCATGTTTATGTAGTTGTGTTTATATTTCCAATACCATGTCCATAGCATGGGGGAAACAAGTGAATACTTGAAGAGAGACCACTGCCTTTGCCCATGGTATCTATACAAAGCAGATATCAAAGGTCACAACCTTAGCAGGGGACCAGTGGCTCAGGCTTCCAATCCTAGCTGCTCAGGAGACTAAGATCTGAAAACCATGATTCAAAGTCAACAGGGGAAAGAAAGTCTATGGCACTCTATCTTCAATTAAATACCAAAAGACCAAAAGTAGGGCTGTGACTCTAAGAAACAAAGGTGAGTGAAAGTAACCAAGCCCTGATTTCAAGCCTTCTTATCAACAAACAGACAAAGAAAAGACTGAAAATCAGAGCATCAGAGAAGGCAGGCTGCTCCCTGTCCAGACACACAACACTGCAGGTGTGGAGATTCAATATCTAAGACACATGTCCTGGATCAAAAGAATAGCAGAGTGCTCTGGGATCCTCCACAGGTTCCAGATATGTCCCTAAGATGAAGCAGTTTCCCACTCACTAGGTGGAGAGCAAATGTTCTGCTCTGTGGATCATGACTTTCTTTAAAAATGCTCTTCTCTGTCTTCTGTCTACACTCAGTCTCCTTTGAATTACCTCAGATATCTTAAAATGTTGCTTACTCCATGTCCTGTTCTATATTGGAGTAGGAGAAAGTGATAAATTGGTTATTACTACCACACCAACAAATCCTGTTGTCTTATAGACTATGATTGTTTTCTTCCTGCTGCCCTTAGTGCTCTTAGCTGAGTTTTGGGAGACTTTGCTTGCTATAGAGGAACCGGGGGAGAGGGGGGGTGACAAATGCCACATAAAGACTTGAGAGGGACCCACTGATGAGATATCATTTCTGATGGTAAATGAAGGCAATCTGAATGAGGCTCACTTTTTAGGAACATATCTTTATGACATATGCAAGGAAAGACTGCAAAGGCTCTATGATTTTCCTTGCTCTTCTAGGAAGAAAAACACAGACTAACTGAAGCCCCACTGCGTTCTGGTGAAGCCATGAGGATATATCACGAACAGGGAAAAAGTTCATGGGCCATCAAAAGCTGCTACTAATCATGAGCTAAGTACAGTTATGCCAGCCCCAAAGGAGGCAACACATGAGTGCCAAATGAACCCGACCCCCAGAGAGATCTTGAGATATGGAAATAAAATTGTATTACCTGTTGAAAACGGCATGAAGTAATCACTTTTCTTAAAGTTCCCACTTTCATCCAGAAAATGTCCGGGGTCAAATATTTCTGGGTTGGGGAATTCCTTGTGGTCATGCAGCACGGATGTCAGTGATGTCAATATGGTTGTGCCCTGGAAACAACACACACAGGATAAAGAAGCTAAGCTCTTGTGTGTGTGTGTGTGTGTGTGTGTGTGTGTGTGTGTGTGTGTGTGTGTATGTATGTATGTATAGGTGTCAATGGCTCAAACTGGAAAACCTAGCTACTAAGGAAGTTGAGATCTGAGGATTGTAGTTCAAGGTGAATTTGGGCAGAAAAGTTTGTGAGTGAGACTTTTATCTGCAGTTAACCCCCAGAAAAGCAGAGTGGCTCTATGTCTCAAATTTGTAGCGTGGTCAGAGTTCCATGACCAGCATAAAACAAAACAGTCACAAAGGTTACAGACACAGTGAAAATCACTTAGTTCAATTTTCTGGTCTACAGATGGTGAAGATATTCTGGCAATGATTGGGCTTCAGATCAAATAAATAGCAACACTAAAATCTGGAAAATGCAAGTATCTCCAATGTTCAAGAAATTCTATGGATGGGGCCTGGAGTTTGGCCTAGTGGTTAAAGTGCTTGCCTAGCATGCGCGAAGACCAGGGTTCGATTCCTCGGTACTACATACATACAAAAACGCTGGAAGTGGTGCTGAGACTCAAGTGGCAGAGCTCTAGCCTTGAGAAAGTCCAAGGACAGTGCTCAGGCCCTGAGCTCAAGCCCAGGACTGGCAAAAAAAAAAAAAAAAAAAGAAATTCTATGGCTATAGACATGAAAAATGTTGGCAAGCCAAAGAATACAGTGCATGATTACAAGTATAATGATTTTAATAACAAAGTACATTATCACAATCAGAGAATTTGAAAATGGTTCAAATAAATAGCTGAATATAGTAAGGAAAAATGTAATATTCAAATGAGGAGCCCAGTAAAGATACAGAAAACTTAAAAAAGAATTAAACTAATATTTTGGAAATGAAAAACTATGTAAACCAAAAAATACAAGGGAAAACAGTGGAGCAAATTGAAAATATCATATCAAGGTCAAGGACAAAATAGATATATTAGAAATATCAGATGAAGAACTAGGTGAAAAGAATTATGACAAGAACAAACAAGTCCACCTAGGAAACTTGAAAGATCAAACTGATGAAATATAGCCCTGATGAAAGGAGAAGAGGCCCATGATAAATGAATAGAAAACATATTCAATAAAATAATAGGAGAATATTTCCTAAGTCTGTAGCAGTCCTGGTACAGGAGGCTGTTAGGACAGCAAACAGGCCATATCAGAAAAGAATCACTCCATGACATATTGTAGTTTAAAATTAAATATTCCTAAAAATTAAAAAATACTGAGAGCTGCAAAAGGATAGCAACTTGTCATCTATGATGGGAAGCCCATCAGCATAACACCAGATTTCTCAACAGCAGAAAACTCAAAAGCAAGGAGGACATAAAGCAATGGAATCAACTCATCTAGAATAAAGTGATTGCATCTGCTCCCTATGTTGCTTAAAGAAATTACCAAAATCCATTCAATATAAAGCCTGATACTGAAATATCAAGCTTGAAATTTCTCCTGCCAATCAGAAATGAAACTGAGATCATCATCACCACAAATTTTGTTTTATACCACCGTGGCTGCCAGTGCAAAAATTCAGCAAATCAAAACTATGGACACAAAAAAAGCATAACATAAAAAAATTATCCCAGATATAATGCACTCTAAAAATCTAAACAATTTTACAGATAAATCATTAGCAATGACGAATAAATTGTATAAATTTACTTACTTTGAGTTCATCAGAATGATTAAAGCAATTATGTTTCTATATATCATAGTCTATATATTATGTATCTATATATAAGAAAGGCACCATAAAAATAGTAACAGTCACCCCAGGCACTGGTGGCTCATGATTGTAATCCTAGTTCCTTGGTTGTCTGAGGTCTGTGGCTTGTGGTTTGAGGCCAGCCCACACAGGAAAGTCCATGAGTCTCTTATCTCCACTTAACTACCAGAAAACTGGTAATGGTACTGTGGCCCAACGTGGTAGAGTACTAGCTTTGAGCTAATGAGCTTAGTGATAGCACACAAGCCATGATTTCAAGTCCCACGTCCAACAAAAAAAATAAATAACAGCTGAAACCGTCAGTGTTTTGAGAAAGTCTATGAATATATTTGTAAGCAATTTTATTGAAAACAAAATATTACTTGGAAAATAAAGTAAAGCACAGATAAATTGGAAGTATAGTATGACTTATACATGAATTGATGAAATAAAGGTACCATTTCCCCCAATGTATCTATAATTTTTCTATAGGCATAAGAAACATCCCAGCAGAGCATGTTGAGAAATGGACAAAAATAACCTCGGAAATACAAAAACTAAATGTAGAACAAAAAAGGAAGAAGGAAGAGCAAAAAGAAGGCCGAAAAACAAAAGGAAATATTTTTTGTGGGTCATGGGGCTTGAACTCTGGGACTGGGCGCTGTCCCTCAACTTTTCAGCTCCAGGCTGCTGCCACACAGTTCCCACTTCCCACACTCCCCATTTTCTTTTCTTTTCTTTTTTTTAACTTGCGTTAATTATAATTAATAGAGGGACTGCAGTTTTATTTGCCTCCATAGAAGAAGAATTATTTCACACACATTGATACCCCTTCTCATGTTTTTTCCCCATTTCCCCCTTCCTTTTCTTATTTCAAATAAACAAGTAAACATATATACAATATACCGGATTAAAAGGTAAGATACTGTGACAATATGAGAATAACCAAGGGACAACAAAAGGGAGAAATGACATAGTACATTAAGAACAACATTCACGCATTATATAGGTCTTGTTTCCATTTCCTGGAGGTTCTTTCATTTAGCCTCATTCTATATGGCCTTATATATCTAGGTTTTGAGCTATTGTAATCCTCTGCTAGTACAGTCAAGTTTTGTACTAATTATTACAAACCACTTCCCATTTTCTAATGATTAATTGGAGATAAGAGTCTCCAGGCTTTGTAATGTCCTTGCTGGTTTGAACCTCGATCCTCAAATCTCAGCTCCTGAGTAGCTAGGATTACAGGCGTGAACCACAGCCATGTCAAAACAAAAATAATTTAAGGGACAAAACGAAATTGGAAAATTCACAGTACCAGATACCAAGACTATTCTTGCATGGATATATAACCCCCAAACTTCCCATAACACAAAGTCTCCTGGGCAGCCAACTGTGAGATTTCTGCAGCTCTCTCATTGGTGTGGAGGAGCAGAATCCCGCAGTGAACCCAGAAACTCAGGCTCCTATGGAGGCTCACAGAGAAGAAACAAGCCCACCTTGGGAATAACGTAGCCTCTGAACTTCACGTCACGGGTCACTGCATGGGGCAGGTTCATCGGTATGATGCTGATGTATCTCTGGACCTCATGCAGCACTGCATCCGTGTAGGGCATGCGGCTCCTGTCCTGCATGCAGGGGCTCCGATGCCTGCCAATCACTTGGTCAATCTCTTCCTTCACTTTAGCTGGTTGAGACACAAATAAGGAATGGTGAGATAGGAGGAAAGTGACACACTGATCACGGTAATTCAGTCCTACATAAAGTGTGATAATGTATCTCAACAAGAGTTGAGGTTAAAAAAATACATCATCCATGGAATACTTACATTGAGGCACATAAACACATTACTCTCTTGCTAAGTAGCCTTCTAATTCACTAATATTGCCATAGAGTTTAGCTTCTTCGTAAGAAATAACAAACACCAAAAACTAAAAAAACTATTAATGAACATGTAACATACTTTATATACTGAAATAAAATGAATTTATATAATATATAAGAAGTATATTATCATAGATACTCCATGATTACAGTACTGTGTATAATAAAACATTACAAAATAAGGGGAATAAATTATTTACAATAAAAGTATATTTTTGATGACACAATTATCTTCATAATTCACTAATCTCTACAAATATGAATATGAACTAGCCATTAGTATAAATGTATCTAAGACAACAGCATGAATTTTATGATGCTAAAAAATCCAATTTTGTTCTAATTCAGAAATACTTTTGCATATAGATAGCACAATATATGATAACAGACTTATGTTTTTCCATGAAATATAAAAATGGTTATTTTACAGTAGGTATTTTCTTTTTCTTTTTTCTTTTTTTGGCCAGTCCTGTGCTTAATCTCAGGGCCTATGGACTGTCCTTGCATTTTTCTCAAGGCTAGAACTCTACCACTTGAGCCTCAGTACCACTTCTGGCTTTTTCTAAGTATGTGGTACCAAGGAATCGAACTCGGGTCTTCGTGCATGCTAGGCAAGCACTCTACCACTAGGCCAAACTCCCGGCTACAGTAGGTATTTTCAATGTCTTTCAATTTACAGAAAATCTGATGTGTCATAGAAAATAGCTTAGCATCTATAGTAGATATGAATAGAAGTAAAACTATATTTCAAGAACTAAACAATGTGGACTGGGAGTTTGGCCTAGTGGTAGATGCTTGCCTAGCATGCAAGAAGACCTGGGTTCAATTTCTCAGTAACACATACATAGAAAAAAGCCAGAAATGGTGCTGTGGCTCAAGGGATACAACGCCAGCCTTGAGGAAAAAGCCCATGGACAGTGTTCAGGCCCTGAATTCAAGGCCCAAGACTGGCGAAAAAAATTAGAAATTGTAAGTTAATATATGTATGAAAGTACACTGATGAAAGATGAATTATATCTCAAAGCCTGATGTGTTGGGTGGAGTCAGGTGTATGATCTAGTGGTACAGTGCTGGCCTAGCATGCACAAATGGGTGTTTAAAATGTCTAACAATAGCAAGTGGGAAATAAGTGGGAAATCTGAAACTCTCAGCCATTTCTACTTCATTCACAGTGTCTCAGCTCTGTGCTTGCATCATTCACTTCTGGTTTGTTGCGCTTAGGGTGTTTGTTAAGTTGAGCTCCTAGCAACCTCAGAGGCAGTCTAAGAGGAGCCCTTGACCTTTCTTTCCCAGTTTCTGGAGCCCATAATTTTCTCTGACTTGGTTTTAGATAACTGAATGAAATGCATTATGCCAAAAGAGAAAGTCAAGTAGAAAGTTTGTGGCTGATTTGGAACCTTAATTTTCCCACATTTTTTTTATCAATACACAGATAGCAAGTTACTCTTAAGAATTCTGACGCAAGCTTGGTGTGGTGGCTCACACCTGTAATCCTAGCTACTCAGGAGCCTCAGATCTGAGGATCAAGGATCAAAGCCATCCAGCACCAGCCCAAAAGGACTTGAGAGTCTTATCTCCAATTAACCTCTAGAAAGAGGAAGTGGGGCTTGGCTCAAGGGGAGGGTGGTTGCCTTGAACTGAAGAGCTCAGGGATAGCACCCAGACCACGTTCAGCCCCATGACACCCCCACCCCGACACACACAAAGAACAGTGATGCAATCTCCATCTCTCTTTACATATGACCTAGTTGTGTCTCTATGAAAGTTATGATGATCTTTCCAATCCCAGTGTTCTTGGAATGCATCAACCTTATTCTGAATGTATTCTTTAATTTCCTTTATTCAGCTAGACACTTGCCAAAATTTTTTTATTTAATTGGAAAATTATGGAGATTCTTACATTTATTTTCTCTGGATGATATACATTATTGATGAATTTCAGGAAATAAAAGTTAGATAACAATCTGTGCAACTTGGCTGTTTGGCCTCTTGGTAGAGTGCGTGCTTAGAATGCACAAAACCCTAGGTTCAATGCCTTAGTATCAGTTAGACAGAAAAAGGGACAAGTGGTGTTGTGGTTCAAGTGGTAGAGTACTAGTGTTGAGAAAGCTTAAAGACAGTTGTCAGTCTCCAAGTTCAAGCCCCAGGACTGGCAAAAAAAAAAAAAATCCTGTATCATAAGCAATATGAGGTATTTGCTGGACCCTTCATCTTTACCCAAAATTTCTGAGTAAGGACTTTCCCAGGTTCACAGGCTTCTCTGGAGAGAGAGCGTTTCTTTCCACCTGATGGATGGAAGTGTGGTAAGAATTTGAGCATGGAGAGTCTATTTGATGAATTATTTCCTGTCTTCTTCGACACTTGCTATTTCTTTTTTTTTTTCCTTACCAGTTCACAAGTTCAGGGCCTTGAAGTTAGGGCCTGGCCACAGTCCTTTGGCTTTCTCAAGGCTAGTGCTCTACCACTTGAGCCACAGCACGGCTTTCAGCATTTTTTCTGTGTATGTGGTCCTAAGGAATTCCTCCCAGGGCTTCCTGCATGCAAGGCAAACACTCTACCACTAAGCCTCGCTCCTTATCCCAACACTTGTTATTTCTAAATAGGAAATTTTATGGGAATTTTAGAGACATGACTTGGGTTTTCTTCCCTCAGAACTTTTCTTGCTGCATTTAAATGAAAACATCATGTGTCTGGATCAGTTATTTCATCACCACTGTATCTACTCTGAGTGTCAGAGTTTTGAAATACTCTTATTTATTTATTATTCTCCTTTTTGTCCTTAGAGGGCTTATTCCCATTTCCAGTTATTGCATCATTATTTCCTACGTTCTAGCACAGTCTTCCCTCAAGTATAAGTCTTCAAATGTAAAATAACATTGTAAAGATAAAAATTATATAGATGACCTTGGGCCAGGAGTTTGGCCTAGTGGTAGAGTGCTTACCTAGCATGCAAAAAGACCCGGATTTGATTCCTTGGTACCACATACATAGAGAAATAAAGCTGGGAGTGTTGTTGCGGTTCTAGTGGTAGAGCACTAGCCTTGAGAAAGCTCAAAGACAATGTTTAGGCCCTGAGTTTAAGCCCCAGGACTGGCAAAAAAAATAATTATATAGATGACCTTGGGAAATTCTAACTTTATCAAACATGACTTTTATGAAATACTACTACTGAATTCATAATATTCCTTCAGGTATACTTTCTGACTCAATACCCTTACAATCAGTCTCTGCTTTTAGAAAATGTCCCAGTATGGAATTTATCTCAGACACCCTCATTAATTTCCATGACTTCCACTGTTATATTAGTGAAAAATGTTCTTTGTGGCCTATAGCAGCATTAGAATTGTGAGAATGTGCAAAAGTATAGATATAGAAGGACTTGGCTATTTAGAAAAAAGGAAGCAAGGAAGGAAGGAAGGAAGGAAGGAAGGAAGGAAGGAAGGAAGGAAGGAAGGAAGGAAGGAAGGAAGGAGAGAAAAAAAATGAAAAATGAAATATTTGGTCTAAAATCCATATATAATTTTATGTCAATTTATGCTGGAGTTGTTTTTCAGTAGTTACCCGTCATAAATTCCACACACCAGGCCAGAGTCTTACTGCTTTCCCTACTGTCTTGTTCTCTCTTATTTCAGCTGACATGGGATGTTGTTTTGTGAGACATACCTATTGACATGCAAATGACATACATGCTGGTGTCCCAGGGCTTCCTATATGCAAGGCAAGCACGCTACTACTAAGCTACTCTCCTTATCCCAACACTTGTTATTTCTAAATAGGAATTTTTATGGGAATTTTAGAGACATGGCTTGGATTTTCTTCCCTCAGAACTTTTCTTGCTGCATTTAAGTGAAAACAACATGTGTCTGGATCAGTTATTTTATCATCAGTGTGCCTTTCAAGTTTACCTGAAATTCACCTACCTGTGACATGGGGATGCTTCATCAGGAGCAACAGGGAGTATCTCAGGGTTGTGCTCGTTGTTTCTGTCCCAGCACCAAATAAATCATTTGTAAGAATTGTCAAATTTTCACTTGTATATTCCAGTGGCTCCTTGTGATTTTCCTGCTCCTAAGATTGGATACAATTATATGATACATTATTCACCAGCACCTGTGATTACAGTGCAGCTACAGTATCTCATAGGAACCTGGAGAGCAAAGGACTAAGAGAAATGAACAATGACACAGCAGGGGTGACACTATTTGCACCTAAAGATCCTGGAGTATTGTGTGATCCCTACTCTAACCAATATGGTGCAGTGACTCTGGATTTCACTTAAGCCGCTAATACCTACATTTTCTCTGATTTTTAAAGAGGCAGGAAATGAATTTTTAGAAGTATGAAAATTAGACACATAGATATTACAGGTCTATAGTAAGAATCTGCAAGTAAACTTTTTTGTTGATGAAGTTTTTGTCCCAGGGACTCACCTCAACACCTCTTGGGTGTTGTCCTTGAGCTTTTTTGCTCAAGGCCAGTGGGAAACCACTTGAACCAGGACTCCATTTCCCCCTTCTTCCTTGTTACCTGGAGATAAGAGTACCAGAGAATTTTGTGCCCGGGCTGGCTTCAAACATTGAGCCTCTGATCTCAGCCTCTAGATTAGCTAGGATTACAAGTATGAACTCATCGCAATTTAAGTTATTGTGTCAAAGATGCATGAGCTGAAGAGACTCTAAACCATGAGGACAAACATGTTCACATTGGACAAGGACGTTGGCCTGATGGTAGAGTGCTTGCCTAGCACGCAAGAAGGCCTGGGTTCCATTCTTCCATAGCTGGAAGGGGTGCTGTGGCTCAAGTGCTAGAGCTCTAGCCTTGTGAAAGCCCAAAGACAGTGCTCAGGTCCCGAGTTCAAACCCCAGGACTGGCAAAAAAAAATGGTCACATTAACTTGTCATTGACATAAAGGAGAGAATGGATAATGCAGTGACCAAGAACTCAGAAGACGGTGCAACATTAAGCTGTCAACAAAGTTGCAGTTTTAAATGTTGAAGGAGAAAATCATTAAATACATCATTTTCTACCTTGTCTCTGGGACAGCATTAAATCTATCTCGCTTTTATAATCTCCAGATGAACTATGGTGGGCCTGATATTAAGTACTAAAATAATTAAAATAAACTGAACACCTCAAAACTTGTACTGCTAGAAAAAGAGTCATCTCCTTTGATGCTATGATTTTCACATATTTTCTAAGTTCAAGTCATGCTATGGTAGCTTCGACTTTACATACTTTTCTATGATCATCAAGTTACATTTACTCTGCAATGTTAAGGTAAAAGTACTCTAGCGTGCTCAAAGACCAACATGAAAACTTCCACCTTTCTAAATTAATTTGGAGATTTACTAGTTGCAGGGAACATTATCTAAGATAATAGAGGCTGTGTAAACGCTGGGAAAAAATGAATGAAAATCTAAGCAGTGGAAAGGATTCCCTGTCATAGACTAAAATACTAATATTGTCTCATATCCTACCATCATGCAGGGAAAATTAATACTCCTGGGGTAAAATGGAAAAAGAATCTCTCATGAATAGCAATACCATACAAGAAATGCTAAGGGGAGTCAGCTTGCAAGTAGAAATTAAGGAGCATTGAACAACAAATCAATACCTTATCAATAAATACATATCCTTGGTAAATAGAACCCCATAGATAAATATGAATGTTCATTATACTTTTATATTCAACCTCTTTTTAGTTCATGTACATTTTTAAAGGAAATACAGGAAGTAAAAATCATAGATGAATGTTATGAATATCCAATGTATTAAAGATGTAAATTGTGAAAAACCAACCTAAGAAGGGTGCAATTGGAGGAAGGAGAGGATTGAATTTGTAATCAGAATTTTCTGTAATTTCACACTGCATTGTCATAACTATTTTATAATACTGCCCATGGGAACAACTAATGAATCAACATTACTTAGTTGATTTCAGCACATCATATTTATGTATATGTATACCATGTAATCATCTATGAAATTACTGTACACCTATGATACATATATAATACATTCATCATATGGTTATGTGAAAGAGCATAATGAAACTCTACATACCAAGAGAAAAGAGCAGATGGTTATCATAAAGTGAGTAGGGAAGCTGACTAAACTATATTATGTGCAAGTATAATATCACAAGAGACACCATTAACAAATTAATTTGCTCGTAAATAGGTGAAGGGCCTGGAGTTTGGCCTAGTGGTAGAGTACTTGCCTAGCATGCCCAAAGACCGGATTCCATTCTTCAGTATCTCATACATAGTAAAAAGCTGGAAGTGGTGCTGTGGCTCAAGTGGTAGAGTACTAGCCTTGAAAAAGCTCAAGGACAGTGTTCAGGCCCTGAGTTCAAACCACAGGACTGGCAAAAATAAATAAATAGGCAAAAAGTATAATACTATAACACGTGTTTATAGATATATCTTAATACACAAGGTAAAAACATTTTGAGAATGATGAATCATGACTAATTAAGGATCATTTCAGAATTATTTCCTCAAATCCAATTCTATCTTACAGAATATGTAGAAAGTCCATCCTAATTAGATATTTTATTCTATTACACAATACTTTGCATGGCAAGTGTTTCTATTTCTGCTGTTTCTAGTGCATTGAACATCTCATTATTTAGATTCTGTTTTGCTGTTGATCATGGGACTTGGAGTCTGGGCCTGTGCACTGTACCTGAGCTCTTAAGCTCAAGGCTACCACTGTATCCTTCAAGCACAGAGCCACTTCCAATTTTCTAGTGGTTGATTGGATATAAGAGTCTCTGCCTTTAGATCCGGGCTGGCTTTGAATCTTGACCCTCAGATCTCAGCCTCCTGAATAGCTAGGATTACAGGTGTGAGCGACCATGCCGGCCTAGATTTTTAAATAAATTAATTTTAAGTTTCTTGAGATGATTACTGCATACACTTTTACATGAGTGATAACTTATTATTTAAGACATTACTGGTCTGCTTGATTAATCATCTCTCATAACACAGCTATTCATTGTTCACAGAATGCTCAAAGATTCAGATAATTGTGCAGATTTTTAACATTATACCTGTTTCATTTTAATCAGGAAGCAGTCAATGAGGTCTCTTGGATTGTTAACATCCAGTGATCCTTCATGGTCTTTTATTTGCTCCCAAATATAATTGTGCATATAAGAACTATTTTTCAGTATTCTTTTATGAATCCCTGGTAGATAATGAATGACATCAGGGAACAGGTTGTAGATCTAAAAGTAAAAACAAAAATTTATTAAATAAAAATGTTTGTATATACATATTATATACATATATTTAGCACATATATAATATGTGATAGAGAAGATCATTGTAAATAGAAATGTTATATGGTTTCATCCTAAAGGAAATTTTTTTCTATGGCTAGTCCTGGGACTTAAACTCAAGGCCTGGGCTCTGTGCTGAGCCTCTCTCAAGGCTTGTATTCTGTCTCTTGAGACACAGGGCCACTTCTGCCTTTTTCAGAGTGGTTTATATAGAAACAACTGTCTCGCAAACTTCCTCTCTTGGATTGCTTAGAAACATGATCCTCAGATCTCAGCCTCTTGAGTAGCTAGGGTTACAGGGGTTCAAGGAGGTCCAAAAGCTCAATCTCATTTTAGAGCATGTAACTGAATTATTATAATTATTAATTATTGAATAGTTTAGAGCAGCCAAATCAATACAAGGGAAAACACTGTGAGGATGTATTATAGTTCAATTTCATCATTTCTACCCAGGCTACCTTGTCCTCTAGTTACAGCAGAATCAGCAAAAGCTCTGACTCTACTCAGTGATTCCTAGTAATTTCTGTTGTAACAAACAGGCTTCCCTGCGAGGAAAAATACTTTTGCCCAGTAATGACATGAATAGGAGATATGAGATTGGAAAATAACCCAGTGGGAAATGTAAGCTTTCACTAAGGACCTGGATATCCTCTGATCCACTAGGCATCTTTGTGGAATGGAACAGAGGAATTTAGAGCAATATGCCTTTGGGATTTAATGAGAAATATCAAATTAATAGCTTGAGTTCACTAGGTGGATTTCATCCTATATTTATGCTTTTTTAAGTAGGGGTAAACTATAGGCTTAGACATCCTTCTCAGAAGCTTGTAACCTTTTTTTTCCTTTTTCTTAGCATCAGTTAGTTGTCTTAGGCTTTCGTTTTGACATGCCCCTATGTAAATGAAATGTATATTTCCTTTTGGTGGCATTACCAGGGATTATCCTCAGGGACTCAGGCTCTTGCTTGGCTTTCTTGCTCATGGTTGGCATTATGCTGTGTGAGCTCCATGTCCTCCCATGTTTTTTTGCTGGATATTGGGGAAATGGAGTCTGGCAGACTCCTTTGCCCTGGTTGCCTCCAACCCTCATCTTGCAGGTCTCAGTCTCCTGAGTAATTAGCATTTTAGGCAGGAGTCAACAGGGCCCGGCCATAAAATATATCCAGATATATTCAGCTCCCCTGCTGCTCTCCCTCAGCCTTCCCTTCCCTGCTTCCTGGGACAATTCCAAAAAGCATCATTGTTCCATTTTGGAGCTGCAGAAAATAAATTACGTCCCTCTCCCTTGCCCTATAGTAATATCAACTCAACATTGATAAAGAGTCTTAACATAAAATGGCAAAGTTTGAAGCTATTACAAAACTAGAATAGGAAAAACACTAGAACACTGTGGCATTGGCAGGAACTTCCTGATTAGCACTCTATGGCTCTTTAGGTAGCACTATCATGGCTGGGTGTTGACCTTACTATGAGCTCTTTAAGTTTGGTTGGTTGGGGAAAGAAAGACAAGTGTTTTCTTAGGAAGGGAATATCTTGGCTTCACCTGTATCCATGGTGAGCTGATAATCCTGGCATTGTCATCCAATTTCTACAACAAATTAAGGAAGGTCTGGTCTTTATAATCAAAACGATTCTTGAAAACAATGGAGCAGATCACACTGCAGGGAGCTGAGCCATGGATGAAGGTGGGGTCACAGGGGGATCCTGAAGAGTTGGAAACAAATGAGATATTCATATGAAATACTTAGCCTTTGTCATCTCTACTGTTTTACTTATAAATTCCTCTAAGAGCCAAACACCTTGTTGCAATTAAACTGGCCTATCACTTTCCCTGAAGCATGACTGCGATAGTACAAACTAGTTGAATTTACCTATAGGTATACGACTAGTCTTGCAATCTCAGCTGTATGCTATTTGGGAAAAATATACCTAAGAGTCAAGCATTCTGAGTGATACTATACCTGTTTGCAAATTAAATAGACTACACAGCACTGAGAGAGAAAGGAAGAGATACTCATGTAAATGTACCTTTTTTGAATCATCAATGGAGAGAAAGTAAAGAGTGATGTACTACAGATCACATACTAGAAGGAATTAAAGCAAAAAGCAGAATGCATTCATGCTATATGTGGGGAAAAATAATTACCCCTTCATTAAATGAAAATGTCCAGTAAGGCAAATGAAATTTAAAATTTATAAATGGGAATTTTCTTTTTCAATTTAGTATTTACAAGTGAATTTATTCTCAGGAAATAAATAGACAGTAAGCCTAATCAAACACCAAATTTAATTTATGAACAAGGATGAACTTTGGGGAGTTGGGGATGAATAAGATATAATATTTTTCAAATATGTCTATCTCTGTGGTTCTGTCCATCAACAGATAAATCTTGAAAAGGACTATTTTGTCCATTCTCCAAACAGTGAAATTGCTATGACAAAAAATGAATATATAAATTGCCACTGAGTCTACTTCATTGACCCTAAAATATCATGAATTAAAGGCATTGTGTCCTGGTTTGATTCGTTTGCATTATAGAATGGTCACTGAGTTGGTTACATGTAGGTAGGTTACTTAATGACTTAAGTTTGACTAAGCTGTCAAAAAGACCTTTATTTTAACTATGAAGGGGATAGTTACTTAAAAAGTTGTGGACATTATCTATGACTGAACATGTTTCAGTCACAGGCTATGTTTAATTTTCAGTCCTTCATTTTATTTGGAAGAATGAATTTTAAAGGCCAGCTCATTTAGAATCCAAGCAGACAATCACATCCATTGTGACTGGCAGTTAATAGGTGAGTGCAGTAGGTACTAGGAGTCTTTAATGAGATTTTTAACATAAAACCCAATAAACATGCAGAAATGTGATAGGCAAAACTGACAACTGCCCCTGGATATAATAAGAGAAAAATGAAGAAAGAATTTTGGTAGTTGAAATCTAATCAAGTCATTGAAAAAATAATTGTGTATTTTATAGATTCATGACATAGTACACTTATTCAATATGTGAAACAAAACTCAAAATTACAGGATAAGTAGCAATAACTAATGTTGATCTGTAGAAACTGTAAGATGCTTGCAAGGAAATAAGTTTTGATGTGAATTATATTGAGAGACACTAAAAGAAATAAAATCATATGTAACTCAACACCATGACAATGCAAAATTAACAGCATGGTTACTGAGGAATTCCTGAAATGCCAATGAAGATGAACAACCATCAAACCCTAGATACATAAGGCCATATAGGATGAGGCCAAATTAATAGACCTCCAGGACATGAAAACAAGAGCTTAATTATAAGTGACTGTTGCTCTTAATGTACTGCTTCTCCCTTTGCTAGCGTTGCCCTTGGTTAATCTCATATTGTTACATCTGACTTTCTTACCTGATATATTCTTTTTTTTTTACTCTATAGGCATATGCTTTATTACATAGGTTAATATGTATCTATGATATACAAACCCTTAGATTTTACTAAGTGTCAGTGATTGTATATATAGAGGTTCCCTTCTTGAATACTTGTTTGTTAAATGCATCATTTGAAATATGATGCAAAAATCAATGTTAATAAATTGTTTAATAAAAAAAGAAGAAGAAAATCTTCCATGTTTGACAATGCCAAGGCTATCCCTTGGAAAAAATTTTAAAGCTGATCACATATTCTTAAATTTCCCCAAAAGCCCATGCATGCATTCTATCTCCTAAGTGATATGATTTCTTTTTTTTCTTTTTTTCATATATTTTTATTGTAATTAATAGAAGGGTTACATGATATTTGCCAGATAGAAGGTGCATTAATTCACATACATTGATACCCTTCCATGTGTCTTGGTCCCCATTACCCTCCGTCCCACCCCCCCTCTTGGTTTTCCCCCCTTCCCTGTCCAATTTCAAGTAACCAATACAAATGTATCCAATATATCAGATAACAAAGTGAGATATTGTGACAATATGAGATAACAAAGGAACAGCAAAAGAGATGAGAGATAACATAGCACCTTAAGGACAGCAATCATTTGTTATATGGCTTTTGTTTCAATATCCTAGAGGTCCATTCAATTAGCTTCATACTATATGGCCTTATGTATCAAGTTTTTGCTCTATTGCAAATCTTTGCTATTAGAGCCCAAGGTTTCTTCTGGTTATGATGAATGAGGGAAACCTTTGAGCCGAGGTTCCTTTGAGTCTGGCTTACTTCACTTAATATGATTTTTTCTAAGTCTTTCCATTTCCTAACAAATGGGGCAATGTCATTTTTTCTGACAGCAGCATAGAATTCCATTGTGTACAAATACCACATCTTGTGGATTCATTCATCAACTGAGGGACATTTAGGTTGGTTCCATATCTTTGCTATGGTGAATAATGCTGCAATGAACATTGTTGTGCTAGTGGATTTAGTATGCCCTAGTTTCTGTATGGTTGGGTAAATGCCAAGTAGTGGAATTGCTGGGTCATAGGGAAGCTCTATGTTTAGCCTTTTGAGGTACTGCCATACTGCTTTCCATAATGGTTGAACGAGTTTGCACTCCCACCAACAGTGTAGTAGTGATCCTTCTGGCCACATCCCCTCCAGCATCTGTTGTTATTAGTTTTCCTGATCCTGGCCATTCTAACTGGAGTGAGGTGGAATCCCACAGCTGTGGAAACCCACAGCTAGTATTATACCTAATGGGGAAAAGCTAAAGCCATTCCCTCTAAAATCAGGAATGAGACAAGGATGCCCACTCTCTCCACTCCTCTTTAACATAGTATTAGAATTCCTAGCCAATGCAATAAGGCAAGAAGCAAGCATAAAGGGAATCCAAATAGGGAAAGAGGAAGTAAAACTATCCCTCTTTGCAGATGACATGATTCTGTATTTAAAGAATCCTATAGACTCTACTCCCAAGCTCCTTGAGCTGATTCAAAACTTTGGAAGGGTAGCAGGCTATAAAATTAACCCTCAAAAATCAACTGCCTTCCTCTACGCCAAAAGTGAGAGGAACGAGGCAATAATCAGGAAAGCAACTCCTTTTGCAATAGCCTTAAAGAAAATAAAGTACCTAGGAATTAGCTTAACTAAGAATGTAAAGGACCTTTTTGAGGAAAACTTTAAAACCCCGAAAAAGGAAATTAAAGCAGAACTAAGGAAAAGGAAAAACCTCCCATGCTCCTGAATTGGAAGAATCAACATCGTGAAAATGACAATCTTGCCAAGGGCTATCTACAAATTCAATGCAATACCCATCAATATCCCAATGTCATTCTTTAAAGAAGTAGAAGAGGCGATCCAAAATTTTATATGGAATAATAAAAGACCCCATATAGCAAAAACACTTCTTAGCAGAAAGAACAGCGCTGGAGGAATTTCAATACCAAAGTTTAGACTCTATTTCAGAACAATAATTATCAAAACAGCTTGGTACTGGCACAAGAAGAGGCCTGGAGACCAATGGAATAGAACTGAGGACCCAGATATTAAACCACAGACCTATGGCCACCTAATCTTTGACAAGGGAGCCAAAAAAATAGAATGGAAGAAAGATAGCCTCTTCAACAAGTTGTGCTGGCAGAACTGGTTAAGCACCTGCAGAAAACTAAAGTTGGATCCTTCTTTGTCACCATGCACTAGAATTAACTCCAAATGGATCAAAGACCTGGAGGTAAAAGCTGACAGACTGAAAACTTTACAAGAAGGAATAGGAGATACACTAGGCCTCCTTGGCACAGGTCGAAACTTTCTTAATAAGGACCAAGAATCACAACAAATCAGAGAAAGGCTGGGTAAGTGGGACTGCATTAAACTGCAGAGCTTTTGTATGGCAAAGGACATAGCTAGTAAATTAATTAGGAAGGCTACAGAGTGGGAGAAGATCTTCACCAACCACACAACGGACAAAGGCCTCATATCTAAAATATATCAACAGCTCAAAAAATTGAATCACTCCCAAACTAATCTCCAAAGTAACAATCATCCCATTAAAAAATGGGCCAAAGACTTAAAGAGAGTCTTCTCTGAAGAAGAAACAAAAATGGCCTATAGACACATGAAGAAATGCTCAACATCTCTAGTCATAAAAGAAATGCAAATCAAAACAACGCTAAGATTACCTGGTATATTCTATATACATTTATTTGTTTATTTGAAATAGGAGGGGAAAATAGATGAGGGGACTGGGTGGGGAGAGGGAAATGGGACAAAAATAAGGGAAGGGGTATCAATATGTGAGAAATAATGCATCTGCTATCTGGTGAATATAACTGTAACCCCACTATGCATTAAAATAAAAGAAAATGAGTAACCATGTAGTTCATCTGTGTGTGGGGGTCTCTGAGTGTCAATAGGTCATTACCACCTGTTCAGTTAGATGGCTTTCTCTCTCCTCTAATGACTAAAAGGGCTGCGTGATTCCTTAAGACTTCAGAGAAGAAAATGAAAACATGTATTTAGCCAAGCACAGATGTGCTTTGTGACTATAGTCCCAGCTACTCAGGAGACTAAAATCTGTGAATTTTGGTTGTGAACAAGACCACACACCCAAATCAGTGTCAATCAATGATGCCTATAATAATTCACCAGAAGAAAAGCTGAAGGTATAGATCAAATGGTAGAGCACCAGCCATGAGCTGTGCAAAGGTTTAAAGCCCAGACTTCAGCCCTCATTCGTTATCAGCATCAGGAAAGAAAAGAAACATCCCATTCATGATTTCTGATGTGGAAACAAAAAGAACCCATATCTCAGACAGAAGGCAATTGATGGAGCTGTTTCTATCCCTGTGTAAAATAGAGATGTAAAGAAGCACCAACCATTGGTTTTTCTCAACTCCTCCACCAGGCAGCGGGCTTCCTTTTGCACACGCCCTTCAATGCTCTTCTTACCCATGCCAAAATTCCGCAAGGTCATGAGGGAGAAGTGCCTCATGTCTTTCCATCTGTTTCCATTGCTAAACACAATTCCTAGAAGAAGGGAAGCAGAAACATGGATGCAGACCAAAACTAAGGAAGAACAAACCAATAGAGAAGAACCACAGGGATTGCAAAACTCTGACCAAAGTTCAGCTGCTTTTTCCATCTTCCTTATCAACACATTCTCTGCCCAGCACACAAATACACACACCCACACATGCATATGTATACTTACCCAAGCCTCTATTCACTTTTTCAGCTACTGGGACCCTGCCTCTTCCAGAGAACTCCTCCCCATGGTCAATCAGGGCTTCCTTCACTGCTTCATATCCATACAACACCACAGTGGGTTTCATACCCAAATACAGAGTGAACACAGGGCCATAGACTTCAGAAAACTGGAAATGAGAAGGAAAACTAAAACAGGCAATTGAAGTCACCATTTCTTCCTCAGAGGGAACCTCAGCAAAAGTGATACCATCACTGTATTTTTTATTTTTTGCCAGTCCTGGGCTTGGGCTCAGGGCCTGAGCACTGTCCTTGGGGTTTCCTCAAGGCTAGAACTCTACCATGTGATCCACAGTACCACTTCTGGCTTTTTTCTAGGTATGTGGTACTGAGGTTTTAGAATCCAGGTCTTCATGCATGCTAGACAAGTACTCTATCACTAGACCAAACTCCCAAGCCCATATCACTGTATCTTTATGTTTCTTCTTATTGCCAGCACAGCTTCAAATTCTTCCAAAATCTATACATTACACAGAACATTGCTAGAGCTGTCACTTGGAGATGGCCTGTGGTATGCCAAGTGATGGATCCGGCAGATGATACTCGGTTATAATTCATCCTCAAATCAAAATACACAGTAGGTACATCATGTTTCATAAAGAAAGAAATAGAGGTCTGTGGACTCTAAATCTATTTCTACAGCCCCATGAATAATAAAGAGAATATTCATAGTTGAGCATCTGCTAATTGGATATTCCATGATTGAGAAATGTTTGATTCTCTACCACCCAAAAAAATAAATAGCCAGATAAATGTCTCATGAAACCTGCGAAGCTCTTATGCTGAGTATCTCACTTCCTGGGGCAAAAAAGAGAACTGGCATTTTTAAGTCAGCATAGGTGCTTCTAAAGCCAAGTGCAGTTGGGATCTGCTTGCATTAAAAACAGTGGGTGGGCTTACAGAGGCTGTCCCAGTATAGGAAACATCTTCCTACACCATTTCTCACCCAGCAGCATTCCTGGCCACAGAAAAAAACTTTTTATGCAAAAATCCGAGGAGATTCTGACCTCAAAGGGGTCTTATGTTTTCTCATCTTCACAATCCTCCATAAGTTCTCAGAGAAATTCACCTTCAGGAAACTTCTGAATCAAAATCCATGTCTGGTATGCTACATGTTTTTTTAATTGATCTGTTAAAAAGGTATCTTTTGAACTGAGATGGGGAGAACAATCCATAACATTGGCAATTTTGTAACAGACTACAATGGGCAATAACCCATTCATAATACATTATTTCATTCCATGATTAAAAAACAAAGTAGAAAAGTCATAGGCCTATAAAACTTTATACAGTAGTTTTACATTATAAGAATCAATTATATTATTGCACCCTCATGAGTAGATTTAAAATATGGTTTAATTTTTCTCTTGTCAGAAACCACTGGCAGACCGTGAAGAGTACTTACATTGCTTAAAGATTTGCTGATGTCTTTAATATCAACCTGCAGGATATTTCCAATGATTAGGAAAGGGGTGGGGCCAGGAGGGAGCTTCCTTCTCCCAGAGTTCTCTCTCCATAAGGAAAAGAGAAGCAGACAGGAGAGACCCAGCACCAGGACAACTACTGGATCCATGGAGGTCTTCTCTTCTTTCCTAGAGTCCCGTGAGCTTAATGTACACCTTTTATAATGCTTCCTAAGCATTATATAGTGGGCAACTTTTAATAATGCATATTGCATTAGTAATGAATTAGGTAGACACACATTCCTGTCTCTTCTGATTAGACTTTGTCCTGATGATAGAGATAAAGGTGGAATGACCTGTACACATGTCCCTCTTTCAAGAGGTCACACGGGAGATTATGGTTTAGTTGTACTTGATGGTGATCAAATATTGATCCTTAAAATACAAACATCCATGGCTGTCAATGCACAGCCATGATTGAGAAGTACTAAAGTTAACGACATCCTACAAAGGAGCATTACTCCAGAAATGGTTTTCCTTTCATGCATTTTTCAAATTATTATTATTTCTTTATTAAAGAATTTACTAACATTGATGATGCAAAAATCAACTTATTTTTATAAATGTGATGTATAAAGGACTTACAAAAGTCAGATGAAGAGTATATATCGATTCTCAGATTAGTGAATAATGGGGAAGTTATGAATGTGTGATTATTCTAAATGTTTTTTGAAATGAATATTTAAACATGTCATTCGCTGTATATAATATTTTGAGATCTGTTCTAAGTATTTGGACTCTTCAAACAGTTAGTAGACTCACCTATTTTTATTTGTACCTAGATAGAATATACCTGCCATCAGTCATACATTTTTGGAACTCCATATATACATGGAAAGCCCTGCCATGTGATTCTGTGGTGAGGTATGAGGACTGATGCGTTCTCTACTTTACGTACAAAACCAGAAAAGTTGTTATGCTGATTTTGGTCTCTCATTTAAAGGAAATGAAACATGTATGATGTTTGCATGAATGTCCTACTGTATAACTAATTGATACCAATAAAAATACAGTAATGAAGGGCAGTATTTAGAACAAGCATTACTTAAATATGCACAGATAATCAAGAATGGATCACAACAATGTTTACACTCAATTACAAATCTACCACAGAGTGCAAAACTGAAAGGTTCAAATACTATTGAAATAACACAGTGGTTAGAAAATTAATGTTTATATAAAAGTATGTTACTTAGGATGTTAGATTTGTTCTAAATTGAGTCCCACGGGTAGTTTAAAATTTTAATAGTGGTGGTACTAGAGATTCAACTCAAAGCCTTACACTTGGTACTGCAAGGTGCTATAACCCTTGACCTATATGTCTGTCCTTTCTTCAGCTATTCCTTTAAAAACAGTCTTCAATTTATTTTTCCTAAAGCTATCTTGGAATATAGTCTCCCCACCTAGCCCCCCACCAAAGGTAAAACTAAAAGCATGAACCAGCAAGCCTGGCTTGATTGTTGAGGCAGGGCTTTGCTATTTGCTCAAGTTGGCCTTACATTGCAGTCCTCTGAATCTTTGCCTCCTAAGTGCCAATTGCCTCCAGACCTGACAGACCTGAGCAGCTGTACTTGGCCTCTTATTGTCAATGGTATGGAAATTTAAGACTTGTTAACATCCAGTTACAAGTTTCTGTGCGGGTATATGGAACTTTGGAGATCTTATATGCCTACTATAATCATCATGTGTATTGTTTCAGTATTCTTTTCTCTAAAGTAAAACAGTTTCCAACTAGGGATTAGCAACTTGAGTCTTAGATATTGAGGACATATGATTCTAGCTTGTAGAGCTAAGGCTAAAACACAAGTTTACTTCATCTTACACCCTTTGCCCTGAGGAAAACATTCAGTTCAACTATGTTTGCACATAACTTGCTGACTATGTACTATGGCTAAATACTTGATTATTTTCTTAATCTGTGACATTCAAATAAATACCCATTGAGTTAATAATTAATATGGAGGTTAGACAAGTCTGAATTTATAACCTGTAGAGTTTTATTCATGTCAGATTCTGGTAAACACATTCTGTCAAAAGAAATAAATAGTAACCTGCAGCCTGGCCCAAATATTTCTAGATACAAAAACAATCATACCACCTAATTTTCAATGAAACAATCTCAGTATTTTGGTGGGAAAATAGCACATTTTTATGACTGGAGAAATAGTTGTCCCTTTTGTGTTTCTCCGCTTTCTGCTGAACTTTTCTTTTCACCACATGAACTTTTAATCTTACAAAGATATGAACAACTGTTGGTGTCAAGTAGTCTAAATTTAAAAACATTTTGTTGAGTAGGGCTCAGTGGCTCATGCCTGTAATCCTAGATACTCAGGAGGTTGAAATCTGAGGATGACGATTCAAAGACAGCCCAGGCACTAAAGTCCGTGAGATTCTTATCTCCAATCATCCACTAGGAAACCAGGAGTGGTGGTGTGGCTCAGGGGATAGGACAGGACCCTTGAGCTGAAGAGCTCAGGGACAGCACCCAGGCCCTTGGTTATGGTAATAACCTTGTGCCGAAGAGCTCAGGGACAGTGTCCAGGCCCAGAATTCAAGCCCCATGACTTACAAAAGATAGAAAGAAAAGAAATGTCAATCTTGCAAGTACAATCTGGCTGACCATATCATTGCATCTTTGGATTCCTCTAACCTGCTTTCTGGAAATACTGACTGACTGAATATAAAACAATATGTAGAATGAAGAAAATGGTATGTTTTGTGTGGACTATGTCTCCTTAGGGAGAAAGAAGAATATTCAAAAAAAAGTGAAGAAAAACATTCAGAAATATAGAAGCATAAATTCACACATTGCTTTACATTGGCTAACTTACATTTCAAGGAGTCTTACTTGTTCATGGTAACATCAACACAGAGCCATGAATTCTAAATTTACTGTATGTATTCTCCTTCCCATCACTCATTCCTATTCTATTCCCTACAGACTAGATCTTCTAAGAATTATCACTCTGGTATGAATTAAAACCACCAGAAACTCGGGGTGACACTCAGCTGATTCTATCTTTTACCATCCCCACCTTAAATTCTCTGTGCTTATATCTGTGTCAAATAGCAGCTTCTTTGCATTTCCAGTTTCTTTCATCTTCCTTGACAGAGGAAAGGAAAATCTGAGAATGATCAGAACCATCAAGAATACTTATTATCAAGACCACAGCAGAGCAGAATTGACTCCAAAATAGCATCTGTGAATCATGTTGGTATTTTTTTCAGTGATAACATACTAAGCACACAGCTGTAGCTGTGTACTGGAAATTGGCACAGTCAAAACAACTGTAGGAACACATGAGGAATAGCAGGTGTGTTTGTGTAGTGGGCCCCCACAAACTCTACAGAGTGGTGCATAGGTTTCCTGGATCTTGGGCACAGGAGGTGGCAGGAGTGCTGAGGGAAGGAAAGGCATCCTGCATGGGTGAAGAAGACAGCCAGTGTCTGAGAGGAAGCGCTCACACAGCATCAGACAGACAGTGCACCTCCCCAGACAGGAATGAAGCAGAATTGGTATGAGGGTATCAGGGAAGCAAATCCCTTGGCCACTGGGATGGTGTTGAGGTCTTCAGGTCAACCAGAGGTTTAAGTATAAAGTTTTGTTAAATGGTAATCAGGAATGAAAACATGCATTTGGTTCAAACCCTCTCGTTCACAAATCCATTTTCCTATAGAAACAAAAACACAAGAGTGTAGTTACTCTTGGTATATAACTTTTACAATATTTATTCCTGTGCCTACATCTGCCTCAGAGAATATGATTGTTGGGTGGAATTCGGATTGGTTGTTACACAGGCAAGTGGACTAACGGTAGCTGATTACCTGTTGAGAAAGACATGAAGTAGTCACTCCTCTTGAAGTTGCAATTCTTATCTACAAAGTGGCCAAGGTCAAACATTTCTGGGTTGGGACATTCCTTGTTATCATGTAGCACAGATGTCAATATGGAAACCAGGTTAGTAATAAATCATGAAGCTGAGAGTTGCACTGGAAATCACAAAGTCACAGTTCCCCAAAGAAACAGCAATAACATTCTAATGATACAGGTGATCCAATCAATGGGGTTGTAACTAACAGATGTAAATATAGTCCCTCTATACATATCTGGACAATAAAATACAATTAAAATTATTTACACAAACTAAAAATATATACAATTTCTGAGAAAAAATAAAACCATATTGGACTTTCAATTAATTCAGGCATTGCAAAAACTTGTCAAGTCAGGGGGCCTGTGACCCCAGCTGAACATTGGAAATTTAATGAACCCCCCCAAAGATGTCTAAGAAAGAAAAAATCATGACACAGAAACAAGGATGCACATTACAAACTGGTACCAATGCTAAAGAGAACAAGACAAGATCAAACAGAAACACAACCACTGAAGCCTGATGGGTAGGACTGATCCAGAGATCATTCATCTCAGCAGGTCTCAAAACTTTCTAGAGAAGGAGAGACAACTGGGCAAACTTGATTCTGAGATATCCTACCTCAGCAGAACCCAAAACCATCTGTGTGATCAATAAACTTGACAGCCTGATGGTGGGTCTTATAAGTATGTACTCCCCACCCCAACTGTTCCAGAGGGACCAATCCACAGAACAAAAGGAATACTAATCAGAAAACAGAGAAAACCAGAAAGTTATTCTGCTGAGTGACTCCAAAGAAATGTTGTGGCCATGATCTGGCTGTCTGAGTGGTGGAAAGCCAACAGGCCCTCAGAAATGTCTCAGACTGTGCCTTCCCATTGCAGTCTCCTGTCCCTTGGCAACTGGCTCATATAGGCAGCCTCCCAGTGGCTTCAAGGAACACAGGTGCCCCCCTTACTGGGAGCACTGGGTACTTTCTGGGGCCTCCAAATGTTATACAGAAATTAAATTGTGACAGAGAAGCCACATTTTGAGAGGTCAAATAAGGGTACTTGATCACAAAGCCAGCCACTGCAGGTGGACTTCTGGCCCAACGGCCTGCAGCCCAGAATACAACTTGTACAAAGCTTTTTTTTTGTCAGTCCTGGGGCTTGAACTCAGGGTCTGGGCACTGACCCTGAGCATCTTTTGCTCAAGGCTAGCCCTTAAAGCCACAGCACCACTTCTGTTATTTTCTGGTTATATGATACCGAGGAATCAAATCCAGGGCTTTATGCAAGTTAGGCAAGCACTCTAACACTAAGCCACATTCCCAGCCCTGTACAAAACTTTCAAAGGAAAGAACTGCATGTTTGGGGTAGCAACTCAGGCCCAACAAAAGGGAATATGTAAGGGAAAGCATTCTCTGTAGCAAACCTTCCTGAGCTAAACAGCATTCCACATCTGCAAGTCAAGGGATAGAATAATGAAACTTGTTGAAAGTGACGGAAGGGATGACAATGATTAGAATTTGACATAAACCTATGTGGAAATGAAACAATGCACTATCCCCCTGTATATCTAATGTAAGCCAATAAAAAAGTCCATAAAAACATTCATTTTTTGTTGATGCAAATAGAATGTATTAGAGTCATTATTGAAAATTCTATGGAACATTAATAATTTCTTTAATAAAAAAACCATCTCATTAATAGGTGGGCTAAAGACCTAAAGAGAGACTTCTCTGTAGAGGAAATAAGAATGGTCCATAGACTTATGGAACAATGCTCAATATCACTGGCCAGAAAAGAAATGCAAATCAAAACAACTTTGAGATTCCACCTCACACCAGTGTGCATGGCCATTTTTAAGAAATCTAATAACTGAGGGTGGAAGGGATCTGGTCAGAAGGGAATGCTACTACACTGTTGGTGGGAGTGTAAACTCATTCAACCACTCTGGAAAACAGTATGGCGATTCCTCCGAAGACTAAACATAGAGCTCCCCTATGATCCAGCAATCCCACTCCTGGACATTTACCCAAATGCACGTAAATGAGGGAATATGGTTTCGCTCATTTGCAATAATCAGTACACATCTAGGATTCTCTTAGCAGAGGAGAATTGTTGTGGTTATTGTTCTTAATGTACTATGTGAAGTTATTTCTTTTCTCTTTTTTTCCCCATATAGTTAATGTCATGTTGTTACTGTGTCTGACTTTGTTACCTGGTATTTTGTACATATGTTTATTTGTGTATTTGAAATAGGAAACAGAAGGGGGAAAACAAGATGATTGGGAGGGGTTGGAGGAGGGAAAGTGGATGAAAAACATGAGAAATGGTGTTAATATTCAAGAAGTAATGTCCCTACTATCTGACGAAGGTACCTGTAACCTTTCTGTATGTTACCCGGACAATAAAATACAATTTTAAAAATTCAATAAACAACTGATTAAACCTGTTTGATGTACTTTAATATCTCACAGAAATAAGTGACAAAACGTTCTCAGATTTATCCTTCTGTTTAGGGCACACTTGGAAGTTACATCATTTTACTTGGCAGTGTCCATGTTTGGTCATTAAAAATACAAGTATGTACATGCCTGGAAGGTATTAAAGTTAGTCATTTGAGTCAAGAAGGTTGATGAAAATTCTACATTCTCAACTAACTTATTTACTTAGACTGTGAGGAAACTGAATCAGATATGTAGTAAAGAAAGAGCAGGAAAACAATGTCAACAAACCAGATCCACTGTAATGGAGAGTTGGAGAGGGATACCATGGAGACCCAGGGAGAGTCAGGAGACATAAGGCATGGCACAATGCCAGCAGGGGTGAGGCAGGGACACAGGATAGTTCAAAGAGTCTCTTAAGTTCCTGGTATAGGTCTAGCAGTTCCAGCTGCTACTAGGAATTCAGACACTCATATTACCAAAGGGCAGGGCTGGAAAATGAGTGTCATCTCAAAGAGTTTTTGGATAGTTCTCATCATCTGCCATGATGCCAACATGGCACCAACTAGACCCCCAGATCCATCTTAATTTCTTTCTTTCTTTATTACTTCCTTCCTTCCTTCCTTCCATTCTTTCTTTCCTTTCCTTCCTAAGTAAGTTTAGAGCATGCCAAATCAGTACAAGGGAAAGCCTTGTGAGGATGTTTCATAGTTCAGTTTTGTCATTTCTATCCAGGCTGCATTGTCCTCTAGGTCACAGAGGAATCAGCAAATTCTCTGACTGTATTTAGTGGTTCCTCGTAGCTTCCATTGTCCCAAATATGCTTCCTCTCTGAGAAAAAATTCTTCTGCCCAATAATAGTATGAACATGAGATATCTGAATGGAAAACAAACCTGTGGGAAATGGAAGTTTTCACAAAGAAGTTGATCGGAATATCCCTTTGGGATTTAATGGAAAATACCAAAGTAATTGCTTGAGTTCATTAGGTGGATTGAATTGTATATTTACTTTTTTTTTCTATTTCTTTCACTCTCTCTCATTTTTTCATGGTGATTTGAGGGGCTTGAACTCAGGGCCTGGGTGCTGTTCTTGACCTCTAGAGCCACATCACTTCTGGTTTTCTGGTTCTTAACTGGAGATAAGAATATCATGGACTTTGGTGCCTGGGCTGGCTTGGAACTGAGATCCACAGAACTCAGCCTCCAGAGTAGCTAGGATTACAGGTGTGAGACTCTAGGGCCCAGCCTTATTTATACTTTTTTTTTAAAGTAGGAGTAAATTATAGGCTTAGACATCCTTCTCAGATGTTTACATTATATTCTTTTTTATCATTTTTATTCTTATTTAATTTTATTTTCTGGATAGTGTTTAGAGTGGTTAAGGTTACACTCCTTAGGTAATGAGTGTATGGTCACGTGATACCCCTTCTCATGTTTCTGTTGCCTTTTCCCTGCCCAAACCCCCTCCCAATCCTCTAGTTTTCCCCTTCCCTATTTCAAATAAACAAATAAACATATATAATATACCAGGTAAAAAAGTCAGATATAGTAATTACATGAGGTTACCCATAAAGGGGAAAAATGAGAAAAGAAATAACTTTACATAGTACATTAAGAGCAACACACCAGACGCGGTGTCTCATGCCTCTAATCCTAGCTACTCAGGAGGCTGAGATCTGAGGATCAATGATCAAATCAGCCTGGGCACAAAAAGACCTAAGATTCTTATCTCCAATTAACCTCCCGAAAATGAAAACGAGAAATGAGGCTTGCCTCAAGGGTAGGTGGTAGCATTGAGCTGAAGAGCTCAGGGACAGTGCCCAGGCCCAGGGGTAAGGTGTTGGTAGCCTTGAGCTGAAGAGCTTAGGGACAGCGACTAGGCTTAAAGATTAAGCCTCTCGATTGACAGGGGAAAAAAATAGGTGTGAGAGACTGGGAGTTTGGCCTAGTGGTAGAATGCTTGTCTAGCATGCACAAAGACCTGGGTTCAATTTCCTGGAACCACATACACAGAAAGACCTTGGGCCTTGAGAAGCCCAAGGACAGTGCTCAGGCTCTGAGTTCATGCCCCAGGACTGGAAAAAAAAGAATTAGGTGTGAGAATATAACATATGATTAGAATATATATGGAAAATAGTGAGCAATGACACCTCATTACCTTCTTATTTCTTCTTTGTGTGTGTATGTGTGTGCACACGAGTCTGGGTGCTTGTATCATATACTCTCAGCCCAATTAACAACCAAAAAGCCAGTGACACTACACTTGAACCAAAAAATGTAGGGACACTAACCCAAACCCTGAGCTCAAGTTCCTCTACAATTCCACAAAATAAACCCTGGATAAAAACCAGTAATGTCTAATACAAAGTAGATGAACTTGGTTATGATTATATTATGTCTATTTTCCATAGATACAAGAAATCACTGTGAATGGTATAACCCCCCAAAAATTATAAAATGTAAAGCTATGAATATGCTTAATCTAATGGGAACTTCATGCATCTTGAAATATGACATGTTTACACAACATTTTAATATGCTAGTTGAAATTAACTTAAAATATGTAAAAACTCATATCGTGCTGGGTGCTTGTGGATCACACATGTAATCCCAGATACTCAGAAGGCTGAAATGAGAGGGTTTGGATTTGAAGCATCCCAGGTAGGAATGTTTTTGAGACACTTACCTCTAAAAACTACTCACAAATTCAGAATTGGTATAGTTGATATACAGATGGGTAACAGTTACATGAAGCAGGTACAATTCTTTTGGAACCATATCTCCCCCTCCATCATTCTCCCATTTTTCCTTCCTGTTTCCACCCATATGATATATACTTCATTTTCTATATAACGTGTATCCGTGTTGTTTTTGTTCATCCTGGGTCTACCTGCTGTGTGCCTTCCCTAACCCTCCTAAATACAAACTAACAAGACAAAAAAAAATTCAGAATTGGTGCTGGTGCCATGCGGTGGTAGTGGAATGCTCACATTGAGCTAAAGAAACTCAAAGACCGGGCCCAGACTTCAAGCCCCAGGTCCCACCAAAAATCCTATCTCATATTTTTATAATCTTCATGGTTTCTCTGGCATGTAGTTTAGCAGCCCAACAACATGTCATACAAAACTAAGGAACTACATGCTGGCTGTAAAGTATTCCTTTTCTTTTTTCATTTTACCTTTATTTATTATAAAAAGAATATTGAAGTGACATAATAATAAAACACATTCCCATACAAAATAATCTGCAATAGTACTTGTATTTTAAAAACATGGATTATGATAGTGAGTATAATTGGAAACCCATTTTTCAATCTACATGTAGATATCTTCTACATTCAGTTTCATATTAACTTAGTAAAAAAAATCATTTAAAAGAGAACTATGGTGATCCACTTACTTGTTTCTAATACTTTATGATATTTTAAAATTCCCAAAGTTGAAAAAAATTCCCAAAGTTGATAAACTGATGCTCTAAAGAATTCTGTAAGGAATTATATTTATTAAGCCATAACTATAAAGAATATGTGTAATATATGGATCTGTGTCTGTGTACACATATAGGTCCAGATATACATATCTACATAGAATGAAGTTATAATTGCAACTTGTCTGAAGGTGTAGTTCTCATCAGATGGAGGAGGAAATAGAATAAGAAGTTAGTTTGATTTTAATATTTCAAGATGAAAGAAAAGGAAAAGAATTGCCATCATGTTTAAGGTGTACATTTTGCACATAGTCTACAGATTTGTAGGAAAATGACTTTAGGTTCTTGCCCTCATCATTTAAATTGACTGTAAAAATATGTGGAATATAGAAAAATAATAGAAAAGAAGATGATTTCTGTGATTTTTGTGTTCTTGGGGAGAAAGAATACTCAAAAAGTGAAAAATAAGCCGGGAGTTTGGCCTAGTGGTAGAGTGCTTGCCTGGCATGCACAAATACCTGGGTTCGATTCCTCATTACCACATACATAGAAAAAGCCAGAAGTGGTGCTGTGCTCAAGTGGCAGAGTGCTAACTTTGAGGAAAATGCCCCAAAACAGTGCTTAGACTCTGAGCTCCAGCCCTAGGACTGGCACACAAAAAAGTGAAGAATAGTACTCAAATGCAGAATCAGAAATTCATACATCACTCCCGGTTGGCTAAATTACATTTCAAGTTTTCTTACTTGTTCACAGTAACATCAAAACAGGGTCATGAATTCTAACTTTAATGTCATTCTTTCTGATGGCACCATAGAATTCCATTGTGTGTATATGCCACATCATCTTCATCCAGTCATCCATCTACTGAGGGGCATCTGGGTTGGTTCCATATCTTCACTAGGGTAAATAATGCTGCAGGGAACATCACTGTACTAGTGGCTTTAGTATGTGCTTGTTTCTAGACATTTGGGTAAATTCACTAGACCAATTCTTATGCATATAATTTTGCTTTGCTGATTTTTTACACTTGCAACCAGGAGGATGGAGGAGGCGTAAAATACAACTGGTGGTGGTGGTGATCTTCGTTTCATTTATGATTGGCAGAAGAGATTTCTCTTTCTTTCTACTTAAATGTTGTCATTTTTTATAATTTTTATTGTGATTAATAGAAGGGTTACATTATATTCATCAGATAGAAGGTGCACAACTTCACAGACATTGATACCCTTTCTCATGAGTGGTCCCCATTTCCCTCCCACCCTTCCTCCATTTATATTGATTTCCCCCATTCCCTATCCAATTTCAAATAACCGATTAAGCACATATAATATATATCAGATAACAAGGTGAAATATGGTAACAATATGAGATAACCAAGGGATGGCAAAAGACATGAGAGATAACATAGTATATTAAGGACAACAAACACTCATTATATAGCTTTTGTTTCCTTATCATGGAGGACCTTACATTTAGTGTCGTACTATTTGGCCTAATGCCTCTAGATTTTTGTTCTATTGTAAATCTCTGTTAGGAAAGCGCAAGGTTTCTACTGATTATGACAAATGAGGGAAACCATTGAGCCTATGTTCCTTTGAGTCTGGCTTATTTCACTTAATAGGATTTTCTCTAAGTCTTTCCATTTCCTCACAAATGGAGCAATATTGTTCTTTCTGACTGCAGCATAGAATTCCATTGTGTATAAATACCACATCTTGTTGATCCATTCATCAACTGAGGGACATCTGGGTTGGTTCCATATCTTTGCTGTGGTAAATAGTGCTGAAATGAATATCCCTGTGCTAGTGCATTTAGTCTGTCCTTGTTTCTGAACTATTGGGTAAATGCCAAGTAGTGGAATTACTGGGATATAGGGGAGCTCTATGTTTAGTCTTTTGAGGAACTGCCATACTGCTTTCCATAGGGGTTGAATGAGTTTGAACTTCCACCAACAGTGTAAGTAGTGATCCCTCCTGGCCAAATCCCCTCCAGCATCTGTTGTTATTACTTTTCTTGATCCTGGCCATTCTAACTGGAGTGAGGTGGAATCTTAGAGTTGTTTTGATTTGCATTTCTTTTATGACCAGAGATGTTGAGCATTTCTTCATGTGTCTATAGGCCATTTTTGTTTCTTCTTCAGAGAAGACTCTCTTTAAGTCTTTGGCCCATCTTTTAATGGGATGGTTGTTTCTTTAGAGATTAGTTTTGGAGTGATTCAATTTTTTTGAGCTGTTGATATATTTTAGATATGAGGCCTTTGTTGTATGGTTAGTGAAGATCTTCGCCCATTCTGTAGGATTCCTAATTAATTTACTAGCTATGTCCTTTGCCATACAAAAGCTCTGCAGTTTAATGCAGTCCCACTTATGCAGCCTTTCTCTAAGTTGTTGTGTTTCTTGGTTATAAGGATAATTTTTAAATGAATGAAAGGAAAACCATTTTTGAAGTAATGCTCTTATATATGAACTCATTGACTTCAGTACTTCTCAATCATGGATATGCTTTGAAAGCATGTATATTTGTATTTTAAATAGCAATTTTTTCATCTCCAACAAGTGCAAATGAACCACAATCTCCCATGTGCCCTCTGGGAAAAGGAACATGTGTACTGACCATTCCATCTTTATCTCTATCACCAGGGCAAAGTCTAATCAGTATAGGAAAGTGTGTCTACCTAATTCATCACTAATACATTAAAAAGTTGCCCACTAGATTCTCAGGAAGCATTATGAAAGTTCTGCGCTGCAAGCTCACAGAACTCTCAGCAAGGAGAGAAGACCTCCATGGATCCAGTAGCTGTCTTGGTGCTGGGTCTCTCCTGTCTGCTTCTCTTTTCCATATGGAGACAGAACTCTGGGAGAAGGAAGCTCCCTCCTGGCCCCACCCCTTCCCCAATCATTGGAAAAATCCTGCAGGTTCATATTAAAGACATCACTAAATCTTTAATCTTTCTTTATGTTTTGCCAATGGTTTCTGACAAGAGAGAAATTAAACCATGTTTTAAATCTACTGCTGAAGGTATTATAGTATAATAATCATAAAGCAAAATCCTGTATAAAGTCTTATATGCCTGTGATTTCTCCAGTTTGTAAGTTAATCATGAAATGAAGTAATGTATTATAATAGTGGATTATTGTCCATTTCAGTTGCAGTCACAAAATTGGAAAATATTGTGGATTGTTTTCCCCATCGTAATTTAACAGCTGTATTTATGGTCTTTTTTTTCTGAAGATCTTCGCTAAGGAAAGTTTTGTGACAAAAAATTCAACTCAAAAATTTTTGCCAGGTATGGTAACTCATTGTCTGCAATCCTAAATATTCAGGAGACTGAGATCTGAGGATCGTGGTTCAAAGCCACCCAGGGTACTGAAGATGGAGACTCTTATTTCCAATTAACCACTAGAGAACTGGAAGTAGCTCTGTGGCTCCAGGGAAAGGAACGTAGTCTTGAGCTGAGCAGCTCAGGGACAGCATCCAGACCCAGGATCCAAGATCCACGACTGATCAAAAAATAACTTGTAGCATATAAGCTGTAGATTTTGATTCAAAATCATCATGAATGTTAACTTCTCTGAAAAGTTGTGGAGGGTTGAAAGAAAATATCTGTCAAGATGAGATAACATAAATAAGACCATTCAGGGGAATACTGATAGTGTTAGAATCCACTCGGATTTTTACATAAAAAGTTTTATCATTGGCCAAGAATGCTGCTGGTGAGAAATGGTTTAGGAAGATGTCTCATGTGCTGGGGCAGCCTCTGTGGGGCCCACCCTCTGTTTCTAATGTCAATAAATCTCAACTGCACCTGACTATAGAAGCACCTGTGCTGACTTCAAAATGCCACTTTCTCTTCTTGTCTCAGAAAGTGAGATTCTCCTCAGTAAGAGCTTCACAGGTTATCCAGAAGCAGTAATCTGGAAATTTATTAGGTGTGCAAAGGAGAAACACACATTTCCTGAAACACAGAACATTCAATAAGCAGAGGCTCAACTACATGTCTTCTATTCATTATCCATGGAGCTCTAGAAATGAATTTAGAATCTGTAGACCTGTTTTTCTTTGTGAAACCTGACATGCCTGCTGTGTGATTTGATGTAAGGATGAATTACAAGGGTGTGTAATGCCTGGTCTACTGCATGGCACATTGTAGGCCATCTCTATATGACAGCTATAAGAAATGTCCTTTGGAAGTGTTTGACACTGTGTTGGAAAAATAAGGAAGCATTTATAAAAATACAACAATGGGGGCCGGGAGTTTGGCCTAGTGGTAGAGTGCGGGCCTAGCATGCATGGAGACCCGGGTTCGATTCCTTGGTACCACATACTTAGAAAAAGCCAGATGTGGCTGAGGCTCCAGTGGTAGAGTGCCAGCCTTGAGAAAAATCCAAGGAGAGTGCTCAGGCCCTGAGCTTAAGCCCAGGACTGGCAAAAAAAAAAAAAACCAACAAAAAAATCCAATGGCTTCACTTTTTCCCAGGATCCATTTGAGGAGCAAATGGTGACTTCATTTGCTAGTTTTTTTTTCCTTCTCATTTCCAGTTGTCCAAAGTCTATGGCCCCATGTTCACTCTGTATTTGGGCATGAAGCCCACTGTGGTGTTGTATGGATATGAAGCAGTGAAGGAAGCTCTGATTGACCATGGGAAGGAGTTCTCTGGAAGAGGCAGGTTCCCTGTGTCTGAAAAACTTAATAAAGGTCTTGGTTTGTGTACATATGTGTGTATATGATAGTTGTATAATGGGAATGTGGTGATAAAGAGGATGGAGTAAGACGCCTCAAGGACTCTTCTGTCTACCTTGCCCATCCTTTTGGTTGCCATCTGCTGGCTTGCTCTTCCTTGCTTGTGTTCTCCTCCATGTTTCTGCCTCCCCTCATATAGGAGTTGTGTTTAGCAAAGGACACACATGGAAAGAGATGAGGCGCTTCTCTCTCATGACCTTGCGGAACTTTGGGATGGAGAAGAGGAGCATTGAAGAGCGTGTGCAAGAGGAAGCCTACTGTCTGGTGGAGGAGTTGAGGACAACCAAGGGTGGGAGCTGCTTTACATGTCTACTTTACACAGGGATATAGAAGGTTCCATTAATTCCCTTCTGTCCAGATGTAGATTCTTTAGTTTTCACATCTGAAATCATGAATGTAAATATTCTTTGCTATTTTACACTGATACTGGGGTTTGAACTCTGGGCTTTAAACTCTTACTTACCTCATGGCTGTTGCTCTACCATTTGAGCTACATGTGTGGATTTTTTTTTCTAGTGTTTTACTATAGGTATCCTAGATTTGCAGAGTTTAGGTTCCTGGGCTTGCTTCCAACCACAACCCTCAGATTTCAGTCTCAGTGGTAGCAAGCATTATAGTGAGGAACTACTAAATGGTATATGGATGTTTTGAATTCCTTTTCAGAAGACAAGTAATAATGCTTCCCTCCTAATATAATTCCAGGTAACTAGTATCATCTTTACATGAGACTCATTACAGAGTGGAAATGATCCTATCAACCCTCCCTAGACCCCCACACAGATGTCACTATATGGTATGCTCATTTTCTTTGACGTTTCAGTGATTTTTTTCAATATCCATGCCTGTAATTTTGGACTGTCATGGTGTGATATAATATAGGACTTTATTTTTTATTGACGATATAATTCACAGCAAAAATTATTTCTCTGTGAGCTTAGTACAATCTCCATGTATCAAATTAGCTATTAGAATTTTGATTTAAACTTTTTATGTATGTGCAAGTGTTGGGGCTTGAGTTCAGGGCCTGAGCACTGTCCTTGGCCTTTCTCAAGGATAGCGCTCTACCACTTGAGCCACAACACTTCTGGCTTTTTCTGTGTATGTGGTGCTGAGGAATTGAACCCAGGTCTTCGTGCATACTAGGCAAGCACTCTACCACTAGGCCAAATTCTCAGCCCCTGATTTAAACATTTTGAGTGGTTATGTGCTCTATCATGAACCTGCAAAATATACAAATTTATTAAATTATTTCATTAGTTAGATTTCATCTATTACAATTAATACTATCTCCAGTCTTAGTATCAGCTTAATTATCAGTTTAGTCTTTCACTTTTCTTCATGTTTAATTACATTTTATGATAAAATCTTATAGTAATTACTCCTATAGCCAACTCCACTCTGTTTGGATTCTAAATGATCTGGCTTTTAAAGTTGATTCTTTCAATAGGATATAAGATTGAAAACCAGACCTAGCCTGTGAATGACACACACATGTGGTCACAGAAAATCTCAAATAACTTCCCAAATAGCACCCCTTTCATAGTTAAAATAAAGCTTTTTCTGAGAGCTTAGACTCATTCCAATCATTAAGTAATCTCATGCATGGAACCTATTCTATAAAGCAAATGACCCACACCAATACATAATGCCTTTGATTCATGACATTTTAGGGTCTCTGAAGTAAACTCAGTAACAATTTACACATTCATCATTTGCCTATGACGATCACTTTTCAGACAATGCAAAAAATAATTCCTTTTAATATTTATCTGTCAAATGATAGAATCTCAGAGATAGACAAATAAACCATATGTAACATAGTATCCATCCCCAAATTCAAAAGATCTAGCCTTGTCCATAAATTAAATTTGGTGTTTGATAAGACTTACTATTCTAAAGGAGGGGAAATTCACTTTTAAATACTGAAATGAATAAGAAGGCTTACATTTATTAATGTTATGTTTTCATTATTTTTTATTTCATCAATTTTTTCTTCAAATAACATGAATGCATTCTGCTTTTAATTTGGTTCCTTCTAATGTTTGAACTCGAGTACAAACACACTTTACTTTTTCTCCATTGATGATTCAAGAAGCTACATTTAAGTGATAATCTCTCCCTTTCTTAGTGCTGGGTTATCTATTGGCTTGGCAAACAGATGTATTACCACTCAGAATGGTTCACTTAGGTATATTTTTACAAAATAGCCTACATCTGTGACTGGAAGATTTAGCCTATAGAGTCAATTAGTATGAACTGATATTATTTTGCTAGTTAGTTTGTACTATCCAAGTCAGGCTTCAGGTAAAATGATAGGCCAGTTTATTCAGATTGAATAATTTGGCTTTTAGAGGAATTTGTAAGTAAAACAATAATATAAATTGGTAAAAATAGCAAAGGCTAAGTGTTTCATATATATACTACATTTGTTTCTAACTCTTCAGGCTCACCCCATGACCCCAGCTTCATCTTGGGCTGTGCTCCCTGCAATGTGATCTGCTTCATTGTTTTCCGGAATCGTTTTGATTATAAAGACCAGACCTTCCTTAACTTGATGGAGAAATTGAATGAGAATTCCACAATTCTGAGCTCAGCAAGGCTACAGGTTAAGCCAACCCCCTTTTCTTCCTAAATAAATACTTGCCTTTTTATTTTTTTCAACAGGGAAGGTGAATACCTGAACATGACATTTCTACCTAAAGAATCATTGAGTGCCATGTAAGATGTTCCTGCCTATGCCAACTTGTTCCAGTGTTTTACCTATTATATTTTTATACTAGTTTGAAAATTTCCTATTTTATATTAAGATTCGTGATCACCATTGAGTTGATAATTACTACAGGTTTAGAAACAGAGATCTAGTTCATTTTCTGTTCAAAATGGAACAATAAAGCTTCCTGGAATTGGACTGGGAAGCAGTGAAGGGAAGGATGAGAGAGAGTAGTCGAGGAGCTGAGTCTCATCTAGATATAGTATATGGCAAGGACTTGTTGGCTAATGACTAAAATCACTCAAGAGATCAGGATTGAAGCCAGCCAGGGCAGAGAAGTCTGCCAGACTCCATTTCCCAAATATTCAGCAAAAAAGGAGGCTAGGAAATGGAACTCAAGTACTAAAGCACCAGCCATAAGAAAGCAAAATAAGAACCTGAGGCCTTGGTTTGAAATCCTAGTACGAGCACCAAAAAGAAACATGCATTTCATTTATATACTTACATGTCAAAAATGAAAGCCTTTGATAAGTAACTGATGCTAATAGAAGTGAAAGAAAAAAATTATATAAACATCTGAAAAGGATGTCTCAGCCAATATTTTATACCTATGAAAATAGTGAAAATACAAGATTGACTCAAGCTAATGAACTCAAGCAATTAATTTGATATTTCTTATTAAATCCCAAAGGGATTTTTCTATAAATTGCTTTGTTCAGTTCCATAAAGATGCCTAAGTAGATCAGTGGATATCCAGGTCCAAGTGAAAGCGTACATTTCCCACAGATTTGTTTTCCAATCAGACATCTCATGTTCATGCTATAACTGGGCAGAAGTATTTTTCCTCACAGAGGAAGCATATTTGAGACAATGGAAGCTAATAGGAATCATTGAATAGAGTCAGTTTGCTGATTCTGCTGTGACCTAGAGAATGAGTTATTTTGTATAGAAGCATCCTCACAAGGTTTTCCCTTGTACTGGTTTGGCATGCCCTACACTCTGTAAAAACTAACGACTGTGTGATTATGGAGAAGTCAGCTAGATGATCAGCCCTGAGGCTGAGTTTTAGAGAATCCCTGAACCCCTTTCACTTTATATGTTTCATCAGAATTTCCCTTCAAGCTGAGCACCAGTGACTTATGCTTGTAATCCTAGCTGCTCAGTAGGCTGAGATCTGAGGATCACAGTTCAAAACTGGCCCAGACAGGAAAGTTAGCAAGACTCCAGTCTCTTACATAAACTATTCAGAAAAAGGCAGAAGTGACACTGTGACTCTAGTCTAGAGCACTAGTCTTTAACACAATGTGGCTCAGAGACAGAGCCCAGGCCATGAATTGAAGCCATAGGACAGGCCAAAGAAAAGTATTTCACTTCAACATGGAATCCATATAACATTTCTATTTACACATTATATATATATATATATATATATATATATGTGTGTGTGTGTGTGTGTATACTATGTATATACAAATATATTTTTTTCATATATTTTTATTGTAATTGATAGAAGGGTTACATGATATTTGCCAGCTAGAAGGTGCATTAATTCACATACACTGATACCCTTTCACATGTCTTGATCCCCATTTCCTCTACCCCCACCCCTCATGTTGTTTTCCCCTTTCCCTATCCAATTTCAAATAACCCAATATATCAAATATTTCAAATATACCCAATATTTCAAATATACCCAATATATCAGGTAACAAAGTGAGATACTGTAACAATATGAGATAACCAAGGGACAGCAAAAGAGATGAGAGATAACATAGTACATTAAGGACAACAATCATTCATTATATGGCTTTTGTTTCTATATCCTAGAGGTCGTTTCATTCAGCATCATACTGTATGGCCTTATGTATCAAGGTTTTGCTTTATTGCAAATCTCTGCTAGGAGAGCCCAAGGTTTCTACTGATTATGACAAATGAGGGAAACCATTGAGCCTAAGTTCCTTTGAGTCTGGCTTACTTCCCTTAGTATGATTTTTTCTAAGTCTTTCCATTTCCTTACAAATGGGGCAATGTCATTCTTTCTCACAGCAGCATAGAATTACATTGTGTACAAATACCACACCTTGTTAATCCATTCATCAACTGAGAGACATCTAGGTTGGCGTCTTGGCTTTTACCTCGAGGTCTTTGATCCATGTGGAGTTAATTCCAGTGCAGGGTGACAAAGAAGGATCCAACATTAGTTTTCTCAGGTGCTTAACCAGTTCTGCCAGTACCACTTGTTGAAGAGGCTATCTTTCTTCCATTCTGTTTTTTTGGCTCCCTTGTCAAAGATTAGGTGGCAATAGGTCTGTGGTTTAATATCTGGGTCCTCAGTTCTATTCTATTGGTCTTCAGGCCTGTTCTTGTGCCAGTACCAAGCTGTTTTGGTCACTATAGCTCTATAATAGAGTCTAAAGTTTGGTATTGAAATTCCTCCTGTGCTGTTCTTTCTGCTAAGAAGTGTTTTTGCTATACGGGGTCTTTTATTATTCCATATGAAATTTTGCATTGCTCTTCTATTTCTTTAAAGAATGCCATTGGGATATCGATGGGTATTGCGTTGAATTTGTAGATAGCCCTTGGCAAGATTGTCATTTTCACGATGTTGATTCTTCCAATCCAGGAGCGTGGGAGGTTTTTCCATTTCCTCAGTTCTGCTTTAATTTCCTTTTTCAGGGTTTTAAAGTTTTCATCACAAATGTCCTTTACATTCTTAGTTAAGATAATTCCTAGGTACTTTAATTTATTTGAGACTATTGAAAATGGATTTGCTTTTCTGATTGTTGCCTCATTCTTCTCACTGTTGGCATAGAGGAAGGCAGTTGATTTTTGAGGGTTAATTTTATACCCTGCTACCCTTCCAAAGTTTTGAATCAGCTCAAGGAGCTTGGGAGTAGAGTCTATAGGGTTCTTTAAATACAGAATCATGTCATCTGCAAAGAGGGAAAGTTTTACTTCCTCTTTCCCAATTTGGATTCACTTTATGCTTGCTTCTTGCCTTATTGAACAGGCTAGGAATTCTAATACTATGTTAAAGAGGAGTGGAGAGAGTGGGCATCCTTGTCTCATTCCTGATTTTAGAGGGAATGGCTTTAGCTTTTCGCCATTAAGTATAATACTAGCTGTGGGTTTGTCATACACAGCCTTTATTATATTGAGGAATGTTCCATGGATTCCTAGTTTCTCCAGATCTTTTAGCATGGGGGAAGGGTGTTGGATCTTGTCAAAAGCCTTTTGTGCATCTATTGAGACAATCATGTAATTTTTGTCCTTGCTCCTGTTGATGTGCTGAATTATATTAATTGATTTGCATAGGTTGAACAAGTTTTGCCTCCCTGTGATGAATCCAGTTTGATCATAGTGTATAATTTTTTTGATGAGTTGTTGTACATGGTTGGCCAGTATTTTGTTGAGAAGTTTTGCATCGATGTTCATCGAAAAAAATGGGTCTATAGTTCTCTTTCTTTGATAAATCTCTGTCTGGTTTGGGGATGAGGGTTATACTGGCTTCATAGAATGAGTTTGGTAAAGAACCTTCATTTTCAATTTCATTGAAGAGCTTAAGGAGTATTGGGTGAGCTCTGCTTTGAAGACCTTATAGAATTCAGCTGTGAATCCATCTGGCCCTGGGCTTTTTTGGTGGAAGGTCTCTTATTGCCATAATTCCCTCATAATACTCCGGATCTTGGTAATTTCTGTCGTGATAATACCATTTTCATCTGTGATTTTGTTTATTTCGGTATGCTCCCTTCGTTTTTTGGTAAGATTTGCTAAGTGTTTGTAAATTTTGTTAATTCTTTCAAAGAACCGCCTCCTTGTTTTGTAGATTCTTTCTATAGTTTTTTTGGACTCCAATTCATTTAATTCTGCTTTGATTTTAATAATTTGCTTTCTTCTACTGGGATTAGGGTTGGTTTGTTGCTCTTTTTCCAGGAGCTTAAGGTGACACATTAAGTTGTTGGTTTGCCATTTTTCCAATTTGTTATTGTAGGCACTCAGAGCTATAAATTTTCCTGTGAGTACTGCCTTTGCCATGTCCCAAAGGAACTGGTATTTTGTGTGCTCCTTTTTGTTAAATTTCATAAACTGTTGGATTTCTGTTCTAATCGCCTCGATGACCCATTGGTGATTCAACAATGTGTTGTTCAATCTCCATGAGTTACAAAATTTTAGTTGGTGGAGGTTTGTGTTCAGTTCCAATTTGATGCCCTTGTGGTCTGAGAGAGTACAGGCAATAATTTCAGTGTTTCTGAATCTGTCCAGGTTTGTTTTATGGCCTAAAATGTGGTCTATTTTGGAAAATGTTCCATGTGCTGCTGAAAAAAATGTATATTGTGATGTTGCTGAGTTGAATAATCTACAGATGTCTGTTAGATCTAGTTGGTCTATATAGTTGTTCAATTCTAAGGTTTCTCTGTTGAGTTTTTGCCTTGTTGATCCGTCCATAGTTGAGATTGGTGTGTTGAAGTCACCAACAATCACTGTGTTTCAATCTATGTATGGTTTCAGTTAAAGTAAAGTTTGCTTGATGAAGTTCAGTGCTCCGGATTAGGTGTGTAGATATTTAGGATGGTTATGTCCTCCTGGATGAAAGATCCCTTTAGTAGTATGTAGTAACCTTCTTTGTCTTTTCTCACTAATTTTAGTTTGAAGTCTATTTTATCTGATACGAGGATGGCAACTCCAGGTTGTTTATGGGGGCAGGCCGTTAGCTTGATAGAGTTCATTCCAACCTCTCACTTTCAAAAAATGTTTGTTTTTTGGGTAAGATGTGTCTCTTGAAGCCAGCAGAATGATGAATCTTGCTTTTTGATCCAACTAGATAATCTATGTCATTTAATTGGAGAGTTAAGTCCATTGATATTGAGAGTCAGGATTGAGAAATATTTATTAGTTCTTGCCATTTTTACAAGCTTTCATTAGGGCCTGTGTCTTGGTAGTTTTTCTGGTATTTAGATGTTATAAGTTTTAGGTGCCATGTCTTTCTCTGTATTACATTTGTGTTGGTTTTCTTTGTGTAGAGCATCTTTGAGAATTTTCTGTTACGTTGGTTTTGTTGCTACATAATGATGCAGCTTTTCTCTGGAATCAAATGTTTTTATTGTTCCCTCAGTTATGAATGAGAGCTTAGCTGGGTACAGTATTCTTTATTGGTAGTTATTTGACTTAAGGGCATGACATATATGCTTCCTATCTCTTCTTGCTTGCATGGTCTCTGCTGAGAAATCTATGGTTATTCTGATTGGTTTGCCATTATAGGTGATTGTTCTCTTATCCCTGGCTGCTTTTAGGATCCTATCTTTGGTCTCTATTGATTCAGTTCGGATTATAATGTGGCAGTGGGATGTCCTTTTCTGGTCAGGTCTATTTGGGGTTCTAAAAGCTTCTTGTATCTGGATGGGCCTGCCCTTCTGAATATTTGGGAAGTTCTCTGAGATGATTTCCTGAAGTATATTTCCAATACCATTGACCTCTTTCTCTAGACCCTCCTCAATACCAATTAGCCTTAAATTAGGCTTCCTAATTGTATCTTGAACCTCCTGTAGCGTTCTCTCATATTTCCTAGAATTGGTTTGACTCATTTTCCATTCTTTCTCTATAATGACTAAATTATCTTCAACCCTGACAATTCTCTCTTCTGCATTGCCTAACATGCTATCAAAGCTATCTACTTTATTCTTCATCTCTCTTGCTTCTACTCACTCATTTTTGATGCCTTGCATCTCTTGTTTTAGATCATGTATGGATTTCTTTAACTCCTTGATTTCCATTTGAGTGGTTAGCTCAGTAGCTTTATTCTCTTTGGACATTTGTTGGAGTTCGGTCACCGTTTTGTTGGTGGATTCTATGAATTCATCCATTTTTTTTTGAAAAACCTTTATTATGGCCTCCTTTATAGCTTCCCCTTTTTCACATATCACCTTGTTTATGGTTTCCTCTTGTTTAGTTGTGGCTTCCTCCCTTATCTCTTTCTTTATGTTTTCACACTTTTCATTAATGATGTTTATCAATTTGCATTTGTGTAGCATTTGGAAGACTCTCCTCTAGATTTGCCACTGATAAAGTAAAAATTTTACAAAGGCATCCATAATGTTTTTCTTTTACAACATTGCTTTCCATTCAAAGAGTTTTACTTGTGGAAATATTGTGTTAGGATTTAGGAAATAATGATAAAATGATTTTAAATGAGAATAAAGCCTCTGAGGACAAAAAAAGAGAGAAGAGGAAACAGATAAGAAGTCTTCACAAAAATTCTAAGACTCAGAGTAGAGATGATAGTGATGAAATAACTGAGCCAGACACATGATGCTTTCATGGAACTGTTGCAACAAGAAATGTTCTGAGGGCAGAAAAACCAAGCCATGTCTCTAAAATTCCCAGAAAATTTCCTACTTAGAAATAACAAATGCCAAAAAAGATAGTAAAAAAAAATTAGCAAACAGATTCTCCATGCTCAAATTCCCACCACAGCTCCATTCATATGATGAAAACAAAGGCTCTCTGTCAAGAGAAATTTGAATACTGGAATCTGTATACTCAGAAATTTTGAGTAAAGATGGTGAAACATTAAGACAAAAGGTCCGACTAAGCCCTTTTGTTGTTTGTGATGCACAAATTTTTATCTGATTCATTTTCTCAAATTTATCAGCCATGTACTACCTCCAGCGTGAAGAATTGTAAGAACCTCCATATTTTACCAATTTAATAGAAAATTTTCTCCAAAGGTCCAGCAGAATAAAAGCATTCACTCAATATAAAGTTGTAGCATTCTAGACCACTAACATTAGAAAGATCATCACAACTTGCAAAAAGTTGCTATGCATTGCATCAGATTTCTTAAGAGTAACTACTACCTGTGTATGATGAAGAAGGTAGGAGAATTAGACTTCCATATAAACCACAAATTTTATATCCCATTTTCTATTTTGGCACAAAATATGGCATAATACATTTCATTTAGTTACCTAAAACCAAGTCAAAGAAAATCATGGACACCAAATCTGGGAAAGAAAGGTGATAGGTTACACTGAGACTGTCACTGAGGCCGCTGTGAATGAAGCAGAATGGTCAAGAATCTCCAATTTCCCACTTACTACTGCTAGAAGTTTTAAGTACCTACTTGTACATTTGCAAAAAATTCTAACTCAAGAAATCGAAAACCATAAACTGATATGAAAGAAGTAAAATAAATGAAAAGTAATCCTATGTGGGGCACATCACATCAGGGAAATGGAAACCTATGCTGTAAAAGGAGGCCTAACTCTTGGCCCAGTGCTCATTTTCTGGTTTTGGGACCCAACCTGCCAATCGCCCGGTTGGAAGGCGTGGCTGTGGCTTGTGATGTAAAATAAGCCTACCTTTGGGATAGGCCTGGAACACTTTCCCCTTCTTTACCTACCTCTCCCCACCCTGCCCACCTTTGTGCTGATAGGCTCCTTCATCCTCTATTAGCTGAATGTATTTCCTTAATAAACAAGTTCCTGTCTTGACTGGTCTCCCTGACAGGACTGATTGTCCTCCAGCGAGGGAGGGTTGGGTGGGGGCCGTCAGTCTTCCCTCTCCTTTCTTGGCTCTTCCTGGCTGGGGCGTGTTCTCTCTATCCCTCTTACAGGTCGGGAAGGATGGAAGACTAAAAACCCCGACAATCCTAGTTTCCACCCAGAGAACAAACTTTCTGTAGCCAAAATGATTGAAACTATGACTGTTGGTTTAAATACTCAAATATTATACCTAGTATATTGTTGGTAATGAAGTGAGGGGAAGTGTGAGTGTGTTTGTGTGTGTGTGTGTGTGTGTGTGTGTGTGTGTGTATCTCTGCATCTATTTGCAGACTTGCCTACATGTATGAAATGGAGATGTGAATGCACATTTTGAACTCACATACTAGGAAATCAATAAATATTTTCTAAAAATGATTAAATAATCACCTGGGCACCTGGCCCCACTGGCTCACGCCTATTCTTCTACCTACTCAGTAGGCTGAGATCTGAGGATTGAGATTTGAAGCCAGCCCAGGCAGGAAAATCCATGAGACTCATCTCCAATAAACTACTCAGAAAAAGTTAGAACTGGTTCAATGGTTCAAGTGTTAGTGGCATTAGGACAGGGGTCCAGGCCCTGAATTCAAGCCCCAAGGCCAGAAAAAAAGAAAAGGTAAAAGAAAGAATAATTGTTTACTAATATGAAGATAATTTTCAGGAGCAGATTCATTTCTTTCATTGTTTGGATAATGTATAGTGGGGTTACAGTTACATTTGTCAGGTAATAGGTGCATTACTTCTCACACATTGCTACCCCCTCTCATGTTTTTTCCCCATTTCCCTCCTGACCCCCTCCCAATCATCTTGTTTCCCCCCTTCCCTTTCCTATTTCAAATAAACAAATAAACGTATATACAATATACCATGTAACAAAGTCAGATAGAGTAAGAATATGAGATTAACCATTAGAACAAAAAAAGAGAAGAGAAATAACATAGTATATTAAGAACAATCACAAAAGATAAAGTTCTTGTTTCCATATCCTAGCAATCCTTTCATTTAGACTCACCTTATATGACCTTATGTACCTAAGTTTTGAGGTACTGTAATCCTCTGCTAGGAGAGTTCTAGATGTGTACTAATTATTACAAATGAGGGAAACCATTGAGCCTATGTTCCTTTGGGTCTGGCTTACTTCACTTAATATGATATTTTTTCCCGTCTTTCTATTTCCTTAGGAATGCAGTGATGTCATTCTTTCTGATGGCAGCATAGAATTCCATTGTGTATAAGTACCACATCTTCTTGATCCAGTCATCCATCTCCTGAGGGGCATCTGGGTTGGTTCCATACCTTCACTATGGTAAATTATGCTGCAATGAATATCATTGTGCTAGTGGCTTTAGTATATCCTTGTTTCTGGATATTTGCATAAATGCCAAGGAGTGGAATTGCTGGATCATAGCTCTATGTTTAGTCTTTTGAGGAACTGCCATACTGCTTTCCATAGTAGTTAAACAAGTTTACACTCCCACCAACAGTGTAGTAGTGATCCCTCCTGGCCAAATCCCAACCATCATCTGTTGTTATTAGATTTCTTGATCATGGCCATTCTAACTGGAATGAGGTGGAATCTCAAAGTTTTTTATTTGTATTGCTTTTATGGCCAGAAATGTTGATCATTTCTTCATGAGTCTATAAGCCATTCTTATTTCCTCTTCAGAGAAGTCTCTCTTTAAGTCGTTAGCCCACCTCTTAATGGGATGGTTGTTTCTTTGAAGATTTGTTTTGGAGAGATTCAATTTTTTGGCTTTAGATATATTTTAGATATGAGGACCTTGTCTGCTGTATGGCTAGTGAAGATCTCCCACTCTAAGGGCTTTCTATTTAACTTGCTACCTACATCCTTTGCCATTTCAGTAGCAGATTCTGTGATGTCCAATATGACTATCATTAGAAACCAGTTGGATAGCATTAGTGCATATTGCTGATATGCATACACCATACACAAAGACACATACTATTTGTATAATGTTTAAATGACCACAATTAAAAAATAAAAATAATGAATAGTTATTTCGTAGTTTTCTGTGAGTGCTATCATTTTTTCTGAATTTTTATTACTGTACATTGACTGTGCAAAAGCATTTAATGCTGATACTTCCACAAATGCACACAATATATTTTCTTTTTTTATTATTATTAAGTATTTATATGAAGGGGTTTCAATTTAACACATCAATTCTTGAGCTACCATTCATCTTGATCATTATAACACCCTATACTTTAATCCATATTGTTATTTTTTCTTTATATTTTGAAGTGCACACTTACTTCTACTCACATCATCTACAGAAGCTAAACATTTTTTAATTTTAACTTTATTTATTTGTTTGTTTTATTTTTCGTTGCTGTTGGTGGTCGTGGGGCTTAACTTAATTTACTTTTTAAATTTTATTTGATTGTTGGGGTAATATAAATAGGGGTTGCATTTACATTCATCAGGTAATGGGTACATTACTTCTTAATCATTGTTACTTCTTCCCATGTTTTTCTCCTACTTTCCCTCCCCCCACACTCCATCTCACTCATCTTGTTTTTCCCTTCCCTTTTTCAAATACACAAGTAAACACATAAAGAATATACCAAGTACCAACAGTAACAACATGAGATAAACCTTAAGGGGAAAAGCAGAAAAAGGAAATAGCTTCACACAGTACATTGACAACAACAGTCACAAAACTAAAAACTTTTTTAAAGACACATCACTTGTTCTGCATATTAATAGAGACTGAAAAAAGTTATGGTAAATTCAGATTTTAACATATTTTATGATAAAATATATGATGAATATATTATATATTTTGCTATATATATACCAAAATTTTCTGAATTAGAACAAAATATAAATAGTTTTAACATCTTTTTTTTTAATCAGTCATGGGACTTGAACTCTAGGCCTGGGCATTGTCCCTGAGCTCTTCAGCTCAAGGCTACTACTGCCCTCCCCCTTGAGCCACAGTGCCACTTCCTTTTATTAACATCTTAAAAGCTATACTGTTGCCTTAGATTCATTTATATTATTGTCTGGCACATGAATTTCCATTCATATTTGTGGAGAACAGTGAAATATGGAGATATAAGTGAAAATCATTGTTTCCCTCAAATATTACTTTATTGTTAATAGTTTATTCCATTTTTATATTGTTCTATCATAACACAGTATTGCAAATATGTAGTACATATGAAAATATATTTCTTATACTTCTCATATATTATATAAAGGCATTTTACTTCAATGTATAAAATATACTACATGTACATTAAGCATTTTTTTTGGACAATCCTGGTGCTTGAACTCAGGTCCTGGGCACTGTCCTTGATCTTTCTCAATGCTATCACTCTACCACTTGAGCCACAGCACCACTTCTGGCATTTTCTGTGGATGTGATACCAAAGAATTGAACCCAGGGCTTTCTGCATGCTAGAAAAGCACTCTACCACTAGGCCACACTCTTCGCCTTTTGCAATTTTTTTAAGCAAGTAGTTAAACTCTATGGCTATATTAATGCATTATAGCATTGCTCAGTAGGAATGTGATGTGTGTATATGCACACATATATTTATTTTTTAACCTCCAATCTTGTAGAGATACATTACAATGCTTTATATAGCACTGAATGACTGTGACCCAAGTTTCACTTTCCTCCTACCTCACCATTTCTTATTTGTATCTCAACTAGCTAAAGAAAAGGAAGAGATTGACCAAGTGATTGGCAGGCACCCAGAGCCCCTGTATGCAGGACAGGAGCCACATGCCCTACACAGATGCAGTGCTGCATGAGGTCAAGAGATCCATCAGTCTCATAACCATGAACCTACCCCATGCAGTGACCCATGACATGAAGTTCAGAGGCTGCGTATTTCCCAAGGTGGGCTTGTTTCTTCTCTGAGAGCCTCCATAGCAGCCTGAGTTTCTGGGTTCACTGTGGCATTCTGCTCCTCCACACCAATGATAGAGCTGCAAAATCTCACAGTTGGCTGCCCAAGAGACTGTGTTATGGGAAATTTTGGAGTATACATCCATGCAAGAATGGCCTTGGTCTGCCACTGTGGATTTTCCAATTTTTTCTGCCCTTTAAATTCTTTTAGTTTTAGGGTGTCATTTTTTGGAGGGAGAGGCTATGTTTAGTTTCTATTTCCAAATTAATGTACAAGTTTATTTTATCAAAATTGATAAAAAGGGGTCAGAAGATGGCGCTGAGACAATAGGGACCCAGCCTGGCTCTCTCCCACAAAAGGAGAGAATCAGGGAATCCCACGAGCCAACTACCTTAAGAAATCCACAACTACAAATTCAAGAAGCAACAGAGAAATACTGAAAAAGAAATCCAGATAAAGCTTATATCCAACATTCTCAAAGAATCCAAAACATGAGGACCCCTCCCCATGCCTCGCTGCCAGCTCTAAACCGCAGAAGCCTCCAAGGAGGGCGCCAGGCCAGGAAGTCCTGACCAAAAGCTATGCCTGCAAGCAGCGGAATCCAGACGCAGAAACCAGCACAGACCAGGCCAGCAAGCGACAGAATCCAGACACAGGAACCCACACAGACCTGGCGTGGACAGCTCAGGCGGCCGCGGAGACCTGAGACAAGGCGAGGCAAGGCAAATGACCCTCCACCACCTACCAACCACAGAGTGAATATACAGCAACAGTCTTCAATGCCACAGAAAGCGCAAAGATGAATTTCGACAAATATAAATGCATCGTAAGAACTCACAGTAGTATGGAATCTCCCCCCACCTTTTTTCTTCTTTCATTTTTTTTGGTTGCCATTGTTTGGTTTTGTTTATTTTTTCTTTTTAAAAATTTTATCATTGAGCGGAAGATGGTGCTGAGACAGTAGGGACGCTGCCTAGCTCTCTCTCACAAAAAAGAGAGAACCAGGGAGTCCCATGAGTCAATTACCTTAAGAAATCCACAACAACAAACTCAAGAAGCAATGGAGAAGGACTCAAACTGGAAAAGAAATCCAGATAAAGCTCACATCCAACTTTCTCAAAGAATTCGGAACACGAGGACCCCCCCCCCTCGCTGCTGGCTCCAAGCCACGAAAAGCTGCGGCAGAGAGCACCAGGCTGGGCAGCCCTGACCCGCAGAAACCAGCATAGGACCGGGCCAGCAAGCCGCAGAAGCAGTGGAACCCAGATGAGGAACCAGAACAGCAAGCAGCGGAACCCAGATGCGGACCACAAGCGGCAGCCGAGATCCAAGGGGAGTGAAAGATTCTCCAACACTGTGCAGCACCCACAGACGAATGCAGAGGCGTGAGTAGCGCAGCGGGTCCCCAAACCCATTGGGAAAGCAGAGCTGGTGCCAAGCAATAGTACTTAACTCAGACCCCTCCACCCTGCCGAGAAAGACTGGCAGGAGCAGGGGGGCAAGGAATTTAGAATCCTGTCCCTTCCCCCAACAGCCCCCTCCCCCAGGCCAATGACTGGCAACTGACAGGCAGGCGGCAGTAAGACCCAGCACCCCACCAAGAGAGGCAGAGGTGTCCCAGCCCCCACCTGCCCACCAGGTTCCTCTCCCAGGCCTCTGACTGGAGACTGACAGGCAGGCTATGCCAAGACCCAGCACCCCACCAGGGGAGGCGGAGGTGTCCCAGCTCCCACCCACCCAGCTGATTCCTCTCCCAGGCCACTGGGTCTGGAGAGTGGGGGGTGCTGAGACTCTGCCTTACAACAGCGGGTGGGGTGTGCGGGAAAATAGGAACCAGCTTCTGTCCCCCTCAAATCTCGAGCCGGGCAACCTCTAGCTGGGAATCCTGAGCAAGACAGCACAGAGGGGCCCCCCACAGTGACAGACTCTCTGACAAAGCAGCAGGGAACTGAAGGGCCGACCAGCAGCCATGCTTGCCTTCTGAGAATCAGAAAGGTGCGGCTCCGCTCTTGGAGCCCACATCCTCAGCTGGGCCCCCGCCCCTGGGAACAGACTGGACACCTGCTGGTCCTGCTGAGGGCCCCTGAAAACTCCCAAACCCCAGACCCTTGGCCGGGGGCCTGCCCCTAGAAGCAGCACAGGAAAACCAATCATCCGCCCAACACACTGAGACTGAAACTCGCAGATCCATCCCACAACACACTGTGTGGCCACTGGTCAGGCTGAGAGCTAGTTGTGCAGCAGCACACAGCCTCTGGGAACAGGCGAAACACCTGCAAAAATTGCAAACTCTGACCTAGTCAGCATAGGAATCAATTTGGCTGAGAACCACAGGTATTCACATATTCCCAGAACCACCGGTCCCAATCCAAGTAAAGACCGCTACCTACTGAACACAGAGCAAACTACAACAACAGTTCTCGATGCCGAGGAGAGTGCAAAGGCGAATTGTGACATACATAAATAATCAAAGTCCCACGCAAAGCCCAAAAGGTAACAAGAGTGAAGGGACGAGAGAGATGTCACCATCCAAAGAAATGACACCTGAAGAGACACGAAACATGACCCTATTCAAGGAGAGACTAAAACAGAACTCCAAAAACAATTCCAGGAACATAAGCAGGAAATCACCAAAGAGCTCCTTGAATTCAAAAGAGAAATGGAAGAAAAGATTAATACCCTCACAGCAGACATGATCAGCTCAGTGTCCACACTTCAAGCAAAAATGGAGGCATTAAGCAGCAGATTGACAGAGATGAAGAATAGAACATCAGAAACGGAAGACAAAACACAAGAGCTGGAACAGAGAATCGCCACCTTGGAAAAATCAGTCAGAATCTACCAGAAAGAGCTCCAGGAACTGGCAGATACAGCAAAGAAGTCTAATATTCATATAATAAGGATTGAGGAGAGGGCCGAATTTCAGGACAAAGGTATTCAACCTTTATTCACCAAAATCATAGCAGAGAACTTCCCCAACTTCAAAAGGGAAAATACTCACATTATTGAAGGTTTCAGGACCCCAAACAGGCAAGATCCTAGAAGGAACTCATCTAGACATATCATAGTAAAGACACTAGACGTGAATACCAAGGAATTGATCTTAAATGCTGCAAAAACAATGAAGGAGCTATATTATAATGGGAAGAAAATTTGAATTACAGCAGATCTCTCCATGCAAACCCTAAATGCAAGAAAAGCTTGGAAAAACATCATTGATGTCCTGAAGACCAACAACTGCCAACCCAGACTGATATATCCAGCAAAACTAGCATTTACATTTGAGGGAGAAACAAGAATATTTCACTCCAAAGAGAAGCTTTATGAATACGTGCACACTAAACCAGTGTTACAAAGAATACTAATTAATCGAGAACAAATTGTAGGGCATCAAGAACCCCCATCAAGAAGCAAACATCTATAATTCACTAAACACAAAAGGGGAAAAAAGAGAGAGAAAGAAACCTAGAAGTAAAAATAAATAACGACAATGAACACTGACCACTTCTCCATAATCTTCCTAAATGTGAACGGGCTGAACAATCCAATCAAAAGACACAGAGCAGCAGACTGGATTAAGAAACATCACCTATCCCTATGTTGCCTCCAAGAGACCCACCTCACTGCCAAAGACAGAAACAAATTCCAAGTGAAAGGATGGAAATGAATTTTCCACTCAAATGCAAAAAAGCAGGAGTAGCAATCTTAATCTCTGACAAAATTAACTTCTCAGTAAAATCAGTACATAAAGATAGAGACAGCCATTATATATTAGTAAAGGATATGATCCATGCCCATAATATTACAGTTATAAACATCTACTCCCCCAACACCCAAATTTGTCAAACAAACTCTTTTAGAATTACAGAACAAGATAAACTCAAACACTATCATTGTGGGAGACCTCAATACACCACTCTCAACAAATGACAGGTCAACTCAACAAAAGTTAAGCAATGACACCATCGATTTAAATGACACCATAGCCCAGCTGGGCTTAACAGATATACACAGAGTCTTCCACCCAAGGGCGAAACGTTTTACATTTTTCTCAGCAGCACATGGAACACACTTCAAAATAGATCATATAATAGTTCATACAGAAAACTTAAGCAGATACAAGAGGTCTGATATAATCCCATGCATTCTATCAGACCACAGTGGAGTCAGAATAATTCTGAACAATGCAGTCAAAGTCAAAAAACATTCAATCACATGGAAACTGAGCAACACACTTCTGAATAACTCCTGGGTAACAGATCAGATCAGAAATGAAATTAATAACTTCCTTGAATGTAATGACAATCAAGAAACATCACAAAGGAAATTATGGGACACAGCAAAGGCAGTTCAAAGAGGCAAATTTATCGCACTAGGAGTGCATATTAAAAAGACAGAAGAAGAGCACATAAATAACCTTAAAAAAACTGAAACACCTAGAGGAGCAAGAAAAAGTTAATTCTAAAACAGCTACAAGGACAGAAAAAACAAAAATAAAATCAGAAATTTCAGAGATTGAAATAAGATTTACTATACACAAAATTGATAAATCAAAACGTTGGTTCTTTGAAAGAGTCAACAAAATAGACAGACCCTTGGCAAGATTAATCAAAAAAAGGAAAGGGGAGACTCAAATAAACAAGATTAGAGACCCCACGGGAACAATCACAACTGATTCGATTCCCAAGAAATCCAGTCCATAATGAATAGGTACTACCAGGGCCTATATTCAAAGAAACAAGTAAATCTAGTAGAAATGGATGATTTCTTAAATAAATATAGGCTACCCACACTGAACAATGATGAGGTAAACAAACTGAACAGACCAATTTCTTACAACGAAATTGTGGAAGCAATAAGGGAAATGCCAACCAAAAAAAAGCCCAGGTTCAGATGGATTCACTGCGGGATTCTACAAGACATTTAAAGATGAAATAACACCTATACTCTTGAAACTCTTCCGAGAAATAGAAACAGAAGGAGCAACACCAAACTCATTTTATGAAGCTAATATTACTCTCATCCCCAAACCAGGGAAAGACCCAACAAAAAAAGAAAACTACAGACCTATCTCTCTAATGAAGACAGACGCAAAACTCCTCAATAAAATATTAGTCAACAGAATCCAGAAACAAATTTAAAAAATCATACACTATGATCAAGTAGGCTTCATCCCACAGATGCAAGGCTGGTTTAACATTCGCAAATCAATCAATGTAATACATCATATAAATAGAGTTAAGGATAAGAATCATATGATAATTTCTTTGGACGTGGAGAAGGCATTTGACAAAATACAACATCCATTCATGTTGAAAGCACTAGAAAAAATAGGAACAGGAGGTACATTCCTCAAAATAGTGAAAGCCATATATGAAAAACCTACAGCCAGTATTATACTAAATGATGAAAGAATGGAACCATTCACCTTAAAATCAGGAACTAGACAGGGATGTCCACTCTCTCCACTTCTCTTAAATATAGTGCTGGAACCCTTAGCCAGAGCAATAAGGCAAGAAAAGGACATCAAAGGGATCCACATAGGGAAAGAAGAAATTAAACTATCCTTATTCACAGACAACACGATCCTCTACTTGAGTGACCCAACAAACTCCACTCCCAAACTTCTAGATTTAATAAACCACTTTAGCAAAGTGGCAGGATACAAAATCAATCTTCAGAAATCAGTAGCCTTCTTGTACACCAATACACAAACAGAAGGCCAAATCAAGAAAATGATCCCATTCGCAATAGCCCCCAAAAGAATAAAATACTTAGGAATATACTTAACCAAAGATGTAAATGAATTATTCAATGAAAACTATAAAAGCCTAATGAAAGAAATTAAAGAGGACACTAGGGAATGGAAAGACATCCCATGCTCATGGCTAGGGAGAATCAACATAGTGAAAATATCTATACTGCCAAAATTGATATACAAATTCAATGCAATCCCCATCAAAATCCCAAAGACATTCTTTACAGAAATTGAAGATATAATCCAAAGATTCATATGGAACAAGAAAAGACCTAGAATAGCCAAAACAATTCTAGACAAAAAGAGCAATGTTGGTGGTATTACAATACTAGACTTCAAACTCTACTATAGAGCCATAATAACAAAAACTGCTTGGTACTGGCACAAAAACAGACTAGAAGATCAGTGGAACAGAATAGAAGACCAGAAATAGAACCACATACCTATAGGCAACTTGTATTTGACAAAGGAGCCAAAGATATACAGTGGAACAAACACAGTCTATTCAATTATTGGTGCTGGTAAAACTGGGCAGCCACATGCAGAAAACTAAAAATTGACCCTAGCCTTTTGCCACTCACAAGCATTAACTCAAAGTGGATCAAAGACCTCAATGTCAGACTGGAAACCGTGAAACTGCTACATGATAAAGTAGGAGAGACACTGGAACTCATAGGCACAGGCAACAGATTCCTGAACAAAATCCCAGGGTCACAACAGATCGGAGAGAGACTCGATAAATGAGACTACCTAAAAATAAAAAGTTTATGTACAGATAAAAACATAGTTGACAAAGTAGAAAGACAGCCAACCAACTGGGAAAAGATATTCACCAACAATACATCTGACAAATGCTTAATATCTAGTAACTACAGGGAACTCAAGAAACGAATCCCCCAAAAACCCAATAAACCATTCACTAATTGGGCAAGGGAACTAAAGAGAGACTTATCAAAAGAAGAGATTAAAATGGCAGAAAAACATATGAGAAAATGTTCATCATCTATGGTCATAAAGGAAATGCAAATAAAATCAACCCTAAGATACCACCTTACCCCAACAAGAATGGCCAAGATTTTGAACTCAGACAATGACAGTTGCTGGCAGGGTTGTGGAGAAAAAGGAATCCTACCCTTCCCTATGATCCCGCCATACCACTTCTGGGCATCTATCCTGAACAGCATGACCCAGGGTATTATAAAGACACCTGCTCAGCTATGTTCATCTCTGCACTATTCACAATAGCCAGGCGATGGAAACAATCCAGATGCTCTACTGCAGATGAATGGATACAGAAAATGTGGTATATATACACAATGGAATTCTACATAGCCAACAGACAAGATAAAATAATGGCATTCGCAGGGAAGTGGATGAATCTAGAGCGAATCATGTTGAGTGAGACAAGTCAAGACCTAAGGAACAAAAGGCACATGGTATCCTTAATATGCGGCTATTAAATCCAAAGAGTACAAGAGCGAGGACTCAATAACTGCATACCCAAAGCTATGGACATGGTAATGGAAATACAAACATAACTATATAGACATAAAAACCTATGACTCTATAGACATAATATTTTATTTCATAAATTGATATGTTCCTATGACATACAAACCCTTAGCCTAATTTTGATTAAGTTCTAAATACTAAATTCCAGAGATTGTAATTAGAGATTTCCTCCTTGAACACTTGTTTGTTAAACTTGTCATTTAAAATATGATGTAAACATAAGCCATATAATGAATTATTGTTGTTCTTAAGGTACTTTGTTATCTCTCATCACTTTTGCTGTCCCTTGGTTATCTCAAATTGTTATCTCACTTTGTTACCTGATATATCGGATATATTTGGTTATCCGAAATTGGATAGGGAACAGGGGAAAACAAGATGAGGGGTGGGGGGGAGGGAAATGGGGACCAAGACATGTGAAAAGGTATCAATGTATGGGAATTAATGCACCATCTATCTGGCAAATATCATGTAACCCTTCTATTAATTACAATAAAAAATATATGGAAAAAATTTTATCATTGAAATCCCCTATATATACCTCCCTCTTTTCTCTATATATTCTTCTTATCATTCTTCTTATCTTCATAAGTTTTATCTTATTTTTTTCTAAACTTGTTCTCAAATATTCTGTCTATCACCTTACCTCAGTTATCCTTACAATATCCCTTTTCTTATTACTATATTAATCTTACACTCCTACATTATTCTTTCCTTACCTCCCTGTTGTCTTTCATACTATTTTTCTATCGCTGGTCCTCTGTTCATCTTTCAACTCTTACAATGCATGGATCTACAGTTAATGGTTGTTGAGCAATACTAGGTGTTCAATTATGCTCTAGGTCCAGAGGGTCTTAAATACAAGATTGTATTTAAGAGATTGGATTGAGGTGTTTATTGTTTTGGTCAAAAATCGGTGATCAGTGGTGGTATTAGACTTGTCTGTAAGTGCACAAAAAGAAAGAGAGAGTGATAATACCAATCTTAGTTTGTGAACATCTATTGTCAGCCAGCTAAAGAGGTCTAGCTTGGTTATATCTGAAAAATTGTAATCGAGTGCAGTATTAATCTTGCTCCCATTTTCAAATGGGCAGAACAAGAAACTCAAGAAAAATGTCAAATCAAGGAATAGCATCTCCAACTCAATATAAACAGGCAATAGAGCAGTCAATGGCAAAACTAGAGGAGAGTGCCCTAAGTGCTATACACATGCAAACAGTAAACATGATTAATGAAAAGCCAATATTAACATACCCACACTGAACCAAGAAGACCTAATCCAACTAAACAGGCCTATTTCAAACACTGAAATAGAAATGGCAATAAGAGACCTTCCACCTAAGAAAAGCCCATGGCCAGATGGCTTCACAGCTGAATTTTATAAGGTCTTCAAAGTAGAGCTTACACCAATACTCCTCAAGCTCTTCAACGAAATTTAAAACAAAGGCTTTTGCCAAACTCATTCTACCAAGCCAGTATAACCCTCATCCCCAAACCAGACAGAGATTCAACAAAAAGTATTCACTGACCATTTTTCAGGGAAAAGATCAATTGACCAATATGAGTGTCTTTTCTTAGAAAAGAAACAGGTGTCTCTAGAACATATATGCTTGCCATAGAAACCCAAAACTCAAAAATTTTATAAATAGAATAATGAAACTCTAATTAAAATTGTAATAATAATCTATTATTATTTTAATCCCTCACCAACACTTCATGAAGTATTTCTTAGTATCCCCATTTAATATATAAGGAAACTAAGGCTCAGATTGTTTGCATAACACAGCCACATGGGTAATATGTGCCAAAGTCCAGATCTGACTTGTGAGTTGACTTCAAAAGCAGTGTTTCTCATCACTATCTCTCCGTGTGATGAATCCCACTCAGAGTCGAAGGTAGGTTTAATTCCTCCACCCCTGCATGTATGTCACTCCATAGACCCATAAGTTTGGAGGAATCGCCAAGTACATGGTCACAGGTCTTCCTGATAAGCAGGGATAATACTAAGAGAGAAGGGATGGGAGTTGGCCTCCTGGTTGAGGACAACCTGTATTAAGCCCGCATCTCAACCACAGGAAAAAATAATACTATAGGAAAATCGTCTTCCAGAACTATGTTGAGCAGGGAACATATTAGAGTAACTGACATAATAATTCAGCAATGCCCAACCTGGCACAGAGAGAAAGAGAAGAGGTAGAAAGAGAGCAGGAAAATTAAGAAACAAAAGGATTTATAATGTCAAAATAATGAATGGTTTGCCTTTGAATATTTTTTAAGAGAGTGTCATCAAAATGTAGCCCAACTTGATTACCAACTGAAAATTTTTCCGTCTTAGCCTCCTATGGTGAAATTCAGGTGTGTGCTGCCCTTCTCAGATTTTTAGCAAAACAACAACACACTTTTAATGATGTAATCGTTACTATTACACCTTGCCGGTGCACCTGTGTTGTACTGTGGAGCAACACGGGTATGGAGAGGGACACCCAGGGCCAGCCTGAAGTCCTGGGAGCAGAGCAAGATGGTAATTATCGATGACCCAGCCCTCCCCCAATTACCGGGGAAGAAACCACACCGAGCCAGAAGCTGTGTCAGCCATGAAACTGCAGCAGATCTCTCCTTTATTGCGTCAGGCACTTAGTTATGTATTGTTGGGGAAAGAGAAGGTGGGAAATGGGAAGCTAGCCAATAGGAAGAGAGCCATCGTGCTATCACTAAGGGGCAAACTTTTAGGTACTGGGCGGGACCAGTGCAGGAAAGCACACGGGACGGGATGGGGGTGGCTAGTCGAATCACTTGCACAGTGATAAGAGCAGTATGCAAGGAACCCAAGGAATGCATGGCCCAAACCCTTTCCACTGAGCCAGAATGATGAACAGGCCTCAGAGATGGAGATAAAGTCTCAACACAACACGCCTGTACAGCTTTCCTCCTCTCCATGCATCCACCTGCCAGGCATTCAGCAATTCATTGAGGGAACAGTGACACTTTCTATTGCCAGTTACAAATGCAGTGCCCCATGTGCTCACACATACAATGACTCATTTCCTGCTTTCATTTTTATTTTTTAAACAACATTTCAGGAAAGCAGATTTGTGTTGGAGAAGGCCTGGCCCACATGGAGCTGTTTATATTCCTGACCTCCATTTTACAGAACTTCAACCTGGAATCTCTGGCAGATCCCCAGGACCTCGATACCACACCATTTCTGAATAAGTTTGCCTCCCTGCCACCTCCATTCAAGGTCTGCTTCATTCCAGTCTGAAGAAGAGCTCTGCTGTGTGGCTCCAGCTGGGCAGCAATCTGCAGTTCCTTCCTCTGAGACCCCACTCACCACCTCCCCCTGTCAAGAATGCCTTCCTGACCTCCCTTCTCACAACCCCCTTATGCCCCCAGATCCAGAAGTCCCATTCTCCAAATTGTGTCACTGCACAATCATACCTACAGTTCCCTATGATTTATAACAGTTTTATTCAACACCACAAGTGCTAATACTGTACTTACCCAATGTTGATTTACTAATATGCTAGTGCCACAAAACCATAAAATGATTACCACATGACATCTCAGACTCATTTCTCTGTAGGTTCACAATAATAAATACGATTTTTTATTGCTGGAGTCATTCTTGGATTGTCCTACTTTATTCAAAATTCAGGGAAGCAATGAAAGAAACCAAAGACCCATGTTGTCCACATTACAGCAAGCATTTGAAAAGAGAAGGGAAGATGGTAGGAAAGCTCTTTGGCTATGTCACCTGTCATATCTGGAGAGTGGATTTAATGAATAACAGTGTTATCCAGAAGCAGCTCCTCCTGTAGGAAAATAGTGAGAGGTGCAAACTTAGATAGGAATAAACACTAACGGCTAGTGTTCATGTATTTAGTGTTAGTGTAAGTTGGAAGTAGTCTTCTCAATTGATGATTCCAAGTGAAAACCAGATAAGAAAGTATGTTTTTATACTGCTAGTCATCTGCTCTATTATTTTAACTGGCGTACATCACTTGTAGATTTTAAAATGTTTCATATATGTGTAATGTACTTTGAACATATATTTTTCTTCATTTTTTGAAATACTAAAATTTAAAATCAGGGCCTATCTAGCTGGCTTTCATACTGTAGAAAGTTTCGGGTGTTACTGAGAGGGCAGATCTCTGAATCATGCCTACACAGCAGGTCTTTGTGTTTCTGTCTTGGTCTTGTCTTCTGTTTTCTGACGAATTGATACCAGTTTTAGATGATCCATTTTTCTGTGTCATTCTTCATTTTTTAAAATACTTCTATCTTCAGGGAGGCAAAGTTCTAGCATCCAGTTGGGATTTCTGGCCTGCTATGTCCCCTCCATGCAGAGGCAGATGGAGGTGAGGCATGGCTAGCCATGGTCCTGGTTTGGACTCCTAGTTAGACTTGGTAGCTGGGAAGCTTATTCCTTTTCCTCTCTATTCTAGCTAATCAAGAGGCTAAGGCTACCCTCTGCCAAACTGGGCAGCAAAATCCATGAGACTCTTGTCTTCTAATTAACCACCAAAAAACTCCAGAAATAGAACTGTGGCTCAAGTTGTAGAGTGCTAGCCTTGAGCAAAAAAGCTCAGGGTCACTGGTCTGGCCCTGAGTTCAAATCAGGTTCAGCACACACACTAAAAGAATACATCTAGACATTTGAATGCTACTTTCAATCTACCTTTATCTAAAGAAAAATCATTCCTCTGTTATAACCCAGACCTCAGGTTCATTTTTTTGGGCAAGGATATACTACTACAAGCTGTAGAAGTGACATCAGATCCAGTACACCACCATCTCATAATCTACCCCATAGTTAAAACATTCATTTCAAACAAGATAGATACTCTGAGTTCTCACTGTTTTTCAGTGTTCATGCTAATCATTGACATTCAAAATAGATAAGAGTTTCACAATTACAGTATCCATTGATTAAAATGGGGTTATGAACATTAGGTATATTTATTCTTGGGAAATTGCAAACACTTTTTAATGGATGAACTTTTTCTCCAGGACATAAGTAAACAGTAACTTTTTGAGTTCACTCATTAAATTGATAAAGCTCTGAACTCTAACCTTTGGAATCTAACTTAATACTAATAGACCAAAGTCTTTTATTTTGGATAAATTAAACTAGATGGCTCTTTTGTAGATTATTTACTTTATTCCCAATGACTGTTCCCACTCTCCTCTTCCACGTCACGATGCAAAGAAGGGTATTTGGAAGGCCTTACAATAGATAAATGATATACAAAGTACTATAAGTTCCATAAAATGTATATATACTTACCTGATTTCAATATTATGTATATCATTATTAAAACCAAACATGGAGCTTGGAGCCAGTGACTCTTGCCTATATTATCAACTGCTCAGAAATCTGAGATCTGGAGGGTTATAGGTTGAAGGCAACCCCAGCAGAAAAGTTAAGGACACCCTACCTGAAAAATTACTAACAAAAACCCAGGCTACCGGTATGCTTCAAATGATAGAACACCACCAAAGTATGCCTAGCAAGTGTGGAATACTCAGTTCAAACTCCAGTTCCACCAAAAAAAGAAATGTGGTGCTCCATAAATACATTTTATATTTTTATGTATTAGCTAATTCAAATATAAAATGACCATATCCCATTTTTCCATATCTTGAGGGTTTGACTGTATTTTTCAATAGGAAAATAAGTTCTTCAAGATCCTTTTTCAGAGGCTGAGGTGTAGGCACTGGCGCTTAATGCAGGGCCTAGGCACTGTCCCTGAGCTTTTCCCCCAAGGATAGTATTTTATCATATAAGCCACAACAGCATTTCTGGCACTTGTTAATAAATTTCAGATGAGAATCTTATGGACTTTCTGTATAGGCTGACTTAGAACCATGAACCTTCCATTTCAGCCTCCTTAGTAGCTAGGATTATAGGCATGAGCCACCAGTATCTGTTCAATATACTTTTATAATAATCCCAATTTTATATTAAAAACACACACAATGTCTATTTATATCCTATATAAACAATTTATATCCTGAACAAGCACACATTATGTATATAAATATGAAAAACTATTCACTGATTTATGTATACATTGTGTGTGCATTTAAACCCTAACATAATGGCTTAAAAATTGCAGGAGGTAAAAGCTGACACACTGAAAACTTTACAGGAAGGAATAGGAGATACACTAGGCCTCCTTGACACAGGTCGAAACTTTCTTAATAAGGACCAAGAATCACAACAAATCAGAGGAAGGCTGGATAAGTGGGACTGCATTAAACTGCAGAGCTTTTGTATGGCAAAGGACATAGCTAGTAAATTAATTAGGAAGCCTACAGAGTGGGAGAAAATCTTCACCAACCAAACAACGGACAAAGGCCTCATATCTAAAATATATCAACAGCTCAAAAAATTGAATCACTCCAAAACTAACCTCCAAAGTAACAACCATCCCATTAAAAAATGGGCCAAAGACTTAAAGAGAGTCTTCTCTGAAGAAGAAACAAAAATGGGCTATAGACACATGAAGAAATGCTCAACATCTCTGGTCATAAAAGAAATGCAAATCAAAACAACGCTAAGATTTCACCTCACTCCAGTTAGAATGGCCAGGATCAGGAAAACGAATAATAACAGATGCTGGAGGGGATGTGGCCAGGAGGGATCACTACTACACTGTTGGTGGGAGTGCAAACTCGTTCAACCACTATGGAAAGCAGTGTGGCAGTGCCTCAAAAGGCTAAACATAGAACTCCCCTATGACCCAGCAATTCCACTACTTGGCATTTACCCAACAATCCAGAAACAAGGACATACTAAATCCACTAGCACAACAATGTTCATTGCAGCACTATTCACCATAGCAAAGATATGGAACCAACCTAGATGTCCCTCAGTTTATGAGTGGATCAACAAGTTGTGGTATTTGTACACAATGGAATTCTATGCTGCTGTCAGAAAGAATGACATCACCCCATTTGTTAGGAAATGGAAAGACTTAGAATAAATCATATTAAGTGAAGTAAGCCAGACTCAAGGGAACTTAGGCTCAGTGGTCTCCCTCATTCGTCATAATCAGTAGAAACCTTGGGCTCTACTAGCAGAGATCTGCAATAGAGCAAAATCTTGATACATAAGGCCATATAATGTGAAGCTAATTGAAAGGACCTCCAGGATATTGAAACAAAAGCCATATAATGAATGATTGTTGTCCTTAATATACTATGTTGTCTCTCATCTCCTTTGCTGTCCCTTGGTTATCTCATATTGTTATAGTATCTCATTTTGTTATCTGATATATTGAATTTATTTGTATTTGGATATTTGAAATTTGATAGGGAAGGGGGGAAAACCAAGACGGGTGGGGGGTGTGGGGGGGAGGGAAATGGGTACCAAGACATGTGAAAGGGTATCAATGTATGTGAATTAATGCACCTTCTATCTGGCAAATATCATGTAACCCTTTTACTAATTACAATAAAAAAAATAAAAAAGAATTGTAGGGCCAAAGAGCTTCATCCAGAGAATGAATCTAGCAGAAGGGATGAAGATATTACCTCCCATGTTAAAAGGAAGAAAATTGTCCTTTACAAGAACAATTGTGAATGTTTGAAAAGTTAAATGGAAGAAGCAATTTCAGTACCCATATTGTAATTGTCATTACATTTACATTCAGTGTAATTCAATGTGTAGAAAGTGGAAAAACCACTGGAGAATATACTCCAATTAGTACAGTTCTTGTCTAGGAAGAACAAGTCCCTGAATTTTTTTACATATTTTTTGTAATTGTAATTGATGGAAGGGTTACATTATATTCACCAGATAGAAGGTGCATTACTTCACATACATTGATACCCTTTCTCATGCCTTGGTCCCCATTTCCCTCTCCCCACCCCAGCCCCTCATCTTGTTTTCCTCCCTTCCCTATCCCACTTCAAATAACCAAACATGCATATATACAATATTTTAGGTAACCAGGTGAAATATTGTAACAATATGAGATAACCAAGGGACAACAAAAGAGAGGAGAGATAACATTAAGTACATTAAGGACAACAATCACTCATTATATGGCTTTTGTTTCTATATTCTGATAGTCTTTGCATTTAGTGTCATACTATATGGCCTTAAGTGTTTAGGTTTTGTTGTATTGTAAATTTCTGCTAGGAGAGCCCAAGGTTTCTACTGATTATGATAAATGAGGGAAACCATTGAGCCTATGTTCCTTTGAGTCTGGCTTACTTCACTTAGTATGATTTTTTTCTAAGTCTTCCTATTTCCTTACAAATGGGGCAACATAGAATTCCATTGTGTATATATACCACACCTTGTTGATCCACTCATCAACTGAGGGACATCTGGGTTAGTTCTATATCTTTGCTATGAAATAGTGCTGCAATGAGCATCAATGTGCTAGTGGATTTAGTCTGTTCTTGTTTCTGGATGATTGGGTAAATGCCAAGTAATGGAATTGCTGGGTCATATGTTTAGTCTTTTGAGGAACTGCCATACTGCTTTCCGTAGTGGTTGAACGAGTTTGCACTCCCACCAACAGTGTAGTAGAGATTCTTCCTAGTCATCTCCCTGCCAGCATCTATTGTTATTAGATTTCTTGAACCTGGCCATTCTAACTGGAGTGAGGTGGAATCTTAGAGTTGTTTTGATTTGCATTTCTTTTATGGCCAGAGATGTCGAGCATTTCTTCAGGTGTCTATAAGCCATTCTTATTTCTTCTTCCAAGAAGACTCTCTTTAAGTCTTTGAAGGTCCTCAATTTTAAGCTTGGTACTGCCAAAAAAGAAAGAAAATATGATATTCTCAAAGCATATTGTACACATGTATGAAATACCTTAAAACATACAAGTGACGTACATCAATTAAAACAGTAGAGCAGATGATTAACTATATAAAAACATAAACTCGCATTTGGTTTTCACTTGGAAACATCAATTAAGAAGAATTTTTCCAAGCTGGATGCCAGTGCCTCATGCCTGCCATAGCTACTGAGGAGGCTGAGATCTGAGGATTGTTGTTCGAAGCCAGCCTGGGCATGAATGTCTGTGAGACTCCTATAATCAACCACTAGAAAACTGAAAGTGGTGCTGTGGCTCAAGTGGTAGAGTGCTAGCCTTGAACTGAAGAGCTCAAGAACAGCGGCTAGGCCCAGAGTTCAAGTCCCATGATCAACAACAACAACAAAAAAGAATATTTCCAACTAGAAATGGCTCAGTGGCTCAAAATGGCAGAGCTAAAAGCTCAGGAACAGTGCCCCTGAGTTCAAGCTCCATGGCTACCACCACCACAACCAACAACAACAACAACAAAACAAATAATTAAAGAGGTGACAGATACAGTGAAAATCACTTAGTTAATGTTCTGGTCTACAGGTGATGAACCAATGAACTGGCATCAGAGCAGATAAATATCAACACAGAAAATATGGTTAAAAATGCAACTGTCTATGAAGTTTAATAATTCTATAACTATAGACATAAAATGCTTAAGGAGAGCCCAAAGAAATCAAAAGCATGATTGCAAGTATAGTCATTTCAATAAAGTGAAAAAGAACATGCATTTAAAAAGACTGAATTTGGGCCAGGAGTTTAGCCTAGCGGCAGAGTGCTTGCCAAGCATGCACAAAGACCCAGGTTTGATTCCTTGGTACCACATAGATAGAAAAAGCCAGAATTGGTGCTATGGCTCAAGCGGTAGAAGCTCCAGCATTGAGCAAGCCCAAGGACAGGCCCTGAATTTAAGCCCCAGTACTGATAAAAAAAAGTGAATTTGAAGATAATACAAATAAACAGTTGAATACAGTAAAGAAAACAAAGCAGTATGTCCCGGAGGAATTCAATAAAAATAAACATTTTTTAAAGAATTAAGCTAAAATTTTGGAAATAAAACTATATAATTAAGAGAATAAAAAACAATCAATTAAGTTGAAAATAGAATAGAAACAAAATAGAAAACAATGTATCAAATTGAAAATAGAATATCAAGGGTCAATGACAAAATAAGTATATTAGAATATTCAGATAAAGAACTAGGTGAAAAGTAAACAAGTATGAAAGGAATATTCAAGTCCACCTGGGAAGAATCATTATAGAAAAGAGAACTGATTCAAGATCTAATCATATTTATGTTCAAAATTCACACATAAATAATACAGAGTAACCTTATTTAAAAAAAAACATCCTTGATGAATGTCTTAACCCAAATGGAATCTCCAGATGTGAAGGGAGGGATTGGATTTGAGCTAGGCAGCAGCTGGGTTTCTAGGACACTTTATACACCTCTTGCTAAGTTACCTGGAAGTTCTGTTGAGATTTAATGAAGAATTACAGACTTAAGGCAGGGGCCTTGTTTTAGTGGAAGCTCCACTATTTTTCTGGTTTCTTTCTCTGAGTATATCCACTTGAATGGCAGGCTGGAGCCAGCATGACAGCATGATAGATTTTGTGCTGTGTCCAGTTTGGGACTATTAATCTTGACCATGGATTTTGATATTTAAAGTGCTAGTGGCTCACACAGTAATCCTAGCTATTAAAGAAGCTGAAATCTGAGGATCATGGTTCAAAGTCAGCCTCAGCAAAAATAAAAAGAATGATTCAAGATACATAATTTTCTGTTTGAAAGTGGAAAAATTCAGAGCACAATAAATTAAGTAAAGCACGTGGTTGAAAGCCCTACTATTAGGATGGACAAAGTCAAAACGAGAAAATCAGGAACGGAAGACAAGGAGTGTCAACATCTCAAGCAGTGAAGGGTGCTTCAGTGGTCAGAAGCCCACAAACAGAGCGCACAATAGAGTGCATGGGATCCTTAATAGGTGGCTATTAGATCCAAACAGTACAAGAGAGAGGACTCAATATTTGCATACCCAATGCTATGGAAATGGTCTTTGAAATATAAAAATAACTACATAGACATAAAAACCTATGACTCTATAGACATGTTTTATTTCATACATTAATATGTATCTACGATATACAAACCCTTAGCCTAATTTTGATTATGTTCTAAAAACTAAGTGCCAGTGATTATATATAGAGATTTCCTTCTTGAATATTTATTTGTTAAACATATCATTTGAAATATGATATAAAAATCAATGTTAATAAATTCTTTAATAAAAAAAAAAACAATGGGATCAGCTTCTCTAGGATTAAGGGGAAGTATAAACTCCTTAGTTGCTCACCTCCACCTCACTAAATCCCATGACAGATAGATAGATAATCCCAGGATGATCTTGAACAAGTGTCCATTTTTATTTGCTTCAGGAAGACAAAGCGTATCACAATGCCCCTTTGAATATGTGAGGGTCCAGGAGTTTGACCAACTGGTACAGTGCTTGCCTAGCATACACAAACACACGGGTTCAATTCCTCAGTACCACATACATAGAAAAAAGCTGGAAGTGGCGCTGAGGCTCAAGTGGTAAAGCTCCAGACTTGAGAAAGTCTAAGGACAGTGCTCAGGCCCTGAGCTCAACCCCAGGACTGGCCAAAAAAAAAAAAAGGAAAAGAAAAAGAAGATGTAAGTAACATTCTAGTCTGCCTACATATGTGTGACCCTGGAAATTCTTTTCTGTTTGCATCTTCATGATGAAGGAAATGCTACTTAATGTAATGAACTCACATAGGTATTAGGTTCATTCATAATGTGTGAGTCAATGTAGATTTTCAAGTTAGTTACTAATACATTAGAAATTCCAATTATTGAGAATACATTATTGAGAACATAGCTCAAAGTCTTTTATTAAGCAAAGAAACAATTTTTGTTGTTGTTGTTATCAGTCTTGGGGCTTGAACTCTGGGACTGTGCTTTGTCACTGAGCTTCTTTTGCTCAAAGCTAGTGCTCTATCATTTGAGCCATGGCAACTCATTGCGTATAATTGTCTCATGAGCTGGGTGCTGGTAGCTCACACCTGTAATCCTAGTTACTAAGTAGGGTGAGATCTGAAGATGGCAGCTCAAAGCCAGCCCATGAAGAAAATTCTGTGAGATACTTTTCTGCAATAAACTACTCACACAAAGCTGAAGTGGTGTGGTGGCTCAAGTGTTAGAGAGCTAGTCTTCAGTACCAAGTGGTTAAGGGACAGTACCCAGGCCATGAGTTCCAGCCTCCAACCAGCAAAACAAAACAAAAAACATTTGTGTCAAGAACATCTCTAACTGGGCTTGCTTCCAACTGTGATCCTCAGATCCCTATAGCTAGGATTACAGGTGTAAGCCACGGGTACCTGGCACAAAGAAACATTTATAAATTCACAATTCCTTAATCATTCAGTGTATCCTCAGAGTTAACCTTAATCACCTAAATCCAGAATTTGAAGTAATTTTCTGGTGTGAGAGAATTACCTTTAGTATTTCTCAGTTGGAACTGTCCATTAGAAACATTGCTGCCTGCTTAAATTGACAATTATTGGTTGACCAGTAGCCTAATTAAACTGCAATCTTTTTTGTGTATTCTGGAAAGAGGGACAAGAGTAAACAATATTCTCATTTCCTCTCTATCACTGGGACAAAGTGCATTCAGAAGTAATATTGGAGTGCATTAACTTGGGACACACTGAGTTTTCAGGGAGTATTAGAACAGCTTTCCATTACAATAAGAGAAGGCCTTCGTAGATACAGTCCTAGTCCTTAGTGCTCAGTCTTTCCTGCTTGCTTCTTCTTTCACTCTGAAGACAGCTCCGGGAGAGGAAGGCTCCTTCCTGGCTCCATTCCTCTGCCAATTATTGGAAATTTCCTGCAGATTGCATCAGCAAATCTTTAAGTATTCTTCTTTCTCCTTTGCTGGTTTGCAACAGGAGATAAAATGAACCAGGCTAGGGCTGGGAGTTTGGCCTAATGGTTAAAGTGCTTGCCTAGCATGCACAAAGACCCGGGTTCAATTCCTTGGTATCACATACATACAAAAAAGCCAGAAGTGGTGCTGAGGCTCAAGTGGTAGAGCTCTAACCTTGAGAAAGTCCAAGGACAGTGCTCAGGCCCTGAGCCCAAACCCAGGACTGGCAAAAAAAAAATGAACCAGGCTTTCAAATAAAAATCTAATATGGGAGCAAAAGTTATTGCAATATATGATCATAAAGCAAAATACTCATGTACATGTCAATATTCATTTGACTTTTCCAGATTTTTCTGCTATTTTTCTTGGAGTTCATACATATATATATATGTATGTACAGATATACATACATATATATGAATGATATGAAGAAAGAGAGAGAGACAGAGTTCTGCATTCTGTGTTCCTCCAAGCTTCCTCCTGGCCCCACCCCTTTCCCAATCATTGGAAATGTCCTGCAGGTTGATTATGAAAGACATCACTAAATCTTTAAGCAAAGTAAGTACTCTTCACGTTTTGCCAATGGTCTCTGACAAGAGAGAAATTAAACCACATTTTAAATCTACTGCTAACGGAACAGTAGTATGATTGATTCTTACAAAGAAATTCTTGTATAAAGCTTTTTTCCCCTAGAGCTATGTTGGTCAGGCAGCCGGTCCTACTCATTTCATTCTACAAAATGTGCTTGTCAGGATCAGGGGTCACTCAAATTCTACAGGTCATGAATGCAGATTTTCTGAGCTCAATATTATTAACTAAACTCAGGTTTATTTGAATGTCACTGATTAATAACAAAACCAAGCATTTAGCCAGACATGGTGGCTCAGGCCTGTAATCCTACCAACTGAGGAGGCTGAGATCTGAGGATCGAGGTTCAATGCCAGCCAAGGCATAAAAGGCCTTGTGACTCTTATCTCCAATTAACCTCTAGGAAATGGGAAGTGGGACTTGGCTCAAGGAAACATCAGTAGCCTTGAGCTGAAGAGCACAGGAACAACACCCAGGCTGAGTTCAAGCCCCATGACCCACAAAAAAGAAGTATTTAGCCATCGTACACTGAATGTATTCCTCATGGCAAAGGGTACGAGATATAGGAAATGTATGCTTTACCTTCAGCTCTACCAACTGGGATTTATGTCTTTCACCAATGTCCTCACTATCTAAGATGCAGTTTGTTAAGATGCAGTTTCTAAGCCCTAAAAAGGAAGCAATTTTACCATAGCCAAAGAAAAATGAGACAATGAACAATGGTTATGATAGCCACATAGTATGTTAGAATCCCTATATACCAGACTGATAAAAGGGTAGGTAACTGGATGTTTTTGCCATTCCTGTCCTTGAACTCAGGGCCCGAGTAGAGTCCTCGGGCTTTCTCAGGGCTAGAGCTCCAGCACTTGAGCAACAACACCCTTCTGGCACTTTTCTATGTATATGATACCAAGGAATCAAACCCAGGTCTTCGTGCATGCTGGGCAAGCACTTTACCATTAGGCCAAACTCCCAGCCTGGTTAATGGATTTTTAACAAACCTTAATTTTCCAAACCAAGCAAGATAAGAGGCCCAGTACATTAGCTCAGTCTTGTAATCCCATCATATGAGCCAATTGCCACTAAGGAGGCAAAGATTCCAAGGACTGAAGTTGAGGCCAACTTGAGAAAATGCCAAAGCCCTGCCTCAACTATCAAGCCAGGCATGGTGGGAGAGATAGGTAGGAAGGTTATAGTCCAGGAGCTTTAGTAAAACTAAATGTAGGCTCTATTTTTAACAGAATAACTAAAACAAAGACCAAGGTATGCCTCAAGGGTTTCAGGGCTGTACACTAATACGTGCAAGGCTTTGAGTTCAAATAACAATTACCACCAAAGTTAAAATTGGCAATCACCTGCTGTAGTCAACTTAGAACAAAAATGATATCCTCACCAATATAACTTTACTTAAGCCTCCCTTTCCAAACAACATGTTATTTCAGTAGTATTTGAAACTTTCAAATTTACATTCTGTGGTTGAATTGTACTTGAATTTAAACATCACTGTGACTGTTGAGACTTGATTATGTGTATATATCTAATTAACTATTACTCTGTACACTACCCCTTCTTTACTGTGTATTTTAACTGGCATGAATGAGTTACACAAAAAGATTTCATATTGACATGTCCATTTATACAAACATCCCATCTTGTTTTATTTTTATTTCCTTAAAATGAGAGATTCCAATCAGCATCACAGCTCTTCTGATTTTGATTGAAAATTAGAGATGCCATCATTCCTCACCTCTTGCCACTGAATTACATGACAAAGCTTTCCCCTCAGTGATACACTCTACAGTGACATGAAGAGAATTCCAGGACTGTTCCTCAGAAAGCACTGGTGTGGTGCACTGGCCATGAGAAAATCCCAGAAGAACCCTAGCTCTTCACCTGGGAGCCCCTCCTGTACTCCCAAGATCTTCCTTACCTCATTAGAAAAAAAATGATCATGACCTTAGCTTTCCATTTTTCTGTTATATAATGGTCAAGGACCTGCAATCTTTGGTCAGTACTCAATGTAGATTTGGCTTTACAAAATGCATGACTAATGCTAAATGGTGTACATTTAGTTACAAATAAACATTGATGAGTCTATGAGCTTGTAGAAGACTCTCAGGTTTGACAACACCTCTCAAAGCACTGTATAGAACAAAAACCAAGTTTAGATATGCACCTCATAAAACTACAAAATATCCTCATATCCATCACTTGACAACTTGTCACTAATCTAAGAATCAAGAAATGTAACTATCTGATTTAGGTAACTATAACCCCTTTGTACAACGCCTTTAAAATAACAGTAAAATTTTTTATGTTCAGTCCCTGGACTTGAACTTTTGACCTGGGCACTTTACTTCAGTTTTTTTGGCGTAAGGCTAGCACTCTTTCACACTGAGCTAAAGTGCTACTTCTGTGTTCTGGTGATTAATCAGAGATGAGTTTTACAGACTTTCATGCCAGGGCTGGCATTGAACCACAATCCTCAGTTCTCGACCTGCTGATGTAAGTAGGATTAAAAGCATGAGCCTCTGGTGCCTGGATGCAATAATTTGTTTTTAAAATGGAAACCATTTTTGAGTAATGTTTTTACATATCGGATCCCTTCTTTAGGAAGGGTATCAATGTTTAAGAAGTAATATATGCACTACCAGAGGAATGTAGCTGTAAGACATCTATACCTCACCCTGACAATTATTTTTTAAAAAATCACTTCCCAATCATAGCTTTACTTTCAAATATGTTGCTTTGCAATTTTTGGTGGATCATGGGGCTTGAACTCGACATGGACGTTATCCTCAAGCTCTTCAGGTCAAGGATACCACCCAACCCTTGAGCCAAGCCCCAACAACTGTTTTCTAGAGGTTAATTTGAGATAAGATTCTCAGGTCCTTTTATGCCCCAGCTGGCTTTGAGCCTTGATGCTCATCTCAGCCAAGTGAGTAGCTAGGATGACAGGCATAAGCCACCTGTGCCTGGCTAGCTTTGCATTTTAAATTAGCAATATGTGATCACCAACAAATAAACTGCAATCTCCCATCCTCTGAAAATAGACACATGTGTACAGGTCAAACTACCTTTATCTCTATCTACAGAGCAAAGTCTAATCAAAACAGATAATTGATTAATAACTAAAGTATTAAGGAGGTGTGCACTGCAGTTTCAAGGCCCATTATAAAAGGTCTGCACTGCAAGCTCACAGGACTCTCAGCAAGAAGAGAAGACCTCCATGGATCCAGTAGCTGTCCTAGTGCTGGGTCTCTCCTGTCTGCTTCTCTTTTCCATATGGAGACAGAACTCTGGGAGAAGGAAGCTCCCTCCTGGCCCCACCCCTTTCCCAATCATTGGAAATATACTGCAGGTTGATACTAAAAACATCACTAAATCTTTAAGCAACGTAAGTACACTTCATGCTCCCCCAGTGGAAGCAAGCTCCCCCAAATTGAATCATTTTTTTAAATCTACTGCTAAAGGAACAGTAGTATGATTGATTCTTATAAAGAAAAATTCTTGTGTAAAGTGTTATATGCTGTGACTATTCCAGTTTGTATTTTAATCATGGAATGAAGTAATGTATTATAAGAGTGAGTTATTGTCCTTTTGTAGTCTCAGTCACAAAAGTACAAATGCTATGGATTGTTCTCCCCATCTCAGTTCAACAGACAGGTTTTTAAGGTTTTGTTATCTTTTTCTGACTATCCTTACAAAGGAAAGTGTTATGATTAATACCTCAATTCAAAAACACTTACAGCATATTAAACATGGATTATGATTCTGAATCTTCCTGAACATGAACTTCTCTGAGATGTTATGAGGATTGTGAAGATAACATGAAAACATAAGACCCTTTAGGGGAATTCTGATGGTGTCAAAATCCACTTGGAGTTTTGCATAGGAAGTTTTATCAGTGGCCAAGAATGCTGCTGGGTAGGAAATGGTTTAGGAAGATGTTTCATCTGGGGACGCCTCTGTAGGCCCACCGTCTGTTTCTAATGTGAATAGATCCCAACTGCACTTGGCTATAGAATCACCCATACTGATTTTAAAATGCTTCTTTCTCTTGTTTGTCCAGAAAGTAAGATTCTCTATAGTAAGAGCTTCACAGGTGATACAAAGCCCATCATCTGGCTATTCATTTGGTATGCAAAGGACTGTGCAAACATTTCTCAAGCATGGAATGTTCAATGAGCAGAGGTTGAACTATGGGGCTCCATGGGTCTCTCTCTCGAAATGAATTTGGAATCCATCTTTCTTTGTGAAATATGACCACTCCGCTGTGTGTTTGTTTTGATGTGAGGATGGATTGTAATGGTGTGTCAACAGCCTGGTCCATGGCATGGCACACTTTAGCCATCTCAAACAGCCTTTATAAGAGATGAATTTGGGGAATATTTCATGTAGTGTTGGTGAAAATAAAGAAGCATAAAAATATAACCATGGTACACATTTGATCAGACTCACTTTGAAGAGCAAATGGTGACTAGTATTGGCCAGTAATTTTCTTCCCTTCTCACTTACAGCTGTCAAAAGTCTACGGCCCCGTGTTCACTCTGTATTTGGGAATGAAGCCCACTGTGGTGTTGTATGGATATGAAGCAGTGAAGGAAGCTCTGATTGACCATGGGGAGGAGTTCTCTGGCAGAGGCAAAATCCCATTGATTGATAAATGTTTTAAAGGCTTTGGTAAGTGTACATATGCCTGTGCATATATATCTGTGTGTTGGGAAGAGGAGGTGGTGACACAGAGGATGGGAAAACAGTCCTGATGGATTCTTTAGGCAGAGTTTTGCCATCCCTGTGGCTGCTGTCTGCCAGCTTCCTCTTGCTGGTGTTCTCCATCCATGTTTCTGCCTCCCCTCGTTTAGGAATTGGTTTCAGCAATGGGAACAGATGGCAAGAGATGAGGCGCTTCTCTCTCATGACCTTGCGGAACTTTGGGATGGGGAAGAGGAGCATTGAAGAGCGTGTGCAAGAGGAAGCCTGCTGCCTGGTGGAGGAGTTGAGGAAAACCAAGGGTGGGAGTTGCTTTACATCGCTATTACAATAGATGCAGGGTTACAAAGGGCACTGTTAATTTCCATGTGTGTCAGATAAGGATTCTTTTGCTTTTACATCTGAAATCACAAACACAAATTTTCATATTTTTTGGGCCAGTCCTGGGGCTTAAACACAGGGTACGAGCACTGTCCTTGGGCTTTCTCAAGCCTAGAGCTCTACCACTTGATCCACATCACCACTTCTGGTTTTTTATTGTGTACATGGTACTGAGGAATCAAACCCAAGCCTTCACACATGCTAGGTGAGCATTCTACCACTAGGCCAACTTCCAGCTCCAAATTTTTATTTTATTTTATGCTGATATTGGAGCCTTGAACTCTGAACTTTGAACTTGCTCTGCTCATGGCTGGTGTTCTACCATTTGAGCTGCATCTCCAGCTTTTGTTCTGTTGAGTTACTATAGGTGTCATAGATTTGCACAGCTTGGCTGCTCAGCTGGCTCCTCACATTTCAGTCTCCTGAGTAGCTAGAATTATAGTCACAAGCCGTATCAATGTTTTCAGTTTCTTTACTGAAGACACAAAGAGCAATGTTTACCTCTTAGCACAAGAGTGCTTGCTAAATGAACAGGGTGGTAACAAAATTACCATCACTCAGAGACTACACACAGAAACCACTACATGGTTGCTCATTTTCATTGACATTTCGAGGTTTCCTTGTTATCCATGCATGTAATATTGGATAGTCATGGTGTACTTTAAGATATAATTTTATTTCTCTGCAGAGTCTTAATATAATTTGCATCAACAACTATTTCTCTGCAAACAGAGCACAATTGCTACAGTTCAACATTAGTTATTTCTTCATATCCTATACTTCAGAGTTTTTATTTACAAATTTTAAGTAACTATGCTTGCTGTCATGAATACTTAAAACACACAAATTGATTAAATTATTCCATTAGTTCCATTTCAACTATTACAATTAATTCTCTTTTTTTGCCAGTCCTGGGCTTGAGCTCAGGGCCTGAGCACTGTCCTTGGACATTCTCAAAGCTACAGCTCTACCACTTGAGCCTCAGCCCCATTCCGGCTTTTTTGTATGTATGTGATACCGAGGAATCGAACCCAGGTCCTTGTGCATGCTAGGCAAGCACTCTACCACTAGGCCAAACTCCCAGCCCCTACAATTAATTCTTTATCCAGTCTTCTCTTAGTATATTCTGGTTCAATTTTCACTTGTGCCTATCACTTTCTCTATGCTTATTAGATTTTATGTGGAAAAATAGTATAGTAATAACTCCCAGATTCAAGTCCACTCACCTATCACCTGCTGGTCACAACAGATATGACTCTCCCATTGCTTTCTAAATAGATGTGGTTTTTTAAATTCATTCTTCCAAATAAAATAAGACTGAAAATCACTTAACTGTGTAAATAACACACACACATGCAATCACAGAAAATCTCCACAACTATCCCATTCATAATTAAGTTTCTCTGAGTACTCAGACTCATGTCAATCTTTAAGGAGCCTACACACATGCAGTCCAATAATTTACTAATCTATGATCTAGATGGCCAACATGAATTCACAATGCTTTTAAGTCATGAATATTTAGGGTCTATTTTTTAAACTCAGTATCACCATACATATATTGACAATTTGCACATAGCAATTTCACTATCCACAGGCTACTAAATATTCTTTGCTTTATCAGTCAAAGGATAGATAGCACCTCAAAGACAGACAAATTTAAAATAAATGTAACATATTATTTGTCCCAGAATTCCAAATGTTCACATTTGTTTATAACTTAAATTTAGTCTTTGATTAGACTTACTGACTACTATTTCCTAAGGAGGGGAAATACACCTTCAAATATTGAAATGACAAAAAAGATGTCTCCTATTTAATAATTTTATGTTTCTGATTGACTTTCTGTAGGTTTCCATATAATAAAAGGTTTAAATTTAGTTAATATTTTCCTCATACCACATGAATCTATTCTGCTCTTTACTTTGATTCCTTGTAGTATTTCAATGCCAGTACAATCTCTCTCTTTAGTTTCTCAGTATTGGTGATTCAAAAAAGCTACAGGGACCTCATATTCTCTCCCTTTCTTTCTCAGTATTCTGCAGTCTGCAGGCTTTGCAAACAGATTACTATCCTGAATGATTGACTATTGGAAATATAAAAGTCTTCCTCCAAAATAGGACATAGCTGGAATTGAATGACTATAGGTAAAGTAAATTTGTATGAAATGCCAATGTTATACAGATTAGACTCTACTGGCCAAGTCAGGATTCAGATAAAGTGATAAGCCAGCTTAATTCATATTGAATATTTGACTGTTAGAGGAATTTATTAGTAAAATCATAATAAAACTGGTAAAGATGGCAAAGGCTAAGTATTTCAAACATATGTTTCCTTTGTTTCTAACTCTTCAGGCTCACCCTGTGACCCCACTTTCATCCTGGGCTGTGCTCCTTCCAATGTGATCTGCTCCCTTGTTTTCCAGAATCGTTTTGACTATAAAGACCAGACATTCCTTAAGTTGATGGAGAAATTTAATGACAATGTCAAGATTTTGAGCTCACAATGGATACAGGTGAAACCCAGATCTTTTCTTCCTAAGAAAAGACTTTTTTGTTTTGATTACTCAAATCAAGAGCAAGCAGGACAGACCTATGAAAAGAATCATGAAGTGCTCTTCAGGAAGTTCCTGACTAAAGGAATGTGTTCTAGTGATTTTCCTCTTCTAGTTTTGTAGTAGCTCCAGAGTTTCTGATTTTATATTAAGGCCCTTTATTAACTCTGAGTTGTTATTACTACAGGGCAAGAGATAGAGATCTAGTTCATTTTCTGCAGTTCCAAAATGGAATGAGGAAGGTTGTTGGAATTGGTTTGGGAAACAGGAAAGGGAAGGATAAAGAGACTCAGCAGAGGCGCCAAGTCTCATCTAGATATACTGCATGGCTGGGCCCTCTTGCCTCATGTCTACAATGTTAGTTATACTCAGTAGACTGTGACCTAGAAGACCAAGGATTGAAGTCAGCCAGAGCAGGGAAGTCTGCAAGACTCCATTTCTCAAATAACAAGCAAAGTATAACTGGGCAAGAAATATGGCCCAAGCTGGGCACTGGGGGCACCCACCTGAAATCCTAGCTTCAGGAGGCTGAGATCTGAGGATTCCAGTTCAAAGCCAACTCTGGAACTAGAGCCCATGAGACTCTCATCTCCAATTAACCAAAAAACTGGAAGTGGCACTGTGGCTCAAGGGGTAGAGCAATAGCCTTAAGCTGCTGAGCAGAGGATCATGCCCAGGCCTAGAAGTCAAGCCCCACTAATGACATAGATAGATAGATAGATAGATAGATAGATAGATAGATAGATAGGAACAAAAAGAAAAATGGAGCTGAAGAAATAGAGCACTAGCGATAGGCAAAATAGTGAAGCAAAAACCTGAGGCCCTAAACTCAACCAAATCCCATTACTGGAACTGAAAAGAAACATGCATTTCATTCAGAAATGGACATGTCAAAATGAAAACGTTTGAGAAGTAACTAATCCCAATAAAAATGGAAAAAATATAATGTAAATATCTGAGAAGGATGTCTAAGCCTATATTTTACTGTCACTTAAAAACAATCTTTAACCTTACCTACAATCCTGCCATACCACTTCTGGGCATCTACCCTGAACATCATAATCCAAGATATGCTAAGGACACCTGCTCAGTTATGATTATCTCTGCACTATTCACAATAGCCAGGGGATGAAAAAAAGCCAGATGCCCTACTTCAGATGAATGGATACAGAAAATCTGGTATATACATTCAATGGAATTCTACATAGCCAACAGACAAGATAAAATAATGGCATTCGCAGGGAGGTGGATGAATCTAGAGTCAATCATGTTGAGTGAGACAAGTCAAGACCAAAGGAACAAAAGGCACATGGTATCCTTAATATGTGACATTTAGAGCCAAACAGTACAAGAGCAAGGACTCAATATTTGCATATACAATGCTATAGACATGGTACTGGAAATATAAACACAATTACATAGACAAAACACTTATGACTCTATAGACATAATGTTTTATTACATACATTAATATGTATCTATGATATACAATCCCTTAGCCTAATTTTGATTATGTTCTAAAGACTAAGTGCCGGTGATTGTATATAGAGATTCCCTTCTTGAATACTTGTTTGTCAAACACGTTTGAAATATGATGTAAAAATCAATGTTAATAAATTCTTTAATAAAAAATCTGCAAATGTAGGATTGACTCAAGCTAATGAAATCAAATAATTAATTTGATATTTCCCATTAAATCCCAAAGGGATTTTCCTATAAATTGCTTTGTTTAATTCCAAAATGATGCCTTGTGGATCAGTGGATATCCAGATCTTTAGTGAAAGCTTACATTTCCCACGGGCTTGTTTTCCAATCAGACATCTCCTATTCATGCTACTACTAGGCAGAAGTATTTTCCCTCACAGAGGAAGCATATTTGAGACAGTAGAAACTACTAAGAATCACCAAGTAGAATCAGAGTCTTCACTGTGACCTAGAGGACCAGATAGTCTGAGTAGAAGTGACAAAATTGAACTATAAAACATCCTCACAATGTTCTCCCTTGTACTGATTTATCACGCCCTAAACTCTATAATAATGACTATATGATTATGGAGAAGTCATTTAGATGCTCTGATTTGAGGCTGAGTTTAAGGAATCCTTGAACCACTCTCACTTTGTATGTTCCATAGAAATTTCCTTGCAAGGTGGGCACCAGTGGTTTATGTACTTATAGCTACTCAGGAGGATGAGATCTGAAGATCATGGTTCAAAGCCAGCACAGGCAGGACAGTTTGTGAGACTCTTATCTCCTAAATAAGCTACTCAGGAAAAGTCAGAAGTAGTGATGTGGCTCAAGTGGTAGAGTGCTGTCCTTGACCAGGTCATATGTCCCAAGCTAGCCCCCCCCTCCAAAAAAAATTCCCTCAACATCAAAGTATTATAACACTTTATTTACATCCAAGCTTTCCATAATATGCGTAGTATGTATATATAATATACTCATAAATTACTGTTTTTACTTTTAGATCTACAACCTTTTCCCTGATATCATTGATTTGGTACCAGGCAGTCATCAAAGAGTAAAAAAAAATATTGCTTATGTAAAAAATTATATTTTGGAGAGAGTAAAAGACCATGAAAAATTACTGGACGTTAACAATCCAAGAGACTTTATTGATTGTTTCCTGATTAAAATGAAACAGGTAAAATGTTAAAAATCCACACAGTTATTTGAAATCTTGAACATTTTGTGTCACATTGAATAATCGGTATTACTAAAGATGTTTAAACAATCGGACAAGCAGTTTGTGAAAAAATAAGTTCTTAATTATATAAATGAATCTGTACTAAGGATCCTGGGAAACTTAAAATTAATTTTTTTAATAATTACAATATGCCAGGCACCAGTGGCTCATTCCTGTAAGCCTATCTATTCAGGAGGCTAAGATCTGAAGACTCTGGTTTAAAGCCAGCCCAGTGCTAAAGTTTGAGATACTTTGAGGTTTATTGATCAATAAGCTTTAGTTTCTGTTTGAAAGCTGACTCCTCAACATTTCTTGTACAGCAGATATATTCAGGAGAGATTCTCTTCTCTATCGTTTTATCTTAGGGATATTAACTTCTCCTGAATGAAAGATAAATTCATGCCTTAAGCATAAGATAAATTAGTGCCTTAGCTCATGACATGGCATCATTAGAGTTGCATTCAGTTTCATTTTCATTAATTTTTGCAACATTTGTAGAGCCCAGATAATAATAGGATATATGCCCTGCAATTATGAAATCTCCAAATTCATGTTGACAGATGGAAGTTTTCATATTGGTGTTTGAGCACACTATTCTAGAGTACTTTTTTGTTTTGCCAGTCCTAGGCTTTGAACTCAGGGCCTGAGCACCGTCCTTGGCTTTCCCAAGGCTAGAGCTCTACCACTTGACCCACAGCACCACTTGCAGTGGTCTGGTGGTTAACTGGTGATAAGAGTTTCTCAAACTTTAGCACCCGGACTGGCTTTGTACTGGGATCCTCAGATTTCTAACTCCTGAGTAGCTAGAATTACAGGCATGAGCCACTGTTCCCGTTTCCCTACCTTGTTTTGACAAACCCATTCTTAACTTCTTGTTACTCTTATGTTTTGCTTCTGTTAGCAGGTCCACAAGCAGTATTGAACATATGTAAATTTTTGATACAGGAAGTTAAATTGCAACCAGAATCTTGTGCCTGAATTCCAAGCTAGTCACTCAAGGGGCTGTGATGTGAGGATCAAGGTTTGAAGCCAGCTTGAGTGCTAAAGTCCCTAAGACTTTCATCTCCAATTAACTAGCAAAGAGTGGGAAGTGGAACGGTGGTTCAAGTGGTGTAGCACAAAACTTGAGTGAAAAGGCTCAAAGAAAACACCCAAGTCCTGAGATGAAAGCCTGGACTCAATATCAACAACAACAAAAAGTTCAATTGCTCAACCCAATTCTTCTGATGGAGGCCCTATTATAAAAATCAAATGAAGTTCAATTGCCAGTTCTTGCTGCAGACTTATCACACTTATACCCTAATTTTCATACTTAAATAATCCAATTTTTCTGATCCTTTAAAAATCAGAGAAAATTGGGGCCAGAAGTTTGGCCTAGTGGTAAAGTGCTTGCCCAGCATGCACAAAGACCTATGTACCATTCCTCTGTACCACATACATAGAAAAAGCTGGAAGTGGTGCTGTGGCTCAAGTGGTAAGGTTCTAGCCTTGAGAAAGCCGAAGAACAGGGAGGGGGTGGAGGAAGGAAAGGGGACAAAACATGAGAAGAAATACACCTACTATTTGTCAAATGTAACTAACCCCTCTATACTTTACAAAAAAAATAATTAAGAAAAAAAGCCCAAGAACAGTGCCCAATCCCAGAGTTTAAACTGGAGAACTCGCAGAGAGAGAGAGAGAGACAGAGACAGAGACAGAGACAGAGAGAGACAGAGAGAGACAGAGAGAGACAGAGACAGAGAGAGAAACAGAGAGAGAGACAGAGAGAATTATTAATTTAAAAATTAAATTATTAAGCCAGGTGCGGTGGCTCATGCCTGTAATCCTAGTTACTCAGGAGGCTGAGATCTGAGGATCAAGGTTCAAAGCCAGCCCAGGCACAAAAAGACTTGAGACACTTATCTCCAATTAACCTCTAGAAAACAGGAAGTGGGGCTTGACTCCAGGGTATGGCAGTAGCTTTGAGCTGAAGAGCTCAGGGACAATGCCCAGACCCAGGAGTAGGTCAGTAGCCTTGAGCTGAAGAGCTCATGGATAGCATTCAGGCCAAGTTCAAGTCCAATGACCCACAAAAATAAATAAATAAATAAATAAACAAATTATTAGTTGCTTAGCTAAGCGGTGAGTTTCATGTCTTCAAATATAGTCCCAGTACCATACCAGTTAGACTATGAACACCACAATGCCATGAAGCATTAGGCTCAACTAATGCACTACACTCACTAGGTCATTGTCCATTTCTCTTGGTCCTTTACTCTTCAGGTTTAATACCCTATGCGATACTGTAAATTAACTCTCATTACATGTTTGGGTAAATAATGTAATTGTATCAAAACCTAGGAGCAGAAGAATCACAAGGAACCATTGGAGTTTACTACTGAAAATTTGGTCATGTCCAGCTTGGATTTATTTGGTGCTGGGACAGAAACAACAAGCACAACACTGAGATACGCCCTGCTGCTCCTGATGAAGCATCCCCACATCACAGGTGGGTGAATGACGAGAAAATAGAGGAAAGATGTTGCTTGTGATTTTAGGATTTAGAAACTAATGTTAAAAAATAATTTTAAGTGAGAATAAGCCCTGCAAGGACAAAAAGGAGAAAATAAAAAATAGATGAGTCTGCAAAAATTCTGAAACTTAGAGTAGACACAATAGTGATGAAATAACTGAGCCACAGCAAATTAACCAGAAAGCCTACAGAATGGGAAAAGATCTTCACTAATCATACAACGGACAAAGGCCTCATATCTAAAATATATCAACAGCTCAAAAAATTGAATCACTCCAAAACTAATCTCCAAAGTAACAACCATCCCAGTAAAAGATGGGCCAGAGAGTCTTCTATGAAGAAGAAATAAGAATGGCCTATAGACACAAGAAGAAATGCTTGACATCTCTTATTATAAAAGAAATGCAAATTAAAACAACTCTAAGATTCCACTTCACTCCATTTAGAATGGCCAGGATCAAGAAATCTAATAACAACAGATGCTGGAGGGGATGTGGCCAGGAGGGATCACTACTACACTGTTGGTGGGAGTGCAAACTCACACAACCACTATGGAAAGCAGTATGGCAGTTCCTCAAAAGACTAAACATAGAGCTCCCCTATGTCCCACCAATTCCACTACTTGGCATTTACCCACTCTGCCAGAAACAAGGACATACTAAATCCACTAGCACATTGATGTTCATTGCAGCACTATTTACCATAGCAAAGATATGGAACCAACCCGGATGTCCTTCAGTTGATCAACAAGATGTAGTAGTTGTACACAATGGAATTCTAAGCTGCAGTCAGAAAGAATAACATCGCCCTATTTGTAAGGAAATGAAAAGACTTAGAAAAAAATCATATTAAGGGAAGTAAGCCAGATTCAAAGGAACATAGGCTCAATGGTTTCCCTCATTTGTAAAAATCAGTAGGAGAGCCCAAGGTTTCTACTGATTATTACAAACCTAACCTAGATACATAAGGCTATATAGAATGGTGCTACCTGAAATGACCTCCAGGATATAGAAACAAAGGCCATATGATGAGTGTTTGTTGTCCTTAAGGTACTATGTTATCTCTCATCTCTTTTGCTGTCCCTTGGTTATCTCATATTGTAACAGTATTTCTCCTGGTTATGTGATATACTGTATATATGAGTATTTGGTTATTTGAAGTCTGATAGGGAAGGGAGGAAAACAAGATGAGGGGCTAGGGTGGGGGGAGGGAAATGGGAATCAAGAAATGAGAAAGGGTATCAATGTATATGAAGTAATGCATCTTCTATCTGGTGAATATAATGTAACCCTCCTATTACCTACAATAAAAAATATATGAAAAAAAGAAATAACTGAGCCAGACATGCAATGCTTTCACCTAAATGTTTTAACAGAATAAGTTCTGAGGGCAGGAAAACCAAGCAACGTCTGTCTCTAAAATTCCCATGAAGTTTTATGTTTAGAACTAACAAGAAAAAGAGTTTAAGCAAAAAGACTCTCCAATTCTCACCCTACTTCCATTCATCAAGGGACTTACTTTCGTCCATAAGAAAACAAAGGCTCTCTCTCTATAGAAAATTTGCAACTGGGAATCTGCATGCTCAGAAATTATAGGAAAGGACACTGAAGGATAAATATGAGAGGTCTCTGGTCGGGAGTTTGGCCTAGTGGTAGAGTGCTTACCTAACATGAAGGAAGAACCAGGTTCAATTTCTGGGTATCATAGGGAAAAGCCAGACATGGTACTGTGGCTCAAGTGGTGGAGCTCTAGTCTTGAGAAAGCCCAAGGACAGTGCTCAGGACCTGAGAACAAGCCCTGGGACTGGAAAAACAAAACAAAACAAAATAATATAAGATGCCACTTTCCTCCTATCTCACCATTCCTTATTTGTGTCTCAACCAGCTAAAGTAAAGGAAGAGATTGACCAAGTGATTGGCAGGCACCGGAGCCCCTGCATGCAGGACAGGAGCCGCATGCCCTACACGGATGCAGTGCTGCATGAGGTCCAGAGATACATCAGTATCATACCCATGAACCTGCCCCATAGAGTGACACATGACTTGAAGTTCAGAGGCTATGTCATTCCCAAGGTGGGCTTGTTTCTTCTCTGGGAGCCTCCATAGGAGCCTGAGTTTTGTGTGCCCCGTGAGAATCTATTCCTCCAACACCCCACGAGAGAGCTGCAAAGGTCTCACAGCACAGTTGGCTGCCCAGTAGACTGTGTTATGGGACTTTGGACTTACACATCCATGCATGAATAGCCCTGGTATGTGGCACTGTGAATTTTCAGTTTGTTCTGCCCCTTAAATTGTTTCTGTTTGGGGTATTTTTCTTTTTTCCTTTTTCTTTCTTTCTTTTTTTTTTTTTGGCTAATCTCAGTCTTTGTATTTCCAAATGAACATACAAGCCTTTATTCATCAACCCCCTAAAATGTTCTTCTTGTGTGTTTATTATGCCTACAATAAAATTATAGAATACATTTGGGTAAAAAATGTAACCTTGATTTCTTCAATTCGTGAATAAGTCATGCTTCCAATTTATATATGCTTTACTTTATTTCCACATAATATCATGTTTTCAATAGAGTCACTTACAAATATAATCATAGTCTTTTCCTAAATAGTGAATTTTCAACTGTTATTACTTTATCTTCTTGTTGGACTTGGGACTTGAATTGGGGCCTGTGCAATGTCCCTGAGCTCATTTACTCAAAATAGTGCTCTACCACTTTGTGCCACAGCAACACTTCCAGGTATCTGGTAATTAACTGGAGATAAGAGACTCGTGGACTTTCCTGCCTGGAGTCATGGCTTCAAACCATGAGCCACAGATCTCCAGTGCTGGGCTTGATTTTTATTTTTATGGTGCCTTTGTCTTTCTTTGTACCAGATATATAGAAACATAATTGCTTTAATAATTCTGATGACCTCATAATAAGTAAACTCAGGAAATTAACTAGTCATTACTAATGATTTATCTATAGATTTGTTAGAGATTTGAGGGTAAATTACCATAAATCTGGATTAATCTTTTTATATCTGATTTTCCAAATCTTGTGTCCATAGCTTTGTTCTGCTGAATTTTTGCCCTGGCAGCCAGGATGGTATAAAAGAAAATTGGTGGTGGTGGTGACCTTGTTTCATTTAGAATTGGCAGAAGAGATTTCAAGCTTGATATTTCACTACCAAGTTTTATGTCTTACATATTTTGGTAGTTAAAAAAATGTTGCAGTGAAGTTTACCCTGTATTCTTATTTATGTGTGAATTTTGAACTTAAATATGATTATATTTTGAATCAGATATATTCCCTATGATGCTTCTTTTTAAAGTTTCCTTTCTTTCTTTCTTTCTTTCTTTCTTTCTTTCTTTCTTTCTTTCTTTCTTTCTTTTTTTTTACCACTCCTTGGGCTTGTACTCAGAGCCTAAGAATTGTCCTTGGGTTTTCTCAAGGTTACAGCTCTAACACCTGAGCCACAGCACTGCTTCCAGCTTTTCCTGTTTGTGGAAGTGAACCTGGGTCTTCATGCATTCTAGGGAAGCACTCTACTACTAGGCCAATCTCCCAGCCCTTACCTTCTTTTGTTGTTTTGGGTTTTTTGGTAATGTTTTTATTGTAAAGGTGATGTGCATGGCTGGGAATGTAGTTGTATGCTTGCCTATCATGCATCAAGCCCTGTGTTTGATTCCTCAGTACCAGAAGTGGTGCTGTGGCTTGAGGCATAGAATGCTAGCTTTGATCAAAAATGTTCAAGAACAATGTCCAGACCCCAAATTCAAAGTTAAAGCGTCAAGACTGGCAAAAAAATGATGTGCAGAGGCCTTAGTTATTATAAGTCAAGTAGATTAAACTTCTTCTTGGACAATGTCAACTGTTCACCGGCTTTCTCCACTTTTTCCTTCCCATCGCTACCCACAACAGTTGTATACTTTATTTCCTACATAGTGTCCAGTGAGTACCACTGATGTATTTGTTTACCCTTACACTTCCACAGACAATGGAACAAAAACAGGGGGGAAAACCCCTCATGTTTTCATTTCCTTGAGTTCATTCCAAAAAAGATTATTTTGTATGATCATATGCCCATAGACATTGGCCTTTTTTTCCTTTCCTAAAAGCATCTTCCTTGGATCTCATTGTGTGAATGCCTAGGATACTTCTTTTTATATGTGGAAAATTGTAAGCGTGGTGCTGGCTTAGGCAGCACATACGCTAACATAGGAACAATTCAGGAAGCTCAGCACTACCCTTGCATGAGGATTTGTGAAACATTCCATAATTTTATCAGAATAAAACCAGGAAATGGAAGCTTTGAGTGGGACACATGGGGCACAGGAAGGAGGAAGAGTGAGCAAATGCAGTCATGGTATTCTAGATGGGCAGGAGTTCACTTTCCATTGCTTTATATCCTCCTTGTTTTTGAGGTTTCTGTTGTTGAGAAATCTGGTGTTATGATGATTGGCTTCCCACCATAGATGACTGGTTGTTTTTCTTTAGCAGCTTTCAGTGCTCTTTAAATTTTCTGAACATTTAATATTAAACTACAATGTGTCATGGAGTGATTCTTTTCTGTTATAGTCTGTTTGCTATCCTAAAGGCCTCCTGTATCAGGACTATTGAAGATTTAGGAAATATTCTATTATTTTACTGAATTTGATTTCTAGTCCTTTATCATAGGCTTCTTGTTCCACTATAGCTGTATTTCATCAGTTTGATCATTCAAGTTTCCCAGACGGACTTGTCTGTTCTTGTCATAATTCTTTTCACCTAGACTTTTGGACTATTCTAATGTCTCTGAATACTTTAATATATCTGATATTATGCATTCAATTTGATCCACTGTTTTTTACTGTTTTTATTTTATTTACATAACTTTTCATTTGCAAAATTTAAATTTTTTTGATTTCTGTACCTTTATTGAAATCTTCATTGATATATTGCAATGTTTTCCTTCCTTCACTCAGCTGTTATTTGTACTCTCTTCAAATTCACATGCCCTTTTTCCTTTATTGAAATCATTGTCATTGTAATCATGCTTTTGAGCTCCTTGGGGTTTTTTATGTCTATTGCCATATAGTTGTTAAACTTTGGAGACACTTTCGTTTTTTCCATATTTTCTGTGTTGATATTTATATGATCTGAAAGCAATTCATTGGTTGAAAGACTTCATCACCTGTAGACCAGACAATGGAACTAAGTGATTTTCACTGTATCTATCATGTTTTTAACTATTTGTTTCTGGCTGGTCATGGGGCTTGAACTCAGTGTCTGTGACTGTGCTGAGCTCTTTTGCTCTACCATTTTTGAACCACAGAGCCACTTCTGGTTTTCTGGTGATTAACTAGTGATAAAATGCCTCAAAGAACTTTCTGCCAAAGCTGGCTTAGAACTGCAATCTTCAGGTATCAGCTTCCTGAGTAGCTAGGAATGGGTATCCAGATATATAATTATAGAAATAGATAAAAATATAGATATAGATGTAGATATAGTTGTGGATATAGATACAGCTAGATAGAAAGATGAGACTTAGATTCACTTATCTGTGTGTGTTGTTCCCAGGACACAACCATATTGGCACCACTGACTTCTGTGTTGCACGATCACAAGGAATTCCCCAACCCAGAAATATTTGACCCTGGCCACTTTCTGGATGAAAATGAGAACTTGAAAAGAAGTGATTACTTCATGCCTTTCTCATCAGGTAAGAAAGTTTCATTTTAATATCTCAAGCTAACTCTGGGGGTCTGGGGTTCAGCTTACGAGCTGCACTTTCATGGCCCATGCACTTTCCCTGTTCATGATACATCCCTTGACTGTTTGACAAAATTAGTAGGACTTTAGATTGTCTGTGCATTTCTTCCAAAACTGGGCAAGGTATAGCACATATCCTTTGCATTGTTTCTTTCCAATATCATAACAATCTCTTCCTAAACAGTAAACCTTATTTAGACTGCCTTCATTCACAATGAGAAAGGATATCTTCACAAAGGCCCCTCCAAAATCTTTTTGAGTTATTTGTCACCCCAAGGTTCCTCTATAGAATGAAAAGTCTCCCATAACACAGAGAAGAGCACTGAGGACAGCGAGGCAGAACAATCACAGACTACCAGAGAGCAGGGTTTGTGAGGGGGAGTATTAACCAATTCATTGTTTTCTCCTATTTTCATATTAAACAGAAAATAGAGTAAGCAACATTTTACGATATTTGAGATACTTCAAAGGGGACTGAGAGTAGACAGAAGACAGAGCAGAACATTTTTTTAACTCGTATTTACTGGTTTATTTTAATAAATATTACTAAGGATTCTTGATTTTTTAAAAAACAGGGTCTCATGGGGCTGGGAGTTTGGCCTACTGGTAGAGTGCTTGCCTAACATGCACAAAGACCTGGGTTCAATTCCTCGGTACCCCACGTGCATAGCAAAAAGCCGGTAAGTGGTGCTGAGGCTCAAGTGGTAGAGCTCTAGCCTTGAGAAAGCCCAAGGACAGTGCTCAAGCCCTGAGCCCAAGCCCAGGACTGGCAAAAAAATAAATAAATAAAAATAAAAAATAAAAAACAGGGTCTCATTTATGGTGTCCAGGAAGCTGACCTTAAGCTATTGATTACCTAAGGCTGGACTGGAGATGGTGATTCACCTCCTTCAGTCTCACAAGTGTTCAGATTCCAGGCTTGTGTCACCATACTACTCACAGTATTTCTTTTTTTCAGAATTTTTTATTGTAATTAATAGAAGGGTTACATTATATTCACCAGATAGAAGGTACTTTACTTCACAAATATTGATACTCTTTCTTATGTCATGGTCTCCATTTCCCTCTCGCCTCCCCCTGCACAACTTGATTTCCCCCCTACCCTCTCCAATTTCAAATAACTAATTAAGCATATATAAAATATATCAGATAACAAGATGAAATATTGTAACAATATAAGATAACCAAGGGACAATAAAAGAGAAGAGAGATAACATAGTACGTTAAGGACAACAATCACTTATTATATGGCTTTTGTTTCTTTATCCTGGAGGTCCTTACATTTAGTGTCATACTATATGGATTTATGTATCTAGATTTTGTTCTATTGTGAATCACTGCTAGAAGAGCCCAAGGTTTCTACTGATTATGTCAGATGAGGGAAACCATTGAGCCTATGTTCCTTTGAGTCTGGCTTACTTCACTTAATATGATTTTTTCTACGTCTTTCCATTTCCTTACAAATGGGGCGATGTCATTCTTTCTGACAGCAGCATAGTATTCCATTGTATATAAATACCACATCTTGTTGATCCACTCATCAACTGAGGGACATCCGGGTTGGTTCCATATCTTTGCTATGGTAAATAGTGCTGCAATGAATATCGCTGTGCCCCATTTGTAAGGAAATGGAAAGATGTAGAAAAAATCATATTAAATAAAGTAAGCCAGACTCAAAGGAACATAGGCTCAATGTATGGTTTGTCTCTGGATTATTTCAAGACAGGATATTAAAAATGTAGCCCAAACTGGTTACCACATCAAGATTCTTCTGTGTTAGACTTCTGTGGTGGAATTCCAGGTGTTTTGTGTGCTGCCATTCACATTTTACAAATCACAACTTTTCATAATGCATTAGTTCCCATTACATATTGCCTTAGTACCTTTACAGTTTTCCTCCTCCAGGATGCATCCATCTGTCATGCATTCAGTGATGCAGAGAGAACCCAGACATTTTCTTTTGTTGGATACAAATGCAGTGCTTCATATGCTCACATTGCATAAAAGGAGTCATATCCTTCTTTCATTTCAGGCAAGCGAATTTGTGTTGGAGAAGGCCTGGCCCGCATGGAGCTTTTTTTATTCCTGACCTCCATTTTACAAAACTTCAACCTGAAATCTCTGCAGGATCTACAGAACCTCGATACTACACCGGTACTGAATGGGTTCATGTCAGTGCCACCTCCATTCAAAGTCTGCTTCATTCCAGTCTGAAGAAGAGCTCTGCTGTGTGGCTCCAGCTGGGCAGCTATCTGCAGTTCCCTCTTCTGAGCCCCCAGTCACCTCCTTCCCTTGTCAGAAATGCCTTCCTGTCCTCCCTTCTCATGTCTTCTCTCTCCGCCCAGATCCAGAAGACCCATTCTCCATATGGTGGGTTTCCTGTGACACTGCACAATCATACCTACAGTCCCCAGTGCTTTATAACAGCTTTATTCACCACACCAAGTGTTCATACTTATCTAATACTGATTTACTAATATGCTCGTATCACAGAACAATAAAATGATTACAATATGACAACTCAGACTCATTCCTCTCTTCACAATAATAAATATTATTTATCATTCTCAGGGTCATTATTGGGCCCTCCCACTTTGTTCAAAATTCAGGGAAGCAGTGAATCAAACTAGAAACCCACAATAGCATGTTGTCCGCATGGTAGATGGTAGGAAAACTCTCTGGATATGTCACCTGTAATATCTAAAGATGTTGATTTAACAAACCCAAGCAATATCCACAAGCAGCTTCTCTGGGAGGAAAATACTGGGGGGCAGACACATAGACAGGAATAAACATTAAAAGCTAGCACTCATGTCTTTACTTTGGCTTTAGTGGCAACACAAAATAAAATTTCAAATATTCTGCTCAATTGATGTTTCCAACTGAAAGCCAGATATGAATTTGTTTTTATATTGCTAATCATCTGCTCTATTATTTTTGCTCTATTTTTTACTATAGTACATTACTTATACACTTTAAGACATTTCATACATGAGTACAATATACTTTGACCATATCATTTTTTTCCTACATTTTTGGCAGGACTGAAGTTTCAATTCAGGTATTATGCATGTTTTTTTTTTTATAAAATTGGGCTCACTATAAAAGAATAGTGAACAGGTACTGGTCACTCTCACCTGTAATCCTAGCCTCTCAGGAGGCTGAGACCAGAGGGGCATGATTCCAAGTCAGCTCACACAGGAAAGTCTCTGATTTCTGAAATCATCAAATGCCATAGGTGGAGTGGTGTTGTGGTTCAATGGTAAAGCAGTATCCTTGAGCAAAAATGCTGAGGGACAGGCCAGACACAAGGGCTCATACCTATAATCCTAGCTGTTCAGGAGGCTAAGATCTGAGGATCATGGTTCAAAGCTAGCCCGGGTACTGCCAATGTGCTATCACTTGAAACATGCCTGTAGCCAAGCTTTTTGCTAGTAATTTTGAAGATAGATTGTAATGTTCATTTCTGCTGAAGCTGGCTTCAAACTATAATCCATCAGATATAAGCCTTCTGAATAGTTAATAATACATGCAAGAACCACTGGCCCCAGGCTCCATATTAGGTATTAATACTTGCATAGACCATACAGTATATCCCTTACCTGTTGTAATACCCTTCTTTTCATGATGTCATGAAAGAGGAAAGTGGGAATACTCACAGGGAATAAATTAAATCTACAAAAGAACTGACAAGTTTAGTTTATCCAAAATAAAAGACTTTGGTCTATTAGTGTTGAGTTAGATCCCAGTGATTTAGAGTCCAGAGCTTTGTGAGTTGCAAACACTATTTGATGAATAAACTAAAAATGTTACTTTTTAGTTTTGTCCTGGATAAAAAGTTCATCAAAAATGTTTGCAAGCCAGATATTGGTGGCTTGTGCCTGCAATCCTAGCTAATCAGGAGGCTGAGATCTGAGGATCACCATTCAAAGCCAGCCCAGGCACAAAAGTCCACGGTATTCTTATCTCCATTGAACCACAAGAAAACCAGAATTGGCACTGTCACTTAATGTGTAGGGCAGTAGCCTTGAGCCGAAGAGCTCAGGGACAGCACCTAGCCCAGAGTTTAAGTCCAAAAAAAAAGGGTTTGCAAGTTTAGAAGATTAAAAATGCCTAATGTTATTAACTCTCATTTTGTCCAATAAATTTTGCAATTATGAAACTCTTCATTGTTTTGTAAGTCAATGATTAGCATGAGCACTGAAAAACAGTACAATCTCAAAGAGTAACTTGTTTGAAATGAATGTTTTAACTTTGGGCAGCTTTTGAGACAGGGATTTATGGGTCTGACCTCACTTCATTTTGTAAATTTGTAGTTAACATTAGTGTCTATGTGGATATGTACATCAGCACATACATGAGCACACAGACATATAGCCTTATACATATAAATATAATTCTTAACAGAATAGAGCTCACAACACACGAGCTCTGTACATCATGCTGTTTGGCCACTAAAGTATATACCAGAAAAACCTTCAAGATTATAAAAATATGAGATATTAGTTTTTGACAGTCTTGGAGTTTGAACTCTGGGACTGGGCCTTATCTTTGAGCTTCTCTTGCTCAAGGTGAGGTCCCCCTTACGTGAGCCACACTGTCACGTTCAGCTTTTTTGAGTAGTTTAATGGGATTAAGAGTCTCACAGACTTTGCTGCCCAAACTGACTTCAAACCAACATCCTCAGATCTCAGCATCCTAAATAGCTAGGATTACAAAGAAGAGCCACCAGTGGCTGGCAGGATATGATTATTAATAGGTAATTTAATTCCAGTTATTTAAACTTTCAGTGAAATTTGAGGTGTTTTGAAGCATATGTACATTCTATGAAGTTCACATTAGGTTAAACATATTTGCATATTTATAATTGTTGTGGTAAATCATTCAGTCATTTCTTCTATCTCTGGAAATGATTATCATAACCAAGTTCCTCTACTGGGTATTACACACTATTTTTTTGGGTCAGGGTAATATATAGATGGGTTAAAATTACATTTCATAAGGGAGTGGGTGCATTACTTCTTGAACATTAATGCCCTTCTCATATTTTTGTCCTTATTTCCCTTCTCCCCACCCCTTCCCAATCATCTCGTTTTCCCCCTTCCCATCCCTATTTCAAATAAACAAATAAATGTATATACAAAATACTAGGTAACAAAGTCAGATGTAGTAACCACATGAGATTAACCGAGATGGAAAAAAAGAGAAAAGAAACAGCATAGTATATTAAGAACAACAATCACAAATGTAAACCATTGTTTCCATTTCCTAGAGTGCATTTCATTTAGTCTCATCCTATATGAGTCTAGGTACATAGTTTCGAAGCTATTATGACCCTCTGCTAAGAGAGTATTAGATGTGTACTAATTATTACAAATGAGGGAAACCATGGAGCCTATGCTCCTTTGGGTCTGGCTAACTTCACTTAATATGATTCTTTCCAAGTCCTTACAAATGGGGCAAAGTCATTCTTTCTGATGGAAGCATAGAATTCCATTGTGTATAAATACCACATCTTGATCCATTCATCTACTGAGGGGCATCTGGGTTGGTTCCCTATCTTATCTATGGTAAATAATGCTCCAATGAACTCCATTGTGCTAGTGGCGTTAGTATGTCCTTGTTTCTCAACGATTGGGTAAATGCCAAAAAGGAGAATTTCTGGGTCATAGGGAGCTCTATGTGTAGTCTTACACTATGTGTTTTGTCTGTGTGTATTTTTCTTGTACTGTTCCAGGGGCTGGAACTCAGGGTATGAGTGCTATCCCTGAGATTTTTTGCTCAAGGCTAGTTCTCCACCTCAAGAGCTCCAGATTCACCTTTTTTGTGTGTGGTTAATTGGGCTACAGTAACTGGTTCAGGAAAGAAGAGATAAGTGATTTTTAAAAGATAAGAAAAAGGTTACGAAAAAGAGATAAGATAATGGGTGACATTGTTCCAATATTTTCCTTATGAATACATTTATATACACTCTATATTCTCAAAACTAATTATTCACAAAGCTGCCATAAAAGTAAGGTCCGTGGAAAAGTAGTTTTGAGCTCATCTACAGTAGTGAGTGATGATATATTGAAGGCAAAGTATATCTATCAGCTGTATAAATAAAGACTTGAGGCACACACACTAGACTTCTCTAACTCAGTGGAAATACCAACAAGCAATACACAATGCATAAGAAACAGCTAAGGGCAATCTGCTGAGACTGAGTTCGTTGAGAGTTTGAAAGCAAATCATCATCGCTCATGGATTACTAGAAGAGCCCGGGACACTGCTTGCAATATGAATGGAAGAGTTGGTGGTGGGCAGGAGGAAGGCCTGCCATGGATCCACAGTGAACTTTCAACAGCTCAAGCAGTGAAGGGTGCTTCAGTGGTCAGAAGCCCTAAGGTCATAGTGGAGCTCAAGCACTGAGCCCCTGGCTGGCCCAGTCAGAAATGAGGGAGAAAAAAGTCAGAGGGGTGAAAAGAGCTGACTTAAACCGTCAAGTCTTCTGATGCACAGACACTATCAAGTCTTCCTGATAACGAATGGTAGAATACAAAAGGGATAAGGGAATAGAGGCCAAGAGAAGATTTTCACAAATACAGGAAATCCACCAAGTCATTTGGTTACAATCTTACCTTTCTGCCCTCTGCTCATCCCATAGGGGGGAAAAAAATTGTTTTCCAATTCAGATTACTTGGGGTCAATGGTCATTCATATCTTTCGAAGAGGAGAAGTTCATGTGACTTCCTCTTCTCAGCAGAAAGAGGAGGAGCTCAGAAGGGACATCTGTTTCTCCAGGCATTAAAAAATGCTACTTTCCTACCAAAACTACTGAGCTCGTTTTATGCAAAATAAGGTGACATGATTCTTTTTTCACTTAGAGCTATGAGGGTCAGGCAGTAGGTTACTATTCATTTCATTCTACAAAATTTGCTTACCAGGACCAGGGGGTCACTCAAATTCCACAGGTTATGAATGCAGACTTTTCCAACCTTTATATTAATTATTAACTAAACTCGTGTTTATTTGAACATCACTAAGAACAAAATAAAGTACATAACCACAAAGTACACAGTCCGCAAATTATTTTCAAACACAGTTACACTGAATGTATACACTGAAGGGTATAAAATGTAAGAAATACATATTTTAGCCTCAGCTCTACCAATTTGGATTTATGTCTTTCACCAATGTCCTCAATATCCAAGATACAGTTTTATAAAATGCAGTTTCTAAGCCCTAAAAGGGAAAAACATTTACCATAGGTAAAGAAAAGTGAGAGATTAAAAATGGTTATGATAGTCATATAAAATCTCAGAATCTTGCCTGGGGTGTGGCCTAGTGGTAGAGTGCTTGCCTAGCATGCACAACACCTTGGGTTCTATTCCTTGGAACCACATATACAAAAGCTGGAAGTGGTGCTGTGGTGCAAGACACAGGACTGGCAAAAAAAAAAATCCCTGTACACCAGGCTGATAAAATGGTAGATAACTTGATTTTTAACGAACCTTAATTTTCAATATCAAGGTAGGTAAGAGCCCAAGTACAGTGGCTCAGGCCTGTAAACCCATCACAGGAGGTAATTGCCACTTAGGAGGCAAAGATTCAGAGGACTGCAGTTTGAGGCCAACTTGAGTAAATACCAAAACTCTGCCTCAACTATCAAGCCAGGCTTGGTGGTGTATGCTCATAGTTTTATCTTTGATGGAGGTATAGGTGGGAAGACTATAGCCCAGGAGCTTTAAAAAAAAAGTAGGCTCTATTTTTAACAGAATAACTAAAACAAAGCCCGAGGTATGGCTCAAGGGTTATCACACCTTGCACTATTAAGTGTCTGAATCTTCATGGATTTTTGAATAAAATCTTTATGTGGGGCCAGGAATGCTGCCGGGAGAGAAATGGGTTTGGAAGATATTTCACGTACTGGACAGCCTCTGTGGGGGCCCACCCCCTGTTTCTAATCTCAATAGAACCCAATTGCACTTGGCTATAGAAGCACCTGTACTGACTTTAAAATGCCACTTTCTCTTACGGTCTCAGAGAGTGAGATTCTCCACAATAAGAGCTTCACAGGTTATCCACAGGAAGTCATCTGGATATTCATTTGGTGTGCAAAGGATTTCTCAAGCATGGAATGTTTAATAAGCAGAGACTCATCTGCATGTCTTCTATTCATTATCCACGGGGCTCTAGAAATGAATTTAGAATCCACAGACCTGTTTCTTTCTTTGTGCATTTTGATGGAGGATAAGTTATAATGGTGTATCAACAGCCTGGTCTATTGCATGGCACACTTGGACCATCTCGAGGTACAGCTGTAACAAAAACTTTACAATACATGAACCATGGAAATATTTGAAATTGGGTTGAAATAAATAAACAAGCATGAGAGATAATAATGGCATCACTTTTGCTCAGACTCACTCTGAGGAGCAAAGTATGACTTCTGTCACTTGTATTTTTTCTTCTCATTTTCAATTGTCAAAAGTCTATGGCCCTGTATTCACTCTATATTTTGGCAGGAAGCCAACTGTGGTGTTGTATAGATAAGAAGCAGTGAAGGAAGTTCTGATTGACCATGGGTAATTGTACGTATGTCTGTGTGTGTATATTTGTGTGTTGGGCAGAGGATGTGATGATAAGGAGGATAGAAAAAGAGGCATAAAGGGTTCTTTAGTCAGACCTTGCCCATCATTTTGGCTGCCATCTACTGGCTTGCTCTTCCTTGCTTGTGTTCTCCATCCATGTTTCTGCTTCCCCTCATTTAGGAATTGTGTTTAGCAATGGGAACAGATGGAAAGAGACGAGGCACTTCTCTCTCATGACCTTGGGGAACTTTGGCATGGGCAAGAAGAGCACTGGAGAGCGTGTGCAAGAGGAAGCCCACTGCCTGATGGAGGAACTGAGGAAAACCAAGGGTGGGAGGGGCTTTACATCTCTGCTTTACACAAGGATATTGGAGGTTCCATTAGTTCCCTTCTGTCTCAGATGTGGATTCTTCAGTTTTCAAATTAGAAATCATGGATGTCAGTTTTCGTTTTTATTTCTGGCTGATATTGAGGTTTGAACTCTGGGCTTTAAACTCTTGCTTAGCTCCTGCATGGTGCTCTCATTGGAGCTGCATCTCCAGCTGGTGACTTACTATACACGGCATAGATTTGCGCGGGTTTGACTTTCCCACCTCAGTCCTCAGATTTCAGTCTCCCGAGTAGCTAGAATTCTAGTTATAAACCAGCAGTGTCTGGATAAGTAGATATTGGGAGTTTCTTTTCTGAAGATTTATAGAACAAGGCATCCCTCTTAGCATAATTCAGGATACCTAGTATCATCATTATATGACAGTGCTTGCTAAATGAAGAGAGTGGTCATGACACTTTCTTTTCAACACTCAGAGACCCCCACACAGATGCCATATGTGGTTGCTCATTTTCATTGACATTTCAAGGTTTACTTGGTATCCATGCATGTAATTTTGGATGGTCGTGGTGTAGTTTAAGATATGATTTTATTTGCTCAGTATCTCTTAATTTAATTAGCATCAAAAATTATTTCTGTATAATGTGTCATGGAGTGATGTTTTCTGATATCTTTTCTGTCCTAAAGACCTCCCATACCAAGACTGCAAAAGATTTAGGAAATATTATCCTATTATTTTATTTTATTTATGTATTTTTTGCCAGTGCTCAGGGCCTGAGCACTATTGAGTTTTCTCAAGGGTAGAGCTCTACCACTTGAACCACAGCACCACTTCTGGCTTTTTTCTATGTATGTGGTACCAATGAATTGAACCTGGGTCTTCATGCATATTAGGCAAGCACTTTACCACTAGGCCAAACTCCCAGCCCCTATTATTTTATTCAGTAGTACCTATTCCTTTGTCAGGAACCTCTTCTCCTGCAACTACTCTTCTGTTACATAGGATTGATCCTTCAGTTTTCACAGATGGACTTGTATGCTCTTTCAAAAGCCTTTACTTTTCACCTAGTTCTTCATCTGACTACTCTTATACATCAATGTTGTTCCTGAGCCAAGATATTATTTTCAACTTGATCTACATTTTTCCACTGATTTTGATTTGATTCATATAGTTTTTCCAAATTTTTAGTTTAATTCTTTTTAAGATGTCTGTTTCTTCTTTTTTTATGGTGAAGCTGATGTATAAAGGGGTCACAGTTACCTTCATTAAGTAGTAGGTACATTCCTCCATGAACATTGATACCCCTTCCCATCTTTTTCTCCCACATTATCCCAACCCCCTCCCAATCATCTTGTTTTTCCCCTTCCCTTCCCTATATCAAATGCGTATACAATAATCCATAAGGGGAAATAAAGAGAAAAGAATTAACTTCACATAGTACATTAAGAACAACTCCACGAAGATAAACTTCTTGTTTCCATATCCTGGAGTTCATTTCACTTAGCCTTACATTATATGGGCATGCATAGCTTTTGAGCTATTTTGGTTCTCTGCTAGAAGAATTCCAGACATATGCTAATTATAACAAATTAGGGAAACCATGGAACCTATGTTTCTTTGGGTCTGGCTTACTTTACTTAATATGATTTTTCCCAGGTCTTTCAATTTCCTTACAAATGAGGTGATGTCACTCTTTCTGATGACAGCATAGTTCCATTGTATATAAATACCACATCTTGATCCATTCATCTCCTGAAGGAAATCGAGTTGGTTCCATATCTTAGCTATGGTAAATAATGTTGCAATGAACATTGCTGTGCTAGTGGCTTTACTATGTCCTTGTTTCTGGACGATTGGGTAAATGCCAAGCAGTGGGGTTGCAGGGTCATAGGGGAGCTCTATGACTAGTCTTTTGAGGAATCGCCATACGGCTTTCCATAGTGGTTGAACAAGTTTACACTCCCACCAACAGTGTAGTAGCCTTCTCTTCTGGCCACATCACTGCCATTATCTGTTGTTATTAGATTTCTTCATAATGGTAATTCTACCTGGAGTGAGGTAGAATCTACATATCATCACAGAAATTACCAAGATGGATAGGATATGTAAGCAAAAGGTTTATCTTTGTGATAATTGTTCTTAATGTATTATGTTATTTTTTCTCTCTTTTTTTGCCCCTTATGATTAATCTCATGTGGTTACTGTACCTGACTTCATTACCTGGTATATCATATATATGTTTATTTGTTTATTTTAAATATGGAAGGGAAGGGGAGAAACAAGATGATTGGGAAGGGTGGGGGGAGGGAAATGGGGACAAATACATGAGAATAGTTATCAATGTGTGAGAAGTAATGCACCTGACAATTTTAACTGTAACCCTTCTATACATTACTCTGACAATTAAAGAAAATTTTAAAAAGACATTACCAAGATCTAGAACATCAAAATGGAATATTTTTCAAATCTTTATGCCAACAAATTTGAGAATCTGAAAGAAATGGATGATTTTCTAGTAAATACTGATATAACCAAAGGAAACCAAGATGGCCTAAACCAAACCAAAAAAAAAAAAGAACCATTTCAAGTATTGTAATAGTAGATGCAGAAAACACACTTGGTAAGCTCTAGCACCCCTTTATGCTAAAAGCTCAGGAGAAATAGGAACATTCCTAGTATCCAGGGAACATTCCTCTGTATAACAAAGGCTGTGTATGACAAACACACAGCTAGCATCATGCTTCATGGTGAAAATGTAAAGCCATGTCCTCTAATATCAGGAACGAGACAAGGATACCCACTCTCTCCACTCCTCTTTAACATAGAATTAGAGTTCAATGCCAGAGCGATAAGGCAAGAAGCAAGCATAAAGGGCATCCAAATAGGGAAACAGGAAGTGAAATGTTCCCTCATTGAAGATGACATGATTCTTTATTTAAAGAACTCTACAGACTCCACTCCCAAGCTACTCAAGCTGATTCAAAACTATGGCAAAGTGCAGGGCATAAAATTAACATTCAAAAATCAATGGCTTTTCTGTATGCCAAAAAAAAGAAAAGTGAGGCAGAAACCAGGAAAGCAACTCCTGCCCCAGCCTAAAAAAATACTTAGGAATTAACAAAGGAAGTAAAGGACCTCTATGGGGAAAACTAAAAAACCTGTAAAAGGAAGTTAAGCAGAAATATGGTAGAAGAAAAACCTCGCAAGCTCCTGGATAGGAAGCATTAACACTGCAAAAATGGTAATCCTGCCAAGGGATATCTACAAATTCCATGCAATACCCATCAATATCCCAACCTCATTCTTTAATAAAATAGAGGAGGCAATCCAAAAACTCATATGGAATAGTAAATGACCCCATATACCTATAACAATTCTTAGCATAAAAACCAGCATTGGAGGAATATCAATACCAAACTTCAGACTGTATGACAGAGCTATAGTAATAAAGAAAAGAAACATATGGGTACTGGCACAAGAACTGGCCTGAGGACCAATGGAATAGAACTAAAAATTCAGAAATTAACCCATATTTCCTCAAGGGGTAAGGTGGTAGCCTTGAGCTCAAGAGCTCAGTCAGGGACAGTTCCCAGGCCGAGAGTTCAAGACACATGTCCAAAAAAAAAAAAATCAATGAGTAAACCAATCAGTTGAAAGTCTTTCATTATTGAGAACTCTCCACATGTTTCAAATGGCAAAGAAACATTTTTAAATTCACAATTCATAGAGGCTACAAAATATCCATAAAATCATGAATTTCCCACTGGTAAGTTAGCTGAGAATGTAGGGGCTTTTTAGGATGTAACTTTTTTAAATTTAATTTTATTGTCAAGGTGATATTCAGAGTGGCTACAGTTACACAGGTGAGGTAATGAGTACATTTCTTGTAACAACAAAATGGTGAGACAAAGAACAAAGGGTGAACAAATGCAATAGCAATACTCTCAGGTCATTATATGTAGAATATGGAATTCTACATATATGGATCTTCTTATACCAAGTGATCAACTTTACTATCTTCCAAAAATGGCTGCACAATGTAAATGCTTATGTTTTCAATGACCAAACATGGACAACAGCCAGTTAGATTATATAACTCCCATATCTGACCTGGAAAAAAAAAGATAAAGATAATTAACTTTTGTTTTGTTTTGTTATCTCAATCATCGAGATAAACTCCATTCAAATAAGAAGTTAGAGTATACCCAACTGGTTTAATCAGTTTTCTGCCCAAGAAGCCAGGAGTATTATAAAATGTTCTGGATGCAAGTTTGCAGTTGTCTCTGCAAGAAGAAAAGGCCTCAATGGATGTAGTCGTGGTCCTAGTTCTCAGTCTCTCCTGCCTGTTTCTCCTTTCACTCTGGAGACAGAGCTCTGGGAGAGGGAGGCTCCCTCCTGGCCCCACTCCTCTTCCAATTATTGGAAATTTCCTGCAAATAGATGTTAAAGACATCAGCAACTCCATAGCCAATGTAAGTATGCTTGCTGTTCTTCTCATGGCTTGCAAAGTGATTTAAGCATAGTTTCTTGTATGAAAATAAAAATCATACTGCTCTAGTATTGTGATAAATAATTGCAAAGCAAAAGGCTTTCTGTAAACTTTGACTCACCACTAGTCTTTTACAACTTTTCTTTGGCTAAAAACCATGGAATGAATACTGCATTTTGTTCAATAGAACAAAATTTAAAATTTTAGGGCTAAACATCAATATCTAAGAATAGCTAAACTTGTGAATTCTTCTCTCCTTACTAGTTTTACAGTAACTGTGTATGATTTGGGGCTGAAAATCAGGGGCAAAAAAGGTGTTTTCATTAGACATTTTATTCATTAAGCTATGTATCATCTCTGTGCGGGTCTTTGCGTTTTGTTGTTGTTGTTTTAAAGTTAAACCTTTATGAAGACTTAACTTATGCTTAATGTCAAGGAGTTGCCTATAGATGTGAAATAGCACTAAGAAATTTTTTAAAAGCAATGAGTTAGGGCATACTTGATATATGGTATCTAAATGTGTTTGAACAAAAACATTGTCAGGAGCACAGAATGATGCAAGATGGAAAAAATTATTCTTCCAAGTGATGTTTCATGTCCTGGGCTGCCTCTGGGAGGCCTGCTCCCCGTGTTTGTTTTATATAGTATATTCCGAACTTGACCAGGCAGAGAAAGTCACCTGTTGCCTCAAACTGTTACTATTGGCAGGGCTTCAGAGCTAGGCTCTTTCACAACCACAGTGTCATAGTTCGTCCTGAAGCAGTTGTTGATGAGGGCAACCACTTCAACAGGAGTCTGAAGGAAAATAAATTGGTGAAGCATCAAATGCTGAATACACAGAGGTTCAAATCTTAATCTTCTATTCAATAGACAAGAGACACTGGGAATGACTTTAGACTTCTCAGAACACAGCTACATTCACTACGAAATGTGATATACTATTGACTACTATGAAACATGATGAATATGCTCATTGAGTATATTAGTGTATAGACCAATCTGTGTACCAGTTGTATCAGCAGGTACACAGCACATTGCTGGCTGCTCATAGAGTGCCAGCTATCAAGCTTACCACTGTATTCATGTATGGTCTTAGTCTGTGTCCTAGGCTAAGAGCATAGACATTCTAATAATAATGTCTGTTTGAAATAGATCAATGACTTCCCTTGCTAATATTTGGGCTTTCCTTCCCATTTACAGTTAGCTAAAGTCTATGGCCCCGTGTTCACCCTGTATTTTGGTATGAAGCCCACCGTGGTGCTGCATGGATATGAAGCTGTGAAGGAAGCCTTGATTGATCATGGAGAGGAGTTTTCTGGAAGAGGCACACTTCCAGCAGTAGACCAGTTCTCTAAAGGGCATGGTAAGTGTGCCTGTGCGTGAGAACATTTGCATACTGGAAAGTGGGCACAGTGACGAGGACAAAGAACTCAGAGATGTGTGTGGCTTTCACCTTCCCCTGTCTGACCTGGGCTCTCCCTCTCAGTTTCTGCTACTCCTTCTTCTAGGAATCATTTTTAGTGATGGAAAGAGATGGAAAGAGATGAGACGTTTCTCACTCTTGACCCTGCGGAATTTGGGGATGGGGAAGAAGAGCATTGAGGACAAAGTTCAAGAGGAAGCCCGCTGCCTTGTGGAGGAGTTGAGGAAAACCGATGGTGGGTGCTGCTTTCTCACTGACCCCTAGTGATTGCTCTCCTCACTTCTGGTGCCCTTGGGAACATTTCAGGAGCAGCCAAATCTCTCCTGTGAGCTCATGTAGAACAGGGAGGGTATCCAGCCTGTATCCAGGCTGTGTATCCAGCCTCTTGAGCTCTGGGATTATAAACATTCCCTATTTTGCTCGCCTTGATTTTGAGATAGGATTGTACTAGTGTTTTGCCTGTGCTGGCTCCTTAAGTGCACCGTTCCTATCTCTGTCTCCCAAGTATCTAGAATTACAGATAAGTCATTTTGCTTTCCTCTTTTGAATTGTGTGTCAGAAATTTATGGTGATTATTTTCCTACTGTGGTCATCACTATGAACCTACTATGTAAATCATTCTCAAAAGTCAATCTGATGACTTCTTTGGATCTACATGACTGCATTGGAATTCTCTCTTCTGAATAATGTGAAAAACTGAAAATCCAATTTTTAACTGGTTATGATACACATGTAAACTTATAGTATCCCAAATCATGATCAATATGCTGAGCTAAAATAATATAGTTTCTGATATAGTAGAACACTTTAATATCTATGCAACATGGTATACAGGAAGTTAACAAGTTTCTTATTCTCAAAGCCAGAACACGTTAAGTCATATCACCCTTTGTTAGGTTCTATGTATGTTAATTTGTGAGCTTGTTATATATAAAGCATATTGATTAATTGATCACAGTTATTTCACTCCAGAGGTCACAGCAAAAAAGAAACTGAGTAGAATTTCATTCCTTGATTATGTTATAGCAGTATAAACTTGGCCTAAGTGATGGATAAAATTTTGAATTTTATGAAACATTATTTAGTTGACAATTATGTAGAATAGTACCTCAGAATCCACAAAGGCCAACTGTGCTGAAATAAATGAGTATTTTGATTTTATTGAAAATTATGTGCATTTACTCCCCCAGGAGGGAAATGCATCATTTTAAACACTGAGTAAAGAGTCTCCTTTCCCCTCCCCTCGCTTTCCTTCCCCTTTCACTCACTTTCCTTCCTCTTCCTTTCTTCTTTGCTTATTTTTCTATTCTCTTTTGCCCTTTCTTCCTTTCTTTCTTTCTTCTTCCTTTCTTCTTTCTTCCTTCCTTCTTTCTTCTGTGCTTCTTTTCTTTCTTTCTTCCATCCTTCAACCTTCCTTCACTTCTCTTTCCCTCTCTTTCTGTCTCTATCTCTTTCTTTCTTTCTTTTCTCTATTTTTCTGTCTGTCTTTCTGTCTGTCTGTCAGGCTGGCTGGCTTTCTTGTTTGCTTGGTTGCTTTCTGCAGTACTGGAATTTACCCCAAGACCTTAAGTCTGCAAGCAGATGCTCTAACACTTGAATCATTCCACTATACCTTTTCTTTAATTCATGCTCACGTAGTCTCTTGCTTTTTCCCCAAGCAAGACTTGCACTGTTTTTTTCCCTAGTTTTGACTCTTGAATACAGATTACAGATGTGCACTGTGACACTCAGTCACCAGTTCTTCTTTTTTCTTTTTTTATTGTAATTAATAGAAGGGTTACATTATATTCACCAGATAGAAGGTATATTACTTCACAAACATTCATACCCTTTCTCATGTCTTGGTCCCCATTTCCCTCCCTCCTTCCCCCCCCCACTCATCTTGATTTCCCCTCTTCCCTATCCCACTTTCAAATAAGCAATTAAGCACATATAAAAATATATCAGATAACAAGGTGAAATACTATAACAATATGAGATAACCAAGGGATAGTAAAAGAGATGAGAGATAACATACTACATTAAGGACAACAATCACTCATTATATGGCTTTTGTTTCCTTATATGGAGGTCCTTAAATTTAGTGTCATACTATTTGGCCTTATGTATCTAGATTTTGTTCTATTGTGAATCTCTGCTAGGAGATCCCAAGGTTTCTACTGACTATGACAAATGAGGGAGACTATTGGGCCTAAGTTCCTTAGAGTCTGCCTTACTTCACTTAATAGGATTTTTTCTAAGTCTTTCCATTTCCTAACAAATGGGGCGATGTCATTCTTTCTGACAGCTGCATAGAATTCCATTGTGTATAAATACCACATCTTGTTTATCCACTCATCAACTGAGGGACATCTGTGTTGGTTCCATATTTTTGCTATGGTAAATAGTGCTGCAATGAACATCATTGTGCTAGTGGATTTAGTATATCCTTGTTTCTGGAAGACTAGGTAAATGCCAAGTAGTAGAATTGCTGGGTCCTAGGGGAGCTCTATGTTTAGTCTTTTGAGGAACTGCCATACTGCTTCCCATAGTGGTTGAATAAGTTTGCACTTCCATCAACAATGTAGTAGTGATCACTCCTGGCCACATCCCCTCCAGCATCTGTTGTTATTAGATTTCTTGATCCTGGTCATTCTAACTGGAGTGAGGTGGAATCTTAGAGTTGTTTTGATTTGCATTTCTTTTATGACCAGAGATGTTGAGCATTTCTTCATGTGTCTATAGAACATTTTTATTTCTTCTTCAGAGAAGACTCTCTTTAAGTCTTTGGCCTATCTTTTAATGGGACTGTTGTTTTTTGGAGATTAGTTTTGGGGAGATTCAGTTTTTTGAGCTGTTGACATATTTTGGATATAAGGCCTTTGTCCATTGTATGGTTAGTGAAGATCTTCTCCCATTCTGTAGGCTTCTTAATTAATTTACTAGCTACATTCTTGGCCATACAGAAGCTCTGCAGTTTAATGCAGTCCTACTTATGCAGCCTTTTTCTGATTTGCTGTGTTTCTTGGTCCTTATTAAGAAAGTTTCAACCTGTGCCAAGGAGGACTGGGGTATCTCCTATTTCTTCTTGTACAGTTTTCAGTGTGTTGGCTTTTACCTCGAGGTCTGTGATCCATTTGGAACTAATCCTAGTGCAGAGTGAAAAAGAAGGATCCAACTTTAGTTTTCGACAAGTGCTTAACAAATTCTACCAGCACCATTTGTTGTAGAGGCTGTCTTTCTTCCATTCTATTTTTTTGCTCCCTTATCAAAGATTAGGTGGCCATAGGTCTGTGGATTAATATCTGGGTCCTCAGTTCTATTCTACAGGTCTTCAGGCCTGTTCTTGTGCCAGTACCAAGCTGTAAAAGATTATTATAGCTCGGTAAAAGAGTCTAAAGTTTGGTATTGAAATTCCTCCTGTGCTGTTCTTTCTGCTAAGAAGTGTTTTTGCTATAGCAGGTCCTTTATTTTTCCATATGAAATTTTGCCTCTTCTATTTCTTTAAAGAATGACATTGAGATATTGATGGAAATTGTTTTGAATTTGCAGATAGCCCTTGGCAAGATTGTTATTTTCACAATGTTAATTCTTCCAATCCAGGAGCATGGGAAGTTTTTCCATATCCTCAGTTCTGCTTTAATTTATTTTTTCAGGGTTTTAAAGTTTTCATCACAAAGGTCCTTTACATTCTTAGTTCAGTTAATTCCTAGGTAATTTATTTTCTTTGAGGCTATTGCAAAAGGCGTTGCTTTCCTGATTGTTGCCTCATTCCTCTCACTGTTGGCATAGAGGAAGGCAGTTGATTTTTGAGGGTCAATTTTATACCCTGCTACCTTGCCAAAGTTTTGAATCAGCTCAAGTAGCTTGGGAGTAGAGTCTATGGAGCCCTTTAAATACAGAAGCATGTCACTTACAAAGAGGAAAAGTTTCACTTCCTCTTTCCCTAATTGGATACCCATTATGCTTGCTTCTTGCCTTATTGCTCTGGCTAGGAATTCTAATACTATGGTGAAGAGGAGTGGAGAGAGTGGGTATCTTGGTCTTGTTCCTGATTTTAGAGGGAATGGCTTTAGCTTTTTGCCATTAAGTATAATGCTAGCTGTGGGTTTGTCATACACAGCTTTATTATACTGAGGAATTTTCCATGGAGTCCTAATTTCTCCAGAGCTTTTAGCATAAAGGGGTGTTGGATCTTGTCAAATGCCTTTTTTGCATCTATTAAGACAATCATGTGATTTTTGTCCTTGCTCCTGTTGATGTGTTGAATTATATTAATTGATTTGTATATGTTGAACAAGTTTTGCCTCCCTGTGATGAATCCTGTTTGATCATAGTGTATAATTTTTTGATGAGTTGTTGTGGATGGTTGGCCAGTATTTTGTTGAGAAGTTTTGTATCAATATTCATCAAAGAAATGGGTATATGGTTCTCTTTCCTTGTTGAATCTTTATCTGGTTTGGGGATGAGGGTTATGTTGGCTTCATAGAATGAGTTTGGCAAAGAGCCTTTGTTTTCAATTTCATTGAAGAGCTTGAGGAGTATTGGTGTGAGCTCTGCTTTGAAGACCTTATAGAATTCAGCTGTGAATCCATGTGGCCCTGGGCTTTTCTTAGGTGGAAGGTCTCTTATTGCCATTTCTATTTCAGTGCTTGAAATAGGCCTGTTTAGTTAGATTAGGTCTTCTTGGTTCAGTGTGGTAGGTTAATATTGGCTAGAAATTCATCCATTTCTTCTAGATTCTCAAATTTGTTGGCATAAAGGTTTGAGAAGTATTCCCTCATGATGCTCTGGATCTTGGTCATTTCTGTCGTGATATTACCATTCTCGTCTGTGATTTTGTTTATTCGGGTGTGCTCCCTCCACTTTTTGCTAAGGGTCTGTCAATTTTGTTAATTTTTTCAAAGAACCAACTTCTTGTTTTGTTGATTTTTCTATAGTTTTTTTTCTACTCCAATTCATTTAATTCTGCTTTGATTTTAATAATTTGCTTCCTTCTACTGGGATTAGGGTTGGTTTGTTGCTCTTTTTTCCTGGAGTTTAAAGTGACACATTAAGTTGTTGATTTGCCATTTTTCCAATTTGTTATTGTAGGCACTCAGAGCTATAAATTTTCCTCTGAGTACTGCCTTTGCCGTGTCCCAAAGGAGCTGGTATTTGATGTGCTCTTCTTTGTTAAATTTCATAAACTGTTGGATTTCTGTTCTGATCTCCTCGATGACCCATTGGCGACTCAACAATGCGTTGTTCAATCTCCATGAGTTACAGGGTTTTAGTTGGTTGAGATTGGTGTTTAGTTCCAATTTAATGCCCTTCTGGTCTGAGAGAGTGCAGGGAATAATTTCAGTGTTTCTGAATCAGCCCAGGTGTGCTTTATGCCCTAAAATGTGGTCTATTTTGGAAAACATTCCATGTGATCCTGAAAAAAAAACATATATTGTGTTGTTGCTGGGTGAAATAATCTGCAGATGTCTATTAGTTCGAGTTGGTCTATACAGTTGTTCAATTCTAAGGTTTCTCTGTTGAGGTTTTGCCTGGTTGATCTGTCCAAAGGTGAGACTGGTGTGTTAAAGTCACCAGCTATTTCATCTGATATGAGGATGGCAACTCCAGGCTGTTTATGGGGGCCGTTAGCTTGATAAACTTTATTCCAACCTCTCACTTTCAAAAATGTTTGATTTTGGGGCAAGATGTGTCTCTTCAAGACAGCAGAACGATGGATCTTGCTTTTTGATCCAACTAGACAGGCTATGCCGTTTAATTGGAGAGTTAAGTCCATTGATATTGAGAGTCAGGATTGAGAAATATTTATTAGTTCCTGCCAGTTTTAAAAGCTTTCATTAGGGCCTGTGTTTTGACAGTTCTTGTGGTACTTAGATGGTATGATTTTGGGGTGCCATTTCTTTCTTTGTATTACATTTGTGTTGGTTTTGAATGTGTAGAACATCTTTGAGAATTTTCTGTAATGTTGGTCTGGTTGCTACCTAATCTTGCACCGTTTTCTGCAATGGAATTTTTTTTATTGTTCCCTCAGTTATGAATGAGAACTTAGCTGAGTACAGTATTCTTGGTTGGTAATTATTTGACTTAAGGGCATGACATATATCCTTCCAATCTCTTCTTGTTTGCTTGGTCTCTGCTGAGAAATCTGTGGTTATTCTGATTGGTTTTCCTTTGTAGGTGATTGTTCTCTCCTCCCTGGCTGCTTTTAGGATCCTTTCTTTGGTCTCTATTGATCCTGTATGGATTATAATGTGGCGGTGGGATGTCCTTTTCTGGTCAGGTTTGTTTGGGGTTCTAAAAGCTTCTTGTATCTGGATGGGCCTGCCCTTCTGGATATTTGGGAAGTTCTTTGAGATGATTTCCTGAAGTATATTTCCAATACCATTAACCTCTTTCTCCAGACCCTCCTCAATACCAATTAGCCTTAAATTAGGCTTCCTAATTGTATCTTGGACCTCCTGAAGGGTTCTCTCATATTTCCTAGATTTGGTTTGACTCATTTTCTGTTCTTTCTCTATAACAACTGAATTATCTTCAACCCTGGAAATTCTTCTGCATTGTCTAACCTGCTATCAACGCTTTCTACTTTATTCTTCATCTCCTTTCCTTCTAATTGCTCATTTTTGATGACTTGCATCTCTTGTTTTAGATCATGTATGGATTTCTTTAAATCCTTGACTTCCATTTGAGTGATTAGTTCAGCAGCTTTATTCTCTTTGGACATTTGTTGGAGTTCGGTCACCTTTTTGTTTGTAGATTCCATGAATTCGTCCATTTTTCTTGGAAAACGTTATTGTGGCCTCCTTTATGGCTTCCCCTTTTTCACATATCACCTTGTTTATGGTTTCCTCTTGTTTAGCTATGGCTTCCTCCCTTATCTCTTTCTCTATGTTTTCACACTTATCATTAATGATGTTTATCAATTGCATTTGTATAGCACTTGGAAGACTCTCCTCTAGATTTGCCATTGACTGCTTCATTGCCTGTTTATATTGGGTGGGAGATGCTATTCCTTGATTTGACATTTTTCTTGAGTTTCTTGTTCTGCCCATTTGAAAATAGGAGCACGATTAATACTAAACAAGATTATAATTTTTAAGATATAACCAACCTAGCCCTCTTTAGCTGGCCAGACAATAGATGTTCACAATTTTAGATTGGTATTAATACTCTCTCTTTCTTTTTGTGTAATTACAGACAAATCTAATACCACCACTGATCACCATTTTATGACCAAAACAATAAACCCCTCAAACCAATCTCTATTGTAGTTAAGTCCCTCTGGACCTGGAGTATAATTAAACACCTAGATATACAGTATTGCTCAACAACCATCAACTGTAGATCCATGTATTATAAGAGTTGAAGGATGAACAGAGGACCAAAGATAGAAAAATAGTATGAAAGATAACAGGGGAGGTAAGAAAAGACTAATGTAGGAGTGTAAGATTAATATAGTAATGAAGAAAGGGGATAGCTTGAGGATAGCTGACCTAAAGTGATAGAAAAGGTAAAATGTTTAAGTACAAAGTTTAGAAAAAAAATAAGATAAAACTTATGAAGAAGAGTAATAAGAAGAATATATAGAGAAAAGAGGAAAGTATATGTAGGAGAGTCCAATGGTAAAAATTTTTAAAAGTAAAAATAAAAACAAAAACAAAAAAAGAAAAAGAAAAAGAAAAAAGGTCGGGGGAGATCCCACACTATTCTGAGTTCTTAGACAAGAAATACTAGGGTTAAGAACCAACAGATTAAAAAGCAGGGGACTGTATCAATAAAAAATCATTTGTATGCAGTCTGTACCTAGTACTGTCACTATGTTTCTAGGAACGACCACAGACCACATTGACAGAAGGAATACTGGAAAAGAAAAGAAAAAAAAAGGAGGGGTTTCATTTTTTTTGGCGGGGGGGGGGGGAGAACGGGATAGAAAACTTGTGTCTCCACTAAATTCAGGATCCACACACTTCAAAAAGTCTTTTTCTCTTGTGTTTTGGCTTTGCGGTTTTCTGCCCTTGATTGGGCAGAAAAATAAACGAAACTGGAAGAGTCACAAGCGACGTTTATTTTGTTTTTGTTTTTGTTTTTTTTTAACCAGGACTGTGTCCTGGCACAGGGGAAGGAACTTCTGCTAGCACCGGGGGCGGACTCCTGGCTATGCTGCCACTAGGAAATCCTTTGCCCTTTAGAATGATGGCGCTGCCAGCACCACCTCTCAGGCTCCAATTGCTTTGGCCGGGTCTTTGCCAGCAGTCAAGATGGCGCTGCTCTCAGCTGGAGGGAGAGGGGCTCCCTCCCAATGCCTTTCCCCAAGCAGAAGTGGAAACTTCTCCTCAGAGGTTCTCACGAATTGCAGGACTCTCCGGTTCCGTGGAGCTGGCAGGTCCATGCACGGCCGGGTGTCGGCTCTAGGCTGGCACAGGCTCTGTGTGGCTCTTGCCGGTGGGTCTATGCTGTCTGCCCAGATTCAGAAGAGCAGCTTTATCTCCGCGGCCGCTCCAAGCGGCTTGCACCGCTCCACGCTGTCTTCTTGCCCCGGTTTTCTGCCTTTCTCCCCTCTGACTGAGATCTCTGTGGCTTACTTAGGATCGAACTTTGGTTCAGAAATTTCCCCTATGCTGCCAGAAGTGTTATCTTGGAGAGGGCTCAGAAAGACTCACACTACACCGCCGCCATCTTCCGCCCTTCATCTTCTCAGTCACCATTTCTTTCATGTCTTTCTTTGGTTTCCTTTATCTTGGAGGGATATTGGAATAAGAACTTTGGTTTACACCAAAAAATTCTGTATTATGTGTTCTGCTGCCGATATTTACTCTTTCAACTCACATAGTGTAGGTGTGGTCTGCTTTTCATGTTATTTCCTTCAATTCCTAAGTTAACCTTCTCTTTCTCACATTGGCTCTCTTATTAATTGTACATAAAAAGTTCCAGGTACCCACTAATTTATTACCTCTTCTTACTGCTTTTTCTTCTGGCTTCACAGAGAGATGGGACTTGGTCAGAATACATGAATTATCAGATATTTTTGAAATCTTCTTTCCTTCAAAATTGCAAGCATTTAGCCAGGCATGTGTACAGGCTCACACCTATAATCCTAGCTACTCATGAGTCTGAGATCTGAGGATCAAGGTTCAAAGCAGTTCAGGCACAAAAGGACCATAGACTCTTATCAATAATTAACCTCTAGGAAATGGGAAGTGAGGCTTGGCTCAAGGATAGGGTGGTACCCTTGAGCAGTAAAGCTCAGGACAGCACACGGGCTGAGTTCAAGCCCCATGACTCACAAAAAAAAATTGCAAATATAATGTAACCCTTCTATTAATTACAATAAAAATATATGAAAAAATTGCAAGCATTTGATGTTAAATACATCTAAGCAAATGCAGTGAATATGAACTGTATAGGTGAAAATTCATTATTTAATTAGCTAGATTATAATTTCCAACTTGAGTTTAGTTTAAATGTAACCAGCTATTTTAATAGATGCTAAGTAATTTGCTATTATAAGGAAAATGTGTACATAACATAACACGTAAATGACTCTAATTATTTATCTGCTAACAAAGGCAAAGTGTCTGACATATCTCCTTTAATGCCACTTTAAAACTGCTTTCTATGTTTCAGGAGCCCCTTGTGATCCTACCTTCATCCTGGGCTGTGCTCCATGCAATTTGATTTGCTCCATTGTTTTCCAAAACCGGTTTGATTATAAAGACCAGAATTTTCTTACATTGATGGATAAATTCAATGAAAATATCATGCTCCTGAGCTCTCCATGGATTCAGGGAAGCCAGAATCTTCTTTCTCTGAGAAACTTTATTCCTTCCTTCTTTCTTTCTTTCCTTCCTCCCTCCCTCCCTTTTTACCTTCCTTTCTTTCTTTCTTTGCTTTTTTTCAACTTTTTTTTGCATGGGAATATACCTTATTTACTAATAATATTTCATTAATGCATATACTTTTTTTACAAATTATTATTAATTTATAAATAAACATTTATATTAAATTAGTTAATTTTTAGGCCTAATCGTTCAAGCAACTTTTTTTTTGCCAGTCCTGGGCTTGAGCTCAGGGCCTGAGCACTGTCCTTGGACTTTCTCAAGGCTAGAGCTCTACCACTTGAGCCTCAGCACCACTTCTGGCTTTTTTCTATGTATGTGGTACTGAGGACTCGAACCTGAGTCTTCGTGCATGCTAGGAAAAGCACTCTACCACTAGGCCAAATTCCCCACCCCTGAAGCAACTTTTAATTGCTGGCATAATAGAACTTATACTGTCCAACTGAATCTTTTTTGTTATTGTAACATATAGAGGGATTATAGTTAACATTTGCCAGATAGTAGGTGCATTACTTCTCACACATTGATACCCCTTCTCAAGTTTTTGCCCCCAATTCCCTCTCTCCACTCCCTCCCAATCATCTTTTTCCCCCTTCCCTTTCCTATTTCAAATAAACAAATAAATGTATATACAATAAGTACCAAAAGTAACAAGGTCAGATACAGTAACAATATGTGATTAACCAAAGGGCAACAACAGATAAGAAACATAACATAGTACATTAAGAATGACAATCACACTTTTAGTTGGCTCAATATATGCAAGTAAATTAATATAATTCATCACATCAACACAAGCAAGGACAAAAATCACATGATTGTCCCAGTAGATGCAGAAAATGCATTTGACAAGATCCAACACCCTCCCCCCATGCTAAAAGATCTGGAGAAACTAGGAATCCATGGAACATTCCTCAGTATAATAAAGCTGTGTATGACAAACCCACAGCTAGTATTATACTTAATGGCAAAAAGCTAAATCCATTCCTTCTAAAATCAGGAACAAGACCAAGATACCCACTCTCTCCACTCCTCTTTACCATAGTATTAGAATTCCTAGCCAGAGCAATAAGGCAAGAAGCAAGCATAATGGGTATCCAATTAGGGAAATAGGAAGTGAAACTTTCCCTCTTTGCAGGTGACATGATTCTGTATATAAAGAACCCAACAGACTCCACTCCCAAGCTGCTTGAGCTGATTCAAAACTTTGGCAAGGTAGCAGGGTATAAAATTGACCCTCAAAAATCAACTGCCTTCCTCTATGCCAACAGTGAGAGGAATGAGGCAACAATCAGGAAAGCAATGCCTTTTGCAATAGCCTCAAAGAAAATAAAGTACCTAGGAATTAACTGAACTAAGAATGTAAAGGACCTTTGTGATGAAAACTTTAAAACCCTGAAAAAAGAAATTAAAGCAGAACTGAGGATATGGAAAAACTTCCCATGCTCCTGGATTGGAAGAATTAACATTGTGAAAATGACAATCTTGCCATTTGCTATCTGCAAATTCAACGCAATACCCATCAATATCCCAATGTCATTCTTTAAAGAAATAGAAGAGGCTATCTAAAATTTCATATAGAATAATAAAAGACCCCATATAGCAAAAACACTTCTTAGCAGAAAGAACAGCACAGGAGGAATTTCAATACCAAACTTTAGACTCTTTTACCGAGCTATAATAATCTTTTACAGCTTGGTACTGGCACAAGAACAGGCCTGAAGACCTGTAGAATAGAACTGAGGACCCAGATATTAATCCACAGACCTATGGCCACCTAATCTTTGATAAGGGAGCAAAAAAATAGAATGGAAGAAAGACAGCCTCTTCAACAAGTGGTGCTGGCAGAGCTGGTTAAGCACCTGGATCTTTCTTTGTCACCCTGCACCAGGGTTAACTCCAAATGGATCAAAGACCTTGAAGTAAAAGAATATACAATGAAAACTTTACAAGAAGGAATAGGAGATACACTAGGTCTCCTTGGCACAGGTCTAAATTTTCTTAATTAGGACCAAGAAACACAGCAGATCAGAGAAAGTCTGGATAAGTGGGACTGCATTAAACTGCAGAGCTTCTGTATGGCAAAGGACATAGCTAGTAAATTAGGAAGCCTACAGAATGGGAGAAGATCTTCACCAACCATACAACAGACAAAGGCCTCATATCTAAAATATATCAACAGTTCCAAAAATTGAATCACTCCAAAACTAATCTCCAAAGAAACATCCATCCCATTAAAAGATAGGCCAAAGACTTAAAGAGAGTCTTCTCTGAAGAAGAAATAAAAATGATCTATAGACACATGAAGAAATGCTCTGGTCATAAAAATAATGCAAATCAAAACAACTCTAAGATTCTCTGGTCATAAAACAAATGCAAATCAAAACAACTCTAAGAATCCACCTCACTCCAGTTACAATGGCCAGGATCAAGAAAACTAACAACAGATGCTAGATGGGATGTAGCCAAGAGGGATCACTACTACACTGTTGGTGGGAGTGCAAACTCGTTCAACCACTATGGAAAGCAGTATGGCAGTTCCTCAAAAGACTAAACATAGAACTCCCCTATGATGTAGCAATTCCACTATGTCTATGTATGTGTATATATACTATTTGTATATATATCTTACACATACATATTATATGTAGTTATTATATAATATACAACATATATTATATAATATGAATATATTGTATAATATGTAAATTATATTATATTATACATTATACAATATATGAAATATAATGCTATGGACTATATTGTATAATATAATAATATTTATTAATATATGTTATATATTATGTGTGTGTAAACCATATATTTCATTAAATAAATTATTATTTTTATTGTAGGTTTACAATACATTTCCTACTCTCATTGATTATCTACCAGGAAGTCATAAAAAAATTCTTGAAAATTCAGACTTTCTTTTAAATTATTTCATGGAGAAAGTGAAAGAACACGAAACAACACTGGATATGAACAACCCTCGGGACTTTATTGATTATTTCCTGATAAATATGAAGCAGGTAAAAATGCTTACATTGGTGCAGTCCTTTCATTGCTTCAGCATATTCTGGATCACTGAATTCCTCTGTGATTACTAGAGACACTCACATGCTCAGGCCAGGAGGGATTGAAAGCACTTCAAGTACTTATTGATGTGATTCTACATCAGGCTTCCTGACAAACCTAGAATAAATTGATTCAATACCTAGAACATGTTTTCCTTGTTTACAAAAACTCTTCTCACTGAGGAGGAACTGATTGTACAGAATAGGCACAACAGAAACTAATTCAAATGTTTTATAAACTACAATTTCAAAGTATTGTTACATTACAGGTGTGAGCCACAAGCATCCGGCCCTTAATTGCCTTCTTTTGTTTTTTTAAATTATCTTCAACTAGTTGTACAAAGCAAGTGGTAGCTAACAAAGCAACTTATGAGTATAATGCATTTTCATCATTGTCAGGCCCTTCAATATTCTAACCCCTCTTCTACCTACCCCTTCCCTTTTCTTAATGGTGGCTGTGGTGAAATCCTGACTGCTGTCATAAAGTTCTTGAGTTTATCCTTGGTGTATTTTAAAGTTATTTTCTTCATGGAACTTACTGTTAGTATCCTAAACTTAGAACGCTGGAAGTGATTCTGCCAACTATTGTATACAATTTCCCATTTGTATTGGGTTGCTATGACTTCCACTTTTATGCCTTGTGTACCCACAATGTGCTCATACAATAATAACCTTATTCATTCTCCCAAAAGTGTATAGAAATTAAGACAGTTAAAGAACAGTAATGTTCATATTTATATGCATATTGTTTTTAAATAAGTATTTTTGTCCCCTAATATAGCACTAAGTTGTTGTTTAGTGTCCTTTTGGTTTAACCTGAAAGCTGAATCCCTTTAGCATCTCTTATGTGGAAGATATACATATGGTGTTTCTCTAGTGTTTTATATTAGCATAGGATAGCAAGAACTGCTATATCACAAGCATGGTAGTAGATTCTTATAATCCCAGCTACTTCAGAAGTTGAGGCCAGATGTTTAAGGTCTCAGAAATGAAATTTAAACCGAAGGACTGGGGGTATGGCTCATGTAGTAGAATTCTTTCTTAGTATATAGGAGATACTGGATGTCATCTCCTAAACAACCTTATTCCACAGAGGTGTTTTTGCTAAGTATTGAATTCTTCCTTGACAAGTTCTCTGCCTGAATTTTAAATATATTATGCTAATACTTGCTGACTTCACAGTTTCTAAAGGAAAGATAGCCAGTTGTTCCTATTGAGGATACAGTACACAATGTATTGCTTTTCTTTTGCTGCTTTCAAGTGTTTTCTTTGTCTTTAATTATTATTAATTATTATTATTATTGTGTTTTTTTTTCTTTGTGGGTTATGGGGCTTGAACTCTGGGCCTGGGCGCTGTCCTGAACTCAAGGCTACCACCCTACCCCTGAGCCACAGCCCCACTTCCCCTTCTCTAGTGATTAATTGGAGATAAGTTCCCATTCTTTAGTGCCAGGGCTGGCTTTGAACTGAGATCCTCAGGTCTCAGACTGAGTAGCTAGGATTACAGGCGGGAGCCACTGCACCTGGCTTGTCTTTAATTTTTTAAGCAGATAGTTTAAACTATTCTGTGGTATGAACCTCTTGGGCTTTATTTGATCTGACTTTTGTTGGCTTTCTAATATGAATTTCATTCATGACTTTCTTTGAATTGGGCAATTTTCAGCCATTACCTCTTCAAATATATTCTTCCTCCTCTCTGCCTTTAGTGTGTTCGGCACCCTGGTGAAAAGTACTTGGTCATACTTTGTTGTACTTCTTGCTCTGTCTTATATTTCTTGTTTATCTCCCATTGTTGCTAGTGTCTGCTGTTAATTTTTCACCTTTGATTTACTCTGTTTTCTGTTGGCAAGCCATTTATGGAATGCCTTCATCCATGTATTCCTAGGAAAAGGACAACCAACAGTCCGAATTTACTTATGAAAACTTGGTAATGTGTATTAGTGATCTGTATGGTGCTGGTACCGAGACAACCAGCTCGACCCTGAGGTACGCTCTGCTGCTCCTGATGAAGCACCCCCATGTCACAGGTAGGAACACCCATGTGAGTTAAGTGACTTCCAGAAGGGTATTAAGACAAGACTACTGGCATGTTTCAGCTCATTTGTCTTGGAAGACATTCTTTTTTTTGTTGTTTTTTCTTCTTTTCTTTGGGTGATACTAGATTTGAATGCAGGGTCTCATCCTTCCTAAGCAGGCACTCTGCCACTTTTATGTTGAGCACCAACACAAATTAAGTGAATTCCAGAAGGATATTGAGGGGAGACTACTTGCACCTTTCAGCTTCTTTGTCTTGGAAGACATTCATTTTTATTATTTGTTCTGTTCTTTTGTAGATACTGGGATTTGAAGTCAGGGTCTCGCACTTGCTGAGCAGGCACTCTGTCACTTTCAGGTTGAGCACAGACATGCGCGGACCATAGCTATCGTGGCCTGTGAGAGCCTGGGCAGTTCAGCAGGGTGAAATCCATCCTGGGAAAATAGCATCCTAGGCAAGCCTGTGAGAGGAGGATACCTGAAAGACACGCTTTTTAGGTGTCATTTTGCTTTCATTTAGCATTTGATTCTAGTTTCTCTTTCTATGACACCTTTACATTTTTCACTGAATGATATTTTGCTTCTGTTTATTTGTCATTGGTTTATTGCCAGTTGCCGGGCTTGGACCCAGGGCCTGTGCTTCCATCACCATTTATGCTCACATCTGACACTCTACTTATTGAATTATGCTTCTTTCCCCAGATTTTCTCTGGTTAATTGTAGATAAGAGTCTCTTGGATTTGTCTGCTCAGGCTGGATTTGAAACTCCATCCTCAGTCCTCTGTCTCCTGAGTAGCTAAGATAAGAGCTGTAAGCCACCAGCATTTTGCCTGATTATTTCTTAAAGCATTTCATTACTTCTATTAAAATGCTTAAGTCATCAAGGCAAACTGATATATTACAATGTCTGTTTAATACATGAGTGATCCTTACATATATTATGGCAACTTGCTGCCCATGTGTAAATATATCTTATCCTTATCTAGCTATTTATAATGCTATAATTTATATTTATAATGCTGTTGAATGACCCTCATCATTCTTCAGGCAACCTAATTAGAAGAAAAGTGATTATTTTAATTCTGTTAGTCATTTCTTGCTTTTGTCTTGCCAGCTAAAGTCCAGGATGAGATTGAGCATGTGATTGGCAGGCACAGGAGCCCCTGCATGCAGGACAGGAGTCGCATGCCCTACACGGATGCAGTGCTGCACGAGGTTCAGAGGTACATCGATCTCTTACCCAACAGCCTGCCTCATAGAGTGACCCGTGACATTAAGTTCAGAGACTACGTCATTCCCAAAGTAAGCAACTGTTGTCTACTCTGCACCTCAGTGCTCTTGATGTTCCCAGATCCACAGAATAATCACCATTCTCTACCAACAGAAGAGTAATACAAATTTCCTACATGTATCAGTTGAGTAGATTTTTGCTGCTGCTTCCAGTTTTGTGTTTTGAAAACTTCCATTCAGATTGCATTATCTGGCAATATGACACATCTGGATTTGTTCTACGTCTCTGAAACTGTTTAGCAATTCATACATGTTTGCAGTTCCAAAGAATGAGAAATGTTCCATTTGTTAATTTTATAAAGTAATCTATGAGATTATTTTTATGGATATGAATAGGTCTATGTGTAACTTTGGAAAGGATTACTGTCGAGTAGCTAGGATTAAAGGAATGAGCCACAGATGCGAGTGTTAACTTCTTTTGAACATCTACTGTACCTACTATGGTGTCCAGGACAGCGCTGGAAAGACATGGTAGAGGGAATTCTCACAAGGGAAGTCAGGAGGCTTTTCTGTCTCACTCCCAAGTATGGTGGCTTTTGTGGATTTTAGTAAATGTCCTCTTACTACATAGGGAAAATTTTCCTCTTCTATGGATTTGGCCACAAAAGTATACACATTTTTATCAAGTCTATTCTCTGCATCTATTTCCTTACTTAAGATGCATATTAAATTACAATTATTTCATTTGAATCCATGTGAACGTATTGTATTTGTAAGCAGAAGTGATTTCCTTTCCATTTTATTTTCCTTTCAGTATACTAATATTAACTGAGAATCTAGCCAACAGTCATTTGAAACGTTCCTCAGAATGGCTTGCACCACTGTTGTCAATAAATTAGATTCCAGAAAAGATTCTTTTAAAGAAAACCACATATGTTCTATGCATGTGACACTGAAGCATTTTGTTGAAGCAGAGACAAAAAATGTCCCTTCTGTCATTATTTACTGCACTACTTGACTCAATTAGTAGATACCTGCTAGATCGCTCCATTATTGAGAATGGGCTTTTATGTGTATTTGATTAAAATCAATGATATGATATTTAATACCAGGTTAAATACTAATAGCACAGAACTTCTCCATGTCCAAATGAAGACAACCTGTGTAGCAATGTTGTATATTAGTTGTATATTTCTTTGGATTTATTTTGGTGTTTTCCTTCCAGAGGATAACATTGCTAAATAAATCAGATGCTTATTGGTAAGAGTGAGGTGAACAGATGCACCATGGACATTCAAATCGATTCTTCCCTTGCAAACCAGGTTCCACCAGAGTTATACCAAAAGGGAAGTCATTAACTGGGACAGGAAGTAGAGACACAAAACTTTCCCAACCTTGATAATAAGAGATTCAGTCATTTAGGAGCCAAATGCCTAATCAATACTTCAAAGCTGCTAGAGATCACCTCAACAAGATCACCACTACTGCCTCAAGCTTCATCCCTAATGGTCACATGATCTGTTTCATTGGAAATATCACAGATCTGCTCTGACCTGGTTTTCCCTTTTATAGCCAAAGAACATCTTCTTTGTGGTTGGTTGTTGTCAGCCCTAGGGTTTTAGCTCATGGCCTGAGTGAGAACTGTCCTGGAGCTTTCTGACGGCTAGCACTCTACCCTTGAGCTTCAGCACTACATCCTGCCTTTCTTGTGTATGTAGTACCAAGGAATCAAATCCAGGGCTTAGTGTATGCTAGGCAAGCACTCTACCACTAGGCCACACTCCCAGACCAAAGGACATCTTGAACAGAGTGATACCCACGGTGACTTTCTGCTCCTTCATTTCTTTATTGACGTGGCTTATCTATTTGTGCTGTTTCTAGGGCACAGCCATATTAACATCTCTGACATCTGTGTTGCATGACAATAAGGAATTCCCTAACCCAAAAGACTTCGACCCTGGTCACTTTCTAGATGAGCATGGCAACTTCAAGAAAAGTGACCACTTCATGCCTTTCTCAACAGGTAAGAGAAATTAAGTGTGCTCCATGGGAGAAAACAGCTTACAGTGGTCTTTTGCCACTTATGTGGCATCTCCTGTGAGACTGGAAGACCTGCTCTTTGTTCATGAGAAGAACCACCACTCCTAAAGCCCACCCACTCATATTACTCATGGTGGGTTCTCATTGGTGGCTACAGTAGGATGGATTTAGTTGTTGACCCATTTCTCACAAACTGAGAAAGCTATAGTGCAAGTTGTTTGCATTCTTCAGTGACATCACAGAAGTAAGAAAGAGCTTTCCCTAGAAGTCAAAACTCATTTAAAAGTTCCTCACCTACTAGAAAAAAGGGGAAGTGACACCAAATCTTCACCGAGGAAATTCTGTATGGTGATGGTCACTCCTCTCAGGGAAGAAATTGAGATACAAATATCCAAATATGAAACAAATAGTCAGTAAATGGTATCACGTCCAATTAGGGAAGAAGATGACTAAATGCTTCACTTTTACTTGAATAGAACCAAACCAATAAGATACAGATTATAAACACAGAGGTTACTGGAGAAGAAGCTTCAGCCTCCTTCTCTCCCATAATTCACTGTGAATCATAAAATGGAGCAAGTAACAGTCTAGCCCTTAAATAGCATTTATGCCACATCAAGGATGGGGCAGAGTAAATGGAAAGAGCTAAAGACAGGGAGTTTGTAAGGAGGTAAAGAGTCACAGAAGTAGGAAATTTTCTTTTAGATAAAATGTTATAAATCCTGCCAAACAGCCATGAGGTTATAGATATATTGGGATTGTGACAACTAGCGTGCAATGCTCACAGAGTGCTTTGATCAGGCACCTTACATACTATATGCCTTCATCTTCAGTGTATGCTCAGTCTCCATACTGACTTCATTCATTGGTTTTCTTCTTTTATTTTTTTCCTTGGTACTGGGGATTGAACTCAGAGTCTCAGGAATGAGGCTGATTCTTTACCACTGGAGTCTCACCTCTGATTCCTCACAACTCTCACTTGTGATAAACGCTCCCTATCTGTCACTGTGAATGCCATGATCACAAAGGGAATTCACATTTCTACACAAGGAGAAAGGGAAAAGGTGAAATTTGATTATTCCAGATGATCCATACTTTATTAAAAATATGAATATGATACTTAGGAAAACAAAAGGGGCAAGAGTTGTTTGTTTGAAATTATCAGAAGGTGATAAGAAAAAATTAAGTGTGATTTGTGTCTTAAATGTCATGTCATAAAAGTGCATCTTAGCCAGTAGAAATAGCATGACATAATACTTGGAATTTAATGGTGTGTGCAGATGGATGAAAAGTATATTAGTTGAAATGTGTGGTAAATGGACAAAGGATCTGTAAAACATTTTATTGGAAACTGAAAGCACAAGCAATGTAGAGATACTTTTCAAGAACTTAGAAAGAAACTTGGCCAGGCACTGGTGGCTCATGCTACAAAATCCTAGCTCCAGAGACTAAGTTCTTTCTGAACATCACAGTTGGAAGCCAGACCAGGCAAGTAAATCCAAGAGACTCTTGTTTCTAATTAACCACCAAAATGATGGAAGTGGAGGTGTGGTTCAAGTCATAGTGTGCCAGTCTTGGGAGAAAAACTAAGCAAGAGCACAAGGCTCTGAATGCAATCCCCAGTATTGATACAAAGAAAGAAGCAATGGGAGTTTATTTCAAAACAGCATTTTTTTGCCAGTCCTGAGGCTTGAAATGAGTGCCTGAACACTATCCTTGGGCTTTCTCAAGGCTAGAGTTCTACCACTTGAGCCACAGTATCACTTCCAGTTTTTTCTATGTATGTGGTTCCAAGGAATCGAACCCAGGTCTTCATGCATGCACTCTACCACTAGGCCACACTCCTGGTCACAGCATTTTTTTTCTTTTGCCAGTACTGGAGATTGAACTCAGGGCCTGGGAACTATTGCTGAGAATCTTTTGCTGCCAATTGAACCACAGGACCTCTTCTGGATTTTTTTCTCCTAGTTTATTGGAAATAAGAGTCTTTTTCAAGGACTTTTCTTTCCCAGCTGTCTCTGAGCCAGGATCCTCATATCTCAGCTTCCTGACTAGCTAGAATTACAGATGGGAACCACGAGCACCTGACTCAAAACAGCAATTTTTGGCCAGTCCTGGGGCTTGAACTCAGGGTCTGAGCACTGTCCTTGGGCTTTCTCAAGGCTAAAGCTCTACCACTTGAGCCACAGCACCACTTCCAGTTTTTTCTATGTGTGTGTTACTGAGGAATCAAACCCAGGTCTTGGTGCATGCTAGGCGAGCACTCTACCACTAGGCCACACTTCTGGCCCAATAGCATTTTTAATGAAAAAAATTTCAAAATATTCATATGGTAATTTTGTCTGATATACTTGGTAAGATCACATGTTAATATGTCATAATCAGTCTACCCATTGTTTGTCCATTTGTTCATGTAGCTATCCTTCCATCTTCCCAACTATCCATTCAATAAATCAACAAAGAACAATCCTTTTCTCTTATCTATTTACAAATGTTTCTCATAGTGAGTTAAATAATAGGTGTAACAGCATTTTTTCATTTTTGATTTAGGAAAACGGATCTGTGCAGGAGAGGGGTTGGCCCGCATGGAACTCTTTATATACTTGGTCAGCATGTTACAGAATTTTAAACCTAAACCTCTGGTGGACCCAAAGGATCTCAACACCATCCCACTTTCCAGTGGATTTACTACTGTGCCACCCCCATATCGACTCTGCTTCATTCCTGTCTAAACAAGAGCTCTGCTTGGCTTCTGCTGTGTTCCTGATAGCAATTGTTTTCTCTTTTCTCCAGGAGTATTACTTTATTCACAGAGCTCCTCTTTCTTGCTGGATGCAAGAAGTACTTGTTCTCCATTCTGGAGAGTTTCCTGGGTTACTGCACAAATATCTGTAAGAATGGCATTGGTTGTTTTAATCTAAAATTCAGCTACTATGTTATTCCTATAAAACAGCAAGCTGAGTAGCATATAACTTTCAGAATTATTTCTCCTTTGCAAGTTCTTCATAATCAGCATTATGAATTGCTGGGCATATTCTCAGAGACTCTTTTCTCTGTGTAATTGAGGTAAGCATTGACATGAAATAGCATCAAAGACGTGGTGATCTGTACAATGATGAGCATAGAGATCATCAAAGTGAAGATGGTAGGAAGCCATAATTATGATTTTCAAACTGAGAAAAACTGTCCTGGAGTCTCTCTAACCTGTAGGGAGTGTTGAGTAAATCATAGGAAGAAAGAGACATTGAAATTAGAATTTATTGCCTTGCTTTTATGTTGCTATGAACAAAACACAGGCAAAAAAAATGAAGTAGTCTATTGATCTCCTTTGCCATCTTTGATCCAAGAATGAACTGTGCTTCCATATTGCTAACTCTAAGTTCTGTGTAGGACCTCTTTCTTCCTAACAAGAGCAACATTCCTAGAAACAGTCCCTTTTATTTTCCTGCATCTGATGTGAGTGTGACCAAGATGGGATGCTATGACTCTGAGGTCATAGCCTCACCTATTGGACTCCAGCTGGAAGAGCCATGTAGGCTGGGCCACCTAGGGAGCCAGTCTCCTGTCTCCTATCTCTGATGACTGGGAAATGCAGTGGCAGACTGCCATACTCCCAGTTCTGCCTGCCACATGACAGATGGACCGAGACTTCAAGGGAAAATTAAGGACTCAATTTCTCTCTCTCTCTCTCTCTCTCTCTCTCTCTCTCTCTCTCTCTCTCTCTCTCTCTCTCTCTCTCTCTCTCTCTCTCTCTCTCTCTGTTGTGGGGCTTGAACTCTGGGCCTGGGCACTGTCCTTGGACACTTTTTCAAAAGGCTAGCGCTCTGCCACTTGAGCCACAGTGCCACTTCTGGCTTTTTCAGTATATGTGGTACCAAGGAATCAAACCCAGGCCTTTGTGCAGCTAAGCGAGCACTCTACCACTAGGCTATGCTCCTGCCCATGTATGTTTTTTGTTGGTTTTCTTTTTTGTTATTTTGTTGTCAGCCATGGGGTTTAACTTGGCCTGAATGCTGTCCCTGAGCTCTTTAGCTCAAGGCTATGGCCCTATCCCTGAAGGCATAGCCCCATTTACAGTTTTCTAGAGATTAATTAGAGATAAGACTTCACGTTCTTTAGTGCCCTGGATAGCTTTGAACCGTCATCCTCAGATCGCAGCCCCTGACTAGCTAAGATTACAGGCATGAGCCACCGTGCCTGGCTCATGTATGTCTATTTTGTGTGTTTGTGTGTATGTGTATTTTTAAAGACCAAGAGAAGCTACTGGTTTTCTCTTTTCCTTATTGCTCTTGCTAGGAATTCTCATATTATAAACCGAAAATTAAGGGAATAACTAAGGGAACTGGTGGTTTGGGAGTGGTGGGTAAGAATGTGGAAAGGGATGACTTTGATCAAGATGCACTATACTCATACTGTTTTCATGAGTGGCAACTCCTTTATACAACTACTTAAAGATACTTAAAATATTTTTAAAAATAAAATAAAACTGGAAAACAAGATCAATAGCTAACGGTATAACTACCGGTACAGTGAAGCATTTTTGATCCTGCATTTGATCCCTAGCACAATTATTTTATAAAAAGAAAGAAAGAATGAATGAATGAAAGGAGGAGAGGGAAACAAAGAGAGAAGGGAGGGAGAGAGGGAGAGAGGGAGAGAGGGAGAAAGGAAGGAAGGGAGGGAGGAAGGGAAGGTGGGAAGGAGGGAGGCAGGGAGGGGAAAAGAAAGGCTGGATGCACCAGTGGATCATGCCTGTACTCATAGCTACTCAGGAGGCTGTGATCTGAGGATTGTGATATGAGGCCCTGGGCAGGAAGTCTGTGAATTTCTTATCTCCAACCCCCCCCCAAAAAAAAAACAAAAACCCACTGGAAATGAAACTGAATCTCATATGGTAGAGCACTAGCCTTGAGCAGAAAAGCTCAAGGACAGCAAACAAGATCCAGTGCTGGAATGCACACGCACACACACACACACACACACACACACACACACACACACACACACACATCAAAAAGCTTTGTTAAATTAATTTTTGAATGACTAACATGGAAATTGTAAAATGGATGGTAAATGTACATATCCCCAGAAAAGAAACAAGCATATTTCAAATATGTCACTTAAAATCATCACTATAAAAAGAGATAGTTAAACCAAAATGAAATGCCATTTTCAACTGTTCATTCCACAAGACAGGCAGTCTGTCAACTTCTCGGGTGTTCATGAGGCCGACCCATCACAAAGGCAGATTAGCTGAACCAAGTTTTGCTTCTTGATTTGATCTATAAATACAAATTGAACTCAGTGCCATTCTGAGAAAATCTATTTTAAGAACTGGAAGTCTGCTTTAATATTTTTACTGAAAAGCAAAAAGACCATAATAGTAATAATTCTGAAAGAGAGAGAGTCAATAGATCCTCCATTCCTGACTTGACCTCAAGAGAAATTGTGCATATAAAGTGAACAGGTCTTTGTGATATGACACAATAGAAAGGTGACAAAAAAGAGAGCCAAAGAAAGACTTTCATAAATGTAGTCAACTGACCTTGGATAAAATTACTGAGCCACTAAACGCCAATCTCCTTGTTCTACAATTTTCCCATTCATTGAAAACAAGGAGCTAAAAAAGTAACTCATTCTTTTAGAGAAAGATAACAAGTTTATTTTAGCTAAATTAAATTGGCATCATTCTTTGGGGATTTAGAGCTGTATGAGTCAACCAAGGAATTGCTGTTTATTTCACTCTATGTAAAGAACTCCCTCTATGGATCAGAATCAATAAACCCAAAGTTTTCTGACCTGTAATTATTACCTAAGTACCTGCTTATTCGGCTGTCATTGATTAAGATGGATCACCAAATATTGAATCACAACATTTAGAACTAATAGGACAACGTCTTTACAAAACCTTTTCTTGGTATTTTCATTACTGTTTTATTACCATCTATTGTTTAAATGCTTAAGATGACTACATGAGGCTTTGCTGTTTTGTTGGGTATATTTTTGGAGTAAAATATTCCTACACCCACCCCCTATTACATATAATGTTATAGCTCTATTTAGTGTCCTTTTCTTGCAATGCATAATTTTATTTTTTATTTCCTGACAATGAATCATCAAAAACAATGGGATCAGCTTCTCTAGAGTTACTGGGAAGTATACACTCCTTAGTCGCTCACCTTCACTTCACTAAATCCCATGACAGGTAGATAATCCCAGGATGATCTTGAACAAGTGTCCATTTTTATTTGCGTCAGGAAGCCAAAGTGCATCACAATGCCCCTTAGAAAATGTGAGGGTCCAGGAGTTTGTCCTAGTGATAGAGTGCTTTCCCAGCATACACAAAAACCCGGGTTCAATTCCTCAGTACCACATACATAAACAAAAGATGGAAGTAGTGCTGAGGCTCAAGTGGTAGAGCTCTGGCCTTGAGAAAGTCCAAGGACAGTGCTCAGACCATGAGCTCAAGCCGAGGACTGGCCAAAAAAAAAACAAAAAAAAAGTAAAAGAAAAAGAAAATGTAAGTGACATTCTAGTCTGCCTACATATATTTGACCCTGGCAGTTCTTTTATGTTTCCATCTTCATGATGAAGGAAATGCTACTTAATGAACTTAATGAATTTAATGTGCTTAATGTACTTAATGAACTCCACATAGGTATTAGGTTCATTCATAATGTGTGAGTCAATGTAGATTTTCAAGTTAGTTACTAATGTGTTAGAGATTCCAATTATTGAGAACATAGCTCAAAGCCTTTTATTAAGCAAAGAAACCATGTTTTGTTGTTGTTGTTATCAGTCTTAGGGCTTGAACTCTGGGACTGTGCTTTGTCACTGAGCTTCTTTTGCTCAAAGCTAGTGCTCTATCACTTGAGCCATGGCAACTCAAGCATATAATTGTCTCATGAGCTGGGTGCTGGTAGCTCACACCTGTAATTCTACTCAGTGGAGTGAGATCTGAGGATCGCAGCTCAAAGCCAGTCCATGAAGAAAATTCCATGAAATGCTTATCTGCAATAAACTACTCACACAAAGCTGAAGTGGTGTGGTGGCTCAAGTGTCAGAGAACTAGTCTTCAGAACAAAGTGGCTAAGGGACAGTACCCAGGCAATGAGTTCTAGCCCCTGATCAGCAACACAAGACAAAAAACATTTGTGTCAAGGACTTTTCTCCATGGGCTTGCTTCCAACTGTGATCCTCAGATCCCTATAGCTAGGATTACAGGTGTAAGCCACAGGTACCTGGCACAAAGAAACATCTATAAATTCACAATTCCTTGATCATTCAGTGTATCCTCAGAGTTAACCTTAATCACCTGAATCCAGAATTTGGAGTAATATTCTGGTGTGAGAGACCTTTAGTGTTTCTCAGTTGGAACTGTCCATTAGAAACATTGCTGCCTGCTTAAATTGACCATTTCTGGTTGACCAATAGCCTAATTAAACCACAATCTCTTTTGTGTATTCTGGAAAGAGGGACAAGAGTAAACAGTATTCTCATTTCTGTCACTGGGACAAAGTTCATTCAGAAGTAATATTGAAGTGCATTAACTTGGGACACACTGAGTTTTCAGGGAGTATTAGAACAGCTTTCCATTACAATAAGAGAAGGCCTTCGTAGATACAGTCCTAGTCCTTAGCGCTCAGTCTTTCCTGCCTGCTTCTTCGTTCACTCTGAAGAGAGAGCTCCAGGAGAGGAAGGCTCCTTCCTGGCCCCGCTCCTCTGTAACTTATTGGAAATTTCCTGCAGATTATATCAGCAAATCTTTAAGTATTCTTCTTTCTCCTTTGATGGTTTACAACAGTAGATAAAATGAACCAGGCTTTCAAATAAAAATCTAATGTGGCAGGAAAAGTTATTACAATACATGATCATAAAGCAAAATACTCATGTACATGTCAATATACCTTTGACTTTTCCAGATTTTTCTGCTTTTTTCTTGGAGTTTATATATATATATATGCACACACATATATACATATATAAATGATATGGAGAGAGAGAGAGGGAGAGAGAGAGGGGGGAGGGAGAGATCTGTATTCTGTGTTCCTCCAAGCTCTATAAAATTTGTTTTGAAATAACAGGAATCATACAAGATAGAGAACAAGGCTGAAAATGGAGACTTCCCCTCCCAGCCTTCCTCCTGGCTGCATTCATCAAGATTTTTTCCCCTCAAGGAGAGGGTCGCTTTGGAGAGAAACTAAGCCTGACAAGCCCTGTATACTATATTTTTTGCTAACAGAAAAAGAATGCACATTGGGCTAAAAGGAAATGCTTATTAAACATTTCCATTCAATTTTGACAAAGCCTCTCTTTTGTCCCCTCACTCACAACTCCTCAATGTTACAACCAGATATATTTATAGTTTTTTAAAAAATGAAATCACTATATTTTACCATCTGACTCAAAATTTTCTCCAAGTACCCATCAAAATTAAAGAAATAAAGGACACCTACCCAAGACAGGGTGGCATGGAACCTGCTAACACCAACTTGAAGACAAAACTCATGAAATATTCAATAAACATAAAAATAAATGTTAGATTTTTGAGGGTTCACGAAATGCCAAGAGTGTTTCTTGTCTCTTCTGTCTTGCCATCTGAAGTCCACAGATCAAAAATTCAGAGGGATAAAGTGATAAATGGTGTGATTGGCAGGTACTAGACCACCTGCATACAGGAAACCATCCAGAAACCTATTCCACTATCATTTATGATAACTTCCTCATTTCATAAGATAGACTCTGCAAGATGCCTCAGTAGTGGATGCTAGACATTAATATGTTATATTAATTTGCAAACATGGCTTAATAATCGGTGTATGTATTACTGATGGAAATAATTACTAAGCTACCCTCTCTCTGCTTTTACTTCCATTGATGAAGTAACCTAACCCAGTGATGATCAGCTGAAATGCTAAAGAAATGGATTAAATTTCAAATTCTATTCTCACATTTGTTCCCTAAAAGTTTAGTATTTGTTACATAGACATAAAAATTCATGACTGTATAGACATAATGTTTTATTACATAGATTAATATGTATCTGTGATATAAAAACCCTCAGCTTTGCAAATCAAAACAACTCTAAGATTCCACCTCACTCCAGTTAGAATGGCCAGGATCAAGAAAACTAATAACAACAGATGCTGGAGGGGATGTGGCCAGGAGGAATCACTACTACACTGTTGGTGGGAGTGCAAACTCCTCCAACCACTATGGAAAGCAGTATGGCAGTTCCTCAAAAGACTAAACATAGAACTTCCCTATGACCCAGCAATTCCACTACTAGGCATTTACCCAATTGTCCAGAAACAAGGACATAATAAATTCACTAGCACAACGATGTTCATTGCAGCACTATTTACCATAGCAAAGATATGGAACCAACCCAGATGTTCCTCAGTTGATGAGTGGATCAACAAGTTGTGGTATTTGTACACAATGGAATTCTATGCAGCTGTCAGAAAGAATGCCATCGCCCCATTTGTTAGGAAATGGAAAGATTTAGAAAAAATCATATTAAGTGAAGTAAACCAGACTCAAAGGAACATAGTCTCAATGGTTTCCCTCATTTGTCATAATCAGTAGAAACCTTGGGCTCTCCTAGCAGAGATTTGCAATAGAGCAAAACCTAGATACATAAGGCCATATAGTATGACACTGAATGAAAGGACCTCTAGGATATAGAAACAAAAGCCATATAATGAGTGACTATTGTCCTTAATGTACTATGTTATCTCTCAACTCTTTTGCCATTCCTTGGTTATCTCATATTGTTACAATATTTCACCTTGTTATCTGATATATTTTATATGTGCTTAATTGGTTATTTGAAATTGGATAGGGAAAGGGGGAAATCAATATAAGTGGGGGGAGTGTGGGAGGGAAATGGGGACAATGTCATAAGAAAGGGTATCAATGTTTGTGAAGTTATGCACCTTCTATCTGGTGAATATAATATAACCCTTCTATTAATCACAATGAAAAATAAAAAATGAAAAACCGTCAGCAGAATTTCAAATATGTTCTAAAATCTAAGTGCCAGTGATTGTATATAGAGATTCCCTTGTTGGATACTTGTGTGCTAAACATGATATTTGAAATATGATGTAAAAATAGATGTTAATAAATCCTTTAATGAAAAAATTCATATTTCTAAAGAAGTGTCTGCATTTGTAATTGAAACAAACTGAATTATAATAGGTCTTAAGCCATTTTTGGACTCATTTTTCTTTTACAAGAGCACACTGGATTTTTTAAATATTTTTTATTGTAATTAATAAAAGGGTTACATGATATTTGCCATTTAGAAAGTGCCTTAATTCACATACATTGATACCCTTTCACATGTCTTGGTACCCATTACCCTCCCCCCCAGCACCCCCACCCATCTTGGTTTTCCCCCCTTCACACTGGATTTTTTTAAATGTGTTTGTTGTTATTATAAAGGTGATGTACAGAGTGTTTATTGTCACATAAGTCAGGTAAAGTGTGTGTTTCTTTTTGTACAATGTCAACCCACCTATTTCTTTTTCTCTCTTTCTCTCTCTTTCCTGTTTTCTCCCTCCCATCCCCAGCTAAAAGTTGGACAGTTCATTTTCAACACAGATTCTAATGAGAACCACCACTGCATTTGCTCACCCTGTTCACGTTTATTTTTAAAGTCCTACAAATATGTCCTCTGAAAATTCACCCTTTGAACAAAATCTAGATTGAATCCAAAATCCATGGGAGTTGTGTGGAATGTACTGTGATGAACCGGGTTGGGGGTAGGCAGGCACAAGAGCCCACTGTTGAAGAAAAAGTGAACAGGTGCAGAAGCTTTTGCAATCACCAAGTGATTGGAACTTCAAATGGTTTTTGAGAGCACACTACCAAACTATTTGCCCCTATTCTCAAAAATATTCCGAGATTGTATCATCTACCTCATTGGAAATGTCTGTTTTCTTGGATACTAGGACTAAATGATTTTCAATGTAACGCTCAACTTCATGATTTCTTCACTAACCTGGTTTTCCATGTGTGTTCTTTCCAGGGCACAACCATATTGGCATCTGTGTTACAGGATAACAACGAATGTTCCAGCCCAGAGCAATTTGATCCTGGCCACTTTCTAGTTAAAAGGGTCAACTCCAAGAGGACTGACTACTTCATGCCTTTCTCAACAGCCAGTAGTCTAACATTAGTCCATTTGCCCATTCCAAATTCCATCCACCAGCCATATTGTCTGGGTCAGATGCAAACACAGGGCCTAATATTGTAACAGTTACATACCAGTAGTAACTACACTCTGATGTTTTTTTTTCATCTAGGAAAACAGATTAGTATAGGGAAGTCTGGCCCATATATAGTTGTTTTTATCCCTAAATACCATTTTACAAACTTTAAACTCTCTGATTGACGCAAAGGACCTCAACACCATCCCAGTGGCCAATGGATTTGCCCCCCTGATACCTTTCTACCAGCTCATCTTCATTCCTGTCTGGGGAGGCGCACTGTGTGTGTGATACCGTGCAAATGCTTCCTCTCAGACACTGGCTTCCTTCTTTCCCCATGCAGGATAGCTTCCCTCCCCTCAACACTCATGTCACCTCCACTGCTCAAGATCCAGGAAACCCATTCACCATTCTGCAGAGTTTGCACAAAGGCACCTGCTGTTCCTCATGTTTTATGACAGTTGTATTGACCATGCCAATTTCCAGTGCCCAAGTATGGCCGTGTAGATACCATGTTATCACTGAAAAACAACAAAATGATTCACATTGACATTTTGGAGTTGTTTCTCCTCTGTTGTGTTCTTGATAATAAGAATTCTTCATGGTTCTAACAATTTTCAGATTTCCTTTCCTATGTCAAGGAAGATGAAAGAAAACAGAAATGGAAAGAAGCTGCTGTTCTACACAATGATAATCATAGAGAATGTAAGGTAGGCATGGTAAAAGAATCAGCTAAGTGTCACCCAGACTTTCTGGAGGCTTTAATTCAAAACAGAGTGATAATTCTTAAAAGAAGATCCAGACTGTAGGGAAATAGAATGAGAATGAGTCATAGGAAGGAAAATTCATAAGAATGCATGACCCTATCTCGCTAATGTAACAACAAAAAAACTTGAAATATTATTTATCCAACCTAGAGCGATATGTGAATTATGCTTCCATATTTCTGAGTGTTATTCTTCACGTTTTTTGAGTCTTCTTTCTCCCAAAGAAGACAAAAATCACAGGAAACATCTCTTTTTTTATTATTTTTCTACATTCAGTGTATCATTTTATATTCAGTCTAAATGATGATGGCAACAACCTGAAGTCATTATCCCACAAAACTGCAGAATATAAAGCAAATATACATCAAAGACATGACAGCAATTCTTGTAATTTCCTTTCATCTTGACATATTAAATGAAAACTAACTTCTCATTCTACTTCTTCCTCTATCCCCAGGGAACAACACTTCCAGATAATTTACAGTTAACACTAGTGTCTATGTGGATATGTGTATCTGGACCTACGTGTGTACACAGACAGATCCACATATTATGCATATTCTTTATGGAAACACTTTTATAAATAGGATTCTTTATAGAATTCTTTACACCCCATAGTGCATGGGGTACAGCATGTTATTTGGCCACTAAAGTATATGCCAGAAAACCTTCTGGATTATAAAAATATGAGATATGATTTTTATTTGTACTGGTTCTGCAGCTTGAACTCTGGTCTTTCAGCTTCTTGTGCTCAAGGCTGGTACTTTATCATGTGAGACACAGTACCATTTTGGCCTTGTTGATTAGTTTATTGGAGATAAGATCATTGCAGACTTTCCTGCCTGAGCTGGCTTCAAACCCCGATCCTCAGATCCCAGCCTCCTGAGTAGCTAGGATTACAGATGTGAGCCACCAGCAGCCGGCAAGATGTGATTTTTACTTGCTAATTTAATTCAAACTGATATACTAAAAAGTTATTTAAGCTTACAATATATTTTGAGATGTTTTAAAGCATATTTATACTATATGAAGTTCACGTTAAGTTAAGCATATCTGTATCCTTACATATTTATAATTTTTGTGGTAAATCATTCAGAGCCATTACTTCTATCTCTGGAAATCTGACCTGATATTATCAGAATCAAGTTTCTCTACTGTGTATTAGACACAGTGCTTTTCTCTGTGTGCTTTTCTTGTGCTGATCCAGGGCCTTGAACTTAAGGTATGGATACTGTCCCTGAGCTTTTATGCTCAAGGCTAGTTCTGGCTTTTGGATAGTTAATTGAGCTAAGCATATATGGTTCAAGAAAGAAGAGATAAGAGAGATAAAAGAGATAAGAAAAGCTAAGGAAGAAGAGATAAGATCATGGGATGACATTGTTCACTATTTTCCTTACTCTATATTCTCATACCTAATTCTTGACAAACCTGCCAGAAAAAATAAGTGCTGTGGAAAAGGACTTTTTATGTCTTCAACAGTCTTGAGTGAGGATATACTGAAGGCAAAGTATATCCAAGTAGCCTAAGTACTGACCCCCTGCCTAACACAGTCAGCATTGAGGGAGAACAAAGTCAGAGGGATGAGAAGAGCTGACTTACCTTCAAGTCTACTGATGCACAGACACTAACCAAGTCTTCGTGATAATCGATGGTAGAATACAAAAGGGATAAAGGAATAGAAGCCAAGAGAAGATTTCCACAAATACAGGAAGATAATCTTGAGGAATCCGCCAAGTCATTTGGTTACAATCTTACCTTGTAGCCCTCTGCTCATTCCACAGGGAGAAAAATTGTTTTTAAATTTTGAACTACTTAATTTCAAAGATCATTAATATCTTTGTAAGAGGAATGGTTTATATATCATCCTCATTTCAGCAGAAAGTGGACAAAGCACAAATGGGACATCTGTTTATCCAGGCATAGAAAGATCCTACTTTACTACCAAAGCTACTGAGCTTGTTTTATGTAAAATAAATGATTCTTTTTTCCCCTAGAGCTATGTGGGTCAGGCAGCAGGTTCCTACTCATTTCATTCAGGAAAATGTGCTTGTCAGGATCAGGGGTCACTCAAATTCTACAGGTCATGAATGCAGATTTTCTGAGGTCAATATTAATTATTAACTAAACTCAGGTTTATTTGAATGTCACTGATTAATAACAAAACCAAGCATTTAGCCAGACATGTTGGCTCAGGCCTGTAATCCTATCTCCTGAAGAGGCTGAGATCTTAGGATCGAGGTTCAAAGCCAGCCAGTGCATAAAAGGACCTGAGACTCTTATCTCCAATTAACCTCTAGAAAATGGGAAGTGGGACTTGGCTCAAGGAAACAGCAGTAGCCTTCAGCTGAAGAGCTTAGAGACAACACCCAGGCTGAGTTCAAGTCCCATTACCCCCCAAAAAAGAAGTATTTAGTAATAGTACACAGAAAATTATTTATAAACAAAGTTACTCTGAATATATTCCTCAGGGCAAAGGTACAAGGTGTAGGAAATGTATGCTTTAGCCACAGCTCTGCCAACTGGGATTTATGTCTTTCACCAATGTCCTCAATATCTAACATGCAGTTTGCTAAAATACAGTTTCTAAGCCCTAAAAAGGAAGCAATCTTACCATAGCCAAAGAGAAATGAGACAATGAACAATGGTTATGATAGCCACATAGTATGTTAGAATCCCTATATACCAGACTGATGAAAGGGTAGGTAATTGGATTTTTTTTGCCAGTCCTGTCCTTGACCTCAGGGCCCAAGCAGAGTCCTCAGGCTTGCTCAGTGCTAGAGCTCCAGCACTTGAGCCACAGCACACTTCCGGCTTTTTTCTACGTATGTGGTATCAAGGAATCAAACCCGGGACTTCGTGCATGCTGGGCAAGCACTTTATCACAAGGCCAAACTCCCATCCCGGTTAATGGATTGTTAACAAACCTTACTTTTCCAAACCAAGCAAGATAAGAGGCCCAGTACATTAGCTCAGTCTTGTAATCCCATCATAGGAGCCAATTGCTACTAAGGAGGCAAAAATTCAGAGGACTGCAGTTTGAGGCCAACTTGAGAAAATAGCAAAACCCTGCCACAACTATCAAGCCAGGCATGGGGGGAGAGATAGGTAGGAAGGTTATAGTCCAGGAGCTTTAGTAAAAATAAATGTAGGCTCTATTTTTAACAGAATAACTAAAACAAAGACCAAGGTATGCCTCAAGGTTTACAGGGCTGTACACTAATACGTGCAAGGCTTTGAGTTCAAATAACAATTACCACCAAAGTTAAAATTGGCAATCACCTGCTGTAGTCAACTTAGAACAAAAATGATATCTTCACCAATATAACTTTACTTAAGCCTCCCTTTTCAAACAACATATTATTTCAGTAGTATTTGAAACTTTCAAATTTTTTTTGCATTCTGTGATTGAATTATACTTGAATTTAAACATCACTGTGACTGTTCAGACTTGATTATGTGTATATATCTAATTAACTATTACTCTGTACACTGCCCCTTCTCTACTGTGTATTTTTACTGGCATGAATGAGTTACACAAAAAGATTTCATATTGACATGTCCATTTATACAAACATCCCATCTTGTTTTATTTTTATTTCCTTAAAATGAGAGATTCCAATCAGCATCACAGCTTTTCTGATTTTGATTGAAAAGTAGAGATGCCATCATTCCTCACGTCTTGCCACTGAATCACATGACGAGGCTTTCCCCCTCAGTGATACGCTCTACAGTGACATGAAGAGAATTCCAGGACTGTTCCTCAGAAAGCACTGGTGTGGTGCACTGGCCATGAGAAAATCCCAGAAGAACCCTAGCTCTTCACCTGGGAGCCCCACGGAACTGACAGTTCTCCTGTACAACGAGGTCTCCCTTACCTCATTGGAAAAAAAAATGATCATGACCTTAGCTTTCCATTTTTCTGTTATATAATGGTCAAGGACCTGCAATCTTTGGTCAGTACTTAATGTAGATTTGGCTTTACAAAATGCATGACTAATGCTAAGTGGTGTACATTTAGTTACAAATAAACATTGATGAGTCTATGAGCTTGTAGAAGACTCTCAGGTTTGCCAACACCTCTCAAAACACTGTATAGAACAAAAACCAAGTTTAGATATGCACCTCATAAAACTACAAAATATCCTCATATTCATCACTTGACAATTTGTCACTAATCTAAGAATAAAGAAATGTAACTCTTCATCTGATTTAGGTAACTATAACCCCTCTGTACATTGCCTTTAAAATAACAGTAAAATTTTTTATATTCTGTCACTAGACTTGAACACTTGACTGGGCAGTGTACTTCAGCTCTTCAGTTTAAGGATAGCACTCTTTCACGTTGAACTAGAGTGCCACTTCTGTGTTCTGCTGGTAAATCAGAGATAAGAGTCTCGCAGACTTTCATGCCAAGACAGGCTTTGAACCACAATTCTCAGTTCTCAGGCTCCTGATGTAGGTACGATTAAAAGCGTAAGCCACCAGTGCCTGGATGCATTAAAATATTTTTTAATGGAAACCATTTTTGAGTAATGTTTTTACATGTCAGATCACGTCCTGAGGAAGGGTATCAGTGTTCAAGAAGTAATATAGCCACTACCTGAGAAATGTAGCTGCAAGCCATCTATACATCACCCTGACAATTTTTTTAAAAAAAATCACTTCCCAATCATAGCTTTACATTCAAAGCATGTGGTTTTGCTTTTATTTTTTTGTGGATCATGGGGTTTGAACTCGACCTGGACGTTGTCCCCGAGCTCTTCAGCTCAAGGCTACCACCCTACCCTGAGCCAAGCCCTAGTGACTGTTTTCTAGAGGTTACTTGGAGATAAGAGTCTAAGGTCCTTTTATGCCCCAGCTGGCTTTAAACCTTGATCATCAGATCTCAACCTGTTGAGTAGCTAGAATTACAGGCATAAGCCACCGATGGCTGGCTAGCTTTGCATTTTAAATTAGCAATATGTGATCACCAACAAATAAACTGCAACTCCCATCCTCTGAAAATAGACACATGTGTACAGGTCAAACTACCTTTATCTCTGTCTACAGTGCAAAGTCTAGTCAGAAGAGATAATTGACTACTAAAGAAAACATTAAGGAGTTGTGCACTGCAGTCTCAGGGCCCATTATATACGGTCTGCATTGCAAGCTCACAGGACTCTCAACAAGCAGAGAAGACCTCCATGGATCCAGTAGCTGTCCTGGTGCTGGGTCTCTCCTGTCTGCTTCTCTTTTCCATATGGAGACAGAACTCTGGGAGAAGGAAGCTCCCTCCTGGCCCCACCCCTTTCCCAATCATTGGAAATATACTGCAGGTTGAAACTAAAAACATCACTAAATCTTTAAGGAACGTAAGTACACTTCATGCTCCCCCAGTGGAAACAAGCTCCACCAAATTGAATCATTTTTTTAAATCTACTGCTAAAGGAACAGTAGTATGATTGATTCTTATAAAGAAAAATTCTTGTGTAAAGTGTTATACGCTGTGACTATTCCAATTTGTATTTTAATCATAGAATGAAGTAATGTTTTATAAGAGTGGGTTATTGTTCTTTTGTAGTCTCAGTCACAAAAGTACAAATGCTATGGATTGTTCTCCCCATCTCAGTTCAACAGACAGGTTTTTAAGGTTTTTGTTTTTGTTTTTGTTTTTTTGTCTGAAGATCCTTGCAAAGGAAAGAGTTGTGATTAATACTTCAATTCAAAAACACAGCATATTAAACATGGATTATGATTCTGAATCTTCCTGAACATGGACTTCTCTGAGATGTTATGAGGATTGTGAAGATAACCTGAAAACATAAGACCCTTTAGGAGAATTCTGATGGTGTCAAATTCCACTTGGAGTTTTGCATAGGAAGTTTTATCAGTGGCCAAGAATGCTGCTGGGTAGCAAATGGTTTAGGAAGATGTTTCATGTAATGGGGACGCCTCTGTAGGCCCACCCTCTGTTTCTAATGTCAATAGATCCCAACTGCACTTGGCTATAGAAGCACCCATACTGATTTTAAAATGCCATTTTCCCTTGTTTGTCCCAGGAAGTAAGATTCTCCATAGTAAGAGCTTCATAGGTGATACAAAGCCCATCACCTAGCTATTCATTTGGTGTGCAAAGGACTGTGCAAACATTTCTCAAGCATGGAATGTTCAATGAGCAAAGGTTGAACTATGGGGCTCCATGAGTCTCTCTCTCAAAATGAATTTGGACTCCATCTTTCTTTGTGAAGTATGACCAGTCCGCTGTGTGTTTTGATGTGAGGATGGATTGTAATGGTGTGTCAAAAGCCTGGTCCATTGCATGGCACACTTTAGCCACCTCAAACAGCCTTTATAAGAGATGAATTTGGGGAATATTTCATGTGGTGTTGGTGAAAATAAAGAAGCATAGTATTGGCCAGTAATTTTCTTCCCTTCTCACTTACAGCTGTCACAAGTCTATGGCCCCGTGTTCACTCTGTATTTGGGCATGAAGCCCACTGTGGTGTTGTATGGATATGAAGCAGTGAAGGAAGCTCTGATTGACCATGGGGAGGAGTTCTCTGGCAGAGGCAAAATCCCATTGATTGATAAATGTTTTAAAGGCTTTGGTAAGTGTACATATGCCTGTGTGTATATATCAGCGTGTTGGGAAGAGGAGGTGGTGACAAGGAGGATGGGAAAACAGTCCTGATGGATTCTCTAGGCAGAGTTTTGCCATCCCTGTGGCTGCGTCTGCCAGCTTCCTCTTGCTGGTGTTCTCCATCCATGTTTCTGCCTCCCCTCGTTTAGGAATTGCTTTCAGCAATGGAAACAGATGGCAAGAGATGAGGCGCTTCTCTCTCATGACCTTGCGGAACTTTGGGATGGGGAAGAGGAGCATTGAAGAGCGTGTGCAAGAGGAAGCCCGCTGCCTGGTGGAGGAGTTAAGGACAACCAAGGGTGGGAGTTGCTTTACATCACTATTATAATAGATGCAGAGTTACAAAGGGCACTGTTAATGTCCATGTGTGTCAGATAAAGCTTCTTTTGCTTTCACATCAGAAATCATAAAAACAAATTTTCATTTTTTGCTAATCCTGAGACTTGAACTCAGGGCACGAGCACTGTCCTTAGGCTTTCTCAAGTGTAGAACTCTATCACTTGAGCCACAGCACCACTTCTGGCTTTTTACTATGTACATGGGACTGAGGAATCAAACCCAAGCCTTCAAGAATGCTAGGTGAGCACTCTACCACTAGGCCAACTTCCAGCTCCGAATTTTTCTTTTCATTTTATGCTGATATTGGAGCCTTGAACTCTGAACTTTGAACTTGTTCTGCCATTTGAGCTGCATCTCCAGCTTTTGTTCTGTTGAGTTACTATCGGTGTCATAGATTTTCACAGCGTGGCTGCTCAGCTGGCTCCTCACATTTCATCCTCCTGAGTAGCTAGAATTATAGTCATAAGCCACATCAATGTGTGGCATAAGAGATGTTCTGAGTTTCTTTTCAGAAGACATAAGGAACAATGTTTCCCACTCGGCATAATTCAGGATACCTAGTATTGTCCCCACACAAGAGGGCTTGCTAAATGTACAAGGTGGTAACAAACTTACTATCACTCAGAGACTACACACAGAAACCACTACATGGTTGCTCATTTTCATTGACATTTCGAGGTTTCCTTGTTACCCATGCATGTAATTTTGGATAGTCATGGTGTACTTTAAGATATAATTTTATTTTCTCTGCATTCTCTTAATATAATTTGCATCAAAAACTATTTCTCTGCAAACAGAGCATAATGCTACAGATCAACATGAGTTATTTCTTCACATCCTGTACTTCAGAGTTTTTATGTACATATTTTGAGAACTATGCTAGCTATCATGAATCTTTAAAACACACAAATTCATTAAATTATTCCATTAGTTCGATTTCAACTGTTACAATTAATTCTTTATCCATTTTTCTCTTAGTATACTCTGGTTCAATTTTCACTTGTGCCTATCACTTTCTCCATGCTTATTAGATTTTATGTGGAAAGATATTATAATAATAACTCCCAGATTAAAGTCCACTCACCTATCACCTGCTGGTCCCAATGGATATGACTGTCCCATTGCTTTCTAAATGGATGTGGCTTTTTAAATTCATTCTTGCAAATAAAATAGAAGACTGAAAAAAAGACTTAACTCTGTAAATGACACACACACACAAACACACACACACACGCACACACACACATGCAATCACAGAAAATCCCCACAACTATCCCCTTCATGATTAAAAGTTTCTCTGAGTACTTTGACTCATATCAATCTATAGTCTTATATATATTAAACTCAGTATCACCATACATATTGACAATTTGCACATAGCATTTTCACTATACACAGGCTACTAAATATTATCCTTTGCTTTATCTGTCAAAGGATAGACAGCAACTCAAGGATAGACAAATTTAAAATAAATGTAACATATTATTCGTCCCAGAATTCCAAAAGTTCACATTTGTTCATAAATTAAATTTGGTCTTTGATTAGTCTTACTATTTATTTCCTAAGGAGGGGAAATTCACCTTTGAATATTGAAATGACAAAAGAGATGTCTCCTATTTAATAATTTTATGTTTCTGATTGACTTTCTGTAGGTTTTCATTTAATAAAAGGTTTAAATTTAGTTAATATTTTCCTCATATCACATGAATACTTTCTACTTTGAATCCTTGTAGTATTTCAATGCAAGTATAATCTCTCTCTTTAGTTTCTCAGTATTGGTGATTCAAAAAAGCCACAGGGACCTCATATTCTCTCCCTTTCTTTCTCAGTGTTCTGCAGTCTGTAGGCTTTGCAAACAGATTACTATCCTGAATGATTGACTATTAGAAATATAAAAGTCTTCTTCCTCCAAAATAGCATATAGCTGGAATGGAACAACTATAGGTAAAGTGAATTTATATGAAATGCCAGTTTTTAAAGATTAGTTTGTACTGGCCAAGTCAGGATTCAGATAAAGTGATAGACCAGATTAATTCATATTGAATATTTGGCTGTTAGAGGAATTTATTACTAAAATAGTAATAAAAATTGGTAAAGATGGCAAAGACTAAGTATTTCATACCTATGTTTCCTTTGTTTCTAACTCTTCAGGCTCACCCTGTGACCCCACCTTCATTCTTGGCTGTGCTCCTTCCAATGTGATCTGCTCCATTGTCTTCCAGAATCGTTTTGACTATAAAGACCAGAGCTTCCTTAACTTGATGGAGAAATTTGATGACATTATCAAGACTTTGAGCTCACCATGGATACAGGTGAAACCCAGATCTTTTCTTCCTAAGAAAAGGCTTTTTTGTTTTGATGACCCAAATCAAGTAAAGAGCAAGCAGGACAGTCCTATGAAAAGAATCATGAAGGGCTATTCAGGAAGTTCCTGACTAAAGGAATGTGTTCTAGTGATTTTCCTCTTCTAGTTTTGTAGTAGCTCCAGAGTTTCTGATTTTATATTAAGGCCCTTTATTAACTTTGAGTAGTTATTACTACAGGGCAAGAGATAGAGATGTAGTTCATTTTCTGCAGTTCCAAAATGGAATGAGGAAGGTTGTTGAAGTTGGTTTGGGAAACAGGAAAGGGAAAGATAAAGAGACTCAGCAGAGGCGCCAAGTCTCATCTAGATATACTGCATGGCTGCACTCTCTTGCCTCATGTCTACAATGTTAATTATACTCAGTAGATTGTGACCTGGAAGACCAAGGATTGAAGTCAGCCAGAGCAGGGAAGTCTGCTCAAATAACAAGCAAAGTATAACCGGGCAAGAAATGTAGCTCAAGCTGGGCACTGGTGGCACCCATCTGTAATCCTAGCTTCAGGAAGCTGAGATCTGAGGATTCCAGTTCAAAGCCAACCCTGGAACTAGAGCCCATGAGACTCTTATCTCCAATTAACCACCAAAAAACTGAAAGTGGCACTGTGGCTCAAGGGGTAGAGCAATACCCTTAAGCTGATGAGCACAAGGACATGCCCAGGCCTAGACTTCAAATGCCATTACTGACACAAATAGATAGATAGATAGATAGATAGATAGATAGATAGATAGATAGATAGATAGATAGAAAGATAGATATAGATAGATGGGAAGAAAAAGAAATAGAGCTGAAGAAATAGAACACTAGCTATAGGCAAAATAGCTAAGCAAAAGCCTGAGGCCCTGAATGCAATCATATCCCATTACTGGCTCTAAAAATAAACATGCATTTCATTCAGAAAGGGACATGTCAAAATGAAAACTAATCCCCATAAAAATGGAAGAAAAATATAAATATCTGAGAAGGATGTCTAAGCCTATATTTTACTCTCACTTAAAAACAATATACAAATATAGGATTGACTGAAGCTAATAAAATCAAGTAATTAATTTGATATTTCCCATTAAATCCCAAAGGGATTTTCCTATAAATTGCTTTGTTTAATTCCAGAATGATGCCTTGTGGATCAGTGGATATCCAGGTCCTTACTGAAAGCTTACATTTCCCACAGGCTTGTTTTCCAATCAGAAGTATTTTCCCTCACAGAGGAAGCATATTTGAGACAGTAGAAACTGCTAAGAATCACCAAGTAGAATCAGAGTGTTTGCTGGGACCTAGAGGACAAGATAGTCTGGGTAGAAGTGGCAAAATTGAATTGTAAAACATCCTCACAATGTTCTCCCTTGTACTCATTTATCATGCCCTAACCTCTGTAATAATGACTATATGATTATGGAGAAGTCATTTAGATGCTCTGATTTGAGGCTGAGTTTAAGAAATCCTTTTGAACCACTCCCACTTTATATGTTCCATTGAAATTTCCATGCAAGGTGGGCACCAGTGGCTTATGTACTCATAGCTACTCAGGAGGATGAGATATGAGGATCATGGTTCAAAGCCAGCCCAGGCAGGACAGTTTGTGAGACTCTTATCTCCTAAATAATCTGCTCAGGAAAAGCCAGAAGTAGTGATGTTGCTCAAGAAGTAGAGTGCTGTGTTGAGCACAGATAGGCTCAGGACAGAGACCAGGCCATAAGCCCCAAGCTAGCCCGCCCCACCCAAAAAAATCCCTTCAAGATCAAAGTATTATAACATTTTATTTACATCCAAGCTTTCCATAATATGCATAGTATGTATACATGATATACTCATAAATTTCTATTTTTCCTTTTAGATCTACAACCTTTTCCCTGATATCCTTGATTTGGTACCAGGCAGTCATCAAAGAGTAAAAAATAATATTGCTTATGTAAAAAAATATATTTTGGAGAGAATAAAAGACCATGAAAAATTACTGGATGTTAACAATCCAAGAGACTTTATTGATTGTTTCCTGATTAAAATGAAGCAGGTAAAATGTTAAAAATCCACACAGTTATTTGAAGTCTTGAACATTGAATAGTTGGAATTACTAAAGATGTTTAAACAATCGGACAAGCAGTTTTTGAAAAAAAAAATAAGTTCTTAATTATATAAATGAATCTATACTAAGGATCCTGGGAAACTTAAAATTAATTTGTTAAATAATTAGAATTGCCAGGCATCAGTGGCTCATTCCTGTAAACCTAGCTACCCAAGAGGCTGAGATCTGAAGATGCTTTAGCCTGGTGCTAAAGTTTGAGAGACTCTCATTTACAATTAACCACCAGAAAACTGGAAGTAGTGCTGTGGCTCAAGGAGTAGATTGATAGCCTTGCTGCACAGCTCAGGGACAACACCCAGGCCCAGAGTTCAAGCCCCATGACCAACGGGGGAAAAAAAAATTAGAATACAATACATTGACTCTTTTGTTTATATGGAAATAATCTAGATAAAGAGAGTCAAGTAACGGCCGGCCTGGAGTTTGGCCTAGTGGTAGCATAGCATGCAGGAAGACCCGGGTTCGATTCCTCGGTACCACATACATAGAAAAATGCCGGAAATGTTGCTGAGGCTCAAATGGTAGAGCTCTAGCCTTGAGAAAGTCTAAGGACAGTGCTCAGACCCCAAGCTCAAGCCAAGGACTGGCAAAAAAAAAATGGAAAGAGAGTCAAGTAATATAGAAGAAAGTGACAGAAACAATTGTCATGCAATGTATTATGTCATATAAAAATGTATGTCATTGTTATATAATCTATAGAATAGATTACCTAATTAAGGTGGACTCTCTGCATGCTCTGTAAGTCAGATTTGGCCTTGAAGAAATAATTCTGGAATGATATTTAGTCATGATTCACCACCCTTAAAGAATTTTATTGTAATATTTAAAGTATGTATTTATGTATCAAAATCTTGTATTATACTTTGCAAATGATTAAAATGCTTCATATATATGTATGTATATGAAGTACTGCAATGAACTAAGTATAGTTGATTCCTTATTAGTTATCATGGGAATTACTATCACTAATTTATGACAGTCTAATGTGAAATTACAACAAATTAGCTTCTGACTACAAGTTTAATCCTTCCTTCCAATTCCACCTTCCTTTTTTGTCACAACTTACATCTTTAACACATTAGGTATTCACAGCATTCATCTATGATTATTGCCTCATATAGTTCCTTTAAAAAATGTATATATTTTTAGTTTATAAGTACAATGCATCTTGTTCAATGTCACTTTTTCCATTGTTCTATCCAATAACTTCCATATCCCCTCTATATGTGGTTTCATTTTTATATATGTATATTGAATGTAATGACTGTATTTGACCACCAGTCTTCTCTGCATTTGTCTGTCCCCTCTCCAACCTCCAATCCAACAATCAACTTTAAATTTCTGGCTGTTGCATCAAAACCTTCTAATTTAAAGGCAAACATCTGAGTGTACCTTTTGTTTCCAGTCATAGTGATTTTCCTTTGATATTTGTGTCTGGCTTTCTCCCTTGTAAAACTTTGCCACCCATCTATGGTATGACAATTCAATTTCTTCAAAGTTATTATGAATTTAGTTACAGAAATACCAAGTACAAAACTAGTAGTGGACAAAGTTTTATTTGGAAACTCTTTTGTGAGACAAAGACAGGGAATGAGAATCCAGCCAAAATAAGAATCTATACAATGGACTGACTTTCTGGAAGGTTTTATGGTGTCTTACAGCAAAAGGATTGAAGTGGGAAGATTAAAGATTATGAGTCACATTTATAGATTATGAAAAAATAGGTGCTCTTTTATTTGCTCTTTACCACAGTGCTATGTGATGAATAAAACTGACATTATTATTAATAAAAAATGTATATAAACCAAAAAGAAATTGAATACAAAAATATAGTATTATTAACACTCATATTTATCTGTAGAGTTATATTTAACCAGGATATGTAATATGGTGTTGGTTTATTGATCAATATGCTTTAGTTTCTATTTGAAAGCTGACTCCTCACCATTTTTTGCAGAGTAGATATATTCCGGAGAGATTCTCTTCTCTTTCATTTTATCTTAAGAATATTAACTTCTTCTGAATGAAAGATAAATTAATGCCTTAAACATAAGATAAATTACTGCCTTAGTTCATGACATGGTATCATCAAAGTTTCATTCGTTTTGATTTTCATTAATTTTTCCAACATTTCTATAGCCAAGATAATAATTGGATACATGCTTTGTAATTATGATATCTCCAAATTCATGTTGACAGATGAAGCTTTCATATTGGTGTTTGAGCACACTATTCTAGAGTACTTTTTTGTTTTGCCAGTCCTAGGCTTTGAACTCAGGGCCTGAGCACTGTCCTTGGGCTTTCTCAAGGCTAGAGCTCTACCACTTGACCCACAGCACCACTTCTGGCTTTTTTCTGTGTATGCAGTACTGAGGAATCAAACCCAGATCTTCATGCATGCTAGGCAAGCACTCTACCACAAGGCCAAACTCCTGGCCCCTCCTAGAGTACTTTCACCTTAAGATTTATGAGTAATTGTAACTTGATCATGGAAAACTTCGTAAAGTTAATATTACCAAAGTTTGACTTGATGAGCTTAGAAAGTACATGAAGTTGATATTGTCACAGGAGGTGACTCCTTTCCTAGCAAGAACAAATATTCAGAGTTTCAGTTTAATTATTTCATTACATATTACTAGACATGCTACAAGTCATCTCGCTATTATAGAAGCATGATGGATTTAATGCCAGCCCAGGGACCGGTTAAAAATAACCATTGGGGCCAGGAGTTTGGCCTAGTGGTAGAGTGCTTGCCTAGCATGCACAAAGACCCCGGATTGATTCCTCAGCACCACATATGTAGCAAAAAGCCATAAGTGGTGCTGTGGCTCAAGTGGTAGAGCCCTAGCCTTGAGAAAATCCAGGGACAGTGATCAGGCCCTGAGCCCAAGCCCAGGACTGGCAAAAAAAATAATTATTAATAATTTGGATCATTTAATGATTTCCTCATTCAACACGTGTAACTGCATCCTGTTGACAGCTTCATTTCACACGGTCTTCCCAGTCTTTGGCAGTGCTTCATTCATACTCTCTCCTTTGTATCAATGAAAATTAGTTTGTCTGCTTTGTGTCTTCATGATTTAGTGTCTCTTCAGCTCCTGTATTTCTAGTCCATCCTTCCCAGGTTCCCTAAACAGCCTGACCTGATGTTTCCCATCTGCTGGCCCATTTTTTTTGGGGGGGGGGGAGTCATGAGGCTTGAACTGCTAGCCTTGGGCATTGCTGTCCCTGAGCTCTTCAGCTCTTCAGCTAGCATCTACCACTGGAACCACAGCACCACTGGTGATCAATTGGAGATAAGAGTCTCTCAAACTTTAGCACCCAGGCTGGCTTTGAACTGGGATCCTCAGATCTCAACCTTCTGAGTAGCTAGGATTACAGGTGTAAGCCACTGTGCCCAGCACCCTACCTTGTTTTGACAAACCCATATTTAACTTCTTGTTACTCTTATGTTTTGCTTCTGTTAGCAGGTCCACAAGCAGTATTGAACATATGTAAATTTTTGATACAAGAAGTTAAATTGCAACCAGAATCTTATGCCTGAAATCGAAGCCAGTCACTCAAGGAGCTATGATCTGAGGATCAAGGTTTGAAGCCAGCTTAAGTGCAAAAGTCCCTAAGACTTTTATCTCCAATTAACTAGCAAAGAGTGGGAAGTGGTGTAGCACAAAACTTGAGTAAAAACTCTCAAAGAAAACACCCAAGCCCTGAGTTGAAGCCCCAGAATCAATAATATCAACAACAACAAAAAGTTAAATTGCTCAAACCAATTCTTCTGATGGAGTCCCTATAAAAAATAAAAATAAATTAAAATGAAATTCAATTCTTTCTTCAGGCTTATCACACCAATACCCTAATTTTCCTACTTAAATGATCCAATTTTCTGATCCTTTAAAAACCAGAGAAATTGGTGCCAGAAGTTTGGCCTAGTGGTAGAGTGCTTGCCTAGCATGCACGAAGACCTAGGTACCATTCCTCTGTACCACATACCTAGAAAAGCTAGAAGTGGTGCTGTGGCTCAAGTGGTAATGCTCTAGCCTTGAGAAAGTCCAAGAACAGGGAAGGGGTGGAGGAAGGAAATGGGGACAAAAACATGAGAAGGGGTATCATTGTGTGAGAAGTACTGCACCTACTATCTGTCAAATGTAACTGTAACCCCTCTATACAGTACAATTTTTAAAAAAAAGCTCAAAAACAGCGCCCAGTGCCAGAGCTTAAACTGGTGAACTGACAAAGAGAGAGAGAGATGGTGGGGGGAGGGGGGAGAGAGAGGGGGAGGCGGGGGGAGAGAGAGGGGGAGGCGGAGGGAGAGGGAGGGAAAGAGAGGGAAAGGGAGAGGGAGAGGGAGAGGGGGAGAGAGAGAGAGAATTATTCTTTTTTTTTTTTTTTTTGCCAGTCCTGGGCTTGAGCTCAGGGCCTAAGCACTGTCCTTGGACTTTCTCAAGGCTAGAGCTCTACCACTTGAGCCTCAGCACCACTTCTGGCTATTTTTCTGTGTTTGTGGTACGGAGGAATTGAACCTGGGTCTTCGTGGATGCTAGGCAAGCACTCTACCACTAGACCAAACTCCCGGCCCAGAATTATTAATTTAAAAATTAAATTATTAAGCCAGGTGCAGTGGCTCATGCCTCGAATCCTAGATATTCAGGAGGCTGATATCTGAGGATCAAGGTTCAAAGCCAGCCCAGGCACAAAAGGACTCGAAACTCTTACCTCCAGTTAACCTCTATAAAACAGGAAATGGGGCTTGGCTCCAGGGTAAGGCAGTTGCTTTGAGCTAAAGAGCTCAGGGACAGCACCAAGGCCAAGTTCAAGTCCCACAACCACAAAATATAAATAAATAAATAAATAAATAAATAAATAAATAAATAAATAAGCAAGCAAGCAAGCAAATTATTAGTTGCTTAGCTGAGCAGTGAGTTTCATGATGTCAAATATAGTCACAGTACCATATCAGTTAGACTATGAATGCCACAATGCCATGAAGCATTAGGCTCAACTAATGCACTACACTCACTAGGTCATTGTCTATTTCTCTTGGTTCTTTACTCTTCAGGTTTATACCCTGTGCAATACTGTAATTAACTGTCACTACATGTTCAGGTAACTAATTTAATTATATCAAAACCTAGGAGCAGGAAAATCACAAGGAACCATTGGAGTTTACTACTGAAAATTTGGTCATGTCTACCATGGATTTATTTGTTGCTGGGACAGAAACAACAAGCACAACACTGAGATACGCCCTGCTGCTCCTGATGAAGCATCCCCACATCACAGGTGGGTGAATGATGAGAAAATAGAGGAAAGATGTTGCTTGTGATATGCAGGTTGTTAGATATTTCTCGCAGTTCAAGATACCATGCCACCAGCTCAAACCAGATACAAGTGATGAGAACAACGCAGTAGGAAAAGCAATGAGACTCTGGTCTGATGTCTGGATTTTATGGCAGGTAATTGTGGGGAAACAGCTCCAGCATAAATGCAGATACAATTACAAATTGATTTTACCTCAAAAATTCCAGCTTTTAAAATAGGTAAATTGATATGTATGTATGTATGTATGTATGTATGTATATATGTATATCTTTCCTCATTCCCATAATTCTAATGCTGCCCTAGACCAAAGAGAACTCACTAACGCATAAGTAGAACTGCTAGAAATTAATAAGGGTATCTGAGATAAATTCCATTCTGAGACAGGTTCTAAAACAGAGACTCATTACAGAGGTATTATTGAGGCAGAAGACATACCTCAAGGAAATTTACAAATTCATAAGTCCAATTCTGTAAAACTTCTGTTTGATAAAGTAAGAATTTTACAAGGGCATCCACAAGTTTTATCCTTTACAGCATTCCTTTACATTTAAAGAATTCTACTAAGGGAAACATTATTTTAGGATTTAGGAACTAATGATAAAAAAAACCATTTTAATTTGTGAAGTTATGCACCTTTTATCTGGTGAATATAATGTAATCCTTCTATTAATCACAATAAAAAATCATTTTAAGTGAGATTAAGTCCTTTAAGACAAAAGGGGAAAATAAGAAACAGATAAGAAATCTTTGCCAAAATCCTAAAACTAAGAGTAGACATAATAGTGATGAATAACTGAGCCAGACACACGATGCTTTCACCTAAATGTTTTAACAGAAAAAGTTCTGAGCGCAGAAAAACCAAGCAAAGTCTGTCTCTAAAATTCCCATGAAGTTTCGTGTTTAGAACTAACAAGAAAAAGAGTTTAAAAAACAGACTTTCCATGCTCAAATTCTCACCCTACTTCCATTCATCAGGTAACTTACTTTCATCCACAAGAAAAGAAAGGCTCTCTCTATATAAAAATTGGCAACTGGGAATCTGCATGCTCAGAAATTATGGGGAAGGACACTGAAGGATAAATATGAGAGGTCTCCGGTCGGGAGTTTGGCCTACTGGTAGAGTGCTTACCTAACATGCAGGAAGAACCGGGGTTCAATTCCTGGGTACCAAAGGAAAAAGCCAGACGTGGTGCTGTGGCTCAAGTGGAGGAGCTCTAATCTTGCTCTAGAAAGCCCAAGGATAGTGCTCAAGACCTGAGTTCAAGCCCTGGGACTGGAAAAAAAAACCAATATGAGATGCCACTTTCCTCCTATCTCACCATTCCTTATTTGTGTCTCAACCAGCTAAAGTGAAGGAAGAGATTGACCAAGTGATTGGCAGTCACCGGAGCCCCTGCATGCAGGACAGGAGCCGCATGCCCTACACGGATGCAGTGCTGCATGAGGTCCAGAGATACATTGATCTCTCACCCATGAACCTGCCCCATGCAGTGACCCATGACGTGAAGTTCAGAGGCTACGTCATTCCCAAGGTGGGATTATTTCTTCTCTGGGAGCCTCCATAAAAGCCTGAGTTTCTGTGTTCACTGTGGAAGTCGGCTCCTTCACACCAATGAGAGAGCTGAAAGCCTCCCAGGAGACCTAGTGTTACGGGAGGTTTAGGGTATACATCCAAGCAAGAATGGCCCTGGTATCTGCACTGTACATTTTCCAATTCTGTTCTACCCAGTAACCTCTTTTTGTTTTGGGTTTGGGTTTTTCCCCCACTTTTTTGGTTATGCTTAGTTTAGGTTTGTTTTTTCCAAATGAATATTACAAATTTATTTTATGAGTTTCTCAAAATGCTCTAATGGGATGCTTTTTATACCAACAGATATTACAGAAAAATTGGGTTAAAAATGTTCTTTCGATTTCTTCTATTCATTTTCTTGTCAGTCTTGGTGCTTGAACTCAGGTCCTGAGCACTGTCCTTGAGCTTTCTCAAGGCTAGCACTCTGCAACCTGAGTCACAGCACCACTTACTACTTTTTCTGTGTATGGGGTTCCAAGGAATCGAACCCAGGACTTTGTGCATGCTAGGTGAGCACTCAACCTCTAGGCCACACTCAGGTCCCTCTTCACTATTAAATTATGCTCTCAATATTCCCATGCTTTATTTTCCAAGCAATATTTCATTTCCAATAGAGGCTTACAAATATTTCATAGACTTTTTCTAAATACTGAGTACTTTGATTATTATTGTTTTCTTTCTTCATTTCTTTCTTTCCTTTTCTTTTGTTTTTTAAGTTGTAGAGCTTGAACTCAGGGCCTGGGCACTCTCCCTGAGCTCTTTTTGCTCTAGACGAGCACTCTACCACTTTGAGCAGCAGTTCCATTTCCACTTTTGTGGTGGTTAAGCGGAGATAGGAGTCTCACAGCCTTTTCTACCTCAAGTTGACTTTGAACTACGATTCCCAGATTTTGGCCTTCTGAGTAGCTAGGATTACAAGTGTGAAAAATCTCAGACCTACTTGATTGTTATTTTCTGTTTGGTGAGTTTGCTATTTGTTGTACCTGACATGTAGAAACATAATCCCCTTTAATCATTCTGATGACTTCATAATAAATAAACTCATGAAGTTTAACATCATTGCTAATGATTAATTTGTAGACTTATTTGGGATTTTAAGTTGCATGATCATAATACCTGGGCTACTATTTTTACACTAGCTTTTCTTTTCTTATGTCCATAATTTCACTTTGCAGAATTTTTGCAATGGCAGCCGGTGCCATAAAATGTGTAGTGACACTCATCTTTGTTTCATTTCAGATTGGCAGAAAAGATTTCAAGCTTGATATTTCACTGTCAAGATTTTATATCTTAAGTAGATTTGTGTAGGTTTCTTTTACTAACATTAGGGAAATATACCCTGTATTTTTACTTATGTCACAAATTTTGTACATATTTTGAATTAGATTTATTGATGCAATGATTTCTCTTCTTAAACTTTTTAAATTGTTATTATAAAGGTGATGTGCAGAGACGTTAGTTAGATAAGTTAGGTAGCATACATTTCTTCTTGGACAATGTCACCTGTTCCCTGGCTCTCTCCAGTTTCCCTTCCCATTCCTGCCCACAAATGTTGTCTAGTTCATTTTCAACATAGTGTCTGGTGAGTTCCACTGCTACATTGGTTCACCCTTTCTCCCTCCATTTCTATGCCTCCCCTTACACTCCCACAGAAAGATAAATAAGCACACAGAACCAATAGGAAAGAAAACAAAGACAGCAAAAAAATAGCTTTTAATTTCCTTGAATTCATTCTGATAAATATTATTTTGCATGATCATATGCTCATAGACATTGAGCTTTTTGTTCCTTTCCTGAAAGCATCTTCCTTGGGTCTCACTGTGTGAATGCCTAGGACTCTTCTTTTTATATGTGGAAAATTGTAAGCATGGTGCTGGCTTAGGCAGCACATATGCTAAAATTGGAACATTCAGGAAGCTCAGCACCACCCTTGCACGAGGCTGGAGCTCCTTTTTGTGAAACGCTTCATAATTTGATCAGAACGAAAACCAGGAAATGGAAGTGAGGACACATGGGGCACAGGAAGGGAAGGAGGAAGAGTGAGCAAATGCAGTCACGGTATTCTAGATGGGCAGGAGTTCACTTTCCATTGCTTTATGTCCTCCTTGCTTTTGAGGTTTCTGCTGTTGCACAATCTGCTGTTATGCTGATGCGCTTCCCACCGTAAATGACTGATTGCTTTTCTTTTTCACAATTCAGTACTCTTAAATTGATGTCAGGAGTGATTCTTTTCTGATATGGTCTATTTGCTGTTCTAAAGGCCTCCTGTATAAGAACTGCTAAAGATTTAGGAAATATTCTCCTATTATTTTATTAAATATTTCTTATTCATTTAGCATGGGCCTCTTCTCCTTCTTCCATGCCAAGATTATATAAGTTTGATCTTTCAAATTTCCCAGGTGACTTCAATGCTCTTTTCCTATTCCTTTTTCACCTAGTTTTTCATCTGACTATTCTAATATATCTACTTTGTCCTTGAGCCCTGATATAATGTTTTCAATTTGATTCACTCTTTTTTTTTTTTGCCAATCATGGAGCTTGAACTCAAGGCCTGGACACTGTCTTTTGACATGTTTTGCTCAAAGCTAGCGCTCTGCCACTTGAGACGCAGTGCCACTTCCAGCTTTTTCTCTGTGTATGGTACCAAGTAACAGAACCCAGGGCTTTATATGGGAGGTGAGCACTCTACCACTAGGCTACACTCCCAGCCAGCAATTTCATCCACTCTTTTCCACTGAGTTTTTCGTTTTTTGTTTTGTTTTCTTTTGTTTTTGCCTGTCCTGGGCTTGAGCTCAGGGCCTGAGCACTGTCCTTGGACTTTCTCAAGGCTAGAGCTCTACCACTTGAGCCTCAGCAACACTTCTGGCTTTTTTTCTATGTATGTGGTACCGAGGAATTGAACCCGGATCTTCGTGCATGCTAGGCAAGCTACTCTACCACTAGGCCAAACTCCGGCCCCTCCACTGAGTTTTTTTATTTGATTCATATAACTTTTCATTTCCAAAATTTTAGTTTCTCTTTTAAGATTTCTGTATCTTTATTGAACTACTCATTGACATGTTCCATTGTTTTCCTTCCTTCACTTGGCAGTTTATTTGTATCTTCTTCATTTTTACTCACATTTTTATACATGTCCTTTCTCATTTTTTATCATTCTTGTAATCTTGGTTTGATTTCTTTGGTTTTCTTCTTCAATATCCTCTGTGACTATTGCTATAGAATTGTTAGACTTCTGACATAGTTGTGTTTTTTCATATTTTCTGTGTTGATATTTATTCTACCCGAAGCCAGTTCATTGGTTTGAAGTCTTTGTTGGCAAGAAGATTGAACTAAGTCCTTTTCATTTTATCTGTCACTTCTACAACTGTTTTTATTGGGCATAGAGCTTGAACTCGGGGCCTGATTGCAGTCCCAAAGCTCTTTTACTCAAAGCTAGCACTCTACCACTTTGAGTCCCAGCACCTCTTTCAGTTTTCTAGTCGTTAACTGGAGATCAGAATCTCACAAACCTTCCTGCCTAAGCTGGCTTGCTGGCTTTGAACTGCAGTCCTCAGGTCTCAGCCTCCTGAGTATCTAGGATTTTATTTGTGATCCTCTGGCATCTATATCTATCTATATATCTATTTCTATCTATCTATATATATCTAAATCTATATATATATATATATATCTTAGCTTCTCTGTGTGGTCTGTTGTTCTTGTTCCCAGGGCACAACCATATTGACATCACTGACATCTGTGTTGTATGATCACAAGGAATTCCCCAACCCAGAGATGTTTGACCCTGAACACTTTCTGGATAAAAGTGGTAACTTTAAGAAAAATGATTGCTTCATGCCTTTCTCAACAGGTAATAAATTTTATTTCCATGTTGCAAGAAAACTTGGGGATGGGTCAGTTGAAACTTATGTAATACCTTCTTTGGGCCTGATATATTTTCCCTTACCTCATGATAGGATCACCACTCTCGATGCTCATGCACTTTCCCTGTTCATGATACACCCTTTCTGTTGGACAAAATTCGTGAGGCTTCAGTTTGTCTGTGCATTTCTTCCAAGTTGAGCAAGTTAAAGCATAGATCCTTTACATTCTTTATTTACATATAGCATGATTATCTCTTCCTAGAAAGTAATAATCATTTAGACTGCCTTCATTCACAATGAGAACGGGGACCTTCTCACAGGTCCCTCCTATATCTTTTGTGGCATGTGTCATCCCCAGGTTCTTCTATAGAATGAAATGTCTCCCAAAGACACAGAGGAGCACTTAAGGGCAGAAAGGAGGAAAAATTACAAATTACAAGACAACAGGATTGGGAGAGGGGACTATTAACCAGTTTATCACTTTTTCACACTCCAATATTAAACGGAAAATGGGGGAAACAACACTTTAAGACCTTCGAGGTACTTCAAAGTGGACAGAGAGTAGACAGAAGATGGAGCAGAGCATGTTTTAAAATATCATAAACCAGCCCGGAACAGTGGCTCATGCCTGTAATCCTAGCTTCTCAGGAGGTTGAGATCTGAGGACCAAGGTTCAAAGCCAGCCCGGGCATAAAAGGACCTGAGATTCTTATCTCCAATTAACCTCTAGAAAATTGGAAGTGGGGCTTGGCTCACGAGTAGGGCAGTAGCCTTGAGCTGAAGAGAGCTCAGGGAAAACACCCAGGCTGAATTCAAACCCCATGATCCACAAAAAAAAAAAAAAAAAAAAAAAAAAAAGAGAGATCATGAACCGTGAGAGCAGAGCATTTGCTGTCAACCCAGAGAGTCAGAAACTGTCAAATAATCTTATGGACATACCAGGAACATGTGGCAGTGGCAGATATCCTAAAAAGATTCCAGAGCACTCTGCTCTTCTTTCAATCCAAGACAAATGCTGGGAATATTGAATCTCCACACCTAAAGTATGTGGGCTGGTTAATGGCCAGACAGCAACTTTCCTTCTCTGATGCTATGATGGTTGTTTGTTTGTTTTTTGCCAGTCCTGCGGCTTGAATTCAGAGCCTTGGCACTGTCCTTGAGCTTTCTCAAGGCCAGCACTCTGCTACTTGAGCCACAACACCATTTCTGGCTTTTTCTGTGTTTGTGGTACTGAGGGCTTTGTGCATACTAGACAAGCACATCACCACTAAACTTCATTCCAAGCCCCACCTTTTTTTGTTGGTTCATTTGGTAATTTTGTTGTTGCTGTTGCTTCTGGGGCTTGACCTCAGGACTTAGACAGTCTTTGACCTTTGTTACTCAAGGCTAGTACTCTATCACGTTGAACTTCAATTCTGCTTCACATTTTCTGGTAGTTACTTCAAGATAAGAGTCTCAGGGACTATTCTACCTGCGGCTGGCTTTGAAGGATGACCCTATGTTCTCAGTGTCCTGAATGGCTAGAATTGCAAGCCTGAGCTACTGGCCCCCAGCCAATGCAGTGACCTTAGATACCTGCTATGCCTCTGTCACATAGATAACATGGGGAAAAGCACCAATCTTCCCTTCAAAAATGTACTTGTTTTACATGAGGGAAACTATTTTAAAGACTGACAAAATTAATCTTTCAGGTGATTTTGTGCATCAGGGAATATCTGAACATCATATTTAGGAAACTGAATAGAGGATGAGATTTTATTGCTCGAAGGGACACAAAGAATACAAAAAGGAAATTAAATGTGGTCTGTGTCTTTTTGTTGTTGTTGTTCTTGCTATACTGTGTTTGTTTTTTTTCAATTTTTCTTAAAGAATTTATTAACATTGATTTTTACATCATATTTCAAATGACAAGTTTAACAAACAAGTATTCAAGAAGGGAATCTCTATATACAATCACTGGCACTTCGTTTTTAGAACTTAATCAAAATTAGGCTAAGGGTTTGTATAGCATAGATACATATTAATCTATGTAATAAAACATTATGTCTATAGAGTCATAAGTTTTTATGTCTATGTAGTTATGTTTATATTTCCAGTACCATGTCCATAGCATTGGGTACACAAATATTGAATCCTGGCTCTTGTAGTCTTTGGCTCTAATAGCCACATACTAAGGATATCATGCATCTTTTGTTCCTTAGCAGAATATCAATTTTTAAGGGCTAAATATTTCCTTATAGATCAACCCCAAATTTTACAAATGAGGAAACTGAGGCATAAATATGCAAGAACACCTAGTAGCTTCAAATCTATAATTGGCAGACTATCTTCTTGGGTGAAGAATATTGCAATTATTGCAAATAACTTATATGCAGAGTAGCCAAGCATTCAGGAAGAGTAGATTCTTCGTTATTCTCTCACCATCTTTTATAATGTTCTTAAATTAATACTTGTAACAGTTTCCACCATTGCACTTCTTTCTTTCATGTTTTATCTAATATCTTAAGTAAGCAATGTATGCTTACCATTTTCCTTAACTTTACCTCTCACTGCTTATTCACAGTATTGGCTACTTTCCATAGGCCCAAACTCTGTATATTAGAGACTTTACAGCTAGATGAATTAAAATATATTTTATTGATCCTTTTGATTCATTTGTACTAGGAAACAAGCCTAACAACTTCCCTTCTTTAAAATCATTCATCTTTTTTTTTGTAGAGAGGGGTCATGGAGCTTGAACTCTGGCCTTAGAGCTGGCCCTGAGCTATATAAATATATATATATATATATTATTGTAATTAATAAAAGGGATACATGATATTTGCCAGATAGAAGGTGCATTCATTCACATATATTGATACCCTTTCACATGTCTTGGTCCCCATTACCCTCCCCTTGGTCTGTGTCTTAATGTCTGTTAGGGACATGGATCATAACCAAAAGGAATGGCATAATATGATACTTCAAACTTGAGTACTGGCAATAAATAAATCAACTTGAGTACTGTAGGCAGATAAAATGGAGAGTTCAGCTGTATATATTAAAACACAAACAGTGTTCATTAAACATTTTACTGGGAACAAATAACATGAACAATATGAATGTGTTTTCTTAGTAAAGCACAGATGTTTCTAGAATATACGAAGTTTATCACAGAAACCTGAAACTCAAATGCTTATAAATAGAATAATAAAGCCCATGAAGCTTGCACTATAATAAAACTATGGTTATGTTCATTCCTCCCAGCACTTCATGAAGTAACTATGGGCATCCCCATTTAACACAGAAAGACACTAAGACTCAGAGAGTTTCAATAACTCAGCCACATGGGTGATGAGGGACATTTGACTTCTGAATTGACTTCAAAAGCAGTATTTTTCCCTGGTATCTTTACATGTGATGGGTCCCACATGGAGTCTAGGGTAGGTCTGTACCCTCCATCCCTGCGTGTATGTCACTCCATTACCCACAAGTTTGATGAAATCCCAAACTACGTGGTCACAGACCTTCATGATAAACAAGAATAATAGTAAGAGAGAAGGAAAGAAAGTAGGTCTTCTAGTTGAGAACAAACTATGTTAAATCTTTATCTCAAGCACAGGGATAAATAGTATTAGAATCTAAATATAAATTATGACTGTGCTCTTTAGCAGCGAACATAACTGACATAAAAGTTCAACAACCCACCAGCTTGCATAGAGAGAAAGAGGGAAAAAGAGGAAGAAAATATGTTTTAAAAGATACTTTTTCATGCAGAAATACTTCTAAAGCTTTTACAAGAAGATGTCAATCCATTTTTTTATGTAATTTGGTTTAGTATGTTTGACTTTAGAATTTTATTTAAAGACAGGGTCATAAAAATGTAGCCTAGCCAGGCGTGGTGGCTCACGCCTATAATCCTAGCTGCTCAGGAGGCTGAGATCTGAGGATCATGGTTCAAAGCCAGCCCAGGCACTAAAGTCTGTGAGACTCTTATCTCCAATTAGCCACCAAAAACCTGGAAATGGTGCTGTGGTTCAAGGGATAGGGTAGTAGGCTTGAGGTGAAAATCTCAGGAACAGTGCCCAGACCCAGAGTTCAAGTCCCATGTCTGGCCAAAAAAAATGTAACCTAGACTGGTTACCAACTGCAGATCCTTCTACCTTTGCCTCCTGTGCTAGAGAAATGCAGGTGTGTGCTCCCACTCTCACATCAAAACTTTTATTGATGTATTACTTAAGATTGCATGTTAGAAAATGGCCTATAAACACATGAAGAAATGCTCAACATCTCTGGTCATAAAAGAAATGCAAATCAAAACAACTCTAAGATTCCACCTCACTCCAGTTAGATATGGCCAGGATCAGGAAAACAAATAATAACAGATGCTGGAGGGGATGTAGCCAGGAGGGATCACTACTACACTGTTGGTGGGAGTGCAAACTCGTTCAACCACTATGGAAAGCAGTGTGGCAGTGCCTCAAAAGGCTAAACATAGAACTCCCCTATGACCCAGCAATTCCACTACTTGGCATTTACCCAACCATCCAGGAACAAGGGCATACCAAATCCACTAGCACAACAATGTTCATTGCAGCACTATTCACCATAGCAAAGATATGGAACCAACCTAGATGTCCCTCAGTTGATGAGTGGATCAACAAGTTGTGGTATTTGTACACAATGGAATTCTATGCTGCTGTCAGAAAGAATGACATCGCCCCATTTGTTAGGAAATGGAAAGACTTAGAAAAAATCATATTAAGTGAAGTAAGCCAGACTCAAAGGAACGTAGGCTCAATAGTTTCCCTCATTTGTCATAATCAGTAGAAACCTTGGGCTCTACTACCAGAGATCTGCAATAGAGCAAAATCTTGACACATAAGGCCATATAGTATGAAGCTAATTGAAAGGACCTCCAGGATATTGAAACAAAAGCCATATAATGAATGAATGTCCTTAATGTACTATGTTATCTCTCATGTCCTTTGCTGTCCCTTGGGTATCTCATATTGTTACAGTATCTCACTTTGTTATCTGATATACTGAATTTATTTGTATTTGGTTATTTGAAATTTGATAGGGAAGGGGGGAAAACCAAGAGGGGTGGGAGTGGGGGGGAAGGTAATGGGTACCAAGACATGTGAAAGGGTATCAATGTATGTGAATTAATGCACCTTCTATCTGGCAAATATCATGTAACCCTTTTATTAATTACAATAAAAATATTTTTTTAAAAAAGATTGCATGTTAGGCAAATAATCTGTCTACCCTGTGTACCTCCATGCATCCATCTGCTATGCATTTAGTATTTCATTAACAAACATTGGCACTGGCACTTTTTATTATTCCAGTTACAAAGGCAGTGCTTTAGAAGCTCACACTTACATAAAAGGAATCATTTCCTGCTTTGACTTTTATTGAAAAAAATTTTTTTCAGGCAAACGGATATGTGTTGGTGAAGGCCTGGCCCGCATGGAGCTGTTTTTATTCCTGACCTCCATTTTACAGAACTTCAACCTGAAATCTCTGCAGGATCCACAGGACCTCGATACCACACCAGTGCTGAAGGGGTTGACTTCAGTGCCACCTCCATACCAGCTCTACTTCATTCCAGTATGAAGAAGAGCTCTGCTGTGTGGCTCCAGCTGGATGGGCAGCAATCTGCAGTTCCCTCTTCTGAGCCACTACTCACCTTTTTCCCTTATCAGGAATGACTTCCTCTCCTACCTTCTCACCTCTCCTCATTCCTCCCAGATCCAGAAGACCGATTCTCCACATGGAGAGTTTCCTGTGTCATTGTACAATGCTACCAACAGTCCCCAATGACTTTTAACACTTTCAGTCACCACCCCAAGCGCTCATACTTATCTAATGTTGATTTGACAATATGCTAGTACCACAACATCATAAAATGATTGTCATGTGACATTTCAGACTGATTTCTCTGTATATCCTCAATTATAAATACTATTTTTCATTCCTGGGGTCATTCTCAGACCTTCCTACTTGGTTCAAAATTCAGTGAAGCAATGAAACAAACTAGAGTCCCATGTTGCCACATTATGACAAGCATTGGGGTAGTGAAGGGGTTGATGGTAGGAAAACTGTGGGTATGTCACCCCTCATATGTGGATTTAACAAACCAAAGCAATGTCCAAAAGCACAAACTCCTGTGGGAAAATACTGGGAAACACAGACATGGACAGGAATAAACATTGAAGGTTAAAGTGCATGTCTTTATCTTATCGTTAATGGCAAAAAAAAGTAAAATAAAATTTGGAAATATTCTCCTCTATTGATTTTCCCAACTGAAAGCCAGATACAAATTTATGGTTTGTATACTGCTAATTGCCCACTTGGTGGTGGTTGTTGTTGTTGTTGTTGTTGTTGTTGTTGTTATTGGAGCACATCAGTTATACCTTTTAAGATGTTTCATGCACTTATACAATATGCTTGACCATATAATTATTTGTTTTCATTTTTGGCAGTGCTGAGGTTTAAATTCAGGACCTTGTTCTTCCTAGACAAACACTCTACAGAGTGAAACATATCCTCAGTCTGTTTTCCTTTCTTTCCTTTACCTTCTACTTGTTGTTTTGCACTCCACACAAATGCGATGACAATTATAATAAGGACAATGAAATCACTTTTCCCATTTCATTTTCAAATTTTCACAAACATCTAACACACAATTTCACCTTCCTTCGACCTTGCCATGAAAGTAAATAACATCATTCATCCCCTCTGCTGGACTCATCCCCAGACAATGCCCCTTGGCCCTGCAATTCTTAGGCTTGTATATTAGGGCCTGGATGCACACACAATATACATAAATCAGTGAATAGTTATACATGCTTATAAACACAATGTGTGTTTATACAGGATTTATACACTCAATACATTTAAAACTAAGTACATGTTCTCCTGGAACATACAGTATATCATATACCATTTCTCTTCAAAACCCCCCTTTGCATCATGACATGAAAGAGAAGAGTGGAAAAACTCATAGGGAATAAAGTAAATAATCTACAATAGACCCATCATGTTTACTTTATCCCAAGTAAAAGATTTTAGTCTATAAGTGTTGAATTAGATTCCAACGGTTTATTAGAGTTCAGAGCTTTGTGAGTTGCAAACACTGTTTGATGAATAACTCATAAACTTACTGCTTAGTTTTGTCCTGGATAAAAAGTTCATCCATCACAAAGTGTTTGCCATTTCTCAAGAGTAAAAACACCAAATGTCCCTAACACAAAATTTAATCAATGGATACTGCAATTATGAAACTCTTATTTGTTTTTTTTCTTCCTTTTTTATTGCAAGTCATAGAAGGATTACAGTTATATTCGCCAGATAGAAGGCGCATTACTTCACACACATTGATACCCCTTCTTATGTTTCTGTCCTCATTTCCCTCCCCTAACCCTATCCCCTCCTCTTGTTTTCCCCCCTTCCCTTTCCTGTTTCAAATAAACATATAATTGCATAGACAATATACCAGATAATCTTACTTGTTTTCAAAGTCAATGATTAGCACAAAGCAATGCAAACTGAGAGAACATTTATCTTGTTTGAAATGAATGTGTTAGGTATGAGGCAGCTTATGAGATGAGGGAGGGGTTTATGAGTTCTGACTTCACCTCTACTGCTTATAGTATATCCTTATCCAAAAAATGAACCTGAGGTTTGGGTTATACCTAGAGAATAAGTTTCCTTTCACCAGAGGTAAATTGAAAGTAACCTTCAAGTATCTATATGTATCCTTTTTGTGTAAATGTGCTAATCCTGGGTCTTATACTCAGGGCCTGGGCAGTGACTCTTAGCTTTTTTGCTCAAGGCTAGCACTCTACCACTAGAGCCACAGCTCCACTTCTGGCTTTCTGGTAGTTAATTAGAAGACCAGAGTCTTATGGACTATACTGCCCAAGATGGCAGGAGAGGAGCCAGAGCTCAACCTCTTGAGTAGCAAGGATTACAGATGTGAGCAACCAGTGCCCAGCTGTGGGTCCTTTTCAATATCATTGAACGTTCATGCTTTTGAGTTATTCAAGATTTTCTTTCCTCTTCACTATTACTAATGTCCATTACTTTGGGAATGTTGTTTTTTTCAGGGATCTCATTGTCTTATTTTGCATAGTTCTTGTGTTTCTGCATTGAAATTTGTGCATCTAAAATCGAGTAATTTAATAGAAGTTTTAATGACTTATAGTCTTGCCATTCAAATCTTGTCAATACTCAGGCAGGACTACAGAGGGATGGGTCTTGTTGTCGTTTCTCACCATTGGATGGGAGGCTGTGGCTTGTCTGTTTTTATAGTTTATTCTTAGTTTTCTTTATTCTAATTGAATGTCCTCCTTCATCTATCTTATAATCAAGGTCTACTATTATTTTTTTTCAACTCGCTTCTATTCCATAAGCAAAGTTCCCAGTTGATTTTTAATTATTCATTAAGCTTTTGTTTCTAGAATTTCACATTTCCCCACCCCCCTTAGTATTTATGTGTCTATACTGAGTTCTTTCATCTCTGGAATTGCCTTCCCATTTACTCTCAACTTTTTATTCTCTTGAAATGTATCTATGTCCTCTTCTATTTCACTGATTGTTCTTTTTCTCAACATGTGAACCATACCCAGGGATGAATTGCAGAGGCAGTCTCCAAGGGCTGCCCAGTTTTCAGAATTATTGGCCCTATTTTGAAGTCTTGAATAACAGTGAATAGCTGCTTTTTTCTTCTACTATGGCTTGCCTTGGAAAGCCTTTTTCTATGTAGTTCTGCTTACTTGTTTGCTTCGTATTTGATTCTGGTTTTTTTGGCCAGTCCTGGGCTTGCACTCAGCGCCTGAGCACTGTCCTTGGACTTTCTTAAGTCTAGTGCTCTACCATTTGAGCTTCAGCACCACTTCCAGCTTCTTTCTATGCATGTGGTACCAAGGAATCGAACCCGGGTCTTCCTGCATGCTAGGCAAGCACTCTACCACTAGGCCAGCCCCAGTTTTTGATTCTTACAACAGCATGTGCATTTTCCCATCTCTCTTCATCCCTATTTTGATTTGGGTAACAGCAATCATTCTTTAGGCACTAACATACAGATCACAAGTTCAGTACAGACATACAATACCAGTGATCATGCAGCAACACCACTGCATATCTTTCCATCCAACTACGCATGGAATTATTGTCAAACTATATAGCTGACTTCACAGCCTTTGTCAGGCCAGTAAGGATTTTATTTATGCAAAGCTACTGGAGCTGAGCATTGGTGGCTCATGCCTGGAATCCTTGCCACTCAGGAGGCTGAGAGCTGATGATCAGGGTCCTAAACTAGCTTGAGCAGAAAAGTCCCGGTGACTCTTATCTCCAATTAGCCACTCAAACACCAGGGTTTTGTTTTTCCTTTTTTGCTGTTTTCTTTTTTTTTAAACCTGGTTGTTCATTCATGTGTCTTTGAGTGTTCAAGGGGAGGCACAGTAATGAAGGGACAAAGAGTGAGCAAACTGCCGCCAGTGGTACTCACTGGACATTGTTGAAGATGAACTCTACAAGTTATGGGTATCAATGGAAGGGTAAAACTGGGAGAGTGTGAGGGAAGAAGTGACATTGTCCAAAAAGAAACATACTCTTTCCTTGACTTATGTAACTGTAATCCCTCTATATATCATTTTTATAATAACAATAGTTTTATCAGTCATGAGGCTTGAAATCTGGGCCTGGGTGCTGTCCCTGAGCTCTTCAGCTCAAGGCTAGTACTTTACCACTTAGAGCCACAGCACCACTTCCAGTTTTCTGGTGGTCAATTGGAGATAAGAGTCGCACAGACTTTTGTACCTGGGCTTGCTTTGAACCACGATCCTCAGACTTCAGCCTCCAAAGTAGCTAGGACTACAGGTGGAGCCACTGGTGCCTGGCACAATACAAAAAAAATTAAGTAAAACATAATAAATTCAGAAAGAGGCCAGATATTTAAATAAAGTAAAAAGGCCCAAAAAGTATCATCTGTAACCCAATAAGGCTATATATAAAAAGAGCTGGGATTTTTACAGGACATGCTAGGCCCTTAAGATTATTATTGCTGTAGTAAAACATTAAGTGGTAAAAAGAAGAGGATAAGATCAAGGAAAAGGCAAAATGAGAGACAAGATGTCTATGGGAAGAGGGAATACAGAAAAATGATATTGCAGTGCAAATGTAACCTCTCTGTGCATAACCTTTATAATAACAAAAATAAGCTTTAAAAAAAGAAATGGTATTGCTTGAAAATACAGGTTAATTATTGAACATGCCTCAGATCAGGAACTGTGCTGTCTCTAGCTTTGTTCTGTTTTGCTCTGTACTGACTTGTTTGCTCTGTATTGATTCTGGGACGAGCTTCAGAAGGTTACATCAGGAAGATCGATAGTGTAAGGTCAGTGTGGATTACATAGTATGACCCAATCTCAAAGGCTGCTTTGGCTTTTTTTTCTTTCTTTTTTTTCTTTTTTGCCAGTCCTGGGCTTGAGCTCAGGGCCTGAGCACTGTCCTTGGCCTTTCTCAAGGCTAGAGCTCTACCACTTGAGCGTCAGCACCACTTCTGCCTTTTTTTCCATGTATATGGTACCAAGGATTCGAATCTGGGTCTTTGTGCATGCTAGGCAAGCACTCTACCACTAGGCCAAACTCCCAGCCCCTGCTTTGGCTTTTTAAGTCATTTGTCTTTCAACATGAATTTGAGAATTTGGTTTTCCAGTTTTTTCCCCCGCTTTGAAGCAGGTCATTGGCATTTCTAGGGGGAGATTGCCTTGAATTTGTAAATTGCTTTGAACATTACAGACATTTTAATACTATTAATTCTGCAAATCCATGAGCATGGGAAATATTTGCAGCTTTTGAATCTTTCTTAATTTCATTCATCAGTATTTTGTAATTTCCATAATTGACTTATTTTACATCTGTAGTTATTTTTTAGTAAGGACCCAAACAGGTTATTTTTCATTTTCAGTAATGAATTTACTTTTGCAAGAATACAAACATGATCATATCAAAACTTTAGGCCAGTCATTCTTTCACTTCTGGGACTTAGTGACATATGGCCATATACAATGAGCCAAAGTGAAATGAACTCCAGGATATGGAAACAAGAGGTTTATCTTTGTGATTGCTGTTATCAATGTACCATGTGAAGTTATATGTCTTCCCTCCCCGACCCCCGCTCCGCCGCCCATCTCTTTTTCTCCTAGTTTATCTCATGTTGTCACTACAACTGACTTTGGTACCTACTATATTACATACGAGCCTATTTGTTTATTTGAAATAGGAAAGGAAGGGGAAAAACAAGATGATTGGGAGGGGGCTGTGGGAGGAGAATCAGGAGAAAAATATGGGGACACCAATGTCTGGGAAGCAATGCACCTGCAACTCTTCTATAATCACCCCAACCATAAAATGCAATCATTTAAAAAATGCTATGGGGCCGAGAGTTTGGCCTAGTGGTAGAGTGCTTGCCTAGACTGCACAAAGACCGGGCTTTGATTCCTAAAACCACGTACATAGAAAAAAAACCCGAAAGTGGTGCTGAAGCTCAAGTGGTAGAGCTCTAGCCTTGAGAAAAGTCCAAGGACAGTGCTCAGGCCCTGAGCTCAAGCCCCACAACAGGCAAAAAAAAAAATGCTATGCAATCGGAGAAAAAGGAGGAGCCTTTTTCTCTACTGGAAATAATCACTATTCTACTTTTAAAGCCATGATTCAAAGATACAAGTCATTGGAATAAAAGTACTCCTACCATTTTTTCTTGTAATTCCTCACAATGAGTTTCAATATACCATAATAATTTCCATATTCCCAAAATTGTTGTCTATAGTTTCACTTTTTTGAATTGTATTTTATTGTTAAGATGAGATATACCGGGGCAGCAATCACATTCATCAGGGAGTGGGCACACTTCTGCTCGAACATCAATATCTCTTCTCATGCTCTTCCTCCCTCCTTCTCTCCTCCCACCCACCCCCAATCATCCTGTCCTACCCCTTGCCTTTCCTATTCCAAATAACACACAAATGTATATACAATATACCAAGTACCAAGGTCAGACACGGCACCAATATGAGACAATCCTAAAGGGGGAAAAAAGAGAAAAGAAATGACTTCACATAGTACATGAAGAACAACAATCTGACAAACCTCCTGTTTCCATATCCTGGAGATCATTTCCCCCAGCCTTATCCAACATGGCCATATCTACACAGCTTCTGAGCTATTGTGATCTTCTCCTAGGAGAATCCTAGATGCATACCAATTATTACAAATAAGGGAAACAATGGAGCCTATGTTCCTTACATCACTTAACATGATTTTTTCCAAGTCTTTCCATTTCCTTTCAAATGGGGTGATGTCATTCTTTCTAATGGTAGCATAGAATTCCGTTGTGTATAAATACCAAATCTTCTTGATCCAATCATCTACGGAGGGACATCTGAGTTGTTTCCTTATCTTAGCTATATGGTAAAAAATGCTGCAATGAAGATATTGTGGTAGTAGATTTAGTATGCCCATGTTTAAGGACATTTGGGTAAATGCCCAGGAGTTGGATTGCTAACTGATACGAGTGCTCAATGTTTAGTATTTGGGGTTGGCGGAGAGGTGGTCATAGGCCTGGGTGCTGTCCCTGAGCTCTTCAGCTCAAGGTTACCACTTTACCCTTGAACCAAGGCCCGCTTCCCATTTTCTAGTGATTAATTGAAGATAAGAGTCTCAGGTCCTTTTGTGCCTGAGCTAGCTTTGAACCTTGATCCTCATATCTCAGCCTCCTGAGTAGCTAGTACTGGCGTGAGCCACTGTGCCGGGCTTGTCTCGTCTTTTGAGGAACCGACGTACCGCTCTCCAGAGTGATTGGCCAAGTTTACACTCCCACCAATAGTGTAATAGTGATCCCTTTTGGCCACTTCCCTGCCAGCATCTGTTGTTATTAGATTTCTTGATAATGTCCATTTTCACTGCAATGAGGTGAAATCTTAGAGTTGTTTTGAATTACATTTCTTTTATGGCCAGAGATGCGGCACATTTCTTCATGTGTCTATAGGCCATTCTTATTTCCTCTTCAGACAAGTCTCTTTTTAAGTCTTCAGCCCACCTTTTAATGGGATGAGTGTTTAGTATTTCTTTGAAGATTTGTTTTAGGGAGATGCATTTTTTGAGCTGTTGATATATGTTAGATATGAGGCTTTTGTCTATTGTATGGTTAGTGACGATCTTCTCCCACTCTATTGAACTTGTTAGCTATGTCCTTTGCCATACAGAAGCTCTGCAGTTTAATGCAGTCCCATTTGTCCAAACCTCCTTTAATTTGTTGTGTTTCTGGGTCTTCATTAAGAAAGTTTCAACCTGTGCCAAGGAGACCTACTATATCTCCTATTCCTTCTTGCAAAGTTAGCAGGGTATCTGCTTTTACCTCAAGATGTTTGATCCTTTGGAATTCATCCTGGTGCAGGGTGACATAGAAGGATCCAACTTTAGTTTTCTGCAGGTGCTTAACAAATTCTGCCAGCACCCCTTGTTAAAGAGACTGTCTTTCTTCCATCCTGTTTTTTGGCTCCCTTAACAAAGATTAGGTGGCCATAGATCTGTGGATTAATTTCTGGGTCTGCAGTTCTAGTCCATTTGTCTTCAGACCTGTTCTTGTGCCAGATACCAAGATGTTTTGGTTACTATAGCTCTGTAATAAAGTCTAAAGTTTGATTTTCCTCCAGTGCTGTTCTTTCTGCTAAGGATTGTTTTTGCTGTATGGGGTCTTTTATTATTCCATATGAATTTTCAGATTGCTTCCTCTCTTTCATTAAAGAATGACATTGGGATATTGGTGAATATTGCACTGAATTTGTAAGTAGCTCTTGGCAGGATTGCCATTTTTACAATGTTAATGCTTCCAATTCAGGAACATGGGAGGTTTTTCACTTCCTTAGTTCTGCTTTAATTTCCTTTTACAGGTTTTTAAAGTTTTCACCGTAGAGATCTTTTATTTCCTTGGTTAATTCCTAAGGTTTTTTTTTAGGCTATTGCAAAAGGAGTTTCTTTTCTGCTTTCTGCCCCGCTGTTCTCATTGTTGACATACAAAAAAGCCATCGACTTTTGAAGGTTAATTTTATACCCTGCTATTTTAACAAAGTTTTTAATCTGCTCGAGTAACTTGGATGTGGAGCTGTAGTTACATTTTTGATCAAGTCATCTTTAGTTAAATGTATAACTTTAGGTCTTTAACAAATGTAGTTTATTGATCGGTTATTTCACTTTCTTTATATAGGGCCATTTATAAAGAAACTTTTGCCTTAGTTTCTTTACCTACAAAATGATAGAATCGACAGAAATGATGGTCAACATTGAACTTTACTAAAATATAGTTCTGTTGCTAACCATATGGTTCAAAGCAACATCCTAGAAGTCCACAAGAGGGCAGCCATACCAAACAGAGTAAACCTGAGGACAGGAAGATAAACTCTTGGGGTAGGCAGTATGTTTCCCTTGCTCTCTGCATGAAATGAAGGTATGAATGAACTTCCCCTACCAATCAGACCTTTTGTTTTGTATATTGAATATTCATTTTATGTAATTTGTTTCAGTTCTGGGGCTTGAACTCACGACCTGGGTGCCGTCCTGGGCATTCTGAAGGCTAGAGCTCTATCACGTGAGCCAAAGCACCACTTCTGACTATTTCTGTGTATGTGGTACTGAGGAATTGACACCAGTATTTTGTGCAGGCCAGGCAAGCACTCTACCACTAGACCATGCTCCTGGACCCCTGATTTTTTATTTTTTTTATTTTTTTGGTGGTTCATGGTTTCTGGGCCTGGGCACTGTCCTTGAGCTCCCACCCTGCCCTGCCCCATTTCCTCTTTTCTAGAGGTTAATTGGAGGTAAAAGTCTCACATTCTTTAGTGCCCCGGCTGGCTTTGAATCAGGATCTTCAGATCTCAGCCTCCTCAGTAGCTAGGATTCTAGGCGTGATCCACCATGTCCAGCCTGAATATTTATTTTGAAATAAAAGTTTCTCATTTCAATTTGTGAATGCATGTCATTGTTATTGTAGTATATGTTAGCAGTTTTGTTATCATGCATGGATGCTTTCTCTCTCTTTTTTTTTGCCAGTCCTGGGGCTTGAACTCACCACCTAAGCACTGTCATTGGATATTTTTTACTCAAGGCTAGTCCTCTGCCACTTGGGCCACAGCACCATTTCCGGTTTTGTCTATATGTGTGGTGCAGAGAAAATTAACCCAGGTCTTCATGCATGCTAGGCAAGCACTCTACCCTAGGCCAGACTCCTGGCTCCCCATATAGATGCTTTCTACATGGATTCATTTGTTCCTTTGAATACATGAATTTAATCCTAATTTCTAACTCTCTATCTATTCCTTCTGTTAGCTTTACAAATGAATCTCTCAACAGGTCACTGTTTCTAAGAAATGATATTCACAGCCACGCTTTTTTATATCAGTGTGAATTGCCTAAGGACTTGGATAACAAGTGTGGACAAAAGTAAACAGGAGAAACTAACAAGAAACTACACAGGATGAGATGGGTCATTGTAATATTTTATTCTAGAGTTTTTCTAAATTCACAAAATTAAATCTAATTATTAATTTTTACCAAAACAAAATATCAAATCAACTGGTTCTCAGCTGGTGTGATAGATGCAGTTTCTGAACTCAGGGTTGTATTATTGAAAGAACTTTATTGCAGATAATAGAATGGCATTTCTTTCGTGAAGAGTAATTTGCACAGGATCTTTATTAAAGGTTGGGAAAATCAGAGGGGACATGCAATATCTGCAGTTAGACAGCTGTTCAGGCAAGATGGCTACAACATGGGCTCAATGAGATGAGACAGCAAAGCTTTTTTAGCCAGCCATTTTTATTCAGACTGGAATGAAAGAGAGCTTATAGGAGGGAGGTATAACCACCAGGTTGTATTCAATTGGGATAAGGTCAATGTCCTTTGGATCAAGGTAAAATTCTGTAAAATGTTTGTCAGGACCAAAAACAGTTCCATGCGGGCCAGGCCTTCTCCAACGCAGATTCTCTTTCCTAAAATGACATAAATGAATTAATCAGTAAATCCTGATTCTGAATAACACACATAATGGCTTCAGTATATATGTATACATGTGGGATCCAGAAATATATTCATGAATCATTAATTCATTGATGACTTCTATTTATGACAGCATTGTTTCTTCCTTCCTTTACTCAGCCTAAATTTCTGTTGGTATGTTATATGAAAAAGTATCTACTATGCAATCACATTGACACTGCTGCACTGAGACTTTTTAGTAACAACTTCCTCGAAACACAAGCATATAGGCAAATATACACACTCACTATTCCAATTCATGTGAACAAAGTGTCTTCCACCACTGATGCAGACCTCAGGCTTCAGTACTCTGAAGGATGAGAGGAGCTCTCTAATATTTTCACATAACTTCTTAAAGCTTTTCCAGAGCCTACCATCAGTAGACATGAAAGGAAATGTGACAAGCATGGATATGATCAGCATTTCAGGCTTCATTTCTGTATGTCCCACACACACATTTCTCCCACACCCAAGAGATTGGTCTCTACTCTTCCCTAAACAGCCTGGAAATTCCCAGTTGAAGATTCTCAGCTTTCATCATTTCTTTAGCTGGGAAGCTCTTCAGCTCCGCTCGGCTTGTCATTCTCCAAAGTTGTTTTTAGAGTTGCAGCATTGCTTTTCCAAACATCTTTGCCATCGACGGGATATAAACTCCACTCCTCACCTCCCTGTTGTTGGTCAGTGTTCACCAACACTGCTAATGCTTACAGTTCGCATGAAGATGAAGTTCTTCATTCACTTGGTGAACAAACTAGAATCTAAGTATTCTTTAGGTGAGGGGAACAGTTCTGGGGAAGTGAATAAGATCCCACACAAGACTAAATGTAGAACTCCCCTAGGACCCAGCAATTCCACTAATTGGCATTTACCCAATCTTCCAGAAACAAGGACATACTAAAGCCACTAGCACAACGATGTTCATTGCAGCACTATTTATCATAGCAAAGATATAGAACCAACCCAGATATCCCTCAGTCGATGAGTGGATCAACAAGATGTGGTATTTGTACAAAATGGAATTCTATACTGCTGTCAGAAAGAACAAGATTGTTCCATTTGTAAGAAAATGGAAAGACTTAGAAAAAATCCTATTAATTGAAGTAAGCCAGACTCAAAGGAACAGAGGATCAATGGTTTCCCTCATTTGCCACAATCAGTAGAAACCTTGGGCTCTCCTAGCAGAGATTTCATAATAGAACAAAATCTAGATACCTAAGGCCATATAGAATGACACTAAATGTAGGACCTCCAGGATATAGAAACAAAAGCCATATCAGGAGTGATTTATGTCCTTAATATACTATGTTATCTCTCATCTCTCTTGCTGTCCCTTTGTTATCTCATATTGTTACAATATTTTGCCTTGTTATCTCACACATTTTTTTTGCCAGTCCTGAACTTGGGCTCAGGGCCTGAGCACTGTCCTTGGACTTTCTCAAGGCTAGTGCTCTACCACTTGAGCCTCAGCATCACTTCCGGCTTTTTTCTATGTATGTGGTACCGAGGAATCGAACCCGGGTCTTCGTGCATGCTAAGCAAGCACTCTACCACTAGGCCAAACTCCTGACCCCATCTGGCACATTTTATATATGCTTAATTGGTTCCTTGAAATAGGAGAGGGAAGGGGGCAAATCAAGTTGTGAGGAGGAGGGAAATGGGGACCATGACATGAGAAAGGATATCAATATTTGTGAAGTAATGTACCTTCTGTCTGATGAATATAATGTAACCCTTCTATTACAATAAAAATATATGAAAAAAGGAAAGACAAAATAATAATAATAATAATTTTAGCCAGGCCAGTAGTTTAGCCTCGTGGTAGAGGGCTTGCCTAGCATGCACAAAGACCCAGGTTTGATTCCTCAGTACCACATACATAGAAAAGCCAGAAGTGGTACTGTGGCTCTAGTGGCAGAGTGCTAGCATTGAGGAAAAAGCCCAAGGACAGTGCTTAGGCCCTGAGTTCAAACCCAAGACTGGCAAAAACAAAACAATAATAATAACTTTAGTCAAGAAGCATAGCTTACTCTTGTGGTATGATCACTAAGAGGCTGAAGCAAGAGGTTCAGGAATGTAAGACTACTGCCAGTTACAATTCAGTACCCTGAGTCAAAGTTAACAAACAAGCTGTGCAGCTCACCCATAGAAGTTAGCCTCGCACTAGCTGAGACTATGAGACTCTGCTGCCCTCAAGGTTAAAAGTGACCTAAGAATTTTTGGTTTTGCCCTCTCCACCACTGTTCTGAATCTTAAATCCAGAGCAGAATTCTAACAGTGATGTTTACTAGGCTATTTTGTCTTATGCTGCCTGCCACTAAATTAGCCTCACACTACTAATTTCCTGTTTTAAAAGTATATTTCTTCTTTTCTCCATTGTGGTAAAATTTAAAGAAAACTGATTTACATTTGTTTACTTGTTGGTTTATTCATGCATTCATTCGTTTGTTTGTTTGTAGAACTCTAAACCCTCCTGTCTGTCTTCCATGTAACTTGGATTTCTGGTGAGCTTTACCCTGTTGCTACAAAACAGCTTTTAAAGGACTGAGCTCCTGATGCCAAAATCAGAAAAACACTGCACCTAACACTCCTAGTCCATAACTTTTCTTTAGTTCTTTTTTAGAATCAAGAACATTCTGGTGGTCTTCATATAATAGCAATATGTGGTCTGAGGACTTACTGATACTGTTCTTTTAAAGTGGAATAATATAGCCGGACACGGTAGCTCACTCCTGGAATCCTAGCTACTCAGGAGGCTGAGATCTGAGGATCATGGTTCAAAGCCAGCCAGGGCACTAAGAGTCCATGAGACTCTTATCCCCAATTAATCACTAGAAAACTGGAAGTGGTGATATGGCTCAAGGAGTAGGGTGGTAGCCTTGAGCTGACGAGCTCGGGGACAGCACCCACGCCCCACCATTCAAGTCCCATGACCCACAAAAAAAAAAAGATGGAATAATATTTAATTTACAGGTAACAAAACTGTTCTACGGCCAGGAGTGTGGCCCAGAGGTAGAGCGCTTGCGTAGCAGACAAGAACCCCTGGGTTTCTCAATACAACATGCACAGAAAAAGCAAGGGGTGGTGCTGTGGCCCAAGTAAGAAAGCAGTGCCCAGGCCCTGAGTTTAAGCCCCAGGACTGGCAAAGAAAAAAAGACACTGGAGGAAACAAAGATATCTTAGACTGAGCTGGGAGTTTAGCCTAGTGGTAGAGTGCTTGCCTAGCATGCCCGAAGACCAAGGTTCAATTCCTTGGTACCGCATATATAGAAAAAGCTGGAAATGAGGCTGTGACTCAAATGGTAGAGCTCTAGTCTAGAGAAAGCCCTAGGACAGCACTCAGGCCTAGAGTTTATATACCAAGACTGGTAAAAAAAAAATGTTCTAGCCTATTGAATTACAAAAACTTGTCTAAAAACAAAGGCTGGGGGAGGGTGCAGGAATGGAAATGGGGACAAAACATGGAAAGGGCTTGCAATGACTGTTAAGTAATGTCTCTTCTATCTGGCGAATATAATGTAACCCTTCTATTAACTGCAATAAAAATTAAAAAGAAAACAAAGGTCAGTTTTTTATCCTAAGTATATTTCATCAAAAAGAACAAAAAGAAGATGTGTGGTTAGGAGCATGGTTCAAAGGGTAAAGTTCTTCCATAGGAACAAGAAACCCTAAGTTACAACCCAGTATCATGGATCGGGGTTTAACCTAGTGGTAGAGTGCTTGGCTAACATGCACAAAAACCCAGGTTCAATTCCTCGTTACCACATACATAGACAAAAGATGGAAGTAGTGCTGAGGCTCAAGTGGTAGAGCTCTGGCCTTGAGAAAGTCCAAGGACAGGGCTCAGGCCCTGAGTTCAAGCCCAGGACTGACCAAGAAAAAAAAAAGTGAAAGAAAATGTAAGTGACATTCTAGTCTGCCTGTTTATGTGTGACACCTGCAGTTCTTTTCTGTTTGCATCTTCATGGTGAAGGAAATGTTACTTAATGAACTTAATGAATTTAATGTGCTTAATGTACTTGATGAACTCCACATAGGTATTAGGTTCATTCATAATGTGTGAGTCAATGTAGATTTTCAAGTTAGTTACTAATACGTTAGAAATTCCAATTATTGAGAATACATTATTGAGAACATAGCTCAAAGTCTTTTATTAAGCAAAGAAACATTTTTGTTGTTGTTGTTATCAGTCTTGGGGCTTGAACTCTGGGACTGTGCTTTGTCACTGAGCTTCTTTTGCTCAAAGCTAGTGCTCTATCACTTGAGCCATGGCAACTCAAGCATATAATTGTCTCATGAGCTGGGTGCTGGTAGCTCACACCTGTAATTCTAGTTGCTCAGCGGGGTGACATCTGAGGATGGCAGCTCAAAGCCAGCCCATGAAGAAAATTCCATGAAATGCTTATCTGCAATAAACTACTCACACAAAGCTGAAGTGGTGTGGTGGCTCAAGTGTTAGAGAGCTAGTCTTCAGAACAAAGTGGCTAAAGGACAGTACCCAGGCCATGAGTTCCAGCCCCCAATCAGCAAAACAAAACAAAAAACATTTGTGTCAAGGACTTTTCTCCATGGGCTTGCTTCCAACTGTGATCCTCAGATCCCTATAGCTAGGATTACAGGTGTAAGCCACAGGTACCTAGCACAAAGAAACATCTATAAATTCACAATTCCTTGATCATTCAGTGTATCCTCAGAGTTAACCTTAATCACCTGAATCCAGAATTTGGAGTAATATTCTGGTGTGAGAGAATTACCTTTAGTATTTCTCAGTTGGAACTGTCCATTAGAAACATTGCTGCCTGCTTAAATTGACCATTTCTGGTTGACCAATAGTCTAATTAAACCACAATCTCTTTTGTGTATTCTGGAAAGAGGGACAAGAGTAAACAGTATTCTCATTTCTCTCTGTCACTGGGACAAAGTTCATTCAGAAGTAATATTGAAGTGCATTAACTTGGGACACACTGAGTTTTCAGGGAGTATTAGAACAGCTTTCCATTACAATAAGAGAAGGCCTTCGTAGATACAGTCCTAGTCCTTAGCGCTCAGTCTTTCCTGCCTGCTTCTTCGTTCACTCTGAAGAGAGAGCTCCGGGAGAGGAAGGCTCCTTCCTGGCCCCGCTCCTCTGTAACTTATTGGAAATTTCCTGCAGATTGTATCAGCAAATCTTTGAGTATTCTTCTTTCTCCTTTGATGGTTTACAACAGTAGATAAAATGAACCAGGCTTTCAAATAAAAATCTAATGTGGGAGGAAAAGTTATTGCAATACATGATCATAAAGCAAAATACTCATGTACATGTCAATATACCTTTGACTTTTCCAGATTTTTCTGCTTTTTTTCTTGGAGTTCATATATATGGTCTCTGGGAAATCATTTGCCCTTTAGAATGATGGCGCTGCCAGCACCACCTCTGTGGCTCCAATTGCTTTGACCGGGTCTTTGCCAGCAGTCAAGATGGCGCTGCTCTCATCTGGAGGGGGAGGGGCTCCCTCCCAATACCTCCTCGGAGGTACTCACAAATTGCTGGATTCTCTGGTTCCGTGGAGCTGGCAGGTCCATGCATGGCCAGGTGTCGGCTCTGGGCTCGCGCAGGCTCTGTGTGGCTCTGTCTGCAGCCGGTGGGTCTGCGCTGCCGAGAAGCGCTGTCTGTTCAGATTCAGAAGAGAGGCTTTGTCTCCGCGGCTGCTCCACGGCTGGCACCGCTCCACGCTCTATTCATGCACCGGTTTTTGCCTTACTCTTCTCTGCCTGAGATCTCTCTGGTGTTAAAGCTAATTTAGGATCGAGTTTTTGATTATAAACTTTCCCCTACACTGCCAGAACTGGATCTTGGCAGGAGCTCAAAAAGACTCACACTGGACCGCCGCCATCTTCTGCCGATCTCCTTGAAATCTACTATATTTACCTCCCTCTTTTCTCTATATATTCTTATTATGCTTTTTTTCTTTCAGAAATTTTTTATTATGATTAATAGAAGGGTTACATTATATTCACCAGATAGGAGGTGCATAACTTCACAAACATTGATACCCTTTCTCATGACATGGTCCCCATTTCCCTCCCACCCTCCCTCCGCTTACCTTGATTTCCCACCTTCGCTATCCAATTTCAAATAACCAATTGAGCACATATAAATATATCATATAATAAGGTGAAAAATTGTAACAATATGAGATAACCAATCCTAACTCTGAATATCAATGGACTTAACTCTCCAATTAAATCCATTGACTGTCTAGTTGGATCAAAAAGCAAAATCCATCATTAGCTGCTGTCTTGTCGTGTTCAACAGACACATCTTGCCCCCCCCAAAAAAAAATTTTTTTTGAAGGTGAGAGGTTGGAATAAACTTTATCAAGCAGTACTCAGAGGAAAATTTACAGCTCTGAGTGCACACAACAACAAATTGGAAAAAAATGCAAAACCAGCAATTTAATGTGTCACATTAAGTGCCTAGAAGAAGAGCAACAAACCAACCCTAATCCCACTAGAAGGAAGGAAATTATTAAAATCAAAGCAGAATTAAATGAATCGGAGTCCAAAAAAACTATAGAAAGAATCAACAAAGCAAGGAGTTGGTTCTTTGAAAAAATTAACAAAATTGACAGACCCTTAGCAAATCTTACCAAAAAAAGAAGGGAGCATACCTAAATAAACGAAATCACAGACGAGAACGGTAATATCACGACAGAAATTACCAAGATCCAGAGCATCCTGAGGGAATACTTCTCAAACCTTTACGCCAACAAATTTGAGAATCTTGAAGACATGGATGAATTTCTAGCCAATATTAACCTACCCACACTGAACCAAGAAGACCTAATCTAACTAAACAGGCCTATTTCAAGCACTGAAATAGAAATGGAAATAAGAGACCTTCCACCTAAGAAAAGCCCAGAGCAACATGGATTCACAGCTGAATTCTATAAGGTCTTCAAAGCAGAACTCACACCAAAACTCCTCAAGCTCTTCAATGACATTGAAAATGAAGGCTCTTTACCAAACTCATTCTACAAAGCCAGTGTAACCCTCATCCCCAAACCAGACAGAAATTAATCAAAGAAAGAGAACTATAGACCCATTTGTTTGATGAATATTGATACAAAACTTCTCAACAAAATACTGGCCAACCATCTACAACAACTCACCAAAAAAATTATACACTATGATCAAACAGGATTCATCACAGGGAGGCAAATCTGGTTCAACATACGCAAATCAAGTAATGTAACTCAACACATCAACAGGAGCAAGGAAAAAATCACATGATTGTCTCAATAAATGCAGAAAAGGCATTGGATAAGATCCAACACCCCTTTATGCTAAAAGCTCTGGAGAAACTAGAAATCCATGGAACATTCCTCAATATAATAAAGGTTGTGTATGACAAACCCGCAGCTAGCATTATACTTAATGGCGAAAAGCTAAACCCATTCCCTCTAAAATCAGTAACAAGACCAGGATGCCCACTCTCTCCACTCCTCTTTAACATAGTATTAGAATTCCTAGCCAGAGCAATAAGGCAAGAAGCAAGCATAAAGGGGATCCAAATAGGGAAAGAGGAAGTGAAACTTTCCCTCTTTGCAGATGACATGATTCTGTATTTAAAGAACCCCATAGACTCCACCCCCAAGCTCCTTGAGCTGATTCAATACTTTGGAAAGGTAGCAGGGTATAAAATTAACCCTCAAAAATCAACTGCCTTCCTCTATACCAACAGTGAAAAGAGTAAGGCAACAATCAGGAAAGCAACTCCTTTTGCAATAGCCTCAAAGAAAATAAACTACCTAGGAATTAGATTAAATAAGAATGTCAAGGACCTTTATGATGAAAACATTAAAACCCTGAAAAAGGAAATTAAAGCAGAAATGAGGAAATGGAAAAACCTCCCATGATCCTGGATTGGAAGAATCAACATCGTGAAAATGACAAATTGCCAAGGGCTATCTACAAATTCAACACAATACCCATCAATATCCCAATGTCATTCTTCAAAGAAATAGAAGAGCAATCCAAAATTTCATATGGAATAATAAAAGACCCCATATAGCAAAAGCACTTCTTAGCAGAAGGAACAGTGCAGGAGGAATTTCAATACCAAACTTTAGACTCTATTACAGAGCTATGATAATCTTTTACAGCTTGGTACTGGCACAAGAACAGGCTTTGACAACCAATGGAATAGAACTGAGGACCCAGAAATTAAACCACAGACCTATGGCCACTTAATCTTTGACAAGGGAGCCAAAAAAATAGAATGAAAGAAAGACAGCCTCTTCAACAAGTAGTGCTAGCAGAACAGGGTAAGCACATGCAGAAAATTAAAGTTGGATCCTTCTTTGTAACCCTGCACAAGAATTAACTCAAAATGGATCAAAGACCTTGAGGTAAAAGCTGACACACTGAAAACTTCACAGAAGGAATAGGAGACACAATAGGCCTCCTTGGCACAGCTCGAAACTTTCTCAATAAGGCCCAAGACACAACAAATCAGAGGAAAGCTGGATAAGTGGGACTGCATTAAACTGCAGAGCTTTTGTATGGCAAAGGACATAGCTAGTAAATTAATTAGGAAGCCTACAGAATGGGAGAAGATCTTCACTAACCATACAACAGACAAAGGCTTCATATCTAAAATATATCAACAGCTCAAAAAATTGAATCACTCCAAAACCAATCTCCAAAGAAACAACCATCCCATTAAAAGATGGGCCAAAGACTTAAAGAGAGTCTTCTCTAAAGAAGAAATAAAAATGGCCTATAGGCACATGAAGAAATGCTCGACATCTCTGGTCATATTAGAAATGCAAATCAAAACAACTGTAAAGTTCTACCTCACTCCAGTTAGAGTGGCCAGGATCAAGAAATCTAATAACAACAGATGCTGGAGGACATGTGGCCAGGAGGGATCACTACTACACTGTGGGTGGGAGTGCAAACTCGTCCAACCACTATGGAAAGCAGTATGGCAGTTCCTCAAAAGACTAAACATAGAACTCCCCTATGACCCAGCAATTCCACTACTTGGCATTTACCCAACCGTCCAGAAACAAGGGCATACTAAATCCACTAGCACAATGATGTTCATTGTAGCACTATTTACCATAGCAAAGATATGGAACCAACCCAGATGTCCTTCAATTGAGTGGATCAACAAGATGTGATATTTATACAAAATGAAATTCTATGCTGCTGTCAGAAAGAATGACATCACCCCATTTGTAAGGAAATGGAAAGACTTAGAAAAAAATCATAGTAAGTGAAGTAAGCCAGACTCAAAGGAACATAGGCCCAATAGTAACCCTCATTTGTCATAATCAGTAGAAAACTTGGGCTCTCCTAGCAGAGATTTACAACAGAACAAAATCCAGAGACATTAGGCCAAAAAGTATGGCACTAAATGTAAGGACCTCCAGGATAAGGAAACAAAAGCCATGTAATGAGTGACTGTTGTCCTTAATGTAGTATGTTATCTCTCATCCCTTTTGCTATCCCTTGGTTATCTCATATTGTTACAATTTTTCACCTTATTATCTGATATATTTATATGTGCTTTATTGGTTATTTGAAATTGGATAGGGAAGGGGGGAAATCAAGGTAAGCAGGGGGGATAGTGGGAAGGAAATGGGGACCATCTCATGAGAAAGCGTATCAATGTTTGTGAAGTTATGCACCTTCTATCTGGTGAATATCATGTAACCCTCTATTAATCACAATAAAAAAATTATTTTAAAAAAGTGACAATTCTAAGAAGAGTGACTACTTCATGCCTTTCTCAGCAGCCAGTAGTCTAACATTAGTCCATTTGCCCATTCCAAATTCCATCCACCAGCCATATTGTCTGGGTCAGATGCAAACACAGGGCCTAATATTGTAACAGTTACATACCAGGAGTAACTACACTCTGATGTTTTTTCTTCATCTAGGAAAAGATCTTAGTAAAGGGAATGGTCTGGCCCATATGTAGCTGTTTTTATTCCTAACTACCATTTGACAAACTTTAAACTCTATGATTGATCCAAAGGACCTCAACACCATTCCAGTGGCCAATGGATTTGCCCCCCTGATACCTTTCTACCAGCTCATCTTCATTCCTGTCTGGGGAGGCGCACTGCCTGTGTGATACCGTGCAAACGCTTCCTCTCAGACACTGGCTTCCTTCTTTCCCCATGCAGGATAGCTTCCCTCCCCTCAACACTCATGTCACCTCCACTGCTCAAGATCCAGGAAACCCATTCACCATTCTGCAGAGTTTGCACAAAGGCACCTGCTGTTCCTCATGTTTTATGACAGTTGTTTTGACCATGCCAGTTTCCAGCGCCCAAGAATGTGTAGATACCATGTTATCACTGAAAAATAACAAAATGATTCACATTGACATTTTGGAGTTGTTTATCCTCTGTTGTGTTCTTGATAATAAGAATTCTTCATGGTTCTAACAATTTTCAGATTTCTTTTCCTATGTCAAGGAAGATGAAAGAAAACAGAAATGGAAAGAAGCTGCTGTTCTACACAGTGATACGCATAGAGAATGTAAGGTGGGCATGGTAAAAGATAGAATCAGCTGAGTGTCACCCAGACTTTCTGGAGGCCTTAATTCAAAACAGAGTGATAATTCTTAGAAGGAGATCCAGACTGTAGGGAAAAAGAATGAGAATGAGTCATGGGAAGGAAAATACATGAGAATACATGACCCTGTGTTGTTAATGTAACAATAAAAAAACTTGAAATATTGTTTAGCCAACCTAGAGCAATATGTGAATTATGCTTCCATATTTCTGAGTGTTATTCTTCACATTTTTTTGAATCTTCTTTCTCCCAAAGAAGACAAAAATCACAGGAAACATCTCTTTTTCTATTATTTTTCTACAGTGTATCATTTTATATTCAGTCTAAATGATGATGGCAACAACCTGAAGTCATTATCCCACAAAACTGCAGAATATAAAGCAAATGTACATCAAAGACATGACAGCAATTCTTGTAATTTCCTTTCATCTTGACATATTAAATGAAAACTAACTTCTCTATCTACTTCTTCCTCTATCCCCAAGAAAAAACACTTCCAGATAATTTACAGTTAACACTAGTGTCTATGTGGATATGTGTATCTGGACCTACATGTGTACACAGACAGATCCACATATTATGCATATTCTTTATGGAAACACTTTTATAAATAGGATTCTTTATAGAATTCTTTACACCCCATAGTGCATGCACTTCGTACAGCATGTTATTTAGCCACTAAAGTATATGCCAGAAAACCTTCTAGATTATAAAAATATGAGATATGATTTTTATTTGTACTGGTTCTGCAGCTTGAACTCTGGTCTTTCAGCTTCTTGTGCTCAAGGCTGGTACTTTATCATGTGAGCCACAGTACCATTTTTGGCTTTGTTGATTAGTTTATTGGAGATAAGATCATTGCAGACTTTCCTGCCTGAGCTGGCTTCAAACCCCGATCCTCAGATCTCAGCCTCCTGAGTAGCTAGGATTACAGATGTGAGCCACCAACAGCCGGCAAGATGTGATTTTTACTTGCTAATTTAATTCACACTGATATACTAAAAAGTTATTTAAGCTTACAATATATTTTGAGATGCTTTGAAGCATATTTTTACTACATGAAGTTCACATTAAGTTAAGCATATCTGTATCCTTACATATTTATCATTTCTTTGTGGTAAATCATTCAGAGACATTACTTCTATCTCTGGAAATCTGACCTGATATTATCAGAACCAAGTTTCTCTACTGTGTATTAGACACAGTGCTTTTCTCTGTGTGCTTTTCTTGTGCTGATCCAGGGCCTTGAACTTAAGGTATGGATACTGTCCCTGAGCTTTTATGCTCAAGGCTAGTTCTGGCTTTTGGGTAGTTAATTGAGCTAAGCATATATGGTTCAAGAAAGAAGGGATAAGAGAGATAAAAGAGATAAGAAAAGCTAAGGAAGAAGAGATAAGAAGATAATGGGATGACATTGTTCATTATTTTCCTTACCTGTATTCTCATACCTAATTTCATGCCATGAAATAAGTGCTGTGGAAAAGGACTTTTTATATCATCAACTGTCTTGAGTGAGGATATACTGAAGGCAAAGTATATCCAAGTAGCCTAAGTACTGAGCCCCTGGCTAACACAGTCAGCACTGAGGGAGAACAAAGTCAGAGGGATGAGAAGAGCTGACTTACCTTCAAGTCTACTGATGCACAGACACTAACCAAGTCTTTATGATAATCGATGGTAGAATACAAGAGAGATAGAGGAATAGAGGCCAAGAGAAGATTTCCACAAATACAGGAAAGAAATCCTTAAGAAATCCACCAAGTCATTTGGTAAAAATCTTACCTTGTTGCACTCTGCTCATTCCACAGGGAGAAAAATTGTTTTTAAATTTCGACTACTTAATTTCAAAGATCATTTATGTCTTTGTGAGAGGAAAGGTTTATATTGTACTCGAGTTCCTAGAACCCCAAAAGGACCACCAGAGTCCACGGTCAAAGCTAAAAAGGAGGGGTCGTTTTATTTACGAGTCTAGACTCGGGCCTCTGCGTACCAGCAGCCGGCAATGCTGAAAGGCCCTGAGCAAGAACTTTACACTGCTTTTATAGGGAAAGTACAATTACCTGATTGGCTATTCGACTCAAACCACTGGTCGAATCAGAATCAGAGCTCAGGTGTCTAACCACTGAGCACCAAGCTGTTACCACCTGGGGTTCAAGTACATGGGCCCTAAACAAGGGGGGGGGGAGTCATTCCCAGAACATGGAACAATCTTGGCACAACAATATATCATCCTCATTTCAGCAGAAAGTGGACAAAGCACAAATGGGACATCTGTTTCTCCAAGCATAAAAAGAGCCTACTTTTCTACCAAAGCTACTGAGCTTGTTTTATGCAAAATTAGGTGACATGAGTCTTTTTTCACCTGGACCTATGTGGGTCAGGCAGCAGGTTCCTACTCATCTCATTCTACAAAATGTGCTTTCCAGGATAAGGGGTCACTCAAATTCTACAGGTCATGAATGCAGACTTTTCTGAGCTCAATATTAACTATTAACTAAACTCAGGTTTATTTGAATATCACTTATTAATAACAAAACCAAGCTATTTAGCCAGACATGGTGGCTCAGGCCTGTAATCCTATCTACTGAGGAAGCTGAGATCTTAGGATCCAGGTTCTAAGCCAGCAAGAGCATAAAAGGACCTGAGACTCTTACCTCCAATTAACCTCTAGTAAATGAGAAGTGGGGCTTGGCTCAAGGGTAGGGAAGTAGCCTTCAGCTAAAGAGCTCAGGGACAGCACCCAGGCTGAGTTCATGCCCCATGACCCACAAGAACTATTTAGCCATAGTACACAGAAAATTATTTATAATCACAGTTACACTGAATGTATTCCTCAGGGCAAAGGGTAAAAGATGTAGGAAATGTATGCTTTAGCCTCAGCTCTACCAACTGGGATTTATGTCTTTCACTAATGCCCTCAATATCTAAGATGCAATTTTCTAAGATGCAGTTTGTAAGCCCTTAAAGGGAAGCAATTTTACCATAGCCAAAGAAAAATGAGACACTGAACATGGTTATGATAGCCATATAGTATGTTAGAATCCCTGTATACCAGACTGATAAAAGGGTTTGTCACTGGGGGTTTTTTTGCCAGACCTTCGAACTCAGAGCCTAAGCACTGTCCTTGGGCTTTCTCAGAGCTAGAGTTCCACCACTTAAGCCACAGCACACTTCCAGCTTTTTTCTGTGTATATGGTACCAAGGAATCCAAATCGGGTCTTCATGCATGCTAGGCAAGCACTTTACCACTAGGCCAAACTCTCAGCCCAGTAAAAGGATTTTTAACAAATCTTAAGTTTCCAAATCAAGCAAGATAAGAGGCCAAGTACAATAGCTCAGTGTTTTAATCCCATTATAGGAGGCAATTACCACTAATGAGGCAAAGATTCACAGGACTGCAGTTTGAGGTCAATTTGAGAAAATAGCAAAACCCTGCCTCAACTGTCAAGCAAGGCATGGTGGGAGGGATAGGTAGGGAGGTTATAGTCCAGGAGCTTTAGAAAAATAAATGTAGATTCTATTTTTAACAGAATAAATCAAAGACCAAGATGTGCCTCAAGGGTTACAGCACCTTACACTAATAAGTGCAAGGCTTTGAGTTCAAAGTTAAAATTGACAACTACCTGCTGTAGTCAACTTAGACCAAATATGATATCCTCACCAATATAACTTTATTTAAGCCTTCCTTTCCAAATATCATGTTATTTCAGTAGTATTTGAAACTTTCAAATTTGCATTCTGTGGTTGAACTGTCTTCCTTACCTCATTGGAAAAAAAAAATGATCATGACCTTAGTTTTCCATTTTTCTGGTCAAGGACCTGCAATCTTTGGTCAGTACTCAATATAGATTTGGCTTTACAAAAAACATGACTAATGCTAAGTGGTGTACATTTAGTTACAAATAAACATTGATGAGTCTATTAACTTGTAGAAGACTCTCAGGTTTGACAGCACCTCTCAAAGCACTATATAGAACAAAAACCAAGTTTAGATATGTACCTCATGAAACTACAAAATATCCTCATATCCATAACTTGACAACTTGTCACGCATCTAAGAATCAAGAAATGTAACTCTTTATCTGATTTAGGTAACTGTAACCCCTCTGTACATCACCTTTAAAATAACAGTAAAATTTTTTATGTTCTGTCACTGGACTTGAACACTTGACCTGGGCAGTGTATTTCAGCTCTTCAGCTTAAGGCTAGCACTCTTTCACATTGAGCTAAACTACCAATTCTGTTTTCTGCTAGTTAACCAGAGATAAGTGTCTTACATATTTTTGTGCCAGGGCTGGCTTTGAACCACAACCCTCAGTTATCAGGCTCCGAATGTAGGTGGGATTAAAAGCATGAGCCACCGGTGCCTGGATGCAATAAATGTTTTTTTTAATGGAAACCATTTTTGAGTAATGTTTTTACATATCAGATCACGTCCTGAGGAAGGGTATCAATGTACAAGAAGTAATATAGCCACTACCTGAGGAATGTAGCTGTAAGTCATCTATACATCACCCTGACAATTTTTTAAAAATCACTTCCCAATCATAGCTTTGCATTCAAAGCATGTTGCTTTGCTTTTATTTTTTTTTTTTTTGTGGATCATGGGGTTTGAACTCGACCTGGACGTTGTCCCCGAGCTCTGCTACCACCCTGCCCTGAGCCAAGCCCCAGTGACTGTTTTCTAGTGGTTACTTTGAGATAAGAATCTCAGGTCCTTTTATGCCCCAGCTGGCTTTAAACCTTGATCCTCAGATCTCAACCTCTTGAGTAGCTAGAATTACACGTATAAGCCAATGGTGCCTGGCTAGCTTTGCATTTTACATTAGCAATATGTGATCACCAACACATAAACTGCAATCTCCCATCCTCTGAAAAGCGACCCATGTGTCCAGGTCAAATTACCTTTATCTCTATCTACAGGACAAAGTCTAATCAGAAGAGATAATTGACTACTAACTAAAACATTAAGGAGGTGTGCACTGAAGTCTCAGGGCCCATTATAAAAGTTCTGCACTGCAAGCTCACGGGACTCTCAACAAGGAGAGAAGACCTCCATGGATCCAGTATTTGTCCTAGCGTTGGGTCTCTCCTGTCTGATTCTCTTTTCCATATGGAGACAGAACTCTGGGAGAAGGAAGCTCCCTCCTGGCCCGACCCCTTTCCCAATCATTGGAAATATACTACAGGTTGATACTAAAAACATCACTAAATCTTTAAGCAACGTAAGTACACTTCATGCTCCCCCAGTGGAAGCAAGCTCTCCCAAACTGAACCATATTTTAAATCTACTGCTAAAGGAACAGTAGTATGATTGATTCTTACAAAGAAAAATTCTTGTGTAAAGTGTTATATGTTGTGTCTATTGCAGTTTGTATTTTAATCATAGAATGAAGTAATGTATTATAAGAGTGGGTTATCGTCCTTTTGTAGTCTCAGTCACAAACGTACAAATGATATGGATTGTTCTCCCCATCTCAGTTCAACAGACAGGTTTTTAAGGTTGTTGTTTTTTTTTTTTTTTGGATTTTTTTGTTTTCTGAAGATCCTTGAAAAGGAAAGTGTTGTGATTAACACCTAAATTCAAAAACACTTACAGCATATTAGACATGGATTTTGATTCAGAATTTTCCTGAACATAAACTGCTCTGAGCTGTTATGAGGATTGTGAAGATAACAAAAAACATAAGACCCTTTAGGGGAATTCTGATGGTGTCAAAATCCACTTGGATTTTTGCATAGGAAGTTTTATCAGTGGCCAAGAATGCTGTTGGGTAGGATATGGTTTAGGAAGATGTTTCATGTAATGGGGACGCCTCTGTATGCCCACACTCTGTTTCTAATGTCAATAGATCCCAAGTGCACTTGGCTATAGAAGCACCCATACTGATTTTAAAATGCCATTTTCTCTTGTTTGCACCAGGAAGTAAGATTCTCCATAGTAAGAGCTTCACAGGTGATACAAAGCCCATCATCTGGCTATTCATTTGGTGTGCAAACATTTCTCAAGCATGCAATGTTCAATAAGCAGAGGTTGAACTATGGGGCTCCATGAGTCTCTCTCTCAAAATGAATTTGGACTCCATCTTTCTTTGTGAACTATGACCACTCCGCTGTGTGTTTTGATGTGAGGATGGATTGTAATGGTGTGTCAAAAGCCTGCTCCATTGCATGGCACACTTTAGCCACCTCAAACAGCCTTTATAAGAGATGAATTTGGGGACTATTTCATGTGGTGTTGTGAAAATAAAGAAGCATAGTATTGGCTAGTGATTTTCTTCCCTTCTCACTTACAGCTGTCAAAAGTCTACGGCCCCGTGTTCACTCTGTATTTGGGCATGAAGCCCACTGTGGTGTTGTATGGATATGAAGCAGTGAAGGAAGCTCTGATTGACCATGGGGAGGAGTTCTCTGGCAGAGGCAAAATCCCATTGATTGATAAATGTTTTAAAGGCTTTGGTAAGTGTACATATGCCTGTGTGTATATATCAGCGTGTTGGGAAGAGGAGGTGGTGACAAGGAGGATGGGAAAACAGTCCTGATGGATTCTCTAGGCAGAGTTTTGCCATCCCTGTGGCTGCTGTCTGCCAGCTTCCTCTTGCTGGTGTTCTCCATCCATGTTTCTGCCTCCCCTCGTTTAGGAATTGGTTTCAGCAATGGGAACACATGGAAAGAGATGAGGCGCTTCTCTCTCATGACCTTGCGGAACTTTGGGATGGGGAAGAGGAGCATTGAAGAGCGTGTGCAAGAGGAAGCCCGCTGCCTGGTGGAGGAGTTGAGGACAACCAAGGGTGGGAGCTGCTTTATATCACTACTATAATATTTGGAGGGTTACATGTGTGTCAGATAAGGACTATAGGTAAAGTAAATTTATATGAAATGCCAGTTTTTAAAGATTAGTTTGTACTGGCCAAGTCAGGATTCAGATAAAGTGATAGACAGATTAATTCATATTGAATATTTGGCTGTTAGAGGAATTTATGAGTAAAATAGTAATAAAAATTGGTAAAGATGGCAAATGCTAAGTATTTCATACCTATATTTCCTTTGTTTCTAACTCTTCAGGCTCACCCTGTGACCCCACCTTCCTTCTGGGCTGTGCTCCTTCCAATGTGATCTGCTCCATTGTCTTCCAGAATCGTTTTGACTATAAAGACCAGAGCTTCCTTAACTTGATGGAGAAATTTGAAGACAATGCCAGGATTTTGAGCTCACCATGGATACAGGTGAAACCCAGATCCTTTCTTCCTAAGACAACACTTGTCTTTTTTGTTTTGATGACCCAAATCAAGTAAAGAGCAAGCATGACAGTCCTATGAAAAGAATCATGAAGTGGGGCCAGGAGTTTGGCCTAGGGATTAAAGTGCTTGCCTAGCATGCACGAAGACCCGGATTCGATTCCTTGGTACCATATACATAGAAAAAAAAAGCCGGAAGTGGTGCTGAGGCTCAAGTGGTAGAGCTCTAGCCTTGAGAAAATCCAAGGAGAGTGCTCAGGCCCTGAGCTCAAGACCAGGACTGGTAAAAAAAAAAAAAGAATCATGAAGTGCTCTTCAGGAAGTTCCTGACTAAAGGAATGTGTTCTAGTGATTTTCCTCTTCTAGTTTTGTAGTAGCATCAAAGTTTCTGATTTTATCTTAAGGCCCTTTATTAACTTTGAGTTGTTATTACTACAGGGCAAGAGATAGAGATCTAGTTCATTTCCTGCAGTTCCAAAATGGAATGAGGAAGGTTGTTGGAGTTGGTTTGGGAAACAGGAAAGGGAAAGATAAAGAGACTCAGCAGAGGCAACAAGTCTCATCTAGATATACTGCATGGCTGCGCTCTCTTGCCTCATGTCTACAATGTTAGTTATACTCAGTAGACTGTGACCTGGAAGACCAAGGATTGAAGTCAGCCAGAGCAGGGAAGTCTGCAAGACTCCATTTCTCAAATAACAAGCAAAGTATAACTGGGCAAGAAATGTAGCTCAAGCTGGGCACTGGGGGCACCCACCTGAAATCCTAGCTTCAGGAAGCTGAGATCTGAAGATTCCAGTTCAAAGCCAACCCTGGAACTAGAGCCCATGAGACTCTTATCTCCAATTAACCACCAAAAAACTGAAAGTGGCACTGTGGCTCAAGGGGTAGAGCAATACCCTTAAGCTGATGAGCACAAGGACATGCCCAGGCCTAGACTTCAAATGCCATTACTGACACAAATAGATAGATAGATAGATAGATAGATAGATAGATAGATAGATAGATAGACAGACAGACGGACAGATAGGTAGGAACAAAATGAAATGGAGCTGAAGAAATAGAGCACTAGCTATAGGCAAAATAGCAAAGCAAAAGCCTGAGGCCCTGAATTCAACCAAATTCCATTACTGGCACTGAAAAGAAGCATGCATATCATTCAGAAAAGGACTTTTCAAAATGAAAACAGTTGACAAGTAACTAATCCCCATAAAAATGCAAGAAAAAATATAATGTAAATATCTGAGAAGGATGTCTAAGCCTATATTTTACTCTCACTTAAAAACAATCTGCAAATATAGGATTGACTGAAGCTAATAAAATCAAATAATTAATTTGATATTTCCCATTAAATCCCAAAGGGATTTTCCTATGAATTGCTTTGTTTAATTCCAGAATGATGCCTTGTGGATCAGTGGATATCCAGGTCCTTAGTGAAAGCTTACATTTCCCACAGGCTTGTTTTCCAATCAGACATCTCATGTTGATGCTATTACTGGGCAGAAGTATTTTCCTCACAGAGGAAGCATATTTGAGACAGTAGAAACTACTAAGAATCACCAAGTAGAATCAGAGTGTTTGCTATGACCTAGAGGACAAGATAGTCTGGGTAGAAGTGGCAAAATTGAATTGTAAAACATCCTCACAGTGTTCTCACTTGTACTGATTTATCATGCCCTAAACTCTACAATAATGACTATATGATAATGGAGAAGTCATTTAGATGCTCTGATTTGAGGCTGAGTTTAAGGAATCCTTGAACCATTCTCACTTTTTATGTTTCATTGAAATTTCCATGCAAGGTGGGCACCAGTGGCTTATGTACTCATAGCTACACAGGAGGATGAGATCTGAGGATCATGGTTCAAAGCCAGCCCAGGCAGGACAGTTTGTGAGACTCTTAACTCCTAAATAAGCTACTCAGGAAAAGCCAGAAGTAGTGATGTGGCTCAAGTGGTAGAGTGCTGTGTTGAGCACAGATAGGCTCAGGACAGAGACCAGGCCATAAGCCCCAAGCTAGCCCGCCCCACCCAAAAAAATCCCTTCAAGATCAAAGTATTATAACATTTTATTTACATCCAAGCTTTCCATAATATACATAGTATGTATACATGATATACTCATAAATTTCTATTTTTCCTTTTAGATCTACAACCTTTTCCCTGATATGCTTGATTTGGTACCAGGCAGTCATCAAAGAGTAAAAAAAAATTTTGCTTATGTAAAAAGTTATGTTTTGGAGACAGTAAAAGACCATGAAGAATTACTGGATGTTAACAATCCAAGAGACTTTATTGATTGTTTCCTGATTAAAATGAAACAGGTAAAATGTTAAAAATCTACACAGTTATTTGAAATCTTGAACATTTTGTATCACATTGAATAGTTGGAATAACTAAAGATGTTTAAACAATCGGACAAGCAGTTTTTGAAAAAACAAGTTCTTAATTATATAAATGAATCTATACGAAGGATCCTGGGAAACTTAAAATTAATTTGTTAAATAATTAGAATTTGCCAGGCCCCAGTGGCTCATTCCTGTAATCCTAGCTACCCAGGAGGCTGAGATCTGAAGACTCTGGTTTAAAGCCAGCCTGGTGCTAAAGTTTGAAGGACTCTTATTTACAATTAACCACAAGAAAACTGGAACTAGTGCTGTGGCTCAAGGAGTAGATTGATAGACTTGAGTTGAACAGCTCAGGGACAACACCCAGGCCCCGAGTTCAAGCCCCATGACCAACAGGGGAATAAAAATTAGCATACAATACATTGGCTCTTTTGTTCATATGGATACAATCAAGATAAGGAGAGTCAAGTGATATAGAAACTAGTGAAACAGAAACAATTGTCATGCAAAGTATTATGTCATTATATAGAAATGTATGTCAGTGTTATATACTGTATAGAATAGAAGACCTAATTAGGATGGACTCTCTGCATGCTCTGTAAGTCAGATTTGGCCTTGAAGAAATAATTCTGGAATGATAATTAGTCATGATTCACCACCCTTAAAGAATTTTATTGTAATACTTAAAATATATATTTATGTATCAAAATCTTGTATTATACTTTGTGAATTATTAAAATGCTTCATATATATGTATGAAGTACTGCAATGAAATAAATATAGTTGATTTCTTATTAATTATCATGGGAATTACAATCACTAATTTATTACAGTCTAGTGTGAAATTACAACAAATTAGCTTCTGACTACAAGTTTAATCCTTCCTTCCAATTCCACCTTCTTTTTTTGGCACAAATTACATCCTTAACACCTTAGGTACTCATAGCATTCATCTATGATTATTGCCTCAAGTAATTCCTTTAAAAAATGTATATAAACCAAAAAGAAATTGAATACAAAAATATAGTATAATTAATACTCATATTTATCTGTAGGGTTATATTTCACAATGATATGTATTTGTTGATATGGTGTTGGTTTATTGATCAATATGCTTTAGTATCTGTTTGAAAGCTGACTCCTCACCATTTCTTGTACAGGAGATATATTCCAGAGAGATTCTCTTCTCTTTCATTTTATCTTAAGAATATTAACTTCTCCTGAATGAAAGATAAATTAATGCCTTAAACATAACATAAATTACTTCCTTAGTTCATGACATGGCATCATTAAAGTTTCATTCATTTTGATTTTCATTAATTTTTCCAACATTTCTATAGTCAAGATAATAATAGGATACATGCCCTGCAATTATGATATCTCCAAGTTCATGTTGACAGATGGAAGCTTTCATATTGGTGTTTGAGCATACTATTCTAGAGTACTTTTTCCTAGGCTTTGAACTCAGGGCCTGAGCACTGTCCTTGGGCTTTCTCAAGGCTAGCGCTCTACCACTTGACTCACAGCACCACTTCTGGCTTTTTTCTGTGTATGCAGTACTGAGGAATCGAACCCAGGTCTTCATGCATGCTAGGCAAGCACTCTACCACAAGGCCAAACTCCTGGCTCCTCCTAGAGTACTTTTACCTTAAGATTTATGAGTAATTGTAACTTGATCATGGAAAGCTTCGTAAAGTTCATATTACCAAAGTTTGACCTGATGAGCTTAGAAAGCACATGAAGTTGATATTGTCACAGGAGGTGACTTTTCCTAGCAAGAACAAATATTCAGTTTCAGTTTAGTTATTTCATTACATATTACTAGACATGTTACAAGTCATCTCACTATTATAGAAGCATGATGGATTTAATGCCAGCCCAGGGACCGGTTAAAAATAACCATTAATAATTTGGATCATTTAATGATTTTCTCATTCAACACATGTAACTGCATCCTGTTGACAGCTTCATTTCACACGGTATTCCCAGTCTTTGGCAGTGCTTCATTCATACTCTCTCCTTTGTATCAATGGCAAGTTAGTTTGTCTGCTTTGTGTCTTCATGATTTACTGTCTCTTCAGCTCCTGCATTTCTAGTCCATCCTTCCCAGGTTCTCTCGACTGCCTGACTTGGTGTCTCCCATCTGCTGGCCCATTTTTTTTTTGTGGGTCATGAGGCTTGAACACCTGCCTGTGCACTGCTGTCCTAGAACTCTTCAGCTCTTCAGCTAGCATCTACCACTGGAACCACAGCACCACTGGTGATCAATTGGAGATAAGAGTCTCTCAAACTTTAGCACCCACGCTGGGTTTGAACTGGGAACCTCAGATCTCAACCTTCTGAGTAGCTAGGATTACAGGCGTAAGCCACTGTGCCCAGCACCCTACCTTGTTTTGACAAACCCATTCTTAACTTCTTGTTACTCTTAGGTTTTGCTTCTGTTAGCAGGTCCACAAGCAGTATTGAACATATGTAAATTTTTGATACAAGAAGTTAAATTGCAACCAGAATCTTATGCCTGAAATCCAAGCTAGTCACTAAGGGGCTGTGATCTGAGGATCAAGGTTTGAAGCCAGCTTGAGTGCAAAAGTCCCTAAGACTTTTATCTCCAATTAACTAGCAAAGAGTGGGAAGTGGTGTAGCACAAAACTTGAGTAAAAACTCTCAAAGAAAACACCCAAGCCCTGAGTTGAAGCCCCAGAATCAATAATATCAACAACAACAGAAAGTTTAATTGCTCAACCCAATTCTTCTGATGGAGTCCCTATAAAAAATAAAAATAAATTAAAATGAAATTCAATTCTTTCTTCAGGCTTATCACACCAATACCCTAATTTTCCTACTGAAATGATCCAATTTTCTGATCCTTTAAAAATCAGAGAAAATTGGGGCCAGAAGTTTGGCCTAGTGGTAGAGTGCTTGCCTAGCATGCACGAAGACCTAGGTACCATTCCTCTGTACCACATACCTAGAAAAGCTAGAAGTGGTGCTGTGGCTCAAGTGGTAATGCTCTAGCCTTGAGAAAGCCCAAGAACAGGGAGTGGGTGGGGGAAGGAAATGGGGACAAAAACATGAGAAGGGGTATCGTTGTGTGAGAAGTAATGCACCTACTATCTGTCAAATGTAACTGTAACCCCTGTACACAGCACAATTTAAAAAAAAAAAGCCGAATGACAGTGCCCAGTGCCAGAGTTTAAATTAGCGAACTGATAGAGAGAGAGAGAGAGAGAGAGAGAGAGAGAGAGAGAGAGAGAGAGAGAATTATTAATTTAAAAATTAAATTATTAAGCCAGGTGCGGTAGCTCATGCTGGAATCCTAGATACTCAGGAGGCTAAGGATCAAGGTTCAAAGCCAGCCCAGGCACAAAAGGACTTGAGACTCTAAATGTCCAATTAACTCTAGAAAACAGGAAGTGGTGCTTGGCTCCAGGATAGGGCAGTAGCTTTGAGCTGAAGAACTCAGGGACAATGCCCTGGTCCAGGAGTAGGACAGTAATCTTGAGCTGAAGACCTCAGGGATAGCACCAAGTCCAAGTTCAAGTTCCATGACCCATAAAAAACAAATAAATAAATAAATAAGCAAATTACTAGTAGTTTAGCTAAGCAGTGAGTTTCATGATGTCAAATATAGTCACAGTACCATACCAGTTAGACTATGAATGCCACAATGCCATGAAGCATTAGGCTCAACTACTGCACTACCCCACTAGGTCATTGTCCATTTCTCTTGGTCCTTTACTGTGCGATACTGTAAACTAACTCTCATTACATGTTTGGGTAAATAATCTAATTGTATCAAAACCAAGGAGCAGGAAAATCACAAGGAACCATTGGAGTTTACTACTGAAAATTTGGTCATGTCTACCATGGATTTATTTGGTGCTGGGACAGAAACAACAAGCACAACACTAAGATACGCCCTGCTGCTCCTGATGAAGCATCCCCACATCACAGGTGGGTGAATGACGAGAAAATAGAGGAAAGATGTTGCTTGTGATTTGCAGGTTGTAGGGTATATCTCACAGTTCAATATACCATGCCACCAGCTCATATCAGAGAGAAGTGATAAGAACAACGCAGTAGGAAAAGCAATGAGACTCAGGTCTGATGTCTGGATTTTATGGCAGGTAATTGTGGGGAAACAGCTCCAGCGTAAATTCAGATACAATTACAAATTGATTTTACCTAAAAATTCCAGCTTTTAAAATAGGTAAGTTCATATGTATGTATGTATATATATATAAATATATATATATATATATCTTTCCTTATTCTCACAATTCTAATGCTGCCATAGACCAAAGAGAACTCACTAATGCATAAGTAGACCTGCTAGAAATTAATAAGGGTATCTGAGATAAATTCCATTCTGAGACAGGTTCTAAAACAGAGACTCATTACAGAGGTATTATTGAGGCAGAAGACATACCTCAAGGAAATTTACAAATTCATAAGTCCAATTCTGTAAAACTTCTGTTTAATAAAGAATTTTACAAGGGCATCCATAAGTTTTATCTTTTACAGCATTCCTTTACATTTAAAGAACTCTGCTAAGGGAAAAACTATTTTAGGATTTAGGAACTAATGATAAAAAAAACTTTTTAAGTGAGAATAAGTTCTCTATGGACAAAAAGGAGAAAATAAGAAACAGATAAGAAGTCTTTGCCAAAATCCTAAAACTAAGAGTAGACATAATAGTGATGAATAACTGAGCCAGACACACGATGCTTTCACCTAAATGTTTTAACAGAAAAAGTTCTGAGGGCAGAAAAACCAAGCAACGTCTGTCTCTAAAATTCCCATGAAGTTTCATGTTTAGAACTAACAAGAAAAAGAGTTTAAAAAACAGACTCCCCATGCTCAAATTCTCACCCTACTTCCATTCATCAGGTAACTTACTTTCATCCTCAAGAAAAGAAAGGCTCTCTCGCTATAGAAATTTGCAACTCGGAATCTGCATGCTCAGAAATTATGGGGAAGTATAAATAGGAGAGGTCTCCGGTTGGGAGTTTGGCCTAATGCTTACCTAACATGCAGGAAGAACCGGGTTCAATTCCTGGGTACCAAAGGAAAAAGCTAGACGTGGAGCTGTGGTCAAGTGGAGGAGCCCTAGTCTTGAGAAAGCTCAAGGAGAGTGCTCAGGACCTGAGTTCAAGCCCTGGGACTGGAAAAAAAACAATATGAGATGCCACTTTCCTCCTATGTCACCATTCCTTATGTGTGTCTCAACCAGCTAAAGTGAAGGAAGAGATTGACCAAGTGATTGGCAGACACCGGAGCCCCTGTATGCAGGACAGGAGCCGCATGCCCTACACGGATGCAGTGCTGCATGAGGTCCAGAGATACATTGATCTCTTACCCATGAACCTGCCCCATGCAGTGTCCCATGACGTGAAGTTCAGAGGCTACGTTATTCCCAAGGTGGGCTTGTTTCTTCTCTGGGAGCCTCCATAGGAACCTGAGTTTCTGCGTTCACTGTGGGATTCTGCTCCTCCACACCAATGAGAGAGCTGCAAAAGACTCACAATTGGCTACCCAGGAGTCTTTGTGTTATGGGAAGATGGGGGTTATATATCCATGCAAGAATGGCCCTGGAGGGGGCCGGGAGTTTGGCCTAGTGGTAGAGGGCTTGCCTAGCATGCACGAAGACCCAGGTTTGATTCTTCGGTATCACATACATAGAAAAAAGCCGGAATTGGTGGTGAGGCTCCAGTGGTAGAGTTCTAGCCTTGAGAAAGTCCAAGGATAGGGCTCAGGCCCTGAGCTCAAGTCCAAGACTGGCAAAAAAAAAAAAAAAGAGTGGCCCTGCTATCTACACTGCGAGTTTTCCAATTTTGTTCTACCCATTAACCTCTTTTTGTTTTGCTTTTAGATTTCCCCCCACCTTTTTTTTAGTTATGCTTACAAATTTATTTTTATCAATTTCCCAATATGCTCTACTGGGATGCTTTTTATACCAACAGATATTACAGATAAATTTGGTTTAAAATGTTCTTTTGATTTCTTCTATTCATTTTCTTGTCAGTCCTGGTGCTTGAACTCAGGTCCTGAGCACTGTCCTTGAGCTTTCTCAAGGCTAGCACTCTGCCACCTGAATCACAGCACTACTTACTGCTTTTTCTGTGTATGGGGTTCCAAGGAATCGAACCCAGGGCTTTGTGCATGCTAGGTGAGCACTCAACCTCTAGACCACATTCAGGTCCCTCTTCACTATTAAATTATGCTCTCAATATTCCCATGCTTTATTTTCCAAGCAATATTTCATTTCCAATAGAGGCTTACAAATATTTCATAGACTTTTTCTAAATACTGAGTACTTTGATTATTATTGTTTTCTTTCTTCATTTCTTTCTTTCCTTTTCTTTTGTTTTTTAAGTTGTAGGGCTTGAACTCAGGGCCTGGGCACTCTCCCTGAGCTCTTTTTGCTCTAGACGAGCACTCTACCACTTTGAGCCACAGTTCCATTTCCACTTTTGTGGTGGTTAAGCAGAGATAGGAGTCTCACAGCCTTTTCTACCTCAGTTGACTTTGAACTACGATTCCCAGATTTTGGCCTTCTGAGTAGCTAGGATTACAAGTGTGAAAAATGACAGCCCCATTTGATTGCTACAGTCTGTATGGTGAGTTTGCTATTTGTTGTACCTGACATGTAGAAACATAATTGCCTTTAATCATTCTGATGACTTCATAATAAACAAACTCATGAAGTTTAACATCATTGCTAATGATTAATTTGTAGACTTATTTGGGATTTTAAGTTGCATGATCATAATACCTGGGCTACTGTTTTTACACTAGCTTTTCTTTTCTTATGTCCATAATTTCACTTTGCAAAATTTTTGCGATGGCAGCCAGGTGCCATAAAATGTGTAGTGACACACATCTTTGTTTCATTTCTGATTGGCAGAAAAGATTTCAAGCTTGATAATTCACTGTCAAGATTTTATATCTTAAGTAGATTTTGGTAGGTTTTTTTAAATAACATTAGGGAAATATACCCTGTATTTTTACTTATGTCACAAATTTCGCCCTTTCTCCCTCCATTTTTATGCTTCCACTTACACTCCCACAGAAAGATAAATAAGCACACAGAACCAATAGGAAAGAAAACAGAGACAGCAAAAAAATAGCTTTTAATTTCCTTGAATTCATTCCAATAAATATTGTTTGCATGATCATATGCTCATAGACATTGAGCTTTTTGTTCCTTTCCTCAAAGCATCTTCCTTGGGTCTCACTGTGTGAATGCCTAGGATTCTTCTTTTTATATGTGGAAAATTGTAAGCATGGTGCTGGCTTAGGCAGCACATATGCTAAAATTGGAACATTCAGGAAGCTCAGCACCACCCTTGCACGAGGATGGAGCTCCCTTTTGTGAAACGCTTCATAATTTTATCAGAATGAAAACCAGAAAATGGAAGTGAGGACACATGGGGCACAGGAAGGGAAGGAGGAAGAGTGAGCAAATGCAGTCACGGTATTCTAGATGGGCAGGAGTTCACTTTCCATTGCTTTATGTCCTCCTTGCTTTTGAGGTTTCTGCTGTTGCACAATCTGCTGTTATGCTGATGCGCTTCCCACCGTAAATGACTGGTTGCTTTTCTTTTTCACAATTCAGTACTCTTAAATTGATGTCAGGAGTGATTCTTTTCTGATATGGTCTATTTGCTGTTCTAAAGGCCTCCTGTACAAGAACTGCTAAAGATTTAGGAAATATTCTCCTATTATTTTATTAAATATTTCTTATTCATTTAGCGTGGGCCTCTTCTCCTTCCTCTATGCCAAGGTTATATAAGTTTGATCTTTCAAATTTCCCAGGTGACTTCAATGCTTTTTTCCTATTCCTTTTTCACCTAGTTTTTCATCTGACTATTCTAATATATCTACTTTGTCCTTGAGCCCTGATATAATGTTTTCAATTTGATTCTCTTTTTTTTTTTTTCCCCAGTCGTGGAGCTTGAACTCAAGGCCTGGACACTGTCTTTTGACACGTTTTGCTCAAAGCTAACACTCTGCAACTTAAGACACAGTGCCACTTCCAGGTTTTTCTCTGTGTATGGTATCAAGTAACAGAACCCAGGGCTTTATATGGGAGCTGAGCACTCTACCACTAGGCTACACTCCCAGCCAGCAATTTCATCCACTCTTTTCCATTGAGTTTTGGGGGTTTTTGTTTTGTTTTGTTTTGTTTTTTGCCAGTCCTGGGCATGAGCTCAGGGCCTGAGCACTGTCCTTGGACTTTCTCAAGGCTAGAGCTCTACCACTTGAGCCTCAGCACCACTTCTGGCTTTTTTTCTATGTATGTGGTACCGAGGAATTGAACCCGGGTCTTCGTGCATGCTAGGCAAGCTACTCTACCACTAGGCCAAACTCCAGCCCCTCCACGGAGTTTTTTTATTTGATTCATATAACTTTTCATTTCCAAAATTTTAGTTTCTGTTTTAAGATTTTTGTATCTTTATTGAACTACTTATTGACATGTTCCATTGTTTTCCTTCCTTCACTTGGCACTTTATTTGTATCTTCTTCATTTTTACTCACATTTTTATACATGTCCTTTCTCATTTTTTATCATTCTTGTAATGTTAGTTTGATTTCTTTGGTTTTCTTCTTCAATATCCTCTGTGACTATTGCTATAGAATTGTTAAAATCTGACATAGTTTTGTTTTTTTCATATTTTCTGTGTTGATATTTATTCTATCCGAAGCCAGTTCATTGGTTTGAAGTCTTTGTTGGCAAGAAGATTGAACTAAGCACTTTTCATTTTATCTGTCACTTCTACAACTGTTTTTATTGGGCATAGAGCTTGAACTCGGGGCCTGATTGCAGTCCCAAAGCTCTTTTACTCAAAGCTAGCACTCTACCACTTTGAGTCCCAGCACCATTTTCAGTTTTCTACTAGTTAACTGGAGATGAGAATCTCACAAACCTTCCTGCTTAAGCTGGCTTGCTGGCTTTGAACTGCAGTCCGCAGGTCTCAGCCTCCTGAGTATCTAGGATTTTAGTTGTGATCCTCTGGCATATATATATCTTAGCTTCTCTGTGTGGTCTGTTGTTCTTGTTCCCAGGGCACAACCATATTGACATCACTGACATCTGTGTTGCATGATCACAAGGAATTCCCCAACCCAGAGATGTTTGACCCTGAACACTTTCTGGATAAAAGTGGTAACTTTAAGAAAAATGATTGCTTCATGCCTTTCTCAACAGGTAATAAATTTTATTTCCATGTTGCAAGAAAACTTGGGGAAGGGTCAGTTGAAACTTGTATAATGCCTTCTTTGGGCCTGATATATTTTCCCTTACCTCATGATAGGATCACCACTCTTGATGCTCATGCACTTTCCCTGTTCATGATACACCCTTTCTGTTGGACAAAATTAGTGAGGCTTCAGTTTGTCTGTGCATTTCTTCCAAGTTGAGCAAGTTAAAGCATAGATCCTTTACATTCTTTATTTACATGTAGCATGATTATCTCTTCCTAGATAGTAACAATCATTTAGACTGCCTTCATTCACAATGAGAACGGGGACCTCCTCACAGGTCCCTCCTATATCTTTTGTGGCATGTGTCATCCCCAGGTTCTTCTATAGAATGAAATGACTCCCAAAAGACACAGAGAAGCACTTAAGGGCAGAAAGGAGGAAAAATTACAGATTACAAGACAACAGGATTTGGAGAGGGGGACTATTAACCAGTTTATCATTCTCACACTCCAATATTAAACGGAAAATGGGGGAAACAACACTTTAAGACCTTCGATGCACTTCAAAGTGGACAGAGAGTAGACAGAAAACAGAGCAGAGCATGTTTTAAAACATCATGAACCAGCCGGGCACAGTGGCTCACGCCTGTAATCCTAGCTTCTCAGGAGGTTGAGATCTAAGGATCAAGGTTCAAAGCCAGCCCGGGCATAAAAGGACCTGAGATTCTTATCTCCAATTAACCTCTAGAAAATTGGAAGTGGGGCTTGGCTCAAGAGTAGGGCAGTAGCCTTGAGCTGAAGAGCTCAGGGAAAACACCCAGGCTGAATTCAAACCCCATGATCCACAAAAAAAAAAAAAAAAAATCATGAACCTTGAGAGCAGAGCATTTGCTGTCAACCCAGAGTGTCCGAAACTGTCAAATAATCTTATGGACATACCAGGAACATGTGGCAGATTCCAGAGCAGTCTGCTCTTCTTTCAATCCAAGACAAATGCTGTGAATATTGAATCTCCACACCTCAAGTATGAGGGCTGGTGACTGGCCAGACAGCAACTTTCCTTCTCTGATGCCATGATGGTTTGTTTGTTTGTTTTTTGCCAGTCCAGTGGCTTGAATTCAGAGCCTTGGCACTGTCCTTGAGCTTTCTCAAGGCCAGCACTCTGCTACTTGAGCCACAACAGCATTTCTGGCTTGTTCTGTGTTTGTGGTACAGAGGGCTTTGTGCATGCTAGACAAGCACATCACCACTAAACTTCATTCCAAGCCCCATCTTTTTTTGTTGGTTCATTTGGTAATTTTGTTGTTGCTGTTGCTTCTGGGGCTTGAACTCAGGACTTAGACAATCTTTGACCTTTGTTACTCAAGGCTAGTACTCTATCAGGTTGAACTTCAATTCTACTTCCCATTTTCTGGTAGTTAATTCAAGATAAGAGTCTCAAGCTGGCTTTGAATGATGACCCTGTGTTCTCAGTGTCCTGAATGGCTAGGATTTCAAGCCTGAGCTACTGGCCCCCAGCCAATGCAGTGACCTTAGAGATGCCTCTGTCACATAGATAACATGGGGAAAAGCAACAATCTTCCCTTCAAAAATTTACTTGTTTTACATAAAGGGAAACCATTTTAAAGAATGAGAAAATTAAACTTTCAGGTGATTATGAGCATCAGGGAAAATCTGAAGATCATATTTAGGAAACTGAATAGAGAATGAGATTTTATTGCTCGAGAGACACAAAGAATAAAAAAAAGGAATTACATGTGGTCTCCGTCTTAATGTCTGTTAGGGACATGGATCATAACCAAAAGGAAGGGCATAATATGATACTTCAAACTTGAGTACTGGCAATAAATAAATAAACTTGAGTACTGTAGGCAGATAAAATGGAGAATTCAGCTGTATATATTAAAATACAAACAGTGTTCATTAAACATTTTTCTGGGAACAAGTAACATGAACAATATGAATGTGTTTTCTTAGTAAAGCACAGATGTTTCTAGAATATGTGAACTTTATCACAGAAACCTGAAACTCAAATGCTTATAAATAGAATAATAAAGCCCATGAAGTTTGCACTATAGTAAAACTATGGTTATGTTCATTACTCCCCAACACTTCATGAAGTAACTATGGGCATCCCCATTTAACACAGAAAGACACTAAGACTCGGAGAGTTTCAATAACTTAGCCACATGAGTGATGAGGGACATTTGACTTCTGAGTTGACTTCAAAAGCAGTATTTCTCCCTGGTATCTTTACATGTGATGGGTCCCACATGGAGTCTAGGGTAGGTCTGTGCTCTCCATCCCTGCGTGTATGTCACTCCATAGACCCACAAGTTTGATGAAATCCCAAACTACGTGGTCACAGACCTTCATGATAAATAGGAATAATAGTAAGAGAGAAGGAAAGGGAGTAGGTCTTCTAGTTGAGAACAAACTATGTTAAATCTTTATCTCAAGCACAAGAATAAATAGTATTAGAATCTAAATCTAAATTATGATTCTGCTCTTTAGCCGGGAACATAACTGACATAGAAGTTCAATAACCCACCAGCTTGCATAGAGAGAAAGAGGGAAAAAGAGGAAGAAAATATGTTTTAAAAGATACTTTTTCATGCAGAAATACTTCTAAAGCTTTTACAAGAAGATGTCAATCCATTTTTTTATGTAATTTGGTTTAGTATGTTTGACTTCAGAATTTTCTTTAAAGACAGGGTCATAAAAATGTAGCCTAGCCAGGTGTGGTGGCTCACGCCTATAATCCTAGCTGCTCAGGAGGCTGAGATATGAGGATCATGGTTCAAACTAGTCCAGACACTAAAATCTGTGAGACTCTTACCTCCAATTAGCCACCTAAAAACTGGAAATGGTGCTGTGGTTCAAGGGATAGGGCAGTAGCCTTGAGGTGAAAATCCCAGGGACAGTGCCCACACCCAGAATTCAAGTCCCATGTCTGGCCAAAAAAAAAAAAATGTAACCTAGATTGGTTACCAACTCCACATCCTTCTATCTTTGCCTCCTGTGCTAGAGAAATACAGGTGTGTGCTCCCACTCTCACATCAAAACTTTTATTGATGTATTACTTAAGATTGCATGTTACGCAAATAATCTGTGTTCCCTGTGTACCTCCATGCATCCATCTGCTATGCATTTAGTATTTCATTAACGAACATTGGCACTGGCACTTTTTATTATTCCAGTTACAAAGGCAGTGCTTTATATGCTCACACTTACATAAAAGGAATCATTTCCTGCTTTGACTTTTATTGAAAAAATTTTTTTTCAGGCAAACGGATTTGTGTTGGAGAAGGCCTGGCCCGCATGGAGCTGTTTTTATTCCTGACCTCCATTTTACAGAACTTCAACCTGAAATCTCTGCAGGATCCACAGGACCTCGATACCACACCAGTGCTGAAGGGGTTAATTTCAGTGCCACCTCCATACCAGCTCTGCTTCATGCCAGTCTGAAGAAGAGCTCTGCTGTGTGGCTCCAGCTGGCAGCAATCTGCAGTTCCCTCTTCTGAGCCACCACTCATCACTTTCCCTGTCAGAAATGCCTTCCTGTCCTCCCTTCTCACCTCTCCCCTCTCACCCGAGATCCAGAAGACCCATTCTCCACATGGAGAGTTTCCTGTGTCATTGCACAATCATACCTACAATCCCCTATGACTTTTAACAGTTTTAGTCACCACCCCAAGTGCTCATACTTATCTAATGTACCACAACATCATAAAAATGATTGTCATGTGACATCTCAGACTGATTTCTCTGTATATCCTCCATAATAAATGCTACTTTTCATTCTTGGGGTCAGTCTCAGACCTTCCTACTTGGTTCAAAATTCAGTGAAGTAATGAAACAAACTAGAGTCCCATGTTGCCATATTATGACAAGCATTGGGGTAGTGAAGGCAAAGATGGTAGGAAAACTGTGGGTATGTCACCCCTCATATGTGGATTTAACAAACCAAAGCAATGTCCAAAAGCACAAACTCCTGTGGGAAAATACTGGGAAACACAGACATAGACAGGACTAAACATTAAAGGTTAAAGTGCATGTCTTTATCTTATCGTTAATGGCAAAAAAAAAAGTAAAATAAAATTTGGAAATATTCTCCTCTATTGATTTTCCCAACTGAAAGCCAGATACAAATTCATGATTTGTATACTGCTAATTGCCCACTTGGTGGTTGTTATTGTTGTTGTTGTTGTTGTTGTTGTTATTGGAGCACATCAATTATACCTTTTAAGATGTTTCATGCACATATACAATAAGCTTTGACCATATAATTCTTTGTTTTCATTTTTGGCAGTGCTGAGGTTTAAATTCAGGACCTTGTTCTTCCTAGACAAACACTCTACAGAGTGAAACATATCCTCAGTCTGTTTTCCTTTCTTTCCTTTACCTTCTACTTGTTGTTTTGCACTCCACATAAATGCGATGACAATTATAATAAGGACACTGAAATCACTTTTTCCATTTCATTTTCAAACATTCACAATCATCTAACACACAATTTCACCTTCCTTCGACCTTGCCATGTAAGTAAGTAACATCATTCATCCCCTCTGCTGGACTCATCCCCAGACAATGCCCTTTGGCCCTGCAATTCTTAGGCTTGTATAGTACGGCCTGGATGAACACACAATATACATAAATCAGTGAATAGTTATACATGCTTATAAACACAATGTGTGTTTATACAGGATTTATACACTCAATACATTTAAAACTAAGTACATGTTCTCCTGGAACATACAGTATATCATATACCATTTCTCTTCAAAACCCCTCTTTGCATCATGACATGAAAGAGAAGAGTGGAAAAACTCATAGGGAATAAAGTAAATAATCTACAATAGACCCATCATGTTTACTTTATCCAAAGTAAAAGATTTTAGTCTATAAGTGTTGAGTTAGATTCCAATGGTTTATTAGAGTTCAGAGCTTTGTGAGTTGCAAACACTGTTTGATGAATAACTCATAAACTTACTGCTTAGTTTTGTCCTGGATAAAAAGTTCATCCATCACAAAGTGTTTGCCATTTCTCAAGAGTAAAAACACCAAATGTCCCTAACACAAAATTTAATCAATGGATACTGCAATTATGAAACTCTTATTTGTTTTTTTTCTTCCTTTTTTATTGCAAGTCATAGAAGGATTACAGTTATATTCGCCAGATAGAAGGTGCATTACTTCACACACATTGATATCCCTTCTCATGTTTCTGTCCTCATTTCTCTCCCCTAACCCTTTCCCCTCCTCTTGTTTTCCCCCCTTCCCTTTCCTGTTTCAAATAAACAAATAATTGTATAGACAAGATACCAGATAATCTTACTTGTTTTCAAAGTCAATGATTAGCACAAAGCAATACAAACTGAGAGAACATTTATCTTGTTTGAAATGAATGTGTTAAGTATGAGGCAGCTTATGAGACAAGGGAGGGGTTTATGACTTCACCTCTACCGCTTATAGTATATCCTTGTCCAAAAACTGAACCTGAGGTTTGGGTTATACCTAGAGAATGAGTTTCCTTTCACCAGAGGTAGATTGAAAGTAACTTTCAAGTATCTATATGTATCTTTTTCATATAAATGTGCTAATCCTGGGTCTTGTACTCAGGGCCTGGGCAGTGACTCTTAGCTTTTTTGCTCAAGGCTAGTACTCTACCACTAGAGCCATAGCTCCACTTCTGGCTTTCTGGTAGTTAATTAGAAGACCAGAGTCTTATGGACTATACTGCCCAAGATGGCAGGAGAGGAGCCAGCGCTCAACCTCTTGAGTAGCAAGGATTACAGATGTGAGCAACCAGTGCTCAGCTGTGCGTCCTTTTCAGTATCATTGAACATTCATGCTTTTGAGTTATTCAAGATTTTCTTTCCTCTTCACTATTACTAATGTCCATTTCTCTGAGAATGTTGTTTTTTTCAGGGATCTCATTGCCTTATTTTGTATAGTTCTTGTGTTTCTCCATTGAAATTTGTGCATCTAAAATCGAGTAATTTAATAGAAATTTTAATGACTTACAGTCTTGCCATTGAAATCTTGTCAATACTCAGGCAGGACTACAGAGGGATGGGTCTTGTTGTCGTTTCTCACCATTGGATGGGAGGCTGTGGCTTGTCTGTTTTTATAGTTTATTCTTAGTTTTCTTTATTCTAATTGAATGTCCTCCTTCATCTATCTTATAATCAAGGTCTACTATTAATTTTTTTCAACTCGCTTCTATTCCATAAGCAAAGTTCCCAGCTGATTTTTAATTATACATTAAGCTTTTGTTTCTAGAATTTCACATTTCTCCCCCCTTAGTATTTATGTGTCTATACTGAGTTCTTTCATCTCTGGAATTGCCTTCCCATTTACTTTCAACTTTTTATTCTCTTGAAATGTATCCATGTCCTCTTCTATTTCACTGATTGTTCTTTTTCTCAACATGTGAACCATACCCAGGGATGAATTGCAGAGGAGGTCTCCAAGGGCTGCCCAGTTTTCAGAATCATTAACCCTATTCTGAAGTCTTGAGTAACAGTGAATAGGTGCTTTTTTCTTATACTATGGCTCGCCTTGGAAAGCCTTTTTCTATGTAGTTCTGCTTACTTGTTTGCTTCGTATTTGATTCTGGTTTTTTTGGCCAGTCCTGGGCTTGAACTCAGTGCCTGAGCACTGTCCTTGGACTTTCTAAAGTCTACAGCTCTACCATTTGAGCTTCAGCACCACTTTCAGCTTTTTTCTATGCATGTGGTACCAAGGAATAGAACCCAGGTCTTCCTGCATGCTAGGCAAGCACTCTACCACTAGGCCAGCCCCAGTTTTTGATTCTTACAACAGCATGTGCATTTTTCCATCTCTCTTCATCCCTATCTCGATTTGGGTAACAGCAATCATTCTTTAGGCACTAACATACAGATCACAAGTTCAGTACAGACATACAATACCAGTGATCATGCAGCAACACCACTGCATATCTTTCCATCCAACTACGCATGGAATTATTGTCAAACTATATAGCTGACTTCACAGCCTTCTTCAGGCCAGTAAGGATTTTATTTATGCAAAGCTACTGGAGCTGAGCATTGGTGGCTCATGCCTGGAATCCTTGCCACTCAGGAGGCTGAGAGCTGATGATTAGGGTCCTAAACTAGCTTGAGCAGAAAAGTCCCGGTGACTCTTATCTCCAATTAGCCACTCAAACACCAGGGTTTTGTTTTTCCTTTTTTGCTGTTTTCTTTTTTTTTTAACCTGGTTGTTCATTCATGTGTCTTTGAGTGTTCAAGGGGAGGCACAGTAATGAAGGGACAAAGAGTGAGCAAACTGCCGCCAGTGGTACTCACTGGACATTGTTGAAGATGAACTCTACCAGTTATGGGTATGAATGGAAGGGAAAAGCTGGGAAAGAATAAGGGAAGAAGTGACATTGTCCAAAAAGAAACATACTCTTTCCCTGACTTATGTAACTGTAATCCCTCTATATATCATTTTTATAATAACAATAGTTTTATCAGTCATGAGGCTTGAAATCTGGGCCTGGGTGCTGTCCCTGAGCTCTTCAGCTCAAGGCTAGTACTTTACCACTTAGAGCCACAGCACCACTTCCAGTTTTCTGGTGGTCAATTGGAGATAAGAGTCGCACAGACTTTTGTACCTGGGCTTGCTTTGAACCACGATCCTCAGACTTCAGCCTCCAAAGTAGCTAGGACTACAGGTGGAGCCACTGGTGCCTGGCACAATACAAAAAAAATTAAGTAAAACATAATAAATTCAGAAAGAGGCCAGATATTTAAATAAAGTAAAAAGGCCCAAAAAGTATTATCTGTAACCCAATAAGGCTATATATAAAAGGAACTGGGATTTTTACAGGACATGCTAGGCCCTTAAGATTATTATTGCTGTAGTAAAACATTAAGTGGTAAAAAGAAGAGGATAATATCAAGGAAAAGGCAAAATGAAAGATAAGATGTCTATGGGAAGAGGGAATACAGAAAAATGATATTGCAGTGCAAATGTAACCTCTCTGTGCATAACCTTTATAATAATAAAAAAATAAACTTTAAAAAAAATGGTATTGCTTGAAAATACAGGTTAATTATTGAACATGCCTCAGATCAGGAACTGTGCTGTCTCTAGCTTTGTTCTGTTTTGCTCTGTACTGACTTGTTTGCTCTGTATTGATTCTGGAATGAGCTTCAGAAGGTTACATCAGGAAGATCGATAGTGTAAGGTCAGTGTGGATTACATAGTATGACCCAATCTCAAAGGCTGCTTTGGCTTTTTTTTCTTTCGTTCTTTTTTTTTTTTTTTTTTTTTTGCCAGTCCTGGGCTTGAGCTCAGGGCCTGAGCACTGTCCTTGGCCTTTCTCAAGGCTAGAGCTCTACCACTTGAGCCTCAGCACCACTTCCGGCTTTTTTTCTATGTATGTGGTACCAAGGATTCGAATCTGGGTCTTTGTGCATGCTAGGCAAGCACTCTACCACTAGGCCAAACTCCCGGCACCTGCTTTGGCTTTTTAAGTCGTTTGTCTTCCAACATGAATTTGAGAATTTGGTTTTCTGGTTTTTTCCCCCCTCTCTGAAGCAGGTCATTGGCATTTCTAGGGGGAGATTGCCTTGAATTTGTAAATTGCTTTGAACATTACAGACATTTTAATACTATTAATTCTGCAAATCCATGAGCATGGGAAATATTTGCAGCTTTTGAATCTTTCTTAATTTCATTCATCAGTGTTTTGTAATTTTCATAATTGACTTATTTTACATCTGTGGTTATTTTTTGACAAGGACTCAAACAGCTTATTTTTCATTTTCAGTAATGAATTTACTTTTTGCAAGAATACAAACATGAGGGAGTTGGGCGGAAGATGGCGGTGGTTAAGTTGGAGTCTTTCTGAGCTCTCGCCAAGATACCAGTTTTGGCAGCGTAGGGGACAGTACATACCTCTAATTGAGCCTAAGTAAGATTTAGCGACACACAGATCTCAGTCACAGAGGAAAAAGGCAGAAATCCGGCACAAAGAAGACAGCGGGGACCGGTTCCAGCCGCTCTCAGCGGCCGAGGAGACAAACCTGCTCTTCTGAATCTGAGCAGCAGTGCTTCTTGGCGCCTTCACCCGCCGGCTGCAGAGAGAGCCACACAGAGCCTGCAGGAGCCCAGAGCCAACACCCGACTGTACACGGACCTGCCAGCTTCATGGAACCGGAGAATCCAGCAATTTTTGAGTACCACCGAGGAGAAGTTTCCACTTCTACTCGCGGATAGGCTTTGGGAGGGAGCCCCTCCCCCACAAGCTGAGCGCAGCACCATCTTAACTACTGGCAACAACCCAGGCCAAAGAGTAGGAACCTGAGACGTGGTGCTGGCAACGCCATCTTTCTTACTGGCAAAGGATTTCCCAGAGATCCCTTAGCAGGAAATCAGGCCCCAAAGCTGCTGAAGCCCGTCCCCTGCACCAGCCACAAGCCTGGTAAACAAAACCCGCCCGCCAATCTTTCAGCTTCCTTTTCCCAAACAAACAATCAGATCCAAAAAACCTCATAGCCAGATCACAAGAGAAAAAGACTTTCTGAACTGTTTGGATCCCGAATTTAGTGGAGACACAAGTTTCCTATCCTGCCCTCACCCCCCCCACCAAAAAAAATATCCTGAAGAAGACCCTTTTTTTTTTCTTTTTTTTTCTTTTTTTTTTAATTCTTTTTTTTGTTCTTTTTCTTTGTTTGGGATTTTTTTTCTTTTTTTCTTCCACCCCTTCTTTCATTGGCATTTATAGGTGTTCTTATTTTATCTTTACCATCCTACCTACACTTTTTTTTTTCCTCTTTTCTCTCCCGCATCCCTCTGTCACTGTGGTTGTTCCTGGAAACATAGTGACAGCTCTGGGTACAGTCTGAATACAAATGATATCTATATTGATACAGTCACCTGCTTTTTAATCTCCTGGTCTCAACCCTAGTATTTCTTAAGTAAGAGCTCACAATAGTGAGGAACCTCCCCCCACCATTTTCTTTCTCTTTTCTTTTTTTTTTTTTTATTTTTTTGTTGTTCTTTTTGCTTTTTTGTTTTTCTTTTTTTGTTTCTCTGTATTTTGTTCTGTATGGGTTTTTTTGTTTTTTGTGCTTGTTGTCTAACTTTCCTTTTTTTCCTTCTTTCTTTTTAAAATTTTCCATCATTGAAATCTCCTATATATACCTCACTCTTTTCTCGATATATTCTTCTTATTACCTTTCTTACTTTCATAAGTTTTATCTAATACTTTCCAAACTTTGTACTCAAATACACTACCTGCTAATCAACTTAGGTCAGATTTCCTTACGCTATACCTTTTCTTCATTACTATAATAATCTTACACTCCTATGTTATTCCTCTTGTACCTCCCCTGATCTCTCTCATACTATTTTTCTATCTCTGGTCCTCTGCTCATCTTTCAACCCTTATAATGCATGGATCTACACTTGATGGCTGTTGAGCAATACTGTACATCTAGGTGTTCCATGATACTCTAGGTCCAGAGGGACTTAAATACAATAGAGATTGGATTGAGAGGCTTATTGTTTTGGTCATAAATCGGTGACCAGTGGTTGTATTAGACTGGTCTGTAAGGGTACAAAAAGAAAGAGTGATAATACCAATCAAAAATTGTGAACATCTAGTGTCTGCCAGCTAAAGAGGTCGAGGTTGGTTATATCTGAAAAACTATAATCGTGTTTAGTATTAATCTTGCTCCCATTTTCAAATGGGCAGAACAAGAAACTCAAGAAAAATGTCAAATCAAGAAACAACATCCCCCACCCAATGTAAACAGACAATGGAACAGTCACTGGCAAACCTAGAGGAGAGTTTTCCAAGTGCTTTACAAATGCAATTGATAAACATCATTAATGAAAAATGTGAAAATATAAAGAAAGAGACAAGGGAGGAAGCCATAGCTAAACAAGAGGAAACCATAAACAAGGTGATAAGTGAAAAAGGAGAATCCATAAAGGAGGCCATAATAAAGGTTTTTCAAAGAAAAATGGATGAATTCATAGAAACAAACAAAAAGGTGATCGAACTCCAGCAAATGTCCAAAAAGAATAAAGCCACTGAGCTAACCACTCAAAAGGAAATAAAGGAGCTAAAGAAATCCATACATGATCTAAAAGAAGAGATGCAAGGCATCAAAAATAAGCAATTAGAAGCAAGGGAGGCGAAGAATAAAGTAGATAGCTTTGATAGCAGGTTAGACAATGCAGAAGACAGAATTTCTGGGGCTGAAGATAATTTAGTTGTTACAGAAAACGAACAGAAATGAGTCATTCCAAACCTAGGAAATATGAGAGAGCACTGCAGGAGGTCCAAGATACAATTAGGAAGCCTAATTTAAGGCTAATTGGTATTGAGGAGGGTCTGGAGAACGAGGTCAATGGTATTGGAAATATACTTCAGGGAATCATCTCAGAGAATTTCCCAAATATCCAGAAGGGCAGGCCCATCCAGATACAAGAAGCTTTTAGAACCCCAAACAGACCTGATCAGAAAAGAACATCCCACCGCCACATTGTAATCCGCACTGGATCAATAGAGACCAAAGAAAGAATCCTAAAGGCAGCCAGGGAGAAGGGATCAATAACCTATAAAGGCAAACCAATCAGAATAACCCCAGACTTCTCACCAGAGACCATGCAAGCAAGAAGTGTCTAGAAGCACATATCTCATGCCCTTAAGTCAAATAACTGCCAACCAAGAATACTGTACCCAGCTAAGCTCTTATTCATAACTGAGGGAACATTAAAAACATTCCATTCCAGGGAAAAGCTGCAACAATATGTAGCAACAAAACCAACACTACAGAGAATTCTCAAAGATGTTCTACACATAGAAAACCAAAATAAATGCAAAATAGGGAAAGAAATGGCACCTAAGCAGCATACCATCTAAGTACCACAAGAACTGTCAAGACACAGGCCCTAATAAAAGCTTTTAAAAATGGTAGGAATTAATAAATAGCTCTCAATCCTAACGCTCAATATCAATGGACTTAACTCTTCAATTAAACGGCATAGACTGTCTAGTTGGATCAAAAAAGCAAGATCCATCATTCTGCTGTCTTCAAGAGACACATCTTACACAAAAAAAACAAACATTTTTTGAAAGTGAGAGGTTGGAATAAACTCTATCAAGGTAACGGCCCCCATAAACAGACTTCAAACTAAAATTAGTGAGAAAAGACAAAGAAGGTTACTACATGCTACTAAAGGGATCTTTCCTCCAGGAAGACATAACAATCCTAAATATCTACATACCCAATCCCGCAGCTCCAAACTTCGTCAAGCAAACTTTACTTTCACTGAAACCATACATAGATCGAAACACAGTGATTGTTGGTGACTTTAACACACCACTTTCACCTATGGACAGATCAACAAGGCAAAAACTCAATAGAGAAACCTTAGAATTGAACAACTATATAGACCAACTAGATCTGACAGACATCTGCAGAATCTTCCACGCAGAAACAATACAATATATGTTTTTTTCAGCAGCACATGGAACATTTTCCAAAATAGACCACTTCTTAGGCCATAAAACAAACCTGGACAGATTTAGAAACACTGAAATTATTCCCTGCACTCTCTCAGACCACAAAGGCATCGAATTGGAACTGAACACATATTTCCACCAACGAAGACCCTGTAACTCATGGAGATTAAACAACACGTTGTTGAATCACCAGTGGGTCATCGAAGAGATCAGAACATAAATCCAACAGTTTATGAAATTTAACAATAAGGAGCACACAAAATACCAGCTCCTTTGGGACACGACAAAGGCAGTACTCACAGGAAAATTTATAGCTCTGAGTGCCTACAACAACAAGTTGGAAAACTCACAAACCAACAAGTTAATGTGTCACCTTAAGCTCCTGGAAAAAGAGCAACAAACCAAACCTAATCCCACTAGAAGGAAGCAAATTATTAAAATCAAAGCAGAATTAAATGATTTGGAATCCAAAAAAACTAACAAAGAATCAACAAAACAAGGAGTTGGTTCTTTGAAAGAATTAACAAAATTGACAAACCCTTAGCAAACCTTACCAAAAAAAAGAAGAGAGCATACCGAAATAAACAAAACTGCAGACGAAAATTGTAATATCACGACGGAAATTACCAACATCCAGAGTATCATGAGGGAATACTTCTCAAACCTTACGCCAACAAATTTGAGAATCTAGAAGAAATGGATGAATTCCTAGCCAATATTAACATACCCACACTGAACCAAGAAGAACTGAACCAACTAAACAGGCCTATTTCAAGCACTGAAATAGAAATGGCAATAAGAGACCTTCCACCTAAGTAAAGTCCAGGGCCAGATGGATTCACTGCTGAATTCTATAAGGTCTTCAAAGCAGAACTCACACCAATAGTCCTCAAGCTCTTCAATGACATTGAAAATGAAGGTTCTTTACCAAACTCATTCTATGAAGTCAGTATAACCCTCATCCCCAAACCAGGCAGAGATTCATCAAAGAAAGAGAACTATAGACCTATTTCTTTGATGAACATCGATGCAAAACTTCTGAACAAAATTCTGGCCAACCGTCTACAACAACTTATCAAAAAAGTTATACACTATGATCAAACAGGATTCATCACAGGGAGGCAGGTTCAACATATGCAAAACAATTAATATAATATAATAAGGACAAAAATCACATGATTCTCTCAATAGATGCGGAAAAGGCATTTGATAAGATCCAACACCCCTTTATGTTAAAAGCTCTGGAGAAACTAGGAATCCAAGGAACATTCCTCAATATAATAAAGGCTGTGTATGACAAATCCACAGCTAGTATTATACTTAATGGTGAAAAGCTAAAGCCATTCCCTCTAAAATCAGGAACGAGACAAGGATGCCCACTCTCTCCACTCCTCTTTAACATAGTATTAGAATTCCTAGCCAATGCAAGAAGGCAAGAAGCAAGCAAAAAGGGGATCCAAATAGGGAAAGAGGAAGAAAAATTATCCCTCTTTGCAGATGACATGACTCTGTATTTAAAGAATCCTATAGACTCTACTCCCAAGCTCCTTGAGCTGATTCAAAATTTTGGAAGGGTAGCAGGCTACAAAATTAACCCTCAAAAATCAACTGCCTTCCTCTACGCCAACAGTGACAGGAACGAGGCAACAATCAGGAAAGCAACTCCTTTTGCAATAGCCTCATAGAAAATAAAGTACCTAGGAATTAGCTGAACTAAGAATGTAAAGGACCTTTTTGATGAAAACTTTAAAACCCTGAAAAAGGAAATTAAAGCAGAACTAAGGAAATGGAAAAACCTCCCATGCTCCTGGATTGGAAGAATCAACATCGTGAAAATGACAATCTTGCCAAGGACTATCTACAAATTCAACACAATACCCATCAATATCCCAATGTCATTCTTTAAAGAAATAGAAAAGGCAATCCAAAATTTCATATGGAATAATAAAAGTCCCCGTATAGCAAAAACACTTCTTAGCAGAAAGAACAGTGCAGGAGGAATTTCAATACCAAACTTTAGACTCTATTTCAGAACAATAATTATTAAAACAGCTTGGTACTAGCACAAGAACAGGCCTGAAGACCAATGGAATAGAACTGAGGACCCAGAAATTAAACCACAGACCTATGGCCACTTAATCTTTGACAAGGGAGCCAAAAACATAGAATGGAAGAAAGATAGCCACTTCAACAAGTTATGCTGGCAGAACTGGTTAAGCACCTGCAGAAAACTAAAGTTGGATCCTTCTTTGTCACCCTGCACTAGAATTAACTCCAAATGGATCAAAGACCTGAAGGTAAAAGCTGACACACTGAAAACTTTACAAGAAGGAGTAGGAGATACACTAGGCCTCCTTGGCACAGGTCAAAACTTTCTTAATAAAGACCAAGAATCACAACAAATCAGAGAAAGGCTGGATAAGTGGGACTACATTAAACTGCAGAGCTTTTGTATGGCAAAGGACATAGCTAGTAAATTAGATAGGAAGCCTACAGAGTGGGAGAAGATCTTCACCAACCATACAACGGACAAAGGCCTCAGATCTAAAATATATCAACAGCTCAAAAAATTAAATCACTCCAAAACTAATCTCCAAAGTAACAACCATCCCATTAAAAAATGGGCCAAAGAGTTAAAGAGAGTCTTCTCTGAAGAAGAAACAAAAATGGCCTATAGACACATGAAGGAAATGCTCAACATCTCTGGTCATAAAAGAAATGCAAATCAAAACAACGCTAAGATTCCACCTCACTCTTTTAGAATGGCCAGGATCAGGAAAACTAATAACAACAGATGCTGGAGGGGATGTGGCCAGGAGTGATCACTACTACACTGTTGGTGGAAGTGCAAACTCATTCAACCACTATGGAAAGCAGTATAGCTGTGCCTCAAAAGGCTAAACATAGAGCTTCCCTATGACCCAGCAATTCCACTACTTGGCATTTACCCAACCATCCAGAAACTAGGGCATACTAAATCCACTAGCACATCAATGTTCATCGCAGCATTATTCACCATAGCAAAGATATGGAACCAACCTAGATGTCCCTCAGTTGATGAATGGATCCACAAGATGTGGTATTTGTACACAATGGAATTCTATGCTGCTGTCAGAAAGAATGACATCACCCCATTTGTTAGGAAATGGAAAGACTTAGAAAAAATCATATTAAGCGAAGTAAGCCAGACTCAAAGGAACTTAGGCTCAATGGTTTCCCTCATTCATCATAACCAGTAGAAACCTTGGGCTCTAATAGCAAAGATTTGCAATACAGCAAAAACTTGATACATAAGGCCATATAGTATGAAGCTAATTGAATGGACCTCTAGGATATTGAAATAAAAGTCATATAATGAATGGTTGCTGTCCTTAAAGTGCTATGTTATCTCTCATCTCTTTTGCTATTCCTTTGTTATCTCATATTGTCACAATATCTCAGTTTCTTATCTGATATATTGGATATATTTGCATTTGGTTACTTGAAATTGGACAGGGAAGGGGGGAAAACCAAGAGGGCGGTAGGGGAAGGGTAATGGGGACCAAGACATGTGGAAGGGTATCAATGTATGTGAATTAATGCACCTTCTATCTGGCAAATATCATGTAACCCTTTTATTAAATACAATAAAAAATATTTTAAAAAAAGAATACAAACATGATCATATCAAAACTTTAGGCCAGTCATTCTTTCACTTCTGGGACTTAGTGACATATGGCCATATGCAATGAGCCAAAGTGAAATGAACTCCAGGATATGGAAACAAGAGGTTTATCTTTGTGATTGCTGTTCTCAATGTACCATGTGAAGGTATATGTCTTCCCTCCCCCACCCCCGCTCCCGCCGCCCATCTCTTTTTCTCCTAGTTTGTCTCATGTTGTCACTACAACTGACTTTGGTACCTACTGTATTACATATGAGCCTATTTGTTTATTTGAAATGAGGAAGGGAAGGGGAAAAACAAGATGATTGGGAGGGGGCTGAGGGAGGAGAATCAGGAGAAAAATATGGAGACACCAATATCTGGGAAGCAATGCACCTGCAACTCTTCTATAATCACCCCAACCATAAAATGTAATCATTTAAAAAATGCTATGGGGCCTAGAGTTTGGCCTAGTGGTAGAGTGCTTGCCTAGAATGCACAAAGACCAGGCTTCGATTCCTCAATACCACGTACATACAAAAATCCCCGAAAGTGGTGCTGAGGCTCAAGTGGTAGAGCTCTAGCCTTGAGAAAAGTCCAAGGACAGTGCTCAGGCCCTGAGCTCAAGCCCCACAACAGGCAAAAAAAATAAATGCTATGCAATCGGAGAAAAAGGAGGAGCCTTTTCTCTACTGGAAATAATCACTATTCTACCTTTAAAGACATATTCAAAGATACAAGTCATTGGAATAAAAGTACTCCTACCATTTTTTCTTGTAATTCCTCACAATGAGTTTCAATATACCATAATAATTTCCACATTCCCAAAATTGTTGTCTATAGTTTCACTTTTTTGAATTGTATTTTATTGTTAAGATGAGATATAGCGGGGCAGCAATCACATTCATCAGGGAGTGGGCACACTTCCGCTCGAACATCAATATCTCTTCTCATGCTCTTCCTCCCTCCCTCCCTCCTCCCACCCACTCCCAATCATCCTGTCCTACCCCTTGCCTTTCCTATTCCAAATAACACACAAATGTATATACAAAATACTAAGTACCAAAGTCAGACACGGCACCAATATGAGACAATCCTAAAGGGGGAAAAAAGAGAAAAGAAATGACTTCACATAGTACATGAAGAACAACAATCTGACAAACCTCCTGTTTCCATATCCTGGAGATCATTTCCCCCAGCCTTATCCAACATGGCCATATCTACACAGCTTCTGAGCTATTGTGATCTTCTCCTAGGAGAATCCTAGATGCATACCAATTATTACAAATAAGGGAAACAATGGAGCCTATGTTCCTTACATCACTTAACATGATTTTTTCCAAGTCTTTCCATTTCCTTTCAAATGGGGTGATGTCATTCTTTCTAATGGTAGCATAGAATTCCATTGTGTATAAATACCAAATCTTCTTGATCCGATCATCTACGGAGGGACATCTGAGTTGTTTCCTTATCTTAGCTATATGGTAAACAATGCTGCAATGAAGATATTGTGGTAGTAGATTTAGTATGCCCATGTTTAAGGACATTTGGGTAAATGCCCAGGAGTTGGATTGCTAAGTCATAGGAGTGCTCAATGTTTAGTATTTGGGGTGTGGGGGGAGGTAGTCATAGGCCTGGGTGCTGTCCCTGAGCTCTTCAGCTCAAGGTTACCACTTTACCCTTGAACCAAGGCCCACTTCCCATTTTCTAGTGATTAATTGGAGATAAGAGTCTCAAGTCCTTTTGTGCCTGGGCTAGCTTTGAACCTTGATCCTCAAATCTAAGCCTCTGAGTAGCTAGGATTACAGGTATGAGCCACTGTGCCGGCTTTTTTCGTCTTTTGAGGAACCGACGTGCCGCTCTCCAGAGTGATTGGCCAAGTTTACATTCCCACCAATAGTGTAATAGTGATCCCTTTTGGCCACTTCCCTGCCAGCATCTGTTGTTATTAGATTTCTTGATAATGTCCATTTTCACTGCAATGAGGTGAAATCTTAGAGTTGTTTTGAATTATATTTCTTTTATGGCCAGAGATGTGGAGCATTTCTTCATGTGTCTATAGGCCATTCTTATTTCCTCTTCAGACAAGTCTCTTTTTAAGTCTTCAGCCCACCTTTTAATGGGATGAGTGTTTAGTATTTCTTTGAAGATTTGTTTTAGGGAGATGCATTTTTTGAGCTGTTAATATATGTTAGATATGAGGCTTTTGTCTATTGTATGGTTAGTGACGACCTTCTCCCACTCTATGGGTTTTCTATTGAACTTGTTAGCTATGTCCTTTGCCATACAGAAGCTCTGCAGTTTAATGCAGTCCCATTTGTCCAAACTTCCTTTAATTTGTTGTGTTTCTGGGTCTTCATTAAGAAAGTTTCAACCTGTGCCAAGGAGACCTAGCATATCTCCTATTCCTTCTTGCAAAGTTATCAAGGTATCTGCTTTTACCTCAAGATGTTTGATCCATTTGGAATTCATTCTGGTGCAGGGTGACATAGAAGGATCCAACTTTAGTTTTCTGCAGGTGCTTAACAAATTCTGCCAGCACCCCTTGTTAAAGAGACTGTCTTTCTTCCATCCTATTTTTTGGCTCCCTTAACAAAGATTAGGTGGCCATAGATCTGAGGATTGATTTCTAGGTCTGCAGTTCTAGTCCATTAGTCCTCAGACCTGTTCTTGTGCCAGACACCAAGCTGTTTTGGTTACTATAGCTCTGTAATAAAGTCTAAAGTTTGATTTTCCTCCAGTGCTGTTCTTTCTGCTAAAGGTTGTTTTTGCTATATGGGTTCTTTTATTATTCCATATGAATTTTCAGATTGCTTCCTCTCTTTCATTAAAGAATGACATTGGGATATTGGTGAGTATTCCACTGAATTTGTAAATAGCTCTTGTCAGGATTGCCATTTTTACAATGTTAATGCTTCCAATTCAGGAACACGGGAGGTTTTTTCACTTCCTTAGTTCTGCTTTAATTTCCTTTTACAGGTTTTTAAAGTTTTCACCGTAGAGATCCTTTATTTCCTTGGTTAATTCCTAAGTATTTTTTTTTAGGCTATTGCAAAAGGAGTTTCTTTCCTGCTTTCTGCCCCGCTGTTCTCATTGCTGACATACAAAAAAGCCATTGATTTTTGAAGGTTAATTTTATACCCTGCTACTTTGACAAAGTTTTTAATCTGCTCGAGTAACTTGGATGTGGAGCCGTAGTTACATTTTTGATCAAGTCATCTTTAGTTAAATGTATAACTTTAGGTCTTTGACAAATGTAGTTTATTGATTGGTTATTTCACTTTCTTTATATAGGGCCATTTATAAGGAAACTTTTGCCTTAGTTTCTTTACCTACAAAATGATAGAATCAACAGAAATGATGGTCAACATTGAACTTTACTAAAATATAGTTCTGTTGCTAACCATATGGTTCAAAGCAACATCCTAGAAGTCCACAAGAGGGCAGCCATGCCAAACAGAGTAAACCTGAGGACAGGAAGATGAACTCTTGGGGTAGGCAGTATGTTTCCCTTGCTCTCTGCATGAAATGAAGATACGAATGAACTTCACTTACCAAGTAAACTTTTTGTTTTGTATACTGAATATTCATTTTATGTAATTTGTTCCAGTCCTGGGGCTTGAACTCACGGCCTGGGTGCCGTCCTGGGCATTCTCAAAGCTAGAGCTCTATCACATGAGCCAGAGCACCACTTCTGACTATTTCTGTGTATGTGGTACTGAGGAATTGACACCAGTATGTTGTGCAGGCCAGGCAAGCACTCTACCACTAGACCATGCTCCTGGACCCCTGATTTTTTATTTTTTTTATTTTTTTGGTGGTTCATGGTTTCTGGGCCTGTGCACTGTCCTTGAGCTCCCACCCTGCCCTGCCCTGCCCCATTTCCTGTTTTCTAGAGGTTAATTGGAGGTAAAAGTCTCACATTCTTTAGTGCCCCAGCTGGCTTTGAATCAGGATCTTCAGATCTCAGCCTCCTGAGTAGCTAGGATTATAGGCATGATCCACCATGCCCAGCCTGAATATTTATTTTGAAATAAAAATTTCTCATTTCAATTTGTGAATGCATGTCATTGTTATTGTAGTATATGTTAGCAGTTTTGTTATCACACATGGATGCTTTCTCTCTCTTTTTTTTTTTTTGCCAGTCCTGGGGCTTGAACTCACCGCCTGAGCACTGTCATTGGATATTTTTTACTCAAGGGTAGTCCTCTGCCACTTGGGCCACAGCACCACTTCCGGTTTTGTCTATGTGTGTGGTGCAGAGAAATTTAACCCAGGTCTTCATGCATGCTAGGCAAGCACTCTACCCTAGGCCAGACTCCTGGCCCCCCCATGTAGATGCTTTCTACATGGATTCATTTGTTCCTTTGAATACATGAATTTAATCCTAATTTCTAACTCTCTATCTATTCCTTCTGTTAGCTTTACAAATGAATCTCTCAACAGGTCACTGTTTCTAAGAAATGATATTCACAGCCATGCTTTTTTATATCATTGGGAATTGCCTAAGGACTTGGATAACAGGTGTGGACGGTAGTAAACAGGAGAAACTAACAAGAAACTACACAGGATGAGATGGGTCATTGTAATATTTTATTCTAGAGTTTTTCTAAATTCACAAAATTAAATCTAATTATTAATTTTTACTAAAACAAAATATCAAATCAACTGGTTCTCAACTGGTGAGATAGATGCAGTTTCTGAACTCAGGGTTGTATTATTGAAAGAACTTTATTGCAGATAATAGAATGGCATTTCTTTCATGAAGAGTAACTTGAACAGGATCTTTATTAAGGGTTGGGGAAATCAGATGAGGCTGAGATGGGACATGCAATATCTGTAGTTAGACAGCTGTTCAGGCAAGATGGGCTCAATGAGATGAGACAGCAAAGTTTTCTTTAGCCTGCCAATTTTATTCAGACTGGAATGAAAGAGAGCTTATAGGAGGGAGGTATAACCGCCAGGCTGTTTTCAACTGGGGTAAGGTCAATATCCTTTGGATCAACCAGTGGTTTCAAGGTAAAATTCTGTAAAATGTTTGTCAGGACCAAAAACAGTTCCATGCGGGCCAGTCCTTCTCCAACGCAGATTCTCTTTCCTAAAATGACATAAATGAATTAATCAGTAAATCCTGATTCTGAATAACACACATAATGGTTTCAGTATATATGTATACATGTGGGATCCAGAAATATATTCATGAACCATTAATTCATTGATGACTTCTATTTATGACAGCATTGTTTCTTCCTTCCTTTACTCAGCCTACATTTCTGTTGGTATGTTATATGAAAAAGTATCTACTGTGCAATCACATTGACACTGCTGCACTGAGACTTTTTAGTAACAACTTCCTCGAAACACAGGCATACAGGCAAATATACACACTCACTATTCCAACTCATGTGAACAAAGTGTCTTCCACCACTGATGCAGACCTCAGGCTTCAGTACTCTGAAGGATGAGAGGAGTTCTCTAATATTTGCACATAACTTCTTAAAGCTTTTCCAGAGCCTATCATCAGTAGACATGAAAGGAAATGTGACAAGCATGGATACGATCAGCATTTCAGGCTTCATTTCTGTATGTCCCACACACACATTTCTCCCACACCCAAGAGATTGGTCTCTACTCTTCCCTAAACAGCCTGGAAATTCCCAGTTGAAGATTCTCAGCTTTCATCATTTCTCTAGCTGGGAAGCTCTTCAGCTCCGCTCGGCTTGTCATTCTCCAAAGTTGTTTTTAGAGTTGCAGCATTGCTTTTCCAAACATCTTTGCCATCGACGGGATATAAACTCCACTCCTCACCTCCCTGTTGTTGGTCAGTGTTCACCAACACTGCTAATGCTTACAGTTCGCATGAAGATGAAGTTATTTATTCACTTAGTGAACAAACTAGAATCTAAGAATTCTTTAGGTGAGGGGAACAGTTCTGGGGAAGTGAATAAGATCCCACACAAGACTACCAATACATTTGCAAGAATTGACTTCTTAAATTACTTGAGAAAGGAATTGGTAAAACTGCACATCTAGGAGCAGCTCATAAGAATCCTAGAACTGGATCTTCAGGAAGCAAAAACAGGAATAGAAATGCTCAAACCAGGACCAGGAGTTGGGCCTAGTGGTAGCATGCTTGCCTAGCATGCACAAAGACCCAGGTTCAATTCCTTGGCACCACATACACAGAAAAAGATGGAAGTGGTGCTATAGCTCTAGCCATGAAAAAGCCCAAGGACAGTGTCCAGGCCCTGAGTATAAGGCCCAGACTGCAGGACAAGAAATAAAGTAAGAAAGAAAGTGAGAGAGAGAGAGAGAGAGAGAGAGAGAGAGAGAGAGAGAGAGAGAGAGAGAGAGAGAGAGAGAGAGAGAGAGAGAGGAAGGAAGGAAGGAAGGAAGGAAGGAAGGAAGAAAGAAAGAAAGAAAGAAAGAAAGAAAGAAAGAAAGAAAGAAAAGAGAGAGAAAGAGAAATGCTCAAACCAAGGAGAAACAACCTGGAAGTTGGGATCGTGCCTCTGGCCTCCTAGAAACAGCAGTTCATCCAGCCCAGAGAGCCTCCATGCAAAGCCCTCCTGCATCTCACTTGGCCCCTAGTACACAGATGACAGCAAAGCTTGCTGACCTGCTGAAAATGGCATGAAGTAGTCACTCTTCTTAAAGTTGCCACTTGCATCCAGAAAGTGGCCAGGGTCAAATTTCTCTGGGTTGGGAAACTCTTTGTCATCATGCAGGACGGAATGCAGAGATGTCAATATGTTTGTGCCCTGGTAGAAGAGAAGCGGATACACCAAATTATAAAGGAGGTCCTACAACTTGAAAAAAATAATCCTTAGATTTATATCAGCTAGTCCCTTTGTGGTGTTGATGAGGAGATTGTGTCCAAAAAAAAAAAAGCAAAAATGCAGCGGCCAAGAGCACAGCCTAGTGACAGAGTGCTTGCCTAGCATGCGTGAAGCCCAGGGTTCGATTCCTTGGTACCTCATACACAAAAAAAGCTGGAAGTTGGGCTGTGACTGACGTGGTAGAGCACTAGCCTTGGGGACAACCCAGGGACAGTGCTCAGGCCCTGAGCTTAAGCCCAGGACTGGGATAAAAAACAAACAAACAACAACAACAAAAAAACCAATACCTCAGGTCAGACACTTCATATGTGGTTGTGCTCTACTCTAAGAGAGTAAGTGACCAGAGGTGTTACTACTGTGATTGCTGAGGGCTTAAGATTCCAAAGCAGGAAGAGAAAGGCTTCTCACCTTTGGAATGAGGTATTTTCCCAACTGAATGTCTTTGGTCACTGCATGGCTAAGATTGGTTGGGACCAGGACAATGTATCTCTGGATCTCATGCACCACAGCATCTGTGTAGGGCATTTGCCTTCTGTCCTGCATACAGGGACTGCGATTCCTTCCAACCACACGATCTATCTCTTCCTTGACTTTAACTAGCAAGAGAAAAAAACAGAATCTGTAGGAAGTAGAGCAAGAAAGCCTTTTGCACAACCTCCCTGAACCACTGTCACACTGTCACATTGTGATGGGTGATGAAGATATGGGAAAGAAAGACTGTTCCCGCCTCCTTAAAGGAGAAATAACAATGGAAGGGGAAATATGACACAACTAGAAGCCGAGAAATGTGCATATAATTTAAAGATAAAGAAGATCTATGGATATGAATGGGAATGGGAGAAATGAGGAGAATGAGGGAGGAAGAGATAATACTGATCAAGAGGCACGGTCCTCATGACCTGACTTGTAGAATTAAAACTTCCTTGCATGTGGGGCACATCGCATCAGGGAAATGGAAACCTATGCTGTAAAAGGAGGCCTAACTCATGGCCCAGTGCTCATTCCTTGGTCTTGGGAACGCACCTGGCTCAGATGGTGCCCACTGCCCGGTTGGAAGGCATACAGGTGGTTTGCTATATAAAGTAAGGCCACCTCTGGGATTGAACCCTATGTTAGCTAAATGGACTTCCTCAATAAACGAGTTCCTGCCTTGACAGGTCTCCCTGATGCGTCTGATTGTCCTCCGGAGAGGGAGGGCTGGGTGCTGGTGGTCAGTCGACCCTCTCCTTTCTTGGCTTGTCCTGGTCGGGGCGTGTTCTCTCTATCCCTCCTGCAGGTCAGGAGGGACTGACACTTGCACAACTACTTAAAATTTTGATTGTGTAAAAAAAAATATATTGTATACTTTTAACATGTTATTTAAGCATATTACATAGTCTTTCTACTTACGATCAGCATAGGGAGTGTAAAAAGTTCAATAACTTTTTTACAGTAACTTTTTTTACTTCAGCCAGCACCAGTGACTCACTCACACTTATCATCCTAGCTACCCAGAGGTGAGATCTGGGGATTGTGGTTCAAAGGCAACCTGGGAAGAAAAGCCCACTCTTACCTCCAACTAAACCACCAAAGAGTTGAACTGGGGCTCCAACGGTAGAGCAGTAGCAAAAATCTAAGGCATAGCACCCAGACCCTGAGTTCAAGTTCCACTACAGTACTAATGAGAGAGGAAGAGAGAAGGAGAGAGAGAGAGAGGAAGAAAGAAGGAGAGAGAGGGAGAGAGAGAGAGAGAGAGAGAGAGAGAGAGAGAGAGAGAGAGAGAGAGAGAGAGAGAGAGAGAGAGAGAGGATTTCCTGAGTCTACTTTGCTGAGTATATGTCATGTGAGAAATGTGAGAACACGGGGATTATTGAGTCTATATTTTTAAGCGGTTACCATTCACAATGCATAATGGGAGGACAAAAAGGACCACAAATGAAGTGGCAATTTTTGGTGCTGGAATCATAGAAATGAGTCTTACGTGGCTTGTTACCGCCAAAAATGTCTTCATGCCTTAAATCACAAAACATGATTTAGTATTGAAAGAAATGCCCCTTCTATGAATATACAATTTAAGAGTAGAGTGGAAAAAAAAATCTTTGTGGGTCTTGAACTTGGCCTGGGCGCTGTCCCTGAGCCCTTCAGCTCAGGGCTACCTCTCTACCCTTGAGCCAAGCCCCACTTCCTGTTTTCTTAAGATTGATTGGCGATAAGAGTCTCAGGACCTTTTGTGCTCAGGCTGGCTTTGTACCTTGATCCTCAGATCTCAGCCTCCTGGGTAGCTAGGATTACAGGCATGAGCCACCACACCCGGCTTGGAAAAAAATTTTTAAGGAAAATAAAATGTGCATTTGCACAAGAAGTCACGTTTTCAGGGATTTTGTTAGACATTTTTGTTGATCATGGGCTTGAACTCAGGGCCTGGACACTGACCCTGAGCTTTTTTTCAGAAGAGGGGGGTCATGGGACCTGAACTCTGGGCCTGGGTGCTGTTTCTGAGCTCTTCAGCTCAATGCTACTGCCCTACCCCTTAAGCCTCAGCTCCACTTCCCATTTTCTAGAGGTTAATTGGAGATAAGAGTCTCTCTTTAGTGCCATGACTGGCTTAGAACCGCGATCCTCAGATCTCAGCCTCTTGAGTAACTAGGATTACAGGTGTGAGCTACCTCACCCGGCTTGACCCTGAGCTTTTGTGCTCAAGGCCAGTGCTCTACCACTTTAAGCTACAGATGCCTCCACTTCTGATTTTATTTTAAATCAGAAAGAATATATATGCCAAACATTGTGTTACACACCAGTAATCTATGCACTAAGAATACTCTGACTGGAGAATTATGAGTTCAAGGTCAGTTCATGTTATAGAGCAAGGCTAGCTCCAGCTACAGAACGAGACCAATGGTAAGACAAGATAGAATAAGAACGCAATGAATGGCAGGGCACCAACTGATTGTGTGCAAGGTCTTTTCAATTTTCAGCATCAAATAAATATTAATAAACATTTTTGTGGTTTGAAGTATGATTCTTTGCTACTAGAAAGGATTATTATGTGTCCTCACATAAGTCTTTACATTGCCAGTGCATTTGAGTAGCTAAGAGGCAACATGCCTGCTTGGCATACAAGAAGTCCTAGGTTCAATCCTCAGTACAGCAAATAAAAATATCTTTGGACAACTGGATATTTGCTTGGGTTGATAAAGGATGATTCTGCCCATATCCTACGATAAATATTATACTGGCATGGCATTGGTGCCAAAAGTACACCACAGCAAGAAAATCACTGTCTTCCAATCCCTGCTGTTTAAACATTTCCTTTGCAACACTGTTAACTAATTTAAGGTGGCTGCATTCAGTGTTAGGAAAATACTCTAACATGAGGATTTTTTCTTATATACTCATTATCTAAGCAGGTAACGGGTAGGATGGGTTATTTAGTTGTCTGTCAATTTCATCCTAGATTTTCATCTCTGCCATCTGTGATCATACCTGAGACTTCTGGATACTTCATTAAGAGCAAAAGTCCAAACAGCATGGTAGTACTTGTTGTGTCTGTCCCAGCACTAAACAAATCCCATATGGTAATGACAAGGTTTTCCATGGTAAATTCAGACTGTTGGTTGCATTTTTCCTGGAAGGGACATATGGAATATAGTTGGTTTTTTTTTAAGGTTTACAGGGAATGGTAACATAAAACAATTCAACCTAACATAAGCATTTGATAAATGAAACCAGACTTTCCAAACTATTTTATCTGAGGGCCAGGTGAGCTGATTGAAAATCTATAGGTAAGAGTTACAAATATCCACATTCTTCACATCCACTGGAGCAAAGTGGATCCTCCATGATGTTTTGTTTTGGTATAATGTCACTCACTAACACAATAACTGTTTTGCTGTCTGTCCTGTCCAGAGTTCTCACAGGCCCTCCTGTATTTCACATCCCCAACGCCCATGGCCATTCCCACTTCACAAATCATACCCACCCCAGATCCTCACATAGTATCAAGATCATCTCCTTAAAGTGTCCACACATTGAATCTCTCCATTTCAAAAAACTATTTTGTTCTCTGTAAGCACAGCATGAGTTTGCTCCAAATTTACCTATAAAGACTTCGAGTCTCCAAAGATAAGGTTTTTACAGATATCAATCTATTCTGTGTCCTTTGAGGTTATTTTATGTGCAATGAGATGCTATCCTCAATCTTGAAAGGGTGAGTCTGAATTCAAATCAGTCCCCCAATTAAAACCTACTTTTAACATGTGAATATAAAACCCTCTCACTGTTAGTCCATGGAGAACTTAAAATTATCCCAAAATTTATACAAGCACTGGTTGATAGAAGCATTGAATATATTTTAGGGAAGAAAATATCCTCAGGAAAAAAAAAGAACAAATCTGTAAATTGGATTAGCCACAAACCTGAAGTAAAAAAAGGAATACATTATACCTTTTCCATTTTAATCAGGAAATAGTCTATAAAGTCCTCAGGGTTATTGGAATCCAGAGATTGTTGATGTTCTTTTATTTTCTTTGAAATAAACTTGAATTGTTCCTTAACTATTTTAAAGAGCCTCCTATGACTTCCTGGGAAATAATCTAAAATAGGGAAAACATTGTAGAACTGGAAAAAAGGGGAAAAACAATATACATGAACTCGTATAGTTGAAAGAAGAAAGAATATTTATAAGCTCATTTGGAAATATTTAAAGACATTTGCTAGTTATCAACCCCTCTGCCATACACTGAGAAAAGCAAAATGCAACATATCAGTTGCAATAGAATATACTTGGAGTTCTCAGGCCAGAACACTGACAAAATGACCACCTGTCATTTTTACAGGCTACAAAGCAACTTCAGAACCACTTACATGCATTTCCTGGTCACAAGGAATTTTGTTTAGTATTACCACTTTCCTGATGGGAATGCAAATGTCAACAATGACACCAAAAGCAGTGATACCAACACTAGAAGCCAATTTATCAAACCCTGTGACTTCCTAAGATTTTAGCTGAGATTAAAAATAATTTTAGCCAGGCCAGGAGTTTAGCCTCATGGTAGAGGGCTTGCCTAGCATGCACAAAGACCCAGGTTTGATTCCTCAGTACCACATACATAGAAAAGCCAGAAGTGGTACTGTGGCTCTAGTGGCAGAGTGCTAGCATTGAGGAAAAAGCCCAAGGACAGTGCTTAGGCCCTGAGTTCAAATCCCAGGACTGGCAAAAACAAAACAATAATAATAACTTTAGTCAAGAAGCATAGCTTACCTTTGTGGTATGATCACTGAGAGGCTGAAGCAAGAGGTTCAGGAATGTAAGACTACTGCCAGTTACAATTCAGTACCCTGAGTCAAAGTTAACAAACAAGCTGTGCAGCTCACCCATAGAAGTTAGCCTCGCACTAGCTGAGACTATGAGACTCTGCTGCCCTCAAGGTTAAAAGTGACCTAAGAATTTTTGGTTTTGCCCTCTCTACCACTGTTCTGAATCTTAAATCCAGAGCAGAATGCTAACAGTGATGTTTACTAGGCTATTTTGTCTTATGCTGCCTGCCACTAAATTAGCCTCACACTACTAATTTCCTGTTTTAAAGGTATATTTCTTCTTTTCCCCATTCTGGTAAAATTTAAAGAAAACTGATTTACATTTGTTTACTTGTTGGTTTATTCATGCATTCATTCGTTTGTTTGTTTTTAGAACTCTAAACCTTCCTGTCTGTCTTCAATGTAGCTAGGATTTCTGGTGAGCTTTACCCTGTTGCTACAAAACAGCTTTTAAATGACTGAGCTCCTGATACCAAAATCAGATATGCTAGGAAAGGGAATCAGAAAAACACTGCACCTAACACTCCTAGTCCATAACTTTTCTTTAGTTCTTTTTTAGAATCAAGAACATTCTGATGGTCTTCATATAATAGCAATATGTGGTCTGAGGACTTTAAAGTGGGATAATATAGCCAGACATGGTAGCTCACTCCTGGAATCCTAGCTACTCAGGAGGCTGAGATCTGAGAATCATGGTTCAAAGCCAGCCAGGGCACTAAAGACCGTGACACTCTTATATCCAATTAAACACCAAAAAATGGGAGGTGGGATTGTGGCTCAAGGAGTAGGGTGGTAGCCTTGAGATGACGAACTCAGGGACAGTGCCCAGGTCGAACGTTCAAGTTCCATGACCCACACACAAAAAAGATGGGCTAATATTTAATTTACAGGAAACAAAACTGTTCTCGGGCCAGGAGAGTGGCCTAGTGGTAGAGTGCTTGCCTAGCATGCAAGAAGTCCTGGGTTTAATTCCTCAGTTCCATGCACAGAAAAAGCCAGAAGTGGTGCTGTGGCTCAAGTGAGAAAGCTCAAGGGCAGTGCCCAGGCCCTGAGTTTAAGCCCCAGGACTGGCAAAGAAAAAAAAAACGTTGGAGAAAACAAAAATGTTCTAGACCGGGCTGGGCGTTTAGCCTAGTGGTAGAGTGCTTGCCTAGCATGCATGAAGACCAAGGTTCAATTCCTTGGTACCACATACAAAGAAAAAGCTGGAAATGGGGCTGTGACTCAAGTGGTAGAGCTCTAGTCTTGAGAAATCCCAAGGACAGCACTCAGGCCCCAAGTTCACACCCCAGGACTGGCAAAAAAAAAAAAAAAAGTTCTAGACTATTGAATTACAAAAAGCTTGTCTAAAAAACAAAGGTTGGGGGGAGGGGGTGGAGGAGGGAAATGGGGACAAAAACATGAGAAGGGTTGCAATGATTGTTAAGTAATGTACCTTCTAGCTGGCCAATATAATGTAACCCTTCTATTAACTGCAATAAAAATTTAAAAAACACCAAAAGTCAGTTTTTTGTCCCAAGTTTTTTTCATCAAAAAGAACAAAAAGAAGATGTGTGATTAGGACCATGGTTCAAGGGGTAAAGTTCTTCCATAGGAACATGAAATCCTAAGTTAAAACCCAGTACCATGGGCCGATGTTTAACCTAGTGGTAGAGCGCTTGCCTAGCATGCACGAAGCCCTGGGTTCGATTCCTCAGTACCACATACATAGAAAAAAACCAAAAGTGGTGCTGAGGCTCAAGTTGTAGAGCTCTAGCCTTGAGAAAGTCCAAGGACAGTGCTCAAGCCCTGAGCTCAAGCCCAGGACTGGCAAAAAAAAAAAAAAAACCAGTATCATTGTTTTGTTTTGTTTCGTTTTGGGGTGGGGAGGCTTGAACCAGGTCTGGGCACTGTCCCTGAGCTCTTCAGCTCAAGATTATTGCTTTACCCTTGAGCCAAGCCCCACTTGCCGTTTTTTAGAGGTTAATTGGAAATAAGAGTCTCAGGTACTTTTGTGTCCAGGCTGGCTTTGAACCTTGATCCTCAGATCTCAGCCTCTTGAGTAGCTAGAATTACAGGCGTGAGCCACCACGGCAGGCATCATTTTTTTTTTTAAGAAGAAAAAGAGACATAACTCAGCACTTAGCCTTCTCAACTTTGGCCCTTCTATCCTCATACACCCTCTTCAACCTTTGCACATACACATGTGCTCCCAAAAATGCTTTGTTTTCCTTCTGTCAGTCATGGAGCTTGAACTTAAGGTCTGGGTAACTGGTTTTGCTCTTTTGCTCGATCCCAGTGCTCTACCACTTTGAGCCACAGCTCTACTTCCAGTTCTCTGGTGGTTAATTGGAGATAAGAGTCTCGTGGACTTTGCTGCCCTGTCTGGTTTCAAACTGCAGTCCTCAGACCTCAGCTTCCTGAGTAGCTAGGATTACAGGCATGAGCCACGAGAGCCATCTAAAAATGCTTTCTTTAGTCAATGATGATGGCTTCATATCTTCTCAGGTCCCTATGCTTGAATATCCCAGATTTCCTTCTCCTCAGCCCTCATCTTCCTGAGTGGTATGCTGTGAGCTGTGTGCAGGACATGGATCTGGAAACAGTTTTCCATGACCTTACCTGTATCCAGGAAGTGCTTGAGATTTTCAAATTTTCATGGAAATTGCTAATCAAGGTTTGGAATTCTGGATCACTATAGTCAAAACGATTCTTGAAAATGATGGAGGAGATCACATTGCAGGGAACACAGGACAGAAGGAAGGCAGGATCACAGGGAGAGCCTAAAAACAACAAATATTAAAAGTAAAGGCACAATGCTCATGCCAATCTTAAATTTACTACTTAAGTACTTTATATTAATAGTTGCAAAAAAATGAAAAGCACCCAATCTGGTGAGTTAAATAATACTGACTGAAAAACACAGTGAGATTTTACCATAGAGAATAAGTTTAACTTTTTGAAAGTATTTAAATCCTGATGTTTCAAACTCGCGTTATCGCATCTTGTGATCCTGACCTTATCTCTTCCTGCCTGACTTGCTCTCTAGTCTTTCTCCTAGCCCATCCCCAGGCCCACATAGGCACATCTGCATCTGCATATAGAGATTTGTGTAGTAATAGCCATCATCTTCCAGTCTACACCCTTCCACGGGAGGTGAGTTACACAGGAAGAATTTGGTTGTCTCTGTATTGAGCCTAAACAATTTGTTAGTTGTCCACATTATGGCTAAGACTGCTTGCTGATCACTAAAATCCATAGTCTCATCCTCTCCGCATACCCCTAGATATTCACATGTTCCAGGTCCTCTAGCAGTTTAGTGGAGCCCTGTACTAAGAAAGAGTCAATGGAACTCGAGAATTTTTCTTGTGCTCCACTTCTTCCGTTGGTCTTTCTTCTTTCCACCATGTTATGCTGACTGCTTCATCTCTTCCTACTGTTACATGAGCAAGGATAACTTCCTGTTCTCTCTCTCTCCCTCTCCCTTCTTTCCTCCCTTCCTCCCCCCATCTCTTTCTGGGTTTAAACTCAGGGCCTGTGTGCCATCCCTGAACTTTTTACTCAAGGCTAGTGCTCCAACACTTGAGCCACGGCTCCACTTCAGCTTTTTGGTAGTTAATTGGAGATGAGAGTCACTGACTTTCCACTCTGGCTGGCCTGGAACCATGATCCTCAGATCTCAGCCTCCTGAATAGGAAGGATTACAAGTGTGAGCCACCAGTCCCCAGCTCCGGTCTTCTCTTTCAATCCCATTGTAATAGCATTCCATATAGCCTAAGTATTGCTGTTCCTTATATAAATAAATACATACCATTGGTTTTTTTTAAAGCTTCCACCAGACACAAGGCTTCTTCTTGAATTCGGACTTCAATAGTTTTCTTCCCCATCCCCATATTCCGCAAAACCATGAGGGAGAAACGTCGGGTTTGCATCCACGTTTCCCCACTGCTGAAAACAATTCCTATAAAAACAAGGGGGAAAGGAAAAAAATGCCCCCTGTTGCCATGGCTTAGAGTTGAGCATGCTCATCTCAAGAGGTGGGGATGTAATGATGACAGCCCTGAGGTAAGGATGAAAAGATATAATTGTGTCAATTTCAAGATTTCCTAGTGAACTCTTGAACACTACCTCAAGAGGGAGTGGCACAGAGAGACAGAAAGAGAAGGAGAAAGCACTCCTCAGTGTTAGAAGGAATCTTATGGCCATCTATTTCTCAGAAAAGAGACATAAATATGAATAAATGGCTCATTACATCTTAACAGGCATCTGACATCTTATCCACTTATATTCTTCCATGAAGTGTTTTTGCACCAAGGAAAGAGAACATCTGAATTTCAAGGGTAGAATAAGAGGAGGGGAAGAGTAAGCTAACTGAAAACAAAAACAGAGACTCCCAAAACAAATAGGTCCCCCCAAGTTCTCATTGTGTTTACTTATCATACACAAGGAACATGTAGGACCCACAGTCCAAACTGTGACTCTTCATCCTTTCCCAGACTGGCCCAGAGTGGAATACTTTTTCCCATGGCTGGGCAGCACCAGTGAGTCTGGCTCCAGTCAGCCACACAGCTATGGTGCTCAGCAGTGGTTTGTACTGTTGCACTGGGCTCTGATGTGTGGTACATGAAGTGTATTAAATGAACTTCTCACTTAAGGTAGTCTCAGCTTATATGAAGTATACATGGATGTCTGTGCACCAGATGTGGAACAGCATCTTCCCACAATATTAAATGACTCATATCTTCTGATGTCTCCTAAATAATCACTCTGGTTCTCCCCCGTCCTCTTTTCAGGGCATATGTGTGCTTTATGCTTCATATTTTACTGGGTTCAGATATCCCTTAGTCTTTTTTTTCTAAAGAATAGAAATGGGGCGGGGGGAGTCTGGCCTAGTGGTGGAGTGCTTGCCTAGCATGCACGAAGATCCAGGTTCGATTCCTTGGTACCCCACATACATAGCAAAAAAGCCGGAAGTGGTGCTGAGACTCAAGTGGTAGAGTGCTAGCCTTGAGAAAGTCCAAGGACAGTGCTCAAGCCCTGAGCTCAAGCCCAGGACTGGCAAAAAAAAAAACCAGAAATGGAGAGCAAGTATGGAATATTCTAAATTTATAATGAATCCTATATTATACAAACTTCTGAAGTAGTCTCTTGGATCCATCCATGTTTTAAGACAAAAAATGAAATATTTAGTCAACAGAATATTTTAAACCATTTTCTTATCCTCACTTTACTCTCTATTTCCCCTGATTTTCCTAACTGAGAATACTTGAAAATGGATGAACTTTAGAAGAGAGAGAAATACTGGACTTTGAACTTAGGACTTTATGTTTCTAAGCAGGTATTATACCACCTGAGTCATCCTCTAGTTGTATTTTGCTTTATTTTCCTAGTAGAGCCATTTTTTTTCCACCCAGAGTCAGAATGAGACTTCGATCTTCTCACCTACTCTCTAAATGTAAGTGGAATCACGGGCAAGCACTAGCATAGCCAGTCTCTCGACTGAGCTGGGAAACTCACCAACTTCTTATCCCACATGATCCCAAACTGTGATCGTCCGAGCATGAGTGGCTGGAGTCAGAAGCTGGAGGCATCAGAGTCAGCCACAGTGTACTAGTAGTTCTATAAAGGTTCTCAATGAATTTAATATAGATAAAAACATTGGGACATATTCGCAGATTTTAAATGTCAGTTGATCATCTCTTGTAGAAAGTGTGTTCGTTATTGATTACTAGACATTCCCAAGAGATTGAAAAGGATGGAAAAAGGGAGACTGGATTTCATCAGGACACAGTGTGTGTGTGTGCATCTTTTTGTATATGTTTAGTTAGTACACTAGACTTCATTAATATATACATGATACTATCTAACACAACCTTAAAATATTTATGCTTAGGCTTGTTTTGGAATTATGAAAACTATGTCACGGGTATCTTATTGCTTCTCACCTATTAATTTATTTGCACTTTTGCTCTCTTTATAACTTAGCAAACACTGTCCGCAAAAAAAAAAAAAAGCATACCAAGTCCTTTCGTGATTTTTTCAAAAACTGGGATACTCCCACGTCCAGCAAATTCCTCTGCTTGATCAATCAGGGCTTCCTTCACTGCTTTGTATCCATGCAACACCACAGTGGGCTTCGTGCCGAAATACAGAGTGAACACGGGGCCATAGGTTTTTGACAACTGGAGGAGGAGCAAGAGATGCAAGAAATGTGAGGCTTTCTAAACTGAAATGTTGTTAAGTATGGAAAATACATTTAATTTTATTTACCTAAATGGTCATTTTAATGTTCATTCATCCATTTGAAAAGAAATCAACTTTTAGATGCAATAATATAAAAAGAGAATAAATATAATTATATTCTATATAGAGAGAATATTATATTATTATATTTTATATAATATTATTATATTTAGTTATATTTTATTAATAATGTTACTATCATTACCAATATCCTTCTACATGACAGAATCTAAATTATGGAATTGTCCATATTATTTTATTAATATTTCCTATTGGGCCTATTGACAACATCAAAGTTTTCCTTTCTTCAACTCTTATGATAAGTGATCCCTTTTGGGAGTGGGTTTAAGGAAAGGGCCTAGACAAATGAAGAGAGGAAGCAGAGAGAATGTAGTCATAAAATGTAATACGTGTACTACCAAATGAAGAAAATGGAAGCCGGGTGCCAGTAGATCAAACCTGTAATCCTAGCTACTCAAGAGGCTGAGATCTAAGGAAGATGGTTCAAAGCCAGCACAGGCAGAAAAGTCTGCGAGACTCTTATCTCCAATAAAGTACTCAGAAAAAGTAAAAACAGAAGTGGGGCCATGGCTTAAGTGGTAAAACACTAGCTTTAGGTACAAAGAAGCTCAGGGATAGTGCTCAAGCTATGAGTTCAAGCCCGGGACCAGAAATTTACAAAAACAAAAGAAGATGGAAGGAAGGAGTGAATTGGGAGGGTTGAGTGAGAACATTGGAAGGGATAACATTGATTAAGATGCACGTATTCACAAACTGCTTGGCTGAATGACAACTCTTTTGTATAACTACTTAAAGATAATAATACTTAAAAATGATTTCTTTCTCTCTGGCATAAAGAAAAATCTGTCAATAAAGAGGAGGGGGGAATGCAGTCATCATATTCAAGGTATATCCTATGAAATTAAGAACACTGAGGGAAAGGCTTGGATGAATGGGTGAGAAAGGTGATTTATTGTATAGTAATTCTGTGGCACCTCTACTTAAAGATATATAGAGACTAGTAATCATCCTCACTACCTATTCATTCTTTTTTCCCCTTTCATTCTTTTCAGAACAAAATATTTCTACACATTAAGAATGCATGAGAACATGGGAACCTGCCATCTCTTTAGGCTGAAAGCTGTATAAACCTAAATTTTCTTTTCCATTTTTATTCACCATTAATTAATACCCCTTCCATTTACCTAATACAGTGTTTATTGCTAAGATAACACTTCATATATAATATGAAAATATAATTAGTATTTCTATGTTAAGGAAGAAGAAATTACAGCTCAGAGAGACTTAAAACAGGCCCAGAATGATAAATTTTAAAAATGGGTAAACTGGGATCCTGACACAGAGCTCAAATCACAGGCAGAAATAGCTTCCAAGGGGCAATGTTCTGGAAATGAGCTGTCTCTTGGGGAAGCAGACTTTTAATCATTCTATCAGGTTTCACAATGCTTTAACTGAGTAAATTACCAAGACTGGAGATGTTATTGACCTCAGTTGTTCAATAGATACGTCATCAAGTTCCTAAATTTCTAGTTATGTCCTTGACTCCTAATCAATATGTGCTTTAGAAAAATTTAGTGTTGTAGCTAAAAAATGAATAGCTTATTATTGTTATTGTTGTTGGTAGTAGTAGTATTATATAGTTGTACCAGGGGTTATAATTGCATAGGTAAGTTTATGAGTGTAATACTTCTTTTTATCCCCTCCTAAACTGTTTTCAAAATGTATTTGAATAATTGATATACAGAGGGGTTATAGTTACGTGAATCAGGTACGATCAGTATATTTCTTTTTTGAGACCTGTCTCCCTTCCATTCTTTCCCACCCATCCCCATCCATAGGATATCTAGTTCATTTTCCACATAGCATCTAGTGAGAATTACTGTTGTATTTGTTCATCCTTGCTACACCTTTTATGTTCCCTTCCTTGCCCCCAAATACAAACAAACTAAGAAACAAAACAAAATAAAATAAAACTAAACAGCAACTAAAACAGCAACAATGGCAACTAAAGACTGTCTCCTGTTTCCTTTTCTGGGAGTTCATTTCAAAATCTGTCCATACAATACTTCTTAGTCAGTGTCACCCCTTCCTTTGTTCTCCCCACTTTCCCTTCCGGTTCCTACCTTCAAGTTCCACAGTTCATTCTGAATACTTTGTTTTAACTGAATAAAAGGGTTTGTTTTGATTATTGTTCATCAGAGAGAACTCACTGTGCTGAAAAAAGAAGGTACTTAAGCAAATAGATTTGTTTTAGCAATTTCAATAAATGTGTCTTACAGCTCTAGCATTATATACAATAAGGTTTAATAGATTGTGTTTGCTTAAAAAATACTCTTCACAGCTGGGCATGGTGGCTCACCCCTGTAATCCTAGCTTCTCAGGAGGCTGAGATCTGAGGATCATGGTTCAAAGCCAGCCAGGGCACTAAAGACCGTGGCACTCTTATATCCAATTAAACACCAAAAAACAGGAAGTGGTGTTGTGGCTCCAGGGATAGAGCAGTAGCCTTGAGCTGAAGAGCTCAGGGACAGTGCCCAGGCCCAGAGTTCAAGCCCCACGACCAAAAAAAAAACAAAAACACAAAACAAAAACCACACTAACTCCTTACTTGAGCCTAAAGATGTCCAGTTGGCAACCCCAAACAGGCAAGAACACAGCAAATCTCATTTGCCTTAAAATTTGGATGTGAGTTCCACTGAACCTTGCATATAGGCATGTTGAAGATACCATGATAACCGAGGTGGTTTCCCAATTTACACAGACATCTACAGTGCACTGTTCCAGAAGCTCTAGTGTAGTGCCCTACACACTCTGAGATGAAGGATTTTTGAGGCAATCCCCTGAGTAGGGGCAATGATCTCATGGGTGTCAAATGACCCCCTTGCAGGACCACAGGACAAGTAAACATCTCAGGTAGCACTCGGAGATTTCTCTTGAGCAACAGAGACCTCCTGGACAGAGAATGGAGGTGACAATTTCCTTTCCACTAAATAGAGATTTTTTCGGCAGAAGTTTGGCCTAGTGGTAGAGTGCTTGCCTAGCATGCATGAAGACCTGGGTTTGATTCCTTGGTACCACATACTTAGAAAAAGCTGGAAGTGGTGCTGAGGCTCAAGTGGTAGAGCTCTAGCTTTGAGAAAAATCCAAGGACAGTGCTCAGGCCCTGAGCTTAAGCCCAGGACTGGCAAAAAAAAAAAAAAAATAGAGATTTTTCTCCCAGCTTCCAGTAGCAAAATGTCCTTAGCACTAATAAGATTCTGGATGCGGGGCCCGGGAGTTTGGCCTAGCGGTTAAAGTGCTTGACTAGCATGCACAAAGACCCGGGTTCGATTCCTCGGTATCCCACATACACAACCAAGCCGGAAGTGGCAGAGACGAGACACAACCAAACCGGAAAAGTGGCAGAGACAAGACTGCGACGGCGACAGAGAGCGAAAGAAGCGAGCTGAGCTGAAGTGAACAGAGCCCAACCGAGTGGTGGCCGGAGCGAGCGGGGCCAGGAGCGTGCGGAAGCAAGCGGGGCCGGAGCGAGCGGGGCCGGAGCGAGCGGGGCCGGAGCTAGAAAGGGGGCCTAGCCGGGCCGGAGCGAGCAGAGCCAGGAGCAAGCGAGAGCTGGCCGGGCCGGAGCGAGCGGGGCCAGAGCAAGCCAGGAGCAGGGCCAGGCCGGAGCGAGCGGGGCCAAGAGCAAGCTGGAGCGAGCGGGGCCGGAGCTAGAAAGGGGACCTAGCTGGGCCGGAGTGAGCGGGGCCGGAGCGAGCGGGGCCGGAGCGAGCGGGGCCGGAGCGAGCGGGGCCGGAGCTAGAAAGGGGGCTGAAGTGAACAGAGCCCAACCGAGTGGTGGCCGGAGCGAGCGGGGCCAGAGCGAGCAGGACCGGAGCGTGCGGGAGCGAGCCGAGCCAGAGCAAGCCAGGAGCAGGGCCGGGCCGGGCCGGAGCGAGCGGGGCCAAGAGCAAGCTGGAGCGAGCCGGGCGGAAGCAAGCGGGGCCGGAGCGAGCGGGGCCGGAGCTAGAAAGGGGGCCTAGCCGGGCCGGAGCAAGCAGGGCCGGAGCGAGCGGGGCCGGAGCGAGCGGGGCCTGAGCTAGAAAGAGGGGCCTAGCCGGGCCAGAGCGAGCGGGGCCGGAGCTAGAAAGGGGACCTAGCCGGGCCGGAGCGAGCAGGGCCGGAGCGAGCAGGGCCGGAGCGAGCGGGGCCGGAGCGAGCGGGGCCGGAGCGAGCAGGGCCGGAGCTAGAAAGGGGGCCTAGCCGGGCCGGAGCGAGCAGGGCCGGAGCGAGCGGGACCAGAGCGAGCGGGGCCTGAGCTAGAAAGGGGGGCCGGAGCGAGCGGGGCCTGAGCTAGAAAGGGGGGCCTAGCCGGGCCGGAGCGAGCAGGGCCGGAGCGAGCGGGGCCTGAGCTAGAAAGGGGGGCCTAGCCGGGCCGGAGCGAGCGGGGCCGGAGCGAGCGGGCCTGAGCTAGAAAGGGGGGCCTAGCCGGGCCGGAGCGAGCGGGCCCGGAGCGAGCGGGGCCGGAGCGAGCGGGGCCTGAGCTAGAAAAGGGGGGCCTAGCCGGGCCGGAGCGAGCAGGGCCGGAGCGAGCGGGGCCTGAGCTAGAAAAGGGGGGCCTAGCCGGGCCGGAGCGAGCAGGGCCGGAGCGAGCGGGGCCAGAAAGAGAAAGGGGCCAAAAAAAAAAAAAAAAAGATTCTGGATGCTTTGCAAATCCCTTTAGTCTTCCCATTGTTCTTTCCCTTCTATACAGCATCCAAGCTGTCTATTGTGATTGAAGAGACAACTGGTAGACCTAGCCATGTGGCCATGCTGAAATTTAAATACCTCTTTTCTGTTTTCTGCATTCCTAAAGAATATTTTCATATTTTCTTTGCAGTGAAAGGCCAAATATAATAGGCTATGAGATTCAGTCAGATTTATGGGCTCAGACTCAAATAACATTTACATTTTTTTTATATAGTCCTGGGGTTTGAACTTAGGGCCTGAGCACTGTCCTTCGGTTATCTCAAGGCTAGAGCTCTACCACTTGAGCCACAGCACCATTTCTGGCTTCAAGAATCGAACCCTAGTCTTCATGCATCCTAGACAAGCACACTACCACTAGGCCATGCTCCCGGCCGACATACACATTTTTGAAAATCACATCTTGGTGGTCAATGAACACTTCCCTTTAAGTCTATATTTTTTAAAAGTATGTAATACTCAGCCCAAAGTCTGTTTGATTGACTCATAGCAAACAACTGAAAGAAAATTAATTGTACTTACCTCCACTAAAGATTTTAAAAAAACCTTACTTTTGAACTGCAGAACATTTCCAACAATTGGAAGAGGAGTAGGGCCAGGTGGAAGCTTCCCTTTCACATAGCTTCGATTCCATAGAGAAACAAGAATTAAGCAGGAAAGACAAAGACCCAAGAGGAAGGTAAGATCCATTGCTACACCTTCGTGGAAGTGGGATTGAAACCTTAGAGACTACGGATCCTTGAAACAATATATGTGCTGATTAGCAAGCAAGTACAAAGTCTGAATATTGGGTAAGCCCATTAGGTAAGCCACTTACCCAAGGTACTGTTTGATCTGTCTGTGGAAATCAATATAAATAATAGCTTTTCTATTTGTCTGTGGTGTCAACTGTCAACTAGACTCTGTTTCAGAAATGGTGAGTAATAACCACATTTTAAGACTGATTTGAGTGATCTGAGTTAAGTTACTTGAGGAAAACATCACTAGAACTGGACATCTAGGAGCAGCTCATAGGAATCCTAGTGCTGGGTAGAGAGCAATAGAAATGCTCAGCCAAGGAGAAACAACATAAGAAGGGCAGCATATAGTGAACTTATAGACAGCATTGTGTTAAATGAAAAAAAGTTGAAGACATTTTCTCTGAAGAGTGAGACATATCTGCTTTTCCACTCTGGATCATGGGGCTTGTACTCTGGGCCAGAACATTGTTCCTGAGCTCTTCAGTTCAAGGTTACCACCCTCCCCTGAGCCACAACCCTACTTCCCATTTTCTAGTAGTTAACTGGAGATAAGAGTCTCATGATCTTTTGTGCTGGGGCTGGCTTTGAATCATGATCCCTCAGATCTCAGCCTCCAGTGTAGCTAGGATTACAGGTGTGAGCAACCGCGCCCAGCTCTACTTCTAAATTTGTCAAGTTTTGCTCAACTTTACTTCTGAATTTGTCAAGTTTCGCTCAACAGAATCAGAAATCTGGAATCTGAATATCACTGAAGGCTCTGTAATATAACTACTTGGTCTATGCCAGTTTCATTAAAAGTATGCAAATTGTAAACAAGTACTGCGTGTGCTAAATGCTTAATAAACAACAACAACAAATAGATGTTTACTTGTTTCAGGTGAGGAAGCTAACATTTATTTAGACTGTAATATATGACTGATCTACATTTATTAGATCATTTTGTAATTCCGCAAAATAATTCAAGGTACTAAATATTATTTTGTGTACCTTAAAGCTATACTAGTTCAAAAGTTGGATCCTTCTTTGTCACCTTGCACTAGAATTAACTCCAAATGGATCAAAGACCTGGAGGTAAAAGCTGACACACTGAAAACTTTACAGGAAGGAGTAGGAGATACACTAGGCCTCCTTGGCACAGGTCAAAACTTTCTTAATAAGGACCAAGAATCACAACAAATCAGAGAAAGGCTGGATAAGTGGGACTGCATTAAACTGCAGAGCTTTTGTATGGCAAAGGACATAGCTAGTAAATTAATTAGGAAGCCTACAGAGTGGGAGAAGATCTTCACCAACCAAACAACGGACAAAGGCCTCATATCTAAAATATATCAACAACTCAAAAAATTGAATCATTCCCAAGCTAATCTCCAAAGTAACAACCATCCCATTAAAAAATGGGCCAAAGACTTAAAGAGAGTCTTCTCTGAAGAAGAAACAAAAATGGCCTATAGACACATGAAGAAATGCTCAACATCTCTGGTCATAAAAGAAAGCAAATCAAAACAACGCTAAGATTCCACCTCACTCTTTTAGAATGGCCAGGATCAGGAAAACTAATAACAACAGATGCTGGAGGGGATGTGGCCAGGAGTGATCACTACTACACTGCTGGTGGGAGTGCAAACTCGTTCAACCACTATGGAAAGCAATGTGGCAGTGCCTCAAAAGGCTAAACATAGAACTCCCCTATGACCCAGCAATTCCACTACTTGGCATTTACCCAACCATCCAGAAACAAGGGCATACTAAATCCACTAGCACAACAATGTTCATTGCAGCACTATTCACCATAGCAAAGATATGGAACCAACCTAGATGTCCCTCAGTTGATGAGTGGATCAACAAGTTGTGGTATTTGTACACAATGGAATTCTATGCTGCTGTCAGAAAGAATGACATCGCCCCATTTGTTAGGAAATGGAAAGACTTAGAAAAAATCATATTAAGTGAAGTAAGCCAGACTCAAAGGAACTTAGGCTCAATGGTTTCCCTCATTCGTCATAATCAGTAGAAACCTTGGGCTCTACTACCAGAGATCTGCAATAGAGCAAAATCTTGATACATAAGGCCATATAGTATGAAGCTAATTGAAAGGACCTCCAGGATATTGAAACAAAAGCCATATAACAAATGATTGTTGTCCTTAATGTACTATGTTGTCTCTCATCTCCTTTGCTGTCCCTTGGTTATCTCATATTGTTATAGTATCTCACTTTGTTATCTGATATATTGAATTTATTTGTATTTGGTTATTTGAAATTTGATAGGGAAGGGGGGAAAACCAAGACAGGTGGGGGGTGTGGGGGGGGAGGGAAATAGGTACCAAGACATGTGAAAGGGTATCAATGTATGTGAATTAATGCACCTTCTATCTGGAAAATATCATGTAACCCTTTTACTAATTACAATAAAAAATGCAAAAAAAATCTCCTAAAAACGAATATTAGTAATTAAAAAAAAGCTATACTAGTTCAGAGTCAAGATATGATTCCTTGGCACACTGGGTAATGTGTGGCTATATTATTCCCCTGATAAAGCACCAGAGACATGGTGTGGCAGTCAGGGGATGGCAGCTTACTAGAAGACTCAGAATCTAAAGTCACTACTGCTAAAATCTGTCCCACATTTTCCAAAGTACCAACATATGTTGCTATTTAAGTCAAGTAATATTTATCCTCTACCCAAAGAACATGACTTTGTAATAGAGCTTATGAAAATTCTATCTTTGGCAGATATAAAGAAAATAATCATTTGAGTCTGGCTTACTTCACTTAATATGATTTTTTCTAAGTCTTTCCATTTCCTTACAAATGGGCCAATATCATTCTTTCTGATAGCAGCATAGAAATCCATTGGGTATAAATACCATATCTTGTTGATCCACTCATCAACTGAGGGACATCTGGGTTGGTTCCATATCTTTGCTATGGTAAATAGTGCTGCAATGAACATCGTTGTGCTAGTGGATTTAGTATGTCCTTGTTTCTGGACAACTGGGTAAATGCCAGGTAGTGGAATTACTGGGTCATATGGGGAGTTCCATATTTAGTCTTTTGAGGAACTGCCATACTGATTTTCATAGTGGTTGAATGAGTTTGTGCTCCCACCAACAGTGTAGTAGTGATCCCTCCTGGCCACATTCCCTCCAGCATCTGTTGTTATTAGATTTCTTGATCCTGGCCATTTTAACTGGAGTGAGGTGGAATCTTCAAGTTGTTTTGATGTGCATTTCTTCATGTGTCTATAGGCCATTTTTATTTCTTCTTCAGAGAAAACTCTCTTTAAGTCTTGGCCCATCTTTTAATAGTTTCCCTCATTTGTCATAATCAGTAGAAACCTTGGGCTCTCCTAGCAGAGATTTAGAATAGAACAAAATCTAGATACATAAGGCCATATAGTATGACGCTAAATATAAGGACCTCCAGGATATAGAAACAAAAGCCATGTAAGGAGTGATTGTTGTCCTTAATGTACTATGTTATCTCTCATCTCTTTTGCTGTCCCTTGGTTATCTCATATTGTTACAATATTTCACCTTGTTGTCTGATATATTTTATATATGCTTAATTGGTTATTTGAAATAGGATAGGGAAGGGGGGAAATCAAGATGAGCAGGAGAGGGGGGAGGGAAATGGGGACCATGACATGAGAAAGGGTATCAATATTTGTGAAGTAATGTACCTTCTATCTGGTGAATATAATGTAACCTTTCTATTAATTACAATTAAAAATATATGAAAAAAAAGAAGAAAAAAATAATCCTGATATTGCCCCCCCAAAAAAAAAACAATGTTGGGCCAGAGTTTGGCCTAGTGGTGGAGTATTTGCCTAGCATGCACAAAGATCCAGGTTCCATTCCTTGGTACCACATACATAGTAAAAGCCAGAAGTGATGCTGTAGCTCAAGTGGCAGAGCTCTAGCCTTGAGAAAGCCCAAGGACAGTGCTCAGGCCCTGAGTTCAAGCCCCGGGACTGGCAAAAGAAAAAAAAAAGTTAAGAATTTCAAACAGTTAAAATAGGAAAGGGAAGGGGAAAAACAAGATGATTGGGAGGGGATGGTGGGAGGAAAAGGGGGACAAAAACATGAGAAGGTTCATCAGTGTTCGAGAAGTAATGTAACCCACTACCTGACAACATTACCCTAACAATAAAATACAATAAATTTTAAAAAATAAAAACAAGAATTTCAAACAAATTTTTAACTTTACTTTTCCTTGAGAGTCTCAAGTTTCTATTAGAAGAGAGTGGTCATATTAGTAATAAGAGTACTCAAAATAAAAATAAGTAAAGGATAGCAATGGCAAGAAAAAAGTATATATTTTATACATATTAATATATACATATATATGTATATGAGAGATAAAAATAGGCAGAGACCAATAGATTCAGAAACAGCAAGATGGCATAAAAGAAGATCCAGGGGCTGGGAGTTTGGCCCTGTGGTAGAGTGCTTACCTAGCATGCACAAAGACCTGGGTTCAATTCCTTGGTACCACATGCATAGAAAAAAGCTGGAAGTGGTGCTGAGGCTCAAGTGGTAGAGCTCTAACCTTGAGAAAGTCCAAGGACAGTGCTCAGGCCCTGAGCTAAAGTCCAAGACTGGCGAAAAAAAAAAAAACAAAAACATGAAAGCAATAAAGAATATGATAGGAGAAAGAAAGAAAAAAAGAAAGAAAGAAAGAAAGAAAGGAAAGAAAGAAAGAAGGGAGGAAGAAAGAGGGAGAGAGAGAGAGAAAGAAAGAGAAAGAGGGGGAGAGAAGCCGGAAGTGGTGCTCTGGCTCAAGTGGTAGAGCGCTAGCCTTGAGAAAGCTCAAGGACAATGCCAGGCTCTGAGTTTTTTGGTACAAGACTCAAAAAAAAAAAAAAAGAGTTTCTCCAAAAACTTGCTTTACAATACTGATTTACTTTGCTTTTATTTCATAGTATAAATTTCATTTGAACCATTAAATTGCTTCAATAAGTCACAAAACAAATAAATTGGCAGTTTGATAAGCCTTTCTTTGGCCATTTTTAAGTAGGACAGAGGAATAAAGTGGGTATGGGCAGTAAATAAATGGAATATTATTTTGTATCCTAGAGAAAAATGCCATTACCAATATTTTAAGTTATCTAGAGGCCAACAGGAATAAAACTTCAAGACTCAAAGGTTAGGAGAAGCTGGGCGCCATGGCTCACACCTGTAATCCTAACTACTCAGGAAGCTGAGATCTGAAGATCATGGTTCAAAGCCAGTTCGGGCACTGAAGTCCATGAGACCCTTGTCGCCAATTAGAAAACCGGAAGTGGCACTGTGACTCCAGGGTAGGGTGGTACCCTTGAGCTGAAGAGTTCAGGGACAATGCCCAGGCCCAGAGTCCAAGGCCCACACCAACCAAAAAAAAAAAAGTTAGGAGAGAGCCAAGATGGCTGAGCAGAATTACTCTACACTGTGGGCAACTGTGACATAGAGAAGAGCCAGAGAATTAAAGGCAAAACTATGTTTTGAGGAAAATAGAATTAACAGGGATTCTAGACAATATAGGAGACAAGAGAAGCAGCCTGGAGACAAATAACATAGTTCACACAGCTTCAAGTCAGACATAATGCAAACCAGTGCTTTCAACCACAGGACAACTCCACTTCTAAATGTGAAATCCAGTTCCGGGAATGGACAGCTCTACACATCATTCTTTTGTCCCAAAGGAAATAAGTACTTGGGGTTCATGCACCAGAGCAGGAAAAGCATGGAATTCTGCAGCTCTCTGAATACAGCCTCACAAACACCTGCAGTCACCTGGCACGATCTAGAGAACATCACCCCTTCCCAGCTCATGCCCTGTGAGGCTAGGACCTAGATTCACCTCACCTTGTGCATCTGGAGTGGAGAAAAAGAACCCAGCTCCCAATGGCTCCAGTCCAGCCTAAAAGCCTGCACTTAGCTGGGGGAATCCAGCTGACGGCCTTCCAGGTTCACAGCTCCTGTGCACCTGCTGCCGGCAGATCTCCCCACAAACACCCAGGAAACTCCAAAAAAGTTGTTACCTGTGATCCCAGCCCCCCCAACACACACACACTTCCCTCTCCAATCAACACAAAAACACAAACTCTCCTCTCCCCTCTCAGCCTCAGGACTGCACTTACCCTGGCAAAATCGGGTTTCAGCAGCACACAGCTAGGAAAAGCTCCCTTTGGCTGAGCCATGCCTCAAGAGGAATCCTGCTGCTGGTGACCCCAGCCCCCCAAAATCTGCATTTGCTGGCAGGAGTTAGGGAAGTTCTTCATCCAGGCCCACAGTGTGAAAAGCATAGCATCCTTCAAGCTTGTCCTCGGAACCTGGGAGGAAGAGTCTGCCCCTGTGCTCTAGCTGCGGGACTGTCACTACCAGTGCCACCACCATTGCTTCTTACATGTGATCCAGGGATACCCCAACCCAACCCCTGGAGCCCCAGGACCACAGGGACCAAACCCACAAATGCTCAGTACATAGGACCTAGTCAGGGGCTCTCTCATGTTCTACATGTCAAGGATTTTTCTGGGGAACATGGCTCAAGGCCTCTGGAACACATCTGCTTACACACACACACACACACACACACACACACACACACACACACACACACACACAATCTTGATACCACATAGTCTTTCCCCAGCACCCGAAGAAGGTTCCAGACCATCTCGCAGTTCCACGAAGGCAGCTCACAGGACTACAAACCCCAATACTAATTGCAGCCAACCCATGGGACCTAGAGAAACTACACTTTGACCCAGAACCTCAAGTTTATGATTCCAATGCATGGCAGGGTGCCAGCACCAGCGGTGCTTTTATTAGATGGGCCTGAAAACAATAAGATCCCATATGATGTGCAGCTCCACAAGTATAAACACCCCGACCTATGTCTCCTGTGATCATCACAAGAGTACTGGGAAAGGACTCTCTGACATACCACAACTCGGGGACCACAACCCCACCATTGTCTTCCTTACCTGCGGTATCTGGAATAGTCCCCACATCCCGGCTGCCTCAAGCCCCAGGGTCATCTGAGTTCAAATTTAGACAATCTCAAAAAGAAGCTAATTAGTTAAGGTTACAATTGTTTTGGTTAGTTTTCCTAAGATGTATTTTAAAAAGATGTTCTAGAAAGGAAACTAATCAGCAATTCACGTTCTCTTTACTGTGGTGATTATAAAAGTGCCTAATGGAAAATTACAGACACATTAGAAAGTAGAATCTATTTTCTAGGTTCCCTTGCCTATTTCTGAGAGGGATATTGCTCAGAGTTCTCAAGACAAACAAAACCAATAGGGAAGATACAAATATATGTTAAAATTAATTATGGGGACAAGTTCAAGAACTGTAGAGGCTAAAAAGTCAAGCAATATGTCATTTGCAAACTTGAGAACCAGGAAATCAATGGTGTCATTTCCTGCCCATGACTGAAAGCCTGAAAAGAGGAAAAGAGTAGCCCAGTGGTACAAGTTCAGACTAGAAATTTTTAGAATTAAGGATGTGTGTGTGTGTGTGTGTGTGTGCTGCCAGAATCTAAATCCGGGCTTCCCACACGCAAGGTAAACAAACTATGGCTGAATTACTTCCCTGGTCACAGTGTGAATTAAATAAAACAAAACAAAATAAAACAGGCCAGGGAAACAGGAATGCCAATGTCCCAAGGCAAGAAAAGACAGATGGGTCCTAGAACCCTAAAAGCCAGTGGATTCAATGCATTGTATTCACATGATGATAGTGGATTTTCTATACTCAGTCTTCTGATTCAAATGCTAATTTCTCCCAGATTCACCTTCACATACCAAGAAATAATGTTCCATCAGGTCAATTGGTCAATGTGTGCAAAGAGAGAATTTCTCCGAGGATGTGTTCTGACTTTCCATATAAATTTTAGATTAATCTTGTCTTTATGATGGGGGGCTGGGAGTTTGGCCTAGTGGCAGAGTGATTGCCTAGCATGCACGAAGACCCAGGTTCGATTCCACATACACAGAAAAAAGCTGGAAGTGGTGCTAAGGCTCAAGTGGTAGAGTGCTAGCCTTGAGAAACTCCAAGGACAGTGCTCAGGCCCTGAGCCCAAGCCCAGGACTGGCAAAAAAAAAAAAAAAAATTAAAGACCATGATGGAATTTTGAATGAGTTGCATATAAACCTGCACATCAACTGAGAAGTAACTCATATTTTGCCTTATTGACTTGCAAATTATGAACATATATGTGTCTCCATTACTTAGATCTCTGTTAACCTATTTAGATCTTAGGGATCTGTGAATCCTGTACACATTACATTAAGGTTTACATTGACAACTCAAGAGTGGTTTGGGGGGAACAGAGGGAAGTAATACAATGTCATTTCATTTTCCTCAGTTTTATTAACTTAAAAAAATCATATATATTTAAGATGTATAACATGAGGTTCTGATACGCATGTGTTTGGTACATATATGAAATAATTGCCAAAATGAAATTAACGTATCTATCACTTCACACAGCTACCTGTGTGTGCGTGTGTGTGTTTGCATGTATGGATAGTGAGGATATATGCTTATTTCATATCTTAGCTATTGTGAATTATGCAGCAATTAACATGGAATGAAGAAGTTGAGTTATCTCATTTTCCTGGGTTGAATCCCAACTGATCTCAATCTTGTTAAAAAAAAAAAACTCTTTTGGTTTATTTCTTTTTTGTAAATGTGATTTATGGAGATAAATTTACAAACAAAATAAAACGTACAAACACAGCAACAAAGGAAAATAAAACCCTCATTTCCATTTCTTGGAATTTCCCTAACCATTTTACTATTCTCCAGACTTCTGTAGATAACATTACTGATGAAAATTCAGGCATTTCCCTAACATTTATACTTCCATAACAAACACCTGAAGAAGGCCTTTGGTTTATACAGCTACTGTGATTCCTTTTCTTTTGCATTTGTCACTACACTGATGACCCTACTAAAACTATCTATATATTTTTAATATATTTTATGGTTATTGTAAAGGTGATGTACAGAGGGGTTGCAGTTACCTAAGACAGCTAGTGAGAATCTTGTTAAAGCTGTAATGTGCAATAGGATTGTATGTGGTTGAGAGTTTGGGTATGTATGTTCAGTAAGGTACCGGCCTGTAGATTTTTTTCTTGTTCGTTTGCTTTCATTTTTGTTGTGTTCTTGTCTAGCTTTGGTATTAGGATATAATATACACCATTTTGCCAGCAACATTGCTCATTTCATGTGGGTATGTCACATCTGAAATTTTTTTCAGCATTTCAAACTTTCTTGCTATTCTGTCCTGATGGTCTAAAATCAGCCATCTTTCGTATTACTGCTGTCATTAATCTGTGTTTTGCTAGTCTCCTACCTCTCTTCATCTACTAGGAGAAAAAAAATTAGATCCATTAATAACTCTAACAACATGGCCGCTAGGCATTCAAGTGAAAGAGTCATGTGTCTCTCAGCTTAAATCAAAAACTAGAAATGCATAAGCTCCAGGACGAGGGCGTTATGAAGGGCAAGGTATGCCAAAAGTTCCGTTTCTCATGCCACCCAGCCAACCTGTGAATGCAAAGAAAAAGTCCTTACAGGAAATTAAAAGTGCTGTCCCAGAAAACATGCCAACTGTAAGAAAGCAATTCAAAGAAACAGAACAACACAGCCTGTCCAGGTGCTAAGAAAAGGCCTCAGGTGACAAAAGAAATAACACACATTTTAATAACCTCAATTTATTGAGTAAAAAGGAAATCAGTATCAGGCGCAGTGACCCAGTATGGTTCACGAGTGGCGATGGCAGGCGCAGCACGGGAGGAACACCAAGGTAAAGACAGGGCTGGGTGCTGCTGGCAGGACAATGGACGGAGCCAGGCGCCATTAACCGCCAAAGCCAGCAGCACAGCACCAGTGTGAGTCAGTTGGCCCAAGTGAGGGCAGGCAGGGGAAACACCGAGCGAAGGTGGGGCTTTCAGAGGACAAGAGGCCAGCAGAAGAGGAGCCCAGTCGGTGTGGGTCTGCTGGATCACTTGGGAAACACAGTGACCACATCGTAGCCCTCAGGGGGAGTGACCCGCTCCCGAGCGTGCTTCTCACAGTAGATTTGATCCTCTACGAAGAAATGGCCCTTCTGCTTCAGGTTGGTGCCGCAGTCAGTGCACACGTAACACTCAGGGTGGCGATGACGTTCTCGAAGCTTCACAAATACCCCCCTACAGCAAGGAGAAAGAGGACTGTGTCAGGGACATCACCGCTGTGGTGGCACCTGGCTCTTCACTGGTCTTCTTGAGCTGAGCATGGCGCTTCTCCACAAAAGCCCAGAAAAGCAAAGCCCAGGCCTCCCGCCTGGGCCTCCAGTTGTGAATGTAAGGAAGCCCCACCCACAGCCTGCCTTCTCTGCTCTGACCTTGTTCACAGCCTAAAGGTCCCACAAGCAGGCACTGCTGTACCACCTGCCTCTAGGACATGTCAGGACTGGCCTCTCTGCTCCACTGTCCCCAACAGGATATAGCTCATCCACACTGCCCAGTACCCAACCCTTCCCACACCTTTCTCCGTCACCCCACCTGCAGGGCTGCTGAGACAGGGGAGGTCGATACTCACACAATGCCAGTGCCACATTTGTCACACATGGGCAGCTTCTGAGCATTTCCAATTGAGGCAGCCACTTTGGTGACTGGAGCTTTAACACTTCTAAACCCTGAGGGCCTGTTGGGATCCCCTGAAACAAGGAAAACACCTGTATTAGCCCAATAGTACAGAAGTGCAAAATATCACAGACATTAGAACCCAACAGATGTGACTCTACTGTGTGTTAGTAAGCTAGTTACATAACCTTTCTGGGCTCCCAGCTTCCTTTTCTATAAACCATACAATCATTCTTCCTTTCATTGTTGCACAAAAAATGTGAAAGCAGCCAAGTGCACTGGCTCACCCTGTAATCCTAGCTACTCAAGAGGCTGAGATCTGAGGATTGTGGTTCAAAGCCAGCCCAGGCACTAAAGTCCATGAGACTCTTATCTCTAATTAACCACCAGAAAACCAGAAGTGGTGCTGTGGCTCAAGGGGTAGGATGGTAGCCTTGAGCTGAAAAGCTCAGGGAAAACCCTCAGGCCCAGAGTTCAAGCCCCATGACCAACAAAAAAAAATGTGAAAGCATATATATATATATATATATATATATATATACACACACACATATATACATATATATGCATATATACACATATTCCTCCTCTAGTATGGGACAGTCAACACTTATGACACAAATTACATTACATTACAATTTAATACATGCAAATACTGATATGTAACTTACCCAAGGGAGCTAGAGGTGTGGCTCAAGGGGTAGACAGAGCATAAGCCACCAAGCAAGAAGAGATCCTCAGTTCAAACCCTAGGGCCACACTGTCCCAAATATATATATATGCCTTATACAGATTAACAAATAAGTAAAAATAATGTCTGAGCCAGGTACCCGCTGGCTCAGATATTTATAATCCTAGCTACTCAGAAGGCTGAGATCTGAGGATAGAAGTTCAAATTCAGCCCTGGTAGATAAATCCAAGAGACTATTTCCCATTAACCAAAAAACCAGAAGTGGAGATGTGATTCAAGTGGTAAAACACTAGCCTTGAGCTAAAAGGCCAAGATATTTCTGGTAGTTAGAGATAAGAATCCCACCACAGACTTTTCTGCCCAAGCTTACTGCAAACCTCCATCCTCAAGGTGTTAGTCTCTTGACTAGCTAGGATTACAGGCACAAGCCTGCTGTGTTTTAAATGCCCTCTTAAACTTTGCACCCAAGGCAAATGTCATACTGCAAGCCCAGTGCCATCTCTGGGGAAGGGGACTCAGAAGTGCCAGGGAGGGCAGCAGCTTCAAGCATCCTGTCTCAGCATCCCAAAGAGGATCTTGTTTCCTGGTTGACAGTGCTTAGCTGCATAGAACGCATGACAACAAAGGAACAGCAGCATCTCTGCATGTCTGTACAATGTGGAGAACAAACTAACTTCTGAAGGGACCAGCTCAGCAAGGTCAGGGTCTCCTCCATGACAGAGGCCTTTTTCTCATAACTCCATCAGCAGAAAAATCACCAGAAAATAAAAAGAACTGCAAAAATCCACTTCCCTTCCTGGAATGAAGGGACCTGGATTGGATAAAACTGCTGTGCAGCAGCAGGGCAGGCATAGAGTTAAATGAGGCAGGCCTCACTGGGTTTGTTCAGTCCTACAGCGCCACCTGCTGGATAGAAGTTGTTCTCTCTAACTTTGCCAGCCAACAAATTCTATTTGTAACTAGTTTACTATTGGAATTTACTTTACTTTTATTTTTGACACTATTGCATTCATTGAAATTTTTTTCACTGAAAATGTAATTCAAGTACACATTAAAAGACATGGAAGAAACTACTAGCCTTCTTTTTTTAGCAAAATTCTGATTTTTGCCGGGTGCGATGGCTCATCCCTGTAATCCTAGCTACTCAGGAGGCTGAGATCTGAGAATCAAGGTTCAAAGGCAGCCTGGGCAAAAAGGAACTGAGACTCTTATCTCCAATTAACCTCTAGAAAACGGGAAGTGGGGCTTGGCTCAAGGGTAGGGCGGTAGCCTTGAACTGCAGAGCTCAGGGACAGCACTCAGGCCTAGTTTAAGCCCCATGACCCACAAAAAAAATTCTGATTTTTGTTTTAGGCAAAAAGACATATAGGGCCAGGTACACTATCAAACACTTGTAATTTCAGCTACATAGGTTAAAAAAAAAAAACCAAAGTAAAACAGAAACATTTTGGTTCAAAGACAGCTGTGGCAGAAATATTTTGATCTTTCTAAAAAGGGCTAGATGTGGCTCAAGTGTTAAGGGTGCTTGCCTAATATGTATAAGACTCTGAGTTTACACTGTAATACTATTTCTTAAGGCATCAGCTTCAGGGCATAAAAGTATGGTTCATAATCATACAAGTACATGTGGCTAAATTATATTCAACAGTTAAATGTAAGTAGAGCCAAGCACCAGAGGCTCACACGTGTAACCCTAGCTAGTCAAGAAACTAAGAACTGAGGATCGTGGTTTGAAGCCAGTCTGGAGACTTTCATCTCCAATTAACCATCAGAAAAACAGAAGTGGAGCTATGGCTCAAAGTGGCAGGGCAGAAAAGTTCAGGGACAGTGTCTGGGCTCTGAGTTCAAGCCCCACAACTAACAATACACACACACACACATACAGGTAAGTGGAGTAACATGGAACTTCTGGAAGGAGAAAGCTAGCTCAACTGAAAGGCGGCCTACCCAATTAGCCCTGTCCCCTTCCTTTATCCCACCAGGAACACAGTAAGATTGCTAGTGCACCAAGAGGGGGTGGGGGGGAGGGTAATGGGACCAAGACATGTGGAAGGGTATCAATGTATGTGAATTAATGCACCTTCTATCTGGCAAATATCATGTTACCCTTTTATTAAATACAATAAAAAAATAAAATAAAATAAAAAAAGATTGCTAGCGCACTCACTGCCAACTAGGACCATGAGGTAAATCTTGAGCAGGGAGGCCATAGGTCTGGTTGGTAGGGCGGAGATGAAAGTGTCCACACACTGATGAACATGACCTCAGAACTTATGTTTGAGACCAGATCATCTCTGAGTCCTCGTCTGAGCTGATGGGTGAAGAGTTTCACACAGTGAAACAAGCTACGACATCTCACGCATTTTTGCCAAAGCCATCCATAAGTGTGTGGAGCCCAAGCTGTCGACCAGATCTGACACTGACACTTTATGGTCAAGTCTGGCTCATTTATTCCCCACAGCACAAACACTCCAAACAAAGTGGGGGGCAGGAGAGGGAGTGAATGGCTGCTAGAATACTGCCACACAGAAAAGCAGCACTTTTTTCCTAACTGCCTGTGGGTACAAACTGCCACCTCTGCAAAGTCCCCTGCACCACTGGAGAGGAGGCACAGGTGCTGGGGGCTGTACATTGGGAAGCTGCAGTTCAGGGGCGACTTCTGGGAGAACTCTGGGAAGGGAAGAGGAAGGGAGAGCAGTAAAAGGCAGGATGTCAGCCATGTGCCTGAGCAGTCCCAGAAAGGGGCACAGGGACTACAGAAAGGCAGTCAAGAGGGGGCGCTCTTACACTTTTTTGGGGTGGAGGGAGGGTATTACTGAACTCAGGACACTGTACCTCTGAGCCATATCCCCAAAACTCTCTTGCTCTTGAGTTTTTAAAAGCCCATGCCAACTTAGGTGCCAGCAGCTCACACCTGTAATCCTAGCTACTCAGCTACATCTAAAGATAGTAGTTCAAAGCCAGCCCAAGCACGAAAATCTGCGTGATTCTTATTTCCAATAAAAATACACACAGAGGCCGGGAGTTTGGCCTAGTGGTTAAAGTGCTTGCCTAGCATGCATGAAGACCCGGGTTTGATTCCTCGGTACCACATATAGAAAAAAGCCGGAAGTGGTGCTGAGGCTCAAGTGGTAGAGCTCTAGCCTTGAGAAAGTCCAGGACAGTGCTCAGGCCCTGAGCTCAAGCCCATGACTGGCAAAAAAAAAAATAATAATAATAATAATAATACAAAGAGAGAGAGAGAGAGAGAGAGAGACAGAGACAGAGACAGAGACAGAGACAGAGAGACAGAGACAGACAGAGACAGAGAGCACGCGCACCAGAAGTGGAGCTGTGGTTTAAATGGCAGTGTCAGTCTTGAGCAAAAACAAGTTCAGAACTTAGGGTCCTCTCTCCCCCACGAAAAAAAAAATCCATGCCAGTGTGGTGGTATATCCCCATAACCACAGCCATTTGAGAGCTTAGACAGAAGGATGTGAATTCACCTGGACAACTTAGCAAGATGTCTCCCAAGTGGAAAAGCACGGCATGCTTCTTCCACCTCCGTCATGCTTCTTCCACCTCCGTCATGCTTCTTCCACCTCCGTCGGCTTCAGCACTGACCACCCTTCATGCCTGATTCTGGCTAAGAACCCATGGCTGCTACAGATAGGAATGGTTACCTTTTTCATCTGACTCCAAGATTTCCTGCAGAACCAGGAACGACGTGGACTGCTTTGGGGGTTCATTTAACTCCTGCTTCTCTTGCAGCATCTTGTAAACCTCAGATTCCTTGTCGATGATGAGGCCACCTGAAGCCTGAGCGTGGTCCATGCTGTGGAATGGTTGCAAGTTCATTAATGTGTGTGAGAAAAGTCGGCACAACGTCCACCAGGCCCTCCCCTCCAATCAAGCATGGCCTGCTCCACGAAGACCCCCGGTGACGCTGGCTTCCATACCGTAAAAGACATTTTCCAAATAGTTACAGTAAGTCAACTACTTTTTAGCCTAATCCCACAGAAATGGAGTGAGGACTTCATTTTAAGTTACATAAATGAAAGGAAATGTCATAGAGCGGGGAGGTGAGCCACTACCTGACCCCTAAAACTCAGCTGAGTCCCACTCCCTCGGGCCACGGGCATTCCTTGACAAGAAGAAACTATAGTGCTCTTCATTCCTGTCCCCACACGTGGCTATGTGGCTTCTGGCCAGAGCATGGAGGTAACAGTACCTGCCATATCTTACCTGACTCACAGGCAGGATGGCTAGAAGAAAATGTTTATGTGCTTTGCCAGCTATAAATATTCAGTCCCAGGGAACAGGCAAAGCCAGGCCTGGCCTCTTACATCTTTCTCCTGCCACTCTATGTGCCTCAGGGCAGATGAGGCAGGCAAGCTGCAGGGCCTATTTCCTTGGCATTCCATGCAAGGAAGGCTGGCTCCAGTTCTCACCCCAGCTATTAGGTATTCAAACTACAGTATGGCTGCTAGCAGGACAGGCCAACTGTGGATACTCTATCTTCATAACTATTTTATCTTCATAACTGCAGGACAGTCTGTGGTGGGTTTTTTTTTTTGGTGCTGGGATTTGAACTCAGGGCCTGGGGTGCTGTCCCTTAGCTTTTTTTGCTCAAGATTGGTGTACTACCACTAGCTACTCAGAAGTCTGAGATCCGGGAATCCCAGTTCAAAGCTAGCCTAGGCAGGAAAATCTGTGATAGTCTTATCTTGAATCAACCATCAAAAAGGTCAGAAGTGGAGCTGTGACTCAAGTGGTAGAGTAGCAGCCTAGAGAAAGCTCAAAGACAGTGCCTAGGTCTTGAGTTCAAACTCCAGGACTGGCAAAAGAAAAAAAAAGTGATGCATGGAGGGATTACAGTTATGTAACTAAGGTAAAGAGTACATTGCTTGAGGTCCAAAGTTCAAGCCCCATGAATGACAAAAAAGAAAAGAAGTACATTTCTTTTTGGACAATGTCAGCTGTTCCTTTGCTCTCTCCTGCTTTTTCCCCTCATTAGTCATATTTAAATCATAGTGTGATCCACAGAGTATTTCAATATGTATTCTCACAAGCCACTGGTGCTCCCAAAGCACGGCAAATGCTGGTGTGCTTGAGTTAAGTGGTAGTGACATATCTCAGCAGAAGCTGGGGGCGGCGTTTGCAGGACACCCCTGAGCACTGCACCCTCAGCATGCAGTCTTTCCTTGACAAAGCCTCCCTGCAATATCAAGGGACATCTGTGTTCCCTGCCTACCATTCTGCACATTACTTCTCTTTACTTTCTTCCCCTCCCTCTTCCTTTTTCTCACTTCTCCAAGACAATGGGGAGGGGTCCTGGAGCACTTCAAATGACTTCAGCTGAAAACAGACTCGTCCAACAGCAGCAAAGCCCCAGGTATTTCCCTCCGGCCACAATCATGCTCTGGCCACAGCACTGGCTCAGGGAGCATTGACAGAAGCTTTCTTTGCTTTGCTGTGGCCAGGGAAGGTTAACATTTAGGCAGAAGCACTGGTCCACTGGTCACGCCTGCCAGCTGCCACCCCTGCCCTCATCTTGCCCAAGGCAGCCAGTCTCTGCCTGTGTCTCCCTCCTTCCACCTGCAGGAAAGTGTGACTGCCTTCCCTGCAGCCTGGCAAGGGGCCTCACTGAGGTCTTGTTACCAGAGTCTTCCTCAGGCTGAGCTACTCAGCCCTCTCGAGCTGAAAACTTGCCCTATATTAAGTATATGACAGGATTTCTTATGAATCTCTTTTCTATTCCTCTAAGAACTATTTTAAAAATCAAGGTCAGACCATGGAATGTTGCTGGGAAGACTTTTTTCCTCTTCTTTGGTGCATGTAATATCTGAAAGCCACCAGGGAATACTAAAAATGAAAGAACCCGAGACTAGAAAACAACTCAGAAAGCGTTGCCATACTCAAATTAAAAAAAAAAAAAATCAATGTATTACTTTTTTTTTTTTGGTCAGTTGTGAGGCTTGGACTCTGGGACTTGGCGCTATGCCTGAGCTCTTCAGCTCAAAACTACCGCCCTACCCCTTGAGCCACAGCACCACTTCCAGGTTTCTAGAGGTTAATTGGAGATAAGAGTCTCACGGTTTTAGGGTCTTCAGTGCCTGGGCTGGCTTTGAACCACGATCCTCAGATCTCAGCCTCCTGAGTAGCTAGGATTACAGGTTTGAGCCATCTCGTCCAGCTTACTTATTCTTAAATAATGGTAATATCTTTATACTGCTGGGCCATTTATAAACTATGCCCACTATCCAATACCTTACTTGAAACTCCAACACCAACTAAACTCAAAAATTAGAGCCTAGTGAGTAAGATTTGAGGTCTCCTGAGTCAGACTTCAAGTCTGAGTCACTAGGCTATCCAATATTATTAACATGATAACACAGTATCTTAAGAAAATAATTAGGACAGAAATATGCCTAAGATATGGAACAAAAAAAATATCAAAGCAATGAAAGAAAGAATTCTACAATGATCCAAGCATAGAGTCACTGGATTGAAATCCCAGCACCACTCAGGAAGCTGAGGCAGGAGGCTCAAGAATTTAATGCCAGCCTGATCTACACAGCTAGACTTTGTCTTAGAAGAAAAAATGCAAGAAGACCCCCTTTGGCCCATCTCCCAGTGAAGTTAAGAGGCCATGCCTGCAGACCTTAAGTGGCACTCCAATTTGCTCTAGCCAAAGAGCAGCTGGAGCCAAAATGCATCAGGTCAAGGAGGACCAAAAACAGCAGGTTAGGCCTCTAGACATGGTCAGCACAACAACCTGACAAGGAAATCGGCTTTCTTAGAATAAGAAAGTTATCAGAGTGCAGATACAGAGGAACTTTATAAAACTTGAGCTATCACCTTTGGCAGCAAGTAAAAGATCTGTATATAAATCCCAAATAAAAAGAAGGAAATTCACAACAACAACAAAAACAAACATGTTTCAAATATAAAGAAAAACAAGTTAAAAGAATGAATAGAGGGCTGGGAGTTTGGCCTAGTGGTAGAGTGCTTGCCTAGCATGCACGAAGACCCGGGTTCAATTCCTTGGTACCACATACATAGAAAAAAGCCAGAAGTGGTGCTGAGGCTCGAGAGGTAGAGCTCTAGCCTTGAGAAAGTCCAAGGACAGTGCTCAGGCCCTGAGCACTGGACTAGCAAAAAAAAAAAAAGAATGAATAGATACACATGTGACCAGGAACCAAAGGAAAGCTGTCACAACTGTATTACTCTCTGATCAAATAGACAGGCAAACAACTAAATGCACCAGAAATGGAAAGATACTTTGTAAAAACCATAAAAGGGACATTACACAAATCACAAGCAGGCCAGGAGTTTGGCCTAGTGGTAGAGTGCTTGCCTGGCATGCATGAAGATCTGGGTTCGATTCCTCAGTACCACATACTTAGAAAAAGCCAGAAGTGGTACTATGGCCCAAGTGTTAGAGCTCTAGCCTTGAGAAGGCCCAAGGACAGTACTCAGGCACTGAGTTCAAGGCTCAAGACTGTCATAAAACAACCAAAAAAAAATCACAAGCAAGGACACTACAAAATCACCTGCCAAGAAGCTGTAAACAGTCTTATCTATATAAAGTAACAGGGCTTCAAATATGTGAAGGAAAAACTGAGAAAAGTGGAAGGGCCAACAGATGTGTCACAGTGACAGGTGAAATATTCAACACCTCTCTCTCAACCAATGACAGACCAATAGAAGTAGAAGAACGAGGCAACACTGGCAGCTAACTTTGAAATGCAACCTTTCCCAAATGATCCACCAAAAAGTAGAATTAATAACACCAAGACACTATCCTGAGCCTCAGTCCCCATCTCAACAAATGTTAAAGAACTGAAATTACACAATGTGTTCTCTGACCACAAGAGAATCAAACTACAAATCAACAGCAGAAACAGGAAAACCTTGAAACTTCTGTAAGCAAAACAGACTTAACAGATAATACACAGGTCAAAAAGAAAGTCTGGTTTGTTAAACATGTCATTTGAAATATGATGTAAAAATCAATGTTAATAAATTCTTTACTAAAAAAGGAAGTCTGAAGGAAATCAAAACAATTATAACACCATGAGAAACTGCAGTATGTGGCTAAGGTAAAGCAGAAAGGAAACTGATGTCAATAAATGCGTCTACTAAAAAAGGGATAAGTCTCAAGTCAGCAACCTAAGATCCAACCTCAAGAACCAAGCAAAGGAGCAGTCTAACCAAAGCAAGCGGGTTAGAGAGGCAGTGTGTCTTATCAGTGTTACGGTTTGGACGAGAACTCTCCCTCTCAAAAGGTTCATGGGAAGGCGTGGTGGTTCCCAGCTGGTCAGGCTATTAAGAAGTGATTGGACTATAACCATGCCAACCTCATCAATATGACCAGTGTGCTGACTGATGAGTTCATACCTCAGCAGGCTAGAAGATGAGCTTGACCTCCCTAGCTGAAAGAAGTAGGTCTCTGGGATTGTGCCCTTGAAGGTACATCCCAGGGGTTTACGTTGTCCCTGGCCCGTTTCTCTCTTGCTCTCTCTGCCTCCTACTGCTATAGAAAGACATTTCCTCCGCCATGTTGCCTACACCATAATGTTCCCTTTCCACAGCCTAGAAACAATGCAGGCAAGTGACTATGGTCTAAAAGTGGGAGCCAAAACAAACCTTTCCCCCTTGTAAGATGTTTCTCTCAGGCATTTTTATCACAACATTGAAAAGTCACCTGCCAAATAGGAGTGTCATAACAAACCACGTAGACACCAAAAGGATAAGAAAATGCCATGGCCCACCATAGCAAAAAGCTATAGAAAAAAACTGACCATATCAATGAGAATAGAAAAGTCATTTGAAATGATTCAATTCATTCCATTTGTGATTTTTTTAACTCTTAAAAAATAATAAAGGGATATTCCTGGCTTGATTAAAGAGTATTTACAACACATAGTTTAGCATCCCACTTAATAACAAAAAGCTAAATGGTTTTTTTGTTTTGTTTTGTTTTGCCAGACCTGGGCTCGAGCTCAGGGCCTGAGCACAGTCCTTGGGCTTTCTCAAGGCTAGAGCTCTACCACTTGAGCCTCAGCACCACTTCTGGCTTTTTTCTATGTATGTGGTACCGAGGAATTGAACCCAGGTCTTCATGCATGCTAGGCAAGCACTCTACCACTAGGCCAAACTCCCAGCTCTCAATGTTTTTCCCAAAGATAGGAAATGAGCCAAGGAGCTGGGTGTGGTGGCTCACATCTGTAATTCTACCTACTCAAGAGGCTGAAATCTAAGCATTGAGGTTCAAAGCCAGCCGGAGCACAACTAAGACACTCTTATCTCCAATTAACCACTAGAAAAGTAGAAGTGATGCTGTAGCTCAAGGGCAGGACAGAAGTCTTGATATGAAGAGCTCAGGGACAGTGCTCAGGCCGAGTTCAAGCCCCAGAAAGGAAAGTTAGCACAGTAACTTTATGTTCTCATGTACCTATTGCAGTTTGTCATAATAGTCAAACTCCAGTGAACTATTAAGCACATATGAGACACTGGTGTCATAGGGTAGTTACATAAGAGACCAAGTTAGGATGAAATAAACAGGCAGAAAAATCAAGGGAGAAAAAGAGGACTTGAAAAAGACCAACTGTACCTACAGACAATTACAAAACCCTCTCCACCAGTGTCACAGTCCTCTTGTTTTCTGCTATGTGCCACATCCATAGTAGCACTTCCTCTTTCATTGCTTAGTAACTTTTCTTTATTACTATTATTATTATTATTTGTTTTGTTTATCTAGTATAAAGGAATTGAACCCAGGGCCCCATGCATTCCAGGCAAGCACTCTACCACTAAGCCACATTCCCAGTCAATCTAACTTTTCTTCGTCAACTAAGCATTTGTCCATTCTGTTGATCTTTTCAAAAAGTGAATTCTTAGTTTCATGGATATATACTTTCTATCTAATTTTAAGTTTACTTGAACTCTGCCTGTGCATTGTCCCTGAGCTCTTCAGCTCAAGGCTACCCCCCTACCCCTTGGCCTGGGCACTGCCTCTGAACTCTTCAGCTCAAGGCTACCACTCTATCCCTTGAGCCACAGCGCCACTTCCTGTTTTCTAGTGGTTAATTGGAGATAAGAGTCTCATGGGACTTTAGCACTCTGGCTGACTTTGAACCGCTGGCTTTGGCTTTGAAACTCGATCCTCAGATCTCAGCCTCCTTAGTAGCTAGGATTACAGGTGTGAGCCACAGGCTGGGTTTAGTTTGTTTTAATTTTTGAGGTTATAAATTTAGTTGGGTTTGTGAATTTCTCTTTGAGTATTTACCACGGCAAATTTTCCTCCTACCACTACTTTTTTTCCCCTTTTTTTGCATCCTATTAAGTTTTGGGGGGCAGAGGGATATTTTGTTTTTGTTTTTGTTTTTGCCAGTCCTGGGCTTGAGCTCAGGGCCTGAGCACTGTCCTTGGACTTTCTCAAGGCTAGAGCTCTACCACTTGAGCTTCAGCACCATTCCAGCTTTTTTGTATGTATGTGGTACTGAGGAATCGAACCCGAGCCTTTGTGTGTGCTAGGCAAGCACTCTACCACTAGGCCAAACTCCCGGCCAATATTTTGTTTTTGAAACAGAGTCTTACTAACTCAAATTCACAATCCTCCTACTTTGTTTTCTTTTTTGTCAATCCTGAGGCTTGATTTTGGGGCCTGAGCACTGTTCTCGGGCTTTCTCAAAGCTAGAGCTCTATCACTTGAGCCACAGCATCACTTCCAATTTTTTCTGTGTATATGGTACCAAGGAATCGAACCCAGGCCTTCATGGATGCTAGGCAAGCACTCTTACCACTAAGCTATGTTCCTAGCCCTACAATCCTCCTACTTTATCTTCTCCTGTGCTGAGATTACAGGTGAATACTACCAGGACCAGCCCCATTTAGTTTTGATGCATTATTTTCATTTGTGCTCACATATTTCCTAATTATCCTTGTGATTCTTATCCAATTGAGTGTTCAATGGTGCTGTTGAATTTCCAAATATATTGTGATTTTTCTAGTTTTCTTTTTTGCTATTGATTTCTACTTTTAGTCTACTGCAATTGGAATGTCTGCTAATTATTTTGATCTCTTTTAAGACTGTTAAGGTTTCTTTTTTTTTGTGGCCAAACTTGTGGTCTATGTTTGTAGAATAAGTCATGGACAGTTCAGGCTAACTGTAAATGATATTATACATTTTAATTATTTATATAGCATCTACATTTTCACTGCTAGTTAAAGACACTGAATTTTTAATGTTTATAGTCTACATGTTTATTTTGATGGATTCTTTGTTGGATTCATCTATTAGTTCTAGGGCAATGTTTTTTATTTTGCTAGCTTATTATTTTCTGCATTGACAATTTATGAAAATAGACAGTTTCATCTCCCTTTCTGCTCTTCTTTCCTTTCCTTGTCTTATTACATTGACTACAACTATAAAAACACTAAGCTGAACCACAGTAGCAAGAACACACATTCTAGGCTTGCTCTCTTTTTGGGGCGGTGGGAAGGTGGGGATGGCAGAAAGATTTAACTGTTGAGTTTGAAGTAGGATAAGGAAGAGATACATTGGTGTTTAAAATAGCCAAGAGGGGCCGGGAGTGTGGTCTAGTGGTAGAGTGCTTGCCTAATATGCATGTAACTCTGCGTTTGATTCTTTGGTACTATACATACACAGAAAAACCTGGAAGTGGTGCTGTGGCTCAAATGATAGAGCACTAGTCTTGAGAAAGCCTAAGGATAGTGCCCACGCACTGAGTTCAAGCCCCAGAACTGGCAATTAACTAATTAAATAGCCAAGAAATCAGAGCATCCAACATACTCATCAAGAGATATATCCATTCTTTTTTTAATATGACAAGAATAGAATATTGTTATACTGTGAAAAAAGTAGCAAATCTTATCAAATGCTACATAATATTGTGGTTGACCCTCCAGGCATTAAAGTAAAATAAGCCAGTGACAGAAAAAGAAATACTGCATAACTCCACTTGTTTGAACTCTCTAAAGCAATCAAATTCTTAGAAATAGCAGAATGGTGGTTTGCAAGTGCTTGGGGGAGGGAGTGGGGAGAGAAGGGAGGAAGGAGGGAGTTGTTGTTTATTGGGCACAGAATTTCAGTTATGCAAGAGGAATATGTTCTAGAGATCTATTGCACAACAATACACACATAATTTACTACTACGGTACAGTGCTCTGAAGAAATGGTTAAGCTAGTAAGTATTTATCATGTGGCTTCTAACCACAATTTTTAAAAAGCAACCACCTTAGCACAGAAAACAAACCAAAAAGGAACAAAGTATTGATGGATCCCATGGGAAACTTGAATAAATCTCCAAAGCACTATGCTGAGCATAAAAAAAAAAAATGACAATGCTGAGAGTGTGGCCTAGTGGTACCCATGAAGGCCTGGGTTCAATTCCTCAGTACCACATACACAGAAGAAGCCAGAAGCGGTGCTGTGGCTCGAGTGGTAGAGTGCTAGCCTTGAGAAAGCCCATGGACAGTGTCCAGGCCTTGAAATCAAGCCCTAGGACTGGCAAAAAATGAAAACAGAAAAATGACAATCCTAGAAGGTAATGGATTTTATGATTCCATGAATATAATATTCCTGGACTAACAAAACTGTAACAATGAAGAGGTTAGTGGGCTGCTGGAGGAGGGACAGGGAAGGGGCGGGGGGGGGCAGCAGGCATGGCTACCAGAGGCAACTTGAGAAACAAGTGACCTGCAGGTTATACCTTCCCACTGAGTCCTGTAAACATCCTGTTTTTGTTAGCCCTGGGGCTTGAACTCAGAGTTTTGATGCTATGCTTGAGCTCTTTTACTCAAGGCTACCACTATACCATTTTGGGCCACAGCTCTACTTCCAGTTTTCTGGTGGAATCGTCTCATGGACTTTCCTGCCTGGGCTGGCTTCAAACCCCAATCCTCAGATTTCAGCCTCCAGAGTAGCTAGGATTGCAAGCATGAGCCATCACTGCCCAATACTATTGGGCTACTGTTTTCAAGATGCCATCATCGAAGTATATGGCTTATTACTATTTCTTGCAAATGTTTATAATAAAATATATAATAACCTCAGAATTAAAAGTTTAATTAGCTGGCACTAGTGGTTCACACCTGTAATCCTAGCAACTGAGGAGGCTAAGATATAAGGATGATGGGTCAAAGCCAACTTGTACAGGAAAGTCCCTAAGATTCTTACGAGCTACCAAAAAAGCTGGAAGTAGGTGAGCACTGGTGGCTCATACCTGTAATCCTAGCTACTCAGGAGGCTGAGATCTGAGGATCATGGTTCAAAGCCAGCCCACCCAGGCACTAAAGACCGTGAGACTCTTTATCTGTAATTAACCACCAGAAAACCAGAAGTGCGGCTCAAGGGGCAGGGTGGTAGCCTTGAACTGAAGAGTTCAGGGACAGTGCCCAGGCCCAGAGTTCAAGTCCCATGACCACCAAAAAAAAAAAAAACCGGAAGTGGAGCTGTGGCTCCAGTGGTAAAGCCCTAGCCTTGAGTAACAGAGTGTCCAGAGTTCAAGCAGGAATCTGCATTAAAAAAAAAAGTTATAAAGTATTTTCCCCCAAATAGAAGTTAAGTGTTAACTGAAAATGGTGTAGAGCTCTTTATACTTGTGTGCCACTTCCCCCAAGGGATAAAGAGCCAGGCTTTCCTTTAGGAAGAAGTATTACTTCAGGGTGTGTCTAGAAAAATCTTTCACATGTCCCATTCCAAGAAATGAGAATCTGGGTTTAGACATACCCTGGGTTAGAGAGGGGACAGGAAGGGGAAGGAGAAGGAGAAAAGAAAAGGAAAATGAGAAGGGAAGGGGAAGGGGAAGAAGGGGGAAAGTCAGCTCTACAAGGGCTGTCTGAGCTCTACAAGGGCTGTCTGGCCTGTTTTAGTCTTCACTGTCCCAGAAGTCAGTCCTATAATAAGAAAGCTGAGAAGGAGTTATGAGCCCCAAAAGAGGAGGAAGGAGCACCCAAACTCAGAAGGCAGTTCTGTGTGCTGAGGCCAAGTTAGCTAGAGAGATAAGAGCCACCATCATGCTGAAAATCTTCTGCTCCAGCTCCAGTGGAGTCAGAGTTCATACAATCCCTGTGGTATCATTTGAACAGGACCTGACTTGATATATATTACATTGCATTCTCTCAACAACCTGGTGCTGAGGTTGGTAGTTTGAGCACAACTTAAAGATCAGGAGACAGGGTTTCAGAGAAGTTACATCATTTTCCCACAGTTACTCAACTGGTGAGAGGCAAAGCTGGCATTCAACACTCAGGCCCATCTATCCACGGAGCAGGAAGTCTCAAACAATATCATATAAATAATACAATCCAGGCTGAGTTATCAGATGCTGAGGAGAGCCTCTAAACTCAGCTGGAAGAGGTCACAGAGGTCCTTCATCCCTAAGGTACACTGGAAAAGGATTACCTAGCTGAATTCCCCTAGAGGGGGAAGTGCTGCTGAGGATCTGCCCCTTCAGCCTGCTGGGAAGGAGGAGCAACAGTGGAGGAAGCCTTCCCTGCATTCCCAGGTGGCAGCGCTATAGGTATTCTGGATTGATTGGAAGGCATATGGGTAAAGATCTAACACACACACACACTAGCATGCTCTACAAAGAAACTCAGGGTAAGCCCCAGGGACCGGGTGATGACCTCAGACACAAAGCATGTAGTGAGCAAATTCTGGAGCCTCAGTGGATTTGACAGACTAAACAGCAGGGATGAACCCATGCCAGGCACTTGTGCTGAGCCGGCTGTGTTACCCTGGGGGCTGGTGGATGGGAAGAGACTCTTCCTTTGCAGAGATCATACCACACAGGCATGGGACAGGAGGCAGAGACCCCTCTCTATGCCAACAGCACTGCCAATTCAGGTAGTTCCTCAGTTTTGGGCAGAGGCATTCTCAGGATTCTGGATACCTCTGCATATCACTGGTGAAAAGTTACAAAGAGTCTTGATAAAGACTCAGAGGATGCTGAGCCAAAGACTGAGAAGGGAGGGGACAGTTACAGACAGAAAGGGAAGGAACAAGCAGGGAGAATGAGAGAAGAAAAAGACCTTAATGAAGGAAAAATTGCCAAGGCCACACTAAAAATACTTTCCAGGCACATATTTCAGCCAGTACATAGTGGTTCTTCCAATTAAAGATGTGTCATTTCCTGGGTTATTAAATCGAGATCATGCAACATTCCACTTGGGGCCTGTGAAGGAAGGTCATGTTCTCCGCCTCTCCTAGCAGCAAGGCAGAGAAGACACAGGCTGCCCCGTTTCCATCAGTCTGCACAGAGCTGCTCGGAGGCCTTCCTTCAGACTGTGTCCATGAAAACCTTAAGAAGGGAGGGGTGGCGTGGATCTCGGGAATCCACAGTATCCCCCAAATCACCTTGAAAGGACCAACAACTCAAGCAGGCAGGACTTCTTAAAAACCAGAATTTGGGGAAACAAAAAAGCAGGAATCCCCATTTTTCCCTAGTTACTTGATAAATGCCAGTGACCTTCAACATCAAAATAATAATAATAATAATAATAATAATAATAATAATAATAATAGTACTGGAGGTTTGAACTCAGAGCTTGGCACATGCTAGGCAAGTGGTTCCTATCTTTTTGACCCTAGTTAATTTTTGAGATATGGTCCCACTTGGGGCCTGTGCTAGCGCTAGCCTGAATCATGATCCTCCTATATGTACTTCTTGTCATAATTGGTATGACGAGTATACACCTCTACATCCAGCTACTGAGATGAGGTCTTCCAACTTGTCTACCAATGGAAGCCTCAAACTTTGATCCTCCCAATCTCTGCCTCCTCCTGAGTGACTAGGAATGAACCACCAGCTTCTGGCCACCACTTCCAATGTCTTCTAAAGCCAACTAGCAAAAGTCTATCCTTGTGAGACACTTAAGGAACTGAAAGGAAAAATCTCAGTATCCTCTCAGTGGCAGGCAAGGGAGACCTACCTACAATGAGGACTTGAAAATATCTGTCTCTCAAGTGCCAATGATTGTTTATAGAGATTCCCTTCTTGAATACTTGTTTGTTAAACAATTCATTTGAAATATGATGTAATAATCAATGTTAATAAATTCTCTAATAGAAAAAAGAAACTATCTGTCTCTCTTGGAGGTCGGGAAGTGGGCAGAAGGTTTAAGAAATCAGATCTACCATGAGGCCCCTATGCCCTTGAGTTCTTACAAAGCCCTTAACTGAACAGTTAAGGACTCAGGGACCCAAAAAACTTAGCCTCTCCTCATCTGCATTTGAAGTACTTAGAGGGGTACAATTTCAACATGTTAAAAGTTGAGCAGGTGACTCATAAAGGTGAATTGGGGAGAAACAGAAACAAAAGGGCTTCAGAGTTAAGACACCAATCTGAGGACTGGAAAAGATCCTCAGCTCTAGAGAAGTTGTGACTATTACTGTGTTTTCCAACAAAGTTTGAACACTGAAAACGCAGCTTCCAGATTAAAAGAGGCCTTGCAACTTCGATTTTAATGAAAGCAATCCTCAACCTGCACAGGGCTTCTGGCTACAAATCAGAGGTGCAGCATTGCATCTGCACGGGGCATGCGTGGCCCAATGGACACAGATCACAGTGTGGTCTTCTCTGACCTGGGATGCTTATCCTGATGTGGCCTCTGATATATGTGTGACCAACTCATACACGTGTCTGTCCACTCACTCTCATCACAGCCATGTGCTTTGTCACAGGCTTCTGGGAGTTCTAGACTCATCCACAAAGTGTTTGGGAGGAAACCTGTGGCCCATGCCTGTAAATCTAGCTACTCAGGAGGCTGAGATCTCAGGAATATCATGGTTCAAAGCCAGCTCAGGTTGAAAAGCTCATGACAATCATATTGCTTGGTAAAAAGCTGTAAATGGCTCAAATGGTAGAGCACTAACCTTGAGCACAAAAGCCAAGCAAGAACATGAGGCCCTGAGTTTAACTTACAATACTGTCACAAAAATAAACTAAGAGTTTGTCGAAAAAAGATAATAGATAATGGGCCCCTCTGCTGAGAAGATCTAAGGGACCTGATACAGACTCAAAAGCATTGCAATCCAATAAATAATCTGTGACAGAAGGGGACAGCCTGCCCAGTCCCCTCAAGACACTTCCTCAGACTTTTCTACCATTCCTACCCACAGCCCCATCTCTCCCTTGCTAAGAGAGCCTTGGCCACAAGATCATAACCTATTCCTGTGGATAAGCATTTGTAGCCTCATGGACTGTTCTGTCTACAATTTCTTTCTTCACTTGGGAGTAAAATGAAGCACCACTTCACCACCACAGTGCACCTTGGCATCCTTCTTCCTGCTCAGATCACTCAGAACAACACTAAGTTGCTAGCTTCTCTCCAGAGCTCCCAGCAGGTGTCCCTCGGGGAGAGGCGAGGCTGGGAAGGAAGGCCATGGTCTGCTGATGATCAAGGTGAGAAGAGCACTCAAGACCAGATTAACCACCCACCGTTCTCAACAGCAACAGACCCAGTGCAGGGCCGTTTCCGTGTTACTTCTTATTCCTACAACCACTCTACTAACAGGAAGATTAAGAAAAAGGAGCTGCCGGACACCAATGGACAACTGTGATCCTAGCTACTTAAGAGGCTGAGATCTGAGGATAGCAGTTGGAACCCAACCTGGGCAAGAAAGTGCACGAATACAGACTCATCTCCATCCAATTAACTACCAAAAATGTCAGGAATGGAGGTGTGGGGCAGGTGACAGAGCACCAGCCTTGAGCAGAAAAAGCTAAGGGATAGTGCCTAAGACCTGTCCAGCACACACACACACACACACACACACACACACACACACACACACACACGTAAGGAAAATGCATACAAAAGGTTTTCTCCCTAAGTAATGGTTTAGCCTTCTCTCACTTGCCAAGAGGAAATGATCCTGGTGTAAATAAGCCTCTTCTAGAAGGCACCTGGAGAAAATTCCTGGGTCTACTTACGGTCTGCCATTGGCCTCTCCCCCGCTGGCTGCAGTCTTGGACTCCACAGCACTGTTGAAGTTGGAGATGTTCTCGGAGGAGTACAAGCCCGATGGGTTGTTGTACTGGTTGGTGATGACCCTGGGGGCAGTTCCTGAGGCAGGAGAGGCAGTAAAGGGCATGGCACTTCGGTTGTGGGCACTTCCTATGTGCAGAACCTCCTGCAGGCAGAGAAGAGGAGAAATCAGGGGCGGAGTTCACTATCCATCCCTTGATGGGCAGTGCCAGCTGAGAGCCAGGGGGAGTTTCCAGCCAAGCCACAATGGTTCTGGTGCAATGCCAAACTGTAGCTGAGAGACTCTCTCAGCTCTATTGAGATTTGTGGGGCAGGCCCAGGGCAGGGTCCTCAGATGGGAAGTGGAATTCAGTTCCTACCCTCTGAATCAGCTCTGCTTCTGCTTCTGCCCCACAGCCTAGCGAAGCCTGATCCCAGGGTAACCAGAGCAGGAGGCCCCTGAAGCCTTGGGCTGGCAGGATCCAAAGCAGAGATGAAGCGACCCTTAGGGCACATTCCAGAGGGATTAAGGAATCAACAGGCAAGGAAAATGCAGAGTGGAGCAGGAGATGACAAGGTGGAGATAAATTCCCCAGAATTTATCTGAGGAAGGTGGAGCAGGTTGGATGGAAGAGATGACAGGGTTGTTGTGCCAGCTGGTGGGTGCTGGGCTGGTCTCAATGACTCAGAGGGGAGACAGAGCAAACCAACTGGGCTGGTAGAAACACACAGGCTACTCAGGGATGCCTGGTAAGGGGCAGAAGAACTTAGTTTTCACTGTGATTTGAGAGCAACCCCTCCCCCCAGCCCCACCCCTTCCTCCTGGAAGTCTGGCAAACAATTACTAAAACAGCAACTTCTAGATGCTTCTGTGTAGGTCCTCAGATACACTTTGTAAACAAACATTCCTTTAAAAAAAAAAAACTGCGAATGTTTCCCAGTGACGCAATGAGCACTTTCTGCTCAGCTTTTCTGGATCCGTTCATGGTTTCCAAGCAATGAATACACCGTGCTGCCCTTTAAATGCAATTCCTATGTATTTGTTGACTTCCTGAGAGAATTCACCTGAACTTTAGTTTCTCCTTTAAACACTCAAGTCCGAAATGTGTTCCTGTCTCTCCATTGTTCGTCTATTTGTTTTTATTGTCAGGGTACTATATAGAGAGGGGTTACAGTTACATTTGCCAGGTAGTCGGTGCATTACTTCTTACACATTGATACCCCTTCTCATGTTTTTGTCCCCATTTTCCTCCTCGCATCCCCTCCACTGTTCTTCCAACTAACACTTTAATTCACTGCATACCTAATTTAAAATAAAAGACAAACAGCTAGCCACCAGTGGCTCATGCCTGTAATCCTAGCTACTCAGGAGGCTGAAATCTGAGGATGGCTGTTCAAAGTCATTATTGGCAGTCAAATCTGTGAGACTCTTATCTGCAATTTACCACCAAAAAGCAGGATGTGGAGCTATGGCTCAAGGGGCAGAGTGCTAGCCTTGAACAAAAAGGCTAGGGACAGTGCCCAGTTCCTTAGTTCAAGCCCTGGGACCGGTACAAAAATTAGTTAGCTAATAGACAACAGAGAAATGTTTCTATGTGACCAGGGGCATGGTTCAGGTGGTAATGTACCTGCATAGCAAGTATAAGTCCTTGAGCTCAAACCCCAGTACCACCCCTCCTCAAAGGTTCTTCTGACTGATTTCTTTATTTATCACTATTCAGCTATGCATCCTCTTTAACAAGTCAGAATCAGTGGGCTTTTACTGTATAAATCATATTTAACTGACTCTGTCCATGTTATACAAACAGCTAAGTTTACACAGCTAGCCATAAAAGGAGAGGCATAGCTACTTAAGAATAAGTATTTCAGCTGGGTGCCAGTTGCTCACACCTGTAATCCTAGCTACTCAATGGGTTGAAATCTGAGGATCACAGTTCAAAGCCAATCTGCACAGGAAAGGCCATAAGACTCTTATCTCCAATTAACCACCTGAAGTGTTGTAAGTGGAACTATAGCTCAAGTGGTAGAGTGCTGGCCTTGAACATGAAAGCTCAAGAACAGCATCCGGGCCCTAAGTTTACGTTCTAGGACAAATACAAAATACACACACACACACAAAAGATTTCAGCAGTAATAGAGAAACAGAAAGGAATCGCTGAGCAATTTTATAAAACAATGGCTCCAAGGAATCATTAAAACTTCATTTGACGATGGTGGCAAAGTCACAACAGGCAGGCCAAAGACTCTTTGCCACATGCACTACAGCCCTATGGACAAAGAAGGACCGCGTCCAATATAGGCATCTGTTTTTCTCTCTACCTCTCCATGGCTAGTGCTTGAAACAGCCTGGGATGCTAAGCACCAGAGAAGAGACTTATTCTTCAATCTTGGCTAGCCTTTGCCTTCCCACTTCATGTCTGGCTACGGGCCAGTTAGACCTCTCTGAGCCCACTGTTCATCCTTAAAATGACAAAAACAACAAGAAGGCTTCTTCACTAGGCATTGCAGTAGCATGTTAGCATACCCAGCACAGTGACTGACACCTGACTGATGGCCAATCAGGGTCTGCCCTAGTCTCTGGTCTCCTCTGGGTAGAAATGTATGTCCGACTAGAGGGAAAGCCCCTGGACAACTGAGGTTCAGAAATCTTGATTTTCACTTTGTAAACAATGTTTCAAGAATGTATCTGGTTTGGACATAAAAGGAATATCTCTAGCCCCAAGTGAATACTGATCTTTCCAGAAGGCAGGCAGATTTAGGGCTTGCTGTTTTGGAAGGGATGATGTCATTGTTGGGGCTTTGTATTTATCAGTCTCCAAGGAAACTCAATAATGAGGAAATACAAACTAGGTGTGTAACTATGCTGACCTCAGATAAGCTGGGGTGTTGCTTGGCTTTATGTGAACCAGTAGCTCTTTTCATTACGGATGAACTCTGCCCTTGCTCAGGTGTCCTCTAGTTTCAGACTCAAAATGGAAGATTATGGGAAAATGAGAGGTGGAAGTCTTTTTGTATATTCATAAGCTACTGGAATTAAGAGTACACCCTGATTAGGCTTTAAAGAATCTTTAATCCAAAGAGAGCTATCTAAAAAGTTATGTTTACATGTAGAAGATGAAAATTCAACAACGATACAAATGAAAATCTGAAATGTGAATGACTGTATTATTTAAGTGAAAATAAGGATTTCAGACAGACCAAGTTAAAACATGATCCTTCTATGTGGTACAAAACACATAAGGCCAGATCACAGACTATTGCTTTGTGAACCAGCCTTATAGAGCTTGTATTGAATATTAAGTTCATGTCAGTTTGGAAATGGCAGAGGCAAAAATGATCCTTAAAACAACTCTAGATTATTAAGCATGACGTTTTGGGTTTTGTTTGCAGTTAGTCCTGGAGCTTGAACTCAGGACTTGGGTGCTGTCCCTGAGCTTTATTGCTCAAAGCTAAAATTCTACAACTTGAGCCATAGCTCCACTTCCAGCTTTCTTGGTGCTGAATTGGAGATAAGTGTGTCATGGACTTTCTTGCCTGGACTGACTTTGAACCATGATCTTCAGACCTTATCCTCCTTAGTAACAGGAGCATAACTTTCAAGTATCATTTTTACTATAGTAGTGGGAAAAAATAATTTTGTGAAATTTTAATGGGGCCGTTTAAGAAAAGATGACTTCAATCAATTTACACACTAATGGTACAATATGAGTTCAATGTCATACAATTTCTGTCATAGGTATAAAAGAGAGCTGGGTTTTACTATTCTTTGGGAATATCTCAATTCACTATAAAAAGTATGCCAAACTTGGGGCCAGGAGTTTGGCCTAGTGGTTAAAGTGCTTGCCTAGCATGCATGAAGACCCGGTTCGATTCCTCGGTACCACATATAGAAAAAAGCCGGAAGTGGTGCTGAGGCTCAAGTGGTAGAGCTTAACCTTGAGAAAGTCCAAGGACAGTGCTCAGGCCCTGAGTTCAAGCCCAGGACTGGCAAAAAAAAAAAATTATGCCAAAGTTAGAAAAAAATGTTTTTTTGTGCCAGTCTTAGGACTTGAATTCAGGGCCAGAGTACTGAACCTGAGCTTCTGTGCTCAAGGCTAGTGCCCTACCACTTGAGCCACAGCACCACTTTAGCTTTTTGATGGGCGACTGGAGATTAGTCTCAGGGACTTTCCTGCCTGGGCTAGCTATGAACCATGATCCTCAGATCTCAGCCTCCTGAGTAGCAAGGATTATAGGTGTAAGCCATAAGCACCCAGCTTTAATCACAACCCAAGCTATAATTTGCAAAAGACATTTTCAACTTTTTTAACTTATCATTAATAATACTTATTAAAAAATACTTTGGGGCAACTTGATCAGAATGCTTGTCTTGCTGCCTTCTTCGTGTCTCCTGTCCCTTTCATTCCTCCCTCTAGGTTCTTGGCCCTAGTTGACGTCCCGCTGGACAGGACAAATGGCGCCCAACGTGCGGCTCGAGTGCCTGCGAGGCTGAGGAACGCTGTCTTCCAGGAAAACTTGGATCCAAGTGATTGTGTGACCTGCTTGGAGTGGCCCGCCCGAGACATCTCGGTCAACGCTGAGAGTGAAGATGGCGCAAGGTAAGTGATTGGCCATGAGACAGGCATCATCATCACAGGAATTGTTCATTTCAGATTTAAAGGAGGCTCTCAAGACACGAGGAACTTGGGTTAAAAAGAAAGATTCAAAGGCATTTTTCGATTACCTAGGAGAATTATGTCCTTGGTTTCCCAAGGAGGGAACGATTAATGAGATTAAATGGCAAAGAGTTGGAGATTGTTTATTAAGAAGATTCATGTTTTTATAAGAATTTTCATGTAGTTATTGCAATTGTGGTCAAATAAGGAACATTTTCTGCCTGAAACTATAAATAGTGCATGCTTGGCCATATACACTGTAAATAGCGTATTTGACAAGGAATTGTTTTTATGTAGATAAAATGATCATTGATCTTAAGATTGCTTTTTTACAATTCCCCTACACCCTGATGATATTTTGTTGGCAGCTCAGGACAGGTCAGATCTAGATTTCAGATCTCCAGGCCGAGAAGGTCTGGGAGACCTTAACATGCTCCATGTTAATGGCAGCCATTCTTTTCAATTGGGCCACATGGGACCTGGTGAGAAGGAGGAAGATTAACTTGGGAGAGGACCCTCCCCTCGGGGTCTATCCGACTTTGTCTGCCCTTAAGGCCTGCTTCTATCCTGGCTCAGTTACATCTAGGGCCAAGGAAACTTTAAATAAGGAGCACTCAGAGTTAGCCCTCCCGATGCTCAGGGAAAAAAAAGGGGGGGTTAGAGCCCTGAGGAGGGATTTTTGGGCCCCTTTGATCCTGGGAGCAGGCCCCAGAGCCCTACACCAAGTGCTCCTGCCCCGGAATTTGCAGCAGACAATTGTGGGGGCAGAACGGCCTCCGCCATTTTACTATCCATCTTCCCGCGCTTCACCTCGTGTTAAACAGGAAGAGGAGGTCAAGGCGCCATTTTACTCCTCCCCACCATGCTTGGTAAATGCTAACCCTGGGGGCAATAGACCTGCCCTAAAAGAGCTTAAGAAAGCAGTCTGCGAGGATGGGCCTAATTCACCCTGGGCCGAGACCATCCTGGCTCACCAGCTCACCACCCAAGACTGGAAAAATTTAACTAAGGCTGAGCTTCCTGGCTCCCTGTATGACCGCAGACCACAAACTGGTCTGTGCAGGAATGAAGGAAAGGTCTATGGGGAGGTGGATAGTTGTCACTAAGGATGTGGGCACTCACAGTCACAGATGCTGGTTGCGGCCCTACAAGCCCAAAAGGCCTGCGTGCTTACCTCTTCTACTGGTGCTGGGAGAGGAGTTTGTTATGGGTGTGGCCAGCAAGGCCAAGTCAGTTGGGATGGATACCTGATCCCCCACAGGGAAGCCTTTCAGGCCAGACAAAAGGCCTAACTCCACCTAAAATACCCTGTCCCCAGGAGCTGCAATGGCTCTCAGGCCTTAAAGTTCCCAGCAACTAGAAACTGCTGCAGGCCCCAGCTCCTGGGTGTAGCTGGCCTAGCAGCATGTTAGCAATTGGCACGCCCCTTGTCCTGGCTAGAGCCATCCAGCCACTGCTCTTAAAGAGGACCTGCCCTATAATCTCTATGGAGAGACAAGATACGGATGTTGTGGCATTCTATGATGACTGCATTAGTTATGAAAAAATTAGCATAGAACTGCTCCCCAAATTCTAGGGGCCACAGTCTAATCACATGGGGAGCAGTGGCCTATTGGTGGGAAAAACAAGTGGAGCTACTAAAATTAAAGGATCAGACAAATACAGGTTTCAAATACAGGTTTCTTCTTGATCTCCCTGCAGTGTGCCCATGGGGGCCACCCAACCAGGGCTCCCAAGTCTTTCATCAATTCCTAATAATTTGTATATTTATGCTATTGAGATAAAAGATGGCTTTTTTCTAGAAACAGTGGTTTTCCTTTAACAACTTTTTTTTTGAAAAGACACCCAGGTTTAAAGCAAAGGCCTCCGAGGTAAGTAAAAGTCGGCTGACCACCCTGTATGTCTGTCTAAAAAGTGCACTGTGGGCCAAAAAAAAGCTGGAGCAGCAAGGCCTGGGTGGTCAAGGGACGCCTTGACCCCCCTATTGGATCTCTTGTCAGTAACAGGGCATGCCTGAGAGTCTCACCTGCAAGACATGTCTAAATAAGTTGTTTGGTGAGAGCGTTCATCTGAGTTCGTGTTGTTGTGTTAAATGTATCCGATTGAGTCCCATTTTCTGTTGTAAGTCAATGTCTGGTTCTGTTTGAGAGTAGATCAGGATGGCCTCCACCAGCCAGCTGCCAAGGAATGGAAATTTCTGTAGGGGAGGTGCCCCCTGAATTCTCAATTTCAGGGCCCCACGGTCTTTCCATCACTCTGGTAGTTTAAGTCCAGGCATGCCATCAGAAGTTTAGGAGTTTCTTAAAAGTCTCTGCTTTTCTGTCTTGTTCTTGTTTTTCCTTGTGTATCTATTTAATTGTTTCTGGAAAATAAAAGTTTCGTCTCCACCTGGGGTAGGTCTAGGGCCTGGTATGGCCCCTCCCGCTCGGATGCAGTGGAGGGGAGCCTAGACCAGACAAAGCAGCTGAAGGCTTAGTCTAGTTTCCTTTTTCCTAACAACCTGCTGAAGTGACAGTGTGGAGACAGTTGGTGGCAGGACACAGACTTCAGTCTTAGTTCTTCTAGGTTTAAGACTCCCACCCAACTTTCATCTGCAAAAAGTAATATGTCTGATATCAGAAACGAGCTCTGGAAGAATAAATTTCAGCTAAGTTGCCTTGTTAGAAAGCTTTGTTTTAAAACCTGGTTGTCACCTCCAAGAATAAAATTTTGGCAAAAAAAAAAAAAAAACCTCATGATACTAAAATTTCTGAAATATGAACGGCCAATATTAATTTTGCGCGTTTTAAGATCTTTGAGTATGAATGTGTGTGTGAATGGGTATGAGTGAACATTGTTCAAGGTTAAATTGTCAGCATGCTATGTAAAACAATGCATAAATTTATACTTAAACACAAAGGCAATTGGGTAATTCTAAGTTTAAACTTCAAGAAAAGTATTAGGTTTAAATGTTTCCTATGTCTCAAAGCATTATTACATTATGTTAAAGAGAAACTGGTAAATAGTATTTTTCTAAAGATCCTGAAATCTGCATTTAAAAAATCTGGTATTGCAATGCATATAGCTGTTTACATTGTAAACATTGTATCCTATTCAGCACAGAGGCATTAGGGAATTTGGAATTTATTTCCTTAAAGTTTGGAGACATGTATTAGAGATTTAAATGTGAATTTGTTTATCAATGTCAAAAACTTTGCCTGTCTTTTAAAACTGTTTAGGTAATCAAATGCCAAGAGAAAGGACAGGGAAAACTTAGGATAGTCCTGGGTGGCCATCTTTGGGGGTGAGAGGTGAATGGGCAAAGGTGCAGCTCTGGGTTTCCATGGTGGGACAGGCCCTAGGGAGGGTCCACGCATGGTGGAAAAAAAAAAAAAGTAAGCTGGCACAAAGGCTGTTCATTTAAACCTGGTCAGATCGGCAGAGTGGACTATCTTTTTCCTTGCAAACCGACACTGGAAATCTGATAATAAAATATGGGTGGTGTAAAAAAAAAAAAAGTACTTTGGGTCTGGGAGTTTGGCTTAGTGGTGGAGTGCTTGCCGAGCATGCACGAAGACCAGGGTTCAATTCCTCGGTACCGCATACATAGAAGAAAAAAAAAGCTGAAAGTGGTGCTGAGGCTCAAGTGGTAGAGCTCTGGCCTTGAGAAAGTCCAAGGACAGTGCTCTGAGTTCAAGCACAGGACTGGCAAAAAAAAAATACTTTGGTAGATAAATTACAAGCAGCACACTAGATGTGAAGAATTTACAAAAGTATTCTCAACATTTTTCTAATTGTTCTTATTTCAAAAAAGAATTTTTATACATTGTAATTTAGAAAATGCATTTAAGAGAGAAATAAAATTACGTGGGAAACTGACAGATTTTTATTGACAAATACAGGGTTTCAGGACAGTGTGCAGTTCCTGGAAATTCTAATGTATATGTACGTGCTCACACACGTGCATGCTGGTACTGGGGCTTGAACTCAGTCAGGGCCTGGGCACTGTCAGGTCTCCTAGCTTTTTCACTCAAGGCTACCACTCTACCACTTGGACCCACAGCCCCACTGGAGATAAGAGTCTCTTGGACTTGTCTGTGTGAGCTAGCTTCCAACCTTCCCCCCTGAGATCCTCAGATCTCAGCCTCCTAATAGCTAGGTTTAGAGGTGTGTGCCACCAGCACCCGGCTGTTCCCAGAAATCCTATTTGGTATCAACTCCTTCCTATATCCTTCAGTAGTAGCTGCCATTTTATTCTTAGTGACTTTAATGTCTCACTAGAATTTCTACTGTAATAAAAATAAAGATTTCTACCCCAGAACTCCTGAGAAAGCAGCAGGATTTACTACTAATTTCCCCTTGGTTCCTTCCAACTCTCTGCACTCTGCACTTATGTTATCGTAGGGAAGATTCACCTGAATCTAAAATCCCTAAGAGTGAACTCAGCTCACTAATTTCACTCTAGTCCCGCTAACTCTACTTCCACACGCTTCCCTTATCACCTCCGACCCTCTGCTTCAGCTCCCTGCCCTGGGGTTTTCCAGTCCTTTCTTCTGGCAGTTCCCTTACGGGAAAACCTGAACCAAAGCCAGATCCCACAGAGTCTGTGGAGAGCTCTCCCTCCCATCTCACCCTGGGCGCCAGGGCAGGAAAGATAGGAATATACTGGAGGGCCAGAATGGGAAGCAGATGGTGTCAACAAGCATGGTAGTGACGAGCTAGTACTTACCTGGGGTTCAGAGGCTAAGTTCATCTTGTATGGGTGACGTTTTCCCTCCTCCGTCACAAGAGGAGACCAGATTTTTTGTTCAGATCTGCAACAGATGAACAAAGCTGTTATTTATTGCCTTCTTTCTTTCTCTCCTTTCTTTCATTTGTTCATTCATTCGTTCTTCTTTACAGTGTGGAGGATCAAACCCGGGGCCTTGCATCTGTCAGGCTCTACCACTGAACCATATCCCCATTCCACAGTCCTTGTTGCATTTGTGCTAAAATAAGTAATTCATGACCCTCTGCATCCATGCATCCTGCCTGATCAGATCCAACCAACTCTAGGCAGACAATACTTTTAAGCTATATCTATACTGAATATCTAGACTTTTCTTTGTCATTATTCACTAAAAAATATGGCATGACAACTGTTCACACTGCATTTACAGTTTTTGAAGTATTATAGGTTATTATACTGTACAAGAACAAGTGTATAGAATGTACACCATTAATGACACCACTCATTTAAGGAACCAAAGCACAGATTTCAGAAGGGTTCCTTCCCCTCCCCAACTGCACCACCCACCCGTGGATGCTAAGGGACAACTGCAGACACTAAAACTGATTCGAAAAACATTCCTGGACTTCTACCTTCTCAACTTGCACTCCATCATCAGCCTTACCACTGTTCTGCCAGTCTGATGGCATCCATATCTGAGGGAGTGTCAAGCAGCCCATCCCCTTCTTCCTCCCTAAGTATCCCTCTGTACACTCTGGGCAGCTGACATGGGCCACAATGCTCCTCCCTCTCCCTGTGTGTGCCTCGTGCTGCCCTACCTCTGCCCAGCATGGAATGACCTTCTCCACCTTACCCCAATGTCTCTGACCCAGACCAGATCATCAGTTCACTCATGAAGCTGATTTGGTCCAGTGAAAGCAATTCTTCTCTTTTTTAGATTTTGCAAAAGGATTTTCTTCTTTCCAGTCTAGTCTCTGTTTTCCTTAGGGTAGGGTTTTCTTCTTTTACAGGCAGAGAATATTTGCATTTACATTCGTATTTGTCGAAATTCCTATTACAGTACTCGAAATGTCTAAGGTGCATGTGTACAATTTGGTCAGAAATGAATCAAAATTCATGGAATCAATAATTCAATGAATGCACAAATGGCCTGCATTAGAACTTGAAGGGAAGGATTTGAACTGGAATATGTGGAGATGAGAAGGAATGAAAATAGGCTTTTGAGAAAGGGGTGTAATGAAAGTGTTCCCCCAAAGGTGAGTACAATATTGAACAAAATATGCTGATGTAGTCTATGCTTGGTCCTCTGCTAATCCCATGGCACAAAATTGAAAACATGTATGTTACAGATACATAATCATTTATGGAAGGTAGGTGGAAGTGTGACTCAAGCAAGAGTGCCAGTCATAAGCAAAAAAGGCAAGCAAGACGAAGTAGTCCTGAGTTCAAGCCCCAAAACCTATACACATACACTACACACACACACACACACCTATAATACTAGCTACTAAAGAGCCTGAGATCTGAGGATCATATTAAAGCCAGAAAAGTCCATGAGACTCAGCTCCAATTATCACCAAAAAGAAAATTAAGATTTCTATAAAAACCTTAAGACGTTACAATAGGCTCAGATACAAAGTTAAATATATACCAAATTGCTTATGGTAGAGCCCCTAGACTTGAGTGAAAAAGCCAAGAGAGTGTGAGGCTTTCAATTCAAGTGCCAGTAACAGCATGATATATATATATATAAGTGAATGAATGGATGGACGGCTGGATGGATAAACCAACCACAGAAGCTATGGTTAGGGAAAAATTAAAGGGCAGGTTCACAGATCAAAAGGAAGCATTTGAACTTGATCCAAGAGGAAATAGGAAGCCATTAAAGGCTGAACCAAATCATTCCTGAAATCTTGGTAGAGTCCCTTCTAAAATGTACTAAAAGAATGGAAATTCTACCCTAATTCCAATCCCCAGGTGTTGTCCTCCATTATCCACTCACTCTCTGCTTTTCTTTACTCTGGTGTGAATAACCCACTGACTGAGACTATAATCTCCTGCCGGGATACCCAGGGCCCAGTGTTAGCACAAGAGGAACAGCATCATACCTCCAAGGTACTCAGGAAGAAGTTTTCATTTCCTTACACCTCACACTTTGACTTTACTCCCTGGGAATTCCAATTTGTTATGTCGAAACAAGTGAAACTGGGGTAACTTGGAGAAAGAAGCCTATGCTATGAGAAACACTGTACAATTTAAAAGAAAAACAACAATGAGCAATTGACATTTCAAGAGCTTTGGCATGTGTTCAGTATGTGTGTGTACAGAGCTGGGGGCCCAGGGGTCCTGAGGTGGGGAAGGTAGTCCCGCCCACAAGCAGCTTCCGGTTGATGAGAAACCAAACATTTCCTCCATCTCACCTGGTTACCGTGAGAGTCATGTTGTCTGTGCAGCCCTTGATTTTGTTCTGAGCTTCTAAATGCGTCATCCCGCTGGTGTTTTCCCCATCGATGGCTGTGATAATGTCTCCGATACATAAATTCGCTACAGCAGCCTTGCTTCCAGGAGTGACCTGGCAACAAAGAGGAGGGCGGGCCAGTTACTATTTGTTTCCAAACCACTGAATAAGTGACCAATAGGTTAAGTAGTCACTGATACATATCAACACAGAGAAAAGGCAAGAGCCCAGAGTGGCAGCACAAACCTGTAATCCTGGCATGCAGGAGACCAAATCAGGAAGACCAAAACTTCTTGGCCTCTGGACTACAAGAATGAGCTCATCTCAAAAAGAAAAAGGGAGGAAGGCTAAAAACAGAAATGCTACCAGGCCTGTGAGATTCTATAGAGGCTATATTTGATTTTGTTGGATTCTTACAACTTTATGAGAAAGAATAACAAATATCAGTCTTTGCTTCATAGACCAGGGAACTGAGGCTTATAAAGCTCTGTACCCACTCAGGATGACCCAACTAGATACATTTTACTATTTTACTAGTCATTCAACTAGGGTACTGCAGGCTCAGACCCTGATCCAGACCCAACACTCTGCCCATTGGACCTTGTGACTTCCTTAAAGTAAGTCACCAGTTACAGCTTTGTAAACACACACACATGTACATGTATAAATTGTGTATAGGAACCTCCTAGTTCTGTAAAAAAAAATCTTAATATGTTACCATAGGCACAGATGCAGTGAAACATTACACATCTTATTGCTTATGATTACATACTCCAGGAATGCTTTAGTTTGTTACAAATTTGAGTTCCTTTTCCATTTCAAAAAAAATGAAGAGGGGGCTGAAGTACAGCCTAGCTTCCTATAGAGTTCTCATCTAGCATGCAGGAAGCTCTGGGTTTGATTTCTTAGCACCACATACTCAGAAAAAGTTGGACGTGGTACTGTGGCTCAAGTGGCTGAGCACTAGCCTTGAGTAGAAAGTGTCCAAGGACAGTGTCCAGGCCCTGAGTTCAAGCCCCAGGACTGGCAAAAAAAAAAAAAGATTGTTTTTTAATATGCTGTATAAATTTACATGATTTATCCCATCCCCCAGAAGAACCTGTCTATGATTCTGGTCCTACCTTCTAAATATTTGGTTTTCCACAAGTTGATGCTTCTAGATCAATGATTCCCCCAGCGGCTGTAGAAGGCCATCAGTCACCACAGTGGGTCATCTGCCATCTGCCCACTGTGGGTAGACTGAATAAATATGTCCAACACAGTTGTACAACTAGCTGCAAGTGAACACCGCTGCTGGTATGAGGAATGAAACACAAATTCATCTTGAAGCAATACCAACCTCAGGGTAATGTCACTGTCAAGTATTTTCTAAGCAAAGGTATACTAAAAGTGCTACTATCATTATCCCAGGCCAGTCAGTGGCTCATGCCTATAATCCCAGCTACTCAGGAGGCTGAAATCTGCAGGTCTTGGTTCTAAGCCAGCTGGGGCAGAAAGTCTGTGAGACTCTTATCTCCAATTAACTATCAGAAATCTGGAGTGGAACAGTATCTCAGCATGGTAGAGTGAGAGCCTTGAGCAAAAAAGCTCAGGGACAGTGCCCAGGACCTGAGTTCAAGTGCCAGGACTGGCACAAAAAACAAAAACCCTCCCCATAGGGAAGCCGCCCAGAGCAGGGTAGTTCCAAGGCTCTAGTGCACATAGGGCTCTGCCCTCCCTTAGAGAAGTCCTTGGATCCTGGGAGAGTCCCTTCTCTCATCAGTACCCTGACCCCACAAAAGGAGAGGGGTCAGCTGATCTCTGCAGTCCCTTCTGGCTTGAACATGCTATGACTTTATCAGGCAAAACTCGCCGGGAATGTGGCAGGATGTGGAACCAGCACAGAGATCCTGACCTCCTAACCTTCCTCTCTGGCTTTCCCATCATCTGTCTACCAGAGATTTGGCTTTCAGAAAATGAAGGCCCCAGATCTGACCACCTCCCAAGCAGCCCCTGGGACAAGACATTTTACAGGGGCTGGGCCACGGGCTTCACTTCTGAGTCACTCAGTGCTGACAGTCATTTTCCGACCCATTGTCCTGGGAAGGCTGATCTGGTATGATTTCTAAACAAGGCAGGCTAGGTTGTTAATTGGCTCTGTCTATCCAAGCAGCATTTGATTTGGGCCATGCTTCTGGACTAAAAGCCTCTCCCCAGAGAACAGCTGAAATTCAGGGGGATAATGTTGACCAAACTTACTCAACATGACCAAGTCAAGAAGTGATCTCTTGGAATAAAACCCCAAATCTTTAAAGCTAGGTCTTCCTCTTTTATTGCTCCTTCCCAAAGCTAGTGATAAAGGGACCACCCCAAATTCTCTTCCACCTCAGGATTCTGATGATTGTATCTCTGCTTGTGAACATTTCTACCTGTTAGCCATTCAAATCTCTCAATCTCTCTGTCTCAATCTCTCTCTCTCTCTCTTTCTCTCTCTGCAGAGACTAGGCCTGTGTGTGTGTGTGTGTGTGTGTGTGTGTGTGTGTGTGTGTGTGCTGGTACTAGGGCTAGAACTTTGGGCCTTGTGTTCTTACTTGGCTTTTCACTCAAGCCTGGCATTCTGGTTTGTCTTGAGTCAAACCTCCACTTCTATCAAATCTCCTTCTTCTGAGAGCCTTCCCTGGTCTCCAATTATGACTCCTTTTCATAACCCCTTCTTCATGGCACCTGTCCAGTGGTGCTGTTCAACCTATTTGACAGAGTTGTTTAATGTCATGTTACCTTGGCTACCAAATAGTAATTAAGGTGTAGAGAGTCTTTGTGCTATGGCACGCCCAGGGTCTTGTTATATAGTTAGTAAATGTTCAGTAAATTACTCAATGACTGATCTAAAATATCTAGTGTAGTTAAAGAATACAATAAGCCGGGAGCAGTGGCTCACGCTACTGGGGAGACTGAGATCTGAGGATCAAAGACAGCCCAGGCAATAAAAAGTCTGTGAGACTCTTATCTCCAATTAACCACCAGAAAACTGGAAGCGGTGCTGTGGCTCAAGGGATAGAGTGGTAACCTTGAGCTAAAGAGCTGAGGTATAACACCCAGGCACAGAATTCAAGTCCCATGACCAACATACACAAAAAGAATGCAATCAAGCCACTCCATTTTATCCTATAAAATATTTCAAAGCAATGAAAAAATTTGTATTAAAAAAAAATCAGGGCCCGGAGTTTGGCCTAGTGGTAGAGTGCTTGCCTAGCATGCATGAAGACCTGGGTTCAATTTTTTGGTGCCACATACTTAGATAAGGCTGGAAGTGGTGCTATGGCTCAAGTGGTAGAGCACTAGACTTGAGAAAGCCCAAGGACAGTGCCCAGGCCCGGACTTCAAACCTCAGAACTGGCAAAAATAAACAAACAAACAAACAAACAAACAATCATTCTCTTAATGTCACTATCCTGGAACATGTGTCCTCAATAAACTCAAATGATGGGCTGGGAGTGTGGACTAGTGGTAGAGTGCTTGCCTAGCATTCATGAAGCCCTGGGTTCCATTCCTTGGTACCACATACACAGAAAAGGCCAGAAGTGGTTCTGTGGTTCAAGTGGTAGAGCACTAGCCTTGAGGAAAGCCCAAGGGCAGTGCCCAGTGGACCAAGACCCAGATCTGAAAAATAAGTAAATAAATAGATTTTTTAAAATAAAACTCAAGGAGATTGGGAAGATGGACTGAGGAGATAAAAATAGAAGTTCCTCTTTACTTCTCTATGTACAACTGCTAAGAGGTGGAGACTGGCTTGCGGGAGAGGCATGTCTGCTGAGAACATCCTAACGGGCCCTGGACAAGCTACAACCAGTCCTGCACACCTCTAGCCTGAGTAAGCGAGGCTCAGCTATCTGCCTTCCAGTCATACGGCCATCCTTTTTGAGTCAAACCTTGAGCCAAAGGGAAGTTTGGGGAAATTACAAGACTACATCATCAGATAAGGCTCAGAAAAAATTACAATCTTTTATGTGACATCTCTTTTGGTGGGGGGGGGGGGGGCGGGGAGTGAATTATGCCAGGCACCAGCGGCTCATCCCTGAAATCCCAGCTACTCAGGAGGCTGAGATCTGAGGACCAGAGTTGGAATCCACAAGCAGTGAAGTCCCTGAGACTCTTTATTTCCCACTGGCTAGCAAAAAGCTAGAAGTAGAGCCAGGGGCTAGTGGCTCATGCCTATAATTCTAGCAACTCAAGAGGCCAAGATCTGAGGATCATGGTTCTAAGCCAGACCAGCAGGAAAGTCTAGGAGACTTATCTCCAGTTAACCACTAGAAAATGGAAAGAGAAGCTGTGGCTTAATGTTGTAGAGTGCTAGCCTTGAGCAAACGACCTAATGCCCCAAGGCAGAGAAAAAAAAAAAAAGGTGGAAGAGCTACCAGGCAAGTAGTAGAACAATAGCCTTGAGCAGAAAGAAAAAACAAAGCTCAAGAACAGTTCTCAGGTCTGAGTTCGAGCCCCAGAATCAATAACCTCCCTTCCAAAAAAAAAAAAAAAAAACCCACGAATTTAAATTAACTATGGAATGTACCATAACAAAGTGTACACACACACATTCTATCTCCTACTTGAGACAGCCATTATGATGAGCTTCCTTAAACATGCTGTAGATAATGTTACAAATGAGAAAACTGTGTGTGAGAAAAGCCACGCAAGTTCACACACATAAAGGAACATGCCCAAACTTAACGGCAGATCCCCACATTCAGAACGCTATCCTTTTCCACTCGGGCACACAGCAGACTCTGAACCCAATTGCCAGAGCTAGAGAAAATTCCATCTCCCACAGTCTGCTACACCAGTCCTGCTGCCAGCCTGGTACCTCCTGAGTAGGGGACAACAGGGCCCAATAGCTCTGTCCCCCATAAAACATGCAAACATAACATGGAACCAAAAAGGAGCCAAGACTCAATGTCAGGGGGTTCTTTCCTTTTTTTATTTTTATTTGGCTGTGGGGCACCATCCCTGATCTTTCCAGTGTTCTGGCGGTTAATTAGAGATCAGAGTCTCATAGACTTTCCTGCCCTGGCAGGCTTTGAACCGCAATCCTCAGATCTCAGCCTCCTGAGTAGCTAGGATTGCAGGTGTGAGACACTGGGTGCTCAGCAGGGTTCCTGTTTTGAAGGGTGGATGCAGATCCTTGCGGTGATAATCAATCATGTTGATTAATCCTGGTGGCTAAGAGTAAAGAGGTGTTTATTTTATGTGAAGCACGGAGTAGGCAGTCAGCGAGGGCTAACACACCACTTCTGGCAGGCAGGGAGAGTGGTCTGCACCATGGTAGGTGCGGAAATGGAGGGACAGGGGTGAAGCAGTTTGCCCAAGGTGACTCAGTGGCCGAGTGGCAGGCCACGGCAAGCCCCTGGTCCACTGTACCACACTATCTAGTTTCCTCCCAGCCACCAAATTCCATCAGATCCAGCTCATGATGGAGTCAGCATTGACTTCTCAAAAACAAATCCTTCAAACAAACAGGCCAGCCCCCAAATTCCCAGTATCTGCACATTTATATCATGCAATTCTCACCTAAACCTGTTTGGGCATGACAACTGCCACTAATAAACCATCTGTTGGCTTTCTGAAGAAGTGTTTGCTCTTGTCCTCATGGTAGACCCTGACTGCCTAGGGGCCAGCTAACTGTACGCCTGCCCCTCTGGGCACTACTCTCCCACCTGAAGCACGTGGAAGGCTTTGACGATTTTCACTGCAATTCTAAGTAGTGTATCATACAACTGGGAATGTGGCTTAGTGGTAGCATGCATGCCTAATATGCATGAAGCCCTAGGTTCAAGTCTTCAGCACCACACAAGCAGAAAAAGCTAGAAGTGATGCTGTGGCTCAAGAGGTAGAATGCTAGCCTTGAGCAAAAGAAACTCAGGCCCTGAGTTCAAGCCTAGGACTGGCCATAAAAAAATCCAAAGATATAGCTCTCTCACTTTTGTTAATGTATATCTAAATAACCAGATTTCTAAACAATAAGGCCCTGACCCAGAACTGGATGTGCATTGCCACTGACCATGAGAAACTTCACCCCATAATGATAGCATTTCTCTTCTCTCCTTCCCTGTTCTGTCCTTCCTCCTCCATGTACCCATCAGATACCCTGACATATATCCAAAATATTTAACCACTTGATGAAGATGGGGCCTCAGCAGGTAGCTGCCCAGGGTTCAAGTCCTGCCTTGGTGGCTGATGAGCCACAGGGGTCCCGGGGGAGGAGGCTATATTTCTGTGCATCTCATTCTTCTTACCCAGGCAACAAGAATGGAAATACCTGTCCTACCACCAGGAGCCTGCTGTGAACATGCAATGAGACCATTCAGGCAGAGCATGTGCTCCGCACTCCAGGCATGTGGATATAGGAGACTCACAAGGCACTGGAAAATGCCATCTAGTAAGTTCACTACCTCCTGAGGGGATGAGTAAGAAAAATAGGAGATGACTGTTGTGCTAGAAGCAACAAGAACTTCTCTTGATGGAGTAATCCTGAGGAGACTCCCTGGCGGAGGTGCTGATTCAAACTTCAAAGCCAGAAATGAGGCAGGAAAGAGCAGGCCAAGTCATGGGAACAGCATGTGGACTGGTATGGATAAAACACGGGAAGGAAGGGGATGGAGCTTGTGTTATAAACACAGAGCTGGGTATCACCGGCCCGCTCCCTTCCTGCCCAGAAGATCCTACTTAATATGGAAATGAAGGACACCAACCAAAAACTTTCAACATGGCATCTGACATGTCCAGTAACTGCTCAGAAATAACTATGGGGCCTTCCACTGCTAAGACTAAGGTGGCTTATCTCAGTCTCTGACCTAAAGACAGAGGACAGACAGGGTTCCCTTAACTCCCTAGACTCAAGATGGAAAGCTTGAAGCCCATCAAACTAGGCCAGTCAACCATTATGATTGTTTGTGGTAATTTCAATTACATTCTGGTAAATTTCACATACACATATACATTTTTGAGCTTCTTGTGAAAAATCTGGCAATTCTGGACTTGGATTCCCCTAAGGCAACAATCACTCCCCACTGAGGAACCTCTGCACCTTTAGATGAGATACATGCTCTCTGCTTAGCCTCAGGGCCCAACATGCCCCTCTATGCCCAACACAAAAATCCAAGACCAGTTGCCATGTATCCTCACTGTGGTAGCTACTTTCTTACTACCCCACCCTCTATCAAAGTCCATTCATGTTGGCTCCTTGTGGAGTTTGGGATTACTGGATCAGTTATAAAGTTACATATGGGTACATGGAGAAACACTTTATGGCTAGAATTACCAGACACGTCTATTTCCCCGCCTTAACCATCAAGAGCACCCCATAAGGCCAGACTCAGTCAGTAGGGAGAGCTCAGAAAAAGGGAGGGAGGAAAAGCTAGTCTTTTAGCCTAGATGATACTGTCAAACTGTTGAGAGAGAGATGGGGGCTAAAAATGCAAACAGTGCTCTACCCACATCTGATCCACCAAATGGGCATGCGCTCATGCTCGCGCAGGTGCGCTTTCTCTCTCTCTGTACATAGTGTGTGTGTGTGTGTGTGTGTGTGTGTGTGTGTGTGTGTGTAATCTCTGCTACCAGCACTCAAATCTCAGGGCCTTGTGTATGAAACACACCACCACTGAGCTACATTTCCAGCCCTGATCTGTACTTTACAAAACCTTCCAGAAAAGTCTAAAGCTCACAAGCATTAAGGAAGTGGTTGACTCGCGTTTCTCTGAAGCTCTCCCAGAATGAAGTTAAGTAGCCAGGCAGACAAAAACAAAACAACAACAACACTAACTATCAGCTCCTCTGGAAATAGCTTCAAGGGCTTACTCACATTCCTGGACATACCAGGCCCTTAAAGAAAATGTCCATTTGATAGTACTCTCTCTTCCCTCTCCCTTCTTCCTCTCTCTCTCTCCCTCTCCCCCCTCTCTCTCTTTCTCCTTCTCTCTCTTCACCAAGACAGTAAAGAAAAAGAAAACCATAGTCCCATAGATGTTGGTCAGCTTCCCTAAGATGGTGTACAGATGGAGCACTGTAAAAGTGACTTCAAGCCAGAGGCCTAAATAACTGAACATGGTTCCCATTTTGCCTTGGCCAGAAAACTCCCAGTTAAATGTGGCATACAATTACAGAAACCAACTGATTTCAACTTTCTGGCACATTTTGCTTTCTTCTTTTGTGTTCCAGTTTTCTGTTAAACTGGATGTATGTTCTTATGTCTTAAAATATTCGATGCACGTTTCAGTGTTGGAATTCACCTGCAATCCATTCTGCAAGCAGGTAAGGCACACACATAACAACATGTTCTGCTTTATACAAAAGCCAGTTGAGATAAGGAAGTGGGAACTCTGGCTGGTCGTGGTAGTGCATACTCCTGGTCCCAGAAACCTGCTATATAGCAGGAAGATTCCTCAGGAGTCCCAGGTAGAGTCCAAGCAAAAGTCACCATACCCTATCCAAAAAATAACTAAAGCAAAAAGACCCAGGGGGAGGGATTCAAGTGAGAATGCCTGCTTAACAAGTACATTCACCTGAGTTCAAACCCCCGGTGTCCGTGGTTCACACCTATAATCCTAGCTACTCAAGAGGCTGAGATCCGATGACTGTGATTCATCTCAGCCCAGAAAGAAAAGTCTGTGAAATTCTTATCTCTTATCAACCTCCAAAAGTCTGCAAGTGGAATTGTGGTTCAAGTGGTAGAGTGCTAGCCTTGAGCACAAAAGCTCAGCAACAAGGCCCTGCATTCAAGCCTTAGGACCAGAAAAATAATACATCATTTTATCTTACCATTTTCTGAAAGAAACGTGGTGATTACTTAGGGCAGATGCTTGGAGATGCACTATGCCTTACCCAGCTCCCCTTTAAGCATGCTACAAAGGCAGTTGTTAGTGTCAGGGTGGCAGTTCAGAAACTTACAGCTCCCTTAGTCTGAAGGACTAATTAGCATATTAGGACTAATTGGGATATTTATTTTATAGAGCAGTAGCTAGCCAAATAGAATACCCTAACTAATGTCTCAAAAAGCCATCAAGGGGCCGGGAGTTTGGCCTAGTGGTAGAGTGCTTG